>NC_082709.1:180237080-181454580 GCF_030144855.1 Hypanus sabinus | reverse complement strand
AACCTTGTCTCTGTTTCCATAACATCATAATGTATTTTGTATTCATCTATTCATGTAATTAATAAAAATATTGAAAAAGAAAAGTAATTCCAATGCATTTTTTTGCTTATGTTTTGTATTTTGTGTAACTGGTCCTCAATCACTCAATAACCTATCTGCAGCCCCTCATTTTATCTTGAATGAGATCATGAATGTGATCCTACCCATTTTTCTCTCGTTTTCTTTCTGGGTGTCTTTGTCTCCTTCTCACTGGCCCCTCCTCTTGGCCAGTCTGCTCACGTCTGGCTGTCGTACCAGTCCACCTTCTCATCTGTCTTGCTTCTGACATCAGTTGTTCCAACTCAGTCCCTAGACTGATAGAGTCATTGAGTCAGATAGCATAGACGTAAGTCCTTCAGCCCAAATAGTCCATATTGACCCAGATGCCCATGTTTGGTCCTAACACTTACCCATCCATATATTTGTCCAGTTGGCTATTGAAATGTTGTTACAGTACCTGCTTCAACCTCTTCCTCTGGCATCTGGTTCCATATACAGACCATGCTCTGGCTGAAAAGGCTGCCCTTCAGGTCCTGTTTAACTCTTTCTGCTCTCACATTAAACTTATTCTATCTAGATTTACATTCCATTTTCCCTGGGAAAAAGACTGTGTGCATTCACCCTACATGCATCCCTTACCTTTTCATACACCTCAATAAGATGCTATGGTTTCCTCCCACATGCCAAAGATATTCGGAGTAGTAGGTTAGATGGTCACATAGGGGTCATATTAGGATGTATATGGCATTCAGGGAGGGGTAGCACCTCTAGTGAAGGGGCTTGTTGTGTCCATTCTGGGGCAGCTCACTAACCTATGGGCCCCACCGGACACTCAACTCACACCTGGGGCTCCAAGCAGCTGTGGGCATGCGTCAGCAGCCTTTACCCTGGTACACCGCTTTGACCGGGGAGCTAAACCAGAAGAGGGCAGCCAGCAGCCTCATTCACTGGTGAGATGGGGACATGCAAAGTCAGCTTCAGCAGATGAGATCTACAGGGGGATCCAATGGGCAAGGAACTGGTACTGCAATACTCCATGGAGAGCGAAGGGTATGACGAGACACGGAAGATATCGTGGTCATCCATGGCAACCAAGGAAGACCTCAGTTTGTGGTGCTTTTTTAACTCCAGGACTCGGATTTCTGAGGCTGAGAGAGTGGAACTGCCCCAGTGGAAGTTCTTTTCAATTTCATTAGCTCTGCTGCGCAGGCTTCCTGTCATCATTGCATATGACAGACAACTAACCATAGTCAAGTAGGTTAACTGTTCATTGGGCCGGAAGATCCTGTTATATAACCATATAACAATTACAGCATGGAACAGGCCATCTCGGCCTTTCTAGTTGGTGCTGAACACTTACTGTCACCTAGTCCCACTGACCCGCACTCACCCTATAACCCTCCATCCCTTTCCTGTCCATATACCTATCCAATTTTTTTTAAATGACAATATTGAACCTGCCTCTACCACTTCTACTGGAAGCTCATTCTACACAGCTACCACTCTCTGAGTAAAGAAGTTCCCCCTAGTGTTACCCCTAAACTTTTGCCCACTAGCTCTCAACTCATGTCCTCTTGTTTGAATCTCCCCTACTTTCAATGGAAAAAGCCTATCCATGTCAACTCTATTTATCCCCCTCATAATCTTAAATACCTCTATCAAATCCCCCCTCAACCTTCTATGCTCCAAAGAATAAAGACCTAACTTGTTCAACCTTTCTCTGTAACTTAGGTGCTGAAACCCAGGTAACATTCTACTGGTCTGTACTCTCTCTATTTTCTTGACATCTTTCCTATAATTCGGTGACCAGAACTGCACACAATACTTCAAATTTGGCCTTACCAATGCCTTGTGCAATTTTAACATTACATCCCAACTCCTATACTCAATGCTCTGATTTATAAAGCCCAGCATACCAAAAGCTTTCTTCACCACCCTATCCACATGAGATTCCACCTTCAGGGAACTATGCACCATTATTCCTAGATCACTCTGTTCTACTGCATTCTTCAATGCCCTACCATTTACCATATATGTCCTATTTTGATTATTCCTACCAAAATGCAGCACCTCACACTTATCAGCATTAAACTCCATCTGCCATCTTTCAGCCCACTCTTCTAACTGGCCTAAATCTCTCTGCAAGCTTTGAAAACCTACTTCATTATCCACAATGCCACCTATCTTAGTAACATCTGCATACTTACTAATTCAATTTACCACCCCATCATCCAAATCATTAATGTATATGACAAACAACATTGGACCCAGTACAGATCCCTGAGGCACACCACTAGTCACCAGCCTCCAACCTGACAAACAGTTATCCACCACTAGTCTCTGGCATCTTCCATCCAGCCACTGTTGAATCCATTTTACTACTTCAATATTAATACCTAACAATTGAACCTTTCTAACTAACCTTCTGTGTGGAACCTTGTCAAAGGCCTTACTGAAGTCCATATAGACAACATCCACTGCTTTACCCTCATCAACTTTCCTAATAACCTCTTCAAAAAATTCAGTAAGATTTGTCAAACATGACCTTCCACGTATAAATCCATGTTGACTGTTCCTAATCAGACCCATCTCTAAGATGGTATTATGGTGCTGTATTTCTAAATAATAACAAAAGTAAAAATAATTTCAAAAATGATCATCTCTCATTTTCCTTCTTTGCAAGAAATAAAGCCTCAACCTGCTTAACACCTTCCTACAGCTCAGTTCCTGGCAGTGACATTATAAATCACTGGTACACTTTGTCCAGTTTAGTAGCATGTCTTTCATAGCAGGACACTCAAAATTGAACACCATATTCCAAATGTGGCCTTCAAACTCATGCCTCTAGCAATCTGAGGGAGACAAATACTGGTTGAACCATGGCCTTGCCCCAATGGCATGATGGGTAGCCTGGTTTCTGACTAAGTCATCCAAGCCATCCAAAGACTCGCCAGATTCAAACCAGATGCCACGATGATGTAATTAATGATAAAGTGAACTACTTACCATCAGTAATGGGTGACTCTCAGTTTAAACCGAAAGTTGTCTAACAGGGCAGAAAGCTGTTGCAGTATTTATGACTCATTAAGCAAGAAGCATGATCAACTCACCCTGGACATTCTCTCTTCTCTCCACTTCCATCTGGCAGAAGATACAAAAGCCTGAAAGCATGTACAACCAACCCACAACGATGTGCTGACCATTTAACCTATGCTAAGATCAATGTAACCCTTCTCTCCAACATTTCTCTTACACCCATGTGCATGTCTAAGAGACTTTTAAATGTCTCTAATGTATTTACCCTAACTGCCCCTCCTGGCAGCAAGTTCCATGCACACACCACTCTCCATGTAACAGTTCTACTACTGACATTTTGTCTGTACTTTCCCAAAATTATGCCCACTTGTATTAGCCATTTCTGCCCTGAGAGAAAGGTGCTGGTTGTCCACTATATCTATGCCTCTTACCATCTTGGGCAACTTAATCAAGTCACCTCTCATCTTCCATCACTCCAAAGACAAAAGCACTATCTCACCCAAACCTATCCTTACAAGACCTACTCTTCAATTCAGGTAGCGCCCTGGTAAATCTCCTCTGCATTCTCACTAAGCTTGATCACCGAATAGCTATGGTTGTGTCTTTTATCTTATTTGTTTAGTTAAAGAGATACAGTGCAGAATAGGTCTTTCCAGCCTTTCAAGCCACATCACCCAGCAAACTATAACAAACCTGATTTAACCCTAATTTAATCATTGGACAATTTACAATGACCAGTCAACCTGCCCAGCATGTCTTTGAACTGTGGAGGAATCCAGAGGACATAGAAACATAGAAAACCTACAGCACAATACAGGCCCTTCGGCCCACAAAGTTGTGCCGAAAATGTCCCTACCTTAGAAATTACTAGGCTTACCTATAGCCTTCTATTTTTCTAAACTCCATGTACCTGTCCAAAAGTTTCTTAAAAGACCCTATCGTATCCGCCTCCACCATCATTGCCGGCAGCCCATTCCACGCACTCACCACTCTCTGAGTAAAAAACTTACCCCTGATGTCTCCTCTGTACCTACTCCCCAGCACCTTAAACCTGTGTCCTTTTGATCCAACCATTTCAGCCCTGGAAAAAAGCCTCTGACTATCCACATGATCAATTCTTCACACAATCAATTCTTCTCATCATCTGATACAACTCTATCAGGTCGCCTCTCATCCTCCGTCGCTCCAAAAAGAAAAGGCTGAGTTCACTCAACCTATTCTCATAAGGCATGCTCCCCAATCCAGGCAACATTCCTTCAAATCTCCTCTGCACCCTTTCTATGGTTCCACATCCTTCCTGTAGTGAGGTGACCAGAACTGAGCACAGTACTCCAAGTGGGGTCTTGCCAGGGTCCTATATAGCTGCAACATTACCTCTCAGACCCAGAGAAAGCTCATGCATTCCACGGGGAGGACATAAATACTCCTTAAAGAATATGTAGGATTTGAACTCTGAACTCCGATGCTCTCAGCTGTAATAGTGTTCCGCCAACCGCTAGATTACCATGGTGCCCACAGTGCCGCTAGATTACCATTGGTTTGGCATATATAAATGTAATGAAGACATCAGTGGCTGAACACAGCCCGGATGCTAACTGTGTGTTGTTGTATATGTCCATGGGCTGTTGTGTTATCTGAGGAGCTTCCACAGACCGTTAAGTAAGGAGCCCATCACTGAGGCTGCTTTCCATGAGACACCATGCTCAATTTATTGTCCTTTATGCCTGAGAGTGGCAGGACTTACACCTACAGGCACTCTTTCGTTGTGCATTGCTAGGTATATGGTGCTTGGGAAACTGGAAGGTCTGAAGACTTTTGTGGACCTGATGGACTAGAACTCCGGGTTTTAAAAGAGGTATCCGAAGAGATTGGGCAGACATTAGTAGTGATCTTTCAAGAATCAATAGAGTATGGCATGGTTCCAGAGGACTGGAAAATTGCAAATGTCACTACACTCTTCAAGAAGGGATGGAAGCAGAAGAAAGGAATTTATAGGCCAGTCAGCCTGACCCCAGTGGTCAGGAAGATGATGGAGTCGATTAGTTAAGGATGTGGTTTTGGGGTACTCAGAGGCACAAATATGCCAAAGTCAGCATGATTTCCTTAACAAAAAATCTTGCCTGACAGATCTGTTGAAATTCTTTGAAGAAATAACAAACAGGATAGACAAAGGAGAATTGGTGGATGTTGTGTACTTGGATTTTCAGAAGGCCTCTGATAAGGTGGCACACATGAGGCTGCTAAACAATGTAAGAGCCCATGGTATTACAGCAAAGATACTAGCATGGATAAAGCAGGAGGCAAAGGGTGGGAATAAAGGGACTTTTTCTGCTTGGCTGCTGGTGACCAGTTGTGCTCCATAAGGGTTTGTGCTGGGACTTCTTACGTTCTAGATAAATAATGGCTGATATACAAATCTGGCCACAAAACTGATGGCTTTGTGGCCAAATTTGTAGATGACTCAAAGAGACATGAAGGGGCAGGTAATGTTGAAGATGCAGAGAGGCTGTAGAAGGATTAAACTGATGAGGAGAATGGGCAAAGAATTGGCAAAAGGAATATAGTTTCGGAAAGTCTATGGTCATGCACTTGGGCAGAAGGAATAAAAGCACAGGTTATTTTCTAAATGGAGAGAAAATTTTAAAAATCTGAGGTTCAAAGTGATTTAGGAGTCCTCGTGCAGGATTCCCTAAAGGTTAATTTACAGGTTGAATTGGTGGTGAGGAAGGCAAATGCATTCTTTTTAGGAAGACTAGAATATAAAACCAAGGATCTATTGCTGAGGATTTACAAGGCATTGGTGAGACCACACATGGAGCTTTGTGAACAATTTGAGCTCCCTATCTAAGGAAGCGCTGACATTGAAGAGGGTTTAGGGGAGGTTCACGAAAATTATTCCAGAAGTGAAAGGGTTATAATATGAGCCATGATTGAAGGCTCTAGTCTGTACTCACCAGAACTTAGAAGAATTGGGGGTGGGGGGGAATCTCATTGAAACCTATTGAATGTTGAAAGGTCTAGACAGAGTGGATATGAAGCAGTTGTTCCTTTGGTGGGGGAGTCTATGATCAGAGGGCACAGCCTCAAAATAGAGAGATGTCTTTTTAGACCAGAGATAAGGAGGAATTTCTTAAGGATAAGGAGGGTGGTGAATCTATGGAATTCATTGCCACAGATGGCTGAGGAGGCCAGGTTACAGGGTACATTTAAGGTGGAGGTTGATAGTTTTTTGATTAGTCAGGGTGTGTGTGAGAGGTTTTAGAGAGAATACAGAAGAATGAGATTAAGGGGGAAATGGATCTACCTTGATGGAATGGCAGAGCAGACTCACTCGATGGGCCAAATGGCCTAATTCTGTTCTTGTACCTTATGGCCTTAATGTCAGAATTGGCCACCTGATATGGTGGTATTGGTAGAGAGCTCTGCCAGACAAGAGTTTCAATTTGTGATGGGTCATCATCTTTAGGTTTTTTTAGACAGAAAGCAGTGAGTGCCTGGAATGCACTCTCTGGGGTGGTGGTGGTGATGGAGACAGATACAATAGAGGTGTTTAAGAAGCTCTTAGAAAGTCACCTGACTTTGCTGAGAATGGAGGGATATAGACCATGTTATATGATTCCCCGGCACAATAAGATGGACTTTTGACCTCATGATCTGCCTTCTTTTGATCTTGCACTTCATTGTTCAGATCAGCTTTATTTGCCACGTGCTCATCAAAACATGCAGTGAAATGCATCAAATCAAATCAGTGAGGATTGTGCGGGGGGGGGGATGCCCTCTAATATGTCCATGTTTCAGTGCCAACATAGCATGCCACAACACCGTATGTCTTTGGAATGTGGGAGGAAACCAGAGCACCCGGAGGAAACCCACATGGTCATGGGGTAACTCCTTGCTGATAGCGATAGGAAATGGACCCTGTTCTTACAGCTGGCACTATAAATTTCCTCCTGCACTGCACTTTTTCGGTAGCTGTGACAATGTTTAATGCATTCTGTTATTATTTTACCTTGTACTAGCTCAATGCCCTGAGTGATAAATTGATCTGATTGTTTGCTGATAACAAAAAGTTTGGGGATGTTGTGGATAATCTGGAGGGCTGTCAAAGGTTACAGAGAGACATCATTAGGATGTAGAACTGGGCTGAGAAGTGGCAGATGGACTTCACCACAGGTAAGTGTGAAGTGATTCATTTTGGTAGGCCAAATTTGAAGACAGGATATAACAGTAATGGTAAGATTCTTGGCCGTGTGGAGAATCAGCGAGATCTTGGGGTCAGTGTCCATAGGACACTCAAAACCGCTGTGCATGTTGACTGTGTTGTTAAGAAAGTGTGTGGTGTGTTGGCATTTATTAATCGTGGGATTGAGTTCAAGAGCTGTGAGGTAATGTCACAGCTATATAAGACCTCAGTTAGAACCCACTTGGATTCAGATTTATGGATAATTGGGATCTCTTCTGAGGCAGGTGGGACCTGTACAAAAGGGACAGTCACACTTAAGAGGGACCAATATTCTTGCGGGGAGGTTTACTAGAGCTGTTGGGAATGATTTAAACTAATATAGCAGAGGGATGGGAACCAGGATAGTAGAGCTAAGGATGAACCAGCAGGTTTATAAGTAGATGATGGGTGTAACATGAACGTAAGGGAAGACAAGCCTTTGATTGGGTACAAATGGAGACGGAGTAAAGTGCTAACTTGTACCACATAGGCAAAATTCAAAATGGCAAAGAATGCAAGACTGAAGGTGCTGCATTGAAATGCGCATAGCATTCTGACAAAGGAGGACAAACTCATGGCGCAATTAGAGAATGGTCAGTATGATGTTGTGGACATCACTAAGTTGTGGCTGAATGAAGGCCATAGTTGGGAGCTTTACTTCAAAGGATATACTTTGTACCAAAAGGTCCAACAGGAAGACCTTCTGATCTAACAGGAAGGACAAGTCATGCCTTATGAGCCTGATTGAATTTTTTGAGGATGTGACTGAACACATTGATGTAGGAAGAACAGTAGATGTAGTGTATATGGATTTCAGCAAGGTATTTGTACCCCATGCAAGGCTTATTGAGAAAGTAAGGAGGCATGGGATCCAAGGAGATATTGCTTTGTGGGTTCAAAACTGGCTTGCCCACAGAAGGCAAAGAGTGGTTGTAGACAGGTCATATTCTGCATGGAGGTTGGTGACCAGTAGAGTGCCTCAGGGATTTGTTCTGGGACCCTTAGTCTTTGTGATTTTTATAAATGACCTGGATGAGGAAGTGGAGGGATGGGTTAGTAAGTTTGCTGATGACACAAAGGTTGGACGTGTTGTGGATAGTGTGGAGGTCTGTCAGAGGTTACAGCAGGACACTGATAGGATGCAAAACTGGGCTGAAAAGTGGCAGGTGGAGTTCAACCCAGATAAGTGTGAAGTGGTTCATTTTAGTAGGTCAAATATGATGGCAGAATATAGTATTAATGGTAAGACTCTTGGCAGTGTGGAGGATCAGAGGGATCTTGGGGTCCGAGTCCATAGGACGCTCAAAGCAGCTGCACAAGTAAGACTTCATACGGTGTATTGGCCTTCATCAATTGTGGAATTGAATTTAGGAGCCAAGAAGTAATGTTGCAGCTATATAGGATTCTGGTCAAACCCCACTAAGTACTGTGCTTAGTTCTGGTCGCCTCACTACAGGAAGGATGTGGAAGCCATAGAAAGGGTGCAGACGAGATTTACAAGGACGTTGCCTGGATTGGGGAACGCGCCTTATGAGAATAGGTTCAGTGAATTTGGCCTTTTTTCCTTGGAACGACAGAGGATGAGAGGTGACCTGATAGAGGTGCATAAGATGATGAGAGGCATTGATCATATGGATAGTCAGAGGCCTTTTCCCAGGGCTGAAGTGGCTGCCACAAGAGGCTACAGGTTTTAAGGTGCTTGGAAGTAGGTACAGAGGAGATGTCGGGGGTAAGTTTTTTACGCAGAGAGTGGTGAGTGCATGGAATGGGCTGCTGGCAACAGTGGTGGAGGCGGATATGGTACAGTATTTTAAGAGGCTTTTGGGTAGGTACATGGAGTTTAGAAAAATAAAGGGCTATAGGTAAACCTAGTAATTCCTAATGTAGAGACATGTTTGGCACAACTTTGTGGGCTGAAGGGTCTATATTGTGCTGTAGGTTTTCTATGTTTCTATGAAGACATAGACGGTGGAGTGACTCTGTTGGTAAGAGAATTACATCTTTTGAAAGAGTGACATAGAGTCAGTTGAATCTTTGTGGGTTGAGTTAAAAAACTGCAAGGAAAAAGAAACACATTGTGGGAATCATATATAGGCTTCCAAATAGTAGCCAAGAAATTGGGTTGAGATTGCAAAAGGAGCTGGAAAAGTCATGTAATAAGGGTAATGACATAATTGTAATAGAGGACTTCAATATGCAAGGGGATTGGGAAAATCAAGTTGCTGTCGGATTGCAAGGGACGGAATTTGTTGAATGCCTACAAGTGGCTTCTTAGAGCAGCTTGTGCTTGAGCCTACTTGCGGAAAGGTTATCTTAGATCAGGTATTGTGTAATAACCCAGATCTTATTAGGGAGATTAAATTGAAGGAACCCTTAGAAGGCAGTGATTGTAATATGATAGAATGATTCATAATATGATTCTAAAGGGATTGGACAGGCTAGATGCAGGAAGATTGTTTCCGATGTTGGGTAAGTCCAGAACGAGGGGTCACAGTTTAAGGATAAAGGGGAAGCCTTTTAGGACCGAGATGAGGAAAAACTTCGTCACACAGAGAGTGGTGAATCTGTGGAATTCTCTGCCACAGGAAACAGTTGAGGCCGGTTCATTGGCTATATTTAAGAGGAAGTTAGATATGGCCCTTGTGGCTAAAGGGATCGGGGGTATGGAGAGAAGGCAGGTACAGGGTTCTGAGTTGGATGATCAGCCATGATCATACTGAATGGTGGTGCAGGCTCAAAGGGCCGAATGGCCTACTCCTGCACCTATTTTCTATTTTTCTATGATAGAATTCATACTGCAATTTGAGAGGGAGAATTAAGGATTATGGAGAAAAGGTAGGTAGGTGGAGATGAGTCCATGGCCAGATCAGCCATGATCTTATTGAATGGCGGAGCAGGCTTGATGGGCCAGATGTACTACTGCTACTCCTATTTGTTATGTCGAAGCATAAGTCACATATTTCAGTATTGCAATGGAATAAAAGGAATCACAGAGGCATCAGAGATGATCTTGCCCAGATGGATTGAAAAATGATACTGGCAGGATGAAGACACAGTAGAGCTGGCTGAAATTTCTGGAAATAATTCACTTGGTGCAGGATGGATATGTCCCACAGAGAAAGAAGTTCTCAAATAGCAGGGCTAAGTGACCATGGCTGACAAGGGAAGTTAAGGACTGCATAACAGCCAAGGAAAGAGCATATAAGGCAGCAAAAATGAACAGGAAGTTGGATAACTTTTAAAATTCAACAAAAGGCAACTAAAAAAGCTATAAGAAGGGAAAAAAATGAAATTTAAGGGCAAACTAGCCAATAATATAAAGCAGGATACCAAAAATTTTTTAGTTATATAAAGAGTAAAAGGGAGGTGAGAGTTGATATTGGATCACTGGAAAATGATGCTGGTGAGGTAGTAATGGGAGATATACTAAACATGTACTTTGCATCTGTTTCACCGTGGAAGACGCTAGTAGTGTGCCAGAGGTCCGTGAGTGTCAGGGAGCAGGAGTGAATGCCATTGCCAGAAAAAAGGAAAATTTGCTAGGCAAACTCAAAGGTCTTGAGGTGGATAATTCACCTGGACCAGATGGGCTACATCCCAGAGACCTGAGAGAGATTGCTGAAGAGATAATGAATTCATTGGTCACTTGATTCTGGCATGGTCCTGAGGGATTGGAAAGTAACAAATGTTACTCCACTCTTTAAGAAGGCAAAGGAAATTAAATGATAGGCCAGTTAGCCTAATCTCAGTGGTTGGGAAAGTGTTGGAGTCTATTATTGAGAATGAGGTTGTGCAGTACTTGGAGACTAATGATAAAGTAAGTCAAAGTCAGCATGGTTTCTGTAGAGGGAAATCTTGTCTGACAACTCTGTTAGACTTCATCAAGGAAGTAACAAGCAGGGTGGACAAAGGAGAGGTAGCAGATGTCACTAACTTGGATTTTCAGAAGGCATTTGATAAGGTGCCACATATGAGGCTGCTTAACAAGATAAAATCCTACGGTGGCAATGGAAAGATACTGGCATAGAGAGAGGAACGGTTGACAAGCATGAGGCAGTGGGTGAGAATAAAAGGGGCCTATTCTGGTTGACTGACGGTGACTAGTGGTGTTCCTCAGGGGTCAGTATTGGGATCACTGCTTTTCACACTGTCAGTGATTTGGATAATGAAAGTGATGGCTTTGTGGCAAAGTTTGTGGATGATGCAAAGCTAGGTGGAGGGGTAGATAGTGCTGAGGAAACAATGTGATTGCAGCAGGACTTAGACAAATTGGAAGAATGGGCAATAATGTGGGAGATAGAATTCAGTGTTGGGAAATGTACGATAACGCATCTTGGTAAAAGAAACAATAGTGCAGACTATTATCTAAATGGGGAGAAGGTTCAACATTAGAGGTGTAGAGAGAGTTAGAAATCCTCGTGCAAGACTCTCAGAGTTGAATTATAGGTTGAGTCTGTGGTGAAGAAGGCAAATGCATTGTTGGCATTTATTTCAAGGGGATTAGAATATAAAAACAAGAAGATAATGCTGAGCCTTTAGAAGATACTAGTCAGGTCATACATGGAGTATTGTCAAAAGTTTTGGGCCCCATATCTCAGAAAAGATATGTTGGTATTGGAGAGAGTCCAGAGGAAATTCACAAGGATAATTCCAGGAGTGAAGGGGTTAACTTATGAGGAGCATTCGGTATTTGGGCCTGTATTCAATGGATTTTAGAAGAATGCATGGGGATCTCATTGAAACCTGTCGAATGTTGAAAGGAATAGATAGTGTGGATGTGGAGAGGATGTTTCCTACGGTGGAGGTATCTAGAACTAGAGGGCACAGCCTCAAAACTGAGGGATGATCTTTTAGAACAGAGGTAATAATTATTTTTTTTAGCTAGGGAGTAGTGAATCTGTTTAATGCTCTGCCACAGACTTCATTGGAGGCCAAGTCCATGGGTATATTTAAGGCAGAGTTCATTTTCTGATTGGTCAGGGCATCAAAGGATATACTTTTGCACATGTATGGGGTTGAGTGGGATCCGGGATCAGCCATGATGAAATGGTGGAGTAGACTTGATGGGCTACTCCTATGTCTTATGGCCTTATGGTTTTTGATTTGCTTTTTAGTTGGTTCGGCCAGCATGTGGGCCGAATGGCCTGGTGTTATACTATACTGTTCTATGTCCTATGTTTTAAATGATTGATGTTCGGGCCAGTGCTGATAGAAAGGCTGAAACAATAATTGTTCATTCTTTTCCGTTAACGCTGCCTGGCCTGCTAACTTCAAGGAAATCTAATTATTCCTACATTATTTGAATGTGTAAGCCATGGAAAGAGCCAATAGCACCAGAAGATTACCTTTTTTTTTAAGAAACACTGCAGTGAGCCAGGAAGCTGGTTTATGAAAGGCTTCTGAAGGGGAATTAAGCATTGTATAAGTACTGTATTCCTGGATATGCATGTGGTGTAGTAACAAATAGAAGAAATATATTGTGTAAGACTGGAAACTCCCACAACTGTCCACTTCCTCTTTTGAAGGAAATTTGGAATTTATGATAACTTTCCAGAGTTTTATGAAGCTGATGGCAGAAGCTGAGAGGTGTTATACAAGGGAATTATGCCTGGGGTCTGCCTCCCACCTAGCTACCTATTGCAGTGTTGGTAGAAAACACAAATGTCAACATAATCGGGTTCCAGCCTCCCACTCACCCCAGGTGTACCTCGAGGGTGTGTAGTTATTCTGTAGCTCTACTCTCTCTACATTCACCACTGCATGGTTAGGCACAGCTGACACGTTATCTATAATTTTACTGATGACACAACTGTCATTGGCAGAATCTCATATGGTGACAAGCAGGAGTGAGATAGATCACCTGGTTGAATTGTGTTGCAACAACAACATTAGTAATTCCAAGGGAATTATTGTGGACGACAGCAAGGAGAAGTCAAGGGAACACATGCTAGTGCTCAGGCATCAGCAGTGGAAAGGGTGAACAGATTCATGTTCCTGGGTATCAACATCTTTGAAGATCTGTCTTGGGCCCAACATATTGATGCAATTATGAAGAAGTTCCTCCAGCATTTTGCATGTGTAGGTCTGCAAGAGTTCTGACGAGAGCTACTGTAACTACTCAGTTTTTCCAGAAGCTGCAATTTATTTCCTAGAATCTACCCTGAGTTTTACGGCAATCCAGGATCTTGTGGTTATTACTACCATGTTTAGTTTGTTGTTTGATCATAATCTATATTAAAATTCTCCATCTGATATCCTGGGACTTAAAGTCATATTTCTGGAGGGCTATCATAGTAAGGTTTCCACTAACAAAGTTAACTACTGTATTTTCAGAGCATCACTGATTCCAAGTACAGGTTAAGTTACTAGCTTAACAGCCAATCCAAGGATTCAAGGATTGTCTTTATTTGTCATATAAGTTTACATGTATTAGTGACTTGCTGAGGTGTGCTGATTAAATATAAATTGAAGTACTCGCCACCAAAGTTCAAAATCCAATTCTATCTTTTTAAAATAAGTTAAATTTCTAATAGTTCTTTATACTGATTCTATTACCAAGATAGTCTTAACTCATCGTGGGTCACCTATTTGGTTTCTAACACATAAAATATTGGTTGAAAATCAACCCAAGCCATTTTAATAAATTACTATTTGTATCTCCTTCTACTGAACCAATTAACTTGTGCATTTAATGTTCTCCAATGCACAATATTTCTTGTTTATTTTACACCTAACCTCCTTTTGATAAACTTCACAGTTATGGTATTTCTTGCCTAAATATACACACTGGGAAATTACAGTACAAAGGTGTCACTTGGCAACCATGTGGCCCATGATACTCTACTTGTTGTCTGAACTGCAGGCATTCCATACCATATAGTGTCACAGTTTAGTAGCACTCTGGGGGTAATTTCAATTGGATAAAAACATAACACACAAGGTAACTGCCTTGAATTCCCAGGTACTACCCTTGCTTAGTTGATAGCACTCTCTGTTCTGTGAGTGGTTTCGAAGTTTAAGTCCCACGAAAGCCTTAAGCACTAAATCGAGGTGGACATTCTGGTACTGTGGGGTGACAGGGAAGTGTAGTAGTTAACTCAATGCTTTACAGTGCAGTGATCCAGGTGAAATTCCCGCCGCTGCCTGTAAGGGATTTGTACGTTCTCCCCATGACTTCATGGGTTTCATCCACAGGTGCTTAAGGTTTCCTCCCACAGTTCCAAGACATTCTGGTTGGGAAGTTAATTGGTCATTACAAACTGCCGTGATTACGTTGGCATTAAAGCACGGGATTATTGAGCAGCGTGGCTCAAAAGGCCAGAAGATCCCTTTGTCCATTCGTCCCTCCCCACTGATCTCCCTCCTGGCACTTACTCTTGCAAGCCGAACAAGTGCTACACCTGCCCCTACACCTCCTCCCTCACTACCATCCAGGACCTTCCAGGTGAGGCAACACTCCACCTGTGAGTCTGTTGGGGTCATATACTGTGTCAGCACTCTCAGTGTGGCCACCTGTACATTGATGAGACTGCTTCACCGAGCATCTACTCCATCTGCCAGGACCAGAGGGATCTCCCAGTGGCCACCTATTTTAATTACACTTCCCATTCCCATTCGGATATGTCCATCCATGACCTCTCCACAGTTGTGATGAGGCCACACTCAGGTTGGAGGAACAACACCTTATATTCCATTTGGGTAGCCTCCAACCTGATGGCGTGAACATCGATTTCTCAAACATTTCCCATCCCCTTTTCCCTCTCTCACCTCATCTCACCAATCAACTTCCCAGCACTTTACTTCATCCTTCCCCCTCCAGGTTTCACCTATCACCTGGTGGTTCTCTCTCACCTCCTCCCACCACTTAAATCTACTCCTCAGCTTGTTTTTTCGCTTGAAACGTCAACTGTACCTTCTTTCATAGATGCTGCCTGGCCTGCTAAGTTCCTCCAGTATTTTGTGTGAGTTCCTCTCATATGTTACGAGATTAATTCTTGACCTCCCTTCCCCTTTGTCTTGGTCTTGCAGACAAAGATTTTTAAGCTGTCAATGAAACATTATACTGGTACTATAAGTCTACGTTCGTGACTAGAACATAGAACACAGAGCAGATACAGCAGGCCCTCTCTGTGCCAACCATGATGCCAGATGAAACTAATCCCATCTGCCAACACTTCACCTATATCCCTCCATTCTCAGCATAGCTATACCAATTAACATTCATCAACAACCTGCTGTACAGCCCTGGGCTAAAACCAACGGAGATAAGATACTAAGACCTTGGATTTTTTTTTAAAGATTAGTCTTATTTGACACATAGATCGAAGCATATAGTGAAATGTGAAGTTTGCCTCAAATCAAATGAGTGAGGGTGCACACTTCTGGTGCCAGCTTCACATTCCCACAGACTCAAACCTGTACGTCTGTGGAAAGTAGGAGGAGCGGATGCAGCCAGAGGAAACCCTTGCAGGCATAGCAAAAAGGTACAAATTCCTCATGGACAGTGAGGGGGTTGAAACCTATTCATTCAGCTAGTGCTGTAAAACGCTGTGCTAACCACCACACTACTGCCTCGTCCTGGCACCAGAGGTGGGTATAAGAGCTATTCAACCAATACGATATCAGCTAATAGAACCATTGAACCATAGAACATTACAGCACAGAAACAGACCTTTTGGCCCTTCTTGGCTGTGCCGAACCATTTTTCTGCCTAGTCCCACTGACCTGCACCCGGCCCATATGCCTCCATACACCTCTCATCCATGTACCTGTAGAATGATATATATACTGTATACTTTTTAACTTCATTCACAAGAGCTGGAGGGTCATCTGCAATTTTACACAAAATGGTGAATGAGAAATGTTAGCATTAATAGTGACATGGGCAGTCGGGAAATATACAGTCAATGTGACAGTGCCTGATGAAGTCAAGTCAAGTCGCTTTTATTGTCATTTCGACCGTAACTGCTGGTGCAGTGCATAGTAAAAATGAGACAATGTTTTTCAGGACCATGGTGTTACATGACAGTACAAAAAAACCAGACTGAACTATGTAATAAAAAAACAACACAGAGAAAGCTACACTAGACTACAGACCTACACAGGACTGCATAAATTGCAGAAAAACAGTGCAAGCATTTACAATAAATAGTAAACAGGACAGTAGGGCAAGGTGTCAGTCCAGGCTCTGGGTATTGAGGAGTCTGATAGCTTGGAGGAAGAAACTGTTATATAGTCTGGTCATGAGAGCCTGAATGCTACGGAGCCTTTTCCCAGATGGCAGGAGGGAGAAGAGGTTGTAAGAGGGATGCATGGGGTCCTTCATAATGCTGTTTACTTTGTGGATGCAGCGTGTAGTGTAAATGTCCGTGATGGCAGGAAGAGAGACCTCGATGATCTTCTCAGCTGACCTCAATATCCTCTGCAGGGTCTTGCGATCCGAGATGGTTCAATTTCTGAACCAGGCAGTGATGCAGCTGCTCAGGATGCTCTCAATACAACCCCTGTAGAATGTGATGAGGATGGGGATGGGAGATGGACTTTCCTCAGCCTTCACAGAAAGCAAAGACACTGTTGGGCTTTCTTTGCTCTGGAGCTGGTGTTGAGGGACCAGGTGAGATTCTCCACCAGGTGAACACCAAGAAATTTGGTGCTCTTTACGATCTCTACCAAGGTGCCGTCGATGTTCAGCGGGGAGTGGTCGCTCCGTGCCCTCCTGAAGTTAACAACCATCTCTTTTCTTTTGTTCACATGAAGAGACAGGTTGTTGGCTCTGCACCAGTCCGTCAGCTGCTGCACCTCCTCTTTGTAAGCTGACTCATCGTTCTTGCTGATGAGACCCACCATGGTTGTGTCATCGGCGAACTTGATGATGTGGTTCGAGCTGTGTGTTGCAGCACAGTCGTGGGTCAGCAGAGTGAACAGCAGTGGACTGAGCACGCAGCCCTGGGGAGCCCCCATGCTCGGTGTGATGGTGTTGGAGATGCAACTCCCGATCTGGACTAACTGAGATCTCCCAGTCAGGAAGTCTAGGATCCAGTTGCAGAGGGAGGTGTTCAGGCCCAGTGGGCTCAGCTTTCCGATCAGTTTCTGAGGGATGATTGTGTTGAATGCTGAACTGAACTCTATGAACAGCATTCGAACTATGCGTCTTTTTTGTCCAGGTGGAGGGTGGTGGCAATGACGTCGTCTGTTGAGCGGTTGGGACGGTACGCAAACTGCAGGGGGTCCAGTGAGGGGAGCAGCAGGGTCTTGATATGCCTTGTGACGAGCCTCTCCAAACACTTCTTGATGATAGATGTAAATGCAACGGAACGGTAGTCATTTAGGCAGGACACTGAAGATTTCTTCGGCATGGGGACGTGCCGAAAAATCAACTGCCTATTTCCCTTTGTAGATGTTGCCTGACTTACTGAGTTCCTTCAGCATTTCCATAAGACCATTAGACATAGGAGCAGAGTATGCATTGCATTTCATATTGTTACATACCCCGTGAGTATCTTGTAACTGTCTTATGACCATGATGTAACTAAGTATCTTGTGAGCATGATGTAATTGTCTTGTGATGGTGGGGTGATGTAATTTTCCTGCCAGTGTGAGGACGCATGATGTTATGTTCCAACAGGTAGATAAGGGAAACTCCTGCTGTGACACAGTTAGTTCGGGGTATTTCATTAGTTAGTTTTGCTGCATATTTGTCTCAGAACGCAGTTTCGTTTTTAAAGTGGAGTTTTTACTTTCTGTTGTAAGGAGCAAAAACCGCTGTGCCGTCAGTTTCGTCAACTGTCACCAGTGCTGGTTTGTTGCATCTTTGATTTATCTTAACAGGAGAGTGAAGACTTTAACAAAGTACAGGAACCTGAAGTTTGTGCTATTTGGGGATTTTATGAAGGATCGACCTTATGAATCTTTATTCAGGAGTAGTGACCTGCATCTGAGATAACCCCTGCAAGATTAGGAAGGCTTGTGCAGTGTTCACTTTCCAGCAGCAGAAGGTCACTTCCTTTAACCTGCTTTATTTCCTTCGTCGTGAATCCTTTGAACAAGGCAAATCTCAATTGTGATCAGCAGATTCGTCCTTTTCTTTGGAGAAATTGTTGTTGCAGTAAAGTCTCTCCATACTGACTGTATAAATCACCTGGACTTTCAAATATACCACTTGAATTCTGAGTTCGAATTTATCATGTTAAGACCGTGTTCGAATTTACCACTTAAAGAACTATTCCAGAGTTTGGCTGTTTGCTAAATTGCCGTATAGCAGTTAACTTCCAGTTAAGTTAGTCGTTTGTTTACTTCGCATTTTTGTTGAGCGGAGTTTAATAAATGTTTATGTTTGTTTATAAAACCTGACTCAATTCTATATTCATTGTTGCCAGCCACATAACAATATGCATTGCTCTGGATTTCCATTATCTGCAGGCTCTGTCGTGTCTCTGAAATGCCAGCATTTATTACCTTTCCCTGATTGCCCTGGAGAAGGAAGTAGAGATGGAGAAGGAGCAGTTCACTCGAATTGCTGCAGTTCCTGAAGTGTGAATTTTCCCGCTCGGGAGAGAGTTCCAGGGCTTTGACCCAGTGACGGTGAAGGAATGGCGATTGATTTCCAAGTGTGGATGGTGTTGGCTTGGAGGGCAATTTCCAGGTGATGGCATTCACTGTGCTTGTGGTGCCCTTGTTTCTATATCCAATAGAGGCGGCACAGTAGTGTAGTTAGCGCAAAGCTTTAAAATGCAAGCTGTAAGATTGGATTTGGTTCCCACTGCTGCCTCTAAGGGGTCTGCATGTTCTTCCAATGACTGAGTGGGTTTCCTCTGGGTGCTCTGGTTTCCTCCCATATTCCCTAAGACTGTAAGACATAGGAGCAGAATTTGGCCATTCAGCCCATCGAGTTTGCTCCACCATTCCATCACGGTTGATTTATTATCCCTCTCAACCCCATTCACCTGTCTTCTCCTGTATCCTTTGATGCTATTACTAATCAAAACAACATCATCCACAGCTTTAAATACCCCCAATAACTTAGCATCCACACCCATCTGTGGTAATGAATTCCACAGATTCGTCACCCTCTGGCTAAGGAAATACCTCCTCATCCAAAAGACGGATGGTGAGGGTTAGAGAATTGTTGGTTCTGGGAGCAGGGCAACACTCAGTACAATCCGCACTGATTTGATTTGACATAAACAATGCATTACACTGAGTGATCTGACATACTGTACACATGACAAATAAAGTTAATCTTATCATGAGGGGTGGCGGGTTTGGCTCAGAAGCCTTGATGAGATGACGCAGTGGATCCTGCGGATGGTACAAACTGCTGCTACAGTGCGTCAATGGTGGAGTGAGTGAATGGATGTGGATAGGGAGCCTATCACTCGGGCTACTCTGCCCTGTCTAGTGGCAAACTTCTTGAGCGCTGTTGAAGCTGCACTCATGCAGACAAGTGGAGAGGGTTCCATCACGTTCATGACTTGAGCCTTGATGATGGCGGACAGACTTTGGGGAGTGAGAAGGTGAGTTACCCACTGCAGGATTCCTAAACCCTCAGATGCTCTTGTAGCCACACTATATACTGTTTGCGGTGACTCCAGTTTATTTTCTAGTTCATTTCACCCATTATCTTTAAGGAATACCTTCTCGGGAGCAAACAACGACAAGGAAAAAGCAAGGCCTTGCTGCGGCTGGTCATGGACTGAGAATGAATTAGAAACAGAGTTTCTTATCTTGGGGGAGTCTAAGTTCAGAGGACACAGCCTCAGGATAGAGGGGTGTCCTTTTAGTAAGGAGAAGAGGAGGATTTTCTTCAGCCAGAGAGAGGTGAATCTGTGGAATTTGTGGCCATGTGCGGCTGTGGAAGCCAAGTCATTGGGTCTATTAAAGGCAGAGGTTTATGGATTCCTGATTAGTCAGGGCATGAAGGGACACAGGGAGAAGGCAGGAGCTTGGGGCTCAGCAGGAAAATTAAACAGCCATGGTGAAATGACAGAGAATGATCTATTTCTGCTACTATATTGATGCACCATTAATAACTCTCGGAGACGGGAGGTGAACAATAGGCTTTGATTAGCAGCAAAAGGGAGCACGGCATCTCGGAAACTGAGGGGGGAGCAGTGCCCCAAAAGCCTTTACACAGGGGTCTGTGGGAGGAGCCACAGGAGCAGTCAGCAGAGGGGCATGTCCAGACAGGTATATGTAGTTTACCACATTCACCCCCACCCTTTGTTTCAAAAGAGAGTCCCCACGGGGCGAAGTTTCTTACAAGTATATTTACAGGTTAAGTCTATCAGGTGGTCGAGTCTGTTGCTGCGATCTATGTAGCACCGGCTGTGATTGCACAGGTGACGTTGGTTGTGCTGGCTCCGGCCTGACTTGAGGTGCCAGCCCATTAGACGTCAGTAATCCCTCATGGGAGTGTTGTGAGGAGTCTGTGTAGGGTTTGGTGTGCGTGGCGTCTCGTGGGTATATACATCGGTGGTTACGGGGTTCATAGCTACTGTGGAGTGTTCAGGGTAGGGGTCTGGTGCACTTGTGGACGCCAGGTCGTGGATGGAGACTGTGTCCTCCTGCCCATCAGGTAAGACCACGTAGGCATACTGGGGGTTCACATGAAGTAGGTGAACGCTCTCGACCATCGGGGAGTATTTATTGCTCCTCGCATGTTTCCAGAGCAGCACTGGCCCTGGGGATGTCAGCCAAGCCAGTAGGGTGGTCCCAGTGGCAGACTTCCTGGGAAAAGAAAAGAGTCGCTCATAAGGGGTGGCATTGGTGGACGTGCATAACAGGGAGCAGATGGAGTGGAGTGCCTTGGGGAGGACCTCCTGCCAGTGAGAGACCAGCAATCCCTTTGACCTAAGGGCTAAGAGTGTAGACTTTCACACAGTGGCATTCTCCCTCTCCACCTGTCCATTCCCCCGGGGATTATAGCTCGTGGTCCGACTAGTAGCAATACCCCTAGCCAGCAGGTACTGGCGCAGTTCGTCACTCATAAAGGAGGACCCTCTATCACTGTGGATATAGCAGGGATATCCGAACAGAGTGACGAGCCCTTGTCTTGAACACACACTTGTCCCTGTTATAGGTAAGGTTCAGAGCTTTGGCGGCTTGGAAAAATCATTGAAGGTTGGTGTTGTGATCCAGCCAGTCATGACCACAGATGGTGATGTTATCCAGATATGGGAACGTGGCCTTCAGTTGGCACTGGTCCACCATCCAGTCCATTTCCCTCTGTAAGACTGAGACACCATTCGTGACACCAAAGGGGATGCGTAGGAAGTGATAGAGCCTGCCGCCCGCCTCAAAGGCAGTATAGGGGCGGTCCTTCAGGCGGATGAGGAGCTGATGGTAAGCGGATTTCAGGTCTATGGTCGAGTACACCTTGTACTGAGCTATCTGGTTGACCATATCCGCGATGCGGGGTGGGGGGTACACGTCAAGCTGCTTGAACCTATTGATGGTCTGGCTAGAGTCCACGACCATCCTATTTTCTGCCTGGTTCGAACAATGACCACCTGGGCCCTCCAAGGGCTTGAGCTTGGCTCAATGATCCCCTCCCTGAGCAGCCGCTGCACCTCCGACTGAATGAAGGCCCTGACCCCCGCGCTGTACCTCCTGCTTTTAGTTGCCACAGGTTTACAGTCGGGGGTCAGGTTGGCGAACAACGGTGGGGGAGGGATCTTGAGGTTGGAGAGGCTGCAAGTGATGTCAGTAGCGCGGCCGTTGGCATGGTGTTGGGTGGGATGTGCAGGTCGGTGTGTGTGTGTGTGGTCAGTAGCGGGATATGAGATGAAGTCCCACAGAACTGAGGATTTCTGACAGTGATTGGTGGGTGGGGCCCGTCTTACTCCATTGTCACACTTTTCAGGTGGCTCTGGAATTGGAGCCCCAATAGCACAGGCGCAAACAGTTGAGGCATGACCAGTAGCGCAAAGTCTCGATATTCTGTGCCCTGCACCACCAATGTCGCTACACAACCCCCCCCCCCCCCATTCCGGATGTCTGTGGAAAGCGATCCAGAAGCCATGGTGACCCTCTGGCTTACTGGCTGTGTCATGAGTCTGCAGCATTGCACTGTGTTCCGGGTCAATAAAACTCTCAGTGCTGCCTGTGTCAAACAGACAACCAGTCCTGTGCCCCTCCACCAGGATGTCCATCATCGACCTGGCGAGCTGGTGTGGAGTGCTTTGGTCAACGGTCATGGAGACCAGAGTTGCATCGCCGTCTTGGTGCCCGGTAAGCACCCATGGGTCGGAGGTGGGGCGAGTTGGTGCAGACAAAGATGGCTGCCCCCATGCATCACACACGGCAGGCAGGCAAGATGGCGGCGACCAAGATGGCAAACCCCATGCCTCGCACGCGGCGCTGCTCAACCCTGCTCGTGGTTTGGTCTTACAGGCCTTGGCGAAGTGGCCCTTCTTTCCGCAGCTGGAGCAGGTAGCTTCTCACGCTGGGCAGTGTTTTGGGGGGTGCTTTTCGAGTCTGCAGAAGTAACACTGCGCGGACTTGTGACTGGCAGCAGCCGTGGTTGATACGCCGGGTTGCGGAGACTTCACGGACTCGCGACTGGCCACAGCCGAGGTCAATTCGCCGGCGGGTTGTGGGGTCTGCAGCGTCCACGGGGCCGGCGGGAGATCGGGCGCCTGGACAGCGTCAGCGTTGTGCAGAGTGGCCTCCAGTGTGTCGGCCAGCTCGATCACTGAGTATAAGGTATCAGCGTTTTCCAGCAGCCGCTGGCGCAAGTACACTGACCTGATCCCCATAACAAAGGCGTCTCTTACTAGCAGCTCTGCATGCTGTTCCGCCGTCAGTCCCCTGCTGTCGCAGGCCCGCACGAGTGTCTAGAGGGCCTGGACAAACTCAGCGCTCGACTCTCCGGCCTGCTGCCACCGTGTCACTAAGTGATGTCTTGCATAGATGGTGCTCACCAGCCGCCGGGTATTGTCTTTTGAGGGCAACCATTGCACCCCGGTAGTCCATTTGGTCTCTGATCGTGGAGTAGATCCTTGTACTGACTCTGGAGAGGAGAAACCTGCGCATTGTGGCAGGATCGGTCACATGAATCTCCTCCAGCTACGATTCGAAGCACGCTAGCCAGAGTTTGAAAGCATCGCCAGCTTCCTGGGATTGAGGGTCGAGATCCAATCTGTTGGGTCGTAAAATGCTCTCCATGTTTTAAAATTGCTGCTAATAAAATTGATGCACCATCAATAACTCTCGGAGATGGGAGGTGAACGATAGGCTTTTATTATCAGCAAAAAGGAGCATGACATCCTGGAGACTGAGGGAGGAGCTGTGCCTCCAACTGCCTTTATACAGGGGTCTGTGGGAGGAATCATAGGAGCAGTCAGCAGAGGGGCATGTCCAGACAGGTATTCATAGTTTACCACATATATCTTGTGGTCTTACGGTCTCATCTTTATTATAATTAATTCACCCCCCCACCACCACCAGTACAATGATCTGCTCTTTCTAGAGTTGATCACAGAGTGTTAGCACGGAAAATTATCACTGACTCGTCTCGTTTTTTAAAATTTATTTATCTTATTAGGAGATACAGAACAGTAACAGGCCCTTCTGGCCCAATGAGTCTGCACTGCTGAATTACACTCATCTGACCAATTAATATGTAGGTCTTTGTAATGTGGGAGGAAACTGGAGCACCCACCGGGAGAATGTACAAACTCCTTACTGACAACAGTGGGAATAAACCCAGGCCATTGACACTGTAGTAGTGTTACACTAACCACTAAGCTACCATGCCACTCAAGAGTTGAACCTTTTACTGCAATTTGCCAGATAACATCACGCCTTTTCACCAACTATTTGATCATGCAGGAGATAGAATATTACCCGGCGCCACAACAGAAATTCTGGAAAGTGGGGGGAGGGGTGGGAACGGGGATTTCACAAGGGAGCTTTCCCTCCATAAGACCATTGCAAATTCCAGTAAAAAAGATGTCAGCTACTACCTCTTTCATTCACATTGGATTTGCTCTGATCCATAACGGCGGCAATTACTCCGCAGGCACTTGGGAGAACATCTGGGAAGCAACTGAGAATGACTCACAGTGCCGCAGAAATTTTCCAACAGCGTGTAATCAGTGAGTTGGTTGGTGAAGGAGCGAGTGGAGCACAGCATCATGACGGCAGCAAAGGCAGATAGTGGCAACTCAGCCAAATTTAATTGCAATGATGTGGAACCATCTTCAGGATGAAGGATCAGACGATTTCATTATCTATTGGATCTTCTACCAGATCTTCTACTTGGACTTAAGAAGCTCTTGCTTTTAAATATATTTTACTCTTGATGGAGTGCGTAATATAGAAAATGAGCATTTGTACTTTTAGAAAAGAGGGTGGAGCTCAAAAAAACACTGGTCTGTTTATTTTATTTAGAAATACAGAATGGTAAATGGTGTTCTTGCCCAATGAGTCCGTGCTGCCAAACTGCACTCATGTTACTTTTTAACATACGTGTTTGGAATGTAGGAGTAAACCAGAGCACCTGACCCAGAGGAAACGCACATTGTCACACAAAGAACCACAGACCCCTTAAGACAGAGGCAGAATTGAACACAGGTCGTTGGTGTTGTAATAGATAACTGCTGCACCACATGCCATCCCAAGTTTGTGTTCATTTCTGGTCACCCATCAACAGGAAGCTGGAAAGGATGCTGAAAAAAAACATAAGGACATTACTGGGACTGGAGAACATCAGTGAAGGGAAGGCTGAATCAGCCGGGATTTATTTGGAGGCTGAGAGATGATGTTGTTGAGGTTTACAAAATCATGAGGGGCATGGATAAGGATCAGTATTTTTCCCAGGGTATGAGAGTCTGAAGGTAGAGGGAAAAGGCTTAAGGTGAGAGGAAAAGACTTTAAGGGATTTTATTTATAGTATTTTTATTTAGAGATACAGCTTGGTAACAGGCCCTTCTGGCCCAATAAATGCATACCTCCCAATTACATCCACACAACCAATTAACCTACTACTAATTTAAAAGTAAGAGCTTCTTAAGTCCAAGTAGAAGATCTGGTAGAAGATCTAAAAGATAATGAAATCTGCTGATCCTTCATCCTGAAGAAGGTTCCATGTCAGTACAATTACGTTTGGCTGAATTGCCACTATCTGCCTTTGAAATGCTGGAGGAAACCCACACGGTCATGGGGAGAATGTACAAACTCCTCGCAGACAACAAGGGGAGCTAAGCCACATCTTTTTCACACAGAGAGTGGTGTTTCTGTAGAACAAACTGCCGGTGGAAGTGATAGGGACAGGTACAATATTAACACTTAAAATATATTTTGACAGACACTTGGCCTTGAGGGATGTGGATTAAGCACAAGCAAATGAATTAGATCAAGTAGGCACATTAGTTGGCTTGATGAGTTGCATCAAAATGTCTGTTTCAACGCTGGGTGACTCTATGACTCTGAAACTTACAGCACTTCAATGTAGTGAAACATCCCACGTAAAATGCATAAAATGCAATAGGTCAGCAGCTTCCATGGAAAGGAATGAAGACTTGACATTTTGGCTGAAACTCTTCATCAGGACTGGAGGGGAAGGGGGCAGAAGCCCGAATAAGAAGGTGAGAGGAGGAGGAGGAGTACAAGCTGGCAGGTGGTAGACGAGACTGCGGGAAGGAACACAGACCCACCAGTAGGCACATCTACATGACACACTGTTGCAGGAAAGCAGAATCCATTATCAGGGACCCCCACCACTCAGAACATGCTCCCTTCTTGCAGCTGCCACCAGGAAGAAGGTACAGGAGCCTTAGGATTCGCACCACCAGGTTCAGAAACAGTTAATACCCCTCAACCATCAGGCCTTTGAAGCAAAGGAGATATCTTCACTCAACTTCACTTGCCCATCATTGAAATATTCCCACAACCTGTGGGCTCACTTTCAAGGACTCTTCATTTCATATTTTTAATATTAATTGCTTATTTTTTATTATGATTATTTCTTTCTTTTTGTACTTGCATGATTTGCACACTGGTAGAATGCTCATTTGTGCGTTTTTTCATTGATTTGGTTATAAGATCATAAGATATAGAAGCAGAATTAGGACATTTGGCCCATTAAGTCTGCTCCTCCATTTCATTATGACTGATCCATCTTTCCTCTCAGACCCAATCTTGCTTTCTCCCCATATCCTTTCCTGCCCTGACCAATCAAGAATCTATCAGCCTCGGCCTTAAATATACATAAAGACTTGGCCTCCGCAGCCACATGTGGCAACAAATTCCACAGATTCACCACTCTCTGGCTAAACTCCTCATCTCCATTCTAAAAGGATTCTCCTCTATTCTGATCTGTGTTCTCTGGTCCTAGACTCCCCCACCATAGGAAACACCCTCTCCACATCCACTCTATCAAGACCTTTCATCACTTGATAGGTTTCAATTCAGTCACCGCTCATTCTTCTGAATTCTAGTGAATACAGGCTCAAAGACATCAAACGGTCTTGAAATGACAAGCCATTCAATCCTGGAATCATTTTCATGAACCCCCTTTGAACTCCCTTCAGATTCAGCACATCCTTTCCAAAAAAGGACACTAAACTTTTCACAATACTCCAAGTAAGGCTTTATAAAGCCTCAACATTAAATTCTTGCTTTTATATTCTAGTCCTTTTGAAACAAAAACTAACATCATATTTACCTTCCTCAACACAGACTCAACCTGGAAATTAACCTTTAGGGAATCCTGCACAAGGACTTCCAAGTCCCTTTACAACTCAGTTATTTTTTATTTGTATTTTCTCTCCATTTGGAAAATAGTCAACCCTTAGCATGAGCATACACTTCCTGACACTATATTCCATCGGCCATTTCTCTGCCCATTCTCCTAACCTAAGTCCCACTTTAGCTTATCTACTTCCTCAAAACTACCTGCCCCTCCACCTATCTTTATATTGTCAGCAAACTTTGCAACAAAGCCATTAATTCCATCATCAAAATCATTGATGTATAACATAAAAAAAATCAGTTCCAACACAGTCAAAGGCTCCCTTTATTCTCACTCTTCTCACTCTTCACCTCCTGCCGGTCAGCCACTGTTTTATCCATGCTAGAGTCTTTCCTGTAATACGATGGCCTCTTAACTTGTTAAAGCAGCCTCATGTGTGGCACCTTGTCAAAGGCCTTCTGAAAATCCAAGTACACAAAATTAACTGATTCTCTGTGTCTATCCTGCTTGTTATTTCCTCAAAGAATTGTGGTTATTATTCTATGGATTTATTGAGCATTTATTGAGCAAGAATACGGATGTCAGGGTTGTATATGGTTCAAATGTACTTTGAACTTTGAAGTTTGAAGCTGGGAGGTGTAAGTGGAAAAGGACATTGAAGAAGGAATCTGATAACAGAGGAGAGTGCATCATGGAAAAAAGGGAAGGAGGAGAGGAACCAGAGAGGGGTGATAAACAGGTGAGGAGAAGTGAAGGCTTGAGAGGGTAACTAGAATTGATAATGGAGAAACAGAAAAGGAGGGAGGAGAGATAAATTGTTAGAAGTTAGAGAAATCAGTTTGGAGGCTATGCAGACAGAAAATGAGTTGTTGCTCATTCGTAAGGCCAGTGATGTTGTGGGGGTGGATCTGGACTCTCTGATGGTGGTGTCTGAAAAGACGATGCTGTCTAAGTTGCATGCCATCTTGGACAATGTCTCCCATCCACTTCATAATGTATTGGTTAGGCACAGGAGTACATTCAGCCAGAGACTCATTCCACCGAGATGCAACACTGAGCGTCATAGGAAGTCATTCCTGCTTGTGGCCATCAAACTTTACAACTCCTCCCTTGGAGTGTCAGACACCCTGAGCCAATAGGCTGGTCCTGGACTTATTTCCACTTGGCATTATTTACTTATTATTATTTAATTATTTATGGTTTTATATTGCTATATTTCTACACTACTCTTGGTTGGTGCAACTGTAACAAAACCCAATTTCCCTCGGGATCAATAAAGTATGTCTGTTCGTCTGCCTGCTCCTCCAGCCTGAGTTTCGCCTCATCGTGGCAGAAGGAGAGTCCATAGATAGACATGTCAGAATGGGAATAAGAAACAGGAAGTACAGAAGCCAAAGCACCAGATTCAAGAACAGGTACCATTTTGTCTCTTGACCAACCAACAATACACTAAACGCTAATTCAGTGTAGCAACACTAGAGCCACATAGACCATTTTGCACTAAAATGAACTTTTAAAATTTAATTGTGTTTTTTCTTGTAAAAATTATGTTTATGTTTATCTGTGAACACTACTCATATGATACTATCTGCCTGTGATGTTGCTGCAATTATTTTTTGTTGCACCTGTCCATACATAGACTACTACATCATAGTTTAGGCCTACAGCCTACAATGTTCACTAACTCTTTAATCTACTGCAAGATCAATCTAACTCTTCCCTCCCAGAGAGACCTCCATTTTTCTATCATCCACATGCCTATTTAAGAGCTTCTTAAGTGCGCCCAATATATCTGACTCTACACCACTGCTGGTAAGGCATTCCACAGAGCCACTACTTTGTGTGAAGAGCATACCTTTGATACCTTCCCTATTATTTCCTCCAATCACCTTAAAATTACGTCCCCTCATATTAATGATTTCTTCCCTGGGTAAAAGTATATGTGCATGTGTCAATAAACTTAATTTTAGACCATAATACATAGGAACAGAATTAGGCCATTTGGTCCATTGAGTCTGCTCTGCTATTCCATCATGGCTGATTTATTATCCCATTCAATTCTATTCTTCTGCTTTCCTCACCTAACCTTTGACACCCTAACTTATCAAGAATCTATCAGCCTCTGCTTTCAATACACCTAAAGACTTGGCCTCCACAGCTGTCTGTGGCAACGAATTCCACAGATTCATTACTAGCTGGCTAAAAAATTCCTCCTCATCTTTGTTCTAAAAGGACTTCCTTCTATTCTGAGGTTGTCCCTTAGGTTATAGACTTTCCCACTATAAGAAAAATCCTCTCTACATCCACTATATTGAAGCCTTTCAAAATTTAACCATTTTTAATGAGAACCCCCCCCCCATTCTTCTGAACTCCAGTGAGTACAAGGCACAAAGCCATCATACACTCTTCAAATGTGAACCCTGTCATTCTCTGAATCATTCTTGAGAATACCCTCTTGACCCCCTCTTATTGCTAGCACATATTTTCTTATATATGAGGCCCAAACTTGCTCTGATCTTGATTTTAACCATTTCAGAGGACAGGTAACAGTCAACCAGACTGGACAAAATTTTCTCTCTATTAGAATCAGAATCAGGTTTATTATCATTGGCTTGTGACGTGAAATTTGTTAACTTAGCAGCAGCAGTTCAATGCAATACATAATCTAGCCGAGAGAAAAAAATAATAATAAATAAAATAAAACATAATAGTAAATAAATGTAACTCAATTACATCTATTGAATATTTTATTTCAAAATGTGCAAAAACAGAAATACTGTAATTTTTAAAAAAGTGAGTTAATGTCCAAAAGCTTCAAAGTCCATTTAGGAATTGGATGGCAGGGGGGAAGAAGCTGTTCCTGAATCACTGAGTGTGTGCCTTCAGGTTCTGTGCATCCTACCTGATGGTTACTGTGAGAAAAGGGCATACTCTGGGTGCTGGAGGTCATTAACAATGGACGCTGCCTTTCTGAGACACCATTCCCTAAAGATGTCCTGGGTACTTTGTAGGCTAGTACCCAAGATGGAGCTGACTAGGAGCTTCCTTCTGCAGCTTCTTTCAGTCCTGTGCAGTAGCCCCTCCATACCAGACAGTGATGCAGCCCGTCAGAACACATTAGTTATCCAAGTGGAGTAGTTTTTATGTCAAACCAATTTATGATCACTACCGTGGCAGTAACATATTATTCCAGATTCATTTTAAATTGGATAAATAGCTGAAATTTAATATGTTCTCATGGTAAGACTCCAACTAATATCTTCAGATCAACAAGTCTAGCTTAATCATTTGCTTGTAATATCTCGGAAAAGATCACTGGAAAAACATGGCATGAGTCCACTTTTCTTCAAGATTGGGAGGAAGTCAAGATGTGTTAAGACTGTTATGGCTTACCAATGATCTGCACTCTTTGTCAATTTAGTTTCCAAGAGATTTTAAAAGCAACACACACAAAACCAGTAGAAACTCAGCTGGTCAGGTTAGCATCTACGAATAACAGAATGCAGTTGACGTTTCAGTCTGAAACACTTCTTCAGAACTCAGTTGGCTGTTTACTCTTTTTCATAGGTGCTGAGTTTTTCCAGCATTTTGTTTGGATTTCCAGCATCTACAGACTTTCTTGTATTTGTCTTAGAGATTTCATTTGCTTCACCTGTAAGGCATGTAAACTTACAAAATATTTGGTTCAGATAAAACAGAGTGTAGTAGCTCTGCCTTGTACTTTCAAGTTCAATTTTATTTTCATTCACCATACACCTGTATACAGCTAAATGAAACATAGTCCCTCCTGGGCCAAGACACAAAACGCGGTACATATAGTGCATATAGGATATATAGGCACCATCCTGTACATACAGTCACAAAATAAAATGAGCACAGGTCCCTGACAGGCATGGCCTGAACATTCATATGTTGACAGAAAGTGTGAGGTGAATGTTTATGTGAGACTTTGTAATGTTACTACACTACTACAACGTATTTTTGTCTGCTATTCATTGCAGAATGGGGGGCATTGAATCACTTGTCAAGGACCCACCACCACCCAGGTCATGCTCTCTTCTCACTGCTGCCATCAGGAAGAAGGAACAGGAGCCTCAGGACTCACACCAACAGGTTCAGGAACAGTTGTTACCCGTAAGACCATAAAACATAGGAGCAGAATTAGGCTACATAGGCCACTGAGATTTCTCTACCATTCCATCATGGCTGATCCTGGATCCCACTCAACTCCATAACCTGCCTTCGTGCCATATCCTTTGATGTTCTGACCGATCAGGAAAAGATCAACTTCTGCCTTAATATACAGACAGATTTGATCTCTAATCTGTCTGTGGCAGAGCGTTCCACAGAATTACTGCTCTCTAGCTAAAAAAAATCCTCTTTACCACTGTTCTAAAGGGTTGCCCCTCAATTTTGAGGCTGTGCCCTCTAGTTCTGGATACCCCCACCAGAGGAAACATGCTCTCCACCCACTATATCTAGTCCTTTCAACATTCGGTAGGTTTCAATGAGATCCCTCTGAATTCTTCTAAATTCCAGTGAGCACAGGCCCTAAGATGACAAAATGTTCCTCACATGTTAACCTCTTTATTTCTGGAATCATCCTTGTTAACCTCCCCTGGACTCTCTCTGTTGACAATGCATCTTTTTTGAGATATGGGGCCCAAAACTAGAGACAATATTCCAAGCGTGGCCTGACTAGTGTCTTATAAAGTCTCAGCATTGCCTCCTTGCTTTTATATTCTATTCCCGTTGAAATAAATGGTAACATTGCATTTGCCTTCTTTACCACAGACTCAACCTGTAAATTCACCTTTAGGAGTCTTGCACGAGGACCCCTAAGTCCCTCTGCACCTCTGATGTTTGAAACTTCTCCCCATTTAGATAATAGTCCGTACTATTGTCCATTTTACCAAAATGCATTATCATACATTTCCCAACACTGTATTCCATCGGCCATTTTTTTAACATTCTTCCAATTTGTCTAAGTCCTGCTACAATCACATTGCTTCCTCAGCACTACCTACCACTCCACCTATCTTTGTATCATCTGCGAATTTGCCACAAAGCCATCAATTCCATTATCTAAATCATTGATAAGCAATGTAAAAAGCAGCAGTCCTAATACAGAATCCTGAGGAACACCACTAATCACTGGCAGCCAACCATAAAAGGTCCCTCTTATTCCCACTCGCTGCATCCTGCCTCTCAGTCATTCCACTATCCAAACCACTAACTTTTCTGTAATGCCATAGGATTTTATCTTGTTAACCAGTCTCATGTGTGACACCTTATCAAATGACTTCTGAAAATCCAAGTAAAGAAAACCACTGCCTTTTCTTTGTCCACCCTGCTTGTCACTTCCTTGAAGAACTCTAATTAATTTGTCAGGCAAGATTTCCCTTCACAAAAACCATCTTGACTTCAACTTATTTTATCATTAGTCTCCAAGTAACTCCAAAACCTCATCCTTAAGCATAGACTCCAATACTTCCCCAACCACAGAGCCTATAATTTCCTTTCTTTTGCCTCCCTCCCTTCTAAAGGGTGGAGTTACATTTGCAATCTTCCAGTCCTCCAGGACCATGCCAAAATCAAGTGATTCTTGAAAGATCATGGCCTATGCATCTGTTTTCTCTTCAGCAACCTCTCTCAGGAATTGGGATGTAGTACATCTGGTCCAGGTGACTTATCCACCTTTACACCTTTGAGTTTGCCTAGCACTTTTTTTTCTATGTAATATTAATGGCACTCAGTCTTGCTCCCTGACACTCACAGACCTCTGGCACACTATGAGTGTCTTCCACAATGAGGACTGATGCCAAATATGCATTACATTCATCTGCTATTTCTTTGTCCTCCATTCCTACCTCACCAGCATAATTTTTCAGTGGTCCAATATCCATTCTCACCTCCCTTTTACTCACTATATAACTGAAAAACTTCTGATATCCTGCTTTATATTATTTGCTAGTCTACCCTCATATTTCATTTTTTCCTTTCTTAGAGCTTTTTTAGTTGCCTTTTGCTGGATTTTAAAAGCTTCCCAATCATCCAACTTCTCATTCAGTTTTGTTATCTTTGCCTTGTGTTTTTTATTTTGCAGTCATTAACTTCCCTTGTCAGCCATGGTTGCCTACCCCTGCCATTTGAGAACCTCTTCCTCTGTGTGACATATCTATCCTGCACATTATGAACTCTTCCCCAAAAATTCTGCCATCTCTGCTCTGCCGTCATCCCCGCCAGTATCCTCCTCCAATCCACCTGTGTAAGCTCCTCTCTCGTGCTTTTGTAATTCCTTTTATTCCATTGTGGTACTGATACATATGAGTTATGATTCTCCCTCTCAAGTTCCAGTATGAATTCAGTACCCCTCAAATACCAGGTTCTTGAACCAAAGGGAATAACTTTACTTAGCCTCTCTTCATCATTGAATTTTTCCCACAACCTACAGATTCACATTCAAGGACTCCTCATCTCAAGCTTTCAATATTTATTGCTTATTTTTTAATTATTATTATTCTTTCTTTTTTTGGTAACCCTCAGGATCAGTTGGCAGTATAACTATAGGGAAGACAATCTCTGGCCCTGCAAATCATGTGAAATTTTGAAGTGCTAAACCTCCAGTGATTTGTTTCCCTGTTACAAATCAGTAACACAAGATAACAGACAGTACACCATATGCAATTAAATGTCTTAGCTTTATAATTCTTAATTTGTCTAAAGAATTAGTGGGTGGTAGGTCATGTTTAACCAATCCATTAGAGTTTTTCGAGGAGGTTACCAGGAAAGTGGATGAAGGGAAGACAGTGGACGTTGTCCCATGGACTTCAGTAAGGCCTTTGACAAGGTCCCACATGGGAGGTTAGTTAGGAAGATTCAGTCGCTAGGTATAGATGGTGAGGTAGTAAATTGGATTAGACATTGCCTCAATGGGAGAAGCCATAGAGTGGTAGTGGAGGATTGCTTCTCTGAGTGGAGACCTGTGACTAGTGGTGTGCCACAGGGATCGGTGCTGGGTCCATTGTTATTTGTCATCTATATCAGTGATCTGGATGATAATGTGGTAAATTGGATCAACAAATTTGCTGATTATATAAAGATTGGAGGTGTAGTGGACAGTGAGGAAGGTTTTCAAAGCTTGCACAGGGATTTGGACCAGCTGGAAAAAATGGGCTGACAAATGGCAGATGGAGTTTAATGCGGACAAGTGCGAGGTATAGAACATGGAATAGTACGGCACAGTACAGGCCTTTCAGACCACAATGTTGTGCCAACCCTCAAACCCCACCTCCTATATAACCCCCCACCTTAAATTCCTCCATATATTTGTCTAGTATTCTCTTAAACTTCACTAGTGTAGCTGCCTCCACCACTGACTCAGGCAGTGCATTCCATGCACCAACCACTCTCTGAGTGAAAAACCTTCCTCTAATATCCCCCTTGAATTTCCTTCCCCTTACCTTAAAGCCATGTCCTCTTGTACTGAGCAGTGGTGCCCTGGGGATGAGGCGCGGGCTGTCCACTCTGTCTATTCCTCTTAATATCTTGTACACCTCTATCATGTCTCCTCCATCCTCCTTCTCTCCAAAGAGTAAAGCCCTAGCTCCATTAATGTCTGATCATAATCCATACTCTCTAAACCAGGCAGCATCCTGGTAAATCTCCTCTGTACCCTTTCCAATGCTTCCACATCCTTCCTATACTGAGGTGACCAGAACTGGTCGCAGTACTCCAAATGTGGCCTAACTAGAGTTTTATGGAGCTGCATCATTACATCCCATTTCTTAAATTCTATCCCTCGACTTATGAAAGCTAACACCCCATAAGCTTTCTTAACTACCCTATCTACCTGTGAGGCAACTTTCAGGGATCTGTGGACATGTACCCCCAGATCCCTCTGCTCCTCCACACTACCAAGTATCCTGCCATTTACTTTATACTCTGCCTTGGAGTTTGTCCTTCCAAAGTGTACCACCTCACACTTCTCTGGGTTGAACTCCATCTGCCACTTCTCAGCCCACTTCTGCATCCTATCAATGTCTCTCTGCAATCTTTGACAATCCTCTACACTATCTACAACACCACCAACCTTTGTGTCGTCTGTAAGCTTGCCAACCCACCCTTCTACCCCACATCCAGGTTGTTAATAAAAATCACAAAAAGTAGAGGTCCCAGAACAGATACTTGTGGGACACCACTAGTCACAACCCTCCAATCTGAATGTACTCCCTCCACCATGACCCTCTGACTTCTGCAGGCAAGCCAATTCTGAATCCACCTGGCCAAACTTCCCTGGATCCCATGCCTTCTGACTTTCTTAATAAGCCTACCGTGTGGAACCTTGTCAAATGCCTTACTAAAATCCATGTAGATCACATCCACTGCACTACCCTCATCTATATGCCTGGTCAACTCCTCAAAGAACTCTATCAGGCTTGTTAGGCATGATTTGCCCTTCACAAAGCCATGCTGACTGCCCCTGATCAGACCATGATTCTCTAGATGCCCATAGATCCTATCTCTAAGAACCTTTTCCAACAGCTTTCCCACCACAGACGTAAGGCTCACTGGTCTATAATTACCTGAACTATCCCTACTACCTTTTTTGAACAAGGGGACAACATTCGCCTCCCTCTAATCCTCCGGTACTATTCCCGTGGACAACAAGGATATAAAGATTCTAGCCAGAGGTTCAGCAATCTCTTCCCTTTCCTCGTGGAGCAGCCTGGGGAATATTCCGTCAGGCCCTGGGGACTTATCTGTCCTAATGTATTTTAACAACTCCAACACCTCCTCTCCCTTAATATCAACATGCTCCAGAACATCAACCTCACTCATATTGTCCTCACTATCATCAAGTTCCCTCTCAGTGGTGAATACCGAAGAGAAGTATTCATTGAGGACCTCGCTCACTTCCACAGCCTCCAGGCACATCTTCCTACTTTTATCTCTAATCTTCACTCCTGTCATTCTTTTGTTCTTCACATAATTGAAGAATGTCTTGGGGTTTTCCTTTACCCTACTCACCAAGGCCTTCTCATGCCCCCTTCTTGCTCTTCTCAGTCCCTTCTTAAGCTCCTTTCTTGCTATCCTATATTCCTCAATAGACCCATCTGATCCTTGCTTCCTAAACCTCATGTATGCTGCCTTCTTCCACCTGACTAGATTTTCCACTTCACTTGTCACCCATGGTTCTTTCACCCTACCACTCTTTATCTTCCTCACTGGGACAAATTTATCCCTAACATCCTGCAAGATATCCTTAAACATCAACCACATGTCCATAGTACATTTCCCTGCAAAACCATCATCTCAATTCACACCCGCAAGTTCTAGCCTTATAGCCTCATAATTTGCCCTTCCCCAATTCCTGTCCTCCCTGATTCTACCCTTTTGCATGATAATGCTAAAGGTCAGGGAGTGGTGATCACTGTCCCCCAGATGCTCACCCACTGACAGATCTGTGACCTGACCTGGTTCGTTACCTAATACTAGATCCAGCATGGCATTCCCCCTAGTCGGCCTGTCAACATACTGTGACAGGAATCCGTCCTGGACACACTTAACAAACTCTGCCCCATTGCAGATGGAGCACTCAGGAAGGATGAACCAGGTAGAACATACCAGGTAAATGATGGGGCACTGAGGAGTGCAGTCAAACAGAGGGATCTGGGAGTACAGATACAAAATTCCCTAAAAGTAGCATCACAAGTAAATAGGGTCGTAAAGAGAGCTTTTGGCTCATTGGTCTTTATAAATCAAAGTATTGAGTATAAGAGTTGGAATGTTATGGTGAGGTTGTATAAGACATCGATGAGGCTGAATTTGGAGTATTGTGTGCAGGTTTGGTCACCTAATTACAGCAAGGATATTAATAAGGTTGAAAGAGTGCAGAGAAGGTTTACAAGGATGTTGCCAGGACTTGAGAAACTGAGTTAGAGACAGGTTGAATAGGTTAGGACTTTATTCCCTGGAGCGTAGAAGAATGAGGGGAGACTTGATAGAGGTATATAAAATTATGATGGGTATAGATAGAGTGAATGCAAGCAGGCTTTTTCCACTGAGGCTAGAGGAGAAAAAAAAGCAGAGGACATGGGTTAAAGGTGAAAAGGGAAAAGTTTAAAGGGAACATTGGGGGTGCTTCTTCACACAGAGAGTAGTGGGAGTGTGGAATGAGCTGCCAGATGAAGTGGTGAATGCAGGCTCACTTTTAACATTTAAGAAGAACTTGGACAGGTACATGGATGAGAGGGGTATGGAGGGATATGGTACGGGTACAGGTCAGTGGCACTAGGCAGAAAAATGGTTCGGCACAGCTTGTCACAGCTTGCACAGGAGGGTCAAAGGCTTGTTTCTGAGCTGTAATGTTCAATGGTTCTATGGTTCGAGTAAGAAAAAACAGAAAGAAAAGGGCCCATTTTAATGAAACTGTCTAATGTGTACAAGCTGGAGTTCACAGTTTCCCTTCCGCTGGTCCTCCATTGATTTCCCCGGGCTTCGACAACTCCCAGCCCCACTCCGAGTCCACTCCTTCCTGGTCTCTTCTCTCTCCATCTCTCATTGAACAAAAGACCCAGATCACCTCAGACTCAGGCGTCCAACAAGAAAAAAACACTCCCCTCATTGGACGGCACACATTCCAAAGCCCCCGTTATCTCTAGTCCTAACCCGAACACTGCTGTTACAGAAAGACCATAACATTAGCCGTGAAACCTTTCCCAGGGTGTTACATGTATTTGCACAGTTTGTGGTTTTTCCACACTGAAAAAGGTGCAGACTTTCATTGATTCTTTTATGATTCTGTTATTCTCTGCGAATACATATCTCCTCCATCGAGCAAGTTAGGTGCACCAGTATCCTGGGGTTTCACATCACGGATGACTTCACCCAATCCCTTAATATCACCTTCCTGAACAAGAAGGCACAGCAGCACCTCCACTTCCTGAGAAGACTGAGGCAAGCACCCCCACCCCACCGCCCTCCCCATCTTTACTGTCATTTACAGGAGCATACTGACAAGTTGCATTTCCATCTGGTGTGCAACAGTCAAGTATCAGATCAGAAGTCCCGACAAAGGACTGTGGGAGCAGATAAGAGTTTCATAGAGGTCTTCCTTCCATCCGTCGATCAGGAGTTCCGCATACACAGGGCCCCTGGTATTAAGGATCCCGCCCCTCCAGCATCATCTTTGATTTTCTACCATAAGGCAGGAGACTCTGATGCATAAAAACAAGAACAGCCAGATGAGAAAAAGTTTCATCCCCCTGGACATTAGGCTTCTGAACTTCCCGCCACTGCATTGTATTCAAAGTGTCACCGGTTAACCTGTTTGGTACTTTACAAGGTTTAATAATAATGCACTTTAGTTTGTTATTTATGTGTGATTCATTTGTAGATTGTATCCTGACCTTCATACTTTATTGAGTGTTATGTTTACTACTGTGTTTTATACCCTAGTTCAGAAAAACATTCTCTGTTCTATATACATTATACACGTTATTAACGTGTATGTAGCTAAATGACAATAAACTTGACTTGTTGTTGTTGCTATGTATGCTCACAAGAAAATGAATCTCAGGGTTGTACATGGTGAAACACACATACAGTCCCTATAAAAATTATTCACCCCCCCCTTGAAAGTTTTCAAGTTTTTTTACAACATTGAATCACAGTGGATTTAATTTAGCTTTTTGACACTGATCAACAGAAAAAGTCTCTTGCATGTCAAAATGAAAACAGATCTTTACAAATTGATCTAAATTAATTACAAATATTAAACACAAAATATTTGATTGCTAAGTATCCCTCCCCCCCCCCCACCACTTTAAGGTGACACATCAAATCAACACTGGTGTAGCCACTTGGTTTTAGAAGTCACATAATTAGTTACATGGAAACCTGTGTGCTGTCAAGGTGTTTCAATTGATTGTAGTAAAAAGACATCTGTATCTGGAAAGTCCAGCTGCTGGTGAGTCAGTATCCTGGCAAAAACTACATCATAAAGATAAAAGAACACTTCAAGCAACTTTGCAAAAAGGTTATTGAAAAGCATGTCAGGAGATTGATAGAAGAATATTTCCAAGTCACTGAATATCCCTTGGAGTATTGTAAGTCAATCATTAAGAAATTAAAAGAATATGGCACAGCTGTAAATCTGCTTAGAGCAAGTTGTCCTCAAAAACTGATTGCCCGTACAAGAAGCTCATTATTGAGGGAGGCCACCAAGAGACCTGTGATAACTCTGGAGGAGTTTCAAGCTTCAGTGGCTGAGATGGGAGAGACTGTGCATATAGAAAAAGTTGCTCAGGTACTTCACCAGTTGCAGCTTTATGGGGGAGTGGCAAAGAGAAAGCCATTGTTGAAAAAACTCACATGAAACCTCGGCTAGAGTTTGCCAGAAGCCACATAGGAGGTTCTGAAGTCAGCTGGAAGGAAAACTGAGATTTTTTGGCCATCAAACTAAACGCTATGTTTGGTGTAAGCCAAGCACCGCACATCATCCAAAACACACCATCCCTACTGTAATGCTTGTTGGTGACTGCATCATGTAATGGGGACGCCTCACTGCAGCAGGTTCTGGAAGGCTTGCGAAGGTAGAAGGTAAAATGAATGCAGAAAAATACAGGGAAATCCTGGAGGAAAACCTGATGCAGTCTACAAGTGAACTGTGGCTTGGGAGATTTGCTTTCCAGCAAGACAATGACCAAAAGCATAAAACCAAAGCTACACAAGAATGGCTTAAAAACAACAAATTTAATGTCCTGGAGTGACCAAGTCAAAATCCTGACCTCAATCCAATTGAATTTGTAGCTGGACTTGAAAATGGCTGTTCACTCACAATCTCCATGCAGTCTTACAGAGCTTGAACAGTTTTGTCATGAAGAATGGGAAAATATTCAGTGTCCAGATGTGGAAAGCTGATAGAGACTTACCACACAGACTCAAGGCTGTAATTGCAGCCAAAGATGCATCTACTAAATACTGACTTGTAGGGGCTGAATACTTATGCAATCAATTATTTTGTTTTATATTTGTAATTAATTTAGATCACTTTGTAGAGATCTGTTTTCACTTTGACATGAAAGAGTCTGTTGATCAGTGTCAAACAAGATAAATTAAATCCATTGTGATGCAATGTGTAAGACAATAAAACATGAAAATTTCCAAGGGGGCTGAATACTTTTTATAGGCACTGTATGTACTTTGATGATACATTTACATTGAACATTGAACATTGAACTTTTAAACTTATCAAGGGGACTGTTTCCTAAATCTATAAAACATAGAAACATAGAAGACCTACAGCACAATACAGGCCCTTCCGCCCACAAAGCTGTGCTGAACATGTCCTTACCTTAGAACTACCTAGGGTTACCCATAGCCCTCTATTTTTCTGAGTTCCAGGTGTCTCTTAAAAGACCCTATCATATCTACCTCCACCACCGTCACCGGCAGCCCATTCCACACCCTCACCACTCTCTGCTTAAAAAACTTACCCCTAAAATTTCCAAGTACTTCCAAGCACCTTAAACCTGTGGCCTCTCATGATAGCCATTTCAGACCTGGGAAAAAGCCTCTGACTATCCACACAATCAAAAGAAAGACAAAAAATTCTTTCAGCTGCTGTAAATCTGAAATATATAAACCAAAAATGTTGCAGACACTCGGCAGATCAGACAGCATCTGCACAGCAGGAAACTGTGTTAAGGGATTCAGTAAGAAGACCCTTAAAATGGAAAAGATGGAGAGCGTTTGCTTTACATTGTAAAGAAGCTGGGAAAGCAATGGACTGGTCTAAAGTATTATATCTGATACGGGGGAAGGGAACAGAGTTGCCTTGCTGATAAGCAGACATATAGTTGATATAGAGTAAATCATGGAAATATATTGCTAGTATCCACTCCTGTCTAAAATAGTTCTTAATTTAATCCTAGAAGACACAAGCACCATAATCTGGAGCAACAAACAATCTACAATCTGAACATATTCAGTTTTAATATCACTGGCATACGTAGTGAAATATGTTACTTTGCAGCAGCAATATACTGCATTACATAATAATAAAAATTATATATATATGCGAGGGCATGTCATGGGTGATAGGGGTTCGTAATGATAGATGCCAATTTTCTGAAGATGTCCTCAATGCTGTGGAGGCTAGTACCCGTGATGTAACTGCCTGAGTTTGCAACTTTCTGCAGCTTTTTCCGATCCTGTGCAGTGGTCCCTCCATACCAGACAATGATGTAAATGTTTTCCATGATACATCTGTAGAAATTTATGTGAGTCTTTGTGACATAACACATTTCCATAAACTCCTAATGAAATATAGTTGCCTTCTTGGCTTCTTTTTAATTGCATCAATACTTTGGACTCAGGATAGGTCTTCAGAGGTGTTGACACCCAGGAAATTGAAAATGACCACACTTTCCACCGCTGATCCCATGATGAGGACTGGTGTGTGTTCCTTCAGCTGCCCCTTGCTGAACTCCACAATCCACTGGAGGAAATCAGCAGATCGAGCAGTATTTGTGGAAGAAAAGGAGTTGTCAAAGTTTCAGGTCAAAAGCCTTCATGAGAGATCTGATCAGGTTAACAATAGACCCTGAAGCAGGAGTTTGACCAAAAATATCAGCTATCTCTTTCCCCCTGCACTCCGTCCCTGAAGACACTGCTCAAGCCATTGAGTTCCTCCAGCAGATTGTTTGTTGCCCTTAATTCAATCACACATTGTTAAGCATCTTAATGCAAATCACAAACACTTCATCATGAGAAGTAGTAGCTGATGACCTGATCCAATCACTTTAAAAGTTCATGGTTAAACTGGGGAGGCCCCTATATCAGACAAAAAAATCTGTAACCATGACCCATTTATACTTGCATGTATTTGTATTGGTCTGCTTCATCTTCTAATAAAAAGTTAACCTTAGCTTCATCTCCCTGTCCCTACCTGTTCCCCATAACCTTTAATTTTTCTACGCCTCAGATCTATAGATCTCCATCATGAATATATTTTTTAAAAGCAGCCACAGTTTCTCGGTTAGAGAATTCCAAAGATTCATTAACTCAGTGAAGAATTTCCACCTGATCTCGCTCACCAATGGGAGCCAATAGGTTGTTTGTGTTCTGAGATGCAGACTGTCAGAGCTTGGAGACGCAGATGCACAACAGATTGGACATCTGCAGGATGTTTTTTAAAATTTGGTCCTGCCTTAGTCTCTTTGGACCCTGTGATTTCAGAAGAACCAATCACCGTACTTCACTCAAGATCATCTTGTATGTATCATAATATCACATTCCATCAGTGTTGTTTTCCTGTTTCCTGCTTTTGTCAATGATACAGTATTTAATCACCCTTGTTGTAATAAGCATGGTTGCAAGGACCAAAAGTCAGAAAAAGACAGGCAGAGTGAATTTAACAATATCTTATTAGTGACAGAACTTTGCTATGGACAGTCCCAAGCCGGGCTGTGAAAGGAGGAGGGTTGAGCATGGGGTTAGTAACCCCATCCAGTAAAACACTATGGAAACACCAACAGAAGCTCCAAGGATCTCATCCCTGAAAGAGGAAGAAGACCAAGAAAATAGGCTACACCTGGGGACAAGTTGTAGGACTGGCTCAGGACAGAGGGCTCGGGTGAGCTGTTGTCAGTGGCCTATGCCCTAATAGGGGCAATGGGCTTAAGAGGAAGAAGAACTAGTGTTGGGGTAGCACAGTAGCGTAGCAGTTAGTGCAATGCTATTACAGTGCCAGTGAACTGGGATCAATTCTGATGCTGTCTGGAAGGAGATTGTACATTCTCCCCAGAAAACATGTCTTTCTTCTGGGTGCCCCTGTTTCCTCCCACATTACAAAAATGTACAGGTTAGTAGGTTAATTGGTTACATGGGTGTAAATGGTGGAGTGGACTGGAAAGCCCTGTAACCATGCTGTATCTCTAAATAAAAAAACAAAATAGAAAGATTGGACCACACCTCCCATTCAGAGTTTTGTATTCCAAATGATTGAGGGACATAGAGGGTGAATGTGGAACTGAAGGGGCTCAAAGATAGAATCAGAATCACAAGAGGGCATGGCCTGGGTGAAGAGGGTCCTTAATGATGGATGCTGCCTTTTTGAGGCATCACTCCTTTGTACCTTGAAGGTGTCCTGGATGCTGGGGAGGCTAGTGCACATGATGGATCTGATTGAGTTTACAATTTTCTGCATCTTATTTCAATCCCAACGGTGATGCAACCAGTTAGAATACTCTCCGCGGTACATCTTTAGAAATTTGTGGGTGTCTTTGCTGACATATCAAAATATACTCAAGCTCTTAATGAAATAAAGCCACTGTCATGTCTTCTTTGTAACTGAATCAATATGCTGAGCTCAGGATACACCTTCGGAGATACTGACACCCAGGAACCTGAAATTGCTCACTTTTTCCATTTCTGATCCCTCTATAACTGCTGCGTGCTCCCTCATCTAACCCTTTCTGATGCCCACAATCAATTCTCTGGTCAGATTTCTTTAGGATAGATATAAGGTTTTGATAGAGGACCTTCAACTTGAAATATCCTGCAGATATTGTTTGATCCATTAAGCGCTTTCAGCCTTTTTTCCTGTTTATTTCAGATTTACAGCATCTTCAGTTTGTTGATTTACATCCTCGGGATTGCTCTTTTTTTTTAACTTAATCAATTTGCAAGATAGCAGATGGCATACTTCCCTCATTGCCCATTTGCTGTGAGTGAATAGGGGTGTCCAGCACACTACTTTGTGCCAGCCAAGATCCTCCGCCTAAGCCCATCCCATTTGCCCATGTTTGACCCAACTCCTTCTCTTCTCTCTACTTCCATCGGACAAGGGGAGCAGGAGCCTTGGTCCTACACCAGAAGGTTTGGGAGCAGTTGTTGATCTGCAGTCATCAGGCTCTTGGACCTGCTTCACCCACCTCAGTGCTGAATGGGTTCTGCAGTGTGTAGATTCACTTCCAGGAGCCTTTCACTTCATGTTCTATGTATCATTTGTTTACATTTTTTACATGATTTATCCTCTTTTGGATGTTTTTTGCTCTGTGTGTGTGTGTGTGTGTGTGTGTGTGTGTGTGTGTGTGTGTGAGTGTGTGAGTGTGTGTGTGTGTGTGTGTGTGTGTGTGTGTGTGAGTGTGTGTGTGTGTGTGTGTGTGTGTGTGTGTGTGTGAGTGTGTGTGTGTGTGTGTGTGTGTGTGTGTGTGTGTGTGTGTGTGTGTCTGTGTGTGTGTGTGTGTGTGTCTGTGTGTGTGTGTGAGTGTGTGTGGTGTGTGTGTGTGTGTGTGTGTGTGTGTGGCTCTTCATGGATTCTTTTATGCTACTTTGTTTTGTGAGTGCCTGTAAAAAGATGAATCTCAAGTTTGTATTTGATATGTATACTTTGATAATAACTTTACTTTGAACTTTGAATGGTTTGCAAGGCAGCTCAGAGCACTGAGATTCAGTTACACTAGTGAGACAGAACAGAGTTTTTTTTTGAGGCAATGTTAGAACTTGATAGGATAGATAGAAGGAAAAAGTTTCCACTTGCTGGACCATCCAAAACTTGCATGGATGAATTTGAACAGATGCACAGTTTGTTGCTGTGCTCAGTAGGATTAAGTGAAGCAGACACATTTCAGAAAATTCCCATAGTCTAGACGGAACTTGGATGTGTCACTGGCAAGTCTCCCCAGCAAATGTAATTCCAGAACACATGGATACACATTATTTCCAAGTTAAGCAGAAAACAAAGAGAAGAAAGGCATATAATTTGTTTTGACACTCCCACTGCGATGCTACTTTCCAAGTTATGCAAAATATATGAGCTGTTGTTGACAGCTACTGGAACTCAACAAATGGCAATTGATGTTAGGTTTCTTGTTTCGTCTCAAAACAATAGACTTCTGTTAACCATATCAAGTTAGTTCACTTATGCCAAAAAAAGTAATTTATTATGAAAGTACATACATGTCACCATGTACTACCCTGAGATACATTTTCTTGTGGCCATTCACAGTAAATACAAAGAAACACAATAGAATCAATGAATAGCTGCACACAAAGGCTGACAAACAACCAATATGCAAAACACAACAAATTGTGGAAGTACAAAAAAGGTATAATAATAAATAAGAAAATAGTAACTATTGAGAATGTGAGTTATAGAGTTCCAGAACATGAGTTATGTGAGTTATAGAAGGTGAGTCCATAGGTTGTGGAATCAGTTCATTGTTGAGGTGAGTGAAGTTATCTACTTCAGGAGGCTGCTGGTTCAGGAGTAATAACTGTTCCTGAACCTAATGGTGTGAGTCCTGAGGTTCCTCTACCTCTGTTATGATGGCAGCAGCAAGAAGAGAGCATGGCCTGGATGGTAAGGGCCTTCGATGATGGATGCTGCTTTCTTGCAACAGCTCTCCTCGTAGATATGCTCAAAGGTAGGTGCGGGTTTTAACTGTGATAGGATGACCTGTATCCACCACCTTTTTGTAGAATTTTCTGGACCAGAACAGGTCCTTGGAGAGGCACAGAGGCACAGTCTTTAGATGTTCCAAATAAAGTATATAACGGGATAACAGAATTTGATTAAAGCAATTCTGTGCTGAAATGAATTTTTATTCTCATTTAAGGTTGCTTTTTCTTGACACTTGTAACTTTTTTCAATACAGGTTTGGCATTTGTTTATCAGCAAGTGCAGTCATAGAGTCACGGAGTCATTCAGCACTGAAACAGAATACTTGGTCCATTCCATCCATGCTGATCAATATTGCTTTCTCACTCAGCTAGTCCTGGTTTTCTGCATATGGTCCTTATTCTACTCAGATACATCAAAACTAGCAGATTGTGGCCCAGTTAAGTGGCTGACCCAATTAGCTGGTATTTCAGGGAAAAACTAAAAGGTATATTAAAAAACTATCAGTTAACTGAGTAATAATTCATGTATTTAATTGAAATACAGAATAAGTTAGACCACTACCAATACCTCTACAGTACTATAAGATTGTGTATTAATTCTTACTAGTTGTCGCTGGAGGAATTTATCTACTGTTTTCTTTTGATTGACTGTAACTGAATAAAATCTGCAGTCACCTGGTACAGATAATGCACTAGCTTCATAAAATACTTTTGACGATTGTCACCTCCAAATCCTCAATTTCATTGTAACATTCAAGATGTTTGTTGGTACCTTCAAATTCTTCTTAGTTCCTAACTTGTTGAAGTAGCAAAATCATTTCATTTTCACTCCCTGCCGTTTCTGGCATCTCCAAGCCTGAATGTTTGAAACCCTGGTGAGCAAAGCAGATCCAAATTGTCTTATTGCTTATTTCTCACCAACTCTCAGTAAGAAAAATCACTGCTTTTTGAACATAATCACATGCAACTGACACCATTTTAAAAATGTTTGCTCTGAGCTTGGTATCGTGTCTAACGGTCACACAAGTGCACAGGACTGGTTGGAAACTGTTTGCCAGCAGTCTCCTGCCCCAATTAAGTGGCATATTGGCCAAAGGGAATCTTGGCTAATTTCTTGATTTTGTCTTTGTTCTTTCAAAGTTGTCCATAATAAATTGAGGTCCCGGTTAACTGATGGCCCAATTAACGAGAATCCACTATATTAGGAATCCACTGTGTTGGTCAGGCACAATATGCAACAAAAACAACATTTAACATTTATAAAGAAGAGGGAATTATATTAAAAATACAGAATTACATATAAATAAAAAATACCTGTATTTATCCAAGAGTTTTTTTAATATTGTTATTTTGTAATTGATACATCTCAGTCCATCACAGGTAAAGTCCTCCCTGCCATTGAGCACATCTACATGATATGTTGTCGCAAGAAAGCAGCATTCATTATCAGAGACTCCGCCACCCAGGTCATGCTTTCTTCTTGCTACTGCCATCTGGAAGAATGTACAAGAGTCTCAGGTCTCACATCACTAAATTCAGAAACAGTTATTACCCCTCAATAATCAGCTCTTGAACCAGAGAGGATAACTTTACTCAACTTCACTTGTTCCATCACTGAAATGTTCCCACAACCTATAAGTTCATTTTCAAGAACTCCTTTTCTCATGTTCTAGATATTTATTGCTTATTTATTTATATTAAATATTTCTCTTTATAATTGCACAAATTGTTGCCCCTTGCACACTTGTTGAATGCCCAAGTTGGTGTAGGTTTTCATTATGAACTTGTTAAGTATGCCTGCAAGAAAATGAACATCAGATTTGTACATGGTGACTGGTTATGTACTTTGATAATAAATTTAATTTGACTTTGACTTAACAACTGTCTCTGACAGCTCATTCCAAATGTAGACAATGCACTGGGTGAATAGATAGCACCCCACCCCAGCTTCCTATTAAATCTCTCCCCTCTCACCTTAAACGTATGACCTCAACCCTGGGAAAAAGACTGTAAACATTCACCCTAACTATATCTTTCATGATTTTGTGCACATGTATAACACCACCCCTCAATCTCCTACACACCAATGAATTGAATTCCTAGCTTGCTCAATCTCTCTATAACTCAATACCTTGAATCCTGGAAATGTGATGGTCCTACTTCCTTCAAACAAAAGGTGTAGCCATGGGCACTCGCATGGGTCCCAGCTCTGCCTGCCTTTTTGTCAGCTATGTGTCACTTTCCAGCTTTTCCTATGCTAGACCTATGATGACATTGGCGCTTTTTCCTGCACCCAGGAGGAGCTTGTCGACTTCAACAACTTTGCCTCCAACTTTCACCGGGCCCTCAAATTTAATTGATCCATTTCTGACATCTCCCTGCCCTGTCTTGATCTCTCTGTCTCTACCTCTGGGGACAGCTCATCTACTGATATCTATTATAAATCCACCGACTCTCACAGCTAGCTCGACTTTACCTCTTCCCACCTTGTTACTTGTAAAAATGCTTTCCCTTTCTCTCAATTTCTCTCTCCACTGCATCTGCTTTCGAGATGAGGTTTTTCATTCCAGAATGAAGGAGATGTCCTCTTTCTTCAAAGGTAGGGGCTACCCTCGTTCCAACATCAATACTGCCCTCAACCACATCACTTCCATTTCACACACATTTGTCCTCACTTCATCATCCCAGGGATAAGGTTCCGCTTGTCCTCACCAACCTCTGTGTCCAGCACATAATGTTCCATAACTTTGCCATCTCAATAGACAATAGACAGTAGGTGCAGGAGTAGGCCACTCAGCCCTTCTAGCCTGCACCGCCGTTCACTGTGATCATAGCTGATCATACACAATCAGTACCCCGTTCCTGCCTTCTCCCCATATCCCTTGACCCCTCTATCTATAAGAGCTCTATCTAACTCTCTCTTGAAAGCATCCAGAGACTTGGCCTCCACTGCCCTCTGGGGCAGAGCATTCCACATATCCACCACTCTCTGGGTGAAAAAGTTTTTCCGCATCTCTGTTCTAAATGGCCTACCCCTTATTCTTAAACTGTGGCCTTTAGTTCTGGATTCACCCATTAGCGGGAACATGCTTCCTGATTGAACATGTTTCAATCAGATCCCCTCTCATCCTTCTAAATTCTAGTGTATACAAGCCCAGTCTCTCCAATCTTTCAACATATGACAGTTCTGCCATTCCGGGAATTAACCTTGTGAACCTACACTGCACTTCCTCAATAGCAAGAATGTCCTTCCTCAAACTTGGAGACCAAAACTGCACACAATACTCCAGGTGGGGTCTCACCAGGGCCATGTACAACTGCAGAAGGACCTCTTTACTCCTATACTCAATTCCTCTTGTTATAAAAGCCAGCATGCCATTAGCTTTCTTCACTGCCTGCTGTACCTGCATGCTTGCTTTCATTGACTGATGTACAAGAACACCTAGATCTCGTTGTACTTCCCCTTTTCCTAACTTGACTCCATTTAGATAGTAATCAGCCTTCCTGTTCTTGCCACCAAAGTGGATAACCTTACATTTATCCACATTAAACTGCATCTGCCATACATTTGCCCACTCACCCAACCTGTCCAGGTCACCCTGCATTCTCATAACATCCTCCTCATATTTCACACTGCTACCGTGCTTTGTGTCATCTGTAAATTTGCTAATGTTACTTTTAATCCCTTCATCTAAATCATTAATGTATATTGTAAATTGCTGCGGTCCCAGCACTGAGCCTTGTGGTACCCCATTAGTCACTGCCATTCATTCTGAAAAGGACCTATTAATCCCTACTCTTTTTTTCCTGTCTGCCAACCAATTTTCTATCCAAGTGAGTACCCTACCCCCAATACCATGTGCTCTAATTTTGCCCACTAATCTCCTATGTGGGACCTTATCAAAGGCTTTTTGAAAGTCCAGGTACACTTGTACCTTGGACCAAGTTACCAAGTCCATTGGTTCTCCTTTGTCTATTTTCTAAGTTACATCCTCAAAAATTTCCAGAAGATTAGTCAAGCATGACTTCCCCTTCATAAATCCATGCAGACTTGGACTGATCCTGTTACTGCTGTCCAAATGTGTTGTCATTTCCTCTTTCATAATTGACTCCAGCATCTTTCCCACCACTGATGTCAGGCTAACTGGTCTATAATTCCCTGTTTTCTCTCTCCCACCTTTCTTAAAAAGTGGGATAACATTAGCTATCCTCCAATCCTCAGGAACTGATCCTGAATCTATAGAACATTGGAAAATGATTACCAATGCATCCACGATTTCTAGAGCCACCTCCTTAAGTACCCTGGGATGCAGACCATCAGGCCCTGGGGATTTATTGACCTTCAGTCCCATCAGTCTACCCAGCACCATTTTCTGCCTAATGTGAATTACCTTCAGTTCCTCCGTTACCCTAGGTCCTCTGGCCACTATTACATCTGGGAGATTGTCTGTGTCCTCCCTAGTGAAGACAGATCCAAAGTACCTGTTCAACTCGTCTGCCATTTCCTTGTTCCCCATAATAAATTCACCTGTTTCTGCCTTCAAGGGCCCAGCTTTGGTCTTAACTAATTTTCTCCTCTTCACATACCTAAAGAAGCTTTTACTATCCTCCTTTATATTCTTGGCTAGTTTACCTTTGTACCTCATTTTTCCTCCACGTATTTCCTTTTTTGTTATCTTCTGTTGCTCTTTAAAAGCTTCCCAGTCCTCCGGCTTCCCACTCATCTTTGTTATGTTTGACTTCTCTTTTATTTTTATTCTGTCCTTTATTTCCCTCGTCAGCCATGGCTGCCCCTTACTCCCCTTAGGATCTTTCTTCCTCTTTGGAATGAACTGATCCTGCACCTTCTGCATTATTCCCAGAAATACCTGCCATTGTTGTTCCACTGTCTTCCCTGCTAGGGTATTGTTCCATTGAACTTTGGCCAGCTCCTCCCTCATAGCTCCATAGTTCCCTTTGTTCAACTATAATACTGACACATCCGATTTTTCCTTCTCCTTCTCAAATTGTAGGTTAAAACATATCATATTATGGTCACTACCTCCTAATGGCTCCTTTATCTCGATGTCCCTGATCAAATCCAGTTCATTGCATAGCACTAAATCTAGAATTGCTTTCTCCCTGGTAGACTCCAGTACAAGCTCTTCTAAGAATCCATCTCGGAGGCACTCCACACACTCCCTTTCTTGGGGTCCAGTACCATTCTGATTCTCCCAGTCTACCTGCATGTTGAAATCCCCCATGACAACTGTATCATTACCTTTGCGACATGCCAATTTTAACTCTTCATTCAACTTACACCCTACATCCAGGCTGCTGTTTGGGGGCCTGTAGATAACTCCCATTAGGGTCTTTCTACCCTTAGAATTTCTCAGTTCTATCCATACTGACTCTACATCCTCTGATTCTATGTCCCCCCTTGCAAGGGACTGAATATCATTCCTCACCAACAGAGCCACCCCACCCCCTCTGCCAGTCAGTCTGTCCTTTCGATAAGATGTATACCCTTGAATATTCATTTCCCAGGCCCTGACTGCTTGAAGCCATCTCTCAGTTATTCCCACAACATCATACTTGCCAATTTCCAACTGAGCCTCAAGCTCATCTACTTTATTCCTTATACTTCGTGCATTCATATATAATACTTTTAATTCAGTACTCCCCTCTCCTTTCATATCAATTCCTATTTCACATGGCCATACTGTATGATCTCTTTTTGAGCTTTCTACTCCATTGATTCTGTTGTCCTTTTTAACTTTTCCTATTTTCACTTTCCCTTTAACTCCATCCTTATATTTCCAGTTCATCCCCTCCCCCCCCCCCCATTACTTAGTTTAAACACATCCGTGTTGCAGTGGCAAACCTGTCTGCCAGAATGCTGGTCTCCCGCCTATTAATGTGCAACTTTTGTACAATTTTGTACAATTCATCCCTACCCCAAAACAGATCCCAGTGGTCCAAGAATGTAAATCCTTGCTTCCTGCACCAGTTCCTCAGCCACACATTCAGATCCATTATCTCCCTGTTCCTGCCCTCTCCAGCCCGAGGAACTGGAAGCAAACCAGAGATAACCACCCTGGAAGTCGTGCTTTTAAGACTTCTTCCGAGCTCTCTGAAGTCCCGCTGCAGAATGTCCTTCCTCTTCTTCCTGATGTCATTTGTGCCGACATGCACTACCACTTCGGGCTGTTCACCTTCACCCTTGAGGATTCCCTGCAATCGGTCCGTGATGTCCTGGATCCTAGCACCAGGGAGGCAACACACCATCCTTAAATCTCGCCTGTTGCCACAGAAACCCCTTTCTATACCTCTTACTATGGAGTCCCCTACTACCACGGCTCTTCCTGATGTCTGACTCCTCGGCTCTGCTTCTGCACCAATTTTCAACTCGCAGACCTGTCCGCCTCTCAGACTGGCAGTATCTTCTGTCCTGACAGCTTCCAAGAGGATGAACCTGTTTACGAGAGGTGTATCCCCTGGGGTCTCCTGTACTTCAAGCATCCTTTCCTTCCTCATCGTCGCCCCCTTTCTCTCTTCCGGTATCCTCGGTGTAACGACCTCACTGTAGGTCCTGTCCAGAAATCTCTCGTTTTCACAGATGAACCTGAGGTCATCCAGTTCTTTCTTCAGTGCTGCAACATGCTCCTTCAGAAGCTGAATCTGGACACATTTTCCACAGCTGTAGCAGCCAGGGGCACCATCAGTGTCCCTGACCTCCCACATCATGCACATAGCACAGTGAATCAGCTTAGGGGTCATGTCTTCACCCTCTCCAATTGTGTCTGGCGTAGTCTCCTCCCTCAGCCTCCTCGCCAAAGACTCTCGAGCCAAAGACTCGCACTTTTCACACCAGGCACTTCCCGACAGGATCTCCAACAGGATCCCACCAGAAGTACATCTCTTCTCCCCCCCCCCCCCCCCACTTTCTGCTTTCCATAGGGATCACTTCCTGCACGTCTCCCTTGCCCATTCATCCATTCCCACTGATCTCCCTCCCGGCACTTATCCTTGTAAACAGAACAAGTGCTACACCTGCCCTTACACTTCCTCCCTCACCACCATCCAGGGCCCCAAACAGTCCTTCCAGGTGAAGCACAACTTCACCTGTGGGTCTGTTGGGGTCATTTATAACGGGTTCGGTGCTCCCAGTGTGGCCTCCTGTATATCAGTAAGTTGAGAGACTGCTTTGTCGAGCACCTACGCTCCATCCAGCAGAAAAAGCAGGATCTCCCAGTGGCCACCCATTTTAATTCCACTTCCCATTCCAACATGTCAGTCCATGACCTCCTCTGCTGTTGCAATAAGGTCTCACTCAGGTTGGAGGAGGAAGACCTTATATTCTGCTCAGGTAGCCTCCAACCTGATGAACATCGATTTCTCGAACTTCTGTTAGTGTCCCCCACCTTCCTTCACCACTCCCCATTCCCTTTTCTCTCTCTTCTCCTATCTCCTTACCTTCCATCATCTCCCTCTGGTGTTCCTCTCTCTTTTCTTTCTTCCTTGGCCTTCTGTCCTATCCCATAAAATTCCTCCTTCTCCAGCCCTGTATCAACTTCCCAGCTCTTTACTGCACCCCTCCTCCCTCCTGGTTTCACCCATCACGTTGTTTTTTTCCACCTTCTAACTCTGCCTCCCCATCATTTTTTCTCTAGTCCTAATGAAGGGTCTCAGCCCAAAACATAGATGCCTGATTTGCTGAATACCTCCGTCATTTTGTGTGTGTTGCTCAAATACCCTACAGTTGTGGGAAATCTGAGACGGAATGCAAAATGCTGAAAACACACAACAGGTCAGGTAGCATCTGTGGAAAACAAACAGGATTTGAATTTAAAGTTTTCCATCGGATATGGGAAGAGTCGGCTCAAAATGTTGACTGTACTCTTTTCCATAGAAGCTGCCTGCTCTGCTGAGCTCCTCCAGCACTTTGTGTGTGTTGATTGGATTTCCACCAACTGCAGATTTTCTTGTGCTTGTGAGAATGAAACATAAATCAACTTCAAAACACCAGGCAAGTGGGGAGGGAAGAAGCAATTAAATAATAGAAGAATTGACAGAAGCTGGCAAGCGGCAGAAGTGAATGACACAAGGTAGGTGAGGAGGAGGAGGTGTGTGAGGGAGACAATGAGCAAACTTCTGAGTATTTCTCCAGCGTTTCAACTTTAATCTAACCACTGGAATGGTGATCAGAGGAGCTAAAATAATTTAAGCAAGATAGAGGAAACTGTTCCTGCTCCATTTGGGAATGTTCTCACTAGGACAGAGAAGGAGGGGAGTAGGTATAATTGATACATTTTGGAATTCAAGGGAGTCAAACTATATAGATATAAACCTTGGCTGTTCAATCTTTGTTCATTAGAAAATCCACCTATTCCAGGAATCAGTTCAGTGAATTTTTTCTGAACTAGTTCCAACACATAAATAAGGAGAATAGTAGTATACACAGTGCTCCAGATGTAGTCTGATCAACACCCTACTCTCAGTGGCCTCACTATTAGGTACACCTGATTGTTAGTGCAAATATCTAATCCGAGAATCGTGTGGCAGCAACTCGATCTATAAAAGCATGCAGACATGGTCAAGAGGTTCAGTTGCTGTTCAGGCCAAACATCAGAATGGGGATGAGATGTCATCGAAGTAACTTTGACTGTGGAATGATTGTTGGTGCCAGACAAGGTGCTTTGAGAATCTTAGAAACTGCTGATCTCCTGGGATTTTTACACAAAACAATCTTGAGAGTTCACAGGGAATGGTGTGAAAAACAAAAAAAAACATCCAGTTCTGTGAATAGAAATGCCTTGTTAATGAGAGAGGTTACAGGAGAATGACCAGACTGGTTCAAGCTGACAGGAAAGTGAAAATAACTCGAATAATCATATGTTTCAACAGCGGTGTGGAGACAAGCACCTCTGAATGAACAACATGTCAAACCATGAAGTGGATGGACTATAGCAGAAGACCATGAATGTACACTGTGTACCATGAACATATACTATGTGTATGTAACTAAAAAATTACATCCCTCTTTTTCTATTCAATCCTTTAAAATCCAATGGCTATTAGCTTCTGGACAATGCTGCAGAGAGGACGTCAGATATATCTCCTGAGGAGTAACCAGCACCCAACACCCTAGTGGTCCCTAACATTACACAGTAATTGTCTCGCACACAGAACTTATAGAAAGATGATGATTGGAAGCAGGCCTTTCAGCCCATCGAGTCTGCACTGACCATCAACAACTCTTTTATCTGAATCCCTCTTTACATCGGCACTCTTCCATCAACTGTTCTCCGATTTGAACAATTACCTGCACACTCAGGGCCATTTCCACCGCTCAACCAACCCACCAACCTGCAAATCTAAGGGATACAGGCCTAAACTAGAAATTCTGGAGGAAATCCACATGGTCACAGGGAGAACCTGCAAACTCTTATCGGCAGGCAGCAGATCGAGTTAAGAGCAGAAGAAATGAAATTCCTATTCAGTGTTTAGCGTCTCTACATCTATTGGTAAGATCATGGTTAATCTTTTTCCTCAACTTCCCTGCATCTTCATTAGGAGTCTGAGATTTGGTAGGGCAGGTGGTGTTGTGGAAGCAGAGAGATTGCAGAAGGACCCAGAGCGATAAAGAGAATGTGCAAAGAAGTGGCAGATGGAATACATTGTCGGGAATTGTTTGGTCATGCACTTAGGTAGAAGTCTTTTCTAAATAGAGAAAAAAAATAAAATTCTGAGGTGCTAAGGGACTTGGGAGTACTTGTGCTGGATTCCTTAAAGTTTAATTTGAGTTAGTGGTGAGGAAGGCAAATGTGACGTTAACATTTGTTTCAAGAGGACTGGAATAGAAAAGCAAGGATGTAATGATTAGGCTTTAAAAGGCACTGGTGAAGCCTCACTTGGAGTATTGTGAGCAGCTTTGGGCCTCTTACCTAAGGAATATGTGCTGATATCAGAGAAGATTTAAAGGAGGTTCATGCAAATGATTCCCGGAATGAAAGGTTTCCCATATGAGGAGCTTTTGATGGCGCTGGCCCTGTATTCACGGAAATTCAGAAGAATGAGGGTGGATCACATTGAAATCAATCAAATGTTGAAGGGCCTCAATGGAGTGGATGTGGCGAGGATGTTTCTGATAGTAGGGAACATAAGACCAGAAGACACAGCCTCATAATAGAGGGACATCAATTTAGATCAGAGATGAGAAAGATTTCTTTAGCCAGAGAGTGATGAATCTGTAGGATTTGTTGCCAAGAAAGACAGTGGAGGCCAAGTCATTAGTTATATTTAAGCAGAGGTTGATAGATTCTTGATTGGTCAGGGCATGAAGGGATACGAGGATAAGGCAGGAAATTGGGACTGACAGTGTAATGGATCAGCCATGATGAAATGTTGGAGGGAGTGAAAAGGAAAGCAGAATGCAGAACAAGGTGTTATAATTACAGAGTAATTGTGCTGTAGGTAGACGAATAAAGCGCAAGGTAAATCAAGAGATCAAAAGTTTGTCACTGTCCTTCAAAATTCTTGTAACAAGATGAAAGTTGCCTGTTCTCAAGGGTTTATATCAGCTGCCCAATGGCAGGAGTAATAATAATAATAAATTCTTTTGTTACAATAGCAACATCTAAACATACAATGAGCAGTGTACTGACTTCACTAATAATAAAGAACAGAATAATAATACACACTATAATAATTAACCAATGTGCAAGAATAATGTACAAAATAATAAAGCAGAGACTTTTGTACGATGATGAGCGCTCTCCTGTCGCAGAGATGAACTGTTGTATATGTTTACTGCATTTGGTAGGGAAGATTTTCTGTTTCAGTCCTTGTGACTTCGGAGCTGAGTGAGTCTGTTTGAAAGGATGCTTCGCTGGCTGATTCAGTCGGTCATGGAGAGGACGTACCAGATTGTCCATAATGGATAACAGTTTGTTTAGTGACCTCGAACTCAAAAGAGGCCGGATTGTAGCCAAGGATGGATCCAGCCTTGTTGATCAGTTTACTTATTTTTTTTGCATCATCAGCACCGATGCTCCCCCCCCCCCCCCCACTCCCACCATAAAGCCGCAAAGAAGACCGCACTCGCCTCAGCAGACTGGTAAAAGATCTCCAACATCCTGCTGCACAATTTGAAGGATTTCAGCTTCCTTAGAAAATAGATTCTGCTCATCCCCTTCTTGTAAATACTAGTGAATAGATACTGGCCAGGGCGGGTGGGGTTTTTGATTATGCTTGCTGTTTTCCCAAGGCAGTGGGAAGTGCAGACAGAGTCAACAGAGCATTAAAATAATTGTCTTCACATGGACCATGAGTTAATCCCTGACCCTACCCCCTCTTGAACATCAGAACAAAATGTACGCGATGTTACCTTCCAATGGAAGGCGTTCTTGAGTTGTAACAGTGAAGTAGCAGAGAGAGTTGAATTAAATTCAATGGATTTGGGGACTCTAGCCAATTTGTTCGTGCGCTTTCTGCCAGATCAGCAGCAACACGTCAGAGTATTTTGATGTTGTCCAGATGTCTTACTGATGTTGCTTGTGTCAAATCGGGCCTTCGCTCTGCACTGTGCCTATTGCCATGCATGTCATCTCATTCCATATTGACTTATATCCTACCATGTTCAGGATCATTTGACTTAATATCATACAACTTGGCACATCATGGAAACCAGCCTCCTCTCTCAGGACTCTCATCCACACCTTGCTGCCTTGGTAAAAGCACAAAAACTCCACACTCCCCAGATATCTCTCCTTATGGAGATGATCCCTTGGCACCAGAGGCATGCTGACACCTGTGGGCAGCCCCCAGCACATCCTCAGACTGTTAGTCTTGGACATAAAACAACACATTTCCCTGTATGTTCTGATGTACACGTGGCAAATAAATCTTTGTTATAAATCATTTCCTTTCAACGTACTTATGTGATGAAATGATCTGTGTGGATCAAATGCAAAACAATGGTTTTCACTATACCTCAATTACAAACCAATTGACCATCAGAGACTATCAGTCTTACCATAGTCAAGAAGAGGCCATAAAAGGCTTTGGAGAGAATCTCTGGAGATGTAGTGTGCGTGAAGGCAGCTCACTACCGGCTTCTCAAGGGCAATCAGGGATTGACAATTAACCTGCAAAGCCCACAACATTTCATTGAGCAATTAAAAAGAATTATGACTTAATCACTGAGGGACTACAGATGCTGAAAAACAATCAGTTGCAGGAACTTTATTGTCAGACAATACATCTAAAGAGCATTAGATAGCCCACATTCCTGGTCTGGAAGGAAAGGGGAGATAGATGTATAAAAATGTGAGTAGGAGTTGGTCATATAACTGAGAACATAAAACATAGATCAGTACAGCACAGTAAGGGCACTTCAGCCCACAATGTTCTGCCAACTTATTTTTTTATTATTTATTGAGATACAGTGTGAAATAGCCCCTTCCAGCTCTTCAAGCCATACCACCAAGCAATCCCCCAATTTAACCCCAGCCTAATCATGGGACAATTTACAGTGACCAATTAACCTACCCAACCAGTACGCCTTTGCTCTGTGGGAAGAAACTGGAGCATCCGGAATAAAGCCACACATTCATGGGGTGAGTGTACAAATTCCTCATGGTCAGTAATGGGAATTGAACCCACGTTGTCTATACTATAAAGCATTGTATTAACCGCTTCGTTACCATAACATCCTTTTAACCTAGTCCAAGCTCAATCTAATCCTTCCTTCTCACATTGCCTTCCATTTTCCTGTCACCCTTGTGTCTATCTAAATGCCCTTAATGTCCAGGATGATGGTCTCTACCACCGTCCTGGCAATGTGTTCAAAGCAGCCACTACTTCTGTCATCTCCCCTAAACATTCCTCCACTCACATTAAAAGGATATCCTCTGGTCTAGGCCATTTTTGATCTGGGCAAAAGATGATCTTGCATCTTATCATCTCGTACACCTCAATCAAGTCTCCTCTCATCCACCTTCACTCCAAAGAGAAAAGCCCTAGCTCGCTCAACCTATCCTCATAAGACCTGCTCTCTAATCCAGGCAGCATCCTGATAAATAACCCCTGCACTCTCCCTAAAGCTTCTACATCCTTCCTATAATGACGTGTCCAGAACTGAACATGAAGTTCCAAGTGTGGTCTGACCAGAGTTTTATAGAGTTTCATAAATATTACCTCACGGTTTTTGAACACAGTCCTCAGACTAATGAAGGCCAAAACTCTGTATGCCTCCTTAACCACCCTATCAACATGCCTGGCTTCCATTGACATGTAATTTCATTTTCATCTTCCCTCAATGCGGGAGCTTGCAGATGAAAGGCATTCTGTGAGCTTTATGCGTAATATCTTTGACAATTTGCAGAAAACCTCTGAATGATTCACTAATGTGTCATGAATTAAAAATTAACAGTTAATTGTATGTCTCTGGTGAATGGAGCTCATATTCACACCATGGCAAATCCCACGTGCTTTGTACTTCCCTACTGTATAACAGAGTGAATTTATTTGTGATTATTTCTGTTTCTGCAGGTACATGATCCAAACACTTGGCTTCCTGTAACATGTTTCAAATATTTATGGACAGATCAGCTAGGTGAAATATAGCTGTTACTGGATGAGAAAGGTCTTTGACATCAGCAGGGATTGGAAATCTGACCACAAAAACCTGTGAGAAACTTCCTTAAAGGTCAGCTCTGCTGTCATTAAGACATGGAAAATGAAATTCCCCTCATAGCGGTTATTTCAAACATTAATAATGACTTGCTCCAAGCAGAATTTTCCTGGATTTAAAACTTAATAATGATCTTAAAGCAAATGTGCACACAATATTTCTGGAGATAATGTAATCTCCGGATTAAAGCATTGTAAAGCATTTCACTAACTGCTGTGATGTCGAATGGCCCCATGAAGTTAGAGGTTGACAATACACCAACCAAGAAGCGGCCAAGCAAGTTGTCATTCCATATCTTCAAAATATCTTGGATGGCCCAGTATAGAATTTCAGACATGCATAAGCCTACAGCAATGGTGAGGAGAATACTTTGCAGACCAAAAGACCGAAACAAGCTATTGGACAAGACTACAGTAGACTACAAAATCCAGTGCAGCGAATGCAACAAATATTATGTTGGCCCAACTGGGAAAAAAACTATCCACAACTATCAAATGCATGACCTAATCGCTACCCATGAAGATCGAGGGTGGCACAAATTCAACAGGACATCAGTGAACATCATGGCATACAAGAGAATTTCCGGAAGCATGGTTTTCCACAAATAATTCTGTAAACTGACATGTAGACTCCGATCTTACTTATGAGCCGATGAGGGCAAAGTTCCAGACCATATCGCTAGGAATTCACCACAAAACCAATCAGCGATGGGTTCACCTCTCTACATCACAAATGAGTTTCCGAAATGATGCCTCGTCAGCTGATTGATATAGATAAAGGCCAAACATTCAGAGGACACACCCCAATAAACAGGACACTGATGATGTTTCCTCATATGCTAACAGGACGTTTGCAAATGAATTGTCAAGATCGGAGATCATCTAAACCCATTTATCAACAACCTAAGCCACACATTTTCCAAATTAGATGTACCTACATCAGGACAGGACCTGGATTAAAGAGTATTAGCTATAAGAAGACGTTGAACAACTTGTTTTCTCTGGAGTGTCAAAGACTAAGCAAAGACCTGATGGAACCATGAGAGGCAATAGTAGATTAGATAATCAAAGTCATTTTCCCAGTGTAGACATTTCAAATACTAGAAAGCTTAACTTTAATGTGAGAGGGAGGGAAGTTTAAGGGAGAGGTGTAGGGCAAGTTTGTTTTTACACAGAGTGGAAGGTGCCTGGAACATGTTCCCAAGGGTTTTGCTGGAAGCAGATGTGATAGCACCTTTTAAAAGGCATCTGCAGACCCAGGAACATGAAGGGAAAGGAGGGATTTGGATTACGGTCCAGCATATGAGATTAGTTTCAATTGGAATCATGGTTGACACATACATGGTGGGCCGAAGGACCCGTTCCATTCTTGTACAGTTCTAGTTCAATGTTTTATTTCTTCACCGGGGTATCCACTGCTTTCTGATGCCTTTGGTCTCAAAGAAAGCATTACTCAGTAGACCTCCCTCCCTTGAATGCAGTCTTTATTGGAAATCTGTCATGAGTTGCATGCTCTGACCACTACCCATTTGACTATGCACATCAATGCTCACAGCCTTCTATGGATGCACAGTAGAGAGCATCCTAATATGATGCATCACTGCACGGTATGGAAATAGTGGACAGGAGGCCTCTACAGTGGGTAGTTAAAACTGCCCAACACATCACTGGCACCAGTCGAACCACCATGAAGGACATATATATAGAAAGGTGCTGGAGAAAGGCCAGTAATGTCTGGAAGGACTCCACACACCCTGCCCATGGAATATTTATTCTAATCCCATCAGGGAAGAGGCTACATAGCATCTAGACCAGGACCACTAGATTTAAAAATAGCTACTTCCCTCCCCTCCCCACAAGCCATCACAATGGTCAACACCTCCACTCATTAACCCCCACCACTACATCCACATTAGTCACTACGACCCCCCCAAGCACCATGTGATATGCAAGCCAGTATGTAAACCAGGGCAGTATGATATGGAGAGCCAATGGTTGGTTTGATCTAATAACCCTCTCCACACATCTGATGAATCCAAAGGTACAGCAGACTCTGTTACAGTTTTGCACCAGTGGCGTCCCATGAGTTGCCAGTCAGCATTGAGCTTAACATGGGACCGCCTTAGGAATTCCAGCTCTGGATTTTTCCTCAACATTTACTCCTGAAGCCTTGCCCATGAGTGGGTATATCCACAAGTCAGCAGAAGTTTAAAGGTCAGGGTTTTCCTTCTTCTAGATGAACTACCAACCATGGCAACGGGCCCCATTTGTCTGAGCATAGAAGCTAAACTTATGTATATATGGCCACTGTCAAACAGTTGCTTGTACATTGTGTTATAGAGGATTGCATCTATATTTATATTTATTGTGCTCTTTATACTTATTGTGATTTTTATGCTACATTAGATTCAGAGTAATAATCGTTTTGTTCTCCTTTACACTCATGTACTGAAGAATGAATAAACTATCTTAAATCTTGAATCGTGAATTTTGACCATTTTGCATCTTGCGGTGGTTGAGAGTTGCTTGATCTGTTTGGCTAGGTGGGTTAATGGGTCATTCCAACATGTATTGGGGCTCAGACACACAGGAGGCCGCTCTGTTTCATTCCATACCTTCCCGTGGATTCTGTCATCTTCGTCTCAGCTATTCCTTCTGCTACGTGTTGGTCGCCAAAACTGAGAGTTCCTTCATGGTGAGCCTTACTCGTACGAGATTCTACATCCAAAATGCCATGGTGCCACTTTCAAGCCAAAAGTGGTGTTGCAGGAAGACAGGGCAGTGAAAAAAGTTTTTGGCATGCTGGCCTTTATTCGTCAGGGCATTGAGTATATGTGTTGGGATGTTAACTTGCAATTGTAAAAGATATTGCTGAAGCTACCTCCAAAGTATTGTGCACAGTTTTGTTGACTCTCATATAGGAGAGATGTTATTGAGATGGAAAGAGTACAAATATGTTTATGAGCATGCTGACAGGACCTGAGGGCCTGAGTTGCAAGGAGAGGGTAGAAAGGAGAGGACTTTATTCCTTGGAGCAGAGGACACTGACTACTGACCTTATAGAGGTATATAAAATGAAGGGCATAGATAGGGTGAAATGTGGGCAGCATTTAAGCTCCCATCAGTCTTTGACTCCCTACCATAAGATAGGATTAGGATAAGGAATCTTTCCTTCGATGGAAACAGGTTCTTCTCCCAGAATGTAAAACTACTCAGTTCCCTGCCATCATCCAGGTCTCAGGTCTGACCATATGTGAAGCACAAGTAGTGTTATACTGTTTACTTTTTAATTTGTGTTGTACATGCACCTTATGCTAAATGTCAATCTTCGGGAATACACTTATTATTTGTTAACTTATTCATGGTATTATTACTTTATGCATTTGTGTGAGAGTTATTGTTCACCTTGTTCCAGAGGAACATTGCTTTGTTTATATATGATAGAATGACATTAAACTTGAACTTGAAGAAGTGTTGCTATGAGCCTTTGAATCACCTAAGCAGAGAAGATCATGGGCCAAGTGATAGATGATGGGATTAATACAGATGTGTATTCACAGGCAGGCATGCACATGTCTATTAATTCATTTCAGGACCCATAATTTTTGATGACGGAATTTGCCTTGTTAGGGCAGCAGCTCCTCTGGATACCACTCTCGAGGTGCTCAGGCAGCTGAGGGAACTGAAACTATTTTCTAGCTATTTGTTCTTCAGAGGCAATTCTCTTACACTGAAGAGATCTTTCTAATTCCTTGGCTCTGTTTTCATTTGCAGAATCTTTATGTTGGATGGAGTCCATTGAGACAGTGGAATGATGAGTATATTGGGGGAAAGGAATCAAATGAGACTGGAGGGGGAGGATCATGGAGGGAAAGTGAGAAAACCCATGTGTTGGACTTAGTAGCGGCAGTGAATCAGCCCTTGCTGGTTTTCTCATTGGTTTCCGTCCCAACCAGTTGGACGACCATAACTGGGTGACAGGAACTGCAGTCTAGAAGTAGCTTTCAGGAAAGTACTGATGAACAGTTTTCTTAACAAATGTACTTGCTGTGTCACACTGACCACAAATTTTATTAAACACAGGAGAGCTGGAGGAAGGGAAGAATTTATTGTTTCCAACTCAATTATGATGATTCTGGCTCTGTGCAAACTAGATACTGACATCTCCTGGCAGGGAAAGTACCAGAGGAAGCACAAGCTGTTTGTTTATTGAGGTTAATAACGGAGTTACAACATCAAGACATGACACACTTCATCCCATTTCATAGTTTGTGGGAGAAATTCAATTTTGTTCAACACTGCTGAATGTACAATGAGAAACCAGCTGGATTCAACTTGCTCTCGGTGGCTACTTTATTAGATTCCTCCTGAACCTAACAAAGTGACGGCTGAGTGCATGACCACGGACTTCTGCTGCTGTAGCCCATCAGCTTCAAGGCTTGACTTGTTGTGCATTCAGAGAAGCTCTTCTGTTGTGCCGTGTGGTTATTTGAATTACCATCGCCTTCCAGTCACCTTGAACCAGCCTGGCCATTCTGCTCTGACGTCTCTAGGGTCAGAAACACCCTAGGGTGTTTTCATCCACAGAAATTTTACTTTCTGGATATTTTGTTCCTCACTCCATTCTCTGTAAACCCTAGAGACTGTTGTGCATGAAGTTCGCAGGAGATCAGCAGTTTCTGAGATACTCAAACTACCCTGTCTGGCACCAGCAATCACTTAAATCCAGTTTCTTCCCCATTTCGATACTTGCTCTGAATAAAAACTGACTCTCTTGACCATATCCACATGTTTTTATGCACTGAGTTGCTGTCACATGATTGGCTGATTAGAGATTTGCATGAATGAGCAGGTGTATCTAATAAAGTGGCCACTGAGTGTATCTGGACGTGAACTTTGGAAATGAGTACAGTGCACAGCTCGAAAATTGTGTTTTGTGTTACTGTTTACACTTACACCATCTTTCAATTATTTGATTCCTTCCACTGTGCATAGTGATAGCACAGCCTCAGAACAGAAAGACGACCCTTTAGAATGGAGATGAGGAGAAATTTCTTCAGCCAGAGGGTGATATATCTGTAGAATTCATTGTCACTGATGGCTGTGAAGTCAAGCTGCTTGATACCTTTAAAGCAAAGGTTGATAGGTACTTAATTAGTTAGGACACCTCTATACCAAATGGTGATATACCCAGTCAGAATGCTCTCCATGGTCTATGGGCCTCCAACCAATAAACTGATAAGGTGACTATGTTATATGCACAAGCTTCCAGGAAAACCAAAAGCCAATAACCATATTTTTCAAGGTTCAAGGTTGTTTAACGTCATTTTCAATACATAAGTGTGAAGGAGAATGAAATAATCGTTGCTCCAGATGCAATGCAGCTAAAAGAACACAATAAGATAAATAAAAAAATAATAAAAAGCACAATAAAAATAAATAGATAAGATAACTTATATACATAGATTGATTGTATATCCGTAAAGTGAAGCTAGACACACGAGTATCTGTAGATTATGTGACTGACAGGAAGTGATAAAGTAGTAGTGTTTGTGGGTATGATGGGTGGTTTAGTAGGTGGAGGTATTGATCAGCCTTACTGCTTGGGGAGAGCAAGTTTTTGAGTCTTGTAGTCCTGGCATGGATGCTAACTAGCTCCTCCCTGATGGGACTGAGACATACGGTCCATGAGCTGGGTAGGCGGGATCCTTCATGATGTTACTGGCTCCTTTTCTGGCACCTGTTTGCATATACGTCCTTGATGGCAGACAGGCAAATGCATTGGGCAGTTTTGACTATCTCTTGCAGAGCCCTCCTGTCTGCCGCAGTACAGCTTCCGTACCACGCAGTGATGCAGCAAGTTAGCATGCTCTCTACTGAGCATCCGTAGAGGGACTTGAGTATAGATGTGCAAAGTCCAGCTCTCTTCAGCCTCCTCAGAAAACAGAGGCATTGGTCAGCTTTCCTGATTATTTAATTCTATTGATCAGGATCCTAAGCATCGATTCCTTACTCATGTGAACAATTTACATCAAACCACAAGTGCAGATGGAGCCTTAATTTGTCTTTTTTTTTTCTGAATGCTTGCAATGCAAAATTCCTTCAGAACCACATGAGGATGTCAGCTGAGGTTTTACTGTCAAACTGTCTGGACTGATATATGATCCCACAAGTTTCTGACTCAGAGGCTGGTGGTCTACTCATCTGGGAGCGGAGGTGGAATGGAGAGTGCAACTAGGCTCTGTGTGGATGAGTAAACTCCTCCATTCAGCTTTGTCCTTGCAGTACATTTCAAGTCTTACTATTAGTTCAAACCAAATGCATTCTGTCAAAAAATAGAGAGATAGTCCATGATTTTGCAGGATGTTTGCCTTTCAAGAATACTTCACTATGCCAAATAGAATCAGATTTAATGTCATTGAATTAAATAGCATGAAATTTGCTTTACACAGCAGCACAGTGAAAAGGGATGAAAGAACTATAAATTATAAAATAAATAGATAGTGCAAAAACAAGAAATAATGGATTCCTAGACTATTCAGAAATCTGACTGTGGAGGGAAAGAAGCTGTTTCTGAAGCATTGGATGTGGGTCTTCAGGCTCCTGTACCTCCACTCTGATGGCACCAAGGAGAATTGAATTGAATTGAATTGAATGATCTTTGTTGTCATTATACATAGCTACAATAAAACTCTGTTTGACTTCCTCTCAGGCAATCAAACAAAGCGGTAGATAAAAACAAGACAGTAATAGAAAAACGGTATTAAATAGATTAGTAACAGAAAATAAGCTGCAGCAGCACCAGAATATCACAATAATGCACAAAGTGCCGTTAGTGCAAGTATTTGAGTCCTTGTGTGTGCTCACTGTTTCGGTCATTGTTCTGTGGGAGTGGTGTGATGGAGGCCACAGCTCTGGGGTAGAAGCTGTTCCTCAGTCTATTTGTTCTGGTTTTTTTAGTGTCCTGAACCTTTTGCTGGATGGAAGTGGGTCAAACAGGGAGTGGCCGGGGTGTGTGGTGTCTCTCGTTATGCTGATTGCTTTCCTCCTGAGTCTGCTGGAATAGATGGCGTCCGGTCCTGGGAGCTCCATCCTGACAACTCGCTGGGCTGCCCTCACCACGTGATGCAGGTCTTGTCACTCAGCAGCTGTGCGGCTGGCATACCACACTCTGGCGCTGTTGGTCAGGATGGTTTCAATTGTGCTTCTGTAGAAGTTAAGCAACAGCTTTTTGGGAGTTTGGCCTGCTTCAGCTTTGAGGCAGAAGAGTCTTTGTTGTGCCTTTTTTATATGCATCGAGGTGTTGGTGGTCCATACCAGCTGCTTTGACAACATAACTCCAAGGAACTTTAGGTTTTCCACACTTTCCACTACCTCTCCATGTATATGGAGGGGGATGTGTACTCTGTCCTTCGATCTCCTGAAGTCAATGATCATCTCTTTTCTTTTAGAAGTGTTAAGGACCAGGTCGTTGTCCTTATGCCACTCCATCAGATGATCTACCTTGAGCCTGTAGGCTGTTTCATCCTCGTCCGAGATCAGGCCAACCACTGTGGTATTGTCTGCAAATTTAATTATGGAGTTGGAGGTGTAGGTTGGGGTGCAGTCATGTGTGAAGAGTGTGTAGAGCATAGGGCTCAGCACACAGCCCTGCGGGGTGCCTGTGTTTGAGATGAGGGTGGTGGATGTGTGCTTACCAATTCTGACTTGCTGTGGTCAGTCTGTGAGAAAGTCCAAGACCATGAGCACAGGGAGGAACCAAGGCCAACAGTGTTCAGTTTGCTGACCAGTTTATGGGGGATGACTATGTTAAATGCAGAACTGATGTCCACAAATAACATCCTCACATAAGTGTTCGGTTCCTCTAAGTGAGTCAGAGCAATATGGAGGGCTGTTGTGATTGCATCCTCTGTGGAGCAGGTTGTCCGGTAGGCAAACTGGTGTTTGTCCATATCAGGTGGGATTGTAGCCTTAATGTGTGAGAGCACAAGTCTCTCAAAGCTCTTCATGGCTATGGGTGTCAGTGCTACAGGGCAATAGACATTCAGGCACTTCACAGCTGATTTTTTGGGCACTGGGATGATGGTAGAGGTTTTAAGGCATGTTAGAAGCTGGCAAGTCCTAGGTGGTGAGGGTCCTTAGTGATAGATGCCACTTTTTTGATGCACCATATCTAGAAGATGCTCTTGATGGTGTGGAGGCTTGTGTCCATGATGAAGCTGGCTGAATCTATAACCATCTGCTGCCTCTTGCGATCTTGTACATTGGAGACTTCATACCAGTCAGTGAGTGAAGCATGGAATGCTCTTCACAGTAAAATTTTGTAATGGTCTATGGGTAAATACTGAATCTCCTTAAAATCCTCAGGCAGTAGAGCTATGAGAGTACTTTGATACTTTTACCATGGAAGTGGATTACAAAACTGGAGTCTTCACTGGAATATCCCTCGAGTAATATCGGACAACTCTCGACTTACACACAGTGGCCACTTTATGCATCTTAGATCACATTCCTTCCCCATTCTGATGTTTGCATGCTTTTATGCATTGAGTTGCTTCCACACGATTGGCTGGTTATACGTTTCCATTAAGTAAGTGTACATGTGTCCCTAATAAGTGACCACTCAGCGAATATTCCTCGTATGCCACCATGTTTTTCTTCAAAGCTATTCACTGGATGCAGACATCATCGGCAACACCACAAATGCCCCTGAACCTTTTGACCATGTCTAAATCAGAAGAGATTCTGCAGATGCTGGGAATCCACAATATGCACTCAAAATGCTGGAAGAGCTCAGCAGCTTGGGTAGCATCTATGGAAGTGAATAATCATTTGACATTTTGGGCTGAAGCCCTTCATCAGGACTGGAAAAGATGAGGGAAGAAGTCATAATCAAAAGCTTGGCGGTGATAGGTGGAAAAGGTAAAGAACTGAAAAAGAAGGAATCTGATAGGGGAAGAAAGTGGACCGTGGGAGAAAGGGAAGGAGGATGGGCACCAGGGAGAGGTGAAAAGAAGAAAAGGCACAAGAGGAGAGCTAGAGTGAGGAATGGAAGGTGAGAGAAAATTATTGGAAGCTAGAGAAATTAATGTTCATGCCTGTGACATATCTGTATGCTTTTATGCATCAAAGGTGTAGAATTGTTATTTTCTTTGCAAATTTATTTTCTTATTTGTGTTTGTGTTTTATATGCTCTGTGTGGTCATGAACATAGATTTGTGGTAGTGTGCAGTTTAACAGCATTATCATACTGTCTAAGTGCAACTTAACATGAAAATCCCAAAGTTGAGGTCTTCCCAAAGCTTGTCTCATCACTTCTACAGACTGCTGGGGTTGGTTACCTTGCCCAATAGAATTGAGAGGTGTTATTTAGACTGATGGAACTTCAAAGTATTCTGAGCTAGTTACTCAGAAAGAGAATCTGCTAATAACCCAGAAACTCTAAACACCAATAGGAATCAGGTGCATGCTTCTGGCATATTTCTCAAAGTTGGAAAAATATTCTTGGATATGATGTCACTTTGATACAACTGCATTGGGCAGATGTAGTCTGTGAAAATTGGGAGCACCAAATCATACGCCCAGCGGACTCTTTAGTAGATACACAAGCAAACCTGCTTCTAATGCAAACTTTTAATCAGTCAATAACCTAGGAAGGAAAAGTGAATATCTATCCCTCTGGAGGTTCAATTAGTGGATAACAGGAGACAGCACAATGAGTGCACTGATAGAGCCACTGTCCACACTCTCAGGGACCCAGGACTCAGTGGAATGTGGGTCCTGTGACTGTGCATCCTCCCCAAGGTCCAGTTTCAGTGCCGTATCTCTCTTTTCACTCCATTAATCCTTAACATACAAGTGGGCCAGAAAATGTCAAATTTTCATCCTATTTTTCAGCTGGGAACATTCTGAGAGCCAGACAAAATGATTTGCAGAGATGTTATCTGCTGTCAGATGATTTCAACAATTAGGAGATTATTCTGTAATATCATTTAAGCATTTGAATTTTCATCATAAATTTATTCTAGCTTACTTGTTCAATTGGAATTTTTTTTCCCTGGTGCATTTATGAAAAACTCAAGTACCCATGAGATCCTGAAACAAGCAACCCCTTTAGACTCGTGGCAGTGTGGAGGATCAGACGGATCTTGGGGTCCGAGTCCATCGGACACTCAAGCATGCTGCACAGGTTGACTCTGCGATTAATAAGGCATACAGTTCATTGGGCTTCATCAACCGTGGGATTGAGCTTAAGAGCCAAGAGGTAATGTTATAGGACCTTGGTCAGATCCCACTTGGAGCTCTGTGCTCAGTTCTGGTCACCTCACTACAGGAAGGATGTAGAAACTATAGAAAGGATACAGAGGAGATTTACAAGGATGTTGCCTGGATTGGGGAGCATGCCTTACAAGAATGGGTTGATTGAACTTGGCCTTTTCTCCTTGGAACAATGAAGGATGAGAGGTGACCCGATAGAGGTGTATAAGGTAATGAGAGACATTGATCATGTGTAGTTTCTTCCTATCATCAGGTGGGTTTCCTCTGGCTGCACTGGTTTCCCGTCACATCCTAGTAATGTGCAGGTTGGGAGACCACCACAAAATTACCACAGTGTGTAAGAGTATCACAGAATCTGATTAGGGAGACCTCCAGGAGGACCACAACCTCATTGTTAGCTTTGGAAGGTTGCGTGCCTCAATGACCCAGAGAGCTATGTTGGCTCGAGTCAGGGCTTTGGCTGTTGGTAAGGTGATCCATTTTAAATGGGTCAAGGGGTAGAGGTGAGACTAAGAGTAGTCCACTGGTCCTCCAGGTTTGGGGGTTCAGTTCAGGGCTAACAACCCTGACTGGTCAAACAAAAGAGTTATAGAAACAACAATGAAGAATCCTTCTATATCTGAGTGTGACAGTATTCCTGAGTCTCCACCCAGCACTTGCATGATTGACAGTGGTGAAAGCCAAAGGGAAGCTACCAACACGATGAAAGAAGCTCTGGATATACCAGAGGTGGAGGATCTTCATTGCTGCCCTAAATGCCAGTGGTGTAACAGGCAGATCAATCGATCAATAAAGAGGGGGCAGTTAAAGAGAATATGGGTAAAATAAATAAGGATTTATATGGGGAGTGAATTAATTAGTGAAGTGTCTTAGAACACAAAGACCAGTGGACTTTTGACGTTCAAGATCCAATGCCAAAAGCAATGTGCCACATGGGCAATAAAGAGAAGGCAAAATATTTTAAATTGTACACAGATTTTAAGAGGTGCAAGATGATATAGTACATTGATACAGTCCACAATCTTTGGTGGCAGAACAGGATAACAAATTAATTCATAATCCCTGGGGATACTTGTGTTTATGAATAGATGTACAGAGCAAAAAAAAAGTTAGCAATTGTGGTTAACTAGTATAAACCATCAATTTATCACTGGGGATAGCATCCAATTCTTGGTAATAAACAGTATGAAGATTTTAAACACTCATTACTTTTTATTGATGTTAACACTGTTCTGAGCACCACCCTAGCACTGCTTGTTAAAGTTCAGTAAAGATTAAGATCATGATGTCCCTAACACATTTGTGCTGAGCTCTCATTTGCAACAGGGAAATTGCTCTGCACAGAGCACAGAGAACATTTACAAGGATATTGCTGGGACTTGAAGACCCGAGTTACAGGGAAAGGTTGAATAGGGTAGGATTTTATTACCTGGAGTGTAGGAGGATGAGGAGGAGATTTGTTAGAGGTATACAAAATTATGAAGGTATAGATAAAGGAAATCCATGCAGACTTTTTCCACTGAAATTGGGTAAAACTTCAGTGGAAAACTTCAAAAAGGGTCAAATGAAGAAACACAAACTCATCGAGGGAGTGTTCAGGAAAGTTTTCTGTATCTATATAGAGGTACCTAGGGAAGAGGATGCAATGCTTGATCTCTTATTTGGGAACCAGACTGATCAGGTGACAGAAGTACGTGTAGGCAAACATTTTTCGGCCAGTGACCATAAAGTCATTACTTTCAAGTTAATTATGGATAAGGATGGGTCTGGTCCCCGAGTTGAAGTTCTAAATTGGAAAAGGGCCAATTTTGTGGAAATGAGAAAGGATCTAGGAAGAGTGGATTGGGATAAGTTGTTTTCTGGCAAGGATGTGTTCAGTCAGTGGAAGGCCTTCAAAGGCAAAATTTTGAGAGTGCAGAGTTTGCATGTTGCTCCCAGGATTAAAGGCAAAGTTAACAGGGAACCTTGGTTTTCAAGAGATATTGGTGATCTTATTGGTTAAGAAAAAGAGACAGGAGTATAGCAGGTATAGGCAACAAGGAACAAATGAGGTACTTGAAGAGTATAGAAAATGTAAGAAACTACTAAAGAAGAAAATCAGGAAGGCAAAAAGACGACATGAGGTTGCTTTGGCAGATAATGTGAAGGTAAACCCGAAGAGTTTCTACAAGTATATTAAGAGTAAAAGGATAGCAAGGGACAAAATTTGTCCCCTAGAAGATCAGAGTGGTTGTGAATGTGTGGAGCCTCAGGAGATGGGGGAGATCTTAAACAGTTTTTTTGCATCAGTATTTACTCAGGGAACTGGCATAGCATGTATGGAAGGAAGGGAAACAAGCAGTAGTGTCATGGAACATATGGAGATTAAAGAGGAGGAGGCGCTTGCTGCCTTACAGTGAATAAAGGTTCGATAAATCCCCCAGGCCTGACATGATATTTCTTCGGACCTTGAGAGAGACTAGTGTAGAAATTGCAAGGGCCCTGGCAGTAATACTTAAAATGTCCTTAGCCATAGGTGCAGTGCCGAAGGATTGGAGGGTTGCTCATGTTGTTCCGTTGTTTAAAAAAGGCTCCAAAGGTAAACCAGGTAATTACAGGCTGGTGAGCCTCACATCAGTAGTAGGTAACTTATTGGAAGGTGTTCTGAGATTTCAGATATACAGGTAACTGGACAGCCAAGGGCTGATTAAGGATAGTCAGTATGGCTTTGTGCATGGTAGATCATGTTTAACAAATCTTGTAGAGTTTTTCGAGGAGGATACCAGGAAAGTAGATGAAGGAAAGGCCATGGATGTTGTATACATAGACTTTAGTAAGGTATTTGACAAGGTCCCACATGGGAGGTTAGTTCAGAAGGTTCAGACACTAAGTATCCATGGAAAGGTTGTAAACTGGATTCGAAAGTGGCTGTGTGGGAGAAGGCAGGGAGTGGTAGTGGATGATTGCTTCTCAGACTGGAGGCCTGTGACTAGTGGTGTGCCTCAGGGATCAGTGCTGGGACCATTGTTGTTTGTTGTCTGTATCAATGATCTATATGATAATGTGGTAAATTGGATCAGCAAGTTTGCTGATGGCACTAAGACTGGAGGCGTTGTGGACAGTGAGGAAGGCTTTCAAAGCTTACAGAGGGATCTGGACCAACTGGAAAAATGGGCCAGAAAATGGCAGATCAAATTTAATGCAGACAAGTGTGAGGTGTTGTATTTTGGAAGGACAAATCAAGGTAGGACATACACAGTAAATGGTAGGGCACTGAGGAGTGCAGAGGAACAAAGGGATCTGGGAGTTCAGATGCATAATTCCCTGAAAGTGGCATCACAGGTAGACAGGGTTGTAAAGAAAGCTTTTGTCATCCTGACATTCATAAATCAAAGTATTGAGTATAGGAGTTGGGATCTTATGGTGAGGTTGTATAAGACATTGGTAAGGCCAAATTTGGAGTATTGTGTGCAGTTCTGGTCACCTAACTATAGGAAGGTTATCAGTAAGATTGAAAGAGTGCAGAAAAGATTTACTAGGATGTTGCCGGGTCTTCAGGAATTGAGTTACAGGGAAAGATTGAACAGGTTAGGACTCTATTCCTTGGAGCGTAAAAGAATGAGGGGGGATTTGATAGAGGTTTATTAAATTATGAGAGGTATAAACAGAGTAAATGCGAGAAAGTTCTTTCCACAGATTAGGAGAGATAAATATGAGAGGACATGGCTTTAGGGTGAGGGGGAGATGCTTAGGGGGAACATTAAGGGTAACTGCTTCACTCAGAGAGTGGTGGGAGTGTGGAATGAGCTGCCATCTGATGTGGTAAATGTGGGCTCACTCTCAAGTTTTAAGAATAAATTGGATAGATACATGGATGGGAGAGGTCTGGGGGATTATGAACTGGGTGCAGGTCAATGGGACAAGCGGAATAAAGTTTTGGCCCAGACTAGAAGGGCTGAATGGCCTGTTTTCTGTGCTGTAGTGTTTTATAGTTCTATGATCAGAAGTGGAATGAATGAGCAATTTCAAGTTCCTGGGTGTCAACATCTCTGAGGATCTCTCCTGGGCCCAACATATTGATGCAGTTACAAAGAAGGCTCAACAGTGGTGATATTCCATTAACAGTTTGAGGAGGTTTAGTATATCACCAAAGACAGTTGTGAATTTCTACAGATGTACCGTGTAGAGCATTCAGAAGTACTGCATCACCGTTTGGTATGGTGGGCTTTGGGGGGGCGGGGGGGGGCGGGTAGTGAGAGCACTGCATAGCATTAAAATAAGCTGTTCTAAGTTCTAAACTGAGACAGCTCCATCATGGGCACTAGCTTCCCCATCAACCAGGATATATTCAAGAAGCGATGCCCCAAAAAGGCAGCATCCATCATTAAGGATCCCCATCATCCTCATCATGCCTTGTTGTTATTGCTAGCATCAACGAGGAGGTACAGGGTCTGCTGACACACACAGTGATTCAGGAACAGTTTCTTCCCTTCTGCCATCAAATTTCTGAATGGACATTGAACCCACAAACACTACTTCACTACTTTTCTTTCATCTGTTTGACCCATTTATTTAACTTTATATATAATACATGTATATATATTCTTACTGCTTTTATCATTATGCATTGCAACGTACTTCTACTGCATAACAACAAATTTCATTACATATGCCTGTGATATTAAACCTCCTTCTGATTCTAAGGTGGGAGGAGGTGACAAGGGTGCCTGAAGGTCCTAAAGAGCCAATGAAGAACGGTGTTCACAAGAAAAAGATGAAAGAGAAAAAGATTTGTTTTATTTGTCACATGTGCACTGAACTATACATCGAAGTGCATCGCTTGGTGTCAGATCAAATCAGCAAGGATGGTACTGAGGACAGCCTTCAAGTATTGCCACCAACCTAGCATGGCCACAGATCAGGAACCCTAACTGCATGTCTTTGCAATATGGGAGGAAACTGGAGCACCTGGAGAAAACCACAGGGTAACAGGTATCAAATACAAACTCCTTACAGACAGCAGTGGGAAGTGAAACTCAATCAATGTTCAAAGTAAAATTGATTATCAGAGAACATACACGTCACCGCATAAGACCCTGAGATTCTTTTTCCTGCGGGTATACTTAGCAAATCTAAGTAAACAGGATCAATGAACAACAAATGACGCAAATACAGATATAAACAAATAGCAATAAATAACAAGAGTATGAAATAACAAGATAAAGTGAAAACACAGGTTGTGGGAACACCAGAAATAGAGTGAGTGTAGTTATTTCCTTTTTGTTCAAGAGCCTTTTGTTATGATCGATGACAAGGTGATACTGTAAAGCGATGCAATAACCACTACGTTAGCATGCCAAAAGCACCTCCTTTGTGCAAAGTAGTCCTGGACACCCAATAAGCAAGGTTTGCTAGGATGCTGCCCACAATGAGAATATTAACCAGAAGTAGAAATTGAACAAACTTGAACTTTAGTGTATTCTCTGGAGCTGGAGCAGAATTATATGAAGCTGTGAGAGGCATGAAAGGTTATGTAGTCAGATTATCTTCTGGGGTAGAAATATCAAATGCTCTCAGGTGAGATAATAAATGTATAAAGAGGATGTGTGAGACAAGTTTTTTTTTATATAGTAATTGCAAAGTGTCTAGAATGGCTTGCCACAGGAGATGGTGAAAGCAGATCTGATAACAATGTTTCTGAAGCATTTAGAAAGGCCCATGAAAAGACAAAGAATGGAGGGATATAGAGACCATCGACTCAGTGTTCTCAGTAATATCTTGAATATTTTTACTCCACTTTCAGTGGTCAATGGCCACAGATGTCCAGGAATCTGTGCGATGTCACTTACCATAGTACAAAGCTTGAGAAGAAGTCAGCAGGTATTTCACATCTTCCAGTGCCAGCATAGCATGCCCTTGATGTTTAGCAAAACAATACAAGCAACAGCAACAAAACCAGATGATAACAACAGCAAAACCAGTTCCTTGTCAACCAGCCTCTAATGGGCATGGGCAGGCCTCTAATCCCAGGACAGGCCATCACTGGGCCTCTAGTCTTTAGCCTCAAACACTCAGACTGACAGACAATTCAGCTCCAACTTTGGACCTTCCAGGTTTTACTTTTGTCCTTGGCTTCTGTACCCAAACAGACCTCTAAACCTGGTGACCCCGGCCCTCATGACCTTTTGGGTCTCCAACTTCAGTCTTTAATCTTCAGGCTTCTACATTCACTGTGCTCCGGCCTTCAACCTTTGGCTTTGTCCACTGGACTTCTGACATCTGGAGTTGGCTGATCATGGTTTTGACCGTTGCCCTTGACTTCCAGACTCACATGGTCTTACGAGCCCTGGTATGCAAATATCTTTCAAGCATTGTAGTTGTACCCACTTCCACCATCTCCTATGGCATCTTCATATACTCACCACCTTTTGTGTGAAAATGTTTCCACTCAACTCCCCTTTAAACCTTTACCCTCTCACCTTAAATCCATGTTTTAGACACTCTCTTTCCTGGGAAAAAGATAATAGCTATACACTTTATCTACACCCCACATGATTTTATACGTCTCTATAAATATACGTCTCTATTTATACCCTTGAACCACAAAGCTCCAGAGAAAAATATACGAGCCTATCTCATTTTATTATAACTCAAGCATTCCAGTCCTGCCAATTTCCTCATGAATCTTTCCTGCAACTTTTTCATCTAAATCCTGACATGCACTTATCAAAAGCATATTGAGAAGCCAGTTCCCCAAGGGCTATTAAAGGTGGGAGATAAATGCTGTCCTTTCCAACAGTGGGCAAGTGACTTCAAATTACTGAAAGCTAACATTTCAGGTAACCTGCTTTCAGCCCAGCTCATTGATGTACTCATGAAGGAGGCATGCCATGCCTTTGCTTTTGTAGAATTTAAAGGAGATTTGGACGGTCATTAAATAGTCGAATTATTTTTATTTTATTTATTTAGAGATACAGATAGGACAGGTCCTTCTGGACCAAAAAAACATGCTGCACAGCAACCCAACTATTTGACTCTAGCCCAATCACGGGATAATTTCCAATGACCAATTAACCTACTAAATTACACATCTTTGGACTTTGGGAGGAAAGTAGAGTACCTGGAGGAATCCCACATGGTTCACAGCGTACAAACTTCTTACAGGTGACACTAGAATTGAACTCTGAACTCCACTACCCTGAGCTATAGTTGCATTGCACCAACTATGCCACATATTTCTACAGATGGACTGTAGGAAGTAGTTGCATCATGCCCTGGTATGGCAGTTTCAATGCCCAGCAACACAAGAGAATACTGGACACAGCCCAATCCATAATGGGCACAGACTTTCTCACCATCAAAAACATCTACAAGCAGCTACATTATTAATCTCCACCATCCAGGTCATGTCCCCCTTTGGCTGTTACCAAAGAGCAGGATGTATGGAAGCTTGAAATCCTACAACATCAGAATCAGGAACAACAACTGACCTTCATTGCCCTAATTTCTACCTCAGCAACAGAACACTATAGTCTGTAGTGGGCCAAGATGGCGACTGTTTATTCCCCTCCATAGATGCTGCCTAACCCATTGAGTTCCTCCAAGATATTGGATCTTCTGCTCAGGATTTTCAACATCTAAGAATCTCTTCTGTTTATGAGATACTGCTATGAAATGTAGTAATGTTAGAAAATGAATCTCAGGGCTGTATATGATGACATATACATAGTTAGCCAATAAATTTACTTTGAACTTTCAAACTTAGCCATTGATTTGTTATCTAGTTGTGTTTTTGCATTAATATCTCAATTTGAACACTTCCTTTGCTATCCTGGTTCCAATATATTGATGCAATTACAAAGGAGGAGTAACAGTGGCTATATTTCATTAGGAGTTTGAGGCGATTTGGTATGTCGCTAAACACTCTCGAAAATTTCTACATTTGTGTATTGTGTCTGATATGGAGTCCACTGCACCGGGTCAGAAAAAGCTGCAGAAGGTTGTGAACTTAGCTAGCTGCACCATAGTCAATAGAATCGCCAGCATCCGGGACACCTTCAAAAAAAATTGTGCCTCAACAAGCCGGCAACCATCATTAAGGACTTCCATCACCCAGGCCATGCCCTCTTCTCATTTCTACCATCAAAGAGGAGGTACAGGAATCTGAAGACACATACTCAATGTTTTAGGAACAACTTCTTCCCCTCCACCATCAGATTTCTGAATGGACAAGGCACCCATGAACACTACCTCAGTATTTTTCTTTTTTGCTCTCTTCTTTGCAATAATTTTAATTTAATTTTTATATATATTTCTTAACATATTTTTAATGTATTGCAATGTTCTGCTCTCACAAAGTAACACATTTCATGACATATGTTTTCTAATTTGTATATAATTTATGTTTTGAATCTATGTGCTGTGAAAAGCAAGCACTGGACAACAAAGATTTTGCTTCCTGAATACCTTTAGGTGTATCTTATGTATTTTGGGCTACTCATCATGAAAATCACCATGAAATATCCCTATCATGCACCATTTTTAATAAACTTATGTTTATAATTTCAATTCATAATTCAAGTCAATTAAAATATTGCCTACCCATGTAAGCTGGAAAGATTCCTATCTTGTCCAGACATGCTTAGGTAGCGTGGCTGCTGCATGCCAGGACAGGTTTTTGTAATAATTATTGATTATTATTAATATATGGAGGAATTTAAGGTGAGGAGTTATATGGGAGGCAGGGTTCAAGGGTCAGCACAACATTGTGGGCCAAAGGGCCTGTACTGTGCTGTACTATTCTATGTTCTATTGGGTTCAGGACTGTAAGGATGGAATTTGCTATCACCAGGCACAAGAATTTCTATGAAGGATTTTAATATTTGAGGCAGATGCTTCCCAGAATAACTGATGCCAAGATTAAGGAAAGCATTTTTGTTGGTCCACAATCAAACAGGTCATCAATGACAGGCAATTTGAAGAATTTCTAGTGGGACTGGAGAAAATCACATGGAAGGCATTCAAGAAAGTTGTTGAAATTTTTCTCGGCATTTACAGAGCACCAAACTACATGCAACTGGTTGAAAACATGGAATGCGTCATGCCACTAAAGATTCATTTTCTGCATTCTCATTTAGACTTTTTCCCTGCAAATCTTGGTGCTGTCAGTGACGAGCATGGTGAAAGGTTTCACCAGGGCATTGCAGTCATGAAGAAAAGATACCAGGGCAACTGGAATCCAACAATGCTGGCGAATTATTGTTGGACACTTAAGTGAGAAGCCTCGGATGCTAAGAACAAATGAAAATCATTAATAAAATATTTTAAACTTTGTTGAACTATTACAAAGCATCAGCACCATTATGCAATTAAACACATTATATTCAATAAAAGTTAATTTGTTGTTTCTCCAAATTCCTACGTGATACAAGTAGTCTGAACTTCTATTTGTGTTCATCTTCAAGCAGTCTATCATAAACAAAAAAAAAATCGAGGAAGCAACACTTTTGAAAAAATTTGTTGTCCAGTGTTATCATTCTACATGAACCTCATTGTAGTTTGCAAGAACAATAAACTCAACTGACTGAAAACAAAAGTAAAGATCCAACATTGTTAGATGATGGATAGCAATGAGGAACAGACAATACACCCACCCTCACTGCAGCCTCCTCTGTTTTATCTAATATAAGACCCCGGAAAATCACCCATAGGTTCAACCTCACATCAGACCAAATCCACACAAACATTCCAGTATATTTCAGGACAATGTGCAGATGTTTACAATAATGTCTGCTTATATTGCAAAACAAAAGTAACTGCAGGAATATTGCCTTTGATGTGGTCCCTCCAGACTAGACAGCCACATCTATCCATCTCAACTTGTGGCCAGCAAGTTAGTAATAATAGATTAAAGTCAGTCATCACATCTCACAACAATGAAACACATTAATGTTGCACAGAGCAACTGAGGAGAACCCAAGTGCAGGACACGGGCCCGGAGATTGAGTTGGGATATTTGCGCAGGCGTGAATGTTGAACAGCGAACAGGAGGAATCTTGACACGGAGCTCAGATATGGAGTCTTGACACGGAGACAGGGTTTTCACGGAATATCTTGAAACTGGAGCTGAACTTAGAACTAAGGGTTCTAAGTGGTCAGGAAACAAAGTTGTCACATGGGAATAGACAAACAAACTGGCGACCAGTGGTTGTGACGCCAGGGTTCTTATACTGCAGTTCTTGATGGAGACCAGGTGTGCTGTCATCAAGCAAATTAGCAGAAAATGGGAAATTAACAATTGGAATCAAGGCATAATCAAAGAAGATTAGGGGCAAGATAGAGGATTAACAATTTGGACCATGACAATACCTCCCCCCCCCCCACCATCAACGGGAACCTCCAGGCGATCTACCAGGCTTGTCTGGATGGTCCCGATGAAAATCACGGATGAAGGAAGGGTCCAGGATGAAGGAGCGGGGAATCCAGGAAAGTTCCTCTGGGCTGTATCCTTCCCAATCGATCAGGTACTGGAGGCCGCTGCCTCAGTGGCACACATCCAGTAATCGCTGGACGGTGTACGCCAGGTGGTCGTCAATGATCCAGGTGGGTGGCGAGGTTTCGGCCGGAGGTCACAAAGGGCTGACAGATACCAGTTTCAAATGGGAAATGTGGAATGTAGGATGGATATATATAGTTCTAGGCCAGTGGTTCCCAACCTCTTCTATGCCCCACACCCCTAGGAAATGTTTGATTAATGTTCGCACCCCTTACAAAAGCAATATCACATTTGAAGATGAAGTCTAATTTCTAATTTTTGAACCACAAATTGAACCATATACAATACTGCAGGTGAACAAATTGAACTTAAAAAAACAAGCTTTTAACTCTATGCATAAAATGCAAATATAAATTGAGAAATTAGGTTCTAATTTATTCAGAAAAAAATTGTAAACAGTAAAAATCAATCCCAATTGTGAACATAAAATTCAATGACTTCTTTTCTCCTGCTTTTCATTTATGATTTTGTCAAAGCGTGGAACTTCCTTGCTGACTGTGATCCGCAGGTCTGCCTGTGGATTCAGGTGATTCCTAGATTTTGTCTTGATTGACAAAAGAGAACTGAATCCAGATTCACACAAGAATGTTGTTGCAAATGGAATGAGGACACGGAGTGCTTTTCCACCAAGTCTTGGGAACATATCCAGTGCTGCACACCAAAACTCCTCCAAAGTCTTGCTTTCAAATTGCATTTCAAGCGCTCGATTTGTCTGCAAATCAATAAGATCTTCCTTCAGTTCTTCATCATCTGACATTTTCTCCAAACTGTGGGAATATGGATTCATGATCCATTCTTCTGAAATCTTCAGCAGCAAAATATCCATCAAACGATTCTGACTGCATTTCCAAATGAGCCACAATTTCTTCATGCACAGTAGGAGTTATGGATCCAGCATCATCAACCATCTCTTCTAGTGAAGGAAAATTTGAGAGACTGCCTCTTTCCACCCTTTGATGCCAAAGACGCAACTTTTTTTTTTTGAAGGCATTCAACTTTTCACAAGCCTTCAATATGTTTATCCCTTTTCCTTGAAGAGAAAAACTCAGGTCATTCATATGAGCAAAAATGTCAGCTAAGTTAGCCAGCATTTGGGGAAATTCCTTTGATTCCATTGCCCCAACCAGATCACGTTCACGATCCTCCGGAAAAACTTTGATTTCTTCCCACAGTTCAAAGAAGTGGGTTAAAGCTTGTCCTCGTGACAAGCGACGGATTTCTGGGTGGAAAAGCAAAACTGAATGCTCACTTCCCAGATCCTCACAAAATGATTTGAAGATGCGATGGTTCAAAGGACGCCCCCTGATCCAGTTGATGATCTTCACACAAGTATCAAGGACTTTCTTCAAATTTGGAGGCAATGTTTTTGATGACAAAGCATGTCGATGAAGAAAACAATGGGTAACTTGCAAGTCTGGAATCTCCTTTTTCATCAATGCAGAAAATCCAGATTTATTTCCAAGCATTGCAGGTGCCCCGTCAGTGCACACAGAACCAATGACTTTGATATCTAAATCATGTTTGGCAAAGAAGTCTTTCACGAGCTGCATCACATCCTTTGCAGTTGTGTTTGTTTTCAGATCTTTATAAAACAGGAAATCTTCCTTCACAGCACCATCACTGACATACCTCGCCTGGGGTGGTGGAAACGGTCCGACTGGGAGCTATTCGAGGAGCGGGAGGAGGAGAGCGGCAAGGGCTGGGAGAAGATGGTAAAGCGTGCCGTGGGGTGACCAAAAGTGTAGGACGACCGGTCCTCTCCCTCTGACATTCTCAGAGTCTTTTGTCCAGCTAGGGAGATTAATGAATCCAGGCTGTTAGTGTCTTCCCTTGCTGCCAACTTGTCCTTTACATGTCACAGAGGCCTTGCCGAAATACCTCCTGGAGTGCCTCATCATTCCACCCAGAGGTGACCACTGGCATCCAGAACTCCACAGCATACTCAGCAACACCGTGTGAGCCCTGATGGAGGGGGAATAGATGCTTAGTGGCATCTTTAATGCGGACAGCAAGGTCAAAAATCTTCCTCATTTCTGAGATGAAGGTGGGGAATAAAGAGCAGGTCTCTGGCTGATTATCCCAAATCGCAGTGGCCCAATAACTCCATGATGTAAGCCATCTTTGATCTGTCCATGATGTATGTGGATGGCTGCTGCTCAAACACCAAGGAGCATTGCAGCAGAAAGACCTGGCACTTCCCCAGATCCCCAGCAAAGGGTTCTGGTTCAGGTACGTGCGGCTCTTAGCGGTCGTGATGTCAACATATAGGGCATTGCAACTAAAGACTGTCGGGGCTGGTCAGACAGAGTTCCCAGAGTGAATGGGGTAAGATGAGCAAAAACACAGTCGACCTGTTCACTGACCTTTTTATATTCACTGACAGAGAATGGAGGTTCTCCATGACATCCCAAAGCAGCTGATTGTGCAGGCCCAATAGGGAGCCTTGGCTGGCAAGGGCTTGTTGCAGGGGATTTGTGTCCAGTGGGTTCATTTTGGCCAGTTCGTTCTGTTGCACAGAGCAAGTGAGGAGAACCCACGTGCAGAACACGGGCCCAGAGATTGAGTTGGGGATGCTTGCACAGACGTGAACATTGAACAGCAAACAGGAGGAACCTTGACATGGAGCTCTACTACAGAGTCTTGACATAGAGACGGGGTTTTCATGGAATATCTTGAAACTGAAGCTTAATTAATGGTTCTAAGCGGTTGGGAAACAAACTTGTCACACATGAATTGACCAAGGAACTGGCAACCAGTGATTGTGATGCCAGAGTTCTTATACTGCAATTCTTGGTGGAGACAAGGTGTGCTGTCATCAAGAGAGTTAGCAGTAAATAGGAAATTAATGATTGGAATCAAGGCATAATCAAAGGAGATTAGGGGCAAGATAGGGGATTAACAATTGGGACCATGACAATTAAATTTTATCCATCAGATACATTTTACCTGATGGATCCTGATGAAGGTCTAGGCCCAAAACATTGACTATTTATTCTTCTCCTTAGATGCCACCTGACCTGCTGAGTTCCCCAGCATGTGATGCGTGTTACATTTTGTACATAGTTGGGTTGAGTTGATCTTGGAAATTTACTTGTAAACATTCTGTCACACTGCGAGGAGACGTTACCCAGTGTGTTGTCGATTGTGATAAGTTGTCTGAATGCTTGGTCTTTATATACTGTTCAATCAGCTGATTGGGCATCACTTTGGAAATTCCGTTTGTGATGTGGGGAGAAAAATCGCTGATTGGCTATGTGGCAAACTTTGTGTGTTGTGGTCTGGAAATTTGCCTGTATCAGCTTGTAAATAGGATTGAGGTTTATGTGTTTGTTTACAGAAATGTTCACGGAAAACCATGCTTGCATTCTCTTGCATACCCTTACATTTATATATTCTGCCTCTTAAACTTCATTGTGAAATAGATGCCACTTATATGTAAACCAAGAAAACCTAAAGAAATAACTAGTTAATGAACACTTACAGGACAGTGATCACAATATGATCGAGTTCACTTTGAAATCTGAGGGAGAAAAAATAAAACCTAATGTATTGGTATTTCAGTGGAATAAAGGAAATTACAGCGATATGAAAGGGGAACTGGCCGAAATAGACTGGAAAGGGACATTTGCAGGACGGACAGCAGAGCAGCAATGGCTGGATTTTCTCCAAAAAATGATAGAAGTGCAAGACAGATATATTCCAAATAAGAAATTTTCAAAAGGAAGAAATGCACTACCATCGCTGACAAGTGAAGTCAGAGCCACAGTAAAAGCAAAAGAGAGGGCACACAAGGAAGCCAAATGTAGTGGGAAGATAGAGGATTTGGGAGCTTTTAAAAACTTGCAGAAGGAAACTAAGAAGGTCATTTGGAAGGAAAAAATGAATTATGAAAGGAAGCTGGCGACCAAGATCAAAGAAGATACTAAAAGCTTTTTTAAGTATATAAAGAGTACAAGGGAGTCAAGGGTAGATATAGGACCAATACAAAATGACGCTGGAGATATTGTAATGAGAGATGCAGAGATAGCAGAGGAACTGAATGCATACTTTGCATCACTCTTCATCTGCATCTGCAGTATACTGGACATTCAAGAGTCAGGGAAGTGAGATTTGTGCAGTGAAAATTACAACTGAGTAGGTGCTCAGGAAGCTTAATAGTCTGAGCGTGGATAAATCTCCTGGACCTGATGGAATGCACCCTCGGGTTTTGAATGAAGTAGCTGGAGAGATTGCGAAGGCATTAACGATTATCTTTAAAGAATCGATAGATTCGGGCATTGTACCGGATGACTGGAAAATAACAAATGTTACTCCATTATTTAAGAAGGGTGGGCGGCAGCAGAAAGGAAACTATAGACCTGTTAGCCTGACATCAGTGGTTGGGATGTTGTTGGAATCGATTGTAAGGGATGAGATTCTTCTCTTCGGCTGTCCATCGATTTTCGATGATGACTGAGGCCTGGGCAAGGTTGTATGGAAGACCTGCGGTTGCCCAAGCTGCAAGTCTCCCCTCTCCATGCCACTGATGTTGTCCAAGGGAAGGGCATTAGGACCCATACAGCTTGGCATCTGTGCCATCGGAAAGCAATGTGTGGTTAAGTGCCTTGCTCAAGGACACAACACATTGCCTCAGCTAAGGCTCGAACTAGCGACCGTCAGGTCTCCATACCAACACCTTAACCACTTGGTCAGGGATGAGATTATGGTGTACCTGGAGGCACATGACAAGATAGGCCAAAGCCAGCATGGTTTCCTAAAAGGAAGATCCTGCCTGACAAACCTCCTGCAATTCTTTGAGGAAATTACAAGCAGGGTAGACAAAGGAGATGCAGTAGAAGTGGTGTACTTGGATTTTCAAAAGGTCTTTGACAAGGTGCTGAACATGAGGCTGCTTAGCAAGATAAGAGCCCATGGAATTACAGGGAAGTTACTAGCATGGGTGGAGCATTGGCTGGTCAGCAGAAAACAGAGAGAGGGAATAAAGGGATCCTATTCTGGCTGGCTGCCGGTTACCAGTGGAGTTCCACAGGGGTCAGTGTTGGGACCGTTATTTTTAAGATGTATGTCAATGATTTGGACTATGGGATTAATGGATTTGAGGCTAAATTTGCCAATGATACAGAGATAGGTGGAGGAGTGGGTAGTGTTGAGGAAACAGAGAGCCTCCAGGGAGGCTTAAATAGTTTAGTAGAATGGGCAAAGAAGTGGCAAATGAAATACAACGTTGGAAAGTGTATGGTCATACACTTTGGTGGAAGAAATAAACAGGCAAATTATTATTTATCTGGGAAGAGAATTCAAAATACAAGAGATGCAAAAGGCCAGAAGGGTTTATTCCATGCTGAATCTCAACAAATAAATAAAGAAGCACACCTCACTTCCCCACAGTTGGTACATATTGCTTTAAACCTTTCTTAATCTTGTGTGTACAATGTCCTGTGTATGTTACTCAAAATGGGTTTTTTGGTTTGTTAAAAGTAGGAATGCTTCTTTAATATGTGTTTCTCTCGCAGATGTTTTGCTTTATACTTGTTGATATGGTAATTGTATTCATTTGTTAACCAATGGGGAATGTTATTTTGTCTTGTGAGGCTGGGAACTTGGGGGAGGGGTTTTTCGCGGGCTTTTGGTAGCGCGCGGGAGGAAGACGTCGAGGAAGGTGTACGTGCACTGCACTGCTCGGAAGAGCCCCCGGGCGTGGTCCTAGGTGCGAAGACATGGAGGCCGGAGGCAAGCGACGAGGGGTCAAATGGTTCGATGTTTGAGTTCCAACGATGTACACTAAACTGACTGAACTTTGATAAGTTGGCGCCTTTTTGGTTTTTTTTCCCTTGCATATATATTGTATTGCCTAATACTCTTTTAATCTTAGTAAACTCTTTAAAGTGTATTTCATAACGGTATTTGTTGTGGGTTTGATACTGTGGGCGGGTGCGAGGCATAAACTCGATTCTCACAGCACCTGCGTGTACGGGAGGTGGGATTGGTGTGTTGCTGGATCTCCTTTTCCCCTAGACATATACCAGCCTGTTGGGTAAGTGTTACATGTGTCTGCAAAAATGATTTTTAAAAAAAATTTATTTCTTATTTTGGAGCTAAAACATGGTAACAGGCCATTTTACTCCAAGTAGTCTAACCAGATTACTGAAAGACCTATTTCCGTGCTATAGTGTTTAATGCCTCTGATTCTACATGCCTGTGATACTGTTACAAGTAAGTTTTCTCACTGCATTTGTGCATACATGCACTTGTGAATGTGACAATAAACACAACATTGACTCTCCTGGTCAAGGTGGTGCCAGCGAACAACATTTCTTCAGGTGACATCTTTCAGATAGCTGTTCTCTTCAATTATTTTACTTTCTCTGCATCTTCGGCTTGTTCCTTTTGTCTTGATTGTGTTACGGAAACTGGTTGAGCCTTTGGCATGCAGTTTGGAATTCGATCGACTGATCTGGTGTTTGCCATGTCCAGAGAGCTGCATCATGGAGAAGACCAGAGGCGGGCTACTGAATAGGACCAAGACCACAAGCTGAACCGTGGAAAAGACCAGAGAAGAGGCGTAGGGTCATGAATGACTATTTTGAAACATTGAGGAAGATTGAAACACTGAGGTGAATATTGTCGCTGTTTTTTTTTCTCTGCAAGAGACGGGGGTGTTAGGGGTTTATGAGCTTTGCTTCTTTTTTTTTCGCGCTGTGGCGGGGGAGAGTTGATGTATTTTCTTTCAACAAAAACTCCCATGGTTTTTCTGTATTTCATGGCAATCTGGAGGAGATGGATATCAGATTTGTATATGCAGACTTTGACAATAAAATGAATCTTTGAACCTTTGGTCAGCCCTAACCTTATCGAATAGTGCAACTGTTTCCCACTCCTATGCATAACTCATATATTTGCATCTGCATATGTCTTGGCAAGATTCATTGCACTATCACAAGGAAGTCTGCAGATGCTGGAAATTCAAGCAACACACACAAGATGCTGGTGGAACACAGCAGGCCAGGCAGCATCTATAGGAAGAACAGTCGACGTTTTGGGCCGAGACCCTTCGTGAGGACCCTTCGTCTAGTCCTAATGAAAGGTCTCGGCCCGAAACATCGACAGTGCTTCTTCCTATAGGTGCTGCCTGGCCTGCTGTGTTCCACCAGCATTTTGTGTGTGTTGCTTCATTGCACTATGTTGCTTAACCCAGCAGTTCCTAACCAAAGGGAATATAATATTGTCTACTAAACATTATCAACTGTGAGTTCAAGTGCAATGGCTCATTCAGAGGAAGTTGATCAGTAAAAGGGACTTTTCAGTTGTGTGACCCTTGCCAGATCATTATTCTCAGGAGAGATTCGCTGGTAAGCCCAAGTACGTTCTTTCCTTTCCTTGTTACTGTTTTCTTTTTAGCAGCCTGCTGATATTATTACAGCTGGGTAGAGAGGCTGCGGTTCTGAACAGAGTTATTTCACAATGATTCTAATGCTTGTCTGCGAATTTCTATGAAAATCATCTTGCACAGATAGTCAAGTGGTAACTGAAACTTACTACCAGATCTCCTAAGCCCAACAGCAATCAAAGGAAAATGAAGTCAGGTTATTTCCTCAGATCAGTTTGAAATTCAAGAGCATTCAAATTTACCAAAGGAATCACAATAATTAGTTGTTAAAAAAAAACTTTTTCTAAATTGATACAACAAACATTTTCTTTGAAATTCAGTAGCACTTCCCTGTATCTTGTTTCTATATGATTGAAAATTAATTTAACCCAGAATAGATTATAACGGCTGGAACTTTCAACCAGGCACGAGTTACTGTAAATCTTTCCCATAACCCCAGCAAAATTTTACATTCAGGGATGCATTTTCTGGCATCATCGCACTGTTATTCCTTCAGGTGCACACAGAGGAATTTGGATAACCTTTAGAAGCTCTGTGAGAGCTTCTAGAGGTACGGTATATAACATTGTGGAGAGGTATATATTGAATGCTTACAGGTTGTGTAAGATGAAATGGAATGGTTATATGGTAGATTTAGGATAAAGTGTGAAATATTTAAGGGAAATATGAAAGGGGAGCTTCTTCACTCAGGACAATGTGATTGTGGAATAGACTACTAGCAGAAGTGCAAAATATGGATTCGGTTTCAACAATTAAGAGAAATTTGTTTCTATGGAGTACTGTGCAAAAGTCTTAGGCACGTAGTAGTATTGCACAGTACTACTGCCATGGAAAACAAAACAAGTTTCATGACATATGAGTGATGATAAACTTGATTCTGATATGGGTCTCTATTGTGGACTGAGAATGGGAAGGGGACAGATAGAGAGGAAATCTTAGTTACGAAAGTGGGAAGAGAGAGAAGAAAGAGTGGGATGCACCAGAGAAATGTCCTGTAATGATCAATAAACCAATTGTTTCAAATTAAATGACCTTGGTTGGTGTCTCGAGGCTGGGTGTTTCTTCACCCATTCAACCAATCCCCCACCCCAGCCCCTGGCACACCTTCTCTGCCACCTATCCCACACCCCTCCTGTAGCACTCCGCCCTCACCATTCCCAATACCGACCTCCATTCCCAGAGCGCTTGCCCTGAGAACTAGAGCAATCACTGCCAAACTCCACCTCTCTCCAAACCCTCTCCTGAATTGTCATCTATGTCCCCCCCCAACTTTACAATTTTCCCCCACCTTCCTTACTGTTTCCACCCAACTAGTATCTGCAGCTTACCACTGTCCATAACCCACATCTAACATTCCGATTTGAAATTCCCAGATGTTGGTCCAGTTTCTCAACCACTAGAAGTGTTCCCCCCCCCTCACCTGTTCCTGCTCTTTGACCAACAGAGGCCCAGTCCCTGCAAAATCCCCTCTGATCTCTCTCAATAATCTGAGATAGATCACATCAGGCCCAGAAGACTTATTGTTCTTCAATAAACCCAGCATGAGGTTCCAATCAAGACGGCATTGTGCTGCCATTTCTGTTGATGTCATGGTTCAAACATAGCTGTTTTTCATTTTTTTTTATTTGTAGGGATGATTTTGCGGACAGAGGGACAGTTTATGGATCAGGTTAGTGGTTAGGGACAGATATGAGAAGGAGTTAGAGGTCAGGTCGGAGTATAGGCATCTGTTCCTTGTTCAAAGGCCAGTGTTGTGGACATGTGACGAAAGACACCTATGGTCAGGGCAATCATGATAAAGGCAGATGACCTCCTCAGGTCAGAGAGCCATCGACAGTTTCCCGGGTCAGAGTTCCAGGCGGGCAAGAGGCATGAGAATCGATGGCTGCCGCTCTACAGGAATTGGTGGGACTGCACTTCAAGGCCTGGAGTTCAGGGTACTCATTGGGGTGTTTATTTATTGGCATTGGAGAGCCTTGCATTTGACACTGAAGGCCAATCAGAAGTCTCCATACCCCAAAATCTGCGAGTCCACTGGAATCTGGAGGAAGGAGGCAGGAGACCTGTCCTGGCTTTGGAGTACTGTGTGTGGGAAGGAGAAATGGGTCTTGCTTTGCTATTGTTGTTCTGTTGTGTGTTACGTTCTGTGCTGTTTTGATGAACAGCTGGCACTGGAAGGTGTGATGACTACCATGGGCTGCCCTCCACACATCCTTAGGTTGTGTTGGTTGTTGATACAAAGGATGCGTTACACTGCATGCTTTAATCTTCATGTGACAAATTAATTTTAATCTAAAATGAACCATCTCATTCTTGATTTAACCATGCCCCAGATTAGCATTCCCCACAGTGGCTTTAAGGGTGAAATGTTAAATGTTTAAGGGGAACATGAGGGGAAACTCCTTCACTCAGAAGGTGGTGTAATTGTGGAACAAGGTGGCAGCAGAAGTAGTAGTTGCACGTTTGATTGCAACCTTTAAGAGAAGTTTGGATGGGAGGGGTGTAGAGGACTATAGTTCAGGTGCAGGTTGATGGGACTAGGTAGAAAAGTAGCAACAGACTGTATGAGCTGAAGAGCCTGTTGGTGTTCTATGACTTTAACTCATTATTCTCCACATCCTCCTCCTTGCTGAATACTGATGCAAAGTATCTGTTTAGTACCTTGGCGAAATCTTCTGGCTCCAGGCATAGAATCTCTCCTATATCCTTGAGATGTCCTGCTCTCTCCCATGCTACCTTCTTGCCTTTTGTTAATGTCTGTATATAATGCATGCTTTTAGATCAGAGGTTTCCAGCTTGGGAACCTTGCTAATTGGAATTGGTCTATGGCATAAAAAAGGTTGGAAATCTCTACTTTAGACTTTCCTGTATTCTCCTCACTAAGGTCATTTCATGACCTCATTTAGGCACCTCATTCCCTTCGCTCTTTTTCTTAAAAAATATCCCCATGTTCCCTGTCTGATATCAGCTTCCGTAGATTTAAATTTGTTTCCTTTCTATTTCTGACTAAATTTTCCACATCTCACATCATACAAATTTCCTCAGATTTGTCACCCTGATTTCAACCCTATTACTGGAACATGTTGATCCTCAATTCTGATCAAATGATCTTCAAGCAACTCCTACATGTAGATGTGGTCTTGCCCAATAACAGCTGCTCCCAGTCTCCTGTCCCTAATTTCTGCCTAATAATGCAAAAGGCTGGTGTCAGGTCAGAAGGTGTTGAATCATTGTGGATGGAGCTAAGGAACTGCAAGTGGAAAAAAAAGACCCTGATGGGAGTTGTATACAGACCCTCAAACAGTAGCAAGGATGTGGTCTACAAATTACAACAGGAGATAGAACATGCATGCCAAAAGATCAATGTTACTAAAGTCATGGAGGATTTTATTATACAGATAAATTGTGAAGTCAAGTTGATGCTGGATGTCAAGTGAGGAAGTCTCTGGAATGCTTGTGAGATGGCTTTTTAGAGCAGCTTGTGGCTGAGCCCACCAGGGGATCAGCTATTCCGCATTGGGTGTTGTGCAATGAACCGGAATTGATTAGAGAGCTTAAGGTAAAAGAACCTTTAGTGCCAAAGTGATCATAATATGATTGAATTCACCCAAAAATTTGATAAAGTGAAGCTAAAGTCAGATGTAGCAGAACTATAGTAGAGTAAAGGGAATTACAGAGGCATGAAAACTATATCAGCAAGTTTGCTGACGATACTAAACTGGGTGGCAGTGTGACATGCGAAGAGGACATTAGGAGAATACAGGGAGACTTGGATAGGCTGGGTGAGTGGGCAGATACTTGGCAGATGCCATTCAATGTGAATAAATGTGAAGTTATCCACTTTGGAAGCAGGAACAAGAGGGCAGAGTATTGTCTGAACAGTGTAGAGTTAGGTAAGGGAGAAATGCAAAGAGACCTAGGAGTCCTAGTTCACCGGTCAATGAAGGTGAATGAGCAAGTGCAACAGGCAGTAAAGAGGGCAAATGGAATGTTGGCCTTTGTTACAAGGGGAATTGAATACAAGAGCAAGGATGTTCTTTTGCATTTGTACAGGTCCCTGGTGAGACCACACCTGGAATATTGTGTACAGTTTTGGTCTCCAGGTTTAAGGAAGGACATTCTGGCAGTTGAGGAAGTGCAGTGTAGATTCACTAGGTTGATTCCTGGGATGGCAGGGCTGTCTTATGCAGAGAGATTGGAGAGATTGGGCTTGTACACGCTGGAATTGAGGAGATTGAGAGGGGATCTGATTGAAACGTTTAAGATAATTAAAGGATTTGATAGGACTGAGGCAGGAAATATGTTCCAGATGTTGGGAGAGTCCAGTACCAGAGGGCATGGATTGAGAATAAGAGGTCAGTTATTTAAAACAGAGTTGAGGAAGAGCTTCTTCTCCCAGAGAGTTGTGCAGGTGTGGAATGCACTACCTCGGAAGACGGTGGAGGCCAATTCTCTGGATGCTTTCAAGAAGGAGCTAGATAGATATCTGATGGATAGGGGAATCAAGGGATATGGGGACAAGGCAGGGACTGGGTATTGATAGTGGATGATCAGCCATGATCTCAGAATGGCAGTGCAGACTCGAGGGGCCGAATGGTCTACTTCTGCACCTATTGTCTATTGTCTATGAAAGAGGAGTTGGCCAAAATTGATTGGAAAAGGACACTGTCAGGGAGCAGCAATGGCTGGAATTTCTAGAAGCAGTTTGAAAGGCCCAAGATATATTTATCCCAAAGAGAAGTATTGAAAAGACAAGATAACACAACTGTGGCTAACAAGTGAAGTCAATCCCAACATAAAAGCCAAAGAGAAGGCATATAATAGAACAGAAATTACTGGGAAGTTAGAGGATTGGAAAGCTTTTAAAAGCAAACAGAAGGTAACTAAAAAGCCATTAAGTAGGAAAAGATGGAATATGAAATTAAGCTAGCCAATAATCTTAAAGAAGATGCCTGAAGGATCTTCAGATACATAGAACACAAAAGAGAGGTGAGAGTGGATATTAGACCGCTGAAAAACAATGCTGGAGAGGAAGTAATGGGGGAAAAGGAAATGGCTGGTGAACTGAATAAGTATTTTGCATTCTGTTATGTCCATCCATGGCCTCCTCCACTGTCGGAATAAGGCCACACTTAGGTTGGAGGAACAACACCTTATATTCCATTTGGGTAGCTTCCAGCCTAATGGCATAAACATCAATTTCACAAAATTCCAGTATTGTCATTCATCCCTCAACCCTTTCACCATTTTCCATCCCCTCGTCCCTCTCTCATGTCATCTCCTTGCCCGCCCATTGCCTCCTGCTGTTGCTCCTCTCCCTCTCTTTTTTCCTTTCTTCCATAGCCTTCCGTCTCTTTCACCCATCAACTTCCTAGCTCTTTCCCTCAAACCTCTCCATACCAGTTTCACCTATCAACTGGCGTTTCTCGCTCCTCTCCCCTCACCTTTCAAATCTACTCCTCAGCGTTTTTTCTCCAGTCTGGCCGAAGAATTTTGGCCCAAAACATCGACTGCATTCTTTCCCATAGATGATGCCTGGCCTGCTGAGCTCCTCCAGCATTTTAGATAGATAGATAGATAGATACTTTATTCATCCCCAAGGGGAAATTCAACATTTTTCCAGTGTCCCATACACTTATTGTAGCAAAACTAATTATATACAGTATTTAACTCAGTATAAATATGATATGCATCTAAAATCACCCTCCCAAAAAGCATTAATAAATAGCTTTTAAAAAGTTCTTAAATAGTTTACTAAAGTGCATTGAGTGGTAACTTAAGCTCAGTCCTAACCCCAGCACTTTTTGTGTGTGTGTTGTTCAGATTTCCATCATTTGCAGATTTTCTCTTGTTTGTGATTTTGCATAAGTCTTCGCTGTGGAAGGCACAAGTAGTATGGTGGAAGTTCCAGAGAGTCAGGGGTCAGAAGTGTGAAGTTTCCATTACTAAGGAAAAGGTTCTCTGGAAAATTAAAGGTCTGAAGGTAGATAAGTCATTTGGACCAGATGGTATACACCACAGAGTTCTGAAAGAGATGTCTGAAGAGATTGTAGAGGCACAAGTAATGATCTTTCAAGAATTATTAAATCCTGGAATAGTTCCAGAAGACTGGAAAATTGAAAACATCTCTCTGCTGTTCAGGAAGGGGGAGAGGCAGAAAAAAGGAAATTATAGACCCAATACTCTGATCTCAATGGTTGGGAAGATGTTGGAGTTAATTGTTGAGCATGTGGCCTTGTAGCTCAGTCCGGCCCTGTAGCTCAGAAAGTTAGGACAAGGAAGAGGAAGGCAGTAGTAATAGGGGACTTGATAGTTAGGGGGTCAGACAGGCGATTCTATGGACACGATCAGGAGACCCGGATGGTAGTTTGCCTCCCTGGTGCCAGGGTTCGGGATGTTTCTGATCTCGTCCAAGATATCCTGAAGTGGGAGGGTGAGGAGCCAGAGGTCGTGGTACATATAGGTATCAATGACATAGGTAGGAAAAGGGAAGAAGTCCTGAAAGGAGAATATAGGGAGGTAGGAAGGCAGTTGAGAAGAAGGACCGCAAAGGTACTAATCTCAGGATTACTGCCTGTGCCACGCGACAGTGAGAGTAGGAACGGAATGAGGTGGAGGATAAATGTGTGGCTGAGGGATTGGAGCAGGGATTCAAGTTTCTGGATCATTGGGACCTCTTTTGGGGTAGGTGTGGCCTGTGCAAAAAGGACAGGTTACACTTGAATCCCAGGCGGACCAATATCCTGGCAGGAAGATTTGCTAAGGCTACTGGGGAGACTTTAAACTATTATGGTTGAGAGGTGGGAATCAGATTGAAGAGACGAGGGGAGAGGAAGTTAGTTCGCAAACAGAGAAAGCTAGTAGACAGTGTGTGAGGGAGGATAGGAGGGTGAAAGAGAAAGGGAGCGCTCAGTCTGAAGATGTAGTGGAGAAGCAAGAAAAAGATAATAAAGTTGATCACATCTTTAGGGATAAACAGAGAGGAAGAGGTGGAGAGTTTCTTAAATGCATCTATTTCAATGCTAGGAGCATTGTAAGAAAGGTGGATGAGCTTAGAGCATGGATTGATACCTGGAAATATGATGTTGTAGCTATTAGTGAAACATGGTTGCAGGAGGGGGGTGATTGGCAACTAAATATTCCTGGATTTCGTTGCTTCAGGTGTGATAGAATCAGAGGGGCAAGAGGGGGAGGTGTTGCATTGCTTGTCCGAGAAAATATTACAGCATTGCTTTAGAGGGCTCACCAGGTGACTATTTGGGTGGAATTGAGGAATGGGGAAGGTGTAGTAACACTTATAGGGGTGTATTATAGACCACCTAATGAGGAGCGAGAATTGGAGGAGCAAATTTGTAAGGAGATAGCAGATATTTGTAGTAAGCACAAGGTTGTGATTGTGGGAGATTTTATTTTTCCACACATAGACTGGGAAGCCCATTCTGTAAAAGGGCTGGATGGTTTGGAGTTTGTAAAATGTGTGCAGGATAGTTTTTTGCAGCAATACATAGAGGTACCGACTAGAGAAGGAACAGTGTTGGATCTCCTGTTAGGGAATGAGATAGGTCAGGTGACCGACTTTTGTGTTGGGGAGCACTTTGGGTCCAGTGATCACAATGCCATTAGTTTCAACATAATTATGGAGAAGGATAGGACTGGACCCAGGGTTGAGATTTTTGATTGGAGAAAGGCTAACTTTGAGGAGATGTGAAAGGATTTAGAAGAGGTGGATTGGGACAATTTGTTTTATGGGAAGGATGTAATAAAGAAATGGAGGTCATTTAAAGGTGAAATTTTGAGGGTACAGAATCCTTATGTTCCTGTTAGGTTGAAAAGAAAGGTTAAAAGTTTGAGAGATCCATGGTTTTCAAGAGATTTTGGAAACTTGGTTTGGAAAAAAGAGATATCTACAATGAATATAGGCAGCATGGAGTAAATGAGGTGCTCAAGGAATATAAAGAATGCAAAAAGAATCTTAAGAAAGAAATTAGAAAAGCTGAAAGAAGATACGAGGTTGCTTTGGCAAGTAAGGTGAAAATAAATCTGAAGGGTTTCTACAGTTATATTCATAGCAAAAGGATAGTGAGGGATAAAACTGGCCCCTTAGAGAATCAGAGTGGACAGCTATGTGTGGAGCCAAAAGAGATGGGGGAGATTTTGAACTATTTCTTTTCTTCTGTATTCACCAAGGATAAGGATATTGAATTGTGTAAGGTAAGGGAAACAAGTAGGGAAGCTACGGAAACTATGACAATTGAACAGGAGGAAGTATTGGCACTTTTAAGGAATATAAAAGTGGATAAATCTCCAAGTCCTGACAGGATGTTCCCTAGGACCTTGAGGGAAGTTGGTGTAGAAATAGCAGGGGCTCTGACAGAAATATTTCAAATGTCATTAGAAACGGGGATGGTGCTGGAGGTTTGGCATATTGCTCATGTGCTTCCATTGTTTAAAAAGGGTTCTAAGAGTAAACCTAGCAATTATAGGCCTGTCAGTTTGATGTGAGTGGTGGGTAAATTAACAGAGAGTATTCTTAGAGATGATATATATAATTGTCTGGATAGACAGTGTCTGATTAGAAATAGTCAGCATGGATTTGTGTGTGGAAGGTCATGTTTGACAAATCTTATTGAATTTTTTGAAGAGGTTACAAGGAAAGTTGACAAGGGTAAAGCAGTGGATGTTGTCTCTGGACTTCAGTAAGGCCTTTGACAAGGTTCCACATGGAAGGTTAGTTAGGAAGGTTCAATCGTTAGGTATTAATATTGTAGTAAAATGGATTCAGCAGTGGCTAGATGGGAGATGGCAGAGAGTAGTGGTGGATAACTGTTTGTCAGGTTGGAGGCTGGTGACTAGTGTACCTCAGGGATCTGTATTGGGTCCAATGTTGTTTGTCATATACATTAATAATCCGGATGATGGGGTGGTAATTTGGATTAGTAAGTATGCAGATGATACTAAGGTAGGAGGCATTGTGGATAATGAAATAGGTTTTCAAAGCTTGCAGAGAGATTTAGGCCAGTTAGAAGAGTGGGCTGAAAGATGGCAGATGGAGTTTAATGCTGGTAAGTGTGAGGTGCTGCATTTTGGTAGGAATAATCCAAATAGGACATACATGGTAAATGGTAGGGCATTGAAGAATGCAGTAGAACAGAGTGATCTAGGAATAATGGTGCATAGTTCCCTGAAGGTTGAATCTCATGTGGATAGGGTGGTGAAGAAAGCCTTTGGTATGCTGGCCTTTATAAATCAGAATGTTGAGTATAGGAGTTAGGATGTAATGTTAAAATTGTACAAGGCATTGGTAAGGCCGAATTTGGAGTATTGTGTACAGTTCTGGTCACCGAATTATAGGAAGGATGTCAATAAAAGAGTACAGAGAAGATTTACTAGAATGTTACCTGGGTTTCAGCACCCAAGTTACAGGGAAAGGTTGAACAAGTTAAGTCTTTATTCTTTGGAGTGTAGAATGTTAAGTGGGGACTTGATAGAGGTATTTAAAATAATGAGGCATAGATCGAGTTGACGTGGATAGGCTTCCTCCATTGAGAGTAGGGGAGATTCAAACAAGAGGACATGATTTGAGAGTTAGGGGGCAAAAGTTTAAGGGTAAAACAAGGGGGAATTTCTTTACTCAGAGAGTGGTAGCTGTATGGAACGAGCTTCCAGTAGAAGTGGTAGAGGCAGGTTTGGTATTGTCATTTAAAGTAAAATTGGATAGGTATATGGACAGGAAAGGAATGAAAGGTTACGGGCTGAGTGTGGGCCAGTAGGACTAGGTGAGTGTAAGCATCAGCACGAACTAGAAGGGCCGAGGTGGCCTGTTTCCATGCTGTAATTGTTATTGTTTATATGGTTATATGTGATTTCAGGGTACTAGGAGGCACACGATATAATCAGCCATAGTCTGCACGATTCTCTCAAGGGGAAAACTTGCCTGACAATCTGTTGGAATTCTTTGAAAAAGTAACAAGCAGGATAGACAAAGGATAATCGGTTGATGTTGTGTACCTGGATTTTCAGAAAGCTTTTGACAAGATGTCACATGAGGCTTCTTAACAAGTTCAGAGCCAATAACATTATAGGAAAGATACTAGCATGGATAAAGCAGTAATTGATTGGCAGGAGGCAAAGAGTGGGAACAAAGGGTGCCTTTTCTGGTTGGCTGCCAGTGATGTTCTGCAGGGGTCTGTGTTGGGACCGCTTCCTTTTATGCTATATGTCAATGACCTGCATGATGAAATTGATAGCTTTGTGGCCAAGATTGCTGAAGTTGTGAAGTTAGGTGGTGAGGCTGGTAGTTTTGAGAAAGTAGGGAGTTCTGGAAGAAGAGAGTTGAGGAAGAGATGGTTTTAGGAGGATTTGCAAAGAAGTGGCAGATGGAATACAGTGTTGAGAAGTGCATGGTCATACACTTTGGTAAAAGAAATAAAAGGGTAAACTATTTTCTAAATGGGGAGAAAATTCAAAAATATGATGTGCAAAGGGATTTGGGAGTTCTTGTGCAGTGTCCCCAAAAGGTTAGTTTGCAAGTCGGAAGACAGCTGTGATTTTAGCATTTATTTCAAGAGGACTAGAATATAAAAACAAAGATGTAATTTTGAGGCTTTATAAAACACTGGTGAGGCTGCACGTGGAGTATTGAGACCAGTTTTGGGTCCTTCATCTTAGAAAGGATATGCTGACACTGGAGAGGTTTCAAACAAGCTTCAGAAAGATGATTCCAGTATTAAATAATTTGTCATATGAAGAGCATTTGATTACTCTTGGCCTGTATTCACTTGAATTCAGAAGAATGAACGGTGACCTAACTGAAACCTATTGATTAATGAAAAGCCATGGTAGAGTGGATGTGGAGAGAATCGTTCCTATGACGGGACAGTCTAAGACAAGAGGACGCAGCTACAGATTAGAGGGGCATCCTTTTAAAATGGAGATAAGAAGGAATTTCTGTAGCAGCGAGTGATGAAACTCGAACTCCTTGCCATAGGCAGCTGTGGAGCCCAAGTCTTCACCTACATTTAAGGCAGAGGATGATCGATTCTTGGTTGTTTAGGTCATGAAGGCAGGGGATTGGGTCTGGGAGGGAAAGTTGGATTAGCCATGATGAAATGGCAGAGCAAGCTTGATGGGCCAAATGGCCTAATTCTATTCCTATATACTATGGTCTTCAAATGCCTTCTTATCCCAATTTAATGCCAACCTCCATTGTCCAGGTTTATCCTTATTCATAAGTAGCTTAAAAGCTAATGAATTTTGTACTGTGTAAAAGTCTTAGGCACATACATAGAGCTAGGTCACCCAAGACTTTTGCACAGCACTGCAGTAATGAGCCGCAAAAAGATCATAACATGTTAGTGATGATAAACCTGATTCTGATATGGGTCTCTTGTGGAATGAGAGTGGAAGAGGGGCAGGGAGAGGGGAATCGTGTGTGGGAAAAGGGGAAGGGAGAGGGGAAGGGGAGTGGGAAGCACTAGAGAAACATTCTTTAATGATCAATCAACCAGTTATTTGAATGACCTTTCCTGGTTTCTCAGGGCTGGTGTGTCTGCATCCACCCAACTCCCCGCATTGGCACTTCTCCACTGCCACCTGTCTCACACCCCTCCAACGGCACTCCACTGATGCCAGTTTAAAATCCTTTGTTCCTGCCAGATTTATAAACTTGGTCTCTGCTCCACATTGAAAAATACAGTATGGTGCAAAAATCTTAGGCACCCTATCAATATATATTTGCTTAAGACTTTTGCACAGTACTGTATAATTGCTAACACAAGAAATTCTGCAAATGCTGGAAATACAGTGCAACACATACAAAGCACTAGTGACTAGAGGATCTCAGTGGGTCTTTCTGGAAATGAATAAAGAGTTAACATTTCAAGCCAAGACCCTTTATCAGGATTGGAAAGGAAGGTGGTGGGAGAGGAAAGAGGACAAGCTAGAAGATGAAGTGAAGTGAATGGGGGTGGGGTTTGAAGGAAGAAGCTGGGAGATAAGTGGAAAAGGCAAAGGGCTAAAGAAGAAGAAATCTGAAAGGAGAGGCAAGTGTATCATAGAAGAGGAGGAGGAAGGGGGCCCAGGAGGAGGCATCAGGCAGGTGAGGAGGAGATACAAGAGTTCAGATTGGGGAACTGAAGAGGAAAGGAGGAATAAAGAAAATTACTAGAAGTTGGAGAAATCAATGTTCTACCTAGACAGAATGAGGTGCTGCTTCTCCAACCTAAGTGTGGATTCACTGTGGCAGAGGCAGCCACCATGGACTGACATATTAGAACAGGAATAGTGATAGGAATTGAAATAGTTGGCCAGCAGGAACTTCTACTTTTAGTGGAGGTGCTCACCAAAACAGTCCCCAACCTACATTGGGTCTCATCAATGTAGAGAAGACCACAATATGATCACTCTTTCCAAAATATATTCCCATGAAATCCCTAATTACCTGGCCAGGCTCATTTGTCAAATCAAGTTCCATTATGGTCACTCCTGTAGTTGGATAACCTACATACAAGTTTTAAGAAAGCCTCTTTTACCCACCTAATATTTTCTGCCCAGTCTGAGCCTTTTGTGCTAAGGAAGTCCCAGTGAAGACTGGGAACCTGGTGCTATTGCTTTTATATATTTCCATGATCAGGATGTATGGGGTGTCCAGGTGTAGGGGGTGGGGGGTAGAAGCAGCTCTGGTAGAGGTGCTTGTCACATCTATTCTGGGGCCTCTCACTCACCTTTTGTCCCCACTGGACATTCAGCTCTCACCTGTAGCTCCAAGTAGCTGTTTGCATGCCACAGCAGCCACATCCCAATACATTACTTCAACAAGATGCCTAAACCAAGTAATGGTAGGCTGCAAACCTCATACCCCAGTGTGAGGCCTGTCCCAGCATGCAAAGTCAGCTCTGGTGGACTGAATGGATGAAATCTACAGAGAGATCAAAAGCAGCTCTGCAATGTTCTGTGGACAGCAAAGAGCATCAAAAGGCACAGAAGACATCATGGTCATCCACTTTAACCAAGTAAGAACCCAGTTTCTGATGGTTGTTCAAACCATTGGACCCTGGCATCTGTGGTCAAGAGAGTGTAACTGCCCCAGTGTAACAGCTTTTCCACTTTAAAAACTCTCCCCACAAGATTCCTGTCATTATCAGACAACCTCCATGATACGGTATGTGTTACCTTTCCTATTTTCTCATTGTTGAGCTCTACTCATACTTCCTTTGTTGATGAGCTCTCCAGTATAACCTGCCTGAATGCAGCTGTGGCATTCTCCTGGATGAGTAACGCAACTCTGACATCTCTTTTACCTCTCTCTCTATCATGTATGAAACATCAAAACACTGGAACGTTGTCAGCCCCGTCCTTCTCTTTGTTGGCCACAACATCACAGCTCAGTGGATTGATCCAGGCTCTAAGTTCATCTGCCTTATCCATAATGCTCCTTGAACTGACAAATTTCAGCCCATCAGTCCCATCATGTTCATTTACCCAAAAATGTCTGCCTTTCCTGTCAGACTAAGTTGGCCTAACCCCTCACCTTCCCCTCAGCCTCCTCACTTAATATCCTTCTGGCTTTGGTTCCCACCACTTCAATAGCTTAAAACCTCCCAATGAGTGCTGATTGATTCATACTGTCACACTATATAGAAGCAGGCTCTTCAGCCTAACAACTCAGTACTTCACTCTTCTCAACTCTGAACTGATTTCACAACCTACAGACTCATCTTCAAGAACTCTACAACTCACGTCTTCAGTATTGATGAAAAGTCTCAGCTTGGAATATCGACTGTTGATTCATTTCCACGAATGCTGCCTGACCTGCTGAGTTCCTCCAGTGTTTTGTGTGCATTGATATTATTATTCTATTTGCACAGTTTGTCTTTCGCACTTCTGATTGCTTTTTCAGTTATTGTGTGTAGTTTTTCATTGATTCTACTGTATTTCTTTGTTCTATTGTGAATTCCTGCAACTGGAGGCGGAACAAAGTGATGATGGCACTAAATGGCGACTCCTTTGCTTGCATCTTCGGAAACAGCTCTATTTTCATCTTTAATATCTTTATTTTTCCCTTTCAGGGTTCTTTTGAAGACCCTGACCTGGAGTTACATGCTGACTACGGTTCTTTGCGGGAATTGGACCTGCTCTCGGGGTTTCACGAATGGCCATTATTTAGCATGGCAAGGGCTCGGCCTAAGAGTTTGGCTTGGCCTTGGAGGCCTAGAATCTTGGGGGTCTGGAGACAGGCGGATCAAAGGTCAGTGTCACAGCAGGAGACCCATGTGTCGTCAGGGGAGACGGAAGATCTGCGGCTGTGTGCCCAGAGACTCGAGATCTTTGGACACGGAGCTCGCAAAAAGAGACGTAACGGACTTCTAACATTGTTAGCCAGTGAGTTGTTTGTTGTGTCTCCCCACTCACTGTGAAACGGAGACATCTCTTTCTCCTCTATTAGGGGGAGAGAGAGAGAGATCCAGTGGTATATCAAATGCTGGGTGAACAATGTAATCTTTGAGGAAACTGCAAGTCTGTGTCTTTACTGTTGCTTTGCTCATGTTTGGGTGCTCGGTGGCAGGTGCCGTTGCTTTTTGTTTGCTGTTGGGGGAAAGGAGATCATTGCTTGCTGCCGCTTATGTGTGGGAGGAGTTGGGGGGTTACTTTGGGGTTCTAACATTTAACTACCATTCATTCTTTGGGGCACTTCTCTGTTTTCATGGATGGTTGCGAAGAAAAAGCATTTCAGGATGCATATTTATACGTTTCTTTGACATTAAATGTACCTTTGTAAGTGAATCTCAGGGTAATGCATGGTGACATAAAGAGATATGTACTTTGTTAATAAAGTTACTTTGAGCTTTGTGCTGGACCATGCAGACCAAGAGTCTGATCTGAGCTATATTTGCCTATGTTTGCTCCGAATCCTTTGTGGGCCAGGCAGCAAGCTAATGTCCGGCCATGAATAGGTCACAGACAGTGTGCAGTCAGCCCTGGCAAGAAAGGTCTTTGAAGAACACAGCTTCCCTTTGTTCAGCAGTAGGCCGGAGCCATTTGACATACCAAGACAATGAAGCAAACAAAGGAGTCTAGGGTGACAATTAGTATTGATCGGTTAGTTTACTAATTCTGAAGTATCATTGGCTTTCATTGGTCATTATTGCCTGTATTACCATAGTATGATTGGTGATTGATCAAGCAAATGAGGAATTTGAACTTACTCGAGGTCAATAGCTGTATCCATTAGATAATTCTGTATAAAAATGACATTTTTTTGTTCGAGCTTCAGAACAGTTTGGGGACTGAGGCTGTTAGGGTATAATTCTGGAGTTAGGTGATATAGCAAATGTTAATTTCAACAGCAACTAGTCTTCAGACCGGAATGTGGCTGGCGGATTGAATTTAAGTTTTTGGTCGGTCAAATTTGAAAAGAGAATATAGTCTTAATGGTAAGATTCTTGGTAGTGCGGAAGATCAGAAATATCTTGGGGTCTATGTCCATAAGACTCTCAAAGCTGCTGCGCAGCTTGATAGCGTTGTGATGCACCATCAAAAACTCTTGGAGACATGAGGTGAGATATAGACTTTTATTGGCCGGAAGAAAGAGCAAGCAACAAATGTCCACCACACTACATCCTGGAGACTGAGGCTGGGGCTGTGTCTCCAATCGCCTTTATACCAGGGTCAGTGGGAGGAGCCACAGGAGCAGTCAGCAGGGGGGCGTGTCCAGACAGGTATATGTAGTTCACCACATGTTGTTAAGAAGGCATATGGTGTGTTGCTATTAATCAACTGTGGGATTGATTTCAAGAACCATGAGGTAATGTTACAGCTACATAAGACATAAGTTAGACCCCACTTGGAGTACTTCGTTCAGGTCTGGGCACTTCACTACAGAAAGGATGTGGATACTATAGAGAGAATGCAGAGGAAGGATACAAGGATGTTGCCTGGATTGGAGAGCGTGCCATTTCTCCTTGGAGAGATGGAGGATGGGAGGTGACCAGATAGAGGTGTATAAGATGATGAGAGACATTGATCGTGAGGCTTTTTCCCAGGGCTGAAATGGCTAACATGAGAGAAAACAGTTTTAAGGTGTTGGGAAGTAGATACAGAGAAGACATCAGGGTACGTTTATTACGCAGAGAGTGGTGAGTGTGTGGAATGGGCTGCCGGCTACAGTGGTGGATGAGGATACAATAAGGTCTTTTAAGAGACTCTTAGATAGATACATAGAGCTTAAAAAAATAGAGGGCTACATTGTAGGGTAATTTTAGGCAGTTTTTAGAGTAGGTTACATGGTCGATACAACATTGTGGGCCGAAGGACCTGTAATGTGCTGTAAGTTTCTATGTTGTATGTTCCATGTTCTTAAAATGGAGCTCAGAACAATGGTCTTCCTGGAGTGCAGGCTGAGGTTGATCACCTGAGATGTCTGCTTATGCATGAATGTGGTTAGAACGATGATGGGGATTAGCATCCATTTTGGGTGTCTGCTGTGTTGTAGGCCTTTCAAAATTATATGTAATTTAAAGGAAGCATCCTGGATACATTGTAACTATAAACTTGTCCTGTTGTTACCTTTGATCTTTGGCATCTAAAAATGTCATGTAATATAGAGTCACGCGGGCCTCTTCTTCCAAGGGTGTCTCAAGTGTGAGGCCTTCTGCTTGTTTTGCTGAATAAAGACTTGTATATCTGTCAGTTTCAGTGACTTCAATCACAGTCACAGCTCAGACCTTTCTGTTCTCCTTGTATAAATAAAATGTGATGGAGGAACAAGTATGAGTTTTTAGAGTCTGGTTCATCAGCAGTGACACCCTTTAAACCATTTGCTCTCCAAATCCAAGTGCTTTTTACATGTTGTTGATGTACCTGCCTCAACCTCTTCGCCTGGCAGCTCATTCCATCTACTGGCCTCATTCTGGGTGAAAAATTTTCCATCAGCTTGCTATTCAATCTCACCCCTTTCACCTTAAACCTATATTTTTTAATTCAAAGAAAGTTTATTATCAAAGTACATATACTGCTTGTCACCATGTACCACCCTGAGATTATTCTTCTGCGGACATTCACAGTAGATACAAAGAAACACAGTAGAATCAACAAAGAGCTACACACAAAGACAAACAACCAATGTGCATAAGACAAATTGTTTTAGTTCAAAAAAATTAATAATAATAACTATCATCATCATCATAAATAAGAAATAAATAATACTGAGAATATGAGATGTAGATTTCTTGAAAGTGAGTCCTTAATTTGTGATTGAGTTGAATTTGTCCCACACCACATTGCTTCGGGAGTGATGGTAATAGCTGTTCCTGCACCTGATGGTGGGAGAGCCTAAGGTTTCTGTCCATCCTTCCCAATGACAGCAGCGAGATGAGTGCATGGTGTTGACTCCCCAGCCCTGGAAAAAAGACTCTGCACATCCATCTATCAAAATCCCTCATGATCTTCTACACCGCTATAAGAACACCTCAAGATTGCCAATCTCGAGCTCCCTGCTCCTCAGGTTTTTGGATGTTGGTCCCTGCTTTCAATTCTCAGAGACTCTGCCTTCATCAGCTAGGCCTCATGTATAGGGTTTCTGCCCTGTTGTTGAAATTTCCTTCCTCAATTTTCTTCAATACCAGAATTTTTGACCAAGCTTCTGGTCATTCCTCTTCATGTGTTTCCTTTATCACAAGGGTTTTCTAACAAAAGTTATATGAACCAGTCTGCATAGATAGAGCTTGATCCACACAATGGATTATTTGTATACTGTGCCATTTGCATCTCTATAATACAAAATGAGGTTTGTCTCATTCCATTTCCTTCAGTTCACCATCTCCACATCTTCATCATGTTTCTTTTCTTCTTTTCATCTCTCCCATCTTCTCCTCTCCTGTTCTTTATTTGTCTCTCTGCATCTCTCTCAGCTCCCTCTCTCAGATCTCGCTCCCCCTGATTCTCAGCTCTCTCTCAGTTCTCTCCCTCTTAGTTATCTCTCCTCCTCTCTTTTAGCTTTCCCTCTTTTTCTTAGCTCTTTCTCTCTTAGCTGTCTTTTAGCACTCTATCTCTCAACTCTCTCTCTCAGCTCTCTCCCCACTCTCTCTTAACTCCTCTCTTAACTCTCTTAGCTCTTCCTTTCTCTCTCATAACTCTTTCTCTTAACTCTCTCTTAGTTCTCTCCCTCTCTGTCTCTTTCTCAGCTCTCTCACTCTCTCTCTTTCTGAGCTCTCTCCCTCTCTGTCTCTCAACTCTCTTTAAGCTCACTTTCCTTCTCAGCTCTCCGTCTCTTAGCTTTCTCTCCCTCTCAACTCTCTCTTTTTTATCACACACACACACACACACACACACACACACACACACACACACACACACACACACACACACACACACACACACACACACACACACACACACACACACACACACACACACACACACACACACACACACACACACACACCCTTCCCATCTTCAGTTGCTAAACTCCTGTTTCTTTTCCACATCTCCAAAGTGCTTCAAGCTGGTGACCTAATGGTGGCCACTCTAAGTGTTTGTGGGGGATGTGTGGGAGGGAAGCATATTAAAAAGGCCCTTATTATTCCAGTTTCCTGCAGATTCATAAGATCTAATACTCTTTGTCTGCAGACACAAGCTTGGTTGTTCAGTCTGTATTTCAGATTGAGCTGGCATTCAAATATCTAACCAATGAGATATTGTATCACCGCCAGTGTTCGACCAGTGGAAAGCATGAGGACATTCAATAGCATATCTGATGAGAAAGTGAGTGATGTCGTTACCTTCTTTTAATCTATTCCAGACATTAATTAAAATTAGTCAGACGGGGAGAGGAAGGGGCAGTTAACTACTGTTTAAGAATTGTGGTATTTCGTTATATTGGATTACTTCATGGATAATCATTAAAGGCCTAGAGTCTCACAATTTATAAATATTTGTTACGCCTTTGTACTCTCTAATTGGACAGATAGTATGTCAACAAACTCTCTGAATGGAGCTGTCTGTCAGCTAAAAAATTCAATTGTTTCATTAAACTGACCACTTTAAAAGCACAATCATCACCAGTTATGTTTTGTTCATTATTAAAGCCTAAATTCAAGGTTCAAAATCATTTCTCAGTAAAACTCTTAACAATTTGTCAGACTGGTAAATTTACTTACTTGTCTGCTGGTTTTCTCTGTTCAAAGCCAGATTAGCAAATGACAAGCACTATTCATTTATATAATCCTGGTTATATGGTGGCGGGATATAGGTATGTCTCTACCAAAGGAGTTTAAGGCACTCCTTCCCTCTACTAGCCTGCAGGTCGCCCTTGGGCAATGCATAGCACCTGTTTAGCCCTTGGATCAGTGTCACGTAAAGACATGAGAGCAGGTGGTGGATGGCCATATGAGCAGCTGGTGCACATCACAAGTCCTGGTTATGCGACCACTGATGCCAGGGAGACAATTTCTGAGGAGTATTGATAATGGCTGATATCACCCATCTTGTAAAGACACTGCCCAAAAGAAGTCGATGGGAAACTACTTCTGCAGAAAAATTTGTCAAGAACAATCATGGTCATGAAAAGATCATGATCGCCCATTTCATATGACACGGCACGTAGCAAACAAGCAAATGATGGTTAGACCACACTCGGAATACAGTGCTCAATTCTGGTCATCTCATTTTTAGAAGGATGTAGAAGCTATAGAAACGGTGCAGAGAAGATTTACCAGAATAATGTCTGGATTAGAAAGCATGTCACATGAGCAGAGGTTGAGCAAGCTAGGGCTTTTCTCTTTGGAGCATAGGAGGGTTTGATATGACTTGATAGAGGTGTTTAAGATGATAAGTCATATATTGAGTGGATATGCGAAGACATTTTTCTCAGGGCAGAAATGTAGAACAAAGGGGCATAATTTTAAGGTGATTGGAGGAGCATTATAGGGGGATGTCAGAGGTGCAATTTTTATACAAAGGTGGGTGGGTGCACAGAATGAGTAGCCAGGGGTGTTGGTAGAGGCAAATACATTAGGGACATTTAAGAAACTCTTAGAAAGATATATGGATGATAGAAAAATGGTAGGTAATGCAGAAGGGAAAAGTGAAATTGATCTTCAAGTAGGTTAAAAGATCGACACAGCACAATGGATCAAAGTGCCTGTAACGTACTATACTGTTATATGTTCTAAAATTTTCATTTCTTCATGTGTTTTGCAGCAAATGAGGTGTAGTATCTAGATAGATAGATAGATAGATAGATAGATACTTTATTCATCCCCAAGGAGAAATTCAACATTTTTCCAGTGTCCCATACACTTATTGTAGCAAAACTAATTATATACAGTATTTAACTCAGTATAAATATGATATGCATCTAAAATCACCCTCCCAAAAAGCATTAATAAATAGCTTTTAAAAAGTTCTTAAATAGTTTACTAAAGTGCATTGAGTGGTAAATTAAGCTCAGTCCTAACCCCGGCACTTTAACATGTCTTGCCCCTGGTGGTTGAATTGTAGAGCCGAATGGCGTTGGGGAGTAATGATCTCTTCATCCTGTCTGAGGAGCATTGCATTGACAGCAACCTGCCGCTGAAGCTGCTTCTCTGTCTCTGGATGGTGCTGTGCAGAGGATGTTCAGGGTTTTCCATGATTGACCGTAGCCTACTCAGCGCCCTCCGCTCTGCCACCGATGTCATACTCTCCAGTTCTGTGCCCACGACAGAGCCCGCCTTCCTTACCAGCTTATTAAGACATGAGGCGTCCCTCTTCTTAATGCTGCCTCCCCAGCACGCCACCACAAAGAAGAGGGCGCTCTCCACAACTGACCGATAGAACATCTTCAGCATCTCACTACAAATATTGAATGACGCCAGCCTTCTGAGGAAGTACAGTCGACTCTGTGCTTTCCTGCACAGGGCATCTGTGTTGGCAGTCCAGTCTAGCTTCTCATCTAACTACACTCCCAGATACTTGTATGTCTTAACCTGCTCCACACATTCTCCATTAATGATCACTGGCTCTATATGAGGCCTAGGTCTCCTAAAGTCCACCACCATCTTCTTGGTCTTGGTGATATTGAGATGTAGGTAGTTTGAGTTGCACCATATCACAAAGTCCTGTATCAGTTTCCTATACTCTTCCTCCTGACCATTCCTGACACACCCCACTATGGCCGTGTCATCAGCGAATATCTAATATATCTAAGGATATTTTGGGTCCTGGACTTCAGAATGCATCTAAGGAGGGATGTTCCTGAAGAGGTTTACAAGAATTATGGCAGGAATGAAGGGCTTAACCCATGAGGAGCTTGTGATATCTCTGGGCCTTTACTCAATGGAGCTCAGATTGATGAACGGGGGATCTCATTGAACCCTAACAGATCCTGAAAGCCTTGGATAGAGTGGATATAGAGAGGTGGCTTCCATTAGTAGAATATAGGATCTGAGGTCACAGCTTCAGAATTAAAGACCTTTAAAGGAATATTCTTGTAGGTAAGAGACCAATAAAGATATCAGTGAGACTGAGAGAGAACAGAAGACATCTACAAGGACAATGAGGAGACTGAGGGCCTGAGTTATAGGTTGCTTAGGTTAGGAGTAGGGCAGACGACCTACTCTTGTTCTCATTTCTTATGTTCTTATGTTTGCCCATGTGAGTTCCGATGACGACGTCCATGCCTTTAACAGTGAGATCTTTGATGACTATACAGTCCTATCCTGGGCCCATAAGCTCAATTGCAGGTGGGGCATGTATATGTGGTAGTGATGGTAACCATGGCTGCATTTCTCCCGGCTCTCTTCTGCTGTCGTCTGGTTGTCCTTTCCATCTCCAGAATACGAACTCCATCCTTACACAGCTGTCACCAAGGTCAGCAGCATCATCTTCCAGGTCCTCAGGTCTGATCTTGTACTTCCTTAAAGCATTCTTCATCTGATCCTTATAGCACTTCTTCAGCCTTCCAGCGGAGCGTTGACTAAGCTGAGTGTGGTTATGTAATGGCATAGAATTCATACACGCTTGGTTTTTACTGCAAGAAAAGCAAATGCTAGAAGTTCAAAGTACATTTATTATCAAAGGACATATATATGTCACCACATACATGTCACCCTGAGATTCATTTTCTATGGGCATGCTCAATAAATCTATAGAACAATAACTGTAACAGATTCAATGAAAGACCACCCAAATAAGATGCTCAACCATAGTGTGGACGACAACAATATGTGCAGATACAAAAAGAAAGAAATATTAATGATAAATAAATAAGCACCAAATATTGAGAACATGAGATGAAGAGTCCTTGAAAGTGAGTCCATTGGTTGTGGAAATATTTCAGAGATAGGACAAGTGATGTTGAGTGAAGTTATCCCCTTTGGTTCAAGAGCCTGATGCTTGAGGGGTAATGACTGTTCCCTAGTGCTGTGAGTCCTGAGGCTTCTGTACCTCCTTCCTGATGGCAGCAGAGAGAAGAGATCATGCCCTGGGTGGCAGGGGGTCCTGGCAATGGATGTTGCTTTCTTGCTAAGGCTTACTTTGCTCTCCCTCTCTCTGCATAAAGAGTTAATCCTCTAAACCACCATAAATAATTTCAGTAAAACTTTTTAAGATATCATGCCGGAAACATACTTTAATTATCTTGTTAAATTAAAACAACGTAAGAGTTACCACAGCAGTTTGAAAAAGTAGTTTCAGATTTCGCAATAGCTTAACCATTAAGGACACTCAGATTCATTCAAGGTGTACGAAACAGTGAAAGATTTGACCTCTTTTTGTGTGGTGCGTGTCCTTCCAATTAACGATCCGGACAAAAACAGTGGTCTTATTATGAGTGGAACCCAGGAAATCCTTTCACTGTGAAATTTAACATAGTGATTCATAGAGCTACTGTTGCGGAAAACAAGGCCTGAATTGTTAGGCCTAACTGACATCATCTCTACGCCCTCAGACACTAGTAGAGTGGACTTCATAATGTAATTGTAATTGTTTCAGCAATTCACATTCAAAAATAGTGTGTGGTTTTGTGAGCAAGCTGACAGAATATTCCAAGATTAGAATATGAACCACAGAATTTTAGAAATTTTAGCATGGTAGGATGAAGATACATTTCTAGCAAAGGAGGTGTAAGATGCTCCTTCCCTCCATTAGCCTGCAGGTCACCCTTGGGCAAGGTGTAACACCTGCTTAGTCCCCCCGCCACTCTGATCAGGGTCACGTGAAGCCATAGGAGCAAGTGGCAGCTGGTCATATGAGCAGCTGGTGCCTATCACAAGTCCTGGTCATACAACCACTGGTGCCAGACAGACAATCTCTGAAGAGTGTTGATAATGGCTGGGGTCACCCATCCTGAAAAGACACTGCCCAGAAGAAGACAAGAGCAAACCACTTTGGTAGAAAAATTTGCCAAGAACAATCATGGTCATGGGACTATGATCGTCCATGACACAGCACATAATGATGATGATGATGCCAGTAGCTCTGCTACTGGACCAACAACACATGGCACAAGAGCGACGGTCAGGTTTGATAGCAAAACCTCAGCATAACTGAAGATATCAGCTTGAATAAATTTAAAGTAAGAAGTTAGACTCAATAATTATCACCAAGATGCTGTCTGTTCTGTTTGGAGAGAGATAGAATAAGAGTAGAAGTCCAAAAATAGGAGGAAATGTGAGAGAGGACTACATCAATCACAATTGTCAGAAGCAATGTTTCCAGAAAAAGAAGGGCACTTCCAGTGTCCTGGAATGGAAGACCCCATTTTGATGCAGAGTGAGGTGAGGATGGAGATGATAAGAGAAAGGGGAGGAATCCCGGCAAGAGACAAAGTGGGGAAAAACTCAAAATTCAAAGTATATTGTCACCATATATTAACTTGAAATTCATTTTCTTGCAGGCATTCACAGTAGAACAGAGAGGTGGAGCGAAGTTATGATGGCACAGAACGGTGATTCCTTTGCTCGCATCTTTGAAAACAACTCTATTTCTATCTTTGACGTCTCTTTTCTCCTTTTCTCAAGGTTATTTTGAAGACCCTGACCTGGAGTTGCACTCTGATTTCAGTTCTTTGCAGGAATGGGACCTGCTCTCAGAGCCTTCAAGGTGCCAGATTTTCGTGGCTCTGGAGATTCTAGGCCTGAAGGATCGTGGGAGAACATGGAACGTCGGAAGCAGCGGGTTAGCTCCCAGGGACTGTGTGTCCGGAGAGCTACACCTTTCTGAGGCCAACTCTCTCTGGGCACAGAGCTCAGAAAAAGTGATGCAACAGACTTTTAACATCATAAATCAGTGAGTCAGGCAGCATCCATTGAAATGAGCAGTCAACATTTCGGGCCGAGACTCTTCGTCAGGACTGAAGAAGGAGGGGGCAGGGGCCCTATAAAGAAGGTGGGGGAGAGTGGAATGTGGCAGTTGAAAAACCACTCAAAGGAAAGATCAAGGGGTGGGGGAGGGGAAGCAGGGAGGGGATAGGCAGGAGAGGTGAAGAAGGAATGTAAGGGGAAAGCACCATGGGAAGTAGAAGAAGGCAGAATCATGAGAGAGGTGATAGGCAGCTGAAGGAGGAGGAAGAGGCAGAGTGAAACTGGGATGGGGGAAGAGAGATGGAGGGAATTACCAGAAACTGGAGAATTCGATGTTCATACCAAGGGGCTGGAGACTACCCAGATGGTATATGAGGTGTTGCTCCTCCAACCAGAGTTTGGCCTCATCATGGCAGTAGAGGAGGCCATGTATGGACATATCCGAATGGGAATGTGAAGCAGAGTTGAAATGAGTGGCAACCGGGAGATCCTGTCTGTTGTGGCGGAGGTGCTCAACGAAGTGGTCCCCCAATCTGAGTCGGGTTGTTGTGGCGGACAGAGCAGAGGTGCTCCACCCTCCCACCTCCCCCACCTTCTTTATAGGGCCCCTGCCCCCTCCTTCTTCAGTCCTGACGAAGAGTCTCAACCCAAAACGTTAACTGCTCATTTCAACGGATGCTGCCCGACCTGCTGAGTTCATCCAGCTTTTGTACATGTTGATTTGACCACAGCATCTGCAGTGTACTTTGTGTTTATAAATCAGCGAGTTGCTTGTTATGTTCCCCCTCTCGTTGTGATACAGGGACTCCTCGCCTTCCCTTATTAGGGGCAGAGAGAGCCTGTGGTATGTTAAATTACCAGGTGAATGAGCAGTCAAAATCAGAATCAGGTTTATTATCAACGGCATGTGTTGTAAAATTTGTTAACTTAGCAGCAGCAGTTCAATGTAATACATAATCTAGCAGAGAAAAAAAAGTATATCAATTGCAGTATACCTATATTGAATAGATTTTTAAAAACATGCAGAAAACAGAAATACTGTATATTAAATAAAATGGAGTAATGTCCAAAGATTCAATGTCCATTTAGGAATCATATGGCAGAGGGGAAGAAGCTGTTCCTGAATCACTGAGTGTGTGCCTTTTGGCTTCTGTATCTCCTACCTGATGGTAACAGTGAGAAAAGGGCATGCCCTGGGTGCTGGAGGTCCTTAATAATGGAATCTGCCTTTCTGAGGCATCACTCCCTAAAGATGTCCTGGGTACTTTGTAGGCTCATGCCCAAGATGGAGCTGACTAGGAGCTTCCTTCTGCAGCTTCTTTCAGTCCTGTGAAATAGTCCCTCCATACCAGACAGTGATGCAACCTGTCAAAATGCTCTCCACGGTACAACTATAGAAGTTTTTGAGTGTATTTGTTGACATGCCAAATCTCTTTAAACTCCTAATGAAGTATAGTCGCTGTCTTGCCTTCTTTATAACTACATCGATATGTTGGGACCAGGTTAGATCCTCAGAGATCTTGACACCCAGGAACTTGAAACCGCTCACTTTCTCGACTCCTGAGAGAGAAGTCTTTGGGACACTGCAAGTCAGTGTCTTTATTGATGCTTGCTGCATGTTTGAGTGCTCAGTGGAAGCACAGATTCATTTTTGCTGGTGGGGTTGGGTGGGGGTTGTTGCTTACTGCTGCTTGTGCGTGGGAGGGGGAGCTGAGGGGACTTCGGGGTTCTAATGTTTAGTTACCATTCGTTCTTTGGGGCACTTCTCTGTTTTTGTGGATGTTTGCGAAGAAAAAGAATTTCAGGATGTACATTGTATACATTCCTCCGACATTAAAAGTACCTATTGAACCTATTGAAATACAGCAGAAACCATGAAAATCTATACACAATGCCTACCAAACAACCAATGTGCAAAACATCTAATTGTGCAAAAACAAAAAGAACAAATAAAAAATAAATAATTCTGAGATCATGAGTTGTTGAGTCCTTGAAAGTGAATGTGTAGGTTGTGCAATCAGTTCAGAGCTGAGGTGAGTGAAGTTATCCACATTGGTTCAGGAGCCTGATGGTTGAGGGATACTAACTGTCCATGTCATGACAGAGGTTTAGTCTTGGTATCTGTGAGAGTCAGTAAGTTTATGATACCATCTTGAATCCTGAGATTCGTTTTCTGTGGACACATTCAGAAAATCTGTTCTATAGTAGCTATAGCAGGATCAATGAAAGATCAAGTAGAGCATAGAAGACAACAAACTGTGCAAATGCAAATATAAATGAATAGTAATAAATAATGCGAGTATGAAATAACAAGATAAAAGTTCTTAAAATGAGATCTTTGGTTGTGGGAACATATCAATGGATGAGTGTAATTAACCTGTTTTGTTCAAGAGCCTGATGGTCGAGGGGTAGTAAATGTTCTTGATGGTGATGCAAGTGCTGAGGCACCTGTACCTTCTGCCTGATGGCAGCAGCAGGAAAGCAGCATGGCCTGGGAGTTGAGGATCTTTTATGCCGGATGCTGCTTTCCTATAACAGTGTCTCATGCAGATCTGCTCAATGGTTGGGAGGGCTTTACCCATGATGTACTAAGCTGAAACTATTACCTTTTGTAGGATTTTCCATTCAAAAGCATTGCTGTTTCCATTCCAGGCTATTAATGTGAAATAACACATGAACTTTCAGGGAAAGGGGTACGTTATGTGCAGACAGGTTCCTTAAGGTTTTCATATCTGTGGTGGGGAGGGAGAGTGGGGACAAGTTCCCACTACCTATTAAATGTTCCCAATAGTGTGAGCCTCAGATAGCCTTTGACAGCCAAGTCCAGCTCCTGGCCTTCGTGTGTGGCTTATCTATTAAGCCTGGCAGAACTGTTTCTACTGACAGAAGGAGGGAAAAAGGCAGGTTACTGGCACCTTAAAACCAAACATTTTGGCAGATGGGGCTCATCAACCATAGCTGGCAGCTCATCTAGGAGAATGAAAACTCTGATCACAAACTTCTATTGCCTTGCAATTACCCCCACTCGTGGTGAAGGCTTCAGGAACAAAGCCAGAGAGAAAAATCCAGAGCTGGATTTCCTAAGGCAGTCTTACATTGAGTTCAATGCTGACTGCCAACTTCTGCGCTGGTGCCAAACTATATCGGTATCTGCCGTTCGTATGGATTCATCAGCTGTGTGGAGTGGGGTGGGGGAGCCATCAACAGCTTGGTCTCTATATTGTACTGTCCTGATTCCATGTTGGCTTGCATACAGTTAGGGGGTAACATCCATGGTTTACCCCGGTCAATGGAGGGCCCCTTCCATGTGCGGGAAGAAGAGATTTAGTTTAAACATCAATAAATTGATTAGGCCAGATTTAGAGTACTGTGTGTAGCTTTGTTCACCTACCTATGGGAAAGATAACATTAAGCTTGAAAAAGTGCAGAGGCCATTTACACCAATGTTGCCAGGAGCTGAGGACATGATACAGGGTAGGGTGAATAGGTTAGGACTTCATTCCTTGAAGCCCTAAGAGGAGAATAGGAGGAAATCTTACACATTATGAGGAGTATCAGCAATATGAATTCTTGCAAGTTCTTTCCCTCAGGTTTGGTGAGAGTAGAACTAGAGGTCATGGGTTTAGAGTGAAACATTAAACATTTAAGCAGAATCTGAGGAGGCACTTCTTCACTCAGAGGGTGGGTGAATGCAGAATGAGCGACCAGCGGAAGTGGTGGATGCAGGATCAATTCTTAAGAGAAGCTCGTACAGATGTCCAAGAGAAGTATGGTGGGCTATAGTCTAAGTACAGTTAGATGGGACTCACAATAAGTTCCTCCAGCAGATGGCTGGTTGAAATAAATGTCCCTCAACTTTCTTGCAGAACAGAGAAAGGTCGTTCAGCCCATAACAGCCCATGGGGAGCAAAACTATCAATCCTATTGACCCTCTCTTTATTTCCCACTTCATTCTACATTCTGTTGTTGTAGGTTTTGTTCTCTCGGTGTACTGTGTAGTGATCTGATCTGCATGGACAGTGCGCAAGACAAGCTTTTCCCTGTATCTCAGTAGGTCTGACAAAAATAAAAGTTTCGGTTTGCATTCCAGCTCCAACAGACTTTATTTATTCATTCATTCAGTCATTTATTTACCTGTATTTTGTCCATTTATTTATTTGTTTGTTTGTTTGCTTATTGATTGATTGATTGACTGATTGCAATACAGAGCAGAACAGACCCTTCCAGCCCGTCAAGCTGTGCTGCCCAGCAACCCTTGATTTAAGCAACACACACAAAATGCTGGAGGGACTCAGCAGGCCAGGCAGTATCTGTGGAAAAGAGTATAGTCAACATTTCGGGCCAAGACCCTTCAGCAGGACTCGGCCTGAAACATTGACTGTACTCTTTTCGTTGCCTGGCCTGCTGAGTTCCTCCAGCATTTTGTGTCTGATGCTTGGATTCCAGCAGATTTTCTCCTGTTACTGATTGTCTAAAACAAGATTGGCCTTATCTCAAACAATAACAAGATGGCCTACAGGGAAGAAGTCATCTCTCTGACACAGTGATGTCAAGAAAACAGCTTCTCCCTCAATGTCGCAAAAACAAAGGAACTGGTTGTTAATTACAGGAAGAATGGAGTTGGGCTAACCCCTATTGACATCAATGGATCAGGGGCTGAGAGGGTAAACAGCTCTGAGTTCCTCAGCATTCACATCACCGAGGACCTCCTGTGCACACCAGCTGTGTGATGAAAAGGACACTACAGCACCTCTTTCACCTCAGACGGTTGAGGAAGTTTGGTATGGGCCCCCAAATCCTAAGAGCTTTTTACAATTGAGAGCATCCTGAATGGCTGCATCACAGCCTGGTGTGGGAACTGTACTTCCCTTAATCGCAGGACTCTGCAGAGAGTGGTGCGGACAACCCAGTGCATCTGTAGTTGTGAACTTCCCAAGATTCAGGACTTTTACAAAGACAGTTGTGTAAAAAGGGCCTGTAGGATCATTGGGGACAAGAGTCAACCCAACCATAGTCTATTCCAGCTCCTACCAGCCGGGAAACAGTACTGCAGCATAAAAGGCAGGACCAACAGGCTCCGGGACAGCTTCTTCCACCAGGACATCAGACTGATTAACTCAGGCTGATTTGAGTGTATTTCTATGTTACACTGACTGCTCCATTTATTATAAATTACTATGATTGTCCATTGCACACTTAAACAAAGACATAAAGTAAAGATTTTTACTGCTCATGTGTATGAAGGATGTAAGAAATCAGGAATTCAATTGTCTTACCCCTGATTTCACCTTGGCCTAATCACAGGACATTTCACAATGACAAATTAACATATCAACCAATATGCCTTTGGACTGTGAGAGAAAACCCACACGGTCACAAGGAGAACATAAAAATTTCTTTCAGACAGCAGTGGGAATTGAACCAGGCTCACTGTTATTGTAAAGTAACCACTACGGTACTCTTACGCCCCATGGCAACATCTTCGGGGTGTCATAATAGGCTCTTGGAATGGGCCATATTTAATCCTTTTAACACTGGAGGACATTGACTGAGAGGAGAGCAGGGTCACTGGAGGAAGAAGAGGAAAGTGGGGATGATAATTGCTGATGAAGATAGCAGTGCATCTTTGCATCTATCAGTCTACCTCAGAGTCCAGGATAGAGCAATGAATGTCACAGGGTGTAGGTCAGGCTACACCTGGAATACTATATGCTATAGAGCAGGGTTTCCTAATCTGGGGTCCATGGACCGCTCAGTTAATGGTAGGGGTCCACGGCACAGAAACAGTCAGGAACCCCTGATATAGAAATAGAACATAGAACCATATAGTTCAGTTCAGGCCCTTCAACCAAAAATTTTGTGCAGACCTTTTAGCCTATGGAAGATCAATCTAACCTAACCCTTCCTTCTCTCATTCCCCTCCATTTTTCTTTTAAATGCGTGCCTATCTAAGAGTTGCTTAAATGTCTCTAATATATCTACTTCTACCATCACCTCGGCAGGGAATTCCACCAACCCACCACTCACTGTGAAAAAATCCTACTCTGACATCCTCCCACATACTTTCCTCACATCACCTTAAAATTATGCCCAACAGATTAGCTATTGCCACACCAGTATAAATGAGTGAAAATGTATCATGATGGAGATGTTTGGGAGAGATTATGCTGAAGACAGTTACATTGTGTTAGAAGTCCATTCGACACAGGAGCAGAATTAGGTCATTTAGTCCATTAAGTCTGCTCTGCCATTCCATCATGGCTGATTTATTATCCCTCTCAACCCCGTTCTCCTGCCCTGTTTGTTTGCAGACTGACAGCACGGTGATGAGCGACCAACACTGAAGCTCAGACATCTTGAAAGAGATTGCGGAAACAGAAAAAAGGACTTGTAAAGAAAGAGGTAATTCTAAACTGAACAATGTATATCTGTTTCCTTAATGGGCTCCATGGTCATTACCCTGGTTGCCTCCAAGTAAAAACATCTTCTCAATGTCTTAGCATGATAATATCTTTTAATTTCCATATAATTTAATGAACTCCTCTAGATTCTACCGCTTACCAACATTATGGGCACTTGACAGTGGCCAATTAACTGACCAGTACACACACACACACACATACACACACACTTAGAAAGTGGGAGAAATTTGGAGCAGCTAGAAGAAAACACTGAAGCTTTATAAGGCAGACCGCTCTTGGAATATAGTGAGCAGTTTTGGGCCTCTTATATAAGGAAGCACTGACTCCGGGAGCATCCAGAAGAGGTTTACCAAAATGATCCTTGGAATGGAAGGGTTAACATTTGAGGAGCGGTTGATGGCTCTGGGCCTGTACTTTCTGGAGTTTTATAAGAATGAGGGGATATCTGATTGAAAGTGATCAAATATCGAAAGGCCTAGAAAGAAGGGATGTCAAGAGGATTTTTCCAATAATGGGCGAGTCTAGGACCAGAGGGCATAGCCTCAGAATATATCCCTTTAGAAAAGAAATGAGGAGAAATTTCTCAGAGGATGGTGAGTATGTTAAATTTAATGGCTAATAGCAGTGGAGGTCATGTCTTTGGGTACATTTGAAGCAGAAGTACATGGGTTCTTGTTTAATAATTGTATCAAGTGTTATGGGGAGAAGGAAGAAAAAAGGGGTTGGGAGGAAAAATGGAGTTGGCACTCTAATCAATGCTCTCTGATTCTATGACTGTTCAGGAAACTTCGGAATTATCAGAATCATACTGCCTGAAGATGGCAGTATTGATTCTGTCCAAAATCTTTCACGAAACAAATATTCTTAAATGCATCAGGGCATCCATAGGCTGTTCTGTTTGCCTCCTGAGATATTTGTCTGCAGGCTGAAAGCTTTATTTGCCTCTGATGACACACGCAAATAAGCTAACTCTGTCGTCCCACTGTTGATGACTACCTCTGTCTTTTCCATGCCTGCATCCCATGTTGGCTTATGGCATCGCGATAAGGCTGAGATGGCCACATCTGGATTACGAAGCACATTCACCCTTATTATTCCATAGTTGAGGTTGTTGTATTCTCTGTGTGGAAGAAACTCCGGAGAAATGAAGTCATTCATAAATTATGATGGTTGTATGTAAAAATTTGAATCTTAATGCCGTATCATTCATCAAATATTTTGTTTATGACTGTGGTATATCTTTAGCACATTTTTTTTCCTGGATACATTTTTGTGATTACTCCAAGAAATCAATAATGATGTCGTTTGCTTGTTGTGATAAGATACATGTGGTTATTTTCCTACACCCCTCTTATAATTATTCTTTAGCAGAATTTGGCTTGACAATGGAGACGAGCTGCCAGATTATGTACTTGTGATAGAAAATTGCATGCTATTTGGCAATCTGCTGGCAGTCTTCTAAACCAGAATGATCATTTAATGAACCTCCCTCAGGGCCAATTGGAACAGGAGACATCATGCCCTTTCTTCAATCCTGGCATCCTAACTTTCGGAATAGGAACAGATCCTTCACTCTACTGACCAGCCAAGGGTCATGCTGAACAAGTCTGGGATAACTTCAGATCCCATTCCTTCGTTGGGTTTTATTGTGCTTGAGAGATAAACAAAGATGGTATAAAAAAAAACTCATACCCAAATTCTCCCAAGAAGATTATGTGTTTCATTACTGAATCAATTACTAGGTCATCTAAGAGTCAAGGTATGAGTCTAGAGTCACATGAAGTTCAAAGTTCAATAAATATTTATTATCAAAGGGCGTACATGTCACCATATATTACCCTGAGATTTAGTTTCTTGTGGGTATTCACAGTAATTTCAAAGAAACACAAGAGAATCAGTGAAAAACTGCACACAAAGTTGGACATACAGTTGCTGTGTAAAAGACAAGAAAATAGTGCAACTACAAAAAGTAAAAGAATAATAAAGAAAGAAATAAAGAGAAGAATAGTGAAATAAGCAGCACAAGAATTTTCTTCTGGAACTGTCTTTCCAGAAAGGGTGACACAGAAGCCCAGTGGACAGCACACTTCATAAAACCAGCTGCAAGAAAGGGGTTCAATTCTCTAAAGAGTCTGCACATTCTCCACATGACCACATGGGCTTCCTCCGTGTGCTGCAGTTACCTCCAACATTCACAAATGTATGGGGTAGGGTTAGTGAGCTGTGTGCTTGCTGTGTGTTGGCACCAGAAGCAAGGCAACACTTGTGAGCTGACCAGCATAACCCTCACTGATATGACTTGATACCAACGACTCATTTCACTCTGTGTTTCAATGTGCATGCGACAAATTATTCTTTAATCTTACCCTAAAGAATTGCACTGAGATAACTTGTTTTTAAATGACAATCTAATCACTAATCTTCGCCAATATCAGATTTACTGCTTGAAGGTTTTTCTTTCAAAACCAAATTCAAATTTGTACACTATTTGATAGATTCTAAACTCAGAACAACCAGAGCTGAGCCTATCTCTCCTCATAACTAATCTGGCAAAATACTCTCAAGACCTTTGGGTCTTCTGTGGAGGCAGCACACCTTTCTTTCTATAAAGTGGTGACTAGAATTGTGTGCAATACTCTACATGTGAATAACCCATGCTCGAGCCTTTTAGTATGGACTCCTCTCCCTTGTTCTGTGTACAATAATGCGATAAATGTTTAGTTACTGAATAAATTACTAGGTCATCTAATAGTTGAGGAATGAGACTAGGGTCAGTTAAATGCTGTGTAAGGATTTAATGTCATAGAGTCATAGAAAAGTACAGCACAGAGATAGGCCCTTCAGCCTATCTATTTCATGGTGAACCATTTAAACTGCCTACTCCCATCGGCCTGCACCTTGCCTATAGCCCTCCATACCCTTACTATCTGTGTACCTATCCAAACTTAAACATTGAAATCGAGCTCACGTGAACCACTTGCGCTGACAGCAGAAGGAATTTTCCCTTATGTTCTCTTTAAACTGTTCACCTTTCACCCTTACCCATGACCTCTGATTATAGTCCCACCCAACCTCAGTGGAAAAAATCTGCTTGTAGTTATCCTGTCTATACCCCTCATCATTTTGCACAGCCCTGTCAGATATCCTCTCAATCTTCTCTGCTTCAGTAAATAAAGCCCTAACCTACTCAATCTTTCCTTATAACTCAGGTCCTCCAAACAGGCAACATCTTTGTAAATTTTCTCTATACTTTTTCAAATTGCCAGGAGTGGTGGGAGGTGCTGATACACTGAGGGCATTCAGGAAACTCTGAGATACAGTAGGCTCATGATGAGAGAGAAATGGAGAAAGGGTTAAATTGATTGTAGTGTCAGTTAAAAGGTCAACCCAACATTCTAGGCTGAAGGGACTGTACTGTGCCGTAGTGTTCTTGTTCTAATAAATAAAAGTGTCCTTTTTGCCTTCTGAGCTGTCCTGCTGTCACCAAGGATTTAGGCATACACTGTCTGTTCCTCTGCAAAGTTACAAGCTACGACCAAATCATTTGGATAAAACTGTCACTGTAACTCGGGCTTACCACTGTATGAGGGAAGCATAAGGACGTAGAGATTCTGCTGAGGGGTGAGCTATCCGAACTTGCCTCCTGCTTGCTTGCCAAACCCACTGCTACCTGGACTGCATCCTGAAGCATGGGTTCCGGCAGGTCTTACAGCCTGGAACTGTTTAGCAAACCCACGCAAGGCACAGGGCTTTTCACACTGCAATACTTTGGAATCGCCTACTGCAGCTGTCAGGAGAGGAGACGCTGGAGCTGGCTTTGTGCCACTGGATTCCACACTGTGCTAGGGGCTGGCCTCTCCTGTCAGTGTGGCTCTTCAGCGATATGAGGAACTGTTTTGGACTGTTCTTGCAGAAACGTGGCTCCAGCACAATGTCCAAGCACCATCAATCTACAGGCCACAACACACAAGGACCTGGTCTATATTATTATTTCTTTCAATATATTTTTTGGTAATAGTATACTTTTCTGCTATCATAATTATATGTTTGCTGGCAAGGTGCAGAAATGTCTCTCCCAAAGGAGGTGTAAGGTGCTCCTTCCCTCCATTAGCCTGCAGGTCACCCTTGGGCAAGGCGTAGCACCCGCTTAGACCCCCTGATCAGGGTCATGTAAACCCATGGGATCAGGTGGTGGACGGTCATATGAGCAGCTGGTGCATATCACAAGTCCTGGTTTTGCGACCACTGACACCAGGCAGATAATCTCTGAAGAGTATTGGTAATAGCTGGGGTCACCCTGTCTTGTAAAGGCACTGCTCAGAAGAAGGCAATGTCACAGCTTGTCTGTCGAAAAGTTTGTGAAGAACAATCCTGGTCAGGGAAAGACCATGATCACCTACATCATATGACATGTCACGTAACAAAAGAACAAATTGACTGTGCTATATGTGCTGTGTGCCATGCACGACTGTTGGCAGTGTGTTTTGCAGCTTGACTCCGGAGGAACACTGTTTCACGTGCATGGTCGAATGACAACTAAACTCGAACTTGAACTTGAACTGGCCTGAGGAAAAAGCCCTAAAAATTCCAGTGCAAAGCCAACCACACCATAAGGATCAAGGCATATGACTAACAATACTGGGCAGACAGAGCTTGAGACTTTCCAGTGTTGCCCAGAGAGAGTCATAGAGTTACACAACATAGACCTCTGACTTCGGGACCTCCCAATTGACTTTTCCATACCAATCCTGGTATGGCAAAATGGTCAGTATGGATGGGGTTGAGCGAAGGGCCAATTTCTGTGCTGTATGATGCTTGTACTTCCTCTGAAATGGCCTGGTAAACCATTTAATTCAAGAGATAGACAACAACTATTGTCCTGTCAATACCTCTTGAACACATACAGTATGGTGCAGAGGTCCAGCATGCCTAAGGCTTTAGCACAGTACTGTAATCATATTATGTATTGCACTGTACTGTTACCATAAAAACACAAATTTAATAACATATGTGAGTAATGATAAAACTGATTCTGGTATGGGTCTCTATTGTGAACCGAGAGTAGGAAAGAGGCAGAGAGATAGGGCTGAAGATGAGATAGTTGGTTTACAAACAGAGGCAATGTGTCATGAGGCTCTTATCAAGAAAAGACTTACAGTATAGGCAAAATTGATGTTGCAATGTGAAAGGTGGGCAAAATCAAAAAGGGTGAATACAGGGGACTGAAGGTGTTATATCTGAATACGTGTATTACACAGAATAAGATTGATGAACTTGTAGCACAGTTAGAGATTGGCAAGTATGATCTTGTTGTCATCACTAAATCATGGCTGAAAGAAGATTATAGCTGTGAGCTTAATGCTCAAGGATACATGTTGTATCAAAGGGACAGGCAGGAAGGCAGAGTGGGTGGTGTTGCTTTGTTCATAACAAATGAAATTAAATCATTAGCAAACAGTGACATAGGGTTGGAAGGTATTGAATCATTGTGGGTAAAGTTAAGGAACTGTAAGGGTCAAAAGACACTGATGGCAGTTCTATACAGACTCTCAAACTGTGATAAGGATGTGGTCAACAACTTATAGCAGGAGATAGAAAAAGCATGCCAAAAGGGCAATTTTACAGTAGTCATGGGAGATTTCAACATGCAGGTAGAAAATCGGGTTGGTGCTGGATTTCAAGAAAGGGAATTTCTAGAATGCCTACAAGATGGCTCTTTGGAGCAGCTCATGGTTGAAGCCACTAGGGGATCAGTTATTCTGGATTGGGTGTGGTGCAATGAACCGGAATTGATAGAGAGGTGAAAATAAAATAACCCTTAGGGAAAATGATCATAATATGCTCAAATTCACCCAAAAATTCGGGAAGGGTAAGCTGTATCAGTACTGCAGTGGAGTAAAAAGAATTGCTGGAATTAATTTGAAAAGAACACTGGCAGGGATGGCAGCAGAGCAGCAATGGTTGGAATTTCTGGAAGCAATTTGGATATATACATCCCAAAGAGCAAAATGCATTCTGAAGGCAAAATGACACAACAGTAGCTATCAAGAAAGGTCAAAGACAATATAAAAGCCAAAGAGAGAGCATATAATAGAACAAAAATTACGGGGTTTAAAGGATCAAGAAGCTTTCAAATACCAACAGAAGGCAACTAAAAAAGTCATTCAGAGGATAAAGGTAAATACAAAAGTAAGCTAGCCAATTGTTTTAAAGAGAATATCAGAACTTTCATCAGATACATAAAATGTAAAAGTGAGGTGAGAGTGGATATTGGACTGCTGGAAAACGATGCTGAAGAGGTAGTAATGGGGGACAAGAAAACGGCAGATGGACTGAATAAGTCTTCACTGAATAAGACACGAGCAGTATGATAGAAGTTTTAGGTGTCAGGGTGTCACGAAGTGTGTGAAGTTACCATTAATAGGGAGAAGGTTCTTTGGAAAATAAAAGGTCTGAAGGTGTATACTGCAGAGTTCTGAAGGAGGTAGCTGAAGAGATCTTGGAGGCATTAATAATGATATTAAGGTTCTGGAATGGTTCCGGAAGACTGGAAAATTATAAATGTCACTCCACTCTTCAAGAAGGGAGAGAGGCAGAAGAAAGGAAATTATAGGCCAGTTAATCTGACCTCAGTGGTTAGGAAGATGTTGGAGTGAATTATTAATGATGTGGTTTCGGAGTACTTGGAGGCAAATGATAGAATTGGCCAGTCAGCTGGTTTTCTCAAGGGAAAATTTTGCCTATCATAACTGTTGGATGGATAGGTTCGACAAAGGAGAATGGGTTAATGGTGCGTACTTGGATTTTCAGAAGCCCTTTGACAAGGTGCTATACATGAGGCTGCTTAACAAGCTATGAGCCCGTGGTATTACAGGAGAGATTCTAGCATGGTAAAGCAGCGGCTGACTGGCAGAAGGCAAAAAGTGGGAATAAAGGGAGCCTTTTCTGATTGGCTGCTGGTGTTCCACCGGGATCAGTGTTGGGACCGATTCTTTTTACATTATATGTTAATGATTTGAATGATGAAATTTATGGCTTTGTTGCAAAGATAGATGGAGGGGCATGTAATTTTGAGGAAGCAGAGAAGCTACAGGAGGACTTAGACAGATTAGGAGAATAGGCAAAGAAGTGCCAGATGGAATACAGTGTCGGGAAGTGTATGGCCATGCACTTTGGTGGAAGAACTGAAAGGGTAGACTATTTTCTCAATGAAGAGAAAATACTGAAAAAAAGCTGAGTTACAGAGGGACCTGGGAGTGCTTGTGCAGGATTCCATAAAGGTTCATTTGCAGGTTAAGTCGATGGTGAGGAACACAAATGCAAAGTTAGCATTCATTTCGAGAGTACTAGAATATAAAAGCCAGAATGTAATATTGAGATCTTAGAGCACTGGTGAGTATTGCAAATAGGTCTGGACCTCTTATCTTGGAAAAGATGTGCTGAAATTGGGAAGAGTTCAAATGATGTTCACAAAAATGATTCCAGGTTTGAACGGCTTGTCACATGAAAAGCGCTTGATGGCTCTGGGCTCGTATTCACTGGAATTCAGAAGATTGAGGGACAACATCATTAAAACCTATCGAATAGTGAAAGGCCTTGGTAGAGTGGATGTGGAGAGGATGTTTCCTATGGCGGGAGAGTTTAAAACCTGATTACAGAAATATAGGGGTGTCCTTTTAGAATAAAGATGAGGAGCAATTTCTTTAGCCAGAGAGAAGTGAATCTGTGGAATCTGTTGCAACAGGCAGCTGCAGAGGCCAAGTTGCTATGTATGTTTAAGGCAGAGGTTGATAGATTCTTGATTGGTCAGGGCATGAAGGGTTATGGGAAGAAGGTAAGAGATTGAGACTGAGTGGAATAAAGAATCAGCCATTATGAAATGGCAGAGCAGACTCGATGGGCCAAATTGCCTAATTCTGCTCCTATGTCTTATGATTTTATGGTCTTATGCTGAGGGGAATCATGGCTGGGAAAAGGGGAAGGGAGCAGGAAGCACCAGAGAGACATTCTGTAATGATCAATATGTCAATTGTTTGGAATCCATTGATATTGCTTGGTGTCTCAGCACTGGGTGCGTCTACACTCACACCACTCCCACCCCTGGCACTCCTTCTCTGCCACCAGTCCCACACCCATCCCTGGCCCTACTTCCTCACCATCCCCAACATCCTTTGCTCCCACCAGATTTATGAACTCGCTTTCTGCTCCACTTTGAAAATACCATACTGTGCAAAAATCTTCGGCACCCTAGCTAAATATATGTACCTGAGACTTTTGCACAGTACTGTACACGGTTTACAAATGGTGCTGTGTGGAGTAACATCGTGAGACGGAATGTAAGAAGGGTTAACATTAGTCTTATTTGTCATTTGTACACTGAAGCATCAAAACATTCCGTGAAATGTGTCATTTGCATCAATGATCAACACAATAATACTATGTTCTAGGCAGCATCCCACATGTCATGACACTTCTTACACCAATGTTGCACGCCCACAACTTACTAACACTAACCCATACGTCTCTGTGGAGTGTGGGAGAAAACCCACGGGGTCGTGTGAGAAAGATAGAAACTCCTTACAGGCAGCAGTGGGAATTGAACCCTTGACGCTGACTGCTATATAACACACTAGACTGGGCACATCATTCTGTTGAAGAGGCACTGCAGTAATTCCTTGTTCAGCAGTTTCTGGGCCAATTCATGCTGAGAGTTACAATCTGATCTCAGCAGTGATTGATGCTTATGGAACAGTGATGGGCGAGGGCTCCAACCTTCCTGCAGTCTGCCACACCCAGCCAAAGTGCCAAAACTGTCATCAAATGCCGTTGATGTCTGTCCAGAGGGAAGCTGACCCATTACACGCCGCCAGGATGATTTCATTAAAGCTGGAAAATAAACAAGGCTGGGAAATGATCCAGTTGATTGATTCTGCCTCTTCCATTTACCCTCAGATGCAACCATTTTCCAACTCTTAAGCAGAACCTTTTTACTCCCTAAATGGGAGTTCAGCTAGGCAAGGCAATCCCAGAACATTGTCAATGAAGTAAACGATACTCTGCCCACAGATGGGAGGCTGGAGCTGTGTGGAATCGTTCCCTAGAGACTTCATGATCAACAGAGTGAGGAAGCTTCTAACCTGTCCAGGATCAAGTGAAACACGTGAGCTAATGTGATCTGTCAGAAGATTCAGTATGACATCTAATACTTTGACAAACTTCTATAGATGTATGGTGGAGAGCAAATTGGCTGGTTGCATCCCAGCCTGGTTTGGAAACACCAAAATCTTTGAATGGAAAATCTTATTAAATAGTATGGTCCAGTCCATTATGGGCAAAGCCCTCCCCTCCACTGAATACATCCACATGGAGTGCTGTCGCAGGAAAGCAGCATCCATCATCAGAGACCTCCGCCAACAGGCCATGCTCTCCTCTCACCGCTGCCATCAGGAAGAAAGTACAGGAGCCTCAGGATCCACACCACCAGATTTTGGAACAGCTATTACCACTCAGACATCAGGCTCTTGAACCAGTGGGGATAACTTCACTCAGCCTCACTCACCCCCATCACTGAACTGTTCCCACAACCTAAGGATTCGCTTTTAAGGACCCTTCATCTCACGTTCTCGATGTTTATTACTTTTTTCCCCCTCTCTTTAGTACTTGCACAGTTTGTTGTCTTTTGCACATTAGTTGTCAATCTGTCCTTTTGGGTGCCGTCTTTCATTAATTCTACTATGTTTCTTGGATTTACTGAGTATGTCTGCAAGACAGTGAATCTCAGAGTTGTACGTGGTGATATATCTGTGCTTTGTTAATAAATAAACTTTGAGTCTTGAACTTTGTTAACAATATAATAAAATACTTGTTACTTTATAGTCAATGTTATACTTTATGTTCTTATGTAATCCATTTACGTGGAGTTTTATTTTGCTTTTTATTATGTTCTTCACGGTTATTTATTATTTATTTAGAGGTTCAGCTTGGAGTAAGCTTCCGCCTCATTGAGCTGAACTGCCAAGCAACCCACTGATTTAATCCTTGCCTAATGACAGGACAACTAACAATAACTAATCAACCTACTAACCAGTATGTCTGGACTGTCTGAAGAAGGCAGAGCACCCGGAGGAAACCCAAACGCACACGAGAAGAACGTACAAACTTTTTACAGAGGATGCTGGAATTGAACCAGGAACCCTGGCACTCTGAGCTATAAAAGCATCGTGCTAGCCACTATACTATTGTGCTTATTTTTTCACTGCAACCTATCTAGAAATAGTCGTCTTATTCTTCTTTACACTTGTACACTGAAGAATGACAATAAACAATCTTGAAACTTTACCAAGTCTCCACATTGATGAAATTCAAGGTATGTTTTGTTTTGTGTAGTTTTGGTGTGAGATTGGGATTACTGCAGAGAGAAAGTAGAGGGCAGTGTACTCGGAGGGTGTCAGGTTTTATTGTGGGTTTAATGTGGGGTTAGGAATAGTGCAGAGCGAGTGGAAGGCAGTGTACTCAGTTTTGATGGTGAAGTTAGGATTGGTGCGGTTTTTGCCATTTTGATGCAAGTTGAACCGAAGAGGATGCAAGTCAAGATCTCCTCTAAGGTAACAGTCTTGTCATTCTGGCAGATTTACATGCTAATTGTAGGATTGGCTATCCATGTGAGCAGGAGGCAGAAGGCTAGTGACCCCCTATGTACACATCAGCAAGTCCGGAATTTGAGGCCTGGAGCTTGGGATCCTGTCATCACCCAGTCCTGGGGTCGATACTGAAATTGAAGCCCGAAGGCCGATCGGAAGTCAGGGCCTGACAGCTGAAGCCCTGGCTCTCCAAGTCTGCAAGTCCACCGGGGAACTTGAATGCCTGCAGTCTGTGAGTCCACCGCAGGGTGAAGGCCCGAGGCCTGTCAGTGGCTTGTAGGTTTGTCCATGTGTGAGTGAGTGTGTGGGTGGTTGGGAGGGAGGAAAGGAGCTTGTTTTGCTGTTGTTGTTTTACTGCTTATTGAGATCTGTTGTTGCTTTTGCTGATGAGTTGCTCTGCTGAGTGTTGTGGACGTGCTATGTTGGCACTGGAATGTGTGGTGATATTTGGGGGCTACCCCAACACATCCTTAGCATGTGTTGGTTGTTAATGAAAACAATGCATTTCTCTGTATGTTCTGATGTATGGTCTTAGGATGCACGTAATTGTCAATGTGAATCAGAGACTGAGTTTGTAAATCTGGTGGGAGTGAAGGATGCTGGGAACAGCGAGAATGGAGCACCACAAGAGGGTTGTGAGACTGGGGGTAGAGATGGAATATCAGGGTGGGAGGTGACACCAGGTAAAGCCAATTGATTCCAAACAAATGGTTTATTGATCATCACAGAATGTCTCTCTGGTACCTCCCACTCCTTACCCTCTCCTTTCCCCTTTTCCTAACCATGATTCCTCTCTCCTTGCTCCCTTCCCACTCTCAGTCCACAATAGAGACCCAGATTAGAATCAGGTTTTTAATCACTAACTTATATCCTGAAATTTATTTTTATGCAGTAGCAGTAGAATGGAATACATGAAATATCTACAATACTGCGCAAAAATCTTAGACACTCTAGCTATTCACAATATATGTGCCTGAGACTTTGCACAGTATCAAATGTGATAAAAATAAATCTGAATTTGTGTGTAGTATCCATTGAAATGAGAGCAGACAACTGCCATGGAGAGCTGTGTAGACTAACATGCTTCCTGGGACTATGCTCCAAAAGTAGTGAGAGTGAAGGATGCAGAATGTTGCCTAAATTGACATTCTGGAGGCTTTGTTTGACTTCACATCTGGGGAACAGAGAGGAACATATCAGATTCTCCTCCCATTTAATCAGCTGAAGGATCGGATCAGTAATCAGTATAAGTTAACACAGACCATAGCAGGAGTTCGGAGTTCTCTCAGTCTGCACTTTCTGAATACCTTGGGGAGTCAGACAAACAAAATAGAAGGAAATTTCTTTATAATAGTCTGCTGAAGGGGGAATCTAATTTTCTTTCCTCACTTGATTCATTGCCAAATTCATCTGCAAACCAGTGATAACATACCAAAAGTAAGCTTATTCAGTGTAGAGCACTGCTATAGCACAGAAACAAACACTTCAGCCCATCTTGTCCATGCTGAACCATTATTCTATGTTCACTCATCGATCTTCACTTGGACCATAGTCCTCCATACCCCTTCCATCCATGGACTTGTCTAATCTTCTCTTAAATATTGCAATCGCACCTGCATCCACCACTTCAGCTGACAACTCGTTCCACACTCGCACTGTCCTCTGAGTGAAGAAATTCCCCTCAGTTTCCCCGTAAATATTCTATTTTTCACCCTAAACTTACCCTTCAACCACTAGGCTCCTGAACCAGCATGGATAACTTCACTCACCTTAACACTGAACTGATTCCACATCTACAGACTCACTTTCAAGAATTCTACAACTCATGTTAAAATGTAAAAATTGTACATGTAATGTTAAAATTTACAAGGCATTGGTAAGGCCAAATTTGGAATATTGTGTACAGTTCTGGTCACCGAATTATAGGAAAGATATCAATAAATTAGAGAGAGTGCAGAGACGATTTACTAGGATGTTACCTGGGTTTCAGCACTTAAGTTACAGAGAAAGGTTAAACAAGTTAGGTCTCTATTCATTGAAGCATAGAAGGTTGAGGGGGGATTTGATCGAGGTATTTAAAATTTTGAGAGGGATAGATAGAGTTGACGTGAATAGGCTGTTTCCATTGAGAGTAGGGGAGATTCAAACGAGAGGACATGAATTGAGAGTTAGGGGGCAGAAGTTTAAGGGACACACGAGGGGGTATTTCTTTACTCAGAGAGTGATAGCTGTGTGGAATGAGCTTCCTGTAGAAGTAGTAGAGGCCAGTTCAGTTGTGTCATTTAAGGTAAAATTGGATAGGTATATGGACAGGAAAGGAGTGGAGGGTTATGGGCTGAGTGCGGGTAGGTGGGACTAGGTGAGATTAAGAGTTCGGCACGGACTAGGAGGGCCGAGATGGCCTGTTTCCGTGCTGTGATTGTTATATGGTTGTTAAGTTTCATGTCTTCAGCAGTGTTTATTTATTTGTTTGTTTACTTATCTTTTTTGTTATATTTGCACACTTCATCATTTTTTACAAATGGGCTGTTTGATAGTCTTTGTTGTAAATTTTCATTAATCCAATGTATTTCTTTGATTTACTGTGAATGCCTGCAAGAAAATGATTCTCAGGGTTGGCGATGGTGACATTTGTGTCCTTTAGTAATAAATTTCCTTTGAACTTTAACTTAAGTTACCATATGGCCTCTAGTTCTAGTATCACCCAACCTCAGTGGAAAATACCTGCTTGCATTTATCCTTTCTATAACTTTCATCATTTTGTTTACCTCTATTAAGTCTTCTCTCACTCTCCTGCTCTCTTTCCTCATTCTCCTACAGTTTAGGGAATAAAATCCTAACCTATTCAACTTTTCTCTATAACTCAGGTCGTCAATACTTGGCAACATCCTTGAAATTTTCTAAGCATACTTTCAATCTTATTGACTCCATTCCTGTAGGTAGATGACCAGAACTGCACACAATGCTCCAAATTTGACCTCACTGACATTTTGTACAACTTCAGTATGACATCCCATCTCCTGTACTCAATACTCTGATTAATGGAGGCCAATGTGCCAAAAGCTGTTTGTAAGGGTTTGCCAAAGATAAAAACAATAACAGGGATGCAAATTCTTTTATTGATTCTGTAATTCTTCTTCATCTTCAATCTTCCTTATTATATGCTTATTAGTTACTTCTTTACAAAGAAGGTGCGGTGGAAATCAAGCCAGTGGCCCAATGAATGGAGTGATAGTTGGTGTCTACATAACAGATGATCTAACCTGGATCTGCATCACATCCCCATTAGTCAGGAAAGCATAGCAGCATCGACACTTTTTGAGGAGATTGAAGGATGGAAGCTCCCCAACCCCATTCTTACAACTTTCTACAGGAAAACCATTGAGTGGCCTGTCTGTTGCATCATTATGTGGTACAAAGCTGCAAGGCACCACACCATTAAACCTCACAGAGGTTAGTAAAAACCAATGAGAAGATCACTGAGGTCTCCCTTCCCCTATTTGTGATATTTACCAGAAGCATTGTAGACAAAGGACCCAAAGCATTGTTGGGAATTCCAAACACTCCTCCCACAATCTTCTTGACCCACTACCATCAGGACAGAGCTACAGGAGCATCCGGACTAGGACTGACAGACTGGGGGAGAGCTTCTTCTCTCAGCCTGTGAGATTAATGAATACCCTGCCACCATAAAGGTTTTGTCACTAGGACAGCAAGCTGTTACTGTTTTCTGTTTACTTGTGCTACGCATTTTACGTGCATTTTGAATTATATATTATTAACTTACTTGTGGTAATATTCTGATTTTTTTTGTACTGTGTGTGCTATATGTATCATGAGTGCATCATGGTCCAGAGGAATGTTGTTTCTTTTGTTTATATATCTGCTAAGTCAGATGGCAATAAATTTGAATTTGAACTGGATTTATGGGGCTGGGATGTTAAACTCACGTGCCATGTATTCATTTTTTGATGATTAGTTCATGGTTACTTTTTCATTTTCTCAAACTCAAGAGATTCTGCAGTTGCTGGAAATCAAGAGTAACACATGCAGAAATATTGGAGGAACTCAGCAGGTCAGGGAGTATCCATGGGAAAGGAAAAAAATGTAGAATTTTGGGCCAAAACACCAACTGCTTATTCATTCTCCCATCCTTGGAGAGAGGATAGAGTTAACCCCGCGAGAAAGAAACACAATTAATGATTATGTTAAAGGTTAAAAACTAAAATGGTAGCACGGTCCCACAGGAGGTTTCGACCATCGCTTCCAATAACTCCGATGAAAAGTGCTACTGATATTAAATTGGCTACGTTAGAGGCAATATAGAATGTGGGGGGATGTGAGGAGAGCAGCGAGCAGCAACAATGAGAAACATTCTGCCTCTAGGGCTGGTGGGCGTTGAGAAAATCAGATATTCAAGAGGGAATTGGATGCACACTTAGGGCAAAACAATTTTCAGAGCTACAGGCTAAAGAGCAGAAGTAATGACTCATTATAACAAATATGTTTTTTATAAGAATCTATATAAAATAAAGCACCAGGCCAATCTGCTTCATTGTTAAATAAGTCTGTGGTTTGTTTTCCTGGAGCCTGAAGGAAGACCAAATAGGTTACAGGGCTTCCCAACCTCAGGTCCATGGACATATTGGTTAATTATAAGGATCCATATACTCTCTATAACATAAAAAAGATTGAGAAGCCCTGATGTAGAATATTGTATAGAAGTTCATGAGACCATGAAGTATAGGAGCAGAATTAGACCATTTGGCCCATCTTCTCTGCTCCCATCTTCAGTCAAGGCTGGTTTGTTTTGCAACCCCATTCTTCCACATAATACCTTAACCCACTTACCAATCAAGAACTGATCAATGTCTGCCTTAAGCATACCCAAAACATATCCATAGCCCCTCTGTGACAATGAGTACAACAGATTCATCACCCTCTGGCTGAGGAAACTGCTCCTCAATTAAACTGTGACCCTTGGTTCGAGACATATCCAGCCAGAAGAAACATTGCCCTGTCAACTTCCGTATAACTGAATGGAACTGCTGGTGCTGTCACTGCCTCACAATGCCAGAAACCCAGGTTCCATCCTTGACTCAGCGGTCACTGTCTGTGTGGAGTTTGCATGTTTTCCCCTGTGCTACTGAGGGTGATCAGGTTTGTTTCTGTGCTCCAAAGACATGTGGATCCATGTTATTTGCTGTCAGACAGTAATGGGAGGAAACTTGTTAGAATGTAGGGAGAACAGGATTCATTTAGCATTTATATACAATGTAAGCACTATTCACTTTCAAGGACTACAAAACTCATGTTCTTGGCTTTTTATAATTATATATTAAACTTTTTCTATTTGCATGGTTTTCTACTTTTGCACAATGGCTGTTTGTCAGTCTTTATTTATGTACCGTTTGATTCATATATTCTACTTTATTTCTTTACTTCCCGGTAACGAAATGAATTTCTAGGTAGTATATGAAGACATGTACTTGATAATAAATTTATTTTGACTTCGAAATGGGTGGTGGATGTGTGGACTCATTGGGCTGAAAGGCTAGTTTGCATGCTGCATCTCTCTGTAAAATTAATACAGTATCTCCGCATACTATAAACTTGACATCTTGGTCCTTCAATCTACTTAGTTCTAACCTCCTGAACTGTCTGTGCATCCTCCTTGCAGAAAATACTGCCCCCCAACTTGGTATCATAAGTAATTTTGATCTATTACACTTGACCCTTCCATTACACTGAACTGTGAACCTGAACCAAACCCCAAAGCTTCCTACAAGTCACCTAACCAAAAGTGACCTCTTTAATCCTACTTTACATTAACCAATCAATAATTTATGACTCAACACACACTTACCTCTTATGGGCAAACTTGGGCTGTCCTCACTAGAGTATTGGAGGCTGAGAGAAGACCTGCTTATGAAAGGTGTATAGCTCCCCACCAATGAGCACATCTGCATGGAGCACTGTCACAGGAAAGCAGCATCCATCATCAGGGGTCCCAACCATCCAGGCTCTACTCTCTTCTCGCTGCTGCCATCAGGAAGAAGGTACAGGAGCCTCAGGACTCAAACCACCAGTTTCAGGAGAAGTTCACAGTTCAAAGTAAAACATTATCAGAGTACATATATATCACCATTTACAACCTTGAGTTTCTTTTACTGCAGGCATACTTAGCAAATCTATAGAACAGTAACTGTAAACAGGATCAATGGACAACAAACTGTGCAAATGCAGATATAAATAAATAGCAATAAATAATGAGCATGAAATAACAAGATAAAAGAGTGCTTAAATATGTGTAGTTACCCCTTTTGTTCAAGAGCCTGATGGGTTAGGCATAGCAACTATCTTTAAACCTGAAGGTGCTAGTCCTGAGGCTCTTGTACCTTCTACCTAATGGCAGCAGTGAGAAAAGAGCATGGCCTGGGTGGTGAGGATCTTTAACAATAAATACTGCTTTTCTATGGCAAAGTTTCATGTTATGCTCAATAGTTGGGAGGAAGGTATGAGGCCGAATACACTTCCTTTTGCAGGATTTTCTGCTCAAAGGCATTGGTGTTCCCACACCAGGCTGTAGTGCAGCCAGTCAGCACACTTTCCACCGCACATTACCCCTCAACCATCAGGCTCTTGAACCAGTGGTGATAACTTCACTCAACCTCACTTACCCTATCATTGAAATGTTCCCACAGCTAATGGACTTACTTTCTTATTGTTATTACTTCTTTCTTTTTGTATTAGCACAGTTTGCTGCCTTTTGCACTCTGGTTGAACACCCAAATTGCAGCAGTCTTTCAATATGGTTCTATTGTGGTCATTATTCTATTATAGATTTATTAAATATACCCACAAGAAAATGAATCTCAGTGTTGTATATGGTAACATGTATGTGCGTTGATAATAAATTTACTTTGAACTTTGATAGGGTAGACAGTCAAACAGCAGAGGACACACTTATAAGATCGAAGGGGGAGGAGTTTAAAGTCGACATGACAAGCAGGTTTTTTTACGTAGAGAATGGTAGATGCCCAGGACAGGTTATCAGGAGTAATACTCATCAGTTTTGTGGAGTTTAGGTAGGCACATGAATATAAATGGAATGGAAGGATATGGATGATACAGAGGAGGAGGATATTGAGTATAAATTGACATCAAGATCAGCACAACATTGTGGAGGCGGGCTGAATTGTTTGTGTTGCATATTTAATATCTCAATAATATTTGAGTAATCTTGTAAGTATATTGTTTGATTAAATATTTTTGTTGCTTTAAATAATTTATTATGGATTATATGTAAAATTATGTTAATTACATATGTCATCACGTTACCACATGATACATGGACGTCTTGCTTAAAGTAAAGACAAAGTCAGACCCTTATTCCCAGACTCCTGTGTTTCCTTTGAACTAGTTCAATGTTTTGAAGTTATAAAACATAAAAGCCTGCCCTGTGCTGTCTGGTTCTTTGTTTGATGTTCTTCGTGACAGTTTACCAAAAACCTTGCGGAATTCTGAGTTTATCAAATCCACCACTTCATCCACTGAACACAAAGACAAGAACCTCGAACAGTTTTGTCAAACAAAACTTCCCTTTCATTAATCCATGTCAACTCTGTGCAATGTTAATTTTCACTGTGCCTTGATGTTACTTCATAAAAGATTCCAGCTGTTTCGCCGTTTTTCGTGTCAGCCTGACTAAAGTCTTCCACATTTCTTAAATAGTGGGATTACATTTGTTACCTTCCTATCTGCAGGAAACAATCTAAAACCTGTGGAATTTTGGAAGATGACAGCCAGTATATCCACTACGTCCGTAACCCAGGATGCATATCATCAGGTCCTGGGGATATTGTTGTCTTTCAGGTCCCATGACTTGCACAGTGAATAGTAAGGCACTGAGGAGTGTGATAGAACAGAGGTAATATACATCCATAATGCCTTGAAATGGCATCATAGGTAGATAGGGTTATAAAGAAAGCTTTTTGCACATGGCCTGCATCAATCAAAGTAATGAGTACAGGCAAAGGGATGTCATGTTGAAGTTGTATCAGTTGGTGGTGAAGCCTAATTTGGAGTACTGAATGCAGTTTTTGTCACCTACAGGAAAGATATCAATAAAATTGAAAGAGTACAAAGAAAATTTACAAGAATGGTGACAGAGCTTGAGAACCTGAGTTATAGGGAAAAGTTGAACAGGTTAGGACTTTATTTCTTACAGCATAAGGCATAAGTGAGGGCATGAGGGGAAATTTGATAAAGATATAAAAAATTATTTGGGTGGCCTGATCTCTACCAAAGGAAGTGTAAGTCACTCCTTCCCTCTGCTCTCCTGCAGGACCCCCTTGGGCAAGATGTGATACCTACTTAGCCCCCACCCCCCCACCAATCAGGGTCATGTAAAGCCATATGAGCAGATGGTGCATAGCAAAAGTCCTGCTTATGTGACCACTAATTCCAGGCTGACAATCTCTGAAGACTACTAATAATAGTTCGGGTCACCTGTCTTGTAAAGACACTGCCCAGAAGAAAGTAAAGGTAATCCACTTCTGTAGAAAAAATTGCCAGGAATAATCATGGTGATGAGACCATGATTGCCTGTGTCATATGACATAGCACACAATGATGATGATTATACAAAATCATGAGGGGGGTGGATAGGGTATATGGAAGGTGGCCTTTTTCACTGAGGTCGAGTGAGACTATAACTAAAGGTCATAAATTCAGGTGAAAAGTGAAATACTCAAGGGGAAACTGAAGGGGAGCTTCACTCAGGCTGGTAAGCGTGTGGAATGAGCAGCCAGTGGAAGTGGTGAATGCAGGTTTGATTTCAACATCTGAGAACATTTTGGATAAATGGATGGATCAGAGGAGCAAGGAGGGCTATAAACCAGGTGTAATTTGATGGAACTAGGCAGAATATCAGTTTAGCAGTGACTAGATGGGCCAAAGGGCCTGTTTCTGAACTGTAGTAGCGTACCATGTTACTAAAGATAATTAGTAACTAATGATTTACTCACTATAATTGAAGGGTCTTCCTTCATGAAGATGGATGCAAAGTATTGGTTTCTTGTTTAATTAGCCCTTAAAGGTCTTGGCCCAAAACTGTTTATTCCCCTCCGTAGATGCTACCTGACTTGCTGGGTTCCTCCACCATTTTGTTTGTGTTGCTCAAGAATATGAAAGAAAGCGATTGGTTTTATCTGTCACATGCACATTGAAACAGACAGTGAAATGCTCTGTTTGCATCAAGGACATGCTGGGAGTTGCCTACAAGTGTTACCATGTGTCTGCTGCCAACATAACATGCCCACAATGTCCTAACCTTCCTTAACTTGTATATGTTGTGAATTTAATATCTTAGTTATATTTGAGTAATTTTGTAAATATATTGTTTGATAAAGCATTCTTGTTCGTTTCAATAATTAATTACAAGTAATATGTAAAAATAGGTAAATTGCACATGTCATCATGCTACTACATGACAGAGCGAGCCTCTGTTAAATTAAACTTGAAGTTACACCCACGTTCTTAAAACTCCCATGTTTTCTTTGAATTAATTTAATGTTTTGAAATTACAAAACATAATAGTATTGACCAACTAACTGTGGGAGGAAACTGGAACACCCAGAGGAAACCCACATGGTCAGAGGGAGAATGTATGAACTCCTTACAGACAGCGGCCGGAATTGAACCTTGATCTTACGACTGGCAGTGTCAAGTGTTACACTAGCCACTATGCTACTGTGCCGCACCTCCAGATCTCCAGCATCTGCAGAATTTCTTGTGTTTGTGTTTATATTTCTTGCCTTTTTCCTTATTCTCTATAACTATCCTGACTCAGTCTACAGGGGACACATGTAAACTTTTGCTAGCATGTTTATTTTCAGATTTCTATAGAACAATCTATGTTTCCAACTACTTTTATACATTCCCTTTGCATATCGATGCTTTTGTGTTGAATTCTGACATTTTCCCAGTCCTGGGACATAGCTTTTTTTGTCAACATGATTAGTCTTTGATCTAATGTTATCTTTTACTTCCCTTGATTCCCACGACTGGGCCTCATTTCTCACTGCGCAGTGGCAATTCCTTGAGTACACCAGCACTTACAGTTATATGAACTTGAAAGAGCTTGAGTAGACAGACCAAAATATCTGTCCAACCTGGCCGGATTGGTCCCATTTTAGCGACTGCAGTAAAATAACCACTTCATCAGAATCAGAATCAGTGGAATATATCGTGATATTTGTTGAATATATCAGTGGAATATATCGTGATATTTGTTGTTTTGTGGCAGCAGCACATTGCAATATGTAATTTTTTAAAACTATAAATTACTATTACAAGTATATAGAAAAGTACAGCACATAATACGCCACTCAACCCATCTAGTCCATGTCTAACCATTTAAACTGTCTACACCTATCTGTCTGTACCAGGACCATAGCCCTCCGTACCCCTACCTATCCAAACTTCTCTTTAATGTTGAAATCAAACTTACATGAACTACTTGTGCTGACAGCTTGTTCCACGCTTTCACGACCCTCTGCGTGAAGAAGTTTCCCCTCATATTCCCCTTAAGGATTTCACCTTTCACCCTTAACCCATGACTTCTGGTTGTTGTCCCACTCAACCTTAGTGGAAAAAGCCTGCTTGCGTTTACCCTATCTACACCCCTCATAGTTTTATACACCTCTATCAAAACTCCCGTCAATCTTCCACATTCCAGGGAATAAAGTCCTACATATAAAAGAAGAAAATTAAGTTGTTTAAAAAGAGAGGAAAAAATGTACTAAGGTAGTATATTAATTGGTTCAGTGTCCATTCAGAAATTTGATGGTGGACGGGAAGAAGCTGTTCCTAAATCATTAATTGTGTGTCTTCTAGCTCTGTACCTCCTCCCTGATGGCAGCAATGAGAATACACCATATGCTGGGTGATGGGTGTCCTTAATAATGGATGCCGCCTTTTTGAAACACTATTTATTGAAGGTGTTCTGGATGCTGGGGAGGCTAGTACCCATGATCAACCTGGCAGAGTTTACTACTTTCTACAGCTTTAGAATCACGATTGTAAAAAGCTTCAGGAATTTGGATTCATAAACAATAGAAAATCTGCTGATGCTGGAAATCCAAGCAACATACACAAAATGCTGGAGGAACTCAGCAAGCTGAGCAGCATCTATGGGACCTTTTGAAAGGTCTCGGTCTGAAACATTGACTATACTCTTTTTAGTCCTGCCGAAGAGTCTCAGTCCGAAACATCAAATGTGTTCTTTTAAGTCCTGCTGAAGAGTCTTGACCCAAAAGGTTGACTGTGCTCTTCTTCATAGATGCTACCTGGCCTGCTGAGTTCTTCCAGCATTTTGTGTGCGTTGCAGGAATTTGAACTACCATGTTGACATGAAGTCACAAGTGTATCAACGTTCATAAACATGACACGAAGATAGATGGAGGGGCTGCTAGTGCTGAGGAAGCAGAGAGGATGCAGAAGGTCTCAATCAGTTTAAGAAAATAGGTAATGAAGTGGCAGAAGGGATACAGTATTGAGAAGTGTATGGTCATGCACTTTGGTAGAGGAATAAAAGCGTAGACTATTTTCTAAGCTAGGAGAAAATTAAAAAATCTGAGTTACAAAAGGACTTGGGAGTCCTTGTGCAGGATTCCCTAAAGATAATTTTGCAGGTTGAATCAATGATGAGGAAGGCAAATGCAATGTTGGCATTCATTTCAAGGGGACTAGAATATAAAAGGAAGGATATAATGCTGAGGCTTTATAAGGCATTGGTCCGACTGCACTTGGAGGATTGTGAGCAGCTTTGGGTCCTTTACTTCAGAAAGGATGTGCTAATATTGGAGAGGGTTCAAAGGATATTCACAAGAATGATTCCAGGAATGAAATCCTTATCATATGAGGAATGATTGATGGCTCTGGGCCTGTACTCACAGGAATTTAGAAGAATAAAGAGTGATCTCATTGAAACCTATAATATGTTGAAAGGCCTCTCTGGAGTGGATGTGGAGAGGATGTTTCCATGTAAGAATGTGACAGGCAATCATTGGCAGTCTGAGTCTTAAAGGGACAGCAGCATCTGACCGTACACCAGGGAATTGGAGCGCCCAAACTTGGATGCTTGCCGCTGTTCAGCTGGGGCCAAGCCACATATGCCTCTTATCATCTTGTCCACCTCTTGTATTCTTGCCCTCCTGACCAAGATGTACACATCAGAAAACTGAAGGACAGGAAATCTGACTTTGTGTTTCACTCAGCTGCATCTCCTCCAGTGGACATAAATAAAAACAGAAATGCAAAGGTTTAAAGAATGCATGAACACTCCCACAGAACAGAGATCTGGGAATCCATTCCTTAATATTTCATCTTTCTCCTTTCCTATCCCTTTGAGCAGAAATTAACCCTTAGTTTCCCTTGTCTTTTCTCACTCTCCAGTCCCATTGCAGGCCTCATACCGATTTTCAAGCTTGTTGTCAGAAATCAACTACAACAAGGGATGTGCATCAGAATCAGACTTAATATCACTGACATATGTCATGAAATTTGTTATCTTTCAGCAGCAGTACAATGCAATGCATAATAATAAAAACTAATACAGTCGGCCCTCCTTATCCGCGGGTTCCTCATTTATGGATTCAACCAACCGCGGATTGGGAAAACCTGGAAGTTCTCTCTCCAGCACTTGTTGTTTGAGCATGTACAGACTTTTGTTTCTTGTCATTATTCCCTAAACAATACAGTATAACAACTATTTACATGGTATTAGGTATTATAAGTAATCTAGAGATGATTTAAGGTATATGGGAGGATGTGCATAGGTTACTGCGGATTGGGATCGAAAAAAACTGATAGTTCTCTCTCCAGCACTCGTCGTTTGAGCATGTACAGACTTTTTTTTCTTGTCATTATTCTCTAAACAATACAGTATAACAACTATTTACATTGCATTTACATTGTATTAGGTATTATAAGTAAGTCAGAACAGGTACATCCGGTATTATTTAGCATCAGTTAGTCAAACGTTTGTCTTAATATATAGTATATATTTTACCTTTCTATGCATATAAAACACTTAAGAAACATATGTATTTCAGTAATTAAACCACTGTGTTGCTTAGTAATAATTGTAGCTTTCATCGGGGCAGGACCTTTCACATGCTCCATTATTCTCACTTTATCCTTTAAAATTGTTCTGGTCGTTGACCGCCTGTAGCCTAACGCTTTTCCAATGACTGATGGCATTTCACCTCTTTCCGATCGCTTTATTATTTCCACTTATTTTCAATCGTGATCATTTTCCGTCAACGGAAAACGGAATTTTTCTGCAGAAGTGGTTTGCCATTGCCCTCTTCTGGGCAGTATCTTTACAAGATGGGTGACCCCAGCCATTATCAATGCTCTTCAGAGATTGTCTGCCTGGTGTCAGTGGCCACAAAATCAGGACTTGTGATATGCATCGGCTGCTCATATGACCATCCACCACCTGCTCCCATGGCTTCACGTGCCCTGTTTGGGGAGTGGGGATTAAGCAGGTGCTACACCTTGCCAAAGGGTAACCTGCAGGCTAACAGAGGGAAGGAGTGCCTTACACTTCCTTTGGTAGTGACCTATCTCCACCCCACCACGCCAAATTACAATAAGAAATATAACTTTAAGAAGTGCACAAAGAGAGCAAAAAAAAAGAAAAGAAGTAGTGAGGTAGTGTACTATACATGTGTTTATTGTCCATTCAGAAATCTGATTGTGGTAGGGAAGAGCAAAGGTTGAATGTGTGCCTTCAGCCTCCTTCTTGATGGTAGTAATGAGAAGAGGGCATGTCCTGGGTGACAGGGGTCTTTAATGATGGAGGTTCTAAAGCATGCATCAGTATTTGCATTAATAATATTATACTGCTAAATTGTTCCATCCATTTGGATGCAGTATATCCTTATTTTAACCATTTATCGGACAAAGGGAGAAGGAGCATTTATTGAAGGAATGAAGATATTTGTATATTGATATATTTTTTTATTATTGTTATATGAAGTAGAGACGAAGAAGAAAGCCCTTAACTCTGAGTGGAGAAATCAGGACGCCATCATGACGGTGTTTTTTTTAGCAGGCTTTCTTGTTTTTACGAGGCCGAGTTGTAGCTCGACGCTCAACCCAGCACGGATGGAAAGCGTGCAAGGGAGCCGATTGGATTCGAACTCGGGAGCCTTCGCTCCGAAGTCCGGCGCTGATGCCACTAGCTGGCCCATTATCATATGAACGGAGGTACAATGAAAAACTCTTTTGCATGCTGTCCATACAGGTCAGTATCAGAATCAGGATAATTCAGGTTTAGTTCCACTGACAAATGGCTTGAAATGTGCTACTTTGTGGCTGCAGTACAGTGCAATATATAAAAATGACTATACTTACAATAAACAAATGGAGGATTAATGAGGTAGAGTTCATGAGTTCATGGACTGTTCATAAATCTGATGATGAAGGGGAAGAAGCTGCTCCCAGAGCATTGAGTGCAGGTCCTGGGGTTCCTGTACATGCTCCCTGATAGCAATGATGAGTAGAAGGCATTTCCTGGATAATGATTGTCCTTAATGATGGATGCCACCTTCTTGAGGCACCAAGTCTTGAAGATACCCTCAAAGGTGTGGAGGTTTGTGCCCGTGATGGAGCTGGCTGTGTCTACAATGCTCTGCAGCCTCTTGTGGTCCTGTGCATTGGAGCCTCCACAACAGATCATCACGGTCCGAAGGGCAGGACTGTTCTATGTTCTAGATGGACATACTTTTAAAGAGGCAAACATTGAGCTGTTCATGGAGGGAATGGAACAAACTAATGGGATAACTCAGAATGAGTGATTTTATTAATCCCTCTGCCTGTTTCATCCTTGAATCTGGTACAGCTACAGTGGGCTGAGTAGCCTCCCTCTGTGCTCTATGATATTATATTTCTAAGACTTAAATTACAAATTTTATTTTTGTTTTTTAAGCAATATTTCAGTCTTGGGCATGATAAAACTCCAGCGTGCCTTTGCAACTCCGTAATCCCCAAACAAGCATCACTGTTCAAATTGGAGTGAATAGACTTTCAAAATATGACTTCGTCCGAAGGTCTTTGATGGTTGCTGGCAGTCGAGACTGATCCCTCTCTGAGCTGCGAACCACTGATGGAATCCGAGGCGACCTCACAACATGCAGCTAGCTCACAGCCTGACTTTGTTCCTCAGCCAAACCTCATGCTTCGCGGAGAGGAAAAGTCAACTTGCAGTCAATGAGAGAAAAAACACAAGCATTAAATATGATTACGTCCCTTGGCAAAGCCCCACTCACTTTCCCTGTCTGAGGAACTTCTTATAGATAGGCTTGTTACCTGGGTCTATATCATGAATGTTGGTTTTAAGGGCTTCCCCTCAAGTAACCAACAGATTATGCTATCAATTGATATCAAAGTTCAAAGTAAATTTATTATCAAAGTACATATATGTCACCATATTCTATCCTGAGGTTCATTTTCTTATGGGTATTCACAGAAAAATAGAAAGAAACACAAGAGAATCAGTAAAATATACGCATGATGGACAGACAAACATACGACTGAGATTATGACATGGTCATAGAAAGATGAAACAACAAACCAAAGTACAGCATGGGAACAGGTTCTTCCGTCCATGATATTTACAAAGCCAAATTAAACTAAATCTCCTTTGTCTGTATATGATCCACATCCCTTCATACCCTGCATATTCAAAGTCAAGTTTATTGTCTCACACACACACACACACGTACATGAGAAACCTGGCGACAGGATCATCACAGGTAGATAGCATGAGACATATAACATCCACTATGATATCAAATTGTACAAGAAAGATCACAATGAGAACAATTAGATGATGGGGAAGGAATGCCAATAATGTACTGGGAAGGGTTCATGTGGCTACATATAAACATCTTAAACCCCACAATTTTATCTGATTCCAACACTACCTCTGACAGTCTGTTCCAGGCACCCACCACTTTTGTGCAAAAACTTGTACCGTACATCCCTCAACATTCTCCCCTCTCACCTTAAATACATGTCAGACCTTCCCCCAACTTCTGATGCTTCAGAGAAAACAACACAAGCTTGTTCACAAACACCCTAAGCTCGTCAATTTCATCAACTTTGCCTCCAACACCCACCTTGCCCTCAAATTCATTTGGTCCATTTCTGACACCATTCTCCACACTCCCAATTTCTCGGGAGGGGCGAACTGTCTACTGACATCTTTTACATGGCTATTCCCACGACTATCTTGACTATCCTGACTATACCTCGTCCTTCCTGTAAAAATGCTATTCCCTTTCCTCAGTTCCTTCATTTCCACCGCATCTGCTCCCAGAATGAAGCTTTCCTTTCCAGGACATCAAAGATGTCTTCGTTCTTCAAAGAACAGGGTTTCCCTTCCTCCACCATTGATGCTGCCCTCGCTCACATCTCCTCCATTTGCTGATATCCATGTTCACACCATCTTACCATTGCCTTTTCAGTGATAGAGTTCCTCTTGTCCTTCCCTAGTACCCCATGATTCTTTGCACCCTACACATCAGTCTTCGCCATTTCCACTTTCAACAGGATCCTACCACCAACCTTATCATTACTTTACTCCCACTCTCCATTTTCCACAGGGATCACACCCTCCATGAGCCCCTTGTCCACTCATTCTTACCTACTTATCTCCCTCCTGGCACATAACCCTGTTAGCAACAGAAATGCAGCACTTACCCATTCACTTCCATTCAGGGCACCAAATAGTCCTTAAAGTTGAGGCAACACGTCGCCTTCAAATTTTTTGGGGTCGTCTACTGTATTCTGTGCTCCTGGTACAGCCTCCTCTACATTGGTGAGACCTGGCATAAATCGGGGGATCATTTCATTGAGCACCTCCATTCTATCCATGATAAGCAGAATTTCCTGGTGGGCAACTATTTTAATTCATATTCCCATTCCCATTTTGATATGTTATTGTATGCCACAGTGAAGCCACTCACAGGGTGGAGGAGCAACACCTCATATTCCATCTAGGTAGCCTCCAACCTAATGGCTTAAGCATCGATTTCTTCTCCTAGTAAGTTCTTTTTTATCCCCTCCCCCTTCCCTCTCTATTCCCCACTCTGGCCTCATAGGGCTTCTCCTCACCTCCTCCTGGTGTCTCTCCTCCTTCCCTTTTTCCCATGGTTCACTCTCCTCTCCTATCAGATTATTTCTTCTCCAGCCCTTTAATTTTTTTTCCTCATATCAGCTCCTATCTTCTGTCTTCATCCACCCACTTAGCTTCAACGATCCCCTTCTAGCTTATCCTCCCTCCCCCCACCTTTTTATTGTCATCTTCCCCCTTCCTTTCCAGTCCTGATGAAGGTTCTTGCCTGAAAAGTCGACTATTTATTCATTTCCGTAGTTGCCTGTGCTGCTGAGCTCTTCCAGCAATTTGTGTGCATTGCTTTGGATTTCCAGCACTCGCAGAATTCCTTATGTTTATGAGTTTGCCCAACCTCTCCTTATATCCCACACCCTTTAATCCAGTCAGAATCTTGGTGAGCCTCTTCTACCATCTCCTCCAAAGCTCTCACATCCTTCCAGTAATGGGACAACCAAAACTGCAGAGAATACTCAAGGTCGGCCTAACCAATGGTTTCTACAACTACAGTGTGATTTCCTCACTCTTATACTCCAAGTCCTGCAAAGGAAAGGTGTACTTGATTCTGAAGGAATTGGATTCAGGATTTAAGATTGTTTCATGTCATTTCCAGTACACAAGTGTAAAGGAGAACAAAATAAATGTTACTCTGATTCTGATACAGCACAAAAAAGCACAATAAGATAAAGAACACAATAATAAAAAAACACAATAAATACAAATGCATAAGATAGCTTGTATGCATAGATTGATTGTCTGTCCATTAAGTGGCAGTGGGCACAGGAGTGTCTGTACATAAGGTGACTCTGAAAGGAAATGATCAAGTAGTGGTGGTTGGGGCTGTGGAGGGGTGTGTTTGTGAGTGGAGGTGTTAATCAACTTTACTGCCTGGGGAAAGTAACAGTTTTTGAGTCTGGTGGCCTTGGTGTTGATGTTGAAGAGGCTCCTCTCTGATGTTACTGGCTCTTTTCCAGCATGGTAAGTAAAGCATGGCTGATAAGGTGACTTCAGATCATCCAGAAATGATTTACCACTGATTAAGTTGTTGTTTTGATGTGATTCATTATGTTATTGTATAGCAAGTGGCAAGAAATACCACTCAGATAATCTATTTTAAAATGTGAAGTATTTCATTTTGGAAGGTTGAATTTGAACGCAGAGTACAGGTTAGTGGCAGCATTCTTAGTGTGGAGGAACAGAGGGATCTTGAGGTCTATGTCCATAGATCCCTCAAAGTTGCCATGTAAGTTGATAGAGTTGCTAAGAAGGAGCATGATGTGTTGGTCTTAATTAGAATTATGGGGCATCTTTTATGAAGATAGGTTGAGCGAGCTAGGACTTTTCCCTTTGGAGAAAAGGAAGATGAAAGGTTTACAAGATAATAAGAAGCATAGACTGAGTGGACAGCTGGAGACTTTTTTCCCCCCAGAGCTGAAATGGCTAATACAAGAGGACATAATATTAAGCTGATTGGAGGAAAGTATAGGGGGGGGGGGATGGCAGAGGTAGGTTTGATGACACAGAGAGCAGTGGTTGTATGGAATGTGCTGCCAGGTGTGGTCACAGAGGCAGATACATTAGGAACATATAAAAACTTTTAGATAAGCTCATGGTTGATAGATAATTAGAGGGCTAAGCAGGAAGGAAGTGTTAGATTGGTCCTAGAGTAGGTTAAAAGATTAGCGCATCATCGTGAGCCAAAGAAACTGGGCTGTTCTGTAATGCTCTATGCTCTATATTCTAAGCATTTACTGATTTTATCTGCCTTTGTAATTGCTAAAGAGCTTAGAGATACTGCAATAAATAGAGATCTCAATACTGAGATCTGAATAATGGCATTTTCTTCTTTATTTTGCTAGTTGCTTGACCTGAAAATGACTTAAATCAGGGCTGTATCTAAGGTTTAGATCATAAATTCCTGCTCGGAGGTTTAGCTGCCTTGCTGGAAATACTATCAATGAGAAAAATAACCTGTCACATTGTAAGGCAGAGCAACAGTACATGTGAATGTTTTCCTCAGTGCTAGTTCAGGCAGGGCCTGCCAAGTTCAGTTACACTCAGTGGGTTTACCAAAGGAAGAAATACAGAAAATCTGACGATCTCCCACAGGTACTGTAATTAAAATTATCCCTTGCCTCACCCATGAGTTCAGCATCATTCATAGTTGGCCATTCATCACAGATTTTGTTTTATTGCGGGGGTAAAGTTATTCAGTTGCACCTATTTCCTTGCTCATTTAGAAGGAATGCAGGGACTATGTCTTTGCCAGATGGATGTTTATATACTTAGTGTTATGCCCAGAGTAGAGTTTCTCACTCATCTCTTCCCACCTTCTTCTCTCTCACCCCATTCCAACACTCGGGCGGACTACACTGACTGAGAAATATAATCCAACAAGGCATGTAGTGGAGTGCAATGGGACTGAGGAGCAATGCATCATGGGGCCTGGGACCCTTTGAGAAGAAACAGTCACAGCCAAAACAGTCATTTCTTGGAAATGAGCTGCCAACCCAGTGTAGGGCTAACATCACTCATATAGGAACCTGCATTTGACTTACACATGTGGGTAAAATAGGTGAGCAGATAAAAATGAAGGGAAGCCTCTCCTTATCTTTAGATGTTTGTCTAATGCAACATTATACCTCATCCTATTATTTGGCTTCACATTGCCTTTGTACATTCTAGGAAAGAATATCCACTAAAACCAGAAGCAATATTCAGCAGAGCTGTGAAAAAGCAATAACCTGTTTTCTTTGGAACTGCTCTGGCTTCTGCTGTAATGTTGGCCTGGTTTCCTTTGGTGGCCACACACATTGAGATGTTTGTGTGTTAGATTACTTGAGGACCTGCCGAGTGGTAAGGCTGACGTTCCACAGTGCTGGCCCTGGTAGGGAGGACATTCTGGCTTCATGTCCACACAAACAGGTGTCATTCCAGGATTGTGTCATCCAGCCTGGATTTCACAACGTGGTCCTCTATTTGGCTGTGACAAGACTCAAAACCATTTGCCATATTCACATAGGAAGTGAGCTTTATTTAATTTGCAGCGGAGCAAAGGTCACCAAGGTGAGAGTTTTGTCATTTTTAGAGGCTGAAGGAGGCAATCATTCTATTTATTTACTGCATGGAACAAGCTGTCCCTTTCAGCAACACTCCTATTTAACCCTAGCCTAATCATAGGACAATTTACAATGACTAGTTAACCTGCTAACTGGTAAGTCTTTGGAAAGAGGGAGGAAACTGGAACACCTGGAGGAAACCCATGCATTCCATGGGGAGGAAGCATAAACTCCATCCAGACGGTGCCGGAATTGAACTCTGAACTCTGACGCCCGAGCTGTACTGGCTTCCCACTAACTGCACCACCACTGTGGCACCCTATCACAAGATTCCACTAAGCTGTTGATTTGAAGAAATTGTAATGCTGATAGAACAGGAATTTGCCAGGACTGAATGGCAGAGAGACCATACAGCCTATATCTGTTTATTAATTTATTTTATTTTATTTAGAGATTTCTTTTATTATCAAAGTCAGAATCGGAAACAGGTTTATTATCACTGATATATGTCGTGAAATTTGTTGTTTTGTGCTACAGTGCAATATATAAAAATACTATAAATTACAATAAGAAAAGTATATATGATATAAAATAATATATTGGATTGTTAATAATATATTGGATATCATGGATTGTTAAGAAATCAGATGGTAGACGGAAGGAAGCTGTTCATAAAGCATAGAGTGCATGTCTTCAGGCTCCTGACCCTCGTCCCTGATGGTAGGGTTGCAATTATTGTGACACCACTACAGCTCGGATGTTCTGGAGTTTGGACTTTAATTCTGGTGCTGACTGTAAAGAGTCTGTACGTCCTCTCCGTGCAAGGCATGGGTTTTTTCCCAGGTGCTCTGGTTTCCTCCCACTGTCCAAAGACGTACTGGGTAGCTTAATCGGTTATTGTAAAGTGTCCTGTGATTAGGTTAGGGCTAACCAGGTCTGGCAGGGGGTTGCTGGGGCGGCGTGGTTCAAGGAGCTGGGAGGGCCAACTCTGCACTGTATTGCTAAATTTAAAAAAATACTAAAATCACGATCCGCGGACATGTCCTGAGCGACGGGGGTTCTTAATGATGAATGGCAACTTTTTCAGATGTCACTTTTTAAATATGTGCTGATTGGTGGGGTGGCTATTGCCCATGATGGAGCTGGCTGAGTCTACAAACTTATGCAACTTTGTTCCTATCCTGTGCATTGGCTCCTCAATACAAACAGACATACTTTATTGATCCCAAGGGAAATTGGGTTTCATTACAGCCGCACCAAGAACAGTGAAGAAATATAGCAATATAAGACCATAAATAATTAAATAATAATAATCATGCCAAGTGGAAATAATTCCAGGACCAGCTTATTGGCTCAGGGTGTCTGACACTCCAAGGGAGGAGTTGTAAAGTTTGATGGCCACAGGCAGGAATGACTTCCTGTGACGCTCAGTGTTACATCTCAGTGGAATGAGTCTCTGGCTGAATGTACTCCTGTGCCTAACCAGTACACTATGGCGTGGATGGGAGACATTGTCCAAGATGGCATGCAACTTGGACAGCATCCTCTTTTCAGACACCACCGTTGGAGAGCCCAGTTCCACCCCCACAACATCACTGGCCTCATGAATGAGTTTGTTGATTCTGTTGGTGTCTGCTACCCTCAGCCTGCTGCCCCAGCACACAACAGCAAACATGATAGCACTGGCCACCACAGCCTCACAGAACATCCTCAGCATCGTCTGGCAGATGTCAGATGAGGTTAGAGAGACTGGGCTTGTACATGCTGGAATTAAGGAGATTGAGAGGGGATCTGATTGCAACATATAAGATTATTAAGGGATTGGACAAGATAGAGGCAGGAAATATGTTCCAGATGCTGGAAGAGTCCAGTACCAGAGGGCATGGTTTGAGAATAAGGGGTAGGTCATTTAGGACAGAGTTAAGGAAAAACTTCTTCTCCCAGAGAGTTGTGGAGGTGTGGAATGCACTACCTCAGAAGGCAGTGGAGGCCAATTCTCTGGATGCTTTCAAGAAGGAGCTAGATAGGTATCTTATGGATAGGAGAATCAAGCCATATGGGGACAAGGCAGGAACCGGGTATTGATAGTAGATGATCAGTCATGATCTCAGAATGGTGGTGCAGGCTCAAAGGGCTGAATGGTCTACTTCTGCACCTGTTGTCTATTGTCTATATGAAGGAGAATAGCACTATAGCGTTCTAATAGCTTAGCAGCTAGTGCAGTGCTTTACAACACCAGCAACCACCAACCGGGATTCAGTTCATGTCGTTGCTGCATGTATCTTAATTTTCTTAATCTGTGTGTATTAATTGTTATACCTGATAAGTCCTGTTTAATCTTGTCAAGTCAATTGTGACTGGCTCATGTTTCCCACTTTCTATCATTATTTAAAGGGGACTCTTGTTCAATCCTTGTATGCTTGTGGAGAACGATTTGTCTTGTAGTGTCATTGGAGAGACATAATCTGATTAGGGATAGTAAGCATGACTTTGTCAAGGGCAGAACTGGGCTGAGAAGTAGCAGATGGAGTTCAACACTGATAAGTATGAAATGGTTCATTGCAGTAGATCATATTTGGAGACAGAATTATAATGTTAATGGTAAGATTCTTGGCAGTGTGGAGGATCAGCGAGATCTTTGGGCCTGTGTCCATAGGGCTTTCAAAGATGCTGCGCAAGTTGATAGTGTTGTTAGGAAGGCTTCTGGTGCGAAGGCCTTCATCAACCATGGCACTGAGTTCAAGAGCAGGAGGTAATGTTGTAGCTACATAAGACCTTAGTTAGACCCCACTTGGAGTACTGTATTCAGTTCTGGTCAACGCACTACAGGAAGGGTGTGGATACTCAAGAGATAGTGCAAATGAGGGATACAAGGAGGAGAGGTGTAAAAGATGATGAGAGGCATTGATTGTGTGGATAGCCAGAGGCTTATTCCCAGGGCTGAAATGGCTAATATGAGGGGACATAATTTTAAGGCTCTTGGAAGTAGGTAAAAGGGGGATGTCAGAGGTAAGTTTTTCATGCAGAGAGTGGTGGGTGTGTGGAATGCACTGTCAGTGATGATGGTAGAGGAGGATACAATAGGGTATTTTAAGAGACTCTTAGGTGCATGGAGCTTTGAAAAATAGTGAGCTGTGCAGTAGGGAAATGTTAGACAGTTTCTAGGGTAGTGTATATGGTCGGCACAACATTGTGGACTGAAGGACCTGTAATGTGCTGTAGATTTCTATGTTCTATGTCACTGAGTTGTACCTCTGATGCTCTGTTGGAATTCCTATGTATAACCTCTAGTTTCCATCTCTTCACGGGGAGGGTGCCATTCGTCCACTCCTGGGTTGAGTTGTTGCCAGCTCTCACAGTGACAGAGTTTGCCATTCCTCTGTACTTGGGTCCAGTTCTGCCAGTGACCACCATTACAGGAAGCATGCTACTGACTACGGGTACACAATAGTGAAGAATATACCATCAGGTTTACAATGATGAACATTTGAATATGTTTAAGGCAGAACATTTGTCTATTTAGGGATAGCAGTTCAACACAGGGTAGATGGGCCAAAGGGGCTATTTCTACACTGTAGTGCTCTATGGCTCGATGACTCTAAATATATGCAGTTTTTGATGGAGGCACTGATCTCAAAGGTAATATTTACTGTTGACTGGAGGTAAACATTAATAAATTGAGCAAATAACATGTCCCCAGCCTCTGTGTCTAAATGGTTTACAGGCTTTTAAGGCCTTTCTAGGTTTTGATTGCAATTTTACTGAATGAGTTCTTGATGTGATTGAAGACCCTGTCCCAAATGTTTACTTTGACGTAGCTACCTCCAATGAAAGCACTTACACAGAAGCTCAAGGAATGTTTGATACTGAGTCACATAAGTAGCTTTTAGAACAGGTGACCAAGTTGGTTGCTTTTCTTTGGGAGTGATTTAAAAAACAAGCTGTAGGAACTCAGTGGATCAGGGAACATCAGTGAAGGCAAAGCGATGTTTGAGATTCAGGGTCTAGACCCTCCATCAGGACTGAGAGTGTAGAAGGAAGATAGCTAGTACACAGAGGTGAGGCGGAGTCTGGTTGACAATAGGAGGAACCTGCATCCAGGACATCTTTAAGGAGCAATGCCTCAAAACTGTGACATCTGTCATGAAAGACCCCCATCACCCAGGACATGCCTTCTTCTCCTTCCTACCATCAGGGAGGAGGTGCAGGGCCTGAAGGCACATACTCAGTGATTTAGGAACAGCTTTTTCCCCTCTTCCATACAATTTCCAATCTCTGAATGGATGTTGAACCCATGAACACTACCTTACTATTTTTTTCTTTTATATAATATATATATATACAGTTTACAATTTAGTTTCTATGTACTGCACTGTACTGCTGCCGCATAACAACAAATTTCATGACATACTTCAGTGATGTTAAAGCCGATTCTGATATGGGTGTTGAGGATGGTCAGGCCAAGCCAGGTGAGCAGGTTTGAGATTGAGGCTAATGGGCAATGAATGGAAGCAGGTCAAAGATGGATGAAATGCGGATGAGGGAGGGATAAGCTGAGAAAGAAGAAACCCAGAAGAATAGGTGCCTGGATGATTGGCAGACAGAATGGAAAAGGTGAGCAAAAAGAAAGAGTATTTAGTGGACCAATGAAAATGAGAAAGGAACTCTGGAGAAGTGGGTAACAAACACAAAATGCCAGAGGAGCAAAGAGCCAATATTTTGGGTGGAGACCATTCATCAGGACTGGAAGGGAAAGGGGAAGAAGCCCGAATAAGAATAATAAGAAATCACCTGAAATCGGTAAATTCAATATTTATACTATTTTTGGTTTTTACATACCACACTCGTGTTTATGAATTTTCCACAGAACACTTCCAATAAATGAGTCATAGGGTTAGAGTCACAGAGCCTGGGAACAGGCCCTTGGCCCCAACTCATCCATGTTGCCCAAGATATCCATCTAACCTTTTAAATCTACTCCTCATCTTTCTTCCCCCATTCCTGCTGAAGGATTTTGGCTCAAAACTTCGACTGTACTCTGTTCCATAGATGCTGCCTGGCCTGCTGAGTTCCTCCAGCATTTAGTGTGTGTGGCATCCATCTAAACTAGTCCCGTTTGGCCCATTGCCCTATAAACCTATTTTATCCGTATCCTTGTCAAGGTGTCATTTAAATATTGCTTACGTACCTGCCTCAACCTCATCCTCTGTTCCATATACAGAACATCTTCTGGGTGAAAGCATTTTCTCCTCAGCTTCCTATTAAATATTTGCTCTCTCACCCTAAGGTTATCTCTGTTAGTTCTTGATTCCCCAACTCTGGGAGAAAGACTAAGCACATTCAGAAACAACAGTGAGCAAGCTTTCCAATGATCAATGAACTGTAACTAACTTTAAAGACCTTCCCTATGTGCTGCTCCTTATTGTGGTGGGGAAGTTTGTGTGCCTTAATGATCCCGGGAGCTATACCAGCTGGGACTTCAGTCCCTGGTAGGTTCAACCTTGTTGGGCAGGTTCCAGGTGAAAAGCCAGACGAATACAGCACCTGGTCCTCTCGGTTGTGGGTTGGGTGTAGGGCCAGCAACCCTACCCTGGAAAATCTTTACCGCAACAGAAACCGAAACAGGGAATCTTAATGATGCCGGTGAGAGGAGTGATGCAGAACTGGGAACAGAAATTATGACGGACGGAGATCAAAGCCACCAGGACATCTCTAGACTGAAAGCTAATCTTCTTTCACCCAGAGAAACTATCTATATTTGATGCTGGAATGTTCGAACTTTAAACTTGACACATTCCAGACAAAATGTCTATGACGTATCAAGAAGATCTTCTGGCCTGAGGAAATCAGAAACCAAGACTTGCTTACATCTTGCAATATGGAATCAATCTCAGTTTGTGTGAAGAGAAGATGATGGAGATGGCTGGGCCATGTAATGAGAATTGCAAATGATCAATTAGCAAAAGTAGCACTAAGGTGGACCCCACAGGGAAAGCGAAGTAAGGGCAGGCCCAAAATGACGTGGCGAAGATCTGTGGAAGTAGAACTGAAAGAAGTAGACCTGAACTGGGTAATGGTGAGCAGCAGTGTGAAAGACTGGCAGAAATGGAAGACCCTTGTGGAGGCCCCTTGTGCCACCTAGGCACTAAGGGTTCAGACGACAAACTTTAGAGACCAGACCTAAGGGAGATAGCCTCAAGATTTGGAGGAATGAATTTAGGATGGAGATGAGGAAGAGCTGGATTTCCTAGAGAGTAGTGAATCTGTGGAATTCTCTGCCCAGGGAAGCAGTAGAGGCTACCTCATGACATATTTGATGCACTCCTTTGGTTGGGGTTGATCATGAATGTTGTGTCACAGCCATCTATATCATATGCAAGCCAGTACACAAGCCCGGGCAGTACGATATGGAGAGCAAGTGGTTGCCCACGCAGCAGGCTCCCCTCTCCATGCAGCTGATGACTCCAAAGGAACGGCAGAGACTGATACAGTTCAGTATCAGTGGCATCACAGGAGTTGCCGGTCATCGTTGAACTCAACATAGGGACTCCAGCTCCAGATTTTTCCTCTAAGTTTACTCCTGAAGCCTTCACAAGGCAGCGGACGTTTGAAATAAAAGTTCTTCTTGTCCTAGGTGAGTTGCCAACCACAGTTGATAAGCCCCATCTGTCCGAAATGACTGGTTTTATATTTAATGTGGAACCATTTCTGCTGACAGAAGGGGAAAAGGCAGGTTAATGTTATTAAATATACTTAAGACAAAATTAGGTAGATTTTTGCATGGCAGAGCAATTAAGAGATGGGTAAAAGGGAGGTAGATGAAACTGAGTCTAATGCCAACCATGATTTTATAAATGGCAGAACAGGCTCAACAGACCAGATGCTCGACTCCTGCTTTTGTTTTTGATTCCAGTTTGACTTACGGGAAATCACTTTGCTCAAGTAACCTAGCAGAGTTAAACAGAAGGAAATGCTGAAAATACTCTTCAGGTTCAGCAGGATCAACACAAAACCTTTATATGTTGCTCCAGTTTTCCATCATCCCTGTTTGTCTTGTGTCATTGTAAAACATTGGCTAAGGTGGATTCTTTTAAGATTCAAGATTCAAGTTTATTTATCACATGTACATTGAAACATACTGTAATATCTGGATCTATTTCTCTTAGCACAACAACTCCCTTTAGTACTAATTATTGACTGATAACTTACACATGCACATTGGCTAGTTGCTCTCTCTGCAAAGTGAATACACACATTAACATCTCCTTCGAGTGTGTGCCTTTATTTATTTGATATGCAGTTGTACAGACACAACAAATTGGTGATGAACACGAACCTGAATGTCAGTGAATATCTCCAGATACACTGACAGTTAAGAGGTGAATGAATTCGGATGATGGGAGAGAGACGGCGAGAGGAAAGAGTGAACTGAACCAATACAGAAAAGGAGGTCAGGGAATCTAGAAAAGGCCACACGAGTAACACTGTACAATACACAGTGAAAGATGCCCAACTAGCAAGACTAAAGTAAAAATAGCGTGATGATGACCTTAGTTGGGAAAGTTGACAAATTTGATAGTGTTAATGAGAACTGGGAATTGTATATCAAGAGAGCAGCCCAAGTGACCGGAGGCGAGCCAGAGACTGTCACAGTTGCTTAATGCTAATGAGATGTTTGCAACAGAGAAAGTTGTCTTTGACAAGACACAGGATATATCTGGATGTATTTTTTTTAGTGCATTGACTCGCATTAGCACCAGTTATTTACTGATAACTTACGCATGGGCATGGATTTGTTGCTGCCTCTGCAAAGTGAATACACATGTTAACTTCTCCTGTGAGTTTCTGCTTTTACTTATTTGATATTTGTTATACAGATCAACACATATAGTGCAATGCACCATTTGCAGGTGTCATCAGACGTTCTGTCACCAACACAGCATGGCCACAATGTTTGGCAGAACACAAAACACAGCAAAACAGAACACAACAAGCAACAAAACAACTACAGCAAAACAAGCTCCTGTTCCTTCCTCCCACCTATACGCATATACAGACCTCTAACCGCAAGACAGGCCATATTATTCAGCCTCCGGCCTCCGGTTCCAATGACATGACCCCAAAAGTTAGGCCTCGCACTCTGATCTCAAGATTAGAACTAGGGCATAGCCTCAAGATTCAGGGGAGTAAATTTAGGACAAAGATGAGGAGGAACTGCTCTTCCCAGAGGGTGTGAATCTGTGGAATTCTCTGCCCCATGAAGCAGTGGATGCTACCTCAGAAAATATATTTAAGAAAAGGTTGGATAGATTTTTGCATAGTAGAGGAATTAAGGATCATGGGGAAAAGGCAGGCAGGTGGAGATGAGTCCATGGCCAGACCAGTCATGATCTTATTGAATAACAGAGCAGGCTTGACAAGCCAGATGGCCTACCTCTGCTCCTATTTCTTATGTTCTTATATTCTCCCAGATTCATGAAGCCAGTGTGCTATCGAACTTCATTCCTCCTTCATGGTTCAGATTTGGAGAGGACTGAAATACAAAGCAGAAGCAGTTAGAGTCATACAGTATACACAGTATGAAAACAGTCCCTTCAGCTCAACTTGTCCATGCTGATTAAGGTTCCATCCTTAGCTATACCCTCTTATGCATTTGTCCCATACCCCTTTACACCATTCCTACACATTACCCACCTGAAAGTCTTTTAAATATTAAAACATTAAAATCTTTAAAAGCACAGAGATGAGGCAGGATGGTAGTATAGTGGTTAGAGCCGTTGCTTTACAGTGCCAGGGATCAGAGTTCAATTCCCACTGCTGTCTATATGTTCTCCCCTTTATTACATGGGATCTCCCTTTATCCTCTGGGTGCTCCAGGTTCCTCCCACATTCCAAAGACTTTTGGGTTAGAGTTACTGTGTTGAAGGCATGCTATGCTGGTACCTGAAGCATAGTGACATTTGAGAACCGTCTCCAGCACAATCCTTGCTGATCTGATTTTACACAAATGACGCATTTCAGTGCTTGTTTTGATGTTTTGATGTACATGTGACAAATAAAGCCATTTTATTTAATTTAGATCCAATGCAGCAAGGCAGACTGACAAGAGAGCCTTGCAGATAAATCAGGAAGGAGAAAGAGTCATAGAGTCATAAAAACAGGCCCTTTGGCCCATCTAACCCATGCTGAGTCATTAATCTGCCTAGTCCCATTGAACTGTACCTGGACCATAGCCCTCCATGCCCTTCCCATACATGTACCTATCTGAAGTTTTATTAGATGTTGAAATTGAATCAATATCTACCACTTCCACTGGCAGTTCTTTACCCTGTCAAGATCCACTGAGTGAAGAAGATCCCCCTCATGTTCTCCTTAAACATTTCACCTTTCACCTTTAACCCTTGGCCTCTAGTTTTAATCTCACCCAACCTCAGCGGAAAAAGCCTTTCATTTACCCTTTCTATACCCCTCATAATTTTGTGTTCTCTATCAAATTTCCCCTCGTTTTTCTATGTTCTGGGGAATAAATTCCTAATCTATTTCATTTTTCCCTATAACCCAGGTCCTCAAATCCTGGCAAAATCCTTTTCAATTCTCTCTGCACTCTTCCATTAACATCTTTCCTGTAGGTTACCAAAGCTGCACACAATACTCCAAACTAGGCCTCACCAATGTCTTACACAATTCCAACATAACATCCCAACTCCTGCACTAAATATTTTGAATTATGAAGGCCAATGTACCAAAACCTTTCTTTACAACCCTATCTACCTGTAACACCACTTTCAAGGAATTATGGATCTGTATTCCCAGATCCCTCTGTACTACCACACCGTGCAAGTCCTATACTGATTTGTCCTCCCAAATTGCAACACCTAGCATTAGATTGAACTGGATCTGTGGCTGTGGTCAACAATGATTGACACAGCACTGAACTGACTGACTCAGTGGCTGTGGCCACAGTCTTTAGGTTCTGGACTGGCTTTAGTCACCCCTACGGCTCGTGGCTGTGGATTCACTTTTGGGGACTCTGCAGTTTGGTGCTTACTGTTTAGTGTATTATTTGTTTGATTTTTGCTGTTTCTGTGATTTGTTCCTTTTTTTTGTATGTCTAATGGCCTTGCGTGAGTGTTTTCTTTAAGTGGATTCTATGATGTTTCTTTGTTTTGTGGCTGTCTGCAAGAAGACGAACATCAAGGCTGAATACTGTGTACATACTGTACTTGGAACTTTTAAATTCTATCTGACATTTTTCAGTCCGTTTTCTCAGCTGATCCAGATGGTGCTATAGACTTTGATAGTCTTTCTCGCTGTCCACTAGTTGACTTTGTACTTCAGCAAGAACAACAAGAAAGAAGGAAGAACTGAGGGCAAAAGGGAGTAGGAACAAGGGTTATGCTGTGTAACAATGCCAAACAAATATGGATACAGAGAGTTTCCTATGCACCATAGAAAAAGTCCCAGTCTCTCCTTGTAACCTAAGCCCTATAACATCCTCGTAAAATTCTTTTCTGCTCTCTCCACTTTAATGACATCCTTCCTACAGCAAGGCAACCAGAACTTTACACAGACCCTGAAGACCTAAATTCAATAATTCAGTAACAGCTTCACCCCTCCACCATAAGACTTCTGAACCATCCATTATCCCCTTGAACACTACCTCATTATTCCTTTATAATGAATAATTATTACTTATTCACTTTTATTTATTTTGTCCACTATTATTTATTTATTGCAAATTCTGGCAATTTTTTGTCTTTACCCTGTACTGCTGCCATAAAGCAAACCCAATGATAATAAATCAGATTCAGTGACGGCAAGTGAGCGAAACACTTCCCTCACCAGCCTGTCAACCTGTTTCACCGCAGTGCCGTCATCAGATCCGAATCATGCTCTCTTCTCACTGCTGCCATCAGGAAGGAGGTACAGCACTCACACCACCAGATTCAGGGACAGTTACTACCCCTCAGCCATCAGGATCTTGAGCCAAGCGAGATAACATCACTCAACTTCACTTGTCCCATCATTGAAACGTTCCTGCAAACTGTGGACTCACTTTCATGAGCTCATGTCTTTGATACTTAGAGCTTATTAGTTATTGTTTTTATTATTTATTTTATTCTCTTTCTTTTTGTATTTGCAAAATTTCTTGTTTTTTCACATTGGTTGTTGTTTGTCCTTTTGGGTGATGCTGTTCATTGATTCTATTGTGTTTCTTGTATTTATATTTATATTTTATTTTATTGAGATACAGTGCAGAGTAGGGCCCATCCGGCACTTTGAGCTGCACTGCCCAGCAACCCATGATTTCACCCTAGCTAATCAGGGGTCAATTTTACAATGACCAATTACTCTACTAACCACGATGTCTTTGGACTGTGGGAGGAAACCAGAGCACCCAGAGGGCACCCACACAGTCACAAGGAGGATATACAAACCTCTTACAGACAGTGTTGGAATTGAACTCTGACACACCTAGCTATAATAGCGTTGTGCTAACCCTCATGGGCATGCGGAGAACATACAACCTTCTTACGGACAGCATTGGGAATTGAACCCAGTTAACTAGTACTGTAAAGTGTTGTGCTAATCATTACACTACCTTGCCGCTCCTGTGAATGCCTGCAAGAAAATTAATCTCAGGGTTGTATATGGTGACGTATACATACTTTGGTAATAAATTTACTTTGTATTAGAATCAGATTTATTATCACTTAGTTGTTTTATGGCAGCAATACAATAATTTCTGAAACAATAATTATGTGCCTGAACCAGTCAAGCTTCAGACCAATCATAAATCCAAGGTGGATCTTCTAATAACAGTGATGCCAAGATTCAGTGGTCAGACTCTGTCCTGTTGGGCATGAATATGGTATGGCACTCCTGAGGCACCATTACATTGTATCTATATAGCAGCCCTTACCCAACGGCATGGAATTAAGTGTAAACTGAGAGAATCGATGGCCGATTTGATGTCGTCAGATTTATGTGTTGTCCAAAGTGAACAATAAGCTCAGGAATATTTCATCTGCCAACCAAATGATAATGTTGCATGATACAGTGCAATGTTTCAGCATCACTGCGTAGCAGATAATATAATGCTATTACACCACCAGCTGCAAGATAGGAGTTCAATTCCCACCACCGTATGTAAGGAGCTTTCTCCTTCTCCCTGTGACTGTGTGGGTTTCTTCAGGGAGCTTTAGTTTCCTGCCACAATCCAAAGATGTATGGGTTAGGAGTGCTGAGCTGTGGATGTGATACGTTGCCCCAGCACAATCCTTGCTGATTTAATTCATTGCATATGACACATGTCACTGTATGTTTCTATGTTTCAAACATGTGACAAACAAAACTAGTCTTTCTTTCTCTTTGCTTTCTCAATTTTTCAACCGAAATAAACTTGTTCTTGATAGAAAAGTGCAATTAGACTCATCAAATAAGCCTGAGGTTCTAATGTCACTTTCTTAACATGGGTTTCAAACATTTTATTTAATGAATACAGCAACAATCTGTTTAAAGGGACTTTGGGGGAATGCTTTGGTATTCCAGTGCTTGGAGCACATCCAGAAAATCAGGATGTTTCCGAGACAATTGAAAGACCAATTCTCAGAGCAAATACCCAGTCTTCCGAAAACTACCCTTCAAATCATTTCATATTAAACCCACGCTAGAATACCAGATGGAGAGAGCTGTTCAGAAAGGGGATAATGTATTTCTATATTTAAGCCTCTGGCCACTGTTTGTTACTGTTAGATGACAGTATGCTCCAATTTTATGAGCCCTGGGTAGCATTATGTAACAATTGTGTTCTATACCTCTGTCACTTAAGATTGCACTCAACAAGGTTAGACTATTAATGACAACTGCCACAGGCAGCTTTATTTTCATTCCAAAGAATTTTATAACATTCTACTCTTTTCAATACAGTTGTCAATCCAGTGCATGTCAGGTAATCCCCTAGTGGAAACAAATATTAATATATAGAAGTACTTACAGAAATATTATATGCACTTGTTTCTTAGTTCTCTGAGCCAGCATGAATGCACTCGTGCCTTTAGCACTTGGCTTTCCTTGTGCTTTGTTTTACTGGTTTTATTTGAGATCAGACTGTGATAGATAGCCTTTTAGATTGTAGAACCTATTTAAATCTAGTGAGAAGTCTCATATGACCACAGCCACAAGGTTTCTCCATAGGTTCAATCACCGTGAGAATACTTTAAGCTTTGAATGGGTGACCTGATACGAGATGTCATTTCTGCTCTGAAAATCAAATTATTTTTTTCTTTTTCTTCTTTCACTTATTGCCTTGGGGTTATTCATCCTCAAGATGTTGGTCGATCTCAGCCAAGCTTGTTACAGGGTTGATCCGAACTTGACCTCCCTAAGGAGAGCTAGAGATTGTTGCAGCAGAGCAGCAGGAAGGGAGATAGAGAGAGTGCAGGAGTCATTGAGAAGGAAGTTGCTGGGACTGAAGAGCTTCAGTTATAATGAGAGGCTGGATAACCTGGGCCTGTTTTCCTTGAAGCAAAGAAGACTGAGGGGTGTCCTTATAGAGCGGGGTTTACAAACTGGGGTCCACATACCCCCTGGTCAATGATATTGGTCCATGACATAACAAAGGTTTGGAACTCATGAGGGACCTAGATAAGGTAGATAGTCATCTTTTTCCCAGGGTAGGGAAGTCTAAAATCGGAGGGAAATGGTATTAGGTGAGATGCAAAAGATTTGAGGGAGATCTGAAGAGCAAATTCTTCACGCAGACAATGGTGGCATGTGGAAATTTGTTGTTGAAGTATGTATTCCTCCATCACCTTTGAGAATAAGATCTAGATAGCTACAACTTCATGTTAAAAAATTGCCCTACAAGCTTTTAAAACTTTTCATCCTCTAATCATAAATCTATCCCCTCAAGTACTTAACATTCCCACCCTGAGGAAAAAGACATTATCCCTCCTGTCTAAAGATCTCACAACTTTATATATTTATACATTGCTATTACATTTTTCTCATTCTCACCCAGCAGGAAATCATCAGTCAACCATCACCATCAAGGGTCACAATGTTGAAATTTACTCCTGGCAATAGGTCTTCCAGGAGGTAATTATGAAAATTACTTGGAGTCATAGAGAGATATAGCACAGAAATGGACTCTGATCTCATTCATGAAACTTTAAATTCCTCAGTGTTAGCATTTTAGAGGAACTGTCCTGCCCAGCATGTAAATGCAATTACAAAGAAAGCATGGCAGCACCTCTACTTCCTTAGGAGTTTGTGAAAATTTGGTATGACATCTAAAATTTTGACTAACTTCTACAGATGTGTAGTGGAGTGTATGCTTCACGGCCTGGTATGGAAACACCAATGCCTTGAATGGAAAGTCCTCCAGAAAGCAAAAGGATACAACATAGTTCATCGTGGGTATTGAATTCTTTGGATTTACTGAGCATGCCTGCAAGAAAACAAATCTCAGGGTTGTATATGGTGACATATATGTACTTTGATAATAAATTTACTTCGAACTCTAATTGTTGGTTCTTTTCAAGGCATTCCAGATTCTACCACCTGCTTACACTTTTAAGGCCATTTAGAGTGGCCGGTTCACCTACCACTGCCTGAGACACTGACAATTCCTCTCATCTCCCCCTCCCTCCACACCTGCATGGGTGCTGCTCTCCAGCAGACTGTTTATTGTCTCAGCCTATCTAGCTATGCACCTTAGGGATGTGGAATGAACTGGAATACAGTTCCACCCAACAGTTAAGATATCCCAAAGACCATTAAGCAATGAGGTGAGGCCCTCCGTTGAGTTTGACCATAGATGTTGTGTTCTAGCTGTCTACGTGTTACCCTGTGTCATAGTGGAAGAGGTAAAAGGCTGAAGAAGAAGTAATCTAACAGGAGGGGAGAATGAACCATGGAAAAAGGAAAGGTGGGGGCGAACCAGAAAGAGATGAGCAAGTGAGGGAAAGAGAAGCGTTGAAAGTGGAATGAGAATGGAGAATGGAAGAAGAGAGAAGAGGGAGGGCTGAGAAATTACTGGAAGTTAGAGAAATCAATGTTCAATTTCTATTAACTACAATATTTATTCACTTTAATAGACTACAGATGATTAGGTGGCATATTTCAGCTCATAACAATAGCACCTTCCATATCCAGTAACCCCACTTCAAATCTGACCTTTTGCATCATCTCCGTGTTCCTTCACACGTTGAATGTTTGATGGTCTTTGTTGTGTGTGCCTTTTTGTGGATTCTGTTGTCTTTCTTTATTTACTGGCAGCCTATAAGAAAATGAATCTCAAGGTCGTATATGGTATACATACTTTGATAATAAATTTACTTTCCACTTTGAACTTTGAGTGTGCATTTCTCTCTAATAGATTGATTTTTAGTCAGAGGCTGAGGGAAGACCTGATAATTTTTTCATTACGAAAGGCATTAGATAGAGTAGACAGCTAGAAACTTTTCCAAACATAGCAATGCCACATTAGAGGGTGGGCAGGGGCAGTTTTAAGCAAATGTGTGGGGCAAGTTCTTTATTACACAGAAAATGCTATGAACACACTATCAGAGGTCATGGTAGAAACAGATGCAATTGTGGCGTTCAACAGACTTTTAGAAAAGCACATGATTTAAGGTAATAGAGGGATTATGGATCAAATGCAGAGGGAAGAGATTGGATTAATTTGCCATCATGCTTGGCACAGACCTGTGGGCTGAAGGACCTGTTCCTGTACCGTACTCTTCCATGTTCTGCATTTTCCATGACTGCATGAGGTTTCCCCTCAGATGGCCTGGTTTCCTCACTCATCCCAGGGAGATGGCAATCAGTGTAAATTGCCCCTAATGTGGGCAACTAATAGGAAAATGACAGGAATAGGTTATAAAGGAAATTGGTGGAAGAATGCAATTGCTTTGTGAGATAGTTTAAACTCAAAGGGTCAAATGGCCTCTGATGCCACTTGGAATTGTGAAATATAGGGTGGAATTTCCTGTATTATTTTGTATATCAAGAACTGGAGTATATCAAAAACAAGAGGGAATCAGTTGAATGAGGATAAACATGAAAAAAAATCTGCAGATGCTGGAAATCCAAAGCAACACACACAAAATGCTGGAGGAACTCAGCAGGTCAGTCAGCATTATGGAAAAGAGTAAATAGTTGATGTTTCGAGCCAAGACCCTTCATTGGGACTGAGGTTCAGAATGAGGATATTTAAAGTTAATTTGTGGAAAGAGTTTATTTTACAAAGATAGTGGTAGATATCTGGAACCTAGTGCCAAAGGAGGAGGTGGAAACAGAAACTACCTCTACATTTAACAGGAATTAACACAGGCAGGTCTAATCATTACACTGATCAAATCGTACAGATCAAGTCATTACACTGTACATTGAGGCAGAATAAGGTAAAACAACAACAATGCAGAATAAAGTGTAAGGGCAGGTTGCTGTTTTTGAGCAGGTTGATCAGGGTGGTAATGGGAGCTTTAGCAAAGAATGTTTTTCCCGTGGCCTGCAGCGGGCTAGCAGTGTGACGCTGAACTGAATGAAGCAGAATACCTCTGGACTCCCGGCCTGATGTTTGAATAGTCTATGTGCCGCACGTTTGCTTTGTGCCTTTCACAGAATTCGTACTTTTTTGCGCATTGGGTGTTTGATGCCTCTTGAGCAGGTTCCATGGTGTTTTGTTGTGTTGTGGCTGTGTGCAGGAGGTTGGATCCCAGAGTTGTATTCCGTACACAGGCTTTGATAATAACTGCACTTTGAATCTTCGAAAAGGTGCGCTGCAGGTAAACAATGAAGTGTAAGATCATAACCAGGTAGATTGTGAGGCCAAGAGTTCATCTTATCAAACAAGAGGTCCATTCAAGATTCTGATAATCAGTGGGATAGGAGCTGTTCTTGCGCCGGGTGGTTCATGCTTTCAAGCTTTTGTGTCTTCTGCTCAATGGGACAGGAAGGAAGGGAGAAAGTCTGGGGTTGGTGGGATCTATGATAATGCTGGCTGCTTTACTGAGGCAGCGAGAAGTCCAGATACAGACCGAGGGAAGGCTTGTTCCTATGATGTACTGAGCTGTGCCTACAACTCTCTGCGGTCATATGCAGAGCAGTTTCCATACCAAGTCATTCCGTATCCAGCCAAAATGATTTCTGTGATGCATTGATAAAAATTGGTAAGAGTTGACAGGAGAATGCTGAATTTCTTTAACCTACTGAGAGAGTAGAGGTGCTGTTCTGGGACCCCTTCTCTTTGTGATTTTTATAAGTGACTTGGAAGAGGAAATGGAGGGATGGTTAGTAAGTTTGCTGATGACACAAAGGTTGGGGGTGTTGTGGATAGTGTGGAGGGCTAACATCATCATCATCATCACTGTGAACCTTGTTTTATGACGTGGGTGATTATGGTCTTTCCATGACCCATAGTTGTTCTTAACAAATTTTTCAACAGAAGAGGTTTGCCTTTGCCTCCTTCTGGGCAGTGTCTTTACAGGATGTGTGAACCCAGCCATTATCAATGCTCTTCAGAGATTGTCTGCCTGGCATCAGTGGTCGCACAACCAGGACTTGTGATATATACCAGCAGCTCATGCGACCATCGACTACATGCTCCCATGACTTCATGTGCCCCTCACTTATCGGGGACCAACGTGGGTGCTACACCTTGCCCAAGGGTGACCTGCAAGCTAGTAGAGGGAAGGAGCACCTTACACCTCTTTTGGGGGAGATGTATCACCACCCTCTCACCCTTAGTATATAAACATGTCAACATGAGCATGGTAAGCTGAAGAGCCCTCCCCTTTGCTTTAAAATTCTATCAGAGGGTAGAAAGGTGCTCAGTTTAACGTGACTTTCAACAGTCTGGCACCACGTAAATGCTTTATCGGCTGGTTAAACCCAACTTTGTGCTCAGTTCACCCAAATGGAATCTCATCCCAAAGTTCAAAGTAAATTTACTGTCAAAGTGCATATATGTCACCACATTCAGCTCTGAAATTCTTTTTCTTGTGGACATTCAGTGTAACTATGAGAATCACAACAGAATCAGTGAAAGATTGCCCCAATAGGATGGACAAACAATCAACGTGCAAAAGATGACAAATCATGCAAATACAAAAAGAATAATAATAATAACATCCCAAAATCACTAAACAATAGCATTAAAGAATTGGGCTTACATAGCAATACTTATATATGTTAGCAAATCTCCAGGTAGCTACATTACTAAACCCCCACTAGTACAAAAGTTCCTAGCAATTGGAAAGTGAGCATACTTGGCTGTGTCCATACCTTAGGTTTTACCAGCTTGAGCTGAGAGAAAACAAAAACACAACAGTAAGAATAATAATAAAGAAGCAATAAATATTGAGAACATATAATGAAGAGTCCTTGAAAGTGAATCCCATAGGTTGTGGGGATAGTTCAGTGATGGGCAAGAGAAGTTGAGTGAAGTTATCCCCTTTGGTTAAAGAGCCTGATGGTTGACGGATAATAACTGTTCCTGGCCCTGGTGTTGTGGGTCCTGAGACTCCTGTACCTTCATCCAAGCATGGTGCAATACACGTGTCAATAGTCAGCCAGAACTGAGGACACAGCTGAAGAGTGGGATTGAGGACAATGATGAATGGAGTCACAGGGAAGAAATAAAATGTGGCACATATGGAAATTTACTTTGGAAAGAGGGGAAAGTCTAATCTTACACTATTTCAAGTGCTTGTGGCCTCCAAGTTTTGGCATCCTTCCAAATGTAACATTAGAGGACTTGAAGATTAGGACTACAAATGTTCAATATAAAGTAAAGTTTAGAAGATTTTTGAAGGAAGAAAGATTTGAGGTTGTGTGATTATAACCAGTGAATAGCATCTGTTGTCATATATTTTTGAAGGAACTCAGCTCTCCTTTTCCAATTCCAAATGAGCTCTAGGAAGTCTAACAGCGACAGAGAATAAGCAGCTGGGTATTTCTCCATTGTAATCGCACTCCCAGCTGGTGCTGTTAGTTTTCTTCAGAGGAAGCTCCCCAGCCAGTTAAATATCGCAAGGAGACTTTAATATCCAGCAGCTAATTCTTATTTTGGAACATTAGACAGTGATTGCCTAACGCCTGTGTTATCTAACCTGATTGCTTTCACATACAATAGACTCGTACACATTTTTCCTACTTCTCTGAGGACTGTGCCCTTCTCACGTGGAGATGCTTGTGAGTTTCTGAAATCCCAAGAGTGATGCCAGTTTCAGCAGAGCTCCTGGTAGGATCATCCATGGCATTAAGGTGCAGGGGGGAGGTTTCAGGAACAGAGCTATCGAACCGAGACCTTAATGGTGGAGCTGGCTGAGCTGATGACACATCACAATGACAGAGAAGGCAGCAGTAAAGAATGCCCAGTCATTTGGACTGTGGCCCTGATCTATCAAGAATTGTGCACATCAGACTCCCCACATTAAGCAAAAACACACACAAGTGTTCTCCATTAAGGGAAAAACCCCTTGGGAGAACATTATAGTCAACACAAGTGATTGCACTACTACAAGTAGAAAATTCCTTGCCAATTGACGCTTACAACATAGAAGGAGGCCATTCAACCCATTACTTTCATGTTAACTGAACATTGACTGTAGGTAATGGTATGTAGCTTTTGGTATGCTGGCCTTTATAAATCAGAGCATTGAGTATAGGAGTTGGGATGTAATGTTAAAATTGTACGAGGCATTGGTGAGGCCAAAGTTAGAGTATTGTGTACAGTTCTGGTCATCGAATTATAGGAAAGATGTCAACAAAATAGAAAGAGTACAGAGGAGATTTACTAGAATGTTACCTGAGTTTCAGCACCTAAGTTACAGGGAAAGGTTGAACAAGTTAGGTCTTTATTCTTTGCAGCATAGAAGGTTGAGGGGGGAATTGATAGAGGTATTTAAAATTATGAAGGGGATAGATAGAGTTGATGTGGATAGGCTTTTTCCATTGAGAGTAGGGGAGATTCAAACAAGAGCACATGAGCTGAGAGTTAGGGGCAAAAGTTTAGGGGTAACACGAGGGGGAACTTCTTTACTCAGAGAGTGGTAGCTGTGTGGAACGAGCTTCCAGTAGAAGTGGTAGAGGCAGGTTCGATTTTGTCATTTAAAAAAAAAATTGGATGGGTATATGGACAGGAAAGGAATGGAGGGTTATGGGCTGAGTGCAGGTAGGTGGGACTAGGTGAAAGTGAGCGTTCGGCACGGACTAGAAGGGCCGAGATGGCCTGTTTCTGTACTGTATTTGTTATATGTTTATATGGTTATATAGGTTAAACTGACTTCTGATGTCTTGCACCACCAGATTCCTACGCGTTGGGAAATGAGCTGAACCAGGTGACTGCAGTTTCACAAGGAGGACATTTTAGGAACAGTGATCATAACTACATGGGTGATGGTGTGGAGAAACATCTCTACCAAAGGAGGTGTGAAGCGCTCTTCCCTCCACTAGCCTGCAGGTCATCCTTGAGCAAAGTGTAGCACCTACTTAGCCCCCATTCAGGGCCACATAAAACCATGGCAGCAAGCAGTGGATGGCTGTATCAGCAGCTGGTGCTGATTATGTGACCAGGCAGACAATCTCTGAAGGGCATTGATCATGGCTGGGGTCGCCCCTCTTGTAAAAATACTGCCTAGGAGAAGGCGATGGCAAACCACTTCTGTGGGAAAAATTGCCAAAGATGGTTCTGATCAAAGAGCATGATCGCCCACATCATTCAACATGGCATCCAATGCTCATCATCATAGCTCCACAGGTTTTCACATAGTTATGAATAAAGATAAGGTTTGAGGGAATGTGGTTCCTTAAGGTTGTTATAGCCAAGGGTGGTAGTGGGGACGATCTCCACTACGTATTAAATGCTCCCAATGTGATGAGTCTCAAATAGGCTCTGTCCAACAAGTCCAGCTCCTTACTTTCACACGTGGCTTAGCTATTAAGCCCTGTTGAACAGTTTCTACAGACAGGAGAAGGGGCAAAGGTGGGTTACTAACACCTTAAAAGCAGTTGCTTTGGCCAGATGGGGCTGGTCAGCTGTGGTTGGCAGCTCATTTAGGAGAAGAAAAAGTCTGTTCTAAAATCTTCACTGCCTTGCAGCTATACTCACTCATGGGAAAGGTGTTGGGAGCAAACCCTGAGGAACAATCCAGAGCAGGATTTCCCTAGGCAGTCCTACACTCAGTTCAGCACCTACTGGTATGTCCTGCAATACCATTAGTGCCAAGCTGTATTGGCCGCTGCCATTTCTTTGGATTCATCAGCTGAGCGGCAAGTGGGAGCCTGCAATATGGGCAACATCTTGCTCGCCACATTGTTCTGTGCTGGCTTGCATACTGCCTTGCTTATCATGTAGACAGCCGGGACGCAACATACATGGTCAACCCCAACCAACGTAGGGCTTCAAGTGTGGAAAAGTGCAAAACTAGGGGCGGGGAGATTGCAGCTGTGTTAGGCAGGTGCTGGGGAGAGTAGCTAGGGAGAGATACCAAGTCCTTGAAACGTCAGCCCTCCAAACCCCACCCATCCATGCACTTACCTCTTCAATGTTGCAGTCAAACCCGAATCCATCACTTCTGCTCAAAGTTCAGGACCAAAATGTTCCTGTGAAATAATCTGTCAGCGGAAGTGGTGGATGTGGGCTTGATGTATCATTTAAGAGAAGTTTGGATAAGTACATGGATAGGAGGCATAGAGACGGCTATGGTTTCGGTGCAGGGCTGATGGGGCAAGACAGAACAACAGTTTGCCATGAACATGATGGGACTATTTCTGTGCTCCATGAGTATGACTCTGTGTGGAAAACAAGGACGGCAAGGTTTGGGGATCTTGGATTACAAGAGATGTGGTAAATTTAGTCAAAAAAGGAAACATACTGTATTTAAGGTATAGGAAGTTGAAACTGGAGAGGGCCTTTGAGGAATATAAAGAAACAGGAAAGAATGTGGAATCAGGAAAGTTAAAAGGGCCAATGAAACGTCCTTTGTGAGTCAGGTTAAGGAGAAAACCAGGGCATCTTTTGCAAAGGGGGGAATTTGTGTATAAAGTCTGGGGAATGGAGGAGACTATTCACCAATAAGAAGGACATGGTTGATACTTAGATCAGGGTGAGGTATGCTAATAGTCTAGAGAATGTTGTTATCAAGAAGGAGGTGGTATTGAGGTTCTTCAAAGATCTTTAAGATGGATATCTCCATCTGGTGGGATTTATCCCAGAGCGCTGAGAGAGGCAAGAAAGGAAATTGCTGTGGCCTCAACAGAAATCTTTATATCTCCTTTAGTCATTTGTGAGATCCTAGAAGACTAAGGGACAACCAATGTTGTTCCTATGTTTCAGAAGGATAATAGGAACAATCAAAGAAATTATAGGCTAGTGAGCCTTATATTAATGGTAGGGAAATTATTGAAGAACATTGTGAGGGACAGGGATTTTAAAAAGTATGGACTTCTTAGGAGCAGTTGTTGTGGCCTTGTGTGGACAAAGTCTTCTGCCACAATTTTCCTTCTTTTTTTGAGGATGTGACAAAGATTTTTGATTAGGCTTGGGTAATTGATGTTGTATACTGTATATGAACTTTGGTAAAGCATTTGACAAGGTCCCACATGGTAGTCTGATCCAGTAGTTGAAGCCAATGAGATACATTGAGATTTGGTAGATTGGTTTCAAAATCAGCTTGGTCATAGAAGACAGAGGATATTGGTGGAAGGCCTGTATTCTGATGGGAGGTCTGTGACCTGTGCTGTTTTGCAGGGATCAGTACTGGGACCTCTGTTGTTAGTGACATTTACAAATCATGTGAACTGATTAGTAAGTATGTAGATGACATGCAAATTGGTGAGGCTCTGAATAATCAGGAAGATTGTCAATGGAACAGGAGGAAAAGAGGACAATTGGGAACATGGCAGAGAAGTGGAAGACAGAGTTTAATCCAGAGAAATATAGGGTGTTGCGCACTAATATTCAGAAGGATCTTGGGATGCAAGTCCATAGCTCCCTGAAAGTGGCAACAGAAATAGACCGAGTATTAAAGAGGTGATACATTAAAATTACAACAGTCCTATGTTCTACTAAAGTAGGGGTTCCCAACCTTTTTATGCCATGGACAAATACCATTAAGCAAGCAGTCTGTGGATACCAGGTTGGGAACCTCTGTATTAAGGAATTTCTTATCACTTTGTCGTGGTGTTGCGGCTTGTGAGCTCCTGCAATCCTGAGAGCGATGTTGTCTGGAGTTTAGTCACCTGGTGCCTAGCTGCTCTGCTGGTGGGGTCACCCATGGCGGTAAGGTCAAGGGGAAGTTTCCAGAGACTGAGCGATCCAAAAAAACCCTCAGCGGTGGACCTGGTGGAAGATGATGACAAATCACTATGGCAGTGAAGGTGGAGGAAGGTTGTTGCAGTAAAGGGTCCCCAGTTGTCACCAGACCCCAATCCTGATCTGTAAAGGATGGTGTGGTGGCTGCCCGTGCATCAGCCTCCCACGTTATACAAAGTCACACACAGTCATTACCCATTAAAGGAATCCACTCTTAAGTCCCTTGGCAGTAAGCGAATGGTGAGGGAGACAGGAATGTGAAGCCTGGCATCAGAATATGCAAATCCCAGATCGGCCTCTGCAGCCAGTTGAGGACCCAGCAATAAACAAGCCCTTAGGAGGGAATCATACTCCACACTCAAATTGATTTGCACTACTGAAGGAAAGTCCTCATCTCTATTTAACCTATTGCAGCTTCCCATAATGTTCCCTTCCATTAAATCCCTCCCTTTTAATTAATTTATTTTTTATTTAGCAATACAACGCAGAATAGGCCCTTCTGACCCTTCCAGCCATGCAGCCCTAGCAACCCCTGACAAACACAATTAACACTAAACTAATCACAGAACAGTTTATAGTGACCAATTAACCTACCTGGTACGTCTTTGGACTGTGGGAGGAAAGTGAAGCACCCAGGGAAAATCCATGCATTCCACGGGGAGGGCAAACAGAGACTCCTTACAGAACGACACTGGAATTGATTCTCTAACTCCAGAATGCTCTGGATGTCATTGTGACACGTTGACTGCTATGCAACAACGGCACCCTGCTCCAATGAGAAAAGAAAGCACCTGCAACCTTGGTCAGACATACCCATATATTTCATTCTCCTCATAAATCTGCCCTTCACTCTTTCCTTCCTGTTCTCTGGTGACCAGAACTGTACACGATATCCCAGTACTGTGCACAGCCAAACAAGTGTTTTATACGTTTCCAGTATAGTTTTCCTGCTTTCACATTCTACACCGTTGATCAAAGTTCAAAGTAAATTGATTATCAAAGTACGCTTATAGCATGCTGACCCTAGCCTGAGATTTACTCTCTTGCGGGCACTCACAGTAAAACAAAAAAATATAATAGAATTGATCTGCCATAGGGCAGTGGAGTTCAGAGTTCAATTCCAATGTCATCTGTAAGGAATTTGTACATTCCTCCCTGTGAGCCCATGAGTTTCCTCCAGGTGCTCCGGTTTCCTCCCACAATCCAAAAATTTACAGGTTAGTAGCTTAATTAGTCATTGTAAATTGTCCTGTGATTAGGCTAGGATTAAATAGGTGGGTTGCCTGGCTGCGCAGTTCATTGGGTCGGAAGGGCCTGTTCCATGCTGTGTCTCTAAATAAATAAAAATCAATCAATTAAAGCCTACAAAGAGTGGCAAACGACCTGGGTGCAAAGGAAGACAAACTGTGAATTCACTAGTAATAATAATAATAGATAGATAAACAAACAAACAAATAAATAAATAAATCAAACATACTGAAAATATGAGTTATAGAGTCCTTGAAAGTGAGTCTGTAGATTGTGGAATCAATGATCCGTTCATTACCATGGTGATTTTTTCTGTTTCTTACAGTGAAAACCATCAAGACTTTCAACTTATTGAAAAAAAATTGCCTTCCTCTCCGGCATATTAACGAAATGTATTAATTTACCATCTCTTTTACCAAATGCCCATCTTTACAAATGCTCCTGTGTTCCCTTCTTAGAGGACGTGCATGAGATCCCTTTTCAGGTTAACACATACCTGACACTGATAGCTTTGAACCAAGTGCAATGTAGAAATGTATCAAAGACCCTCAGGCCTTTTGTGTCTTTCAATGAGACAGTGTTTGACCTGCAACCTAACTCCAACCACCTGCCTTAGATCAATATCTTTTTTATACCCCCAGCAAGCAAAAGATTAAGCAAGCATCTATTGTATTTTCTGTAAGAAAAGTTTCCACACAATATCAGAAGGGTGTAAATTGGTAAATTGTTCTATTATTGTCACATACACTCAGTGGCCACTTTATTAGGTACCTCATGTACCTAATAAAGTGGCCACTAGATGTATGCTCATGATCTTCTTCTGCTGTTGTTGCCTATCCACTACAAGGTTTGATGTACAGTGCATTCAGCTTGAACCAGTCTGGCCATGTTCTTCTAACCTCTCTCAGTAAAAAGGCATTTCACTGCTAGAACTTTCACTGGCTGGATATTTTTTGTTTCTCAACCCATTTTCTGTAAGCTCTAGAGACTGTTGTGCATGAAAATCCCAGGAGATCAGCAGTGCCTGAGATACTCAAACCACCCCATCTGGCACCAACAATCATTCCACTTAGATCACATTTCTTCCCCATTCAGCAGTTTGGTCTGAACAACAACTGAACCTCTGGACCATATCTGCATACTTTGATGCATTAGGTTGCTGCTACATGTTTGGCTGATTAGATATTTGTGTTAATGAGCAGGTGTACAGGTGCACCTAATAAAGTAGCCATTGACTCTACACCAAGCTACAGGGCAAAGTTGTTTGTTGCATGCCCTCCGTACAGATTACTTAATCAAAGCAGTGCTTTGAGGTAGTACAGGGAGAAGCAGAATAGAGAATAATGTGTTAAGTGTTACAGAGAAAGTGCAGGCCAGGCCAGGCAGTCAATAAAATGCAAGGCCATAATGAGCATTTCTTATCCATGAAAGAGTCTTACAACAGCAGGACAGAATTTTTCTTTGATGCTGGTGGTCTGTGCTCTCAAACCCTTGCATCTTCTGTCCATGGAGTGGTGGGAGAAGAGAAAATGTCCTGAGAGTGTCAGGTCTTTGATTATGTTGGCTGTTTCACTGAGGCAGGGGAAAGTGGGAGAAGGGTGGAAGGTTTTTTTTTCCATGATGTTCTAAGCAGGATCTACAACCCTTCCAACTTCCAATAATTTCTCCTCCCTCTCCTTCTTCCCCTTTCCATTCACCATTCGTATTCCCTTTTGCCCCTTCTCCTCACTAATTTATCACCTCCCTGTGGTGAACCTTGTCCTTTCCTTCCTCACTCCTGTCCTATCAGATTCCTTCTTCTTCTGCCCTTTACATTTTCCTCCTATCACCTCCTAGCTTCTTACTTCATCTTCCTTCCCTCACCCACTCACCTTTCATCCCCTCTCACTCGGCCTTACTTATCAACTTCCAGTTTGTAGCCCTTCCCTTCCTTCCACCTTCTTATTCTGGCTTCCTCCTCCTTCCTTTCCAGTCCCAATGAAGATTCTCTGCCTGAAACATTGACTATTTATTCCCCTCCATAGATGCTGCTGGACCTGCTGAGTTCCTCTAGCACTTCGTGTGTGTTACTCTTAAATCAGATAAGTCCAAGTTTTTGTGTTTTAGGAAGACAAAGTTTCCTTTTCTTTGCAATATGTATAAATGTTTTTTGTAAATTATACATTTTTACATCTTTGCACACTACTGCTGTTGCAAAGCAACAAAATTCATGTCACGAGTCAGTGATAATAAATCTGATTCTCTGTTTTCTCTGGAGCTGGTAGAGGTTTACAAAATTATGGCATGCATCGGAACACAGAGTGCTGGAGGAGCTCTGCAGGTCGGAACAGCATCTAAGCAGGGGAATAAAAGTCAAGATGCTTCATCAGGTCTGGGTAGGAAGGGGGAAGAAGCCAGAATAAGAAGGTAGGGCGGTAGGTGGTGGGGGAGGAGTACAATCATAGATGATGGAGAAGGTGGATGGGTGGGTGGGAATAGAGTAAGAAGCTGGGAGGTGATAGGTGGAAGAAGTGAAGAGCTGAAGAAGGAATCTGATAAGAGAGGACAGTGAGGTTTATAAGAAGAATTAACAGCAGGTACCTTTCTCCTAGAGTTGAAATGTCTATCACTAGAGAACATGCATTTAAGATGAGGGGGCAATGGTCAAGGAAGATGTGTCTGGCATGGTTTTTACACAAAGAATACTGGATGCCCAGGCTGCACTGCCAGGAATGTTGCTGAAGGCAAATATGATAGTAACATTAAGAGCCTCTTTCATAAGCACATGAATGTGCAGAGAATAGTGGAAGCAGGGACTTATTTAATAGGCTTCTAATTACTACTTTAATTAGTTTAGGGTGGTACAGTAGTGTAACAGTTAGGGAAACACTATTACAGGACCAGCTGTAAGCTTTGTTTTCAGTTCCCTCCACTGATCATAAGAAGCTTGTATGTCCTCCCTGTGACCACGTGAGTTTCCTCCGGGTGTTCCAGTTTCCTCCCACTTTCCGGGTTAGTGTAAGTAAGATGTGATCAACACTTACTGGATGCCCCGCATAATCGTCGTTGATTTGACTTGATGCAAATTACACATTTTACTATCTGTTCAGATGTACGTGTGATAAATAGAGGTCATTTTTAATTTGACGCAACTTTGTAGGCCAATGCACCTGAACCTTTGTTCAATGTTCTACATTCTACCATCCTGCAGTTCATTGTCCTCAGCCCAGCTCACCTCACATGCGTGTTCAAAGACATTTTTCTCCAAATAAAGGCCAGACCTGAGAACAATACATTCGGAATCTGTGGCCTGCAGCCATCGGCTCCTGGACTGGCTGGGCTGCCTCAGCACTGAACTGGCTCCATGACTATGGACTCACTCTCAGGAAATCTGTGGTTCACGTTCTGTGTGTTATGTGTTTGCTCATTTTAGTTTGCACCAGTTGTTCTTGTTTTGCATGTTGGATGTTCCGCAGCCCTTGTGTGGGTTTTTTTTCATGGATTCTGTTGTGTCTCTTGGTTTTGGGGCTGCCTGCAAGACGCTGAATCTCAATGTCGCATATGGCATGCATACTTTGATAATCAGCGTACTTTGAACTCCTTCACGGATGATAACATCCAAGCATGGACTGAGAAGTGGCAAGTAACAACCCACGTCACAGAAGTGCAATCCTTTGTGGAGAATTGTGTGTACAGTTTTGATCACCCTGCAAAAAGAAAGAAATCCTTGAACATGAAAAATGTTGTTAAGCTGGAAAAACAGCAGAAAGTTACTAAGGAACCCATGAACTACCTCACTACTTTTTTATTTCTGTTATTTTGCACTTAACTGATAAACATATACGTACTTAATGTAACTCAGTATTTTCTCTATCCTTATTTAAAGTTAACAGATCTCACAGCAATTAAATCTAATTCTGAAATTCTCTTCCTGATACTCCAGGAAGTGAGTTATATGGAGAAGTTGGACAAGCTAGGACATTTTTCCTTGAAGTGTAGAAGATTGAGAGCTGATTTTTTTGAGGTGTACAAAATTAAGAGGGCCATAAAAAGGGCAAATGGACTCTTTTTTTTCCCAGAATTGGGGAAATCGAGAACTAAAGGTCATAGGTTTAAGTTGAGATGAATAAGATTTGAGGGGCAATTTTTTTACACAGAGAAAGTGGTTGAAGCAAGTACAATAGCAATGTTTAAAAGACATTTGGACAGGTACATGGATAAGAAAGGATCAGAAGGTTATTGGCCTAAAGCAGACTAATAGGTCCAGCTTGGATGGGCATCTTGACTGGTGTGGACAAGTGGGCCAAAGAGCCTATTTCTGTACAGTAGATATCAATGACTCTAACACCATGGGAACAACTTCTGCATACAAACAATATCACAGACGGCACAATAGCGTTGTGGTTAGCATAATGCTTTATAGCGCCAGTGATCAGCAATCAGGATTCAATTCATGTCGCTCTTCGTAAGGAGTTTGTACGTTCTCCCCATGATCATGTGGGTTTCCTCCAAGTGCTCCAAATTCCTCCCACCATCCAAAGACACACAGGTTAGTAAGGTTTGGTAAGTTTTGGTCATGCTAAGTTGGCACTGGAAGTCTAGCAACACGTACAGGTGCCCCTGGCACAACCTCAGACTACAAAAACATTGCATTTCACTGTTCCTTTCAGTCTTTCAATGTACATGCGAAAAATAAAGCTAATGTTTAAATCTTTTAACAGCTTAAGAAAGTCAATCACTACTTTGCTTTCAGGGGTAAATAAGTTTGGGCATTTTATTGCCAGTAATGCCCATGCCCCAGCTTATGTGGTGGTTGTGTGATCAATTTCAACATTTGAGAGAAATTTGGATAGGTACATGCATGAGAGGAGTATGGATGGCTGTGGTGCTGGTGCAGGTCGATGGAACTAAGCAGATTAATAGTTTGGCTTGGACTAGAAGGGTTGAAGCATCTGTTTCTGTGTTGTTGAGTTCTTTGACTCCATGACTCTTTCCTGTAGATACGTAAAATATTCCACTTCCTTCCAGATTAAATGTATCTGTCTCTTTCTCTGCTCTTTGATTTCTAATATAATAACCAGATCAGGAGTTCCCCTTTAATTCCAGTTTTCATTTTAACTTACAAGTGATTATCTGAATGCCTTTGCAAGTTCATTTAAATTAAATCCATAGATATTCCCCAGACAACTTTAGTTACATTCTCAAAAAAAAATCAATTTTGTTACGCTTGACCTGTTCTATTCTAATCCATGTTGGCTCCCTCTAATCAGTTCAAATTTCTTCTAAGTGCTCAGTCACTGTGTCCCTAATTTTAGATTCCATTAAACGTCCCATAACAAACTTTAGAATAACAGGCCAGTAATTTCCTGGTTTACTCTCACCTTTCTTTAATAATTAAGTTACCATTTGCAATGATCTAATCAAAAGGGGCAAATCTGAACTGAAGGACTTTAGGAAGATTATGGTTAAAATATCTGCAATTTCCTCAGCTGCTTCCTTTACAGCCCTTGGGGTAAAACACCATCAGGTTACAGGGATTTGTTGGTCTTTAATGTCATTATAACTTTTTTAAACTGTCTTCTCACCGACATTCACTTCAGTGAATGCAACCTTTGCTTTATTATTGATTTCCCTAGTTGGTCAGGTATATTATTCCCTTCCTCTCTTGTGAAAACTGCCACAAAATAATTACTCAGTGTCTACCATTTCCTTATTTTCATTTGCAGTATAATTCTCATCTACTTTAAAACAATCTGTATTATGCCTTTACTAATATAATGGTAAACTTTGACATCTCCAGCAAAGTTCTGGTTCACGGGCTGATTTGGCACCCCAGTGATAGGGTCAGATAGACGCTTCTCAGGGAGAAAAAGTTCAAAGAACATTTATTATCGAAGTATACAACCCTGAGATTAACTTTCATTCAGGCATACTCAATAAATTCAATAACCATAATAGAATCAGTGAAAGACTACACCCGACGGGGCAGACAACCAGTGTGTCTAAGACAATAAACTGCGCAGATACAAGAAGAAATAAATAATAATAATAATAAATGAGCTGAGAAAAAGTAATTAATAAATAAGCAATAAATATCAAGAACATGAGATGAAAGTGAGTCCATAGGTTGTGAGAACAGTTCAATGATAGGGCAGTGGAGTTAACTCCTTTGGTTCAAGAGACTAATGGTTGAGGGGTAATAATTGTCCCTGAACCTAGTGGTGAGAGTCCTGAGGCTCCCACAACAAGAAGAGAGCATGATCTGGGTGATGGGGGATGCTGCTTTTCTGTGACAACACTCTGTGTAGATGTGCTCAATGGTGGGGGAGGACATAATCTGTGATGGTCTGGGCTGTATCCACTACTTTTTGTAAGATTTTCCATTCAAGGGGATGGCTGCAATGCAGTCAGAAAATACACTCTCCACTATACATCTATAGAAGTTTGTCAGAGTTTTAGATGTCATGCCAGGTCTTCACAAACCCCTCAGCAAGCAAATGTGCTGCTGTACCTTCTTCGTAAAAGCACTAACGTGCTGAGCCAAGGACAGGTTCTCTGAAATGATGACTCCGAGCAATTTAAAGCTGCTGACCCTCAAGAAGTCACATGGAAAGAAATTCAGGCGAGCAGTCTTAGCAAAAGACGTACCAGAATAGATCAACAGGTCACAGCACAGCTGTACGTCCACATGGCTAGATCTGTTCCCTCCCATTCTGAACCTGGAATGGGAATTGGTTTATTTTTGTCACATGTACTGGGGTACAGTGAAAAGCTTGTCTTGCATATTGTTTGTACAGATCAAAACATAGGTTGGCATGGTAGCATAACGATAAGCATAATGCTTTACAGCACAGTTGTTTCGGGTTGTTCACTGTCTGGAAGGAGTTAGTGTGTTTTCTGCTTAACAATGTGGGTTTTCTCTGGGTGCTCCCCTTTCCTCCTACATTCAGAAGACGTATGTGTTAGGGTTAGCAAGTTATGGGCATACTGTGTTGACACCAGAAATATATTGATACTTGTGGGATGCCCTAGCAGATCCTTGGACCGTGTCAGTTTTGACACCAACAACGCATTTTACTGTATGTTTTAATGCTTCAATGTACATATGAAAAATTAAGATAATCTTGATCTTGCACAGAAAATCTTGCCTTGCATGCCATTCATAAAGATCCATGAACTACAACAGGGCATTGAGGTAGAACAAGGGAAAACAAGAACAGAATGCAGTGTTACAGTTACAGAGAAGGTGCAGTGCAGGCAGACATTGAGATGCAAAATCAGAGCTAGGTACATTGTGATGTTAAGCGTCCATTTTGTCAGTGAACTCGTGACACCTGAATGTTTTAGGTTCATACCAGATCCCAGGATGAATACCAGTGATGCAGGGTGGGATTTTTGCCTTGTCAGAAGTGCTTTTTTTAAATCAGAAGCACTATCAGGTTTAAAGTCACCAGTAAATGTCATAAAATTTGTTGTTATGCAACAGTGTGTACATTGTTACACATAATAATAAAAACTGTGAATTACAGTAGATATATATACAGTGGCATGCAAAAGTTTGGGCACCCCGGTCAAAATTTCTGTTACTGTGAATAGCTAAGTGAGGAAAAGATTACCTGATTTCTAAAAGACATAAAGATAAAGATGACACATTTCTTTAATATTTTAAGTAAGATTACTTTTTTGTTTCCACCTTTTGCAGTTTCAAAATAACAAAAAAGGAAAAAGGCCCGAAACAAAAGTTTGGGCACATTGCATGGCCAGTACTTAGTAACACCCCCTTTGGCAAGTATCACAGCTTGTAAACACTTTCTATAGCCAGCTAAGAGTCTTTAAGTTCTTGTTTGGGGGATTTTCATCCATTCTTCCTTGCAAACGGCTTCTAGTTCTGTGAGATTCTTGGGCCGTCTTGCATGCACTGCTCTTTTGAGGTCTATCCACAGATTTTCGATGATGTTTAGGTCAGGGGACAGTGAGGGCCATGGCAAAACCTTCAGCTTGCGCCTCTTGAGGTAGTCCATTGTGGATTTTGAGGTGTGTTTAGGATCATTATCCTGTTGTAGATGCCATCCTTTTTTCATCTTCCGCTTTTTTTACAGACAGTGTGATGTTTGCTTCCAGAACTTGCTGGTATTTAATTGAATTCATTCTTCCCTCTGCCAGTGAAATGTTCCCCGTGCCACTGGCTGCAACACAAGCCCAAAGCATGATCGATCCACCCTCGTGCTTAACAGTGGGAGAGGTGTTCTTTTCATAAAATTCTGCTCCCTTTTTTCTCCAAACACACCTTTGCTCATTGCGGCCAAAACGTTCTATTTTAACCTTATCAGTCCACAGGACTTGTTTCCAAAATGCATCAGGCTTGTTTAGATGTTCCTTTGCAAACCTCTGATGCTGAATTTTGTGGTGAGGATGCAGGAAAGGTTTTCTTCTGATGATTCTTCCATACAGGTCATAGTTTTGCAGGTGTCGCTGCACAGTAGAACAGTGCACCACCACTCCAGAGTCTGCTAAATCTTCCTGAAGGTCTTTTGCAGTCAAACAGGGGTTTTGATTTGCCTTTCTAGCAATCCTATGAGCAGTTCTCTCAGAAAGTTTTCTTGGTCTTCCAGACCTCAACTTGACCTCCACCATTCCTGTTAACTTCCATTTCTTAATCATATTATGAACCGAGGAAACAGCTACCTGAAAACACTTTGCTATCATCTTATAGCCTTCTCCTGCTTTGTGGGCATAATTTATTTTAATTTTCAGAGTGCTAGGCAGCTGCTTAGAGGAGCCCATGGCTGCTGATTGTTGGGACAAGGTTTGAGGAGTCAGGGTATTTATAAAGCTTTGAAATTTGCATCACCTGGCCTTTCCTAGCAAAGACTGTGAACAATCCATAGCCCTAGCAAGCTAATTAACATCTAAGACCTTGGTAAAAGTTATCTGAGAGCTGAAATCTCTTGGGGTGCCCAAACTTTTGCATGGTGCTGCTTTCCTTTTTTTCCACTCTAAAATTCTACAAAACAATAATAATATACTAATCTTACTTAAAATGTTGAAAAGAATGTTTCATCTTTAACTTTATGACTTTTGGAGATCAGTTCATCTTCTACTCACTTAGCTATTCACAGTAAAAGAAATTTTGCCCAGCGATGCCCAAACTTTTGTATGCCATTGTGTGTGTGTGTGTGTGTGTGTGTGTGTATATATTTATATATGTATACGTATACTTATATGCAAACTCCCCCTCTCCACGCAACTGATAAACCAAAGGAACGGCAGAGACCGATACAGTTTGGTACCAGCTGTTTCGCAGGAGTTGCCAGTCAGCATTGAACTCATATAAATTGAGCAAAAAAGTAGTGAGGTAGTGTTCATGGGTTAAATGTCCTTTCAGAAATCTGATGGCAGAAGGAATGACCTGTTTCTGAATCATTGTGTGTGTGTATCTTTAGGATCCTGCACCTCATCCCTGATGGTAGCTATGTGAAGAGGGCATGTCCTGGTTAACAGGGGTCCTTAAAAATGGATGCCATTTTAAGAGTATCCATCATTAGGGACTCCATCATCTGAAGGCTATAAGAATGAGATATCCCTTTGGGTTTGGGAGCTTCTACCGAGAGCATCTCCAGAATGAGGCGTGCTTGTTTTTTTTAATTGGACATAAACAATCCTAGTCCACAATTTAGAATAGCAAAATGGACATTCTTGAATCACAACCAACTTCAATACTTTAATCAACATCAAAGCGACCAACTGGCCATTTCCCCCAAGGCTCATACAGTGAACTCGCTGCACGGAATTTAGTTATCGCTCTTGTTTACATAACAACACCATCCACACTGAGAAAGCATTGGACATGCTCAGGACATGAATCACATCAAATGACAAGCAAGGGCTGACCCTTCTGTTCAACAGCCTGCAAGAATAACTTCCTGCAAGAATAACAGCTGAAATTCATTCCGGCTTTTGGCCCTTTTTGTGAGTGTGTTGTGGCATTCATTGGATTCCATCAGGTGCCTGGAATGTTAATCAAACACTATGGCAATTAATCTGTGCAAAAGCTTTGTGTTTTAATGATAGGGTTTAAATTTGGAATAGGCTAGTATTTGCGTTTCCTTGCTCATACAAATTCCTCAAATGTTTCATAACCCATGAAGCAGTGCAAATGGAAACAAAATTGAAGATTTAAGATTGTTTAAGGTCATTTCCAGTACATAAGAGTAAAGGAGAATGAAATAATTACTACTCTGGATCCAATATAGCACAAAAACACAATGAAGTAAAGAACACAATAATAAAAAAACACAATAAATATAAATACATAAGAGAGTTTATACCTAAGACAGATTGATTCTCTGTCCATAAAGTGACACTAGGCTCTACATAAGGGTGACTCTGACAGGAAATGATAAAGTAGTGGAGGTGGGTTATTGGATGGAGGTGTTGATCAACCTTACTGCTTGAAGAATGTAACTGTTTTTGAGTCTGGTGGTCCTGGTGTGAATGCTACGTAGCCACATCTCTGAAGGCAATGGGTCAAACAGTCCATGAGCAGGGTGGATGGGATCTTTCGTGAAGTTACTGTCCTTTTTCTGGTAGCCTTCTGTATACAAAAGGTATACAAAGGGGAGAGTCATTGCTTTGCTGCTGCTTGTGCATGGGTGGGGGGAACTGGGGGCGCTGGGGTTCTAACATTTAACTGTCATTCATTCTTCGGGGCTCTGCTCTGTTTTCATGGATGTTTGTGAAGAAAAAGCATTTCACGATGTATATTGTATACATTTCTCTGACATTAAATGTACCTATTAATACCTGTTGACATTGATACAAAGAGTAGAAACATTTTGACAAAAGGTTCAACCACGCCAAAGTAGAAACATGCTGAGTCACTTAGAGGCCTAAAGATCTTTCCTCTCATTATGCTTTTTTTAAGTACTTACTTGGACTCACTTACTTATGCCCATCTCCTGTACTGAGTCAAAGGCTGCCAACAGCAGTTCACAAGAATGTTCTGTCCTGGGCTTTTCTTTCAATTTGTCTCTAGGTCTAGCCCAAGATAAGAGCCTTCCTCTCCCAGGGATGATGCCTTTGGAGGTTCTGTTGACATCTCTGTAGCTCTGGGTTTTATGGGATAGGGTTGACAGCCCCCTCCCCCCCCATGCCCAACCCTCATCCTGTCTCAGCTGAACTTAGGAATATCCAAGACAGAGTTTTGGTTTGTACAATGTGTTGCTTTATTCTTTGATTGTGCTCCCAGATACCTACAGAGTCTGTCACTCATACCTATATGAGTGACAGACACTGCCATTTTGACATTCTGCTGAGACTATAACCGACAAATATAGGCAATTTTCTGTCATTCAAAGAACTCAAAGCAGCTACAATTATTCCTTCACAAGTACAGTGCCCTGGTGATCATACTGACCAATGGCATGCGAGAAGCCACCAGACACGGCAACAGCCAATCAGAAAGATCCTATGGCAAAGAAGAAGACAAGAGCCAACATGATTTAGGGAAAATTAGTACAATTTTCTGCAATTCGCCAAAGTACACTGGCACCATCTTGAAAGTTATTGCTATTAAAACAGCTGTGGATGAGTGTGTCCCCACAAAATTATTCAGGAATTACCCCAATCAGAACCCCTGGATGAACCATGAAATCTGGAATTTGCTGAGATCCAGATCAGAGGGGTCAAAGTCTGGAGATCAAGAATGCTACAAGAGGTGCAGGTACGTTCTCCAAAACACCATCGCTTGGGCAAAGTGGAGATTCCAGTCTAGACTGTTTGAATTTCATAACCTCCTACAAACTTAAACCTAGAGACATAAGGGATAGCAGAGCTTTGCTTCCAGATGAGTTCAATGCCTTCAATGCTCACTTTGATCACCAGAACAGGGAGGAACCATCGCGCACCCCCCTGCCTCCCAATGAGCCTTTGGTCTCAGTATCTGAAGATGACATGTGGACTGCCTTCAAGAGGGTAAATCCAAAGAAAGCATCTTGTCCAGTCTGAGTGCATGGCCAAGTACTGAAGACTTGTGCTGACCACAACTGGCTGGTGTGTTCATGGATATCTTCAACCTTTCACTCTGATAATGTGTAGTACCCACCTATTTCAAGCAGGCTTCAATCATACCACTGCCCAAGAAGAGTGTGGTAACCTGTGACTATCGCCCAGTGGTACTTACAATACATCCACAGTGACGAAGTGTTTTGAGATGAAACATATCAGCTCCTGCCTGAATGGTGATGGATCTACTCCAATCTGCCTAACGAAGCAACAGGTTCACAGCAGATGCCATCTCATTGGCTCTTCATGCAACCCTGGAATATCTGTACAGCAAAGGTTCATACATCAGGATGTTCTTTATCGATTACAGCTCAGCATTTAATACCATCGTTCCCTCTAAATTAATCAATAAGCTCCAAGACCTTGGTCTTAATACCCCTTGTGCAATTGGATCCTGGATTTTCTCTCTTGCAGACCCCATTGTTTCAATTGGCAAAAATATATCCTTTACAATCTCCATCAGCGCAGGAGCACCACAAGGATGTGTGCTTAGTCCCCTGCTCTGCTCACTTTGCACCTATGACTGTGTGGCTAAGTACAGCTCCAACACCATTTACAAGTTTACTGATGACACTGCCATTGTAGGCCGTATCAAAGGTGATGATGACTCAACATACAGGAGGGAGATTGAAAATTTGGCTGAGTGGTGTAATAACAACAACCTCTCACTCAATGTCAATAAGACCAAGGAACTAATTGTAGACTTCAGGAGAGGGAAACCAGAGGTCCATGAGCCAGTACTCATCGGAAGATCAGAGGTAGAGAAGGTCAGTAACTTTAAATTCCTGGGTGTCACTATCTCAAACAACCTGTCCTGAACCCATCATATAAATATAATTGTGAGGAAAGCACAACAGCGCATGTGGAGTCTGTGGAGATTTGGCATGTCATCAAAAACCTTGACAAACTTCGATGGATGTGTGGTGGAAAATGTGCTGACTGGCTGCACGACAGCCTGGTATGGGAACACCAATGCCTTTGAACAGAAAAGCTTACAAAAAGCAGTAGATTTGGTGCAGTACATCATGGGTAAAACCTCCCAGCTATTGAGCACATCTACATGAAATGTTGGCATAGAAAAGCAGTGTCCATCGTCAAAGATCATCACCACCCAGGCCATGTTCTTTTCTCACTGCTGTCATCAGGTAGAAGGTACAGGTGCCTCAGGAGTTGCATCACCATCAAGAACATTTACTGCTCCTCAACCATCAGGCTCTTGAACAAAGGGATAAGCACATTTATTCTATTTCTGGTGTTCCCACAACTGATGGTCTCACTTTAAGGACTCATTATCTTGTTATTTCATGCTCTTTCATTTAATGTTATTTTTCGACCATAAGACATAGGAGCAGAATTAGGCCTTCGAGTCTGCTCCACCACAGTCTAGACTGGAATCACTGAAGCAGTGTTTGAATTTCATAATCTCCTACAAACTTGATCAGGGAGCTTAAGGTAAAGGAAGCTTTAGGAGAAAGTGTTCATGACATGATATGATTCACCCTGCAATTTGAGAGGGAAGCTATAGTCGGATACATCACTGTTACAATGGAGTAAAGGGATTACAGAGGCATGAGAGAGGAGCTGGCCATCGTTGATTGGAAGGGGTCACAAGCAGGGTCGATGGCAGAGAGGCAATGGCTGAAGTCTCTGGGAGCAATTCAGAAGGTGCAGTAGAGATACATCACAGAGAAGAGGTTTCCTAAAGGCAGGATGACACAACCATGGCTGACAAGGGAACTCGAAGCTAACATAAAAGCAAAGGAGAGCACATATAATAGAGCAAAAATTAGTGGGAAGTTAGGGGATTGTGCACCAAAGGAAGGCAACTAAAAAGCCATAAGGAAGGAAAAAATTAAATACGAAGGTAAGCTAGCCAATAATATCAAAGAGGATACCCAAAGTTTTTTGAGATATACAAAGAGTAAAAGAGATGTGAGACTAGATATCGGTCGCTGGAAAATGATACCGGGGAGGTAGTAATGGTGGACAAGGAAATGATAGATGAACTGAATAATTATTTTGCACCAGTCTTTACTGTGGAATATACTAGCAGTACGTCAGAAGTTCTACAATGTGTGGGGACAGAAATGAGTGCAGCTGCTATTACTAGGGAGAAGGTGCTTAGATCTGAAGATTGATAAGTCACCTGTACCAGATGGACAACACCCCAGGGTTCTGAAAGAGGCAGCTGAAGAGATTGTGGAGGAAATAGTAATGATCTTTCAGGAATCACTAGATATTGGTATGGTTCTGGAGGTCTGGAAAATTGTAATTGTCCCTCTGCTCTTCAAGAAAGAAGGGAGGAAATTGAAAGGAAATTATAGGCCAGTGCGAAGCTGTTGAAACTGATTGTTTAGGATGTGGTTTCAGGGTACTTAGGGGCATAGCCAAAGTCAGCATGGTTTTCTTAAGGAAAAATCTTGCCTGACAAACCCGTTGGAATTATTTGAGGAAATAACAAGTAGGATAGACAAAGGAAGATGCCACACATGAAGCTGCTACACGTCACAACAGTGGTGTGCAGAAGAAAATCTCTGAATGCACAACACGTCAAATCTTGAAGTGGATGGACTACAGCGGCAGACGACTGCGGACGTACAGTCAGTGGGCATGTTACTAGTTATAAGAGATTCCTAATAATGTGGCCACTAAATTTATGTCCATTGAATGAATAGAGAAAGAAAGATCCTGCCACCCCACATGTTGGCAAGCACAGAATTTAAAGATAACAAGGGAAAGCATCTAGAGTTGTCAGAAGAAAGGTCAAATCAGAAAACCACAGACATGCCACGAAGTGCAAAATTACAACGCTTCTGTGTAATAACAGAGGCTGTGTTTGAGTAGGAAATACTAATGCTGCCATAAACTTTTTTATTTATAAGCTCTGCTCCAATGGTGGACACACCCTGGGATTGGGGTTTTGGTAAAAAAAATGCTTTCCAGCCCAAAGGCTGTAATCATATGTATATAGGACCTGAGCATTCCAGAAGTCCCAGTGGAGTTCGCAAGCAGTGTTATTATCCAGAGTTTCTTCTTAAGAACACTAAAACCCATTTATGTTTTCCCTTTACAATTCTTTGAGGGCAGCACACCCATTTAGCGGTCGACGTAACGCTATTAGCTGTTGTGGGATCAGTTGAGTCAAATAGAGTGTTTCCCTAAGGCAGACAACCCCAAAAGGCAGGCAGCCGGCCAGGTCCGGACCGTGAGAACCAAATGTTTGGACCGTACTGACCCATTGGCACTTACATGAATGCACCTGTCGTAACATGTAAATAAAGCACACGCTGCTCTAATTTATTTTAACCTCATCCCACACCGTACACTTGACCTACGACCCCATACAGCGTACGACCTACTGCGCGACCAATTCCAGAATTGACACTGCTCTTTGAGAAGAATGGCTTGGATGTGAGCAAAATTGTGCCCATTGTCACCGATGGGGCTCCGTCGATGGTGGGACAACACAAGGGCTTGGTAAGCAGGTTTGCTGCTGTTAACCCAGCACTCTTGGCATTTCATTGCATTATTCACAAATCAGTGTTGTGCACTAAACTGTGTGGGGAAATGAATGAGGCAATGGATACTGTGATGAGACTAGTAAATTTCCTTCGTGAGAGTTCTAGTCTGCAACATTGCCTTTTGAGAGCATTGTTAGAGGAAATGTCAGCAGAACACAAAGTCTTTTGCTGCAGAATGATGTTCGCTGGCTGAGCAAAGGACGTGTGTTGGAGACAGTGTGCAACCTGCACAATCAGCTTGTGTCATTTTTATCCAGCCTGCAGAGCCAGAAGGCCCAAGGATTTAAGAGGTTTTCACACTGTTCCCCTCCACGTACATATGTGAGTCATCGTATTATTCAATGAACTCTATCAAGAACCAGGACAGAAACAGACTCTCCAATGCACATCTTGGCCGGTTCCTCAGGATTGCCACAACAGAACATAGGCCCGACTTCAGAAGGATTGCCTCATCCCGTCGCTGTCACTTCCCTCACTGATTGGTGAGCGAATCAATTTCATTTTGTCCATTTGTTGCGGTATAATAATATTACAACAACAGTGATACTGATACTAATAATACACACACACACACACACACACACACACACACTAGTCTTCACCACTTCTCATCACACAAAGAACGCTTCTCTTCCATACAGAGTTTTAGTAGTATCGCCTTTTCCACGGTTTCTGTTCTCTCATTTAATCTATTTGTTCTTTTTAATTAAACTATGTAGCATTTGAAGTATGAAGTGTATGAAGTGTAGCTATAAATGAAATTATCAGTATTATTGTTGTTGTAATATTATGTGCATTAGAGAGTTTGTTTCTGTCCTGGTTCTTGATAGAATTCATTGAAGAAAACGATGACACACATACGTACGTGGAGGGGAACAGTGTGAGTAGGAGCATTGCAATAGCTCTCCTGTTTTTGAATTGAGCTCGGAGAACCAAGCTGATCCAAAAGTCACTCACCCCAATGTCCTTGTGTTGTGCTTTGAGCAAATCAGATGCTCCCAATTCCTTGCCTCATCAATGGAAGGCACCAGCCTTTTGGCCTCTGCAGTCCCCTGGTCGTCAGCCGAAATGGAGAACGGCCGTCTCAGGAAGAGGAGGATGTTACTTGAGAGTTCGGGGGAGCTTTCAAATCGTTCCCTGAAGTTTTCTGCCAGGCTCGTCACGAAACCCTTCATCACTGGAGCCTCCCGCATTTCGTTCTTCTCGCAATGCTCCTGCAGACGTGGAAAGCGCAGCTTCCTCCCATGAATGCCTCTCTCCAAAAAGTTGAGCTTTGACCAGAAAGTTTCAATCGCCTCGTACATGTCCACAACAGTGTGGTTGTGCCTTGTAATTGCAGATTAAGTTGATTTAGATGAGACATGATGTCACACAGAAAAAGAACATATGCCATCACCTTGTTGTCACTTAAAAACCTCTTAAATCCTTGGGCTTTCTGGCTCTGCAGGCTGGATAAAAATGACACAAGCTGATCGTGCAGGTTGCACACTATCTCCAACACACGGCCTTTGCTCAGCCAGTGAACATCATTCTGCACCAAAAGATCTTTGTGTTCTGCTGACATTTCCTCCAGCAATGCTCTGTAAAGGTGATGTTGCAGACTAGAACTCTCATGAATGAAATTTACCAGTCTCGTCACAGTATCCATCACCTCTTTCATTTCCCCACACAGTTTAGTGCACAACACTGATTTGTGAATAATGCAATGAGATGCCAAGAGTTCTGGGTTAACAGCGGCAAAACTGCTTCCCAAGCCCTTGTGTAGTCCCACCATCGACGGAGCCCCATCGGTGACAATGGGCACAATTTTGCTCACATCCAAGCCATTCTTCTCAAAGAACTGTGTCAATTCTGGAATTGGTCACGCAGTAGGTCGCGCGCTCTACGGGGTCACAGGTCAAGTGTACGGTGTGAGATGAGGTTAAAATTAATTAGAGCAGCGCGCGCTTTATTTACATGTTATGACAGGTGAGTTCACGTAAGTGCCAATGGGTCAGTACGGTCCAAACATTTGGTTCTCGTGGTCCACATCTGACCTGCGGTCCACCTATTGGGGTTGTCTGATGTACACCCTAGAGTTCTGAAAGAGGTAGCTGAAAAGATCATGGAGACATTAGGAGACATTAGTAATGACCTTTCAAGAGTCAATAGATTCTGGAATGTTTCTGGAAGACTGGAAAATTGAAAATCTCACTCCACTCTTCAAGAAGGGAGAGAGCAGAAGAAAGAAAACTAGAGACCAATTAGTCTGATCTCAGTGGTTGGGAAGATAGTGGAGTTGATTATTAAGAATGAGGTCTCAGGGTACTTGGAGACTCATGATAAAATAGCGTGGAATCAGCATGGTTTCCTCAAGGGAAAATCTTGCCTGATAAATCTGTTTGAACTCTTTGAAGAAACAATAAGCAGGATAAACAAAGAACTGGTTGATATTGCATACTTGAATTTTCAGGAGTCCATTGGCAATATGCCAGACATGAGGCTGCTTAACAAACATTTTCAACAGAAGAAGAGAGCAACACACTTAAAATGCTGGTGGAACGCAGCAGGCCAGCCAGCATCTATAGGAAGAAGCACTGTCAACGTTTCGGGCCGAGACCCTTCATCAGGACTAACTGAAAGGAAAGAGAGTAAGAGATTTGAAAGTAGGAGGGGGAGGGAGAGTTCCAAAACAATAGGAGAAGACAGGAGGGGGAGGGATGAAGCTAAGAGCTGAAAGATTGATTAGCAAAAGGGGTACGCGGCTGAAGAAGGAAGGTTGGGAGGCCTAGGGAGAAAAAACGGGGGAGGGGAGCACCAGATGGAAATGGAGAGCAGGCAAGGAGTGATTGTGAGAGGGGCAGAGAGAGAAAAAAATAGACAAGAAAAAAAAAGGAATAATTAATTAATTGATAGATAGGTAAATAAATAAATAGCTAGGGGGTGGGGTAAGAAGGGGAGGGGGGCATTAACGGACGTTAGAGAGATCAACGTTGACTGCCTAGTGGAGTGCTCATCATGGGAGCAGTCGTCATCAGAATGGACTGTGTCAGACAGAGTCCTATGCCTTTGGCTCAATGGGGCTTCAGCAAGAATTAGCACTTGAGAGAATAGGGGGTATGTCTGCAGAGCCAGTGTTCTGTTCTGAGGGTCAGATGTGGGATTCCCAGGAGACTACCAGCCTCCCTGATAGCCACATCTGCACCAGATGCATCGAGATGCAGCTCTTTAGAGACTGTGTTAGGGAACAGGAGATGCTGCTCAATGACCTTTGGCTTGTTAGGGAAAGTGAAGCAGTGATAGGCAGGAACTCCAAGACTAAGGAGACCGATAAATGGGTGATTGTCAAGAGAGGGAAGGGAGAATGTCAGACAGTGGAGAGCACCCCTGTGGCCATCCCCTCCAACAATAAGTACTCCATTTTCAGTACTGTTGGGGAGGATAACCTACCTGTAGAAAGTAACAGCGGCCGTGCATCTAACACTGAATCTGGCCCTGTGGCTCAGAAGGGCAAGAAAATGCAGAGGCAGCAGAAATAGGGGACACTATACTTAGGGGGACAAATAGGCAGTTCTGTGGATACAAGAAAGAAATACGGATGGTGGTTTGTCTCCCAGGTGCCAGGGTCCGTGACGTTTCTGAACGTGTTCACAATATCCTGAAAGGGAGGGTGAGCAGCCAGAGTTCATGGTACATATTGGTACCAATGACATAGGTAGAAAAAGGATGAGGTCCTGAAAACAGAATACAGGGAGTTAGGAAGGAAGCTGAGAAGCAGAACCTCAAGAGTATTCATCTCGGGATTGCTATCTGTGCCATGCAACAGGGAGGATAGGAATATAATGAGGTGGCAGATAAATGTATGGCTGAAGAATTGGAGTGGGGCTGGGATTCAGATTTCTGGATAATTGGGACCTCTTCTGGGCAGGGGTGACCTGAAAAAAGGACAGGTTGCACTTGAATCTGAGGTGGACCAATATGCTAGAGCTGTTGGGAATGTTTTAAACGAATTTGGCAGGGGGATAGGAACCAGTATAATAGAGCTGAGGATGAGCCAGCAGGTTTACCAGTAGACGATGTAATGTGTAATATGAATGTAAGGAAGGACAAGTCAATGATTGGGTACAACTTAACACAGAGCAAAGAATTAAGTTCTACCATAGAGGCAAAATTCATAAGGAAGGAGATTGCAGAACTGAAGGTGCTGTACTTAAATGCACATAGCATTTGAAATAAGGTGGATTGGAGATTGGCCAGTATGACATTGTGGGCATCACTGAGTCATGGCTGAAAGAAGGACATAGTTGGGAGCCTAACATCAAAGGATATACTTTGCATCAAGGGGACAGGCAGGAAGGCATAAGTTGTGGTGTGGCTTTATTGGTAAGAGGTGGAATCATATCTTTAGAAAGAAATGACATAAGGTCAAGAATGTCAAGTCTTAGTGAATGGATTTAAGAAATTGCAAGAGTAAAAATAAACATTATTGGAATCATATACAGACATCCAAATAGTAGACAAGATGGGGGGGTTAAGATTGTAAAGGGAGCTGGAAAGGGTAATGTCAAAAGGGTATAATGTCACAAATGTAATGGGGGACTTCAATATACAAGGAGATTGGGAAAATCAGATCCGATCACAAGAAAGGGAATTTGTTGAATGCCTACAAGATGGCTTTTTAGAGCAGTTTGTGTTTGAGCCCACTCAGGGAAAGGCCAACTTAGATTGGGTGTTGTGTAATAATCTTATTAGGGAGCTTAATGTTAAGGAACCCATTGGAGACAGTGGTCATAATATGACTGAATTCACACTGTAATTTGAGAGAGAAGTATAAGTCACATGGATCAGTATCACAATGGAATAAAGGGAACTACAGAGGCATGAGAGAGGAGCTTGCCCAGGTGGATTGGAAGATGTTACTGGCAGATATGACAACAGAACAGAAATGGCTGAAGTTTCTGGGAATAGTTCACAAAGCGCAGGATAGATATGTCCCATAGACTAAGAAGTTCACATTTGACAGGGCTAGGCAACCCATGGATGACAAGGAAAGTTAAGGACTGCATAACAATCAAGGAATGGACATATAGGTAGCAAAGGTGAGTGGGAAGTTGGATGATGGGAAGCTTCTAATAGCCAACAAAACAATTAAAAAAGCTACAAGAAGGGAAAAGAAGAACTATGAGAGCAAACTAACCAAAGATATAAAGCATAATGCTGAAAGTTTTCAGTTCTATCAAAAGTAAAAGGGAGGTGAGAGTTGATATTGGACAACTGGAAAATGATGCTAGTGAGGGACAAAGAAATGGCAGATGAACTTAATGGGTACTTTGCTTCAGTATTTACTGAGGAAGACACTAGCAGTGTGCCAGGGGTCCGTGAATGTCAGGGAGCAGGACTGACTGCTATTGTTATTTCAAAGGAGAAAGGGCTAGACACACTCAAAGGTCTTAAGGTGGATCAGTCAGCTGTACCAGATGGACTACATCCCAAAGTCCTGAGAGAGGTTACTGAAGAGACAATAGATGCTTTGGTCATGATCTTTTAAGAATCACTTATTCTGACATGGTCTGGGAAGACTGGAAAATTGCAAATGTTACTCCACTCTAAGAAGTGAGGAAGACAAAAGAGAAGAAATTATAGGCCAGTTAGCCTAACATCACTGGTTGGGAAAGTTTTGGAGTCTGTTTTTAAGGATGAGGCTTCAGGGTACTTGGAGACTAATGATAAAATAAGTCAAAGTCAGCATGGTTTCTGTGAAGGGAAATCCAGCCTAACAAATCTGTTAGAATTCTTTAAGGAAGTAACAAGCAGGTTGGATAAACAAATCCATTTACGTGGATTTTCAGAAGGCATTTGATAAGGTGCCTTACAAATTGCTGCTTAACAAATTGGCATTTACAGGAAAGATATTGGTGTGGATAGAGGAATGGCTGACAGGTAGGAGGCAGCGAGTGGGAATAAAAGGAGCCTTTCTGGTTGGCTGCCAGTGACTAATGATGTTCCTCAGAGGTCAGTGTTGGACCGTTACTTTTCCCATTGTTTGTCAATGATTTAGATAGTGGAATTGACAGCTTTGTGGCAACGTTAGTGGGTGATACGAAGATAGGTGGAACAGGTAGGTGGTGCTGAGGAAGCAATGCAATTGCAGCAGGACTTAGACAAATTGGAAGAATGGACAAAAAATGGCTGTTGGAATACATTCACAAGCAAGAGAAAATGTGCAGATGCTGGACATTCAAGCAACACCCACAAAATGCAAGAGGAACTCAGCAGGCCAGGCAGAATCTATGGAGAAAAGTAAAATTGACATTCTGGGCTGAGACTCTTCAGCAGATGGAATACAGTGTTGGGACATGTGTAATAATGCATTTTGGCAAAAGGAACAATAGAGCAAATGAGGAGAAGGTTTAAAATACAGAGGTGCAAAGGGACTCAGAATAACTTTGTGCAAAACTCCCTGAAAGTTACTTCACAGGTTGAGTCTGTGGTGAAGAAAGCAAATGCAATGTTGGCATTTATTTTATGAGAAATAGAATATAAAAATAAGGAGATAATGCTGAAGCTTTATAAGACACTAGTCAGGCCGCACTTGGAATATTATCAACAGTCTTGGGCCCCTTTTCTCAGAAAGGATGTGTTGTAAATGGAGAAAGTCTAGGTAAGGTTTACAAGGATGATTCAGGGAATGAAGGGGTTAACATATGGGGAGCTTTTAGCAGCTTTGGGCCTGTACTCACTGGAATTTAGAAGAATGTGTGGGGATCTCATGGAAAACTACAGAATGTTGAAAGGACCAGATAGGGTGGATGTGGAGAGGATGTTTCCTACAGTGGGGTATCTAGAGTTAGAGAGCACAGAGGTAAGGAGGAATTCTTTCAGCCAGAGAGTAGTGATTCTGTGGAATGCTCTATCACAGACCGCAGTGGAGAACAAGTCCATGGGTATATTCAAAGCAGAAGTTGATAGATTCCTTATTGGTCGGGGCATCAAAGGGTATGATGAGAAGGCAGGTCTACGGGATTGAATGGGATCTAGGATCAGCCATGATGAAAGGACAGAGTGGACTCTGAATGGCCATATTAGAAACATAGAAAATAGGTGCAGGAGTAGGCCATTCAGCCCTTCAAGCCTGCACCGCCATTCAGTATGATCATGGCTGATCATCCAACTCAGAACCCTGTACCTGCTTTCTCTCCATACCTCCTGATCCCTTTAACCACAAGGGCCATATCTAACTTGCTCAGGGCCATATCTAACTTCCTCTCTGCTCGTTATGCTTGTATTCTGCTCGTATGTCTTATTGTCTTATAGTCTATGGTCTTACAAACCATTGTATTACACAAATGATTCTACCACATTTATGTTATATATCAGTGATTAGGATGATGGAATTGATGCTTTGATATGATATGAAGGTAGGTGAAGGGGCAGGTAGCTTACAGGAAGTAGAGAGGCCACAGTAGGAATTAGACTGGGTGAATGAGCAATGGAATGGCAGATGGAATACATGTTGGGAAGTGCATAGTCATGCACGTTGGCTGAAGAAATGAAAGTGTTGACTATTTACTCATTGGAGAGGAAATACAAAAATCTGAAGGGTGCAAAGAAACTTGTGATTCCTTGTGCAGGACTTCCTAAATGTTAATTTGCAGCTTGAATCTGTGGTGAGGAAGCATTCATTTCAAGGGGACTAGGATATAAAGTCGAGGATGTAATGTTGATACTTTATAAAACACTGGTGAGGCCTCACTTGGAGTATGGTGAGCAATTTTGGGCCCCTGAGCTTGGAAAGATGTGCTGAAACTAGAGAGGGTTCAATGGAGGCTCTCAAAATTGATTCCAGGATTGAAAGGCTTCTCATATGAAGAGCGTTTGATGGCTCTGGGCCTGTATTTACCAGAATTCATAAGACTGAAGGGTGACGTCATTGAAACCTATTGAATGGCAAAAGGCTTTGACAGAGTAGATGTGGAAAGGATGTTTCCTATGGTGGGAGAGTCTAAGACCAAAGGACTCAGCCTCAGAATAGAGGGGTGTCCTTTTATAATGAGATGAGGAAGAATTCATTTAGCTAGAGAGTGGTGAATCTGTGGAATTCTTTACCACAGGCATCTGTGGAGGCCAAGTCTTTATGTGTATTTACGGCAGAGGTTGATATATTCTTGAATTGTCAGGGCATGAAAGGATATGGGGAGAAGGCAGGAGACTGGGGTGGAGAGGAAAATTGGATCAGCCATGATGAAATAGTGGAGAAGATGCAATGGACCAAATGGCCTAACTATCTTATGGTCTAAAACGTCGACTGTTTGCTCCCTTCCATAGGTACTGCCTGACCCATTGAGTTCCTGCAGCATTTTGTGTCTGTTGCTCAGGTTAGCAGTTTATTTCGTCACATGGGTGTAATTGTGCAGTGTGGTCTTGTTGGGATGGAAGGACTGTTACTGTGCTGTATCTCTTTAAATTAAAAAGAAAGAAAATAACTCTTGCTATAAGATAAAGCCTCTTGGCAAACAGAAAGTTATGTTCTCCTTTTTAAGGAGGAAATACACATTTCAACAAATTTGTGAATTAGAAATATCTTCACCACAAACTTCAAGATCTCAAATTTCAAAGTAAATGTTATTACCAAAATACACAGATTTAACTCTGTACAATCCTAAGATTCATTTTCTTGCAGGCATACTCAATAAATCCATAATGGGATAATAACCATAACAGAACCAATGAAAGATCACACCAACTTGGACATTCAACCAGTGTGAAAGGACTATGCAAAAATGAAAATAATAAATAAATAAACAAACAAACAAACAAACAAGCAAGCAATAAATATTGCGAAAATAAAATGAAGAGACCTTGAAAGTGAGTCCATAGGCTGTGGGAACATTTCAATGTTGGGGTGAGTGAAGTTATCCCTACTGGTTTAAGAGGCTGATGGTTGAGCAATAGTAACTATTCCTGAACCTGAAGATATAAGTGTAACTTCCTCCTGATGGCAGCAGTGAGTAGGGAGCATGATCTGGGTGGTGAGGGTCCCTGATGATGGATTCTGCTTTCCTGTGACAACATTCCACGTCAATGTGGTCAGTGATGGGGAGGGCTTTACCCGTGATGGATTGGACTGCATCCTCTACTTGTAGTAGGATTTTCCATCCAAGAGCAATGGTGTTTTCATACCAGGCTCTGATGCAGCTAGTCAATATGCTCTCCAGGACACCTCTATAGCAGTCTGACAGAGTTTTAAATGACATGCTGAATCTTCACAAACTCCTAGAGAGGTGTCGCCTCTACTTGCAGATTGTGCAGGTTCAATCCACATTTAGAAACAAAATTAAACATCAATGTCATGCAAGAATTAAACTTCAATCTACTGCTCCCCACTTTCTCATTAGCTCAGTTAAAATAAACAGATTAGTATAGTGGGGACAGGAAATTGATGCAAGCTTACCACAGACATGAAGAATTTCAACTCTTTTCCCACAGTAAAAAGGCATTGGTATTTTCTCTCCCACGATTCACAGAACACTATTTCTGCCCAGTTATTTAATCATCTGTGGAGCTGCAGATACATAGAATCCCCACCCACTGATTTGATTCCTTTTAAAGTTCTAATCTTCTATTGATATTCTGTGCCCAACTTCAGCACAGCAAGGTGATTATTTCGACATAATGTGATGCAGATCGTGTGCAAAATATATCCACAAATTAGAAACACACGAGATTCTGCAGGTGATGGAAATCCAGAGCAACATCCACAAAATGCTGGAAGAACTCAGTAGGTCAGGCAGCATCTATGGTGAGGAACAAACTGTCAAAGTTTCAGGCCAAGACCGTTCTTCAGGACTCGAAAGGAAGGGGGAAGAAGCCAGAATAAGAAGGTGGAGGAGCGGAAGGAGTTCAACTGGCAGGTGATAGGTGAGACCAAGTGAAAGAGAAAGTGGCTGGGGGAGGGGAACTGATAGAAAAGTTGGAGTGGGGGGGTTGGAATAGAGGAATAGGTGGAGAAGTTGAAGGGCTGAAGAAGATGGAATATGATAAGAGGATGTGGACCATGGGAGGAACCAAATGAGCAGGGACACCAGAGGCAGCTTTGGGGGGGGCTGAATGGTCTTCTTATGTTCTGTGCCTCACCACTGCAGTGCGATATCGGCAGGGATTTTCAAATTCCTCTTGATATCCTTGCCCAAGTTTCCAGTTTTCTCACTGGTAGGCTGACATCTAGAGAGAATCACAGTTGAAAGATTGTGCTTATTTCTGGTCACCTCTTTAGACGAAGGTTGTAGAAGTTCTAGAGAGGGTGAAGAGGAGATTTACCAGGATGCTGCCTGGATTAGAAGGCAAATCTTATGAAAATTAGTATGTCTAGATAGGTGTTTACTCTTTAGAGTAAAGAAGGATGAGAGATGACTTGATAGAGATGTACAAAATGATAAGATGTTTTGATCTAGTATATTGACAGAGGCTTTTTCCCAGGGTGGAAATGGCTAAGACCAGGGTGATTGGAGGAATATATAGGAGGAATATCAGAAGTAAGTTTTCTTAATCAGAATGTGGTGACTACCTGAATCACTTGATTTTGGCATGGTCCGGGAGACTGAAAAATTGCAAATGTCACTTCATCCTTTAAGAAAGGCCAATTAGCTTACCTTCAGTGGTTGGGAAAGTACTTGAGTCTATTATTATTGACGAGGTTTTAGGGTACTTGGAGACCAATGATAAAATAAGTCAAAGTCAGCATGGTTTCTGTAAAGGGAAATCATGCCTGATGAACCTGTTAGACTTTTTCAAGGAAATAACAACCAGGGTGACAAAGGAGAGGCATTGCTGAATCCTTGTGCAAGACTCCCTGAAGTTTAATTTATAGATTGAGTCTGTGGTAAAGAAGGCAAATGCAATGTTGGCATTTATTTCAAGGGGATTAGAATATAAAAGCAAGGAGGTAATGTAGAGGCTTTATAAGAGTCTAGTCAGGCCGCACTTGGAGTATTGTCAACAGCCTTGGGATCCATATCTCAGAAAGGATGTGTAGTCATTGGAAAGAGTCCAGAGGAGGTTCATGAAGATGAGTCTGAAATGAAGGGGTTAACATATGAGGAGCCTTTGGTAGCCTTGGGCCTGTACTCACTAGAATTTAGAATAATGCAGGGGGAATCTCTTAGAAACCTGCCAAATGTTGAAAGGACTAGATAAGGTGGATGTGGAGAGGGTGTTTCCTTTGGTGGGGATATACAGAACTAGAGGGCACAGACTCAGAATTCAGGGACGACCATTTAGAATAAAGATAAGAAGGAATTTTTTAGCCAAAGAGTAGTGAATCTGTGGAATGCTCTGCCACAGACTGCAGTGGAAGCCAAGTCTATGTGTATATTTAAAGCAAAAGCTGATTGTTTCCTGTTAAGTCAAGGTATCAAAGGATATGGAGAGAAGGCAGGTATATGGGGCTGAGTGGGATCCGGGATCAGCCATGTTGGATTGGCGGAGCAAACTTGATGGGCTGAATGGCCTAATTCTGCTTCTATGTCTTATGGTCTTAGGAATAAAGACAAGAGATTCAGCAGGTGTTGGAAACCTTCTGCAAAACAGTCAAATGGCTGGTGAAGCTCAACAGGACAGGCACCCTCTATGAATGAGCAATTCAGGAGAGGAGAAGAAGAGTAACAGAAGCCAAAATAAGACAGTGAGGGAGGGAATGGAGTGCAAGCTGGCAGGTGATAGGTGAGAGCAGATGAGTGGAAAGGCAGGTAGATGGGAAGTCAGGTATGAAAATGCGTAGTTAAGTTGGATGGTCAGTCTTTTTCCCAGGGTAGGTGGGGGTCTAAATTTAGTGCAATATATTAAGATACGATAAAACACTTTACCATGAGGGAAATTATAGTTGCAAGGTTGCTCAGTCAGAAATATATACCTTAAAATATAAAATGTAAACATTGAGTATGAAAAAAAAACAAAATATGCATTAAAAAGTAATAGTGCAAAATACAGATGTGCAATGAAACCATATACTTATATACTTAAAGAGGAGGAGTTGTAGAGTCGTATAGCCCCAGGGAGAAAGGATTTCCTGTGGCATTCTGTGGTGCACCTCAATCAAGTCAGTCTATTACGAAAGATGCTCCTCTGTTTATCCGGTAATGTCATGGAGGGGGTGAGAGGGATTGTCCATAATGTTCTGTGGCTTCTGCGACATCCTCCCCTCAGACACAACCACCAGGGAATCCAGTCCCACCCCCAGAACAGAACCAGTCTTCCTGACGGGCTTATCGATCTTGGCATGAGCTGCTCTCACCTCGCTTCTCCAGCTGTCTACAGTGTAGAGTAGAATGCCAGCCAGCACTGAGATGTAGAACATCTGCAGCATAGTACTACAGACCTCCTCAGGAAGTACAGTCGGCTCTGTCCCTTCTTGTACGGTGGCTCTGTACTTTTTAATCCAGTCCAGGTGAGTTCCCAAGTCCCAGATGACTTCCACATCCATTCCCTTGATAGAGATGGGAATGCAGGGTGCTTTCACCTTCTTGAAGTCCACCACCAACTCTTTTGTCTTAGTGATGTTGAGCTGCATGCGATTCAGCCCACACCACTGAACAAAGTTACCCATCACTCTTCTGTACTCAGCTTCTTGACCCTGGCTGATACAGCCCACAACAGCCAAAAACTTCTGTAGATGGCAGGATTCCGGGTTGTGCCTGAAGTCCAAGATGTAGATGATGAACAGGAAGGGGGTCAGGACAGTCCCCTGAGGTGCCACTGTTCTGCAACCACAGTGTCTGATACACAGCTCTGCAATATCACATACTGTAGCTGTCTGGACAGGTAGTCTGTAATCCAGGGTACTAGTGGAGCATCTACCCACATCATGAATGTACTTATTAGTAAATGAGGTCTTATGGGGTTAAAAGAACCAGAGAAATCAGAGAACATGATTTTCACAGCGCTGCCTGGCTCATCCAGATGGGTGTAAGCCCGTTGAAGCAGGAAAATAATGGCGTCCTCGACTTCAATATGTAGTTAATAAGCAAACTGCAGGGAGTCCAGTGATGGATTTACGATGGTCCAGAGGTGTGTCAGGACCAGCATCTCTAATGATTTCATAACATTAGAAGGCTAGATACCAGTACTTCTGGTAAGATGGCAGCATGTTTGAACATAGAAGCCTCTTGGGCGTCAACAAAAAGTGTCCATTTCTTACTAAAATGGACTCTAAAATCTGTGGGTAGAACAGGTCTACTGCATCAGTGATCTGCTCGGTGTCAAAGGAGCCAGAGGACGAGTTGGAGAAGGAGAAACCAATGGACGGGCTGGAGAAAGAGAAGGCAGTGGTAAGGCTGGAGAAAAAGGCAGTGGACCCTCCAGAGAAGGAGAAGCTGGCTGACGGGCCAGAGGTGAAAAAGAAGCCAGCGTACAGGCCGGAGAGGGTTCAAAGGAGTTGACCTGGGTGCAGACCCTGTTGCTGCCTGCTACTTGAAGGCATTGGAATTGGGGTGTGAAAGCTGTGTGCTAGGTAACTGTTAATGACTGCTTTGGATGTTTCTGTTGCAATTGCAAGACCCTGTTGGGAACTGTTAATGTAAAATACTGCAGGCCGGTTTCCCTTGCTTAGTGGTGAGACAGGTGACGAGGCAACAGTGTGGCCTCGGTTGTAGCGGGGACTAGGCCTCAAGCAGCGGACTTGCCTGCTGCTGCAGTCAGGTGAGAAGATGCCAGAGGCAGTGTAGAGTAGCATCTGTATTTCGTTGGGGGCTGGCCTCTCCCATTGGTGCTGCCAATGGAATGATAAGCTGGATTGCTGGGATCTCCACCATCAACTTGTGTATCGCTCAGGGTCTTGAACAATACATGCGTTTTCTTCCATAATTATGTGTATTTTTTTCTCTCCCTCGCTCGCTATTTTGAATTTATATTACGCACCTTCGCCCCAGAACAGTACTGTCTTAATCAACTGTATCCTTGTATAATTTGAATGATAAGTAAAGCAAATAAAAGCTCACTAAATCAAATATCTAATCAGCAAATCATGTGACAGCAGCTCGATGCATAAAAGCATGCCAACATGGTTAAGAGGTTCAGGTGTTGTTCAGACCAAACGTCAGAGTGGGGAGGAAATGTGATCTAAGTGGCTTTGACTGTAGGATGATAGTTAGTGCCTGAAACAGCGTCAGAAACTACTGGTCTCCTGGGATTTTCACATATAACAGTCTCTAGAATTTGCAGAGAAAGGTGCAAGAAATAAAAAATCATCCAGTGAAGGCAGTTCCCTGAGCGATAATGCCTTGTTAATCAGAGGAGAATGGCCAGACCGGTTCAAGCCAACAAGAAGGTGGCAGTAACTCAAATAACCCCACGTTACAACAGAAGGGCATCTCTGAACGCACGTCGAACCTTAAAGTGGATGGACTACAGCAGCAGAAGACCTTAAACATACACTCTGTGGCCACTTTATTAAGTACAGGAGGTAACAAATAAATTGACTACTGTATCTGTCTCTCTATGACTCTTGTTCTGTCCCTGCAGCCCTGACAAACCAAAACAAGGAATAAAAATACTTCACCAACAGCTCATCAGTAACGTGACTTATAGGCAGACAAGCAACAGAAATCTCTTTGTTCTCTCATCCCACACACATTTTTCAGCTCCTTTATTTAAAGGCACAGATTCTTTTGAGGTAGCCAGTTTAAAGCCCATTGGGTCAATTCAACAGACTTGAACCTTAGCAGAATATTAGACAGTGGCAACTATCACATTTACCCATTTCAGTTCACCACAAACAACACATCTGTCCACTACCCTCTCTCCTATTGAAAACTAACTTGGATCTCTCTTTCCCAGCCCTGATAATAAGGGGGCTGACTCTAAATCTTGCCGCTTTCTCTTTCCACAGATACTGCCAGATCTGCTGATATTTTCCAGTATCTGCAGTGTTTTATGTGATTTTTCCACCACTTAACCCAAATATCTGCTCAATCTTTAGGAACCCAGGAAAAGGAGGTGGCCAAGGAAGGAGGCACGGTAGCCTAGCAGTCAGTGTAACGCTATTCTAGCACCAGCCGCCCAGGTTCAATTCCCATCGCTGTCTGAATGGAGTTTGTACATTCTCCCCGTGACTGTGTGGGTTTCCTCTGGGTGCTCCAGTTTTCTCCCACATTGCAATGATGAATGGCATAGTATTTTAATTGGCAGCGTGGCCTTGTGCCACACTTGCCTAATCCATACTGATGCAATGCTGTATCTTAATACCATCTAACCATCTTGGTGACCAAGCTTTAAATACATTTGTCAATCAAAAATAGATTAAGCCAAGTTTTCAAGATTCAAAGTACATTTATTATCAAAGAATGCACAAATGTTAGTTCTCTCCCATCCTCAGCAGACTTTGCTGGAGAGTGTTTCTGATTTCCTGTTATATTTTGTGTGGAGCAATTCTTCCCAAGAGATTATGCTCTATTTTAAAAATGTGCACCTCTCTGAAGACCTTTCTAACACATTTGAGGAAATATTGACGTACAAAAAAGCTGGATGAACTCGGCAGGTCAGGTAGCATCCGTTGCCCGACCTGTTGAGTTCATCCAGCTTTTTTGTACATCTTGATTTGACCACAGCATCTGCAGTGTACTTTGTGTTGAAATATTTCTCTCTATCCATCAGAATAAAGGAAAGTACTGCATTTATGTAAGACCCTATGAGATTTTACCTGTGTGATCTTGTCTCTGTTTCCAGTGTCCCCTTATAGAGAGTAGGCAGCAGAAATTAAGAAATTAATACTCTTATGAAGAGTAATTATGCAGATGTGGACCACTGCCTCTTGAGTTATGAAGGATGAGAGGTGATCTCACTGAAACATAATGAATCTTAAGAAATTTTACAGGACAAATTCAGAAGTGATGTTTCCACTGACTGGAATATCTGAAACCAGCAGCCAGTTTCTCAGTTTCAGATGATTACAAGAAGGTGTACAAGAGCAAAATAGATCAGCTGGTTGAGTGGTGTTGCAGCAAAAATCTTGCACTCAACATAGAATGAATTGTCAACTTCAGAGAAGGTAAAACAAGAGAACACATACTAGTTCTCATAGAGGTATCAGAATTGGCTGTCATTCGAGACCCAACATATTGAAGTAGTTACAAAGAATGCACGACAGCAGCTATATTTCATTAGGAGTTTGGTATGTCACCAAAGACACTCGCAAATCTCTAGAGATGTACCGTGGAGAGCATTCTAACTGGCTGCATCACCATCTGGTATGTGGGGGGTGGAGGGCTGCACAGGATTAAAAAAAGCTGCAGGAAGATGTTAACTCAGCCAGCTCCATCATAGACACTAGCCTCCCCCAGCACCCAGCACTTCTTCAAGGAGCAATGCCTTAAAAATTAAGGACCCTCATCTCCCAGGACATTCTACCACCAGGAAGGAGGTACAGCAGACTAAAGGGTTATCTTCTTCCCCTCTGCTATCTGATTCCTGTATAGACATTGAACCCATGAATAAACCCTGTTTATTTTCCCTTTTTGTATTAATTATTAAACATTTTAAATGTCTACTGTATATATACTTCCCGTAATTTACAGTTTTTACTATTAAATATTGCAATGTACCGCTGCTGCATAGTAACAAATTTCATGACATATGCCAGTGATATTAAACCTGGTTTTGATTCTGATTCTAAATACAGGGGTCGCCATTCTGGACCAAGATAAGAAGACATTTCTCCATCAGGTGGTGAATCTTTGAAATGCCCTTCTCAAGAAGGCTGTGGGAAACTGAAGAGGCACCTGTCAGGTGTACAAAATTATGGGAGGCACAGATAGGAACCATTTCTCTATAGTGGAGCTACCTAAACTACAGAACATATTTTCAGGATAAGGATAAGAGGTTCAGAGAAGTTCTGAGGAAGAGATTTTCCACCTAGGTGGTGGTTGGAATCTGGAATATACATTGTGGGTGCCTCTCCCAATGTATAGGAAGTAGCTGCACGGACACTTGAATCACCAGGGTATAGAAGACAATGAACCAAGAGGCATAACATGATTAGGAATAGTCAGCATGGCTTTGGGAAAAGCAGGTCGTGCTTTACGAGCCTGACTGAATTTTCTGAGGATGTGACTGAACACGTTGATGAAGATAGAGCAGTAGATGTAGTGTATATGGATTTCAGCAAGGCATTTGACAAGGTACTCCGTGTAAGGCTTATTGAGAAAGTAAGGAGGCATGGGATCCAAAGGGACATTGCTTTGTCGATCCAGAACTCTCTTGGCCCACAGAAGGCAAAGAGTGGTTGTAGACAAGTCATATTCTGCATGGAGGTCAGTGACCAGTGGTGTGCCTCAGGGATCTGTTTTGGGACCCGTACTCTTAATGATTTTTACAAATGACCTGGATGAGGAAGTGGAGGGATGGGTTAGTAAGTTTGCTGAAGACACAAAAGTTGAGGGTGCTGTGGATAGTGTGGAGGGCTGTCAGAGGTTACAACGGGACATTGATAGGAAGCAAAACTGGGCTGAGAAGTGGAGAATAGAGTTCAACCCAGATAAGTGTGAGGTGGTTCATTTTGGTACGTCAAATATGATGTCAGAATATAGCATATATGGTATGTCTCTTGGCAGTGTGGAGGATCAGAGGGATCTTGGGGTCCGAGTCCATAGGACACTCAAAGCTGCTGCACAGGTTGACTCTGTGGTTAAGAAAGCATATGGTGCACTGTTCTTCATCAATCGTGAGATTAAGTATCAGAGCTGAGAGGTAATGCTGCAGCTATATAGGACCCTGGTCAGACCCCACTTGGAGTACTGTGCTCAGTTCTGGTCGCCTCACTACAGGAAGTATGTGGAAATCAAAGAAAGGGTGCAGAGCAGATTTACAAGGAAGTTGCCTGGATTGGGGAGCATGCCTTATGAGAATAGGTGGAGTGAACTCGGCCTTTTTTCATTGAAGTGACGGAGGATGAGAGGTGACCTGATGAGAGGTATTGATCGTGTGGATAGTCAGAGGCTTTTTCCCAGGGCTGAAATGGCTAGCACAAGAGGGCAAAGTTTTAAAGTGCTTGGAAGTAGGAACAGAGAAGTTGTAAGGGGTAAGTTTTTTACACAGAGAGTGGTGAGTGCGTGGAATGGGCTGCCGGCAATGGTGGTAGAGGTGGATACGATAGGGTCTTTTAAGAGACTCTTGGACAGGTACACAGATCTCAGAAAAATAGAGGGCTATACTTGACCCTAGGTAATTTTTAAGGTAAGAACCTGTTCGGCACAGCATGGTGGGCCGAAGGGCCTGTACTGTGCTGTAGGTTTTCTATATCTCTATGTTTCTAAGTGCTGGTAAATGTGATACCGACAGATAGGTCACATGGACATGATAAGAATGAAGCTCCTCAGCTGTATGACTCCACGGTCTCAACGGCTCGTAGACACAACATTTGCTTTGGAAGGCAAACACTTTGCTTTGGAAATCATTTCCTCATCTTACCACCTCTGTTTTCTCTCCTTACCATGTCCCTTAAAGCCAACCTTTCATTATGCCTACTCCTCTCTCTATAACCCTTCTGTGGCTTTGAATCAAAGGATTCAAAGTAGAGGATTCAAAGAATGCTCAAATTGTAATTTATTTTTTATTTATTTACAGATGCAGTGTGGAACAGGCCCTTCTGGCTCAATAAGCATTGCTGCCCAGCAACCCATCTGTTTAAAACTAGCCTAATCACAGGATCATTTACAATGACCAGCAAGGACAATTTACAGTTAACTTACTAATCAGTAGATCTTTGGACTGTGAGAGGATTCCAGAGCACCCAGAAGAAATACATGTGGTCATGGGGAGAACCTATAAAATCCCTTCAGAGAACACTGGAATTGAACTCTGAAATCCAATGCCGTGAGCTGTAAAGGCATCACACTAACCCTCACACCACCAGGGCACCCAAATACAGCAGAGAATATAGAAACACAAAAGATTCTGCACCTGCTGGAAAATCCAGAGCAACAGACACAAAATGCACAACTTCCTCCACACAGAATTCCTGATGAAGGGTCTCAGCCCAAACCATCAGCAGATTATTCTTTTCCATAGATGCTCCCTGACCTGCTGAGTTCCTTCTGCATTTTGTGTATGTTAGAGGGAATAGAGAAGCAAATTTATAGGATGAGCCATTGAGTTCAAGAGAGAACAGCCAGGTATGTCAATCTTTGTTCTCTTTAATCCATGGTCTCCTGTTCCCCGTTAAATTTAATTAGCAGCAAAGACCCAATATTAAATCCTGGCCTGTGTCTGTGCACAGCAGCTCTCTACAGTAATCCATTGATCTGTGAAGCTGTGGGTGAATTCTTAAGCAAAGTCTTTTGGATGTTTAAGTCACTCAGGAAATGTTTATTCAGTGATGAAAGCCCTGAGGAAATTAGCTTCCTTGAAGTCACTGAGGTGAATTGATTAAAGCTATGAAAGGAAATAACTCCCTTCCAGCACAAGTCTTCACTGAACTAAGAACTGAATACAAATAAATGCAGATTGAAAAACCAATAAATAGTTTTGTGGAGTCCAGTGAATAGGAAAGTCCTCATTGGTCGCATTAAAAATCAGCTCAAGAAGCCAGCTCCATGGTTTTAGCAAATGAGTGGTCTCGGTGGAATAAATAGGAAAATATTGGTTACGAGATCCATAATCAGAATCTGAGTCAAATAGCAGAAACGTCACAAACTTGATGTGGTAAAAATACTTGTACTCAGTGAGTTGCTTTGACCTACTCTGCAATAGAAGGGAGAAGGGTGCAGTTTTAATATTGACTTCCAAAATTAAATGTGGGCAGCAGGGTGGAGATATGTCTCTATCAAATGATATGTGAAGCTCTCTTTCTCTCTGCGAGCCTACAAGTTACCCTTGGGTAAGGTGAAATACTTGCTCAGGGTCAGGTGAAGCCATGGGAGCAGGTGGTGAATGGTCATATGAGCAGCTGGTGCAAATCACAAGTCCTGGTTATGCGACCACTGGCGATAGACAGGCAACCAATCTGAAGAATGTTGATAATGGCTGGGGTCACCCATCTTGTAAAGACACTGCCCAGAAGAAGGCAATAGCAAACCACTTCTGTAGAAAAACTTGCCTAGAACAATCAGGGTCATGAGATAGTGATCGCCCATGTTATATGACACAGCACGGAATGATGGTAATGTTAGTACTAATCCCAATAAAGCTCACCAACACCTCAGCTTCCTCAAAAAGTTAAAGAAATTTAGCATGTCCCCATCAGCTTACCAATTTTATATCAATACATCTTAGAAAGCATCCCGGCTGGAAGCGTAAACTGCTCTGCACATGACTGGAGATTTGTGCATTACAGAGGCAAGCCTCCCCTCTCTCTATACTTCTCACAGTCTCAGTAAAGCAGCCAGCATTCTCAAAGACCCCACCACCCCCAGATATTCCCCCTTCCTTCCTCACCCATTGAGCAGAAGATACAAAAGCCTAAAGCACGAACTGCTAGGAACCAAGGGCAGCTTCTATCCCACTGGCAAACCAGCTCTGTAGACAATTTTGCCAAGAACAATCACAGTCATGAGGCCATGATAACTTAGACATCTTCTGACATGGCGCATAACAAGGAAAAGTTAAATTGGACTCTGGTTTGAAAATGAAACCACCTTAGAGTTAAGAACTGTGTTGTCTTCGTTCAGGTGCCCAGAGAGAGCAGAAGGTGTCAAACATCCTCAATCTGTGCTGTAGGTGGTTTCTGGATAGAACTATCTGACAGTGATATCTTTCTCAGTTGGTTTCAGCCCAATTGCCAAAGAATCCCTTTGGATCAGTTTACGATTACACTAGGAATAGCAGACAAAATCTGCAGGGCTACTTTGGTGTAGGTTTATGTATCACACGTACATTGAAACATACAGTGAAATGCGTCACTTTGCGTTAACAACCAAGACAACCTAAAGATGTGCTGGGGGCAAGTGTTGCACACATTCCGGCAAATGCATATAATAGCATGCCCACAATGCTCAGCAGGACAACAACCACAACAACAACAACAAAACAAGCCTCTTTTTCATCCTCCAACTACCCACCCACTCACACATACTGAAAGGCCTCCAACCCCAGGACAGGACAGATTGTCAGGGAACATGGTAAACAGGCAAATAAATTCAGCCTCTCTTTCATTCCTCACCTCACCCTTCTTTAGGCTGCTCTCCAACCCCCACCCCCCATCACTCCCGCAACCCAGCATCTTCAGAAGTTTCACTACTTTATACCCCTCCATCCCCATTATCTCCATCCATCATCTACCCCATGCACTAGCCACATCCCCTATTACTCTTTATCTCTCCACCTGACTCCTACCCACACCATCAACCACCCTACCCTCAACCACCATATTCCCCACGCCCATATCTCCCAAAGCATCACTACCCCACCTATCTCCCAACCGTCTCCCACCCTGCAACATTTCAGCTCTCCACCCCACCTAAAACCCCATCTCCCATTCTTCCATCTCTCACCTCTAACTCCCATCCATCGCCACACCTTCTATCCTAATGTTTTGCACCCTTCCATCACCCACCACCCATCTCCCACCTACCACTTGCAACACAAAAAACCTCCCACCTCTCCATCTCCTAACCATTACCTCACACTTGCTATCCTTCCATCTGCCACTCCTCAATCTCTCACAATTTCCATCCCTCCATCTCCCATCGATCACCTCACATCTCCTATCCTACAATCTGCTACTCCTCAATCTCTCACTCAATAACTCACACTCCTCCATCTCCCACCCATCACCTCCACCGCTCCACCTCCCATCCACCATATACCTCCATCTCCTACCATTCATCTCCCACCCACCACTTCCAACACCCGTTATCTCCCACCTCCTATCCCACCACATCTCTTACCTCTCCATCTCTCACCCACCCACCCACCCCTAATTCACTGTACTCTCAACAGGAAAGTGAATTTTATTTTCATCTCTAGCTCTGCTAAAAGCCTTCCTTCATTACCAAAAGTTTGTACATTCCAATTAACGAGCTGAGCTAAAGAGAACTTTGATTATTTTACTTCAAAATGTTCCTGTTTGACATCAGTTGCTGAATTTCTGCCCGGATGGGAAGACAACATTTATTTTAAAAGGAATTCCAGAAAGGCAGGGTAATAATCTTCAAAAATCATTGGATTAAGATGTGGGATTTCCTTCCCCATTGCCAGTTTAGTTTGCTGGATGCACCCAGTCAATGATGTAAACTTAAGAGCAATGGGGATTAGTGCACAGAACAAGTTCAGAAGGTATGTGGACTGTGAGGCTATTTGATCTTCAGGGCTCTTCCACCATGAGTAAGACTGTGAACTCAGGTCCGGATTCAGATTTAGATTTGCTTATCACAAGAACATCAAAATAAAATGGAATGTGTCCTTTCCATTAACAACCGACACACCGAAGGACGTATTGGGGGCAGCTGGTATCAGAATTTAAGATGAAGATAAGATTTAAAGATTAGCTTTATTTGTCACATGTATATTAAAACATACAGTGAAATGTGTTGTTTGTGTCGACAACCAACACTGTGCGAGGACCTGCTGGGGGCAGCCCATGTGTGTGGTTGCGCTTCTGGCGTCAACACAGCAGGCTCATGACTCACTAACTCTAACCGTACATCTTCGAATGTTGGAGGAAACTGGAGTAACAGGAGGAAATCCAAGTGGTTAAGCTCAAACTCCTTACACACAATGCCGAAAATTAGGGCGTCATGGTAGCGTAGCAGTTAGCACAATGTTATTACAGCTTGTGGCATCAGAGTTTGAAGTTCAATTCGGGCATCCTCTGGCATTCCCTGTGAGGAGTTTGTACGTGGGCTTCCTCCTGGTGCAAGACATTCTGGTCAAATAGTCCTGTGACTAGACTAGGTTTAAGTAGCTAGGGTGCTACATGGTGCGTCACATTGGGCCGGGAGGGCAGCTTACATATGGAATTTCTAAATAAGTTTTAAAATTTAATAAATAAATTGAGCCCTGTATGCTGGTCACTTTGTAAAGCAATGCACCAACCGCTAATCTACCCTGCCACCCTCCGGACAATTGTACTTGGCCTCTCAAATCTATCCTGACCACTCAGACCCCTTTACATTAATCTCGTGCTAATCACGTTTTACTCTTTCTCCACTCCCATCAATTCCACTGAGCGGCACACACAAGGCCAGTATACAGTGGTCAATTCGGCTACCAACCAGACATCACAACCAGAGTCAGACTGAGTTTATTATCACTGATATATGTTGTGGAATTCATTGTTTAGCATCAGCTGTAGAGTGTAATACATAAAATATACTATACATTACAGAAAGATATGTAAAAATAAACAAGTAGTACCAAAAGAAAGCAAAAATAATGAGGTAGTGTTAATGGGTTCATGGACCATTCGGAAATCTGATGGTGGAGGTGTGTGTGTGCCTTTAGGCTCCTGATGGTAACAATGAGCAGAGGCCATGTCCTGGATGGTGAGGGTCTTTAATGACAGATGGCGCCTTCTTGAAGCGTCACCTTTTGAAGATGTCCTCAGACCTGGGGAGATGAGTGCTGACTTGGAGTGGGCTGAGTTTACATCCTAGAGACCTGGGAGGTAACTGGACCACCTGGAAAAGATCCACATGACCACGGGGAGAACGCGCAGGCTCCACTGAGACAACACTGGAGACCAGGGTTGAAAATAGGTCGCTGGACCTGTAAGGCCGCACCTTTACCAGATGCATCACTGTGCTTCTAATCTCTCAGTACTGATGACTACCAGGTGGGGGAACTGTGAGGCTTTGATAATATTGCATAATCTGGTCAGAAAGTTCATAAAAATATTAAACTGCATTAACAAAAAATCCAAACATGCCAGCTGTCCAGACTGTGGGATACTTTGCAACTCCTACGAGTCCCCAAGACCAATCTGACTCCTTTCAAGGGGTGACCCATGACATCACCATGCCATTACCAGCAATACCAATCAGAACACTACAGCACAGTAAAAGCCCTTTGGCCTATGATTATTCTGCTGCTTTATAACATATTCAAAGATCAGTTTAACTCTTCCCTCTTGCATAGCCCTCCATTTTTTTTGTATTATCCATGTACCTATTCTCTTAAATGCCCCTACTGCATCTGCCTCTATTTACAAACACCACTTCCCCACCCCACCCCCCGCAGGGAATTCCATGCACCCACCACTCTCCATGCAAAGAACTTGCCTCTGATATACCCCCTCTATACTTTCCTCCAGTCATCTTAAAATTATGCCCTCTGGTATAAGCCACCCTGGGAAAAACTCTCTGTCTGTCCACTCGATCTGTGCCTTTAATCATCTTGCGTGGCCTCTGTCGGTCGTGGGTACTGCGCCTCTGGTAGTCACTGTTCGACACTATAAAGCGAAGTTGGAGTGGCCTCTCCAGGGCGCAAGCCAGGACAGAGTGGATATGGAGATCCGTCTGTTGCCCATGCATGGAGTTGGACTTGGTTGTCAGAGGCTGTTTGAGACGTACGCCATGAAGAGCATTTGTTTAGCAGTGGGAACTCGTCCCCACTACCACCATCTTGTACACGTCAATCAAGTCACCTCTCATTCTCCCTCACTCCAAAGAGAAAGGACCTAACTCACTCAATCTATCTTCAAGACAGCTTCACACACAAAATGCTGGTGGAACGCAGCAGGCCAAGCAGCATCTATAGGCAGAAGTACAGTTGACGTTTTTGGCCAAAACCCTTCGTCAGGACTAACTGAAAGAAGAGATAGTAAGGGATTTGAAAGTGGGAGAGGGAGGGGGAGATCCAAAATGATAGAAGACCGGAGAGGGAGAGATGAAGCTAAGAGCTGGAAAGTTGATTGGCAAAAAGGATACAGAGCTGGAGAAGGGAGAGGATCATGGGCCAGGAGGCTTAGGGAGAAAGAAAGGGGGAGGGGAACACCAGAGGAAGATGGAGAGCAGGCAAGGAGTGATTGTGAGGGGGACAGAGTGAGAAAAAAGGGGGAAAAATAATAAAGAAAGAAAGGAAGGAAGGAAGGGGTAAGAAGGGGAGGAGGGACATTAACGAAAGTTAGAAAAATCAAGGTTCATGCCATTAGGTTGGAGGCTAACCAGACGGAATATAAGGTGTTTTTTCTCCAACCTGAGTGTGACTTCATCTTGACAGTAGAGGAGGCCACAGATTGACATATCAGAATGGGAATGAGAGGTGGAATTAAAATGTGTGGCCACTGGGAGATCCTGGGAGGTCAGGACAGCTCCCTGGTAATTCCCTTCTGTACCCTCTCTAAAACTTCCACATCCTTCCTGATGCACCATCAATAACTCTCTCTGAGGCGTGAAGGCCAGATATCGGCTTTTATTGACTGGAAGAAAGAACAAGCAGTAGTTGACCACCATACTACATCCTGGAGACTGAGGGCCGGGCTCAGGCCTCAATCGCCTTTATACCAGGGTCTGTGGGAGAAGCCATGGTCAGAGGGAGGGGCCACAGGAGCAGTCAGCGGGGGGCGTGTCCAGACAGGTATATGTAGTTCACCACACTTCCTATAGCGAGGTGACCAGAACCAAACACAATATTCCAAGTGTTGTCTAACCAAGGTTTGAGAACACTGAAATGTTAACCAGTAGCTTTTGAACTCAATCTCCTGACTCTGGGTGAGTGGGAACAAGTGGGGTGTCATTCAGGGGGACTGAGAATCAATGACCTCACAATATCCATTTCAGCTTTGACATTTTGAAGTTTTGAAGGAGGCAGACATAAAGAGTTCCTTATTTCAGCTTTAATGTCTTTTTGTTATCATTCTCAGATACTCTAGTGATGAGTTAAGCTTCACTCAAACTGGCCCAGAAAGGCTTGATTGAGGGATGTGAAGCAGAGGCTGCAGCAACAAAAGAAGTAGAAGCAGGATTAGGTGATTTAGCCCTTTGCTCTGCCATTTGTACTGCACACTGCATGCAAACAGGCCCTTTGGCCTGACTAGTCCATGCTAACCAAGATGTCCTATCTGTCCACATTTGACCCACATCATCAAAAACTTTCCTATTCAAGTATCTTGTAATTGTTGTTAACATACCTGGCTCATCAACTTCCTATGGCAGCTCATTCCAGATACCACCTTCGAAGTGAAAAATTTGCCCCTTAAGATCACAGTAAACCACCTTGCTTTCGGCTCAAACATGTGCCTTTCAGTTCTTGATACCCAAACCCTGGGGAAAAGTTATATTGCAATGTCGCAGTTAACGTACCGCTGGAACATTAATTCTCTCTGCTGTCTAGGTGTTGTTTTGGGGCTTTTCCAGAATTTGTTATTTTCTACTTCAGATTTGTAGTTTCTGAATTATTTTAGTTTGTGAGGCATACTACCAATGCACTGGTGCTCCTCACCCCTCCAATCTGCTCCTCCTGGAGTTGATTTCTGAGCGTTAATACCAAGAAATTGCTATTGTCTGCCCATCTCATTTATTCAGCGGATCAACTTCTGCCGGCTTGGCTATCTTTTCTCCTGAACCAAAAAGCCATTGAACTATTAAGCATCATAGAGTCATACAACAGGGAAGTACAGTACTGTGCAAAAGTCTTCAGCACATATATATAGCCAGGGTGCTTAAGACTTTTGCACAGTAGTGTAGTAATTTTAGGTACTGCTTCCACAAAAAAAAACAAAATTCATGACATATGTGAGTGATGATAAACCTGATTCTATTGTGGACCGAGAGTGGGAAGGGGATAGGGAGAGGGGCATCGTGGTTGGGAAAAAGGGAAGGAAAGTGGAAAGCGGCCAGTGAGTGAGTGGGCCAGTAAAGGAGTGGAGATTTGAGGCTTTGACTCAAGAGATTCTGGCAGTTTTGGCAGTTGGACTGTGCAATCAAGTCAATCAAGATTTGAATAGCTCAGCAGAAAGCCATTGATTAGACAATCAAGATTTGAATATCTCAGACTCAGCAGAAAGCAGCTAATTGAGCAATCGAGGTTAGGTGACCAAGCAGTTTGAAAAGCTCAAACAAATAAATAGAGGGTTAACTTAAGCGGAGCGGCCAGTGAGTGAGTGGGCCAGTGAAGGAGTGGAGATTTGAGGCTTTGACTTAGGAGGCTTCGACGAGAAGAGGCGGAGGATGAGCTTGTTCCCAATTAGTCTTTACAATGACTCCTGAGATGGTGTTGTGCATCTCCTGTGAGATGTGGCAGTCTTGGGGGAACTCCCCTCTCCCGCAGAGTCACATCTGCCAGAAGTGCTTGCGGCTGGGTGATCTGGAAGACTGTGTGAGGAATCTGGAGCGGCAGCTGGATGATGTTCGACTCATAAGGGAGAATGAGGCAGTCATAGATGAGAGCTACAGGGAGGTAGTCACACCTAGGCTGCCAGAAGCAGGTCTTTGGGTGACAGTCCGAGGGAGGAAAGAGAAGGAGACTAGACAGGTAGTGCAGAACACCCCTGTAGCCATTCCCCTGAATAATAAGTTTACTGTCCTGGATGCTGTTGGTGAGGACGACCGACCAGGTGTGAGCCACGGTGGCAGGGCCTCTGGCACTGAGTCTGACCCTGTGGTGCAGAAGGAAGGCACGGAGAAGAGGAGAGCTGTCGTCATTAGAGACTCTATAGTCAGGGGAGCAGACAGGAGATTTTGTGGACGTGAGAAGGACACCCACATGGAGGTGTAGAGGATTGTCAAAGATTGCAGAGAAACATTGATAGGACGCAGAAGTGGGCTGAGAAGTGGCAGATGGAGTTCAACCCGGAGAAGTGTGAGGTGGTACACTTTGGAAGGACAAACTCCAAGGCAGAGTATAAAGTAAATGGCAGGATACTTGGTAGTGTGGAGGAGCAGAGGGATCTGGGGGTACATGTCCACAGATCCCTGAAAGTTTCCTCACAGGTAGATAGAGTAGTTAAGAAAGCTTATGGGGTGTTAGCTTTCATAAATCGAGGGATAGAGTTTAAGAGATGCGATGCGATGATGCAGCTCTATAAAACTCTAGTTAGGCCACATTTGGAGTACTGTGTCCAGTTCTGGTCACCTCAGTATAGGAAGGATGCGGAAGCATTGGAAAGGGTACAGAGGAGATTTACCAGGATGCTGCCTGGTTTAGAGAGTATGGATTATGATCAGAGATTAAGGGAGCTAGGGCTTTACTCCTTGGAGAGAAAGAGGATGAGAGGAGACATGATAGAGGTGTACAAGATATTAAGAGGAAAAGACAGAGTGGACAGCCAGTACTTCTTCCCCAGGGCACCACTGCTCAGTACAAGAGGACGTGGCTTTAAGGTAAGGGGAGGGAAATTCAAGGGGGATATCAGAGAGTGGTTGGTGCGTGGAATGCACTGCCTGAGTCAATGGTGGAGGCAGATACACTAGTGAAGTTTAAGAGACTACTAGACAGGTATATGGAGGAATTTAAGGTAGGGGGTTATATGGGAGGCAGGGTTTGAGGGTCAGCACAACATTGTGGGCTGAAGGGCCTGTAATGTTCTATATAAAAGTGGAGGGAGCAAGAAGCACCAGAGAGACATTCTGTAATGATCAATAAACCAATTGTTTGGAATCAGAAGACCATGCTTGGTGTCTCATGGAGTTTGGGTGTGTCTGTAGACAAGCCACCTCCCCCAGGTCTGCCACTCTCTGCCACCTGTCCCACACCCCTCCCACGGCGCTCCCCTCTCACCATTCCCAGCATCCTTCACTCCCTCCAGATTTACAAGCTTGCTCTCCACTCCATGTTGACAAATACAGTGCTGTGCAAAAGTCTTAGGCACATGCAATATATGTAGCTAGAGTGCCTAAGACTTTTACACAGTACTGTAGATTCTTTGGCACAAATTAGCTATTCTGAGCTCATTCCATTTGCCTTCATTTGGGCCATGCCCCTCTAATTCTTTTCTGTCCATGAATCTATTTAAATGTCTTAAGTATTGTAACATGCCCATTTACTACTTCTTCTGGCAACTTATTTCACAAACACATCACTCTTATCATGAAAATGCTGCCCATCAGCTCATCTTTAAATCTTTCTCTTCACACCTTAAACTGATGTCCTCTGATTTTAGCCTCCCCTGCCCTGGGACAAAGACTGTGAACAATCATCTTATCTCTGCCCCTTGTGATTTTATAAACCTCTTTAATGTCTCTCCTCAGCCTTCTCACTGCTGGTAAACAATCCCAGCACATCTTCTCTCTCCTTATAACTCCAGCCATCCAGTTAAATATGAATTATAGATTAGCCAGACTGAGTGATAAGGCCAACTTTCCTTCTGTGAAGCATATTAATGATCCTGAGAGTTTTATGTGACAGTCTTTCCATTTTACAATTACCAATAGTAAGTTAGTTTTTTTAAAAAGTGTTCCAGGTTTAATTAACTACTGAATTTAATTCCTCTGCATCCCATGGTGATATTTGAATTTACATCACCAATGCAATTACCCAGCCAGTTAAAAATTCATCCTGTAATTTAACTATTGTGTCACCTTACTCAGTCTTCCTGCTCTCAGAACTGAAGGTTGATCAAATCAATGGCAAACAAAAATGAGCGGTTTCTGTTGTTCTCTTGCTCACATGAGTGTTCTACACCCAGGGTGGAAATTCAGATGATCTTGTCAGCACTTGGAACAGTTCACATGGGGAATCTCGACAAAAAGTTCTGGCCTTCTTATTATAAGACTATAAGACATGGGAGTAGAATTAGGCCATTTGGCACTTTGAGTCTACTCCACCATTTTATCATGGCTGATCCATTTCCCTCTCAACTCCAGTCTCCAGCCTTCTCCCCGTATCTCCCATGCCCTGACCAATCACAAATCTATCAAATCTCTGCCTTAAATATACATAAAGACTGTGGCAGCAACTTCCACTGATTCACCACCCTCTGCCTAAAGAAAGTCCTTCTCACCTCCATCCTAAAAGAATGATCCTCTGTTCTCAGCTTGTGCCCTCTGGTCCTAGACTCCACCATCATAGGAAACATACTCCCCACATCCACTTTATTAAAGCAACACACACAAAGTGCTGGAGGAACAGCACGTCAAGCAGCATCTGGGAAAAAGAGTACAGTCGACTGAAAGGTCAGCTGTACTCTATTTCTAGATGCCGCCTGGCCTGCTGAGTTCTTCCTGCATTTTGTGTGTGTTGCTCGGAATTCCAGCACCTGCATATTTTCACTTGTTTGTCACTTTATTAAGGCCTTTTCAATGAGATCCCCCTTCATTCTTCTAAATTCCAGCAAGTACAGGCCCAGAGCCACCAAATGCTCCTCATTTGATAAGCTTTCATTTCCAGAATAATCTTGTGAACCTCCTTTGAACCTTCTCCAATATCAGCACATTCTTTCTAAGATAAAGGGCCAAAACTGCTCACAATGCTCCAAGTGAGGCCACATCGGTGCTTTTAAAGCCTCAGCGTTACATCCATGCTTTTATATTCTATTGCTCTTGAAATGAATGCTAACATTGCATTTTCCTTCCTCACCACCGACTCAACCTGCAAATTAACTTTCAGGGAATCCTGCACAAGGACTCCCAAGTCCATTTACACTTCAGATTTTTGAACTTCCTCTCCATTTAGAAAATTGGCTACGCTTTAATTTCTTCTAGCAAAGTACATGACGATACATTTCCTGTCATGTATTTGATATTTCAAATAATATTTTAGTTAGCTTATATATGTATATGTACAGGTTGATTAAGCATTCTTATTCGTTTAAATAAAATTTTGGTTATATGTAAAAATACATTAATTACATAGGTCATTACGCTACCAGATAATACATGTGTATCTCGCTTAAACTAAACTAGAGGTTTCAGCCATATTTTTGGTCTCCCGTCGTCATTTAAATTAATTTATTATTTTGAAGTTACAAAGCATAACAACTCCCGACACTATTCCATCTGCCATTTTTTTGCCCATTCTCTTAAACTGTCTAAGCCCTTCTGCAGCCTCTTTGCTCCCTCAACACAATATATCCCTCCATCTATTTTCATATTGTCTGCAAACTTGGCCACAAGGCCATAAATTCTGTCACCCAAATCATTGACATACAACACAAAAAGAAGAGGTCCACATACAGGCCCCTGTGGAACGCCACCAGTCACTAGTAGCCAATCAGAAAAGGCTCCTTTTATTCCCACGCCTTGCCTCCTGCCAATCAGCCACTGCTTTATCCATGCTAGAATCTTTCCTGTAATACAATGGTACGCAGACTCACGTGTGGCACCTTGTGAAAGTCCTTCTGAGAATCCAGATGAACAACATTCACTGATTCACCTTTGTCTATCCTGCTTGGATTTTCCTCAAAGAATTCCAACAGATTTGTCTGGCAAAATTTTCCCTTGAGGAAACCATGCTGACTATGGCCTTATTTTATCACGTGCCTTCATGTACCCTGAAGCACCATCCTTAACAGTCAACTCCAACACTTTCCAGCCACTGAAGTAAGGCCAATTGGCCTATAATTTCCTTCTGCCTTCCTCCCTTCTTGCAATTTTTTCAGTCTTCCAGAACCATTCCAGAATTTAGTGATTTTCAAACGATCATTATAATTCTTCAGCTACCTCTTTCAGAACCCAGGGATGCAGTCCATCTGGGCCAGGTGACTTATTGGATCTACCTTCAGACCGTCCAGCTACCCAAGCACCTTCTCCCTAGTAACAGCGATTGTACTCACAAATGACCCTTGAAACTCTTGAACTTCCTGTATTTTGCTAGTGTCTACCACAGTGAAGAATGAAGCAAAATACTTATTCTGTACATTGGCCATTTCCTTGTACCCCATATTTACCTCTCCAGCATCATTTACCAGTGGTCCAATATCTATTCTCACCATGGCTCTCATTATTACTATCTGAAAGAGAAAAGTCTGTCTTTCAAAGATCAAAGATTAGCTTCATTTGTTATAGTTTTGCACAAAAGTAGTCAGGGTACCTAAGACTTTAGCACAGTGATTTTATGTTTTGCACTGTACTATTGCCACAAAAAACAAAGAAACAAATTTCATGACATACGTGAATGATGGTAAACCTGATTCTGATGTGGGTCTCTCTTGTGGACTGACAGCGGGAATGGGGCAGGGAGAGGGGAGTCATGTTTGGGGAAAAGGAGAAGGGGAGGAGTGGGAAGCACCGGAGAGTTGTTCTGTAATGACCAATAGAACAATTGTTTGGAATCAAATGATCTTGCCTGGTGTCTCAGGGCTGGGTTTGTCTGCACCCACACCAACCACACAGCCCCCGCCCCGGCACTTGTTCTCTGCCTCCTATCCCAGATCTCCACCCTTGTCCACCCTCCACACTCCAATCTTGCCAATTTCAACATCCATTTCTCCCAATAGATTTACAAATTCGTACTGATGAATGACAATAAACAATCTTGATTCTTGAATGTACATCAAAACATTAAATACACAATGAATTATTCCATTTGTGTCAATGACCAACACAGTCTGAGGATGTGCTGAGAGTAATCTGCAAGTGTCACAAGCTTCTGATGTCAACGTAGCAAGCGCACAACTTACTCTCCTTAACTCATATGTCTTTGGAAAGTGGGAGGAAACAAGCACACCTGAAAGAACCCCATGAGATCTCAGGGAGAATATACAAGCTCCTTACAGACTGCAGCTCGAATTGAAGCCCGATCATGACTGCTGGCACTAGAAAGTGTTTTGATAGCCGCTACGCTACCAGATGCCTTTCACTAGAGGTGGCCCATGTAAATGACAAGAAACCATTGCTGTAAGAGAAACGTAATGTTTTAATGCTGCACTATCTGTGACCTCAGGGATTCCCAAAAAGCCTTAAATCCCATAAAGTTTATAAAAATAAATTCAGTGCTCTTTACCACTTTCAGAATCAGAATCAGGTTTAATATCATTGACATATATAGTGAAAGCTGTTGCTTTGCAGCAGCAGTACAGCGCAATATATTAAAAAACCTATTAATTATACTAAGAAATATATATAATATAAAGTAAATATACTCAGTTTATTAGGTGCACCTGTAAACCAGCTCGTTAATGCAAATATCAAATCATGTGGCAGCAACTCAATGCATAAAAGCATGCAAGCATGGTCAAGAGATTTAGTTGTTGTTCAGACCAAACAAGAGAATTGGAAAGAAATCTGATCTAAGTGACACTGACCATTGAATGATTGCTGGTGCCAAACGGTGTGGTTGGAATATCTCAGAAATTGTTGATCTCCTGGGATTTTCACACAAAAGGTTACAGAGAATGGTGTGAAAACAATAAAAAATCATCCAGTGATCAACAGATCTGTGGGTGAAAATGCTTTGTTAATGAGAGAGGTCAGAGGAGAATGGCCAGACTGGTTCAAGCTGACAGGAAAGTGACAGTAACTCAAATAGCTACGTATTACAACAGTGGTGTGCAGAAAAGCATCTCTGAATGCACAACATGTTGAACCTTGAAGTGCATGGGCTCCAACAGCAAAAGACCACACAGCAGCTGCCTTATTAAATCCAGTTGGGACTGAGTGTACATAAAAAAATAAATTAAATAAGTTGTGCAGAAGAGAGAAAAGGCAAAGGCTATTAGATATTGGCATAACCACCAGCCTTGTCAATGAAAGCAGCATCCCGTAAATTCTATATAAAAACATGTCTATTTTAGACAAAGCAATCCCAATCATAATCTTCGGTGTAAGATATTTGCTGTGTTTCCATATACCCTCTTTCCAGTCACCTGGATTCTATCTGCTGTGGTTTATATCCCTCTCCACACTTATACAGTAGTTGTGGTTGTTTCTTTTTCAGACTTTGCGTGGGTCTGTCTTGGCTCTTACACATTCCTTATAAATGCTTGGTTAAGTAATACTGCCTCGCAGCATAAACCTCTTTCTGTGTCAAAGTAAGATTAGATGTTACATGAGCCAAACAGCTCATCACATCACATTACATTTTACGCTCCTGTTTTTGGAAGTGAATTAGAACATAGAACATTCCAGCACACTACAGACCATTCAGCCCATGATGTTGTGCCAACCAGTTAACCTACTTTAAGATCAATCTAACCCATCACTCCTACATAGCCTGACATTTTTCGATCATTGATATGCATATCTTAAATGCCTATATTGCATTAGTCTCTACCACCGCCCCTATTCCACACACGCACAGCGCTCTGTAAAAAACTTAAATCTAACATCCTCCCTATATTTTCCTCCAAACACCTTAAGATTATGTCCCCTCATACAAGTCATTTCTGTCTTGGGGGAAAAAGTCTCTGGCTGTCCACTTTATCTATGTCTCTTATCATTTTGTACACCTCTATCAAATCACTTTTCATCCACCTGTGCTCCAAAAGGAAAAGTCCGAGCTTGTTCACCCTATCCTCATAAGACAATTGACGCCAATTAATAGCACTCAGATAACAAGAGACAATATCCGAGCCAATGTCGCGAGAATCCTCTCAATTTTCTAACTCTAATAGAAATGGAAATGTTAATAGAAGTTGGTGTTGGTGGGGTGGGCAAAACACTAACATTGGACTCTATCGCATAAGTGCAAATACAGCATCACCTCTACTTCCTCTGGAGTTTACAAAGATTCTGCATGACATCTAAAACATCGACAAACTTCTATGGACATGTGATGGAGAGTATATTGGCTGCATTACAACCTAGTATGGAAATACCAATGCCCTGGAATGGAAAATCCTACAAAAGTAGTGGATACGTCCCAGTCCATCATGGGTAAAGCCCTTCCCGCCATTGAGGACATCTACGTGTCATGGGAAGCTGCATCCATCATCAGGAACTCAGATCACCCAGTACATGCTCTCTTCTCACTGCTGCCATCAGGAAGAAGGTACAGGAGCCTCAAGACTCACGCCACCAGGTTCTAGAACAGTCATCCCTCAGTCATCAGGCTCTTGAACCAAAGGGGATAGCTTCAATCAACTTCACTTACCCCGTCATTGAAATGTTCCCACACCCAATAGACTCACCTTATGGACTCTTTATCTCTTGCTCTTGATATTTATTGCTTATTTATTAATGTTATTAATTCTTTACTTTTGGATTTTCACAGTTTGTTGTCTTTTGCACTTTAGTTGAAGGCTCAATCAATGCGTGGTCCTTCATTGATTCTGGTATGACTATTATTCTTTGGATTTATTGAGAATGCTCAGAAGAAAAAATGAATCTCTGGGTTGTATATGGTGACATTGATGTACTTTGATAATAAGTTTACTTTGAATTTTGAGCTTTGAACTTCAGCGATTCCAATGTTGGTTTACACAATTAGCTTTTTCCCACAGGATGAATTCAAACACCTAGCAACATATAACCAAATAACAATACAGCACAGAAACAGGCCATCTCAGCCCTTCTAGTCCATGCTGATTGCTTACTCTCACCTAGTCCCACTGACCTGCACTCAGCCCATAACCCTCCATTCCTTTCCTGTCCATATAACTACCCAATTTTACTTTAAATTACAATATCCAACCTGCCTCTACCACTTCTACTGGAAGCTCGTTCCACACAGCTACCACTCTCTGAGTAAAGAAGTTCCCCCTCATGTTACCCCTAAACTTTTGCCCCTAACTCTCAACTCATGTCCTCTTGTTTGAATCTCCCCTCTCAATGGAAAAAGCCTATCCATGTCAACTCTATCTATCCCCCAAGAGAAATGACTAACCTCTTTTTACAGAAGTATCACAGCTTGGTATGACAATTTATCTGCCCAAGACTACAAAAAAATTGCTAAAAGTTGTGGATGCAGTGCAGTCCATTACTCAAACCAGCCTCCCCTTCATTCTCTCTGTCTACACACTCACCAATGCTAAATTTACTTCTTCACTCAAAGGGTGATGAGAGCGTGGAGTGATTTGCCAGTGGAAGTGGTGGATGCAGTTTCAAGTTCAACATTTAAGAAAAGTTTGGATAAGTTCATGGATAGGAGGAGTGTGGAGGACTGTGGTCCAGGTGCAGGTTGAAGGAACCAGGCAGAATAATAGTTCAGCGTGGGTCAAAGGGCCTTGCTTTCATGCTATGGACCTCTAGGACTCTCTGACACTACACTTCCCACTACCACAGGAAGCAGCCAGCATAATCATGGATCCATCCCACCATGGTCATTCTCTCTTCTCCCACCTCCCATCAGGCATGAGATATCAAAGATGGAGTACAAGCACCACCAGGCCAAGGACAGTTTCTATCCTGTTATTACAAGATCACTGAATGAACTTGGAACATAGAAACATAGAGCATACAAAATCTACAGCACATCACAGGCTCTTCGGCCCACAATGTTGTGCCAACCATGTAACCTACTCTAGAAGCTGTCTAGAATTATTGTACTGCATAGCCCTCTATTTTTGTAAGCTTCACATACCTATCTAAGAGTCTCTTAAAAGGCCCTGTTTTATCCACCTCTACCCCCTTCACTGGCAGTGCATTCCATGCATCCACCACTCTCTGTGTGAAAAACTTACCTCTGACATCCCCTCTGTACCTACCTCCAAGCACCTTAAACTATGTAAACACAAAGTGCACTGCAGGTGCTGTGGTCAAAGCAACACGTACAACAAGCTGGAGGCATCTGGAAACAAGCAGTCAACTTCTCGGGCCGAGACGTGACGAAGTCCTGATGAGGGGTCTCGGCCCGAAAAGTTGACTGCTCGTTTCCATGGATGCTGTCCGATCTGCTGAGCACCTCCAGCTTGTTGTACGTATTACCTTAAACTATGCTCCCTTTTATTAGCTATTTCCGCTCTGAGTAAAAGCCTCTGGCTATCTCATCATCTTGTACGCTTCTATCAGGTCACCTTTCGTCCTCAGTCATTCCAAGAAGAAAAGACCAAGTTCACTCAACCTATTCTCATAAGGCACGCTCTCCAATCCAGACTTCTCATAGATTTATGATTTATTAATTTACCTCATCATGGCCATTGCAATTTATTTGTCTAATTGCTCTGATTTTCTCTGTAACACTATATCCTGTGTTGTCTTTCCTTTCAATACTACCTCAGTGTATGGAAGGATCTGTCTGAGTGGTATGCAACCAAAAGCTTTTTACAATATAAAGATTATTAAGATAAAGATCAGCTTTGTTTGTCTTGTATACCTTGAAACTTCAAAACATACAGTGAAATGCATCATTAGTGCCAAAAACCAGCACAGTCCGAGGATGTGGTGGTGCCGGCCCAAAACTGTCGCCGTGCTTTTGGCACCAACATAGGATGCCCACAACTTACTAACCCTAACCTATTCAGGTGCATCTTCAGAATGTGAGAGGAAACTGGATCACCTGGAAGAAACACACCTGCCCATATCCCTCCACCTTCCTTACATCCATGTACCTGTCCAAATGTCTCTTCAAAACCTCTAATGTATTTGCCTCTACCAGCAGACCAGGCAGCGCATTCCAAAAATCCACCACTCTCTGACCCTCACATCCCCCTTGAACCTACCCTACCTCAACTTGAATGCATGCTCTCTGGTATTAGATATTTCAATCTGGGAAACAAATGCTCCCTGTCAATTCTATCTACGCCTCTCATAGCCTTAAACCTCTTTCAGATCTCCCCTCAGCCCCTGCCGTTCCAGAGGAAATAGCCCAAGATTATCTGGCCACACATGATAACACATTCCCTCTAAACTAGGCAGCATCCTGGTAAACCTCTTCTGCACCCTCTCCAAAGCCTTCACTGAGGCACGCAAGCTGCCAAACCATGGCAAGGTTATAGTCCTCTTGGAGGAGTGGACAAGTAATTTGGTTAGTAAATCTATATACCTAAAATAACAATCTGGAGATCGGAGTTCAAATCCCACAAGCGCTGTGGAATTTAAGTTCTGAAACTTGGAACCTGTGTTTATTTGTTTATTTATTTGTTTGTTGAGATTTAATGTGGAAAAGGCCTTCTGGCTCAAAGAGCTGAGTGGTCCAGCAACCTGCAATTTAACCCTATCCTATTCACAGGACAATTTACAAAGACCAAATAACCTACCAACTGGTATGTCTTTTGACTGTGGGAGGAAACCAGAACACCCAAAGGAAATGCAGGCAGTTACGGGGAGCAAATGCAAACTCCTTAAAGAGAGCGGTGGGAAATAAACCCAGGTTGCTGATACTGTAAAGCATTGAGCTAACCATTATGCTACCCTGTTAGCCTGAGTAGTGATAATCTAATTGATGTAAAAACCCATCTGATTCACATTACGACATTAATGCCATTCAGAGAAGGTAAATTTGCCATGATTCCTCTGTCTGATGTGTATATGATTCCAACAACTATCTGTTAGGTCTCTCATTTGTACATGGCCTCGTTAGGGGCAATCAAGGATGGAGAATGAATCTTAACTTTGCAATGATGTCCAGATGCTGACAAATGAACGGAAGGCAGTACCTCATGAGTGAAAAACCTTAAATGCTGACAACGCCTGCATAGATACTTGAGTGAAGGACCAGTGTGGAAATCAAAATACCACAGATACAGGAAATCTGAAATAAAACATAAAGTGTTGGACGAAGAAGAGAGAATGTCCAACATGGGATGAGTTTTTGATTATGTTGGCTGCTTCACTCAGGCAGCAACAGGTATAGACAGAATCCATGGAGGGGAGTCTATTTTTTATGATGTGTTGATGTGAGGATTGATCGGGACATGCCAAATTTCTTCAGCCTCCTGAGAAGATAGAGGTGCCAGTGTGGAACTGAGGAACTGAGATCAGCTATGATCTTTTTGACTTGTGGAACAGGCTCTTGGGGATAAATGGTTATTTCTTCCTCCTATTCTTTATTTTCTTTTAATCTTAAAACCTAATATTGGTTATCAAATACCAGCCAATATAAAGCTTTACTAAAAAATAACTCACCATCACTCTTAGCTGGCAGGCTTTCTGTATTACAATTTTCTGACAAATCAGGGTGGACAAATCCCCAGGGTCTGACAAGGTGTTTTCTTTGACTCTGTGGGAGGCAAGTGCAGAAATTACAAGAGCCATAGCAGAGATGTTTAAATCATTATTAGCAACAGGAGAGATACCAGAGGATTGGAGGATAGCCAATGTTGTTCCATTGTTTAAGAAAGGTTCTAAGAACACATCAAGAAATTATAGGTCCGTGAACCTGACATCACATCACTATTGAGAAAGTTATTGGAAGGCATTGCAAGCAACTGGATATGTGAATATTTGGATAGAGAGGGATTGATTAGAGATAGTCAATGTGGCTTTTTGTGTGGTAGTTCATGGTCAAAGGTTTAAAGGTACAGTTTAATGTCAGAGAAATGTATACAATGTACATCCTGAAATGCTTTTTCTTCAACCGTCCATGAAAACAGAGGAGTGCCCCAAAGAATGAATGACAGTTAAATGTTAGGACCCCAAAGTCACCTCCAGTTGCCCCCTTCTGCGCGTAAGCGGCAGAGAGCAACAATCCCTCCTCCCCCCACCGGCAAAAAAGAGCAAGCATCAGCACCGCCACTGAGCATTCAAGCTCTGTTCCTGAAGCTCGCAAAGGTCCCGTGTCTCCAGGCACACAGCAGATATTTTGACTCCCCCGATGATACACAAGTCTCCTGTCGTGCACCGACCTTTGACCTACCCATTTCCAGAGCCCCGGGGTCCTCAGCTTACAAATTCAAGCCAGACTCTTTGGCTGAGCCTTTGGCGTGCTGAACAACGGCCAGTTATGGAACCCTGCAAGCTGGTCCCATTTCTGCAAAGAACCGTCATCAGCGTGTAATTCCAGGTCAGGGTCTTCAAAAGAACCCTAAAGGGAAAAATAGAGATATTAAGGATGGAAATAGAGCTGTTTCCGAAGATGCAAGCAAAGGAGTCACCGTTTGGTGCCAATAACCTCCTGAGCTCCGCCCTCTAACCAATCTTCTAGAGATTGTCGAGGATGTTACTAAGAAAGATGATGAAGACATGGGGATGGATGTTGTCAACATGGACTTTAACAAGGCATTTGATAAGGTCCCGCATTGGTCAAAAAAGTTCAGTCACTTAGCATTCAAGATGAGGTAGTAAAGTGGATTAGATACTAGCTTTGTGGGAGAAGCCAGAGAGTAGTGGCAAATGGTTGCTTCTCTGACCAGAGGCCTGTGACTATTGGAGTGCCATAGGGATTGGTGCTGGGTCCATTGTTGTTTGTCATCTATCTCAACAGTCTCGGTGATAACCTGGTTAACTGGATCAACAAATTTGTGGACAACACCACGATTGGGGGGTGTAATGAACAGCACAAGAGGCTTGCGGGGGGATCTGGATTAGCTGGGACAATGGCAGATGGAATTTAATGCAGACAAGTGCAATGTGTTGCACTTTAGGAGGACCCACCTTACACAGTGGTCATTAGGGCACTGAGGAGCGAGGTAGAGCAAACAAATCTAGGAATACAGGTACATAATTCATTGAAACTGCCATCACAGTTAGATAGGGTCATAAAGAAAGCTTCTGGTACATTGGCCTTCATAGATCAAAATATTGAGTACAGGAGTTGGGATGTTATGTTGAAGTGGTAAAAGACATTGGAGAGGCCTAATTTGGAGTATTGTGTGCAATTATAGTTAACCACCTTCAGAAAAGATTTAAATAAATTTGAAAGAGTACAGAGAAAGTTTACAGGGATGATGCTGAGACTGGAGGACCTGAGTTACAAGGAAAGGTTGGATAGAATAGAAGTTTATTCCCTAGAACATAGAAAATTGAAGGGAGATTTAATAGAGGTATACAATGTTATGAGGGGTATAGATAGGGTAAATGTAAGCACTGAGGTTAGGTGGGACTACAAATAAAGGTGATAGGTTAAGGGTGAAAGGTGAAATGTTTAAGGGAAAGAGGAGGGGAAACTTCTTCATTCAGAGAGTGGTGAGAGTGTGGTATGGGCTGCCTGCACAAGTGGTGGATATGATTTCGATTTCAACATTCAAAAAATGTTGGAGAGGTACATGGATAGGAGGGGTATGGAGGGCTATGGTCCGGATGAAGGTCAATGGGGCTAAGCAATTTAAATGGTTCAGCATAGAATGGATGAGCTGAAGGATCAGTTTCCATGCTGTAGTTTTCTGTGACTCTGACCATGGTGTTGCTTGAAATTAACTGAATTGCTTCACGCATCAGCTGCTGTGAACACATTCATCATGCTTTAAGTACCTGCTTACGCACCTTAACCACTGTTAGTCTGGGCAGACTTCCATGCTGCTTTAGTGTTGCTTGGGATTTTTACACCTCCCCAGCGATGGTTTGAAAGCCTGCATTCAATGTGGAGATCAAGCAACTGTCGAGGTTTTAATTCTATAATGGCAGCAAATCTTCTGTTTATTCCTGGCCTAGTGTCAGGATTGCTGAGGGATGAGGTAATCATGTGAACCCCCTTCCCCACCTACCTCCCTGACATGCTTCGTTGACACACATCTCACGGGCTAAACTTCTGTCACAATATTGCTGCTGGGTGTTTTCTTACGATGAGAAAGAGTTTATACTTTTGCCATGTCAGGTTCTGATTTATTTTTATTTACACACTTGAATTGCTCACAGGCATGAATGGGAGAGAAATAGGAGTGTTTTTATATCAGCCACCCAGTATTGCTACTCTAGCAGAGGTACAGTTCAGGTATTGTATTCAAGATTTAAATTTATTTATCACATTTACAACAGAAACACGGTGAAGTACATTGTTTGCGTTAATACCTGAGGATGTGTTGGGGGCAGCCCATAAGTGAGGCCACACAATCCAGTGCCCACATAGCATGCCCACAATGCTCAGCAGCCAACACAAAACACAACAAGCAACAAAACAACAGCAGCAAAACAACCCACCACCCAGCACTCTAACCCTAGCACTGGCCGTATATTTTTGTCTCCAGATTCCAGTGGACTTGGACTCTCTGGCATTGGGCTTTCCACTACCCCAGCAGAATCATGGGGATTCCCAGACTCGGGGCTCTGGCCAACGGACCTCAGCTTTCGGACATCTGATTTAACCCTTGTGCCTTGATCCTCTTTATGACATTTTCAATACAAATCCAAAATGACCTGGGGTTGTAATTCAAATATCTGCATGGTTCTTCCAGGTTAATTACACAATATGACCTCACCTTCATTTTACACAACTTGAATTATTCATAGAGTCATAGAAAAGTACAGCACAGAAACAGGACCATTGTTCCACCTAGTCCATGCTGAACCATTTAAGCTGAGTACTCCCATTAACCTGCACTAGGACTATTGTCCTCCATATCCCAACCATCGACGTATATATCCAAACATCATTTAAACATTGAAATCCAGCTTGCATGCACCACTTGTGCAGGCAGCTTGTTCCACAATCTCACTACCCTCAGAATGAAGAGGTTTCCCCTCATGTGCCCCTAAACGTTTCACCTTTCATCCTTAACCCATGGCCTTTAGTTGTAGTCCCACCCAACCTCAGTGGAAAAAGCCTGCTTGAATTTACCCCATCTATACCCAGCACAATTTTGTATACCTCTATCAAATATCCCCTCAGTCTATTACATTCTAAGGAATAAAGTCCCAACCTGTTCAATCTTTCCTTATAACTCATGCCTTCCAAATCCAACAACATTCCAGGTAAATTTTCTTTATAATATAGTTTTTTATTTACTGGTAGTTTTCTTGTAAATTGTCACCTCAGTACACTACTAGCTCAATGCATTGAATTGATCTGTATGAATGGTATTCAAGACTAATTTTTCACTGGATTTCAGTAAATGTGACAATAAAAATCCAAAATTAACCACATTAGTTGTCATAATCAAGCATAAATGTCTCACTATTTCAGAGTCTGGATTGAAATAGTCTGATTGGTCTGGATTGGTAACTGACCAACACAGTGCACAATTCAATAGATCCTACAGCAACACACAAAAAGGGGGCAACCCGGTCAAGTAATGGGTAGGGTAATATTTTACAGCACCAGTAATCACAATTGAGGTTCAGTTACCACCACTGTTTGTATGTTCTCCCTGTGGCCCAGTGGGATTCTTCCCACAATCCAAAGGTGTACAGTTAATATTATGTTTGTAACTCTGAAACATTATACTAATTCAACAAAAGATGCAGGAGTTCAGAATCAGGTTCAATATCAGAGACATATGTCGTGAAATTTGTTAACTTTGCAGCAGTGGTACAATGCAATTCATAATAATAGAGACTGAAAAGAAAATAACTGTAAATTATATAGAAACACAGAAAACCTACAGCACAATGCAGGCCCTTCAGCCCACAATACTGTGCTGAACAGGTACTACTTAAGAAATTACCTAGTTTTACTTCTCCGTGGATTGTCACCTTGTCATGGTGGAGAAGCTTGTGTGGTCCTGAGATCCTGAGAACAATGCCGTCTGGAGCTACGCTCTTGGTAGGGCCACCCATGGCGGGAAGGTCGAGGGTGAGGACCCTGACAAAGAACAATCCAACCAAGACCTCAACGGTGAAACAGGCGGACGAAGTTACTTCAAACTCAACGACTGTGAAGGGGGATAAAGGCTGCAACAAATCCATCAGCTCCAATCATCATGGTTTCCACGCCATTGGAATCAGTTGGTTGATTTGTGAAGTATCATGTGCTTCTTGGAGTGTAACATGAAGTAAACGTTAAACAAATACATGCACAGACATCTTCACTCTGTGATAGATCAATGGAACGAAGACCATCGTTCTCGAGCTCACCACAACACAGAACTGATTCCACAACTTACAAACTCACCTTCAAAGATTCAACAGTTCATTTTCTCAGTATTATTTATTACTTAATAATTTACTACTTTTTGGGAGTTTTTTTGTATTTACATAATTTGCCTTCTTTTACACAGGTTGTTTGTCGGTCTTTGTTTATATAAAGTTTTCATAAATTCTATTATATTTCTTTATTTTCCTGTAAATGTCTACAAGAAAATGGATCTCAAGAAGAATGCAGTAACAAAAACATTCTTTGATAATAAATTTACTTTGAACTTTGACTTTCACTTTGACAATAGACAATAGACAGTAGGTGCAGAAGTAGGCCATTCAGCCCTTCTAGCCAGCACGGCCATTCATTGTGTTCATGGCTGATCATACATAATCAGTACCCCGTTCCTGCCCTCTCCCCATATCCCTTGACCCCGCTATCTATAAGAGCTCTATCTAACTCTCTCTAGAATGCATCCAGAGACTTGGCCTCCACTGCCTTCTGGGGCAGAGCCTTCCACATATCCACCACTCTCTGGGTGAAAAAAATTTTCCGCATCTCTATTCTAAATGGCCTACCCCTTATTCTTAAACTGTGGACTCTAGTTCTGGACTCACCCATCAGCGGGAACATGCTTCCTGCCTCCAGTGTGTCCAATCCCTTAATAATCTTATATGTTTCAATCAGATCCCCTCTCATCATTCTAAATTCCAGTGTATACAAGCCCAGTTGCTCCAATCCTTCAACATATGACAGACCCGCCATTCCGGGAATTAACCTTGTGAACCTACACTGCACTCCCTCAATAGCAAGAATGTCTTTCCTCAAATTTGGAGACCAAAACTGCACACAATACTCCAGGTGTGGTCTCACCAGGGCCCTGTACAGCTGCAGAAGGACCTCTTTACTCCTATACTCAATTCCTTTTGTTATAAAAGCCAGCATGCCATTAGCTTTCTTCACTGTCTGCTGTACCTGCATGCTTGCTTTCATTGACTGATGTACAAGAACACCTAGATCTCATTGTACTTCCCCTTTTCCTAACTTGACTCCATTTAGATTAGTAATCTGCCTTCCTGTTCTTGCCACCAAAGTGGATAACCTCACATTTATCCACATTAAACTACATCTGCCATACATTTGCCCACTCACCCAACCTGTCCAAGTCACCCTGCATTCGCATAACATCCTCCTGACATTTCACACTGCCACCCAGCTTTGTGTCATCAGCAAATTTGCTAATGTTACTTTTAATTCCTTCATCTAAATCATTAATGTATATTGTAAACAGCTGCGGTCCCAGCACCGAACCTTGCAGTACCCCACTGGTCACAGCCTGCCATTCCGAAAGGAATCACTACTCTTTGTTTCCTGTCAGCCAGCCAATTTTCAATCTATGTCAGTACTCTGCCCTCAATGCCATGTGCCCTAATTTTGCCCCCTAATCTCCTATGTGGGACTTTATCAAAAGCTTTCTGGAAGTCCAGGTACACTACATCCACTGGCTCCCCCTTGTCCATTTTCATAGTTACATCCTCAAAAAACTCCAGAAGGTTAGTCAAGCATGATTTTCCCTTCATAAATCCATGCTGACTCGGACTGATCCTTCTACCACTATCCAAATGTGTCATAATTTCCTCTTTTATAATTGACTACAGCATCTTTCCCACCACTGACGTCAGGCTAACTGGTCTATAATTCCCTGTTTTCTCTCTCCCTTCTTTCTTGAAAAGTGGGACAACATCAGCCACCTTCCAATCAGCAGGAACTGTTCCTGAATCTATAGAACATTGGAAAACGATTACCAATGCGTCCACGATTTCTAGAGCCACCTCTTTAAGTACCCTGGGATGCAGACCATCAGGTCCTGGGGACTTATCAGCCTTCAAACTTAACTGTCTATCCAACACCATTTCTTGCCTAATATAAATTTCCTTCAGTTCATCCTTTACCCTAGTTCCTTTGGCCACTATTACATCTGGGAGATTGTTTGTGTCTTCCCTAGTGAAGACAGATCCAAAGTACCTGTTCAACTCACCTGCCATTTCCTTGTTCCCCATAATAAATTCACCCATTTCTGTCTTCAATGGCCCAATTTTGGTCTTAACTAATTTTTTGCTATTCACATACCTAAAGAAGCTTTTACTATCCTCCTTTATATTCTTGGCTAGTTTACCTTTGTACCTTATTTTTTCTTGGCATATTGCTTTTTTTGTTATCTACTGTTGCTCTTTAAAGGCTTCCCAGTCCTCCGGTTTCCCGCTCATCTTTGCTATATTATACTTCTTCCCTTTTATTTTTATACTGCTCTTTACTTCCCTCATCAGCCACAGCGGCCCCTTACTTCCTTTAGGATCTTTCTTCCTCTTTGGAATGAACCGATCTTGCACCTTCTGCATTATTGCCAGAAATACCTGGCATTGTTGTTCCACTGTCTTCCTTGCTAGGGTATTGTTCCATTTAACTTTGGCCAGCTCCTCCCTCATAGCTCCATAGTTCGCTTTGTTCAACTGTAATACTGACACATTGGATTTTCCCTTCTCCTTCTCAAATTGTAGGTTAAAACATATCATATTATGGTCACTACCTCCTAATGGTTCCTTTACCTCGAGGTCTCTGATCAAATCCGGTTCATTGCACAAGACTAAATCTAGAATTGCCTTCTCCCTGGTAGGCTCCAGTACAAGCTGTTCTAAGAATCCATCTCGGAGGCACTCCACAAACTCCCTTTCTTGGGGTCCAGTACCATTCTGATTCTCCCAGTCTACCTGCATGTTGAAATCCCCCATGACAACTGTATCATTACCTTTGCGACATGCCAATTTTAACTCTTCATTCAACTTACACCCTACATCCAGGCTGCTGTTTGGGGGTCTGTAGATAACTCCCATTAGGGTCTTTCTACCCTTAGAATTTCTCAGTTCTATCCATACTGACTCTACATCCTCTGATTCTATGTCCCCCCTCGCAAGGGACTGAATATCATTCCTCACCAACAGAGCCACCCCACCCCCTCTGCCAGTCAGTCTGTCCTTTCGATAAGATGTATATCCTTGAATATTCATTTCCCAGACCCTGTCCGCTTGAAGCCATGTCTCAGTTATTCCCACAACATCGTACTTGCCAATTTCCAACTGAACCTCAAGCTCATCTACTTTATTCCTTATACTTCGTGCATTCATATATAATACTTTTAATTCGGTACTCCCCTCTGCTCCATATCAATTCCTAGTTCACTTGGCCATACTGTATGATCTCTTCTTGAGCTTTCTACTCCATTGATTCTGTTGTCTTTTTTAACTTTTCCTATTTTCACTTTCCCTTTAACTCCATCCTTATATTTCCAGTTCATCCCCTCCCCCCCCCCCCCCCCCCACTACTTAGTTTAAACACATCCATGTTGCAGTGGCAAACCTGTCTGCCAGAATGCTGGTCTCCCGCCTATTAATGTGCAACCCGTCACTTTTGTACAATTCAACCCTACCCCAAAACAGATCCCAGTGGTCCAAGAATGTAAATCCTTGCTTCCTGCACCAGTTCCTCAGCCACACATTCAGATCTATTATCTCCCTGTTCCTGCCCTCTCCAGCACGAGGAACTGGAAGCAAACCAGAGATAACCACCCTGGAAGTCCTGCTTTTCAGCCTTCTTCCGAGTTCTCTGAAGTCCCGCTGCAGAATGTCCTTCCTCTTCTTCCTGATGTCATTTGTGCCGATGTGCACTACCACTTCCAGCTGTTCACCTTCACCCTTGAGCATTCCCTGCTATCGGTCCGTGATGTCCTGGATCCTAGCACCAGGGAGGCAACACACCATCTTTACATCTCGCCTGTTGCCGCAGAAACCCCTTTCCATATTTCTTACTATGGAGTCCCCTTCTACCACGGCTCTTCCTGATGTCTGACTCCTCGGCTCTGCTTCTGCACCAATTTTCGGCTCGAAGACCTGTCCGTCTCTCAGACTGGCAGTATCTTCTGTCCTGACAGCTTCCAAGAGGGTGAACCTGTTTACAAGAGGTACATCCCCAGGGTCTCCTGTACTTCAAGCGTCCTTTCCTTCCTCATTGTCGCCCCCTTTCTCTCTTCCGGTATCCTCGTTGTAACGACCTCACTGTAGGTCCTGTCCAGAAAACCCTCGTGTTCGCGTATAAACCTGAGGTCATCCAGTTCATTCTTCAGTGCTGCAACATGCTCATTCAGAAGCTGAATCTGGACACATTTTCCACAGCTGTAGCAGCCGGGGGCACCATCAGTGTCCCTGACCTCCCACATCATGCACCTAGCACACTGAATCAGCTTCGGGGTCATGTCTTCACCCTCTCCAATTGTGCCTGGCGTAGTCTCCTCCCTCAGCCTCCTCGCTGAAGACTCTCGAGCCAAAGACTAGTACTTTTCACACCAGGCACTTCCCTCGACCAGGTGTCAAATTAAAGTTTGACAACTTTAATTCTAACACCAATTCCTTCCCATTTTCCAGTGTCTGTGGTTTCATTTTCTTCATCAGTTTGCAGTGCTTGGAACTGAATTTTTAAAATAACCTAGACACTGGGTATCAGTTTTCACAGCTCATTTGACTTGTCACATTAATCCTGGTAAGCATCTTACCCATGCTGTTTCTAACTCTTTGCCAGCTTGTACTCTTTCGATGCCACAAAGCCCAGAAGTGTGCCTAGCTTTCAGAATATTATTTTGTGGCCCTCCATTGGTTGGGGTTTACCATGGATGTTGCGGCCTAACCATCTGCATGATAAGTAAGCCCAACCAACTGGTTTTAAGGCGCCTTTGGCTTTTCTTGTCAGTAGATACAGTTCTACTAGGCTTAGTAGCTAGCCACATGTGAAGGCCAGGAAATGGACTTTGTTGTCAGAGGTTATTTGTGATGCACATCATTGGGAGCATCCAATAGATAGTGGGCGCTTATCCCTGCTACTTCCCCCAGCTTAAGGATCCAAACATGGTATAAACCTGCCTCCTAAGCTGCCAGCTGCTTCCGAATGCACTCTCTATGAGTGATGTACGGTTCCGTGCATGGTCTCCGTTACCTCCCCATTGCAATCCAGTCAGCTGCCATTGCCTTATCTAGGGAGTGATAGAGAAAATACACTCAGTGGCCACTTTATCAGGTACACCAGTAACCTGACCGTTAGTGCAAATATCCGATCAGCTATCGAGTAGCAGCGACTCAAAGCATAAAAAGCATGCAGACACGGTCAAGAGGATCAGTTGCCGCACAAATTGAGGAAGAAGTGTTACCTCAGTGACTTTGTCCGTGGAATGATTGTTGGGGCCTGGTGGAGTGGCTTGAAAATCTCAGAAACTGCTGATCTTCACGCACAACAGTCTCTAGAGCGAAAAACAAAAAAATATCATCTAGTGAGTGGTGGTTCTGTGGGTAAAAATGCCTTTTAATAGCAGGTCAGAGGAGACTGTCCGGATGGGTTCAAGCAGACAGGAAGGTGACAGTAACTCACACAGTGGAGTGCAGAAGAGCACCTCTGAACTCACAACACATCGAACCTCGATGGGCTACAGCAACAGAAGTCTGTGAACATACACTCAATAGCTACTTTATTAGATACCTAATTAGGAGATACCTAATAAAGTGGACACTGACTGTACCTCCCACCCAGACTGTTATCATAAAAATCCTAACTGAGTCCACCCAACATACCCATACATGCAAATTGCCCAGCAAGTGAAAACGGACAATTGTCTGGGATGGGAAACCAAGACAAGTTTTACATCCACTTACTTAATTACTGCCTGTTATGTTGATGATGTTGAGAGCAGCAGTGAAGATCCTCCACCTCTGCCCGTCCCTTCATATTAGTGATGGCAGGGCTTCCTTCACTGAGCCAGTATCCTCCTCACAGTTTCCACTGCTGCCAGCCATGCATGTCCTGGGTGGGAGAGTCAGGAATACCGTTGCATGCAGAGGTAGAAGGATTCTCCATTGCTGTTTCTGTGACAGTTTTGTTTGAGCTGTCAGGGGATGCTCGCCCTGATCTGAACCCCCGAACATGGAGGACGAGTGGACCACTCTTAGTCTGGCCTCTACCTTTCTATCTGTTTGGCACGGTGACTCTACCAAGAGCCAAAGCATAAAGCCCTGACTCCAGCCAGCATATCTGAGGCACACAAGCCTCCAAACCACAACAACGTTGTGGTCTTCTTGGAGGTTTACATCCTCAATTCGCAGGAATACCAACGCAGTTGCCACATTGCAGTCCGGGCTTCTAATGCCTACGGAACTATGTTAAGAATCCTTCCTGAAATAAAACCAATCCATTTCATTCTGGAAACCAGCAGTATCACCACAGAAAAGGCTGGTGAATCCACAGGAATGTAATAAGGAATAACGCTAACAAACACACACAAAGATGTGTCAGGATAATGTAGGGGTTAGCGCGACGTTATCATAGATCGGGATGTTGGAGATCAGAGCTTAATTCTGATACCTTCTGTAAGGAGTTTGTACGTTCTCCCCATGATAGCATGGGTTTCCTTCTGGTGCACCAGTTTCCTCCCACGGTCCAAAGATGTACAGTTAGCAGGTTAATTGGTCATTGTAAATTGCCCTGTCATTAGGCTTGTGTTAAATTGCTGGACTGCTGCGTGGTGCAGCTCATTGGACCTGAAGGGTCTGTTCCACGTGAATCCCTAAATAATGCTGGAGGAACTCAGCAGGTCAGGCAGCATCTATGGAGGAGTAAATGGTCGGCTCAAGCCATGACCCTTCATCGGGACTGGAAAGGAAGTGGGAAGAAGCCGGAATATGAAAGTTGGGGGAGAGGAAAGAGTATAAGCTGACAAACTGTCTTTCTGTTATGTCTAACTCTAACTGTCTCCAACCTGATGGCATGATCATCGATTTCTCTAATCTCTGTTAATTTCTCCCTCCTCCCTACTTCTCTTTTTTGTAATTCTCTAATCTAGTTCCCTTTTCGCACCCTTCTCTTCACTTGCCCATCACCTCCCTCTGGTGCCCTTCCTCCTTCCCTCTCTTCCATGGTCATGGTCCTCTGCAAATAGATACTTTCTTCAGCTCTTTACCTGTTCCAATATCCCCTCCCAGCTTTTCACTTTTCCCTCCCTTCCCCCACCGTCTCAACGTCCCCCTCACCCGGTGTCAATGATCACCTGCCAGCTTGCCCTGCATTATTCTGCAGAGCATCGTGGGGATGCTAGGTCGGTGCCAAATACTTGTGGACTGCCACCAGCACGTCAACAATTCAAAACATTAAATTACATTCATGATCAAAGTATATATACAGTATACAACCCTGAGGTTCATCTTCCCACAGACAGCCACCGAACAAAGAAACCCATTCAAAGCAAACATCAAACACCCAACACGCAAAAAAATTGCACAAACTACAAACAAAAGTGAGTAATACAAAACATGAAACTTCAAACCACAGAGTCATTGCAGCAGTCGAAGAATATTCATTTCAGCTCAGTTCAGCTGAAATTAGCATGTGTTGACTGCAGGCCACAGAGCCTGTCTGCCTCATTCAAAATTGCACAAAATTGCAATGAAAAGAGGAGTAACCAGGAAGCAGAAACACATCATAACATGATCTGCAGAGTCCAACCACAGACCACATCAATGAAACCTTGCCCAAAACCCCACACTCCGGCACCTTCCTCCAGCAGCATCGAGTAGGAGGAGAGAGAGACCAGTCAAGCACAGGCACCTTCTTCCGGGAGCAGCAAGCAACTCCTTGGGTGTGTTGGATGCAGCATTTCACTGTATGTTTCAACGCACATGTGATAAATGAATCTGAATCTGTCTGACACTGGACTAACCAATGTGGATCAATAATCACGGTGCTCGAGGAATGATGTTGAGACTCTTCATCTGCACAGACAAGTGGAGGGGAGGTATCAGGTCTAGAGAGGTGAAAGGAAGAGCCAGTGGGCAATAGTTGGATCCAGGTGAGGAAGGGTGGTAGGTTGGTAGAGGATGGAAGAGTGGAAATACTGACAGAGGGTAGGAGGTGAGAGGTAGAGGCAACAAAGACTGTGGATGAGTGGATCTGACAGGAGAGAATAGTGGACCATGGAACCAAGTGAGAGAGGTAGGGAGAGCAGATGAGAACAGTAGAAGAAGGATTACTAATAACTGAACATAGAGCGTAGAACACTACAACACAGTCCAAGCCCTTCAGCCCAGGGTGTTGTGCCAACCATTTAACCTACTCCACGATCATTTGAACCCTTCCCTCCTACATGGCCTCCATTTTTCTATCATCTATGTGCCTATCTACAAGTTTCGTAAATGCCCTTAATGTATCTGATTCTACCACCACCCCTGGGAGCGCATTCCATGCACTCATCGGTCTCTGTGTACAAAATTTACCTTTGACATCCCCCCTTGTACCTTCTTACAATCACCCCCAGTATTGGCCATTTTTCTACTGGGAATATGTCTCTGTCTATCCATTTGATCTATTCCTCTTATTAGCTTGTACATCCATTCATGTCACCCTATCCTCCTCCGCTCCAGAGAGAAAAGCCCCAGCTTGTTCAACCTTTCATCATAAGTCACATATAACTGTTTCCTTAATTCAGGATGGACTCTCTCAGTGACATCCACAACCCAGGGTCAAACAGAGAAATAAAAACATGGAGTGGGGATGGGGGTGGGGGTGGAATTGTCAAACATTTCTGAAAACAGAACAGCTTTGAAAGTGAAAGAGATCTTTTTGTCATGACTGATGTGAAGGAACTTTCTGATAGAAGAAACAGAAAGTGCTTGTACTTCTTTAGTGTTACATAGCCAGTTTTGATGTGACTGTGGAGAAACCCCATAAAAAGCAGAGAACCAGCCCTTCAGCCCACAATATTGTCCTGAGCCAATTAAGTGAATAATCAAATGGCCAACTAAACTAATCCCCTCTACCTACACAATGTTCTTATCCTTTAATTTCCCTCACATTCATGTGCCTATCTAAACACCTCTTAAAAGTCTCTAATGTATCTGCCTCTCTCACCATTCCAGGCACCCACTCATCTTTGTGTAAAAAAACTTGCCTCTCATATCTCCTTTGAATTTACCCCTTTTCACATGCGTGCATAAAAAATGAACAATTCCAGCAGGTGCAACAATATACTGTATGCCATACCGATGACGGGCAATAATTCTTACTTTCAGGCTGTTATTTCTTTAAGGATCATATTACATGACTAACTGCTTACAGTTGGAACAATGTTTAGAGAAAGTCCCAGAAAGAAGCCCTTTAATAAAATGGGCACCTTGCCTGGTGCTCTTGCTGTTTCTTTCTTCTCCCTTTTCCCGTCAGCGACAAGATGCAAATGCCTGAAAGCACATACCACCAAGTTCAAGGACAGCTTTGACCCTGTTGTTATAAGATTATTGAACAGTCCTGGTCCAATAAGATGGACTCTCGTCCTTACAATATATCTCGTTATGGCCTTTTATTGTAGGATCTGCCTACAGTGCATTTTCTCTGTCACTGTAACACTTTATTCTGCATGGATGAGCTCGAGACAAATAGCATCTTAACATGTTAACAAGACAAAGGAGATGGTTATTGACTTCAGGAAGATTTGCATCGCTAATGTCTCTCCTCACATCAGTGGTACAGCAGTCGAAGCTATGAGCGGTTTCACATTCCTGGAAGTGCGTATCTCGCGCAACCTCTCATGGTCCCAGAATGCATCCTACAGAGTCAGGAAAGATCGCCAACACCTCTACTTTCTGACAGGGCTGAAGAGAGCTGCACGATGCACATCAATACTCACATCACTCTACAGGTGGACAGTAGAGAGCATCTTTATACTGTAAGCCGCACCACAGCTGGGTACGGAAATTGCACTGCAGCAGACAGGAAGGCTCTACAACAGGTAGTCAAAACTGTCCTGTGCATCACTAGCACCAACCTACCAGCCATCAAGGACATATACACAGAAAAGTGCTGGAAAAGGGCAGCAATATTATAAGGATCCCACCCACCCTGCTAATGGACTGTTGGCCCCACTCCCATAAGCATCAGGGAAGAGGCTATGAAGCATCCGCACCAGGACCAACAGACTCAAAAACATTTATTTCTCTCAAGCTATCAGGCTGATCAACACTTCCACCACCAAGCAACAGGTGATCAACATGGCAGACCTTCAACTTCCTTAGGAGTTTGTGAAGATTCGGCATGTCGTCCAAAACTTTGCCGAACTTCTATAGATGTGTGCTGGAGAGTATATTGACTGGTTACAATAAAGCACGGTATTGAATGATCAATATTCTTGGACATCTAATCCTACAAAAAATAGTGGATATGGCCCAGTACACCAAGGATAATGCCCTCCCCAGCACTGAGCTCTCTTCAGCTGTGTCCTGAATCCTGGCTCACTGCTAAGACCATGTGCATTGAGCCATCCATGGAGGGAGGTACAGGAGCATCTGGACCCACATCTCCAGGTTCAGGAACTGTTATTACCCCTCAACTATAGGTTCTTGAACCAGAGCAAATAACTTTTGTGGTAACCTCTACTTTACAAAAAGACCGCTCGACAACTTGATGGCCAAAAGAGCATCTTTATCTGGGATGGCAAATGATATTTACAATACAGAGGCTTCCAGGTAGCTCGTGCGGCATGGGTGGAGGAACTACATACAATGCATTCTAAAGTAAAGACCCCGCCAACCCCGGATCCCGCCTCTTGCTACCACCAGCTCTCCAATTAGTATTAACTTACTTTTAATAATACTCACATTACAACAACTTTGCTCACAGAAATGTTCCCATAATCTATGGATTCACTTTCAAGGGCTCTTCATCTTGTTCTCAATATTTATTCATAAGTTATTTATTATTGATATTATTATTTTTTTTGTATTTGTAGTTTGTTGTTTTTTGCATATTGGTTATTTTTCTGTCCTGTTGTGAGCAGTTTTTAATATATTCTATTGTGTTTCTTGGGATTACAGTCTATGCTCACAAGGAAGCAAATCTCAGGGTTGTATATGGTGACATTTATGTGCTTTTATGATAAATTCACTCTGAACTTTGAGCTTTAACCCACCCTACCACACTTCTAACCACTACTTTATCATTTATTGTCTGTCACCATACTCCTGTGTAATTAAATGATTTGTATGAATAGTATGTAAAACAAAGTTTTTTTACTGTACCTGGTATGTGTAACAATAATAAACCAATTCCAAAGTTCAAATTTCAAATTATGTTTATTATCAAAGTATACAACCTTGAGATTCATCTCCTTCCAAAAATAGAAACCCAATAGAATGCATTAAAAAAAATCCACAACCAATGTGCAAAAAAAAGAACAAATGATACAAACAAGGAAGTGGATTCACAGCCATGAAGCCAGTCATTACTGCAGCTGGTCCAGGAGCCCATTAGTTGCAGGCCACAGCCTCAGTTCAGTGTGGAAATGAGTTAACCTCACCAAGCAGCCAGCTGAACACCCCTCACCTCAGGCCCCTACACCCTAAACTTTTTAATCTGGCCTGGTGCTTCAATCTGACAAACATCGGCTTGTTCCTTGCTCCCATACCCAGGCCCTGCCGCTCTTGATTAAACCTTTCCCAATCTCATTTTGAAAGAGCATGCAGGATAGGCACAGCTCTAGAAAAGACTTCTAACAATGCAAAAGGATTTTGACCAGCACAGCAAGATTCAAGATTGTGTATTGTCACGCTTCAGTACACAAGTGTAAAGGAGAATGAAATGATTGCAGCATATAAAACATATTAAGTATAAAGAACACAATAAAAACAATGAATATAAGTACAGACATACATAAAGTTAACTTATATAGCAACAACTTCACTGAGGCCGGATGTGGTCCTTTCTTCAGTGTCCTCGAAGTAGGTTGTCATCATCAAGTTGACGGTTCCCTGGGAGGACCGCATTGAGGAGGCAAATGAGTGGAAGCGGGCCAGGTACAAGGTGCCAGAGACAGGGATGGAAGGCTCGCTGTGAGCCCATTGAAGTAGGGTGCAGGGGTTTGTCGGCCACTCACTCTGCAGAGTCTACACCCTACTAGGCATTACTGGGGCTGGCAAGAAGAAAGCGATCAGGACCATCGCAGTGACTGCTGACAGAGCCTCCAGCTGGCCATGGATCAGGAGGGGTGATCCGTGGGCCAATGCTGCTGGGACACAAGCTGGAGTCTGATCAACCCTGGCTGGGTCGCCTGGGCAACGATGTATCATGTTAAAAGGCCCAAAACACCTGACAACCTCAGAATCACAGTATTATGCAAAAGTCTTAGGTGTGTATACATATATATATATATATATATATAGAGAGAGAGAGAGAGAGAGAGAGAGACCCACTTAGGCACATATATGCCTAAGACTTTTGCACAGTATTGTACTTGTCAAAGTGAAGTGGAGAGTGAACTTGTAATTCCATCAGGAGCAAAGGATATTGGGAATGGCGAGAGCAGAGCACCTCTGGGGGTGTGGGACAGGTGGCAGAGAAGGAGGGCCAGGGGTGGGGGGGTGGTACGGGTGCAGACACAGCCAGCCCTGAGACAATAGGCAAGGTCATTTGATTCCAAACAACTGGTTTATTGATCATTACAGAATGTCTTTCTGGTGCTTCCCACTTCCGCCCCTCTCCCTTCCCCTTTCCCAAAACTTGATACCCGTCTCCCTGCCCCCTTCCCACTCTCAGCAGAGACTCATATCAGAATCAGGTTTATCATCACTCAATCACTCATGTGCCATGAATTTCTTTTTGAAAGTTACTACAGCACTGTGGAAAAATCTTAGGCACGCTGATTATGTGTATATGTCTAAGACTTTTGCACAGTAATGTACATAGACTGATTGTATGTACATTAGTGACACCAGGCACAGGAGCACCTATACAGCAGGTGACTGACAGAAAATGATAAATTAGTGGTGATGGGGTGAGTGGTGACATCGATGTGGGTTAGTGGATGGTGGCATTAATCAGACAGACGGCTTGGGGGAAGTAACTATTTTCGAGTCTGGGTGGTCAAAACCAGTTGCTCCTAACAAGTTAATGGAGAATCAAAGTCTGCATCAGCAGTATGAAAATTGTTGGAAACTCCAACATTGTGAGGTTCTGGCGAGCACCAGCAATGCAAGTAACAGTTCTAGTGGGAAAAAACTTGGTTTCATTGCCATGTGAATTACTCAGCTCAAGCCTGTCGGCTTAGGAAGTGGTTAAGCAAGTGGGCAAGGTTGGCAAATGGAGTGTTCTGCGGGAAAGTGTGAGGTTATCCACTATGCAAGGATGAAAAAGTGAACAATCATTTCAATAAAGTGAGGCAATAAAATGAGGAAAACTGGAAAACTCAAAGGCTTAGCTTCAACAGAAGGAGCAGTCCACTTACTACAGAGAGAGAACTCTGCACACCGCTATACCACACTCACATTCTCACTGCGGATACAGAGCTGGAAGGGAGAGCACGAGGTTCAAGGCCACACAAAGCACTGGAGGAACTCAGTAAGTCAGACAGAATTTATGAAGGGAAGTAGATGGTGGACAATTCCGGATGAGGTTGCTCATCTAGACTGGAAGTAAAACAGTCGCTGTTTCAAATTGAGACCCTTCATCTGTTGTCTATGTTCTTGTGTTGCTCTTACTGGCAAGTTTTAAATTAAACGTAACGCACACAAAATGCTGGAGGAACTCAGCCCATCAGGCACCATCTATGGAAAAGAGTGAACAATTGAAACTTCCTTCCTCTCCCCCTCCTTTTAAATCAGGTATCTTCCCACCACTCCCCCTTCCCCTCTGTTCTGAAGAAGGGTCTCGGTCTGAAACATTGACCGTTTACTCTTTTTCATAGCTGCAGCCTGACCTGCTGAGTTCCTCCTGCTGTTTGTGTATGTTGCTTTGGATTTCCAGAATTTGCAGGTTTTCTTGTGTTTGTAAGTTTTTAATCAGAATCAGAATCAGGTTTGATATCACTGGCATATGTCGTGAAATTCGTTGGCTCTGCAGTATCAGTACATGAAATAAATCGTAGTAGAAAAAAAACTGAATTGCAGTACGTGTATATAAATATTAAGTAGCTAAATTAAATATGTACTGCAAAGACGGAAACAAAAAGGTAGTGAGGAAGCGTTCATGGGTTGAATATCCATTCAGAAAGCGGACAGCAGAGGGGAAAAATGTCACCATACTTGCATACGTGACTTGCAGATGATGCAAAGGCCTTGGGATATTGGGGGGGGGGGGAAACTAAACTACCTACACATCCTCAGAAGGGTTCCTATATGCTGATCCATTTCAGTTTCTCAAAGACAGGAAGGTGCTCGTGTGGGCTCGGTTGTATCAATGACATTAAATATAAAGAGTAGATGATTATACTTACTCTGACTGGAGATGGTCTTTGGCACACCTCTGTCCATGCCTGCATTAATAATCAGCAGAGAACATTCAAACAAGCTGCATCACTGCATGGTACGGAAGCTGCACTGCAGCAGACAGGAAGATTCTACAACGGGTAGTCAAAATTGCCCAATGCATCACTGGTACCTGCCTTCAAGGACACACAGTATGTACATAAAGGTGCCAGAAAATGACATTCAATCAATATATATGAGCAAACATGAGGAAATCTGCAGATGCTGGAAATTCAAACAACACCACACACAAAATGCTGGTGGAACAATATATATGAACTGTCTTATGTATTTATACTTATTGTACTTTTTTATTATTGTGTCCTTTATCTTATTGTGTTTTTTTGTGTTGCATTGGATTTGAAGTAATGTTTATTTTGTTCTCCTTTACACTTGTGTACAGGAAATGACATTAAACAACCTAGAATCTTGTGTCCCAAATAAATAACCACAGATCATCAAGAAGCTGCTTTCTCAAAGTTCAAAGTTCAAACTAAATTTATTATCAAAGTACACATATGTTACCATTCACAGAACAAAGAAATAAGACAAAGTCAATGAGAAACACATAAAGACTGGCAAGCAACCAATGAGGAAAATAAGTAAGTGAATAACGCTGAGAACTTGAGCTGTCGAGTCCTTAAAAGTGAGCCTATGGTTTGTGGAGTCAGTTCAAAGCTGAGGTGATCCGCACTGATTCAGAAGGTTGATGGTTGAAGGGTAATTATTGATCCTGAACCTGGTGGTGGGGGAGTTAAGACTCCTGTGCCTCCTACCTGAATTGCAGCAGCAAGAAGTGTGCAAGGCCTGGATGGTGGGGGTCCTTGATAACGGATAACGACAGTACTCCTTGTGCACGTGCTCGGTGGTGGCAAGGACTTCGCCTGTGATGGAATGGGCTGTATCCACCACGTTTACACATCCAGAGAATCACATTGCAGCCGATAAGTTCAGATTTTACCTGTCGTTTCCTGGATCCAGCTGCAAGGAAATTCTGCCCGTCAAAGTTTGAAAGAGAAAAGGTTTGATGGGGATTTGAGGGGCAACTTTTTTTTAAAGCAGAAGGTTGTATGTACTATGTGGAATGAGCTGCCAGAGAAAATGGTTGAGGCAAGTACGATAACAATATTTAAAGACATTTTGGTCAGGTAAATGAGTAGGAAAGGTTCAGAAGGTTATAGACCAAATGCAGACAAACAGGAGTAGCTTGAATGAACATCTTGGCTGGTGTGGTCAAGTTGGGCCGAAGGGCCCTTTTCTGCACAGTAGATGTAACTGACTCAAACACTATGGGAACAATTTCAGCACAGACAATAACACAGCTGGCATGGTGGCGCAGTGGTTGGCATAATGCTTTACAGCGCCTGTAACCAGCAATTGGGGTCAATTCATGCCACTTTCTATACATTCTCCCCATCACCACATGGGTTTCTTCTCTGTTATTGGAACTGCGTGTTGTATTCACTGGTATTCCAGCAGGTGAGGTTTGTATGCTATATCACTTCAGCAGAGTGACATCATCGTGGGGCGGATAGCAGTGCGCTGACTTACTTGGGTGTTTAACTCCCAGTGGAGCATAGGCCATCGATGAGCTCCTGTCTCCATTGTCCTCAGAAGTTGACGGTATGGTTGGAGTTCATCAATACATCTGCAACCTATCGCATCCACTGTACAGGGGATTGGCCTATACATTTTCACCAGAGTCCCATTGGCTGGCCTTACCTGTTCCACCTCTCAGGATTGGGACGTAGAGTTGGACTCTGAGGGGCAGTTAGTCACTTTACGATTGGCATAATGATTTACAGTGCCAGCAATCGGAAGATTGAGTCTGAACACACACAACTATCTGTAAGGAGTTTGTACATTCCTTGTGGCTTTCCTCTGGGTTCTACAGTTTTCTTCTCGCATTCCAAAGACATGCAGGTTAGTAATTGGCCACATGGGTCTAATTGGGCAGCATTGGTTCAGAAAGGCCTGTTACCATGCTGTAACTCTCTAAATCTAAATAAAGATCCCACAAAAACTGGTACAGACAACAAAAACGTGCTTTTGTTAACTGCCTCTAAACTGTGATGATAATTGAGGTGTTTGTAGAAGGACTGAACTGCAGCAAACCTTGCTGTCAAAATAAACAGCCATCTCCAGTGTAAATATTTCTTTTGATTCTGCTTCGATAACCTGGCAGGGAAATTCAATTCATGTTGGCTTTTATGTTCTACTTCCTTTCTAGATTTCCACAATTTTGTTCTTATTACCAAATTGTTCACTCAGACTAGGAGATTAGCTGCAGCTTTGAAGAATTTGATTCTTATTAGGTTGATAACTGAGGACAATGTACCCGAGGTAATTTAATTCTGATGTCCTTTCCTTTTGTATAAGATTAATGTGGCAATAATAATGATAGTAATGACATTTGGACAGCGCTGTTATTATAATCGCAAGAAGAGAACTACTCAACCAATGTGATCTCCTCTTCCCAGTGAATGTTAACCCATTAACAGCATCAGGGAGTTCTGTGTGCTAGCTTCAATCCCTCCTCCAAACAGCAGCAAGTCCCAGTCTACATATAGAAGTGGATATCTTCAAAAGGCAAAGTCTCAAAAAGGTGGCATCCATCATTAAGGCCCCTCAACATCCCTCTTCTCATTACTACCATCAGGGAGAAAGCACACGCTCAGCATTTCAGGAACAACTTTTTCCCCTCTGCCATCCAATTTTTCAACATCCCTGAAGCCATGAACACTATTTTTGCTCAAGAGGTTCTGCAGATGCTGGAAATCCAGAGTATCACACACAAAATGTGGGAGGAACTCAGCAGGTCAGGCAGCATCTATGGAGAGGAATAAACTGTTGATATTTCAGGCTGACACCATTCTTCAGAACAGTTATTTTTTAATATATATTTCTTATTGCAACCTATTGTCTATTTTATGTATTACACTGCACTGCTGCCACAAAACAACAAATTTCACCAGACGTGTCAGTGATAATATATCAGATTCTGATTGTGATACTCCCATCCAGAATGCCAAAGCCTTTTGATAATCCCTATGGCACAACTCAGAAGCAGAAGTGATTGTTCTGCACTCCTCTGGATTGGTGCAGTTCAACATCACTGCACAATCCAGGATAGAGCAGTCCACTCCGGCTGTATCCCTAATGGTTCAGCCTCTCCCTTGCCTGCTCAGCATGACTACAAGTTGCACCCTGCCCTGTCTGGTGTGGCAGCCACTCTGCCAAGGACCACAGGAAACTGGAGAGTTGTGAATGTATCTGAAAGCAAAGCACAAACCCACAAACTCTCCACGGACAAACCCACAAACTCTCCGTAGACAAACCCACAAACTCTCCACGGACAAACCCACAAACTCTCCACAGACAAACCCACAAACTCTCCATGGACAAACCCACTAACTCTCCACAGACAAAGCCAGCAAACTCAGCATTGACAAACCCACAAACTCTCCACAGACAAACCAGCAAACTCTCCACAGACAAACCCACAAACTCTCCACAGACAAACCCACAAACTCTCCACGGACAAACCCACAAACTCTCCACCGACAAACCCACTAACTCTCCATGGACAAAACCAGCAAACTCTCCACAGACAAACCCACAAACTCTCCACGGACAAACCCACTAACTCTCCACAGACAAACCAGCAAACTCTCCACAGACAAACCCACAAGCTCTCCACGGATAAACCAGCAAACTCTCCATAGACAAACCCACAAATTCTCCACGGACAAACCCACAAACTCTCCACGGACAAACCAACTAACTTTCCATGGACAAACCCACAAACTCTCCACAGACAAACCCACAAATTCTCCACGGACAAACCCGCAAACTCTCCATGGACAAACCCACAAACTCTCCATGGACAAGCCCACAAACTCTCCACGGACAAACCCACAAATTCTCCACGGACAAACTCGCAAACTCTCCATGGACTCTGTGTACACTTCCTGCTGCCTCCGTAAAGCTGCCAGCGTTAAGGAAGTGCCCACCCACCCCAGTTATGCACTTGTCTCCCTTTTCCCATTGGACAGCAGGTACGAAAGCTCAAGAAAACACATGGACTTTCTTGAGTCTGGTGGTACATCTATCCCCTTAAATGGATGTCTTATACAACAGTGATGAACTTTTGATCTCTCAATCTACCTTGTTACGGCCATTATACTGCACTTTCTCTGTAACTGTAACAATTTATTCAATGGTTCATTTTATATCAGAGAATGTATACAGTATACAACCTGAAATTCTTACTCTTCACAGACATCCACGACACAGAAAACAACCCAAAGAATGAATGAATGACAGAAATGTTAGAACCCCAAAGCCCCCTCCCCCATGCACAAGCTGCTGCAAAAACATCAAGCTCCCCCCTGCCCTTTCCCCCCAACTTGCTCCCCAGCAAAACACTAACACCCCCCTCACCATACACCATGCAAGCAATAGCAAAGCCCCCCCCCCCCACCAGAGACCATGATCTAGAGACCATCAGAAACAACTATCTATCTCATCACTTCAACATCTCAGACAGGCTCTCTCTCACTAATGAGGGAGAGAGAGATGTCGCTCCTGCGACGAATGAGAGCAGGACACCAGCGGCTCACTGTTTCGATGTTACAGTCTGCTGCCTTGCTCCCCGACTCGTGGACCAACAGGCTCTCGGCTGAGAGTGTGAGGGAGAGGGAGAAAGAGAGAGAGACTGAGTGAGAGAATGAGTGAGTGAGAGTTTGAGAGAGAGTGAGTGAGTGAGAGAATGAGTGAGTGAGAGTTTGAGAGAGAGTGAGTGAGTGAGAGAGATAGAGAGAGTGACAGTGAGAGAGAGAGAGAATGAGTGAGTGAGAGAGATTGAGAGAGAGAGAGAGAGCATTCATTGTTTATTTTGTTTTGTACTAGCTTTATGTAATTACGCTGGAGTCATCTGTCTGTATGATTCGCAAAAACATTTCACTGTATCTCAGAGCATGTGTCAATAATAAACCAGCTACCAAATATCATCTCGGCTATTCAAACAACACGTTCAAACCCGTGTTCTCACCACAAACCAGGACAAGTGTGGTAGATACATGGGAACATCACATCCTGCAGACTCTGTTCCCAGTTACAAACCACACATATTGATGTGCCTTCATCATCACTGAGTCCAAATCTGAAAAATCCGTAAATAACACTGAGAGTGCCTTCTCCAGAAGGTGGTAATGAGTCAGGAAAATAGCTCCCACCGTGAGGGTGATGGGTCACGCACCACAGAACACAGGCCATTTTATTTAGTGATACAGCATGGAGTAGGCCCTAACAACCCCAGTAAACCCTTAGCTAACCACAGGACAATTTATTTTACTTACTTACTTGGGCCTTTAGCTTCCAAGTGGAGCATCGGGATCAATGGCCTCTGATCTCCCTCGTCCTCTGATGTCAACGGAATGGCTGGAGTTCATCGACGCTCTGCCATCCATCCTATCTGCTGTACGCTGAGGAATAGCTTGATCTTATTTATTTCGCAGTACAACTGGGCCCTTAAGGTCCTTCAAGCCACGTCACCCCAAGAACCCCACAACTCCATTTAACCCTAAGCTAATCACGGCCTAATTTAAAATGGCTAATTAACTTACTCTGTAATGCCTTGGAAACCAGAGAGCCCAGGGGAAACCCATACATTCCATGATGAGGACAAACAGAGGCTTCCTGTGAGTGCCTGAGATTCCTCTGAGTGCTCCAGTTTCCTCTGACAGTCCAAAGGCAAACCAGTTAGTTAGATTAATTGGTCATTGTAAGTTGTCCTGTGATTAGAACATACATAGAACATAGAATAGTACAGCACAGTACAGGCCCTTCAGCCCACAATGTTGTTCTGACCCTTAAACCCTGCCTCCCATATAACCTCCACCATAAATTCCTCCAAATACCTGTCTGGTAGTCTCTTAAATTTCACTAGTATATCTGCCTCATTAGGCTAGGGTTAAGTCGGTGGGTTGCTGAGTGATGCAGCTCATTGGGCCAGAAGGGCCAATTCTGCACTGTATCTCTAAGTAGATAAAAATAATATCCATTGTACTGCACCTGCCCACCCCTCACACGATCAAAGATGGATTTCCTTTGTGTCCTGCAGAAGCTCCATTCCCCTGCTCACCTTTCCAACATCCATAGACTTGGAAATAGCGTCTTTAATTCTATCATTCAGATCAATGTATACTGTACCCATTGAGTAGTTGTGGTCTCACCACCAGTTCCTGTGGTATCGATCCTCCACCATGGTCCCTCCATACCAGATGGTGAGTGTGCTCCAGTTTCTGAAGATGTACAGGTTATTAGGTTAATTGTTCACATGGCTGCAATTGGGTAGTGAGGACTCGTCAGACCAAAAAGATTTTTGTTACCGTGCTGTATCTCTAAATCAATACAAAAATGATGACCTTATTGTCTATCTGCCCTGCACTTTCTCTATAACTGAATCAGAATCGAAATAGACATCAGTGGAAAATATGACATGAAATTTGTTGTTTTGCTGCAGCAGTACATTTTAATACATAATTTAAAAACTGTAAATTAAAATAAGTATACATATATAAAAGAAAATTAAATTAAATGAGTAGTGCAAAAACAGAGTAAAAAATAGTGAGGTGGTATTCATGGGTTTGTTATTCATTCAGAAATCTGATGGCAGAGGGGTAGGAGCTGTTCCTGAAATGTTGAGTGTGTGTCTTCAAGCTCCTGTACCTCTTTCTAACCTAAACTGTAACACTTTATTCTGCATTCTGTTAATGCTGTACCTGGTCCTACCTCAATAAATTGATCTGCAAGACAAGGTTGTCATTTTATCTCGATACCCATGATTATAATACACCAATTTACCAAACACGGTTCACATCGTCCTTCAGTTCCTTGTTGATGAGTTGAACATAACAGCCAAATATGTTGTCATCATTCCTACTGCCTCAGACTCAGGCAGAGGTTGAGGCTTGCTCAAGAGTCTTAAATATTTCTTACTGTCGCCTTGCAGTCGATTCCAGGATCAATTACACTGTGGTTGAGAATCTTCATTTTCAGATGGTAAACAGGAGCTGTTTAAAGAACAGGGAACAAAGCCTGGATTGTTCAAATCAGAAGCATTTGAAAAAGATCACATTCTGTCAACTTTACATGAATCAACAAGTTACTTATCTGAACACCTTTCACAAGGAAAATGTACTTAAGTAGATGTGTAGCCATTAAATAAATAGTTAAATAGTTATTGTTTAATTTGCACCTTTAATTATTGCTTCCGCATGACATCGAAGGTGGTCAGTGAGTCCATCAGGTTTATGCTAGTACCCATTGTTCCATTTCCCCATTTATTGCCTCTAAATTTCTGGCTCCCCTGCCACTTGTCTGCACACTCGGCAGTCAATTAACCAACCACCATATTTAGTTACTTATTTATTGAGATTCAGCGTGGAATAGACCCTTCCAGTCCTTCGAGCTACGCTGGCTAGCAACCACAGATTAAATCCTTCTGTAAACACGGGACAATTTTCAATGACCAATTAACCTACCAACCTCTATATCTTTGGACTGTGGAAGGAAACCAGAGCACCTGGGGAGATCTATGCAGTTGTGTAAACCCCTTACAGGCAGCGTCAGGAATTGAACTCGAGTCGTTGGTACTGTAAAGCATTGCGCTAACCAGTACACTACCATGCTGTCCATGTCTTTGGTGCATCTGGAGGAAACGGACCAAATTAGAGGGAGAACTTGCAAACTCTACAGATATTTTGCAACCTCATTCTCCTGTAACCATTAACCTCGCTCACTAAAAATGAAAGGCATGTGGTAATCAATAAAGAAGCACACCATGGAAATAGGCTTTGTTCCAAGTTTGTTCCAACCATCAATCACAGATTTTTTTATACCAATACTACTCTAAGCCATTTTACTCTCCCTATTAATCATCAAAATATGCCCGAAAGAAGAACTTTTAATAATTTCATATTATACATTCAGTGACCACATTATTAGTTAACTCCTGTACCTAATAAAGTGGCCACTAAGTATATGTCTGTGGTCTTCTTTCAAGGTTCAACATGTTGTACAATCAGACATGGTCTTCGGCACACCAGTGTTGTAACAGGTGGATATTTGAGTTACTGTCGCCTTCCTGTCAGCTTGAACCAGTCTGGCCATTCTCCTCTGACCTCTCTCATTAGCAAGGCATTTTCGCCTACGGAACTGCTGCTCACTGAATGTTTTCTTTTGCTTTGCAACTCATTCTCTGTAAACACTTGAGACAGTTGTGCATGAAAATCCCAGGACGTCTGCTGTTTCTGAGATACTCAAACCACTTAGTCTGACACTAACAATCATTCCATGGTCAGCCACATAGATCAGAATTTTTCCCCATTCTGATGTTCGGTTTGAACATCAACAGAATCTCTTGACCACGTCTGCATTCTTTCATGCAATGAGTTGCTGCCACATGATTGGCTGATTAGATGTTTGCATTAACGAGCGGGTGTACGTAATAGGGTGGCCACTGAGGATATATTCAATGAGAGGCAGCTGCTGAGGTGGGTTTAAGAGATGTTTAGACGGATAAATGGATAAGAAAAGAGTTGAACGCGATGGGCCAAGTGCAGGCAAAAGGGATGTGCTCAGGAAGACAACACGGTCAGTATGGAAGAGTTGGGCTGTTTCTGTGCTGTATAGCTCAATGACTCCATCAGGGTTGTTGGTGAAAATATCAGCAAGGGGATTTAAGAAGTTTTAAAATATAAGGCCCTTTTATTTCCTCTCCAACAAATTTAATATGTCATCTAAACACATGCTATTTATTCTTCTCTACTGTAGTTCAATGCTAAGATTCATTTTCTTGTGGATATTCATAACGAGTGCAAAGAAACTCAATAGTATCATGAGAAAACACACAAAAGACAGATAAGCAACCAACATGCAAAAGATAACAAACTGCAAATACAAAAGAAAAAAAACAAACACAATAATATTAATCAATAAATAAGCAATAAGCATTGAGAACGTGAGATGAAAAGTCCTTGAAAGTGAGTTCATAGGTTGTGGGAACGGATCAGTTTTTGGAGTGAGTGAAGTTGTCCACTCTGGATCAAGGGCCTGCTGGTTGAGGAGTAGTAACTCTTCCCGAACCTGGTGGTATGAGTCCTGAGGCTCCTCTACCTCCTTCCTGATGGCAGCTGTGAGAAAAGAGCATAACCTGGATGGTGGGGTCCCCGATGATGGAGGCTGCTTCCCTGACCCAGAGCTCACGAAGATGTGTTCAACGGTGGGGAGGACTTTACCCATGCACTCGTGCATTTTGTACTTAGAGCCAAAGTACAAGTATTATCAAAGCATGTATATATCAACATTCTCTGAGATTCATTCTCTTACAGGCATTTAAGGGAAAATAAAGAAATGCAATAGAATTTATGAAAAATTATAAATAAGGGTGACAAAGAGCTAATGCGCAAAGCAAGACAAATTGTGCAAGTAAATAATACTGAGAATATGAGTTGCAGGGTTCTTGGAAGTGAGTCAGTAGTTATAGGATCATACAGACTCACTTTCAAGACTCACTTTCTATACCAAGATAAAACAGGCACAGGGAGCAGTCACCCACAGCAGTAGAGAAAGGGTTATTTTTCCATTTCAAATCTGCATTGTCCTTACGTCATTACAGTTACCATTCAACTGTAATTCTTAAAGGAAGATGAGATGACAGTGCCAAAGAAAATCTTTGAGCACTTCCTCTGCTGGTAGCCGAGAGGTCAGGACTTGGCACTGTCTGTTGTTCTCTGCACGCAAAATGGTCAGATCCATTCTAGCTGGCGTGACACTGCTTATGTCAAATGTTAAACCACCTCTCCCAAGAGACTGTTAAATGTTCTCATGGCAACATTTTGAAGCAGAACACGGGAGTCTTCCCTGATGTTCTAGCCATTTATTTATCCTCCAATAAATGTTGCTAAAAGACATTAGAACATGGGACAGTGCAGCACCGTACAGGCCCTTCAGCCCAGAATGTAGTGAGGAAAGTGCTGAGGGCAGCAGTGTCAGCCTTCGGCTCAAAGGAGGATTCCATGTGAGAGAGGCGTTGGCTCGGGGTAAACCTGTTAAGGTTCTCTTTTTTTCTCTCTTTTACTGTACCTAGTGTAGTACATGGCCATTGAGTTTTCTTCATGCTGGTTGTTGGAGTCCTGGGAGACCAGAGTCTTCCAGGAAATTACATCTATATAAAGTGCATCAAGCTGCACTTGAAGACTGTGTTATGGATCTCGGGCAGCAGATGGATGACCTTCGTTTTGTATGGTAGAGTGAGGAGATCATTGATCAGAGTTACAGGGAAGTCCTCCCCCCGAAGTTGCAGGAGGCGAGTGGCTGGGTGACCGTCAGGAGAGGTGGAAATGTGAATAGGCAGTTAGCGCAGAGCACCCCTGTGTCCATTCTCCTCAGTAATAAGTATACCGTTTTGGATACCGTTGTGGGGGATGACCTCCCAGGGGAATGTCACAGAGATTGGGTTACTGGCACTGACCATAGAGGGAGAAGAGGGGAGCAGTAGTGATAGTCAATAGTCAGGGGGACAGATAGGAGATTCTGTGGACGTGAGTCGGACATCCAAATGGTATGTTGCCTCCCTAGTGCCAGAATCAGTGATGTCTAAGATCGCGTCCATAGCGTATTGGAGAGGAAAGGAAAGCACCCAGATGTCTTGTATGTATTGGTACCAATAACTAGGAAGGAAAAGCAAAGCAGTTCTGAAAAGAAAATTTAGGGAGCTAGGTAGGATGTTGAGAAGCAGGACCTCCAAGGTAGTAATTTCTGGATTGTGGCCTGTGCCACTCACCAGCAAGGATAATTTGGCTGATTAATGTGTGGCTGAGAAGTTGATGCAGGGGCAGGGTTTCAGGCTCTTGGATCATTGGGATCTCTTCTGGGGGAGGGATGACCTGTTCAAAAGTGACGGGTTGCACTTGAACCCAAGGGGGACCAATATTCTCATGGGCAGGTTTGTTAGAGCTGCTGGGGAGGGTTTAAACTAATCTGGCAGGGGTATGGGAACTGGACGGTAGGGTCTCAGGATAGGACAGAAGGTAAAAATGCAACAATAGTGTGCAGTCAGATTGTCAGGAAGGGCAGGCAGATGACAGGACAAAATTGCAGCCAGCAGGGCTGCAATTGCAGTTTCAGTGTATTAGGGATGCAGAACCAAAAAGGCAGTGTATACAGTACTGAAAGTGTTACATAGTGCACAGAGTATAAGGTGGATGATCTTGTTGCACTGTTACAGATTGTCAGGTATGATGTTGTGGCCATCACTGAACTGTGGGTTTTTTTTTATTATTTATTCACTTACAGGATGTAGACGTCACCAGCTAAGCCAGCATTTATTGCCCATCCCTCGTTGCCCTTGACAGGGTGGTGATGATCTGCCTTTCTGAACTGCTGCAGTCCTTGAGGTGTGGGTACACCTACAGTGCTCTTAGGGAAGGAATTCCATGATTTTGACCCAGAGCCCACAAAGGAAAAGTGATGTGTTTTCAAGTCAAGATGGTGAGTGACTTGAAGGGGGATTTCCAAGTGGTGGTGCTTCCAGGCTGAGGGATGGTTGTAGTTGTGAGCTGTATGTCCAAGGTTGCATGTTATATCGGAGGGATAGGAAGGTAGACAGAATGGGTGGCATGGCACTGCTGATAAAGAATGGCATCAAATCAATAGAAAGATGTGACATAGGATTGGAAGATGTTGAATCCTTATGGGTTGAGTTAAGAAACTCCAAGTGTGAAAAGGACACACACAAAATGCTGGAGGAACTCAGCTGGCCAGGCAGCATCTATGGAAAAGAGTACTGTGGACGTTTTGGGTCAAAACTCTCATAAAAGGACCCTGATGGCAGTTATATACAGGCCTCCCAACAGTAGCTGGGAGGTGGATCAAAGATTACAATGGAAAATAGAAAAGGCATATCAAAAGGGCAATGCTATAATAGTCATGGAAGATTTCAACATGCAGGTCAATTGGGAAAATCAGGTTGGAAATGGATCTCAAGAAAGTAAGTTTGTTGAATGATAATGAGTTGGCTTTTTAGAGCAATTTGTCGTTGAGCGTACTGGATACTGGGGTGTACTGGATTGGGGGTTGGGTAATGAACCGGAAGTAATCAGGAAGCTTAAGGTAAAAGAACACTTAAGAGGCAGTGATCACAATATGATTGGGTTGAAATTTGACAGATAGAAAGTAAAGTAGCAGTATTTCAGTGGAATAAAGAAAATTACAGGGGTATGAGAGAGGTGTTGGCCAAAATAAATTGGACGGAGCTGCCAGCAGTGATGACAGCAGGGCAGCAATGGTGTGAGTTTCTGGGAAAATGAGGAAGGTGCAAGATAGGTGGTAGTCCAAAAATGAAAAAAATACTCAAATGGCAAAATAGTCCAATTGTGGCTGACAAGGGAAGCCAAAGCTAATGTAAATGCAAAAGAGAGGGTATAGCACAACGTAAAAGTTAGTGGTAAGACAGAGGATTGGGAAGCTTTTAAAAACCTCCAGAGAACATTCAAAGTAATCATTAGGAGGGAAAAAATGAAATAGGAAAGCAAGCTAACAAACAATATCAAAATGGATGGTAAAAGCTTTTTCAAGTATGTAAAAAATAAAAGAGGAATGATAGTGGATGTAGGACCGCCAGAAAATGACGCAGAAGAAATAATGGTGGGGGGCAAGGAGATGGCAGGTAAACTAAATGAGTATTTTGCATCATTTATCACTGTGGAAGACACTAGCAGTGTGCCAGATGTTGAAAGGTGAGAGGGAAGAGAAGTGAGTGCAGTTACTATTACAAGGAAGAAGGTGCTCAAAAAGCTGAAAGACCTAAGGGTACATGACCAGATGAACTGCACCTTAGGGTTCTGAAAGAAAGAGCTTTAGAGATTGTGGAGGTACTAGTAATGATCTTTCAAACATCATTGGATTCTGGCATGGTACAAAAGGACTGAAAAGTTGCAAATGTCACTCCACTCTTTAAGAAAGGAGGAAGGCAGCAGAAAGGAAATTATAGATCAGTTAGCCAGACCTCAGTGGTTGGTGAGATGTTGGAGTTAATTGTGAAGGATGAGGTTGTGGAGTACTTGGCGACACAGGACAAGATAGGACAAAGTCGTCATGGTTTCCTCAAGGGAAAATCTTGCCTGACAAACCTGTTGGAATTCTTTGAAGAGATTACAGTTAGGATAGATAAAGAGGATGCAGTGGATACTGTATGTTTGGACTTTCGGAAAGCCTTTGACAAGTTGCCACACATGATGCTGCTTACCAAAAGTTAAGAGCCCGTGGTATTACAGGAAAGTTACTGGCATGGTTAGAGCATTGGCTGATAGGTAGGAGGCAGCAAGTGGGAATGAAAGAATTATTTTCTGGTTTGCTGCCAGTGACTAGTTGTGTTCCACAGGGGTTGGTGTTGGGGCAGCTTCTTTTTATGCTGCATATCAATGACTTAGATGATGAAATAGATGGCTTTGTTGCCAAGTTTACAGATGATATGAAGATTGGTGGAATAGTGTTGAGAAAGCAAGTAGGCTGCAAAAGGACTTAAACAGATTAAGAGAATGGGGAAAAGGTGGCAAATGAAATACAATGCAGGAAAGTGCATGTTCATGCTCTTTGGTAGTAGAAATAACGTGCAGACTATTTTCTTAACGGGGAGAAAATCCAAAAATCAGAGATGCAAAGGGACTTGGTAGTCCTTGTGCAGAACACCCTTTCAGTTAACTTACAGGTAGAGTCAGTGGTGAGGAAGGGAAGTATAACGTTAGCATTCAATTCCAGAACACAAGAGCGCAGATGTGATGCGGAGGCTTTATAAGCCATTGGTAAGGCCTCAGGTTGAGTATTGTGAACAGTTCTAGGCTCCTCATCTAAGAAAGGATGTGCTGGCATTGGAGAGGATCCAGAGGAGTTTCACAAGGATGATTCCAGGAATGAAAGGGTTATCATATGAGCAACGTTCGATGGCTCTAGGTCTGTACTCGGGAATTTAGGATGATGGGGGATCTCATGGAAAACTTTGTAATGTTCAAAGGCCTAGACAGAGTAGATGTGGAAAGGAAATGTTTCCCATTGTGGGGAGGTTAGGACATTAGGGCCCAGCCTCAGGATAAAGGGGCATCCATTTAAAAGAGAGATGCGGAGAAATTTCTTTAGCAAGAGGGTGGTGAATTTGTGGAATTTATTACCACAGGCAGCTGTGAAGGTCAAGTCATTGGGTATATTTAAGGCAGAGCTTGATAAGTTCTTGATTGGACGTGGTATCTAAGGTTATGTGGAGAAGGCTGGGGATCGGGGCTGAGGAGGTTAAAATAAGCATCAGCCAACATTGAATGGCAGAGCAGAGTGGATGGGCCAAATTGCCTAATTCTACTCCAATGTCTTATGGTGTTATGATCTAATGCTATGACTTCCTTTTACTCTACTCCAAGACCAACCTAACCCTTTCCTCCTACATAATCCTTCATTTTTCTTTCATCCATGTGCCTGTCTAAGTTTCTTAACGATCTCTAATGTAATTCTACCACCACCCCACCATACATTCCATGTACCCAGATTTATCTCTGGCATTTCTCCTATTACTTTCTTCCGATCACCTTAAAATAATGCCCCGGTATGAGTCATTTCTGCCTTGGGAAAAAGTCTCTGACTATCCACTTAATCTATGCCTCTGATAATCTTGTGCAGCTCTACCAAGTCGTCTCTCATTGTTTGGTCTTTACCTGATACAAAGTTATGAGGAGTGTTAATAGAGTTAAGGCAAGGAGCAATTTTCCACTGAAGATGGCTGAGACAAGAACTGGAGGCCTTAAATTAATGATGAAAAGTGCAATATTTAAGGGGAACCTGAGGAGAAACTTCTTCATTTCAGTGGGTGGTGTGTGTGTGGAACAAGCTGCCAGTGGAAGTGGCAATTTGGATAGATACATGGTTCGAAGCATATATCAGATTCAGAATCAGGCTTGTTATCAATGACATGTGACGTGAAACTTGACTATGGTGAGGGTGCAGGTTGATCAGGCAAGACAGAGTAACATTTCAGCATGGATTAGGTAGGCAGAAAGGCCTATTAGTGTGCTGTAGTGCTCTATGACTCTGCGACTTTATTACCACAGTGTTGATTGAGAGATCTTACAGGCAGAGCTGCACTCCATTTTTTTAAGTTGGTCCAGATCCAACTACAAGCTTTAATAGTCTTCCTCACTGTCCAGTACACCCCCAATCTTGCTTTTTGATTTTCTGATCTAGTTTACCACATTATTGTCGAAATCATTAATATCAATGTCAAACAACAAACAGACCCAGCACCAATCCCCGTGCTACACCATGAGTCACAGGCCTACCTCATCTTGAATGCCAAACCACTTAACCCTCTTGACCAACGACCTATGGAGGACTTTGTCAAAGGCCTTGCTGAAGTCCATGTAGACAACATCCACTGCCTTGCCTTCATCAACTTTTCTGCTAACTTCTTCAAAAAACTCTTTAAGATTGGTTAGATATGATCTACCATACACAAAGCCATGTTGACTATCCCCAATCAGTCCCCGTTTATCTAAATACATATCCAATAACTTCCCCACTGCTGATGTCAGGCTCACCAGCCTAAACTTTCCTAGCTTATTTGCAGAGGCTTTCTGAAACAACAGAACAACATTAGCTATCCCTGGAAGGACTATTTGGGGAACAGAATGATAGTAAGCGAGGAGGTGTAGGGGCAAGTGTAGCACTTGTTCTGTTTACAAGGATTAGTGCCAGGAGGGAGATCAGTAGGGACAGATGGACAAGAGAGTCATGTCTGTGGAACGCAGAAAGTGGGGAGGGAGGGGAGGGAAAGATGTTCTTGGTGGTGGGATCCTGTTGGAGAATCACATTACCTGCCCCTACACCTCCTTGCTCACTACCATTCAGGGCCCGAAGCAGTCTTTCCAGGTGAGGAGACATTTCATTTGTCAGTCTGTTGGGACTACCTGCTGTATCCAGTGCTCCCAGTGTGGTTTCCTGTATATCAGTGAGACCTGATGTAGACTGGGAGACCACTTCGCCAAGCACCAATGTTGCATCCGCCAGATAAAGTAGCAATCCATTTTAATTCCACTTCCCATTCCCATTCCAACATGTTAGTCGATGGCCTCTTCTACTGTTGCAATAAGGAGCAACACATTGTATTCCGACTAGGGAGCCCCCAACCTGATGGCATGAACATTGAATTCTTGAACATTCTATGGTTAAGAAGGCATACAGTGTATTGGCCTTCATCAATCATGGAATTGAATTTAGGAGCTGAGAGGTAATGTTGCAGCTATGTAGGACCCTGGTCAGACCCCACTTGGAGTACTGTGCTCAGTTCTGGTCGCCTCACTATGGGAAGGATGTGGAAGCCATAGAAAGGGTGCAGATGAGATTTACAAGAATGTTGCCTGGATTGGGGAGCATGCCTTATGAGAATAGGTTGAGTGAACTTGGCCTTTTCTTCTTGGAGCGACGGAGGATGAGAGATGACCTGATAGAGGTATATAAGATGATGAGGGACATTGATCGTGTGGATAGTCAGAGGCTTTTTCCCAAGGTTGAAGTGGTTGCCACAAGAAGACACAGGTTTAAAGTTCTGGGGAGTAGGTACAGAGGAGATGTTGGGGTAAGTTTTTTATTCAGAGAGTGGTGAGTGTGTGGAATGAGCTGCCAGGAACAGGCATGGAGGTGGATACGATAGGGTCTTTTAAGAGACTTTTGGATAGGTACATGGAGCTTAGTAAGATAGAGGGCTATAGGTAAGCCTAGTAATTTCTAAGGTAGGGGCATGTTCGACAGAACTTTGTGGGCCGAAGGGCCTGTATTGTGCTATAGGTTTTCTATGTTTCTATCCAGTAATGACTACCCCCCCGCCCAACCTTAACTCCTTACCAGTTTATCACCTCCCTCCCTCTGGTGCTCCTCCCCCTTTTCTTTCTTCCATAACCTTCTGTCTGCTCCAATCAGATTCCCCCTTCTCCAGCATGTACCTCTTTCACTAATCAACTTCCCAGCTCTTTTCTTCACCCCTCCTTCCCCACCCGGTTTCAGCTATCATCTTGTGGTTCTTCCTCCCCCTCCCCAATTTCTTACTCCAACTCCTCATTTTTCTTTCTCCAGTCCTGCTCAAGGGTCTCAGCCCAAAATGTCAGCTGTACTCTTTTCATTGATGCTGCCTGGCCTGCTGAGTGCCTCTGCTAAAATAAGCAAACTCTGCACAGACAGCAGCCAAGGGTAGATTGAGTCCTGGTCCTTGGTGGTGTATAAGAGCAGTACCAACTGCTGCACCACCACAATGGCTATTTCCCCCAAGTTTACAATGACAGAAATATTGCCCCAGTTAATTTTTGGAACAAATGTTCTGGTTACCGCAGGTCATCCACGTTTCCATGGCATGTAATAAAATTATATGGCAATGCTTCAATTCACAATGACTTAGGTATTAAGAATTCACAGTGTATGGAAAACGATATTGCAGAAACCTCTGGAACATTTTATACCTAGTAAAGCTGTATTAGTGTGCTGGCAGTTACATAGTGCTATCAGAGACAATAACCCATAGCAGCTGCCTCATACTAATCCCTTGTGGTAATGTTGCCATAGCTACATAGCAACCTTTATTGTAGCTCTACAAATTCAGGAGAGCCTTGTGGTCTTCCCTCTAATCTTTCTTTTATTTTTCCTAACATATAAAGTAAATTGCAATCAGGAGTCTCTCAATCCTGGGTTGGGGTGTCTCCTATAAGGACCAGGGGATACAGTCTCAGAAGAGAAGGACATCCCTTTAGAATGGAGATAAGGAGGAATTTCTTTTGCCAGATAGTGGTGAATCTGTGGATTTCAATGCCACGGATGCCTGTGGGGTTATTGGATATAGTTAAAGCAGAGCTTGATAAGTTCTTGATTAGTCAGAGTGTCAAAGATTATGTGGAGAAGTGAGTAAAGTGTGTATCAGAGGGATAATAGATCAGCAATGCTGGAATGGTGGCACAGACTTGATGGGCCGAATGGCTTAATTCTGCTTCTAAGTCATAAGGTCTTACAATGCTGATGCAACTCACATCCCGGGGAACAATTGAACTGCTTACACCAGCATCATCAAAATAGGACAAAACAACACACACAAAATGCTGGAGGAACTCAGCAAGTCAGGCAGCATCTATAAACTATAAACATCTATATACTTCTATCCCCCACCAGAAAGGTCTCCAAGCTCTTCATTTCTTCCTGGATTCCAGACCCAGCCAGTCACCTTCTACCACCACTCCTCTCCGCCTCGCGGAATTAGTCCTCACCCTTAACAATTTCTCCTTTAGCTCCTCCTACTTCCTCCAAACTAAAGGTGTAGCTATGGGCACCCGCGTGGGTCCTAGCTATGCCTGCCTTTCTTTTGGCCATGTGGAGCAATCTATGTTCCAAGTCTACACCGGTATCTGTCCTCTTTTCTTGTGTTATATCAACGACTGCATCGGTGCTGCTTCCTGCACACATGCTGAGCTCGTCGACTTCTTTAACTTTGCCTCCAACTTTCACCCCACCCTCAAGTTCACCTGGTCTATTTCCGACACCTCCCTCCCCTTTCTAGATCTTTCTGTTTTTATCTCTGGAGACAGCCTATCCACCGACGTCTACTACAAACCTACTAACTCCCACAGCTACCTAGACTATTCCTCCTCCCACCCTGTCTCCTGCAAAAATGCTATCCCTTTCTCTCAATTCCTCCGCCTCCACTGCATCTGCTCTCAGGATGAGGCCTTTCATTCTAGGACAAAGGAGATGTCTTCCTTTTTTAAAGAAAGGGGCTTCCCTTTGTCCACTATCAACTCTGCCCTCCAACGCTTCTCCCGTATTTCACACACCTCTGCCCTCACCCCATCCCCCCAAGAGTCCCCCTGGTCCTCACCTATCACCCTACCAGCCTACAAATCCAACGTATAATCCTCCGTAACATCCGCCACCTCCTACATGATCCCACCACCAACCACATCTTCCCCTCCCCCCACTCTCGGCTTTCATAGGGATCGCTCCCTACACGACTCCCTTGTCCATTCATCCCCCCATCCCTCCCCACCAACCTCCCTCCGGGCACTCATCCCTGCAAACGGAAGAAGTGCTACACTTGCCCCCACACTTCTTCCCTCACCACCATCCCAGGCCCCAGACAGTCCTTTCAGGTGAGGCACCTCTTCACCTGTGAGTCAACTGGTGTGGTATACTGTATCTGGTGCTCCCAATGTGGCCATTTATACATTGGGGAGACCCGCTGCAGACTAGGAGACTGTTTCGCCGAACACCGGCGCTCGGTCCTCCAGCAGTGGCGGGATCTCCCTGTGGCCGCACACTTCAATTCCACAGACCACTCCCACTCCCACTCCGACATGTCTGTCCCAGAAACTTCAATTCCACAGACCACTCCCACTCTGACATATCTGTCCATGGCCTCCTCTACCGTCAAGATGAGGCCACATGCAGGTCAATGGGGCAATACCTTATCTCCCGTCTAGGTCGCCTCCTTCCTGCCAGCATGAACATCCAACTCACTGACCTCCATTGATACCCCTTACCCCCATCCCTATCTATTATTTTAGTCTGGTTCTCTTTCTCTCTCTTTTTCCCCCCTTACTATAATCTCTCCCCCAGCCCTACCTTTCTTTCTCTTTTATTTCCCATAATTCTCCACCTTCCCCGTAGCCCATTTCCCTCCAGCCTATCACTTCCCAGCTCTCTACTTTATCCCTGCCCCCACTTCTTATCCCCCCCTCAACCATCCCACGTTACTTCACTCCTGATGAAGGGTTTCGGCCCGAAACGTCGTTATTACCTCCTCCCATAGATGCTGTCTGACCTGCTGAGTTCTGCCAGCATTTTGTGTTTTTTATCAATAAGCAGTCAATGTTTTGGGCTGAGACCCTTCTTCGGGTCTGGATGGGAACATGACTGCCTATTCGTTTCCATGATTCTGTCTGACCTGCTGAGTTCCTCCAGTGTTTTTTGTGTGTCGCTCTGAATTTCCAGCATCTGCAGATTTTCTCGTGTTCATCTTTATCAGTATAGTTTACACGTCCAGAAACATACAGCATTGCCTTGAAAGGAACAGTGATACAAGAGTTAACCAATCACAATGAGACCAGGGCACAGCAGTTTATGAGACAAAGTCTAAGATTAGTAGGGATTAGTTTAAGGCAAACAGAGCAAATGCTCTTAAACTATGACTAGATTAACAGCGAGAGAAAGGGGACCAGAGAAGAATGCTGATGAGCTTTAATGGAGCATGCACTTGAGGCTGCAAGAACAAAACAAACAGCAGGAACAGGATTAGACCCTGCAGCCTTTGCAGCTTCCTGTACCATCCAGACTTGGCCTCAGCAGCATTCCCAAGTGCAACTCAACATAACTGGAGTGCCACAGCTGCTTAGCAGTTTCCACGGCGCCATTACAGCTTGGAGTGTCAGAGTTAAAATTTCAACTCCAACACCGTTTGTAAGGAGTTTGTACTTTCTCCCCACAAGGCATTCCACTGAGTGCTCCAGTTTCCTCCCACATTCCCAAAGATGTTCTGCTATGTACTGTTGTAACTTGTCCTGTGATTAGGCCAAGGTTAAGACCAGAAGACCATGTGACATAGGTGCAGAAGTAGGCAATTTGGCCCATCGAGTATGCTCTGCCATTTCATCATAGCTGATCCAATTTTCCTCCCAGCCCCAGTCTCCTGCCTTCTTCCCATATCCCTTCACGTCCTGACCAATCAAGAAGCTATCAACCCCTACCTCAAATATACCTAAAGACATCGCCTCCACACCTGCGTCTGGGAAAGAATTCCACAGATTCACACTCTCCGGCTAAAGAAATTCCTCCTCATCTCTGTCCTAAAAGGATACTCCTCTGTTCTGAGGCTGAGTCCTTCAACTCTCTCATCATAAGAAACATCCTCTTCACATCCATTCTATCAAGGCCTCTCATCATTTGATAGGTTTCAATGAGGTCACCATTTTTCTGAATTCCAGTGAATACAGGCCAGAGCTTGTGATGAGTCTGTGAACAACACACACAAAATACTGGTGGAACAGAGCAGGCCAGGCAGCATCTATAGGGAGAAGCGATGTCGACGTTTCGGGCCGAGACCCTTCGTCAGGACTAACTGAAAGGAAAGATAGTAAGAGATATTTTCAAATCTCTTAGTATCTTTCCTTTCAATTAGTCCTGACGAAGGGTCTCAGCCCGAAACGTTGACAGTGCTCCTTATAGATGCTGCCTGGCCTGCTGTGTTCCACCAGTATTTTGTGTGTGTTGTTTGAATTTCCAGCATCTGCAGATTTCCTCGTGATGAGTCTGTGGAATTGGGATGCACAGAAAGAAGCAGAGACCAACTCATTTTTAAGGAGGTGGATAAATTTCCATCATTCCATCATCAACAGAGTGGAAGCATAGCATTGAAAGGGGTCTGTATTAAATAGTGGATCAGGCTGTAAGAGACCAAAGAGACTACTCCTGCTTCTATTTCTCTGCAATCTCCATTCTACTGTGAGTTTATTGACTTTCTTCCACACAGAAGGTGGTGTGAGTAAGAAATGAGCTGCCAGAGGAAGTAGTAGAGAGGGGTAAAAGCCCAGAATTCTGAATCAGGCTTATTATCACTGATGTATGTTGTAAAATTTGTTGTTTTTGTGGAAACAGTACAATGCAATACCTAAAAGATAAATAAATTCAAATTAAAAATTAGACTGACAGAGAGAGGAAGATAAGTAGATAGAAAGAGAAATGGAGAGAAAGATAGACAGCGAGAGAGAGCAAAGTAGAAATGGTGAGCTGGTATTCATGGGTTCATGGACCATTCAGAAAGATGAGGGTAGAGGGGAGAAAGCTGTTCCTAAAATGCTGGATGTGTGTCTTCAGGCCACTGTACTTTTTCCCTGATGTTAAAATTGAGAAGGGGGGTAAAGGGGCCATGACCCCAGTGGTGAGGGCCCTCAATAGGATGCCATCTCCTTGAGGCAGTGGCTTCTGAAGATTTCCTCAATCTTGAGCAGAATTATAATGCTTAAGTGACATTTTAACAGATACAGTACGTGGATAGGAAAGGTTTGCAACCTGGGGTTCAAGCACCCTTCTGTAAATGCTAAGGCTCCATGGCATTAAAAAGGTTAAGAGCCCCTGGTTTAGATGGGCCAAATGCAGTCAAAAGGGACTAGTTCAGATAGGCAACGTGGACATCCCTCTCCTACCCAGATGCTGTTCCTCCCTCTGTGTTCCTCCAACAGATTGCTTATTGTTTTTGTCAAACTCTGCTCTTCAAGGTATCAACATGAACCCAGGGGAGGAAAGAAAAGATTAATTTCTGCTTTCTTGGCCTTTTTGTTATCTCTGTGCATTCGGCAACCTTTGTATTTGGGCTCTTTAAAACCAAGAAAAGCGTTCTGTAAATAAAGAGCAGGAAACAAGTGTATCTGTTTGTATTACAGTCAGGCATTATAGCATTCAGCAATCTGAAACATAGTGTTAATCTTCACCTCAATAAATACAGGTTGTATTATATCTAGGGTTGATGAAGATCCAGTACTTGATGCTCAGCAGGACTGTGATGGGCTGAAGGGCCTTTTTCTGTGCTGTGTGATTCTGTGGTTATAACATTGGGGGATGGGGAAGGAATTGCAGCATATTCTGCCCTCTGGAACAATGGGCAGAACCATGGTTCATCTCGTAGAACTGTTGTCTCAAAGATGAATTGGGTTTGATCTTGGCATCTGATGGTAATGGCATGAAGTTCTGCCTGCAGTCCTGTGGATTTCTCTCTCTCTCTGTGTACTCCAGGTTCCGCCCTCATCCTATGTGTTAATTGTCCACTGTAATTTGCCCTAGTTTGTAGACAAGTGGTAGAATCTGGGATAGGAAAGTGGGAAGAGTACAAGTCAAAGAAAAATAAAGGCTAGCTTTATTTGTCGCATGTATTTCAAATTATATGGTGAAATGCACAATTTGTATCAATAATCAACACCGTCCAAGGATTGCGCTGGAGCCAGTCAGCAAGTGTAACCACCGGTACCAAAATTACTTGCCCACAACTTACTAACTCTAACCTGTGCATCTTTGACTGTGGGAGGAAACCAGAGCACCAGGAAGAAACCATTGCAGTCACGGGGGGAGCATACAAACTCCTTACAGGAAGTGGTGGGAATTGAACTCTGATCGATAATTGCTGGCACTATAAAGAGATTGTGCTACAATACCACCCTAGTTTAGGATGAGTGTAAGTGACTGGTTAATATGGGACCTTTCTCATGCTATTTGACCATGACCCTTTTTTATGACCTGTGCTTGGAGATAGGGAAAGTTTGCTCATATAAATATACTGATATTTCCCACACACACTGCAGATAATTGGATAATTCCCTTTTCAATCAAGCAATACACGCAAAATACTGAGGAACTCAGGAGGCCAGGCAGCATCTATGGAAAAGAGGAATCAGTCAAAGTTTCAGGCTGAGACCCTTCATCTTGACTGTCCTGATGCTGTCTGGCCTGCTGAGTTCCTACAGCATTTTGTGTGTGTTGCTCGGATTTCCAGAATCTGCAGATTTTCTCTTCTTTGTCCATTGTACTTCTCCTGAATAACTGCATTTTAATTAAAAGTTGTTATATCATCCTTTCTTTAATAGATTAATGACTACACAGGTTACTAGGATGGTTGAGAAGACATACAGTATGGCATGCTTGCCTTTATAAGTTGACGCATTGAGTTCAAAAGTCAGCAAGTTATGTTGCAGCTTTCTAAAACTCCAGTTCGGTCACATCTGGAATGTTGCGTACAGTTCTGGTCGCTCCGTTATAGGAAGGATGACAAGGCTTTGGAGATGGCGCAGATGCCGCCTGAATTGGCGGGCATGTGCTGTAACGAGAGATTGGATTGTTTTCTCTTGAGTGATGGAGGCTGAGGGGTGTGGTGATGGTGGTGTATCAGATTATGAGTCAAAGATAGAGTAGACAGACAATAGCTTTTACCAAGGGTTACAATGTTTAACACCGGAGGCCATGCATTTGAAGTGAGAGGGATAAGTTGTGAGGGGCAAGTATTTTTTTTACCCAGGGAGCAGTGAATGTCTGGAATGCCCTGCTTGGAGAGGCGGTAGAGGCAGATACATTAGGGACTTTTGAGAGATGTTAGGTGTGTATGTGGTTGTGTGGAAAATGGAAAGACATGAGCAACGTGCAGGCAGAGGAGGCTGGTTTATTTGGCCACTTGATTACTAATTTAATTGGTTCAGCACAACATTGTGGGCCGAAGGGCCTGTTCCTGTGCTCCACTGTTCTATGTTCTGAATTGATTTTCATTACAGCACACTTCCATTTCATTGGGCATCACACTGTTCACAACAGACCCATGGAAGTTTAACATCAGCTGTAATACTTCAAGGACTTAGGAGTCAATTTATGGAACAGGCTTCCTGGTGAGAACTGAAAGTAATTAGTGTTGCTTCATTCAAATGCAAATTGGATAAATCTGTCTCAGATAATATTTTAGAGAGATGTAGATGAGTAACTTGTGTCATGATATTTGGTAAGTATAGTTTGATTTGATCTCACATTTGCATTTCCCTCAAAGCCCTTCACCTCATGCAAATTTGTTATTGAACAAGAGTTGGAAATTGATTGGTAGGCTTGGTCAATGACTCAATTATTATATTGATAATGTTTAAATGCTAAATAGCCTTTGGATAGGCTGTTGTGTTTTGCTTATATATTCCCTCAAATGCCTTATGCAACTGGACAAAAGAAAAGGCCAAATGTCAAGGAACACACCCAAAAGTGATTGTTGGTTATCTGCGCTGCATGACCTCCAAGATGACCACACCCTCACAACCTTGTCGTGACTTGGAGACTCTTGGTAAGGTCACCCCTCCCAAACAGTCAAAGGGTAGTGACTTGTACACAGGCACTCCAGGTTCAGCGCCAACAACCCTGACTGGTAAAACAAAACTGCTGTGGAAACAGCAATGAAGAATCCTTCTGCATCAGAGTGCGATTGTGTTCCTGACTCTCCACCCAGAACTTTCCCAACTGACCATGGTGAAAACTGAGAGGAAGCTACTGACATGATAGAGGAAGCCCTGAACACTGCCGGACCTTCATTGCTGCCCTAAACACCAGTGATATAACAGAGAGTAGATAAATGACAGTGAGTGTCATATTCTTCTCCTAAAAACAAGACTGAGTTAGAGAACTCAGTGCACCTAATCAATCATTGAGGATGAGCTAGTACAGCAGTTATTGGTATTGGTAGTAGTAATAGCTTGTTACAATCACATGGAGGAAGCATTAGTGAAAAGCTTGTTCTGCAGACTGTTCATGCAGATCAGATATATACTACACATGTACTGTGGTAGATCAAGGTAAATCAATAACAATACAGAATAAAATGTGACAGTTACAGAGAAAGTGCAGTGCAGCTGAATAATTAAATGCACAATTATAACAAGGTGGAATGTGAGGTCAAGTGTCCATCTTAGCATACAAGACATCTGTCATGAGTCTGATGACAGTGGGGTAGAAGCCATCCTTGAGCCTGGTGGTGAAAGTCATGCTGTCTGGTTTTTGTACCTTCTGACCAATGGGGGAGAGGGGGCGAGATGAAAGAGTGTCCAGGATGGGAGGGGTCTTTGATTGTACTGTTGGCTTTACAGAGGCAGTGAGAAGTTAGGCAGAGTCCATAGAGAGCATGTTGGTTTCCATGATGTTCTCACTTGTGTCCACATATCTATGCAGTTTCTTGTGGTCACATACAGAGCAGTTGCCATATCAAACCATATGCCACCTGATGGAATGTTTTCTAAGGTGCATTGATATAAATTAGAAAGAATTGATGGGGACATTGTAGATTTTTTTTTTGTTGATTTACAGCGTGAGATAGGACCTTCTGGCCCATCAAGCCGTGTCACCAGGCAACCCTTGATTTAACCCTAGCCTAATCATGGAATACTTTACAATGACCGATTATCCTATCAGACTGTGGGAGGAAACCAGAGCACCCAGAGGGAACCCGTGTGGTCATGGGGAGAACGTACAAACTCCTCACAGACAGCGGCAGGCCTTGAACCTGGGCTGCTGGTACTGTAAAGCATTGTGCTAACCTCAACACCACCGTGTCATACTCTTTAGCCTCCTGAGGAAGCGGAGGTGCTGATGAGTTTTCTTAGCTGTGACATTAATGTGGTTGGACCAGGATAAGTTATTGGTGATGTTCACTCATAGCAGCTGGAAACTCCCAACCATCTTAACGTCGATGAGGTTGACGTGTACGGCCTCCTTCCTGCTGGGTAGCCTCCAACCTGATGGCATGAACATTAACTTCTCTAACTTCTGTTAATGCCCCTCCTCCCCTTCTTAACCCATCCCTGACATATTTAGTTGTTTGTTTTTTTTCTCTCTCTCTCTGCCCATCACCCTGCCAGTTCTCTATCTCCCTCTGGTGCTCCCCCTCCCCCTTTCTTTCTCCTGAGGCCTCCCATCCCATGGTCCTTTCCCTTCTCCAGCTCTGTATCAATTTCACCAATCACCTTTCCAGCTCTTAGCTTCATCCCATCCCCTCCGGTCTTCTCCTATCATTTTGCAATTCCCCCTCCCCCCACTACTTTCAAATCTCTTAGAATCTTTCCTTTCAGTTAGTCCTGACGAAGGGTCTCGGCCCGAAACGTCGACAGCGCTTCTCCCTATAGATGCTGCCTGGCCTGCTGTGTTCCACCAGCATTTTGTGTGTGTTGTTTGAATTTCCAGCATCTGCAGATTTCCTCATGTTTACTCTTTAAAAAGACCAGCTCTGTCGTTTTGCTGACATTGAGGACAAGGGTGTTGTCATGACACCTGTTAGCCAGCTTCACTAGTATCCAGTAGAGCTGGATTATGGGGGTCAACACAATAATACAGCTCCTGGTGTTGCTTCCTCATGGCTCTACCCTCACGGGTTCGATTCCAGCCTCACGTGCTATCAGTGTGGAGCTTGTCACTGTGTGGGTTTCCTTTCCCTTCACAGAGAACTGCCAATTGGTTGGTTAACTGACCTCTGTACATTGTCCCTAGCCAGTGACCCAAGTTCAATTGCACCACTGTCCATAAGGAGTTTGTATTTGCTGTCCATGACCCAATGGGTTTCCTCCAAGTGCTCCAGATTCTTCCCACATGCCAAAGACATATAGGTTAGCAGGTTAGCTGGTTACATAGGTGAAATTGGGTGGAGTGGGCTTGTTGAACCAGACGAGAATGTTACTGGGCTAAATAAATAAATGAAACTTGACAATGAGTAATTACTGAATGAAGCTACACCTAAGTTGAAAGAGCCTGTGTACTAAGTACATTAAACAGTATATAATTAGAGAGATAAAGCACAAAAACAGATGCTTCTCTCCACCAAGACAGCCCTGATCATCAATACATATTTACATTAATCCTACCCTAGACCATCATTCTCCCCGCATTCCCCTAGATTCCACCAACCAAGGGGGACAATTTACAATGGTCAATTAATGTAACAGAATATTGGCTTGCTCTTAGAAGACAGAGGGTTGCTGTAGATGGAGCATATTTTGTCCGCTCTGTTCTGGGACCCTGCTCTTCGTGATTTTAATAAATGGCTTGGATGAGGAAGTGGAAGGGTGGGTTTACAGATGACAAGAAGGTTGTTGGAGTTGTGGATGGGGTAGAAGGTTATTGTAGGCTACAATAGGTCATTGACAAGATGCAGAGCTGGGCTGAGAAGTGGCAGATGGAGTTCAATCCAGAAAACTGTGAAATAATAAACTTTGGAAGATTGAATGTATAGGGTTAATTGCTTGATTCTTAACAGTGTGGAGGAACAGAGGGATCTTGCAGTCAATTTTCATTGATCCCCAATGCAATGATAGGATGGTTAAGAAGGGCTATGAGGGTTGTCACGGTATTGAGTTCAAGAGCCACAAGATCCTAATTAGACAACACTTGGAATATTTTGATCAGTCACCTCATTATAGGAAGCTTGAAGCTTTTGAGAGTGTGTGGAGGAGGTTTGCCTGGATGCTGCCTGGATTAGAGAACATGGATTATGAAAATGGATTGAGCGAGCTAGGGCTTTTCTCTTTGGAGCAAAGGAGATTGAGATAACAAAAGGTAACAAGAGACATCGATAAAGTTAACAGCTGGAAACTTCTTTTCCCAGAGCATAAATGGATAATAAGAAGGGATATACGTAATTTTAAGGTGTTTGGTGGAAGTGTAGGGGGATAGTTTAGAGGATAGTTTACCCAGAGACTGGTGGGTGTGTGAACGTACTAGCATGGGTGGTAGTAGAGGCAGATACATTAGGGAATAAAAAGATTTAGATATACATATACACATAGATGAAAGAAAAATGGAGGTGCTATGTGGTAGGGAAAAATTAATTTGATCTTAAGGTAGGTTAAAAGGTTGGCACAACATCATGGGCCAAAGGGAATATATTGAGCTGTATTGCTCGGTCTTCCGTGTGTAGGCAAATGGTAGAATTTCACAGGAGTTCAGGGGAATATTGGGAAAATAAAATGTGATTAGTCTAAAAGGTGTTTAATGTCAAGTTGAATGAGTGGCTAATAATAAGCCTATTTCCCTGCTATATCAAAGGTTCAAAGGTCCAATTTAATGTCAGAGAAATGTATACATTATACAGCATGAAATGCTTTTTCTTTGCAAACCAAAATGAAAACAGAGGAGTGCCCCAAAGAATGAACAACAGTTGAACGTAAGGACAACTGAAACCCCCCCCCCCAGCTCCTCTCCCTCCCACACATAAGCAGCAGCAAGCAACGATCCCCCCTCCTCCACTAGCAAGAAAAGCATCAGCACCCACCACCAAGCACTCAAACCTGAGCAAAGCAATAACAAAGACACAGACTTGCAGTTACCCCAAAGACCTCATCTTTCACCTGGCATTCGACATAATACAGGTTCTCTCTCTCCCTAATAAGGGAGAAGGAGATGTCTCTGTTTTTTCCCCAACGATCGGGGAGACATAACAAACAACTCACTGGTTTACGATGTTAAAAGTCCGTTACATCGCTTTTCGAAGCTCTGTTCCCAAAGATCTCAAAGATCCCGGGTCTTTGGGCACACAACAGAAGATTTTCTGACTTCCCCCAATGACACACGGGTCTCCTGTCGTGACACCGACCCTCGATCCACTGGTCTCCAGAGCCCCAAGATCTTAGGCTTCTGAATTCAAGCCGGACTCTCAGGCCCGGCACTTGGCGTACCGAACAACGGCCGGTCCTGAAACCCTGAGAATGGGTCCCATTCCTGCAAAGAACCAAAGTCAGTGTATAACTTCAGGTCAGGGTCTTCAAAAGAATCCTGAAAGGGCAAAAATAAAGATATTAAAGATGGAAATAGAGCTGTTTCCAAAGATGCAAGCAAAGGAGTTGCCATTTAGTGCCACCTTGACTTCGCTCTGCCTCTCTATATGATTCGTGATCTAAAAAATTGAATTCAAATCCAAGTGACAAAGAGAAGTTTAATCAACATACTTAAACAAAACTGCGATTAAAAATCAGATGCCATTAATAATGATCGTGAAACAAATGGATTGTTGTAAAAATCAATTAGATCCACCAATGTTCATTAAGGAAGGAAATGTGATTCCAGATAGACCAAATGTGACTGGCTTTTAGCTACTCTTTTACATGGCCCAGTAGGTTACTAAATTCAGAGGTTAGGTAGAGATTGATAATAACCATCGACCGAGTCAGTGACATCCATATTTCCTGAAGCAATTAACAGTAAGTCATTTTCATCAGCTTTTTTTTCTCCATGCAAAAAGAATCATTTGAAAGTTTTACTCTGAAAAATCTAAGATAGAGGAGTGTTAATGTCATGTAATCATTAAAGCTATAAGTTACTTCCACAGAGAATATTAAGAACATCATCATCATTATCTGCTGTGTCATATGGCAAGGAAGATTATGGCCTATCCATGACTATGATTGTCCTTGGCAATTTTTTCTACAGATGTGGCTTGCCATAGCCTTCTTCTAGGCAGTGTCATTACAAGACGGGTGACCCCGGACATTATCAATACTCTTCAGAGGTTGACTGTGATATGCACCAGCTGCTCCACTGGCTTCTCGTGACCCTAATCAGGGGACTAAGTATGTGTTACACCTTGCCCAAGGGTGAATTGAATTGAATTGACTTATTACTGACATCCTTCATATTTATGAGGAGTAAAAGTATTTACGTTACATCTCTGTCTAAATGTGCAATGTGAAATTTATAGTAATTTATAATAAGTAGTATGTACAACAGGACAGTCAATATAACATGGAAATACAGTTGTACCAGCATGAGTTAAGCAGTCAATGGCCTGGTGGAAGAAGCTGTCCTGGAGCCTGTACAGATGGACGGCCTGACAGGGAAAGGTTGAATAGGTTGGGACTCCCCTCACTGAAGTTTAGAAAAATGAGGTGCAATCTTATTAAGATATATCATTTTCTTCGGATACACCAGAGATGGCAGAAACTGTGGCTTCATGTGATCCTGATCGAGGTGCTAAGCAGGTGGTACTCCTTGCCCAAGGGTGACCTGCAAGCTAGTGAAGGGAAGGAGCACCTTCACCTCCTTTGGTAGAGACGTATCTCCACTCATCATCCAAAGCACTTGATAAATTTAGCAAAGCATGCTGAAGGGTTTTAATTGGTCAGGCAGCATCTATGAAGGGAAATCTAAATGCAAAATTTTGTGTCCATTACCTTCATTGGGACTTGGTCTCAATCCAAAACATCCACAGGTAATTTCCCTCCAGTGGATCAGACAGAATCATTAGAGATTGATGAAGAGTTAATGTTTTGAGCCGAGACCTTTCTTCGGGACTGGAAAGAAAGCATGAAGATGCCAGAATAATAAGGTGAGGGGAGAGGAAGGAGGATAGCTAGAAATTGATAAGTGAAGCCAGGTGTTTGGGGAAGCTAAAGGGCTAGAGAGAAAGGAATCTGATCGGACAGGAGAGCAGATCATAGGAGAAAGCGAAGGAATAGAGAACCCAAGTGGAGGTGATCGGCAGGTGAGAAGAGGTAAGAGGCCAGAGTGGAGAATAGAAGAACAGAGGGGGAGGTATTCTTTCACCGGAAGGTAACATTGATATTCATGCCATCAGGTTGAAGGCTACCCAAATGGAATATAAGGTGCTGCCTCTCCACCCTGAGGGTGGCCTCATCATGGTGCAAAAGGGGGCCATGGACCGACATGTCAGAATGGGAATGGGGGTTGGAATTAAAATGTTTGGTCCCCACGAAGTTCCACTTTTGGTGGATGAAGCGGAGGTGCTGGACGAAGTGGTCCCCCAGTTTATGAGGGATCTGACCAATGTAGAGGAGGCTGCATCGGAACAATGGACACAATAGACAACCCCAGAAGATTCACAGGTGCGGTGTTGCCTCTCCAGAAAGGATTTTTTAGGGCCCTGAATGGAGGTGAGGGAGGAGGTGAATGGCCTCTTGCAGGGGTTTGTGCCAGGAGTGCAATTAGCGGGAAGGGACGAATGGACAATGGAATTACAGATTACTGTAGAAAGTAGAGAGAGGAAGGAGGGAAAAGATATGTTTGGTGGTAAGATCCCTTTGGAGATTGTAGAAGTTGCAAAGAACATGCTCGCCATTTTGCAATAAATGGCACAGGTTTTTGAATTTGGCAGAACTAGCGGCAAGGTAATGTAATGGACAACGTAACTCTACTAAAGTGCCAGTGGCTTCGATGTAACTCCACTATTTTCTGTAAGGGATGTTTACGTTCTTCCTGTGACCATGTGGGTTTCCTCCAGGTCCCTCAACATTCAATAGCCGTACCTGTTAGTAGCCTAATTGGTCACATTGAGGTATGTGAGCAGTGCAGACTCGTTGAGCTAGAAGGACCTGTTACAGTGCTGGATAGATAGACATTGTGTGTAAATATGAGCAAATATTGAATGGAACCACATATGAATTGAAAGAGCCTGTCTGGGGTCAGAGGTATACAGCATAGAAACATCTCCTTCAATCCATCAAGTCTGTCCTGACCATCAATACAAACTTATATCAATTCTATACTCAACCCTCATCTATACTTCTCCTTATCATGTACTTACATAGAAACATAGAAATCTACAGCACATTACAGGCCCTTTGGCCCACAATGTTGTGCTGACCATGTAACCTACTCTAGAAACTGCTTAGAATTTCCCTACTGCATAGTCCTCTATTTTTCCAAGCTCCATATGCCTATCTAAGAGTCTCTTAAAAGACCTTCGCTGGCAGTGCATTCCATGCACCCACCACTCTTGCGTGCAAAAACTTACCTCTGACATCCCCCTTTGAACCTGCTTCCAAGGACCTTAAAACTATGCCCCCTAGTGTTAGCCCTTGGAAAAAGCCTCTGGCTATCCACACAATCAATGCCTCTCATCATCTTATGCACCTCTATCAGTTCACTTCTCCTCCTCCATCACTCCAAGGAGAAAAGGCCAAGTTCACTTAACCTATTCTCATAAGGCACGATCTCCAATCCAGGAAACATCCTTGAAAATCTCCTCTGCACTATCTCTCTATAATATCCACTTCCTTCCTGTAATGAGGTGACCAGAACTGAGCACAGTACTAAGATCGTATATAGCTGTAACATTACTTCACGGCTCTTGAACTCAATCCCACAACTGTCGCCTCACCTGGAAGGGCTGTCTGGGACCCTGAATGGTAGTGAGAGAGGAGGTGTAGAGGCAGATGTGGTACTTGTTCTCCTTGCAAGGATAAGTACTTCTCCCATTATCTTTCCACAGGATCAGGAAAAACTGCAGAAGACTGTAAACTCAGCCTGCTCCATCGTGGGCTGAAATGAAAAATTTCTAAATATGAAAAAAATTACTTAATAGAACAGTGAACAGTAAACAACTCAATCAAATTAATTTTTGGTGCGACCACCTTTGCCTCTAAAACTGCATTGAGTCTCTTAGGTACGCTGTTGTGTAGTTTTATAAGAAAATCAACTGTTAGGATGTTCCAAGCATCTTGGAGAATTTGCCACCATTGTGCAAACTTTGGCTGTCTCACTCGTTTCTGCCTCTCCAGGTAATCCCAGACAGCCTCGATGTTGAGATCAGGACTCTGTGGAGGCCGAACCATCTGAAACAGTATAAGAAAACTCTTAGGGTGCTTAAGAGTTTGGGTGCTTTTTTATCATTATTTTGAATCATATTATTGTGTGGTTATCTTGCACTGTATTAATCTCTTATTTTGGTCTTGGGTCTTTTTGTTGAGCTTTGCACAGTACTATATATTATTATGGTAATTTATTTCAAATTTTTATGTCCTGTACTGCTGCCACAAAACTACAAATTTCATGACATATGTCAGTGATAATAAAACTGTTTCAGTTTCTGAGATGAAAGTTAAAGACTGTGCATCACTGGTTATATGCAGCAATTATTATATTACAGAATCCCCATATGTTATAGATACTCTGACAAAGTACCAACGCAGAGATTAGTTTTGCGCTGAATATATATATTCTTAAATTCTCTATTGTTATGTTTAACCTTGAGCTGTTTGTGGTCTCGTTACTTCGCTGATGGATCCAATTGAATTTGCTTGTGCTCAAGTCGATGTATTCTTGTATGTGTGCCCTGAGAAGGCAAGAGTGCGCTTGTGTAGGTGTTGTGAGGATGTGTGTACGTGTCATGTCTTTGTAATTCAAGTATGATGGTCTTTGTGCATGTGCCTATTCGAAGAGCAATACACCCAGCACTTCAGTGTGCAGTTGAGCAAATACAATGGCAAAGACCAAAACCTAATAAAGGAATATCAGTCAGCAGTTGAAATGTTCCAGCTGGAACAGATTGTGTGACCCCCCCAAGAACTATAGTCAACAAATCTACCATATTCTCCAGTCCCTTATTCCATTGCTTGATTAGTCAGGAATGGCATTTTAATTTTTGAAATATGTTTTTTGGCATTCTCGTTGGAATGTATGTGATGCATCATTCTATCCTCCTGACTACAATACTGAGTAAGTTGTTATTTGAGAACACTTTATTTCTGATTATTTGTGCTTAACAGAGGAGGGGGTTGTGCTGGTGGTGAAAAAGATCACCAACTGTAAGGAGCAAAACTCTTATCATCCAGTGTCAGCAGTTCTGGTACCCAGAAGCTAAGTATCATAGCCTGGAGAGGGTCAGTAACTTCACTTCCGTGGTGTTATTATTTCATATACATTCTGGGATTAGCCAGTGTTGTTAAAAAGAAGGCACAACAGTTCCTCTACTATTTTTAGAAGTTTGCAAAAATTCATTGTGTCATCTAAAACTTTGGCATACTTCTGTACAGTATTATGTCTTAGGCACATATAGCTAGGGTGCCAGAGACTTTTGTACAGTATGATACTCTATTTGTCAATATGGACTGGAAAACAAGTTTGTACGGCAAGGGCAAAGGATGTTGGAAATGGTGAGGGTGGAGCGCCATGAGAGGAGTGTGGGAGAGGTGGCAGAGAAGAGCCAAGGGAAAGAGGGTGATGCAGGTACAGTCACAACCAGCCCTGAGACACGAAGCAAGAAAACTTGATTCCAAACAAGTGGTTTATTGATCATTACAGGTTGTCTCTCTGGTGCTTCCTGCTCTCTCCCGTCTCCCTTCCCCTTTTCCCAACCATGACTCCCCTCTCCCTGCCCCCTTCTCACTCTCAGTCCACAATACTGACCTGTATCAGAATCAGGTTTATCATCACTCAATATGTCATGATTATTTTTTGTGGCACCAGCACAGGGTGATGCAGAAAATTGTAACAGTACTGTGCAAAAGTTTTAGGCGCCTACTGTGTGTGTGTGTGTGTGTGTGTGTGTGTGTGTGTGTGTGTGTGTGTGTGTGTGTGTGTGTGTGTGTGTGTGTGTGTGTGTGTGTACAAAGACTTGGGCACAGTGGTGAGCATCCTGACCAGTTGTACCACAGCCTGGTGTGGAAACACAAATGCTTAAGAGTAGAAAACTTCCAAAAAGTAGTGGATACTGCCTAGTCCAACACAGGGCATGCCCTCTACCATCAAAAACAGCTATAAGCTACAAGGACTGCTGCCACAAGAATGCATCCAGGCTATGCTCTCTTCTCACTACTGCCATCGGGCCGGAGGAAGGAGTAATATAGTGCAAAAAGAGAGCAAAAATAGTAAGATAGTAAGACAATGTTCATTGTCCATTCAGAGGAGAAGAAACTGTTCCTAATACGTTCAATAAAATGCTGGAGGAGCTCAGCAACTCAGGGGGCATCTATGGAGGGAAATAAACAGTCACCATTTCGGATTGAGACCTGTCATCACATGCAGGACTTTGACACAAAATGCTGATAATTCATCTTCCCCCTCCCCGCCAATCACACAGATGCTGCTCCACCTGCTGAGTTCTTCCAGCAGATTGTCTGTTGCTCCGGATTCCAAACTCCACAATCCTGTGGCAAGAAGGCAGCATCCATCATTGAGGGCCCTCACTATCCAGGATATGTCCTCTTCTTGTTGCTCCCAGATGACACTGCACATTGCTAAATTGGTTTATTATTGTCACATGTACTGAGGTGCACAGTGGGAACCTGTCTTGCATACTGTTCATAGCCCTGAGGCAGTACAAGGGAAAAGCAATAACTGGATAAAGAATAACGTGCTACTGGTACAGAGGTGCAGTCCAGACAAGCAACGTGGAGTGATATAGACTGTGAAGTCAAGAACCCATTTTATCATAACTGGATGGGAGGGATATGTAGGCCTCTTTTCCAGGTGTGGGTCAATGGGGCTAGGCAGAATGACAGTTTGACATGGACTAGATGGGCCAAAGCAACTGCTTCCATGCTGGGGTGCTCGATGGTTCCGTCATTTGAAATATGTCACTGAAATCAATGTGCCAATGTTGATTTGATACTGCTAACTGAAGGGATTCAAACAATGAATGCTGATAAGCTACTAGCAGTTTGGGAAGGTACGATTCATTCAATATCATTGGCGTGCAAAGGGAAATCGAAGCAGATGGAAAGTTGCGAAGAGGCTAAGGTAGAGTTTGTTTTGCTCAAGATGTGGGCCAATAAGGACAGACTTGGAGAGCAAAAATATCTGAACAGAATTTAGCCATAAATATTAAGAGGAGAAAAGCCTCCAACAGATCTCAAATAGAATCCTTCGGGCATTAAACATAATTATATTTGAGATGTAAAGGTAAGATATTTTGCTTGATTTTTAAAGATCAACTTTATTGGCTATATACGCTCAAATGCACCTGTACACCTGTTCATTAATGCAAATATCTACTCGGGCAGTCATGTGGCAGCAACTCGATGCAGACATGGTCAAGAGGTTTGGTGATTCAAACCAAACATCAGAATTGGGAAGAAATGTGATGTAAGTAACTTTGACCATGGAATGATTGTTGGGGCCAGACGGGGTATTTTGAGTGTCTCAGAAATTGCTGATCTTCAGGTATTTTCACGCCTCTAGATTTGACAGAGAACGGTGCGATAAATAAAAGAGAACACCCAGTGAGCAGCAGTTCTGTGGTGAAAATGCCTTGTTAATGACAGAGGTCAGAGGAGAATGACCAGATTGGTTCAAGCTGACAGGAAGGTGACTAACTCAAATAACCACACATTTCAACAGTGGTGTGCAGAAGAGCATCTCTGAATGCACAACATGTGAACCTTGAAGTGGCTGGGCTACAGCAGAAGAAAACCACGGGCATCTTGTTAGGTAAAGGAGGAACCTCATAAAATGGCCACTGAGTGTATGTACATTTACCTGAATTAGAAATTTGTTGTGCTGTTTTGGTTAGGATATGACATACAGCAAGAACAATACCATTCAACAATTATATAAAAAATAAAGTTAAAGAATATAGTACAGCTATGGAATAAAATGTACATAAATACATGAAAACCAGCAAAAATATCAGCCGTTTTGCATATAGGAATGGACAATGTTCTGTTGTCTCACATACTAAGCGATCACTATTGTACATTTATAGATAAAAAGAATAGTTAATAACAAATTGATGTCTGTTAGAAAACGCAAGTTACAAAAAAATCTGTCAAGTTATTGTTGATAAAGAAACTTAATCATCTGTGCACCAGAGCGTATCAAGTCAACCGAACCCGATGCTTGGACAAAGAGTTAAGCACTGGGCCAAACTGGACAGATCGAGTGCTGGCTGAATTCAGGCGGCGGGGTCCAAGCACTAGAGCGTACTGAGGTGAGTGAACCTGATGGTTGGACGTGGAGTGAGGCACTGGGCCAAACTGAAAAGGTCAGGGTGTTGGTCTGAGGCGAGAGGTGGGCCAGTTCAGCTCACTGGTCTGCGATGCTTACTCAGCTCTGCACTAAACTGTGGGTCTCATACGCCGATTGTAGACTTCAGTTCAGAGAGCTCTTTGCATGCAATTCTTGTTAGCATGATTTAATTTTTTTCCTCTCTCTGCACATTGGGTGTTTGATGGTCTTCTCTTATTATAGGGGCTTCTTTGTTTTGTGTCTGCCTGCTAAGGAGACGGATTTCAAGGTTGTATAATCTATACATGCTCCGATAGTAAATGCACATTGAACTTTGAAATTTTCTTGAACGTTATTCTGCAACCGATAGTTAAAACTAACCAACACATCACCGGCAGCAGTCTACTTGCCATCAAAGTCATATACACAGAAAGGTGCCAAGAAAAGGCCGGCAATATCACAAGGGATTCTGCCCACCCATTCTCATCAGGGAGGAGGCTACTTAACGTCCATTTCAGACTCAAAAGCAGTTATTTCCTCAAGCTGTCAGGTTGCTTAACACTTTCACCCCAACATACTCCCCACCATCACCACTTTAACATTTCCTGCCAGTCTCCTTATGGACAGACACGCCTGTGCTTAGTGTCACTCTATGTATGTATAATCAACCTGATGTATTTATATTGTTGTGCTCTTTGTGTTTATTTTGCTGTTTTTAATGTTGTATCAGATCCAGAGTAACAATCATTTTGTTCTCCTTTACACTTGGGTACTGATGAAAGATGACTAACAATCTTGAATCTCCCAAAACATTCTTTCTCAAGTTGTCACATTCTTCCTCAACTTCTGATAAAGGTTATTACCAACACGGACACCGTGTGTAGGGGAACACTCAACACCAATCAGTCATGTTCAGGATGGCATGGTAACAAAGTGATTAGCGCATTCACTTTACAGTGCCAGCAGTGACTGATTGGGGTTCAAATCCTGACTTTGTGTGTCAGGAGTTTGTACGTTCTCCCAACGGCCTTGTGCGTTTCCTCTGGGTGCACCAGCTTCCTTCCACATTACAAAGACATCAGGTTATAACGGGGTTCATGAGTTATGGGCATGCTATGATGGAGCTAGAAGCATAGAGACTCTTGTGAGCTGACCCCAGCACAGTCCTCACTGACTTGATTTGTTGCAAACAACTGCATTTCATTTTACGCTCTGGTGTTTGTGACAAATAAAGTTAATCTTCATCTTGTTTGTTGACTTGATGAGCTTGCGTCAAGGTTGCACTGTGGAAATCAAATGTTTCTTTGAATCTGTCATTTTCTTAAAAGTTTGGCTGAGCGAGAACGATTAGTCAAATAACTAATCTTGGCCAAGTTACACGTCTCAGTATTACTGTCAAAGCAGGGATAACACACCCTGCAAGGTGCATTCTCTGATAAACAGCTTTATGTTCTAGGCTTTATCCATGAGATTCTAGCCTTTCATCTTTATAACCTGTGCTTCTCTTTTTGGGGCTTTGTTCCCATCGTCCTCTCTGAACTCCTTCACCTTTTGACCTCCCGCTCAAAGGCTCCTCAATATACTTTCTTGAACTGCACTCTGCCTCCTGTTTCTGTTTCCTTCTTCCTCTTGAATTAATCAATTGCCTTCCTTTTTCACATGTACGCAGATGTTTTCTTTCACATGAAAGAGAATTTAGAAATAGATATCGTTGCTGAGGTTTGGTTGGGTCGCCGCTACCAACCCTGCAGATACAAAGAATAGTCACTTGAAGTAAATGTATGCATTACTGAGCAGAAATATTAGCTACCCTAACTATATATTTGCCCAAGACCTTTGCACAGTACCGTGTTTGTCAATGTGAAGTGGAGAGTGAGTTGTAAAGCAGGCAGGAGCAAAGGATGTTGGGAATGTAAGGATGGAGTGTCATGGGAAGGGTATACGACAGGTGGGCGAGAAGGAGTGCCAGGAGCAGGGGGTGGCATGAGAGCAGACATGCCCATCCCTGAGACACCAGGCAAGGTAATTTGATTCCAGGCAATTGGTTTATTGATCTTTACAGTATGTCTCTCTGGTGCTTCCCACCCTTCCCCTTTGTCCACCCATGATTCCCCTCTCTCTGCCCCCTTCCCACTCTCAGTCCACTCTCAGGTTTATCATTAACCACATATGTTATGAAATGTGTTTTCTTTTTTGTGGCAGTAGTACAATGCTTACATACAATTACTATAGTCCTGTGCAAACGTCTTAGGCAACCTTGTTATACATACGTGCCTAAGACTTTTGCACAGTACTGTATAACCTAGCTTATTCCTATGATTGGAATGTTTCTGACAAGAGGCTCGTTTTTTCTTACCACTAAACTACACCACAGACTCAATTACCTGGACAGCAGAGCTGCTGTGACTGTACACAGCCTGACTGCAGTTCAAAAACACTATGTTCATGCCTATTTTGTAAAAATTATTTAATTGTATAAAGTCTGTTTCACGGGCACTCATCTGGACACAGTTCCTTTGTCGATATGTAGAGTTACTCTTGCTCCACACTGCAGGGTTTCAAGAGGAAGTTATTTTAGTACAAAGAAGTGGATCAAATCCAGTAGCAGCGGTTAAGTGATAAGCTGTTAAAACTCTCTGAACTAAGAGATAAATAAACTCTGCAAATTTAAGGATGTAGAGTTAAAAGCAGTGAAATTCTTTTAGCCAGAGGGTGGTGAATATGTGGAATTCTTTGCCACAGACATCCGTGGAGGGTATATTTAAAATGAAGGTTGATAGATTCTTCATTAATACGGGTGTCAAAGGTTACGAGGACATGGCAGGAGAATAAGGATGAGGGATAGTAAATCAACCATGAAAAAATGGTTGAGCAGCTTCAATGGGCTGAATGGTCTACATTTACTCTTATGTCCTATGGTCTATCAGTCAGGCCCAATTTCCAATGAAGACCAGCTTTGCCAGGGTTGTGACATCACTCTCATCCCCATTCCACTGGAAGAGTCTATAGGGTGAACAGGAAACAATTCAATCTTTGTCTGTGTTCAGACTTTTACTTGTTAACTTACAGCCCTGCTGACTATTATTTTGAAATTCAGTTGGATCACAACAGGAGGACAGCCATTTTATTTTTGATAGAGTTTTTCAGTCAGACTGAAGTACATATGCACAATCCTGTGTCATCTTTCTTTTATTTGCACCATTAAAATCATCATTGTTTTATTTCAAATTCAATTCTCTGTATGAATGCTGCCCAATAAAGCACCTGGAGCTTGGACATTATATGCTGACTCCTGTGTTCAATTGACTGGAGCTTGGCTTCCTGATTCACACATAAGGAGAGCGGTACAGTGTCTTTTCTGGGACCAACATATCAAATTGTGAAAGGGGTATTTTCCCCTCTCACCTTAATTGCTAGTATTAGAGGAAGATACTGCAGTACCAGTGTGGTGGTGTGGAGATATCTCTCTACCAAAGGAGGTGTAAGGCTCTCCATTTCTCTGTTAGCCTGCAGGTCTCCTTTGGGCAAGGTATGGCACCTACTTAGCCCTCCGATCAAGATCATGTGAAGCCATGAGAGCAGGTGGTGGATGGTTGTATGAGCAGCTGGTGCGTATCACAAACCCTGGTTACGTGACCACTGACACCAGGCAGACAATCTCTGAAGAATATTGATGATGGTTGGGGTCACTCATCTTGTAAAGACACTGCCCAGAAGAAGGCAATGGCAAACCACTTCTGTCAAGAAATTTGCCAAGAACAATCATGGTCATGGATGGCGAAGACAGTGAGTGTGGCAGCAGAGTGGAGAGCAGGGAGTCTTCTCCACAAGCTATGATCCCTTGCTTTTTCTCAGATTAAAGACAGATGGAGGACCACGATCGCCCATGTCATACAACAATGCACATAATGATGATGATGACTGCAGTACCAAGGGAACACCTGATGTGAATAATGTGCTCAGACAGGCAAGACCTAGCACGTCCAAATGGTTTATCTGAATATATTCCAGGCATTAATTCAGTAACATAAGAAAGTCTGCAGATGCTGGAAATCCAGGGCAACACACACAAAATGTTGAAGGAACTCAACAGGTCAGGCAGGTCTATGGAAAAGAGTAAAGAGTCAACATTTTGGTCTGTGATCCTTCTTCAGGATTGAGCGGGAAGGGGAGAGATGCTTGAATTAAAAGTTGGGAGCAGGGGAAAGGGGCTAGCTGGAAGGTGATAGGTGAAACCAGATGGGAGGGAAAGATTGAGGGCTGGAGAAGAAGGAACCTGATAGGAGAGGAGAGTGGACAATAAGAGAAAGGATAGGAAAGGAAGAGAGAAGTAAGAGGTCAGAGTTGGGAATAGAGGCGGGGGGGGGGAATTTTGTTCAAGTTGCAGGGTATCCAGATGGAATATAAGGTGTTGCTCCTCCACCTCGAGGGTGGCCTCAACTTGGCACAAGAGGAGGCATGGATTGACACACTGGACGGGGAATGAGAATCTGAATTAAAATGTTTGCCACCAGGAAGTCCCACCTGTGACAGATGCTGCGGAGGCGCTCAAGGAAATCAAACTCAGTAAATCGTCACTGATTTGCTTCCATCGCATTATTCCATCCTTCGGACTATGCGCCGGGCAACACAATAGTGTAGTGGTTAGCGGAATGCTCTACACTGCCAGCAATCAGGATTCAATTCCCTTTGCTGTCAGTAAGGGGGTGGTAACATTCTGCCCATGACCATGTGGTTTTCCTCTGGCTGCTTCAGATTTCTACCATGTTCTAGCAACGTATATGGTAGGGCTATTAAATTGTGTAAGCACAGCAACATGGCGGACTGCCCCCGGCACATCCATGGATTGAGTTGGTCATTGACACAAATGATTCAGTTCACTGCATGTTTCTTTTTTTTAGTAATTTATTTTTTTATTGAAGTTCATCATCAAACAAACATTTCCATAAGATCTGTTTCCGACATTGTACATGGTAGTGGCATCCGTCGGTCTCGAGGACCATGGATCTGCGCCTGGAGTTTCCAGGGCGCAGGCCTGGGCAGGGTTGTATGGAAGACCGGCAGTTGCCCAAGCTGCAGGCCTTCCCCTCTCCACGCCACTGATGTTGTCCAAGGGAAGGGCACTCGGACCCATGCAGCTTGGCACCGGTGACGTCGCAGAGCAATGTGTGGTTAAGTGCCTTGCTCAAGGACACAAACACGCTGCCTCAGCTGAGGCTCGAACCAGTGACCTTCAGGTTACTAGTCCGATGCCTTACCCACTAGGCCACGTGCCAACACACATTCTACATATATATCATATAATCATATTTCAATGTACATGTGACAAATAAAGCTAATCTTAGTCTTCATCATCTATCAAATCTAATAAGACAGTCAGTTCTGCCTAATCTAATAATGCAGGCTCAGATCAGATAGTCATTTTTCAGTTCTTCCTCTGAGTCCCACTGAAGTGGCACAGTCCTTTTTTTTTAATACATTATAAGACCATAGACACAAATGCAAAATTAGGCTGTTTAGCCTACTGAGTCTGCTCCGCCATTCCATCATGGCTGACTTATTGTCCTTCTCAATCCCATTCTCCCTAACCTTTGATGTTAATCAAGAAGCTATCAATCTTTAAGATGGGAGGGACGCAGAAGATAGGAAGTTATTGGCCAGCTAGCCTACCTTCAGTGGTTGAGAAGATGTTGCAGTCCATTCTTAAGGATGAGATTTTGGGGTATTTGGAGGTGTATAATAAAGTAATCCAAAGTTAGCACAGTTTCCTTAAGGGGAAATCTTACTTGACAAATCTGTTGAAATTCTTTGAGGAAATAACAGGTACGATAGACAAAGGAAAGTCATTGGATGTTGTTCCTTTGGATTTTCAGAAGGCCTTTGACAAGGTGCCGCACATGAAGCTGCTTAACTAGATAAGAGCCCATCGTATTACAGGAAAGATACTATCATGGAGAGAAGATTGGCTGATTATAAGGAGGCAAAGTCGGAATAAAGGTACTTTTTCTGGTTGGCAAGGGTCAGTATTGTCACTGCTTCTTGTCACATTATGGATCAATGATTTGGATGGTAAAATGAATGGCATTGTGGCCAAATTTGTAGATGCTACAGAGACAGGTGAATGGGCAGGTAGTATTGAAGAAACAGAAAGTCTTTGAAGGACTTGGACAGATTGAGAGAAACGGCAAAGAAATACCAGATGAAATATAGTGCTGGAGGAATAAATGCATAGACTATTTTCTAAATGGTGAGAAAACACAAAAATCAGAGGTGCAAAGGGATTTGTGAGTTCTTGGGTGGGATTCCCTAAATGTTAACCTACTGATTGTGTTAGTGGTGCGAAAGGCAAATGCAATGTGAGCATTAAGTTTCAGAAAACTGGAATAGAAGAGCAGGGATGTGATGATGAGACTTTTTAAGGTACTAGTCAGACTGCACTGGAGTATTGTGAGCAGTTTTGGGCACCTAGTCTAACAAAGGATGTGCTGGCATTGGAGAGAGTCCTGAGGAGGTTCATGAGAATGACCCTGGGAATGAAAGAGTTAGCATATGAGGAGCGTTTGATGGCTCTGGGCTTGTACTCACGAGGGTTTAGAAGAATGAGGGGGGATCACATTGAAATCTGTTGAGTATTGAAAAGCCTCCGTAGATAGAGTAGACGTGAAGAGAATGTTTCCTCTAGTGGATGAGTCTAGCACCAGAGGACACAGCCTCAGAACAGAGGGATAGATTTAGAACAGAGATGGGAAGGAATTTCTTCAGCCAGAGGGTGCTGAATCTGTGGAATTCTTTTCCATAGATGGCTGTAGAGGCCAAGTCATTGACTATATTTAAAGCAGATGTTGATATATTCTTGGTTATTCAGGAAGTCAAAGGTTACGTGGTGATAACAGGACAATGGGGTTGAAAGAAATAATATATCAGCCATGATAGAATGACAGAGCAGACTTAATAGGCCAAGTGGCCTAATTCTGTTCCTATGTCTTATGGTCTTATGGTCTAACCTTTGCTTTAAATATACCCAGTCACTTGGCCTCCACTGCTGCCCGGGGCAATGAGTTCGACAGATTTACCACCTTTTGGCTAAAGAAGATCCTCCTCATCTCTGGTCTAATCCTTGCATATAGAGGCTGCGCTCTCTGGTCTTTGGCTCTCCCACTATAGGAAATATCCTCTCCACAACAGAAATATAGAAAATCATAAGGATCATACTATAGATAGGGTGAATGAACAGTGATTTTCCACTAGGGAAAGATAATTAAAAACTAAGGGTCAATGAGGCGATTGGGGCACGAGTTCAAAGGGGCTCAGGGGACAACTTCTTCACGGAGTGGTCAGTATATGGAACAGGCTGCCAGAGGAAGTGGTTGAGGCAGATTCAATAACAACACTTGGACAGGTACATGGATTGGAAAGGTTTAGAGCAGGGGGTCCCAACCTTTTTTATACCATGGACCCCTGCCATTAACCGAGGGGTCTGTGAATCCCAGGTTAGGAACCCCTGGTTTAGAGAGATCTGGGGCAAACACGGGCAGGTGGGACTAGCTCAGATGGTCAGCCTGGATGAGTTGGGCCAAAGAGACTGTTTCTCTATGATGCAAGAAAACACCAGAGGCCACTCTGACCATCAAGCCTATCCCACCATTCAGAGAGACCTCAGTTGGTCTATCTCAGACCTCAACTCATCGTATGCCAAAAAGCCATAATCCTCCATTCCTAATCTTACAAAACTCTGTCTATTTCGCTTTGCACACTTCTGTTAAGCAGCTTCACAACTCTGGACCAGAAGATTGCAGAGATTCGCCTTAATACCAGAGGTGAGAGGCATACAACACATGGACTTACACTGCGTTTATGCACTTACACTGGGAATTCTACGCTTGATGTCAGGTAATCCAAGACCAATCAATTATGCTGTGGTAGTGTATTAACCACGCTGTGATCTACTCCCACATTCCAGGGACAGGATCATTCCGCAATTGGAAGAAGGTGTAACTCATTCCATCAGAAGCTTGTGATCAAATCTGTCAATGAACAGCTTGGGTGGTCAACATTTGATAACATTATCTCATTGTTGAAATACAATCATTTCATGATGTGCTGGATTCAAAAGTCACAAGGTAATGTTGCAGCATAAAACCCTTGTTCGACCACATTTGTATTGTGCTCAGTTTTGATCACCTCATTATAGAAAGGATGTGGAAGATTTAGAGAGGGTGCAAAGAAGATTTACCAGGTTGCTTCCTGGATTAGAGAACATGTCTTATGAGGATAGGTTAAGCTAGATAGGGTTTTTATTACTTTTTGGAGAGAAGAAGGAGGAGAGTTGACTTGACAGAGGAGTACAAGATGATAAGAAGCATAGATCAAGTGAACAGCAAGAAACATTTTCCCCAGGGGGGGATATGCTAGTGCGTGGAATCATAATTTAAGGTGATTGGTGTAAACTATACGGGATGTCAGAGATAGTTCTTTTTTAAACAGAGAGTGGTGGATGCGTGGAATGTGATGCCTAGGCTGATGACAGAGGCAGATACATAAGTGACATTTAGGAAACTCTTAGATAGGCACATGTATGACAGAAAAAAGGAGGGCTATGCAGGAAGGAAAGGTTTAGATTGATCTTAGAGTAGATTAAAGGTCAGCATAATATCATGGGCTGAAGGGCCTGTACTGTGCTGCAGAGTTATAAGTCTATGTTCTATTTTTTTTATTGCTGGGACAATTGCACACTAGAATAGGAAGATTATATTTCTGTTTCACAGATATTGTTGAGACCACAGTTGCAGTACCATGCATAATCTTAACCATGGATGCTAATATGCTGGAAGCAATTCAGTGACAATTTACTGAATTAATTCCAGGAATAAGCAAGTGTTCTTAAAGGAGAGTTGGACCCGTTTGGCTTGCATCTGCTGGCGCTCAGAAGAATAAAGAGGGCATTGGTTGAAATAATGGATGTTCAATTGTTGACAAGATGGATACAGAGAGGATGTATGTTTCTTCTTGAGGGAAAATATAGAACTAGGGAGCTGTTGTTTGAAAATAAAGGTTTGTTCTTTTAATATAAACAAGGTTTATTCTAGCCTCCTGGACGTCCACATCTGCGCCAGGTGTGCCGAGCTGCAGCTCCTAAGGGACCGTGTCAGGGAACTGGAGCTGCAGCTCAATGACCTTCGTCTGGTCAGGGAGAGTGAGGAGTTGATGGAGAGGAGTTACAGGCAGGTGGTCACACCGGGGCCACAGGAGGCAGACAAATGGGTCATGGTTAGTAGGGGGATAGGAAAGTGTCAGGTACTAGAGAGTAGCCCAGTGGCTGTACCCCTTGACAATAAGTACTCCAGTTTGAGTACTGTTGGTGGGGACAGCCTACCTGGGGAAAGTAACAGTGGCCATGCCTCCAGCACAGAGTCTGGCCCCGTACCTCAGAAAGGTAGGGAAAGGAAGAGGAAGGCACTAGTAATAGGGGACTCGATAGCTAGGGGTCAGACAGGCGATTCTGTGGATGCAGTCAGGAAACCTGGGTGGTAGCTTGCCTGGATGTTTCTGATCGCGTCCAAGATATCCTGAAGTGGGAGGGTGAGGATCCAGATGTCGTGGTACATATAGATACCAATGATATAGGTAGGAAAAGGGAAGAGGTCCTGAAAGGAGAATATAGGGAGTTAACAAGGGAGTTGAGAAGAAGGACCACAAAGGTAGTAATTACTGCCTTTGGCATGCAACAGTGAGAATAGAAATAGAATGAGGTGGAGGATAAATGTGTGGCTGAGGGATTGGAGCAGGGGGCAGGGATTCAAGTTTCTGGATCATTGGGACCTCTTTTAGGGCAGGTGTGACCTGTACAAAAAGGACGGTTTGCACTTGAATCCTTTATGTTTCTGTTAGGTTGAAAGGAAAGGTTAAAAGTTTGAGAGAGCCATGGTTTTCAAGGGATTTTGGAAACTTGGTTCGGAAAAAGAGAGTGATCTACCATAGGCAGCATGGAGTAAATGAGGTGCTCGGGGAATATAAAGAATGTAAAAAGAATGTTAAGAAATTAGAAAAGCTAAAAGAAGATATGAGGTTGATTTGGCAAGTACGGTGAAAATAAATCCAAAGGGTTTCTACAGTTATATTAATAGCAAAAGGATAATGAGGGATAAAATTGGTCCCTTAGAGAATCAGAGTGGACAGCTATGTGCGGAGCCAGAAAAGATGGGGGAGATTTTGAACAATTTATTTTCTTCGGTATTCACTAAAGAGAAGGATATTGAATTGTGTAAGGTAAGGAAAACAAGTAGGGTAGTTATGGAAACTATGATGATTAAAGAAGAGGAAGTACTGGCGCTTTTAAAGAATATAAAAGTGGATAAGTCTCCAGGTCCTGACAGGATATTCCCTAGGACCTTGAGGGAAGTTAGTGTAGAAATAGCAGGGGCTCTGACAGAAATATTTCAAATGTCATTAGAAATGGGGATGGTGCCGGAGGATTGGCGTATTGCTCATGTGGTTCCATTGTTTAAAAAGGGTTCTAAGAGTAAACCTAGCAATTATTGGCCTGTAAGTTTCACGTCAGTGGTGGGTAGATTAATAGAAAGTATTCTTAGAGATGGTATGTATAATTATCTGGATACACAGGGTCTGATTAGGAATAGTCAGCATGGATTTGTGCATGGAAGGTCATGTTTGACAAATCTTATTGAATTTTTTGAAGCGGTTACAAGGAAAGTTGATGAGGGCAAAGCAGTGGATGTTGTCTATATGGACTTCAGTAAGGCCTTTGACAAGGTTCCACATGGAAGATTGGTTAGGAAGTTCAATTGTTAGGTATTAATATTGAAGTATTAAATGGATTCAACAGTGGCTGGATGGGAGATGTCAGAGAGTAGTGGTGGATAACTGTTTGTCAGGTTGGAGGCCGGTGACTAGTGGTGTGCCTCAGGGATCTGTACTGGATCCAGTGTTGTTTGTCATATACATTAATGATCTGGATGATGGGGTGGTAAATTGGATTAGTCAGTATGTAGATGATACTAAGATAGGTGGCATTGTGGATAATGAAGTAGGTTTTCAAAGCTTGCGGAGAGATTTAGGGCAGTTAGAAGAGTGGGCTGAAAGCTGGCAGATGGAGTTTAATGCTGATAAGTGTGAGGTGCTACATTTTGGTAGGACTAATCAAAATAGGACATACATGGTAAATGGTAGGGCATTGAGGAATGCAGTTGAACAGAGTGATCTAGGAATAATGGTGCATAGTTCCCTGAAAGTGGAATCTCATGTAGATAGGGTGGTAAAGAAAGCTGGCCTTTATAAATCAGAGCATTGAGTATAGGAGTTGGGATGTAATGTTAAAATTATACAAGGCATTGGTGAGGCCAATTTTGGAGTATTGTGTACAGTTCTGGTCACCGAATTATAGGAAAGATGTCAACAAAATAGAGAGAGTACAGAAAAGATTTACTAGAATGTTACCTGGGTTTCAGCACCTGAGTTACAGAGAAAAGTTGAACAAGTTAGGTCTTTATTCTTTACAGCGTAGAAGGTTGAGGGGGAACTTGATAGAGGTAGTTAAAATTATGAGGGGGATAGATAGAGTTGACGTGGATAGGCTTTTTCCATCGAGAGTAGGGGAGATTGAAACAAGAGGACATGAGTTGAGAGTTAAGGGGCAAAAGTTTAGGGGTAACACGAGAGGGAACTTCTTTACTCAGGGAGTGGTAGCTGTGTGGAATAAGCTTCCAGTAGAAGTGGTAGAGGCAGATTCGATTTTGTCATTTAATAACAAATTGAATAGGTATATGGACAGCAAAGGAACGGAGGGTTATGGGCTGAGTGCAGGTCGGTGGGACTAAGTGAGAGTAATTGTTACATGCTATATGATTATAAGATTTCCTCCCCACCCCCAAAGAACTCCTTTAGAATTTAGAACTCAGTGCCCATCTGTTTTAATTCTACTTCCCATTCCCATTTCAACATGTCGGTCCATGGCCTCCTCTACTGCCACAATGAGGGCACTCTCAAGATAAAGGAGCAACATTTCTTATTCTGCCTGGGTTAGCCTTCAACCTGACAGCATGAACATTGTTGTCTCTAACATCTGATCATTTCTCTCCCTTCCCCCTTCTCACTTTTTTTCCATTCCTTACTCTGGTTCCCCTCTTCCCACTTCTCTTCTCCTCACCTGCCCATTGCCTTCTTCTAGTGTCCTTTCTTCTTCCCTTTCATTCTTGATCCACTGTCCTCTCCTTCCTTCTTCATTTATTCCTTCTTCTTCAGCCCTTTTCCAATTCCACCTATCACTTCACACCTACTTACATTATCCCCCCCGTCCCACTCACTGACACTTCCCTTCACCTGTCACCTGCCAGCTCCCTCCTCCTACTTTCTAATTCTGGCTTCTGCCACCTTTCTTTCCAGTCCTGATGAAGGGTCTTGGCTTGAAAGGTCAACTGTTTATTCATTTCCATAGATGCTGTCTGACTAGCTGAGTTCCTTCAGTATTTTGTGTATATTACTCTGGATTTCCAACATCTGTAGAATCTCTTACGTTTATCTTTAGAATTCTTCCTCAAAAAGCATCATGGGATATTTTAAAGTACTTTATAAGCAAAAGGGTGAAAGGTTTCCATGGACAGTAAAAAACGTAGATTCAAAGTTGTAATTAGGTCAGGAGTAAACACATTATATAGTAGACTGATCTTTACGAACCAAGTAACCTACCCATTCTACTGATTCAAATATTTGTTTGTTAGCCAAAAGGCAGGGTTAGAGGTGGAAACTTTCATCTGCTGATCAACATATCACACTCTCACACTCTGCATGATGTAAGCAATTGCAGAGGATAACGGCAAACCAAAGAGCAAGGTAAGAAGGTGCCTGAATTCCTACTGGATAAATTAGTTCTATTTGTCACACGTACATTTAAAAGAGGCACTTTAGCGTAGGGCACCACAGATGTGCAGTGCTTAATGCGACACTATTACAGCCTGGGACATCGGTGATCGAAGTTCAATTCTGATGCCGTCTACAAAGGAATTTGCACAAACTCCCTGGCTGGGTTTCCTCTGAATGCTCTGGTTTCCTCCCACAATCCAAGGATGTACCGGTTAGTAGGTTAATTGGTCATAGTAAATTGTCTGTGATTAGCCTGGTGTTAAATCGGTGGGTTGCAGGGCCGTGTGGCCTGTTCTGCACCGCATCGCTAAGTAATTAAATAAATTTTTTAAAAACCATCGAGGCACGCACTGAAATGTGTGCTTTGGTGTTAATTTCCAGCACGGTCGAAGGATTTTCCTGGGGAAGCCCACAAATGTCACTGTGCTTCCGGTACCAACATAGCATGCTCACAGCTTACTAACCCTAACCCATATATGTTTCGACTGTGGAAGGAAGCCGGAGCACCCAGAGGAAACCCACACAGTCACGGGTAGAACGCAAAGCTCCTCACAGGCAATGGCAGGAAAAGAAGCCCAGTTGATGATGACTGGCGCTGCAAAGCAATTGCACTAAACGCTACGTGATGCAACCACTGAGTTTTTATCCTGAGGAGAGACGCTAATGTACATGAAAGGGGAAAAACATACAGAAGGGTGGAATCTCAGCACTAAGGGGAAAAATGAGGTAATCCAAGGGTTACAATTACAGAAACATTAGCCTGTTGGTAGAAAACAGAGCAGTTGTGACATTGTCTTCATTGCCAGCACTTCTAACCACAATTATGCCTGGAATGCCACTAAAGACCGGACAAGTTAGGAAAACAGTCAGGAAAGGAAAAAACCTCACTCTCTAATTACTTTATTTTTTTATCTGATAAATGTTAGAGAAGCAGATGGTTTGTGTTTAATATAAATAAATCTGAAATTGTGACAGAAGTGTGTTTAGAGCAGCTGTTTGCAGTGGTAGAGGGGGGTGGACAGGCCCTTAAGAAGATGAGAAATGTTTGGAAAGCAAAACGCTTCCCTGCTACCTGTCCTCCCTCTGATCATCCCGGGATTTCCTTCAGCGGCAACTCCACTTCCAAGGAACTTCGACTCGCTCTGCTTTCCACTCCCACCAGAGTATCCCTCATGATGGATTCTCCTTCGAGCTGAATCAGGAAGGGATCAATTCCAGTGTTCACCACTCAACCGGAGAGCCGGCCAGGAAAACTAGAGCAGTGGTGCTATTGGGTGCCGTGGTACCTTGGTAGCTAGTACAACGCTATTGCAGCTCAAGGTGTTGGAATTCAGAGTCCAGTTCCGGCATCCTCTGTTGGGAGTCTGTACGTGTGGATTTTCTTCGAGAACTCCAGTTTCTTCCAACGGTCCAAAGACATACCGGTTAGTAGGTCATTGTAAATTGTCCCGCAATTAGACGAGGGTTAAGTCGGGGATTGCTGGGCGGCGAGGCTTAAAGGGTGGGAAGTAACTTTTAATGTCTCGAACTAAATATTTTTTTTAATAAATCTTTTTGCAAGATTTAAAGATGTTGCCAGAACTGAAGGGCCTGAATTATAGGGTGAAATTGGCCAGTCTAGGTCGATAATCCTTGGAATATGGAATAGAAACATTTAAAATTATGAGAAATCTCAACAAGGTGGATAGGAGCAGTTCCTCCCCAAGGTAGGAGAGTCCAAACCTAGGGGTTATGGGTTCATAATGAGAGGGGACCCAAGGGCCAACTTTTCCACCAAGGGCTGGGGATAATATGGAAAGATTAGCAAGTCCTGGTGCCAAGGCCCAATGGTCAAAGTCCTCTTAATGGCAAGCCCTGGTGTTGATACTGGAGGTCAAAGTCTGAAGGTCAAAAAGGAAAAGTCCATGAGATCAGAGGTAGTGGCCCAAAGATTGAAACCCCTGACTCAGCTTGTGCAGAGGTCCGATGTCTGCCAGTCCAAGCCAGGGACACAAGGCTCCGTACCCTGGGGTTGCAGGCCAGTCTGTGGGAAAGTGGTGTGTCTTCCACTTGTGCTACTTGTGTTGTTCTGCTGAACTCTGTGGACCTGCTATGTTACCACCAGAACACTTGACAACACTTATGGCCTGCCCCCAGGACATCATTAGGTGAGTTGGCTGTCAACACAAATTACACATTTCACAGTATATTTTGATGCATGTATGATAATTAAAGCATTAATTCGAGAAACAGGCATTCTAGCATACCTGGAACTTCCTGGCCTGTCATTTCCAATACAAGTTCGATTTGAATTAGCTCTCCTGTCATGTACCATAATGTCTGTTCACGAACCCATGAAGTAGGAGCTGATCAATAAAATTCAGGACCTTCAGTCAATGCAAAACTGCCCCAGAACCAAGCAGGCACCTAGGGAGTTGGATGGAACCACTTTCTCAAATCAAATATGCAAAGCAGGCAAACTGTGAATAGAACATTGAACATGACAGCACAGCGCAGGCCCTTTGACCCATGATCTTAACCTACTATAAGATCAATCTACCCCTTCCATCCTACATAACCCTCCATTTTTCTATCTAAGTGTTTCCTAAATGTCCCCAATGTATCTGCCTATACCACCACCCCTGGCAGGGCATTCCATGTACTCAACCCTGTGTAAAAAAATTCCTCTGACGTCCCTTGCCATCCTTTCCTCTAATCACCTTAAAATGATGTCCCCTCACCTTAGCCGTTTTCGCCCAGGGAAAAAGTCTCTGGCTGTCCACTCTGCCTATGTCCCTTAGCATCCTGTTCTCCTCTCTTCCTTTTTCACTCCAAAGAGAAAAACTCCAGCTGGCTAAACCTATAAGACCTCTAATCTAGGCAGTACCCTGGTAAATCTCTGCAGCCTCTCTAAAGAGACCGACGGTACAATGAGGGGGCACGGTAGCATAGTGGTTAGCACAACACTTTACAGTATAAGAGACCAGAGTTCAACTCTCAATAATGCTTGCAAGGAGTTTGTACTGTATCTTCTCCCCATGACCACGGGGGGGTCCTCCCACAGTCCAAAGATAGGTTAATTGGTCATTGTAAATTATCCTGGTTTAAGCTCGGATTAAACAGGGGATTTCTGGGCATCGTGGCTCAAAGGGCCTGTTCCGCGTTGTAACACACACAAAGTGCTGGAGGAACTCAGCAGGCCAGGCAGTATCTATGGAAAACAGTATAGTCAACATTTCAGGTCGAGATCCTTCAGCAGGACTGTACCAAAGGGTTCAGTCCTGCCAAATGGTTTTGGCCCGAAACATTGACTATACTTTTTCTCATAGATGCTGCCTGGCCTGCTGAGTTCCTCCATTTTTTTGTGTGTGTTACTTGGATTTCCAGCATCTGCAGATTTTCTCCTGTTTGCATTCCACACTGTATCTCAATAAATAAAATAAAGAACTGAATATTTCTACCTGGTCACTGAAAGGTCTCAGAATTCTGTGTTGGGATGTTCCCCTGCTAGCAAACCAAAAACAAGTAGGATATGCACTCTGTACCAAGATCTGGTTTGGACAATCTTCACCCACGTTCGCAGCTATGTTCAACCACAGCCCAATACCACCATGACAAGTCATTAGCAGGATGTACATTAATAAACCAACAAGTTTCATTACTTTTGGGATTAGGAAACTTTAAATAAAACTACATCTCCACCTAGATTACCCTTAAAGCGACTACGGGTGCCTAATTCGGCGCCTGTGTCTTATGGTCTTGTGGACAATATTTTTAATTCCAGATTTAACTACTTAACATTGAATTCCACACCTGCTGTGGTGTAATGTCTTCAAATCAATGATCTATGCCTCTGAATATTAGTCAAGGAGCTTAAGTGCCATGTGATCTCATTCCTTTTGGACCCAACGAAGCTTCACTTGAGTCCAAATGTCAGATGAGATCACTGACGTTTAGTCTGTTGGTTATGACCATGAAAGAATCTTGATAAACACAAGAGATTCTGCTTTTACTGGAAATTCAGAGCAACACATATTAAATGCTAGTCGAACTCAGCAGGTCAGTCAGCATTTATGAAAGGGAATAAACAGTCAACATCTGGGGCTAAGACCTTTCATCAGAATCTTGATATTTATGTTTATGATGCTGAATGTCTCTTTCATTGTAAGATATGTAGTTTGAAGTGTTGGCTATGAAATACTGTTTCCAGCTTTATAAACTGTTTCCCATATTATAAACACAAGAGATTCTGCAGATGCTAGAAATCCAGAGCGACAAACACAAATTCCTGGAGGAATGCAGCAGGTCAAGCAGTATCTCTGGAGAGGAATAAACAGTTAATATTTACAGCCAAGATATTTCTTCAGGACTGGAAAGGAAATGGGAAAAAGCCAGAATAAGAAGGTAAATGGTGTAGAAAGAAATATAAGCAAGAAGATGATGGATAAAACCAAGTGAGGGAGAAGGTACCTGAGCGGGGAATGTAGAAACCAGGAGAGAATAGCTGGAAGAGGTGAAGGGCTAAAGAATGAAGAGTCTGATATGACAGGACAGTAGACCATGGACAAAAGGGAAGGAAAAGTGAGAGATGATGGACAGGTTTTGAAAAGAGAAGGTGTAGGTGAGGAGTTAGAATAGGGAATGAAGAGAGGAGGGGGAGGAGAAATTACCAGAAGTTAGAGAAATTGATGTTCATGCCATCAGGTTAGTTAACACTAAACCTCAATCCTTTACCCTAAAGAAACTCCAAACTTTTATTCTAATCCCAGTTTTTATTCTCAAATCACCTTAACATGATTGCTACAATCTGAAGCAGAAGGTTAAATGCTCTTCTTCAGGAAGGTGTCAGCTTCCTTGAATTTGTTTCCAATAACCCTGGTCCAGGATAACTAATGCCATAACGGACAATGGGGTAAAATTCAAACAAATAACATAGAATAGTCTTTTCTCTATTGTTTTACATCACTACTGCCTAGAAACTTGAACTCTCTCCTACCTCCCCTTTCTCTCCCGTTCCCATTCCCTTCTCTTCTCGCCTGCCCATCTCTTTTCTCTCGTTCCCCTCCTCTTTCCCTTTCTCCCATGGTTCGCTCTCCTCTCCTATCAAATTCCTTCTCTTTCCACCATGTACCCTTTTTGCCTATCACCTCCCGGCATCTTACTTCATCTCGCCTGCCCTACCTACCCACCTTCGTCCTCAATTGGTCTCACCTATCACCTGTCAACGTGTGCTCCTTCCCCTCCCACCAAGTTTATCTTGGCTTCTTCCCCCTTCCTTTCCAGTCCTGATGTGGAGAAGCACCTTCCAGTAGTGGGAGAGTCCAGGATCAGAGGGCAGAGCCCATCCCTTTAGAAAAGAGATGAGGATGAATTTCTTTAGCCAGAGGGTGGTGAATCTGTGGAATTTATTGTTACAGATTATAGATAGCTGTGTCTTAAGGTCTTATGCACTGATGCCTCCATAGATGCTGCCTGACATGCTGAGTTCCTCCAGCATTATGCGTGTGCAGCCCAAGATCACCGTCATCTGCAGAATCTCTTGTTTAAAACTTGAACTTCACTGTTTTGAAGGCAAGCACAAGAATATATAGGTGGAATTATATCACAGGTTATTCAAGTGAATAAAATATATGCAGAAATAATTCGCCCACCAATGATTCTACATAGTCGCTTTCCAGCACATTGGAAAGTTATAAGGATATACTCAATCATATAGAAACATCAGCGCTGTGTCTGATGACCCAAAGTTCAAAGTAAATTTATTATCAAAGTATATATGCATCATCAAAACTAAGATTCATTTTCTCGAAGGCATTCACAGTTATTATGAAGAAACACAATACAATCAATGGAAAACTGCACATGAACAAGGAAGGACAAATAACCAATGTACAAAGAAAGAAAACAATATAATAAGAAATAAATAATAACTACTGACAACATGAGCTGTAGAGTTGAGAGGGAGTCCACAGATTGTGATCTCAGTTCAGAGTTGGTGAGAATGAAGTTAGCTACACTTGCTCAGTAGCCTAATGTTTGAGGGGTAATTACTGTTCCCGAACCTGGTGCTGTGGGACTTAAGGTCCCACGATCACAAAGACTAATGCAAAACTGATCTCATCAATCGTTCAGTGTAGGGAGGTGTACAGCTATGGACTTCAGTGGAAGGAATAAGTCCCTAGAGTATTTTCTAAACAGGAGCAAATTCAGAAGTTGGGAGTGCAAAGGTACTAGAGAGTACTCGTGCAGGATCCCCGAAAGGTGAACTTGCATGTTGAGTTGGTGGTGAGGAAGGTAAATGCAACGTGAACAGTTCCAGAGGATGTGAATATAAAAGCAAGGATGTCATGCTCAGGCTTTAAGGAATTGGTTAGACTGCACTTGGAGCATCATGAGCAGTTTTGGGATCCCTGTCTAAGGAAGAATGTGCTGGCATTGTAGACGGTCCAAAGTAGGTTTTTGAGAATGATTTAGAAATGAAAGGTTAATGTATGAGCAACGTTTGAGGTTTGTACTCGCTGGTGTTTAGGTGAATGAGGGAGGATCTCATAGAAACCTACCAAATATTGAATGGCCTAGAAAGGGTAGACACAGAGGGGATGTTTTCAGTATTGGGAGAACGTGAGAAAAAAGGGCACAGATTCAGAATAAAAAGTCCATTTAGAACAGAGATAAGGAGGAAGTTCTTTAGCCAAAAGGTGGTGAATCAATGGACTTCATGGTCACAGACCACTGTCATTGGGTATATTTAGAGGTTGATAAGGTCCTGAACAGTAAGGGTGTCAAATGTTACAGGGAGATGGCAGGAGAACAGGAATGAGAGAGAAAATAAAACAACTATGATCAAATAGCAGAGCAGAGTTGATGGGCCAAATAGCTAAATTTTGCTCCTATGTCTTATGGCCTAAATCATTTTGAATATTCCAACTTGGTAGCGATTAGTACAATGCTATTACAGATCAGAGTATTGGAGTTCAGAATTCAATTCTGACATCATCTGTAAGGAGTCTCTGTACGTCCTCCCCAAGGAATGCATGGAGTTTCTCCGGGTGCTCTGGTTTCCTCCCACAGTCCAAAGACATAATAGTTAGGTTAATTGGTGATTGTAAATTCTCCCGTGTTTATTGGGGGTTAAATCGAGGGTTTCTGGAGAGACAGAAGGGCCTATAGAGAACAAATGGGATGGAACAAATGTCACACTAAAAACATTTTTTAATACATAGACAATTTGTACTCTGTGTAGACAGACACTGAACCTATAGGACGGTAGAGGGAATATGTCTGCTGTATGACAAACTGGACCTGCAGCACATAGCAGTGTCTCAAAACTTATATAGCCTTGCAAGTAAATATTTTGAAGACGAAACTCAGACTTCATGCTTCATTGCCTCTTAATAATCAAGATACGAAGACTTAATGCACAAAGATGAACAAATTCCCCACTTGACTATAAGTCTGTGATACTCATTGTAATTCAGTTCTCCAACTCATTCCTTATTTGCCTTGTATTTGTCAAGCAACCATCTAATTACCCTTTTAAAACTTTGAAATGTTTACAGAGAAATCTTTTCAGCTTCATACAGGCCCTTCCTGCTTTGTTTCAGTTCTCCCACAGTCCAGTGAGTTTTGCCAATATTACTAAATGCAGCATATAGTTATCTGTTGGCATGAATATACCTCAGCCTTGGAAAATAAATTCTTCACATTTTGCTCACTCAGGAGTTCAGATCCAATTCACTTGTTGACAGCCTTGACCAAGTCAGCGATTTTTTTTTGCTTCTAGGTTTATATAGAATTGAATGTTTTTCTGGTTCTATCATTATAATCAGCTCCAAAGCAAAACTGTTGAATACACCGATAACACAAAGCACATGTCTATATGCCATCTAGTCCTTTGTTGGACTACAGAAACACATTGTATTTTGCCGATATGCTTGATTCGAAAATGAATCGGGCCCGTCGCCGAGAGCGAGTATGACCTGAGATTCGATTGATTTGAGCTCCGGGCTGAATCGGAAAGGTTGAGAACAGGCTAAATCGAGCTGACAGGGTCCAGGCCCCAAAACATATCAAAGTGACAGAATCTGATATTTGGACGATAATTTAAGTGCTGGGCCAGATTGAAAAGGTCAGGGTGTTGGGAACCGAGCACTACGCTCCACGAGGTTCACTCAGCACTGCGGTGAACTAAGGGTATGTGGGTGAACTCTTTTTCAGGACTTCAGTTCAGAATGCTATTTGCTTGCGTTAATTGTTCGCATGATTTTTTTCTCTCTGTGCATTGAATGTTTGATGGTCTTTTATGAGTTCTTTAGCTTTTTTTGGTGGCTGCCTGTAAAGAGACAAGCCTCAAGATTGTATAACGTTTACATATTTTGATAATAAATATTCTTAAAATATACTTTGAATGAACTTACTGAGATGGACGGTTCTAATGCAAGGAATTGATCTGAAGTGTCAGCTACACTTTTGCCTCCACAGATGCCGCTTAACCTGTTGAGTTCTTTCAGCAGCCTCTTTATGGATAATCAGTGCTGCCTGCAGTTTTCTGGAGAAATACATTTTCAAAGGTCTCGTAGATCTATAACAGGATGTCTAGAAAGTGTTAGTGGGAATCCTGCAATACATCTGTAACCAACTCAAGCTGGCAATGGAGCAAGTTCACCACCCATGGTTTTCAACCAGATGGAATGATTTCTTTTAATTGAGTTCTAAATTTCCAATATACAAAGCAGACAGTAAAAGAAGTCTGGTTTTATTTTTAAGTTCTGCATATGTTGGCATGTTCTCTATTTAAGACAGTCAAGCATGTTTTTATTGGTACAGTGCTTTAACAGCTTGGAATCAGACCTTTCAGCCCAACCCATTCTTGCTGACCAACTCTCCTAGCCAAACTAGTCCGTTTGCATATTTGGCCAGTAGCTCTCTAACTCTTCCCTATCAATGTACCTGTTTCTCTGACTTCCTACCACCACTCCACTCTGGTTTCCATCCATTCTGGTGATCATCTCACCCTTTTACATCTCCCCCACCCTTGTGACCATCCCATCACTCTCCCTGGTTCCACACCTCCTCCCTTTGAGTCTACTGCCCTCTCCTACCAGATTCCTCTTTCTTCATTCTCTCCTAATTTCTCACATCATCCGTCATGCTCCATCTACATGGTGTTACCTACCACTTTGTATTCCTCCCCCTCTTTTTATCCTGGCTTCTGCTGCCTTCCTTTCTGGCCCTGATGAAGGGTCTTGAGCCTAAAGGTCAATTGCTGATTTCACTCCAAAGATGCGCCCTGACTTAAACAGTTTCTGCAAATGCTGAAAACATAGAGCAACAAACACAACTTCCTGACGGAACTCAGCAGGTCAGGCAGATTCTATGGAAGTGAATAAACAGTTGACATTTCATGTTGAGACCTTTCATCAGGACTGGAAAGAAAGGGAGAAGATATCAGAATAAGAAGCTGGGTGGAAGGGAAGGAGGGCAAGCTAGAAGGTGACATTTGAAGCCAGGAAAGGGAGGGGAAGGGGACTTGCTGAACTCCTCCAGCATTTGGTGTGTTACACAATATATCTGGCAAAGATTTGTTTACATGTCATTAATGTATCCATCCTGGAAGATCAGAGGAAATATCTAGACACTCATTCCCAGTCTTGGTTTGACTTTGGTGAAAGAATAACAAGCTTAAAGCAAAATGCATCTGTTTTACAGTCATATTTAGAATTAAATGAAGAGACACGGGTCATTCAGCCCAAATGGTTCATGCTGGCTTTTAGTCTCCCATAATGCTCCTCCCACCCCACTTGGTCCAATCCGGCCAATGCCCTTTTTCACCACTAGAGTGTGGGGGTGGGGTGGGAAGGTGTTTGTTTTGCTGCTGTTTGCCGTATATTGGTTGCATGCTGTTCTGCTGAACATTGTAGGAACATCGGCACGAGAATGTATGATGACACTTGTGGGCTGCCCCCAGCACTTCTTCAGATTGCATTGGTTGTTAATGCAAATGCCGCATTTCACCACATGTACATGTGATCAATAAATACGTTTCATCGAATCTCACCCTTGTGTCCTTTCCTTGTAAAGCAATTCTGGTCACTTCAAAAACTCCAGGGGGCAGCAGAAACTTCTGGGTAAAGCTTTCTCTCCCAACCTGAGGACCGGTTACTATTGCTAGTTTGTGGCTTTGAACTTGTCTTGTAGAATGTGTAGGAGATAGTGCAGTGCAGTACAGGCCCTTTTAACCTACTCTAAATCAATCTTACTCTTCCCTTCCACATCAAGTCAAATCAAGTCAAGTTTATTGTCATTTCGACCATAAACTGCTGGTACAGTACACAGTAAAAATGAAACAACGTTCCTCCAGGACCCTGGTGCTACATGAAACAACACAAAACGACACTAGACTATGTAAGACCGTACAAGTCTACACTACACTGCATAACACAACATAAAAACTGCACTAGACTACAGACCTGCGCAGGACTACATAAAGTGCACAAAACAGTGCAGGACAGTACAATAATAATAGACAATAGGCACAGTAGAGGACAAATTTCAATATAAATGATGTAGATGTCAGTCTAGACTCTGGGTATTGAGGAGTCTGATGGCTTGGGGGAAGAAACTGCTGCACAGTCTGGTCGTGAGAGCCCGAATGCTTCGGTACCTTTTGCCAGATGGCAGGAGGGAGAAGAGTTTGTATGAGGGGTGCGTGGGGTCCTTCACAATCCTGTTAGCTTTGCAGGTGCAGCGTGTGGTGTAAATGTCTGTAATAGCGGGAAGAGAAGCTCCGATGATCTTTTCAGCTGACCTCACTATCCGCTGCAGGGTCTATTTTAGTCATCTATTTTCAGATCATCCATTTGCCTATGTAAGAGATTTGTAAATGTCTTCAATGTATATGCCTCAATCACCACCACTGGCAGGGTATTCCACACACTCACTACTATCTATGTAAAAAAACCTGTCTCTGATATCCCCATTATGTTCACTCTAATCACCTTAAAATTATGTCCTCGTATTAGCCACTTCAAAGTTCAAAGATAAAAGTAAATTTATTATCAAAGTACATATATGACACCATATACAACCTGAGATTCATTTTATTTGGGGATATATTTAATAGATCCATATGAGATTAATAACCATAATAGAATCAATGAAAGACTGCAGCAACTTTGGTATTTTACCAGTGAGCAAAAGATAACAAACTATGCAAATAGTAGAAGAAAGAAATGATAATAATAAATAAATAAGTGTGTGGAATTTAGGAGAACGATGACACCTAACGGTGTCTTCAAAGACAGCTCTATTTCCATCTTTAATATCTCTATTTTTCCCTTTCAGGGTTCTTTTGAAGACCCTGACCTGGAGTTACACGCTGACTTCGGTTCTTTACGAGAATGGGACTGGCTCTCAGGATCTCACGACTGGCCACTATTCGACGTGCAGGATGAGGCCTAGAAGACTAGTGCACCTTCAGGGTTCTGGGACTTTGTTGGTCTGGAGGTGGGCGGACTCGAGGTCGGTGCCTCCGCAGGAAATCGGTGTGCCATGGGAGACGGAAGATTGAAAGCAGCAAGCCGGCTGCTGGCTGTGTGCCAGAGTCCCGAGTCCTTTGGGCACAGAGCTCGGAAAAAGCAAAGAAACAGACTTTTAACATCGTAAATCAGCGAGCTGTTTGTTATGTCTCCCCTCTCAGTGTGAAGCGGGGACACCTCTTTTTTACTTATTAGGGAGAGAGAGAGAGAGAGAGAGAGAGAGAAAGAGCCTGTGGTATGTCGAATTACCGGGTGAACGAGTAGTCTTTGGGGCACTGCAAGTCTGTGTCTTTACTGATGCTTTGCTGCACGGCTGAGTGCTCGGTGGGACAGTACTGATGTTTTTATGCTAGTGGGGGAGGGGAGATCGATGCTTTGCTACTGCTTATGCACGGGTGGGGGGAGCTGGTGGGAGGCTTTGGGGTTCTAACATTTAACTGTTATTCATTCTTTGAGGAACTCCTCTGTTTTCGTGGATGGTTACAAAGAAAAAGAATTTCAGGATGTATATTGTATACATTTATCTGAGATTAAATGTACCTTTGAAACCTTTGATAAGCAATGAATATCAAGTACATGAAATGAAGAGTCCTTGAAAGTAAGTCGGTAGGTTGCAGTGGTGAGGCAAGTGAAGTTGAGTGGTTATCCCCTTTGGTTCAAGAGCCTGATGGTCGAGGGGTAATGACTGTTCCTGGACCTGGTGATATGGGTCCTGAGGCTCCTTCACCACTTTCCTGATGGCAGCAGTGAGAAGAGAGCATATCCTGGGTGGTGGTAGTCCCTGAAAATGGATACTGCTTTCCTGTGACAATGCTTCATATATAGTAGATGTTGTCAAAGGCTGAGGGCTTTATCTCTGATAGACTGTGCTGTATCCATTACTTTTCATTGGATTTTGTATTCAAGAGCATTGGTGTTTCCATACCAGGCTGTGATGCAGCCAGTCAATATACTCTCCACTACACAAGTATAGAAATCTTTCAAAGTTTTAGATATCATGCTGAATCCTCACAAACTCCTAAGAAAGTTGAGTCCCTGATGTGTTTTCTTCATAACTGCACATGTACTGGGCCCGTGCCAGGTCCTCTGAAACGATAACACTGAGGAATTTAAAGCTGCTGACCCTCTCCATCTCTGATCCCCCGATGAGGACTGGCTCATGGACCTCTTGTTTCCTCCTCCTGTAGTCAATAATCAGCTTCTTTGTCTTGCTGACAATGAGCAAGAGGTTGTTGTGGCACCACTCAACCTGGTTTCAACTGTCCCTCCTGTATGCTGATTTGTCATCACTTTTGATTCAGCTACAAAGTGGTGTTGCCAGCAAACTTCAAAATGGCATTGGAGCTGTGCTTGGTCTCACAGTCATAAGTGTAAAATGAGTAGAGCAGGGGACTAAGCACAGAGCCCGTGGTGCACCTGTGCTGATGGAGATAGCGAAGGAGATGTTGTTGTCAATCTGAACCGACTGGGGTCAGCAAGTAAGGAAATCAAGAACCCAATTGCATGAGGAGGTATTGAGGCTGAGGTCTTGAAGCTTATTGATTAGTTTTGAGGGGATGATAGCATTGAATGCTGAGCTGGGAAAAAGTCTCTGGCTGTCCATCCAATCTATGCCTCTCACCTTGTAAACCTTCATCAAATCACCTCTCGTCTTTTGTTGCTCCAATGAGGAAAGTCCTGGCTTGCTCAGCCTGTCCTCATAAGACATGCTCTCTAATCCAGGCAACATCCTGGTAAATCTCCTCTGCACTCCGCCTGAAACTTGCATGTCCTTCCTAAAATGAGGCAATGAGAACCGAAAACAGTATTCCAAGTGTAGTCAAACCAATTTTACAGAGCTGCATCAAAACTTCACGGCCCTTGAACTCACTCACAAGACTAATGAAAGCCAACTTGCCATATGAGACGTACAAAATGGAAACAGGGCCTTTAACTCAAAGTTTATGAGAAACGTCAATAGCCTCTTTACACCAGTCCTACATTCATCTCATTTCCACTGAGTCTCCAGGATTCTAGCACTCACTGATTAAATGTAGTTTCCAATGGCCATCTAAACTACCAACCCATGCCTGACGTGGAGGAAAGCCATGAGTCACCGGAAAAAAGCATGTGAAGTCCATATAGAGTCTCCAAGATCAAACTGAGGTTTCTGACACCGAGACAGAAACTCTCTGCCTTGTCAGCATTCTTCAAGAGGTTCACAAAAATGATTCCAGGATTAAATGGCTTGTCATGTGAAGAGAGCTCGATGGCCCTGGGTCTGGATTCACTGGAATTCAGGATAATGAAGGGTGGCCTCATTGAAACCTATCCAATGGTGAAAGGCCTTGACAGCGTATAAGACCATAAGATATTGGAGCAGAAGTAGGCTATTCGGCCCATTGAGTCTGCTCCACCATTCAATCATGGGCTGATCGTGAATGTGAAAAGGATGTTTCCTATGGTGGAAGAACCTACAACTTGAGGACACAGCCTCAGAATAGAGGGATGTCCTTTTAGAATGGGATGAGGAGGAATTCATTTAGCCGGAGAGTGTGAATCTGTGGAATTCTTTACCACAGGCAGCTGTGGAGGCCAAGTCTTTTTGTATATTTAAGGCAGAGGTTAATAGATTCTTGATTGGTCAGGGCATGAAGGGACATGGGGAGAAGGCAGGAGACTGGGGTTGAGAGGAAAATTGGATCAGCCAGGATAGAATGGCAGAGCAGACTCGATGGGCCAAATGGCCTAATTCTGCTCCTATATCTTATGGTCTTACGGTGTTATCTGGACCAGCACTGTAAACGAGGATGACACATATCCAGCTTTGATCCACCTCAAATGAATGCAGCTTCGAAATTCAGCAATGAGGAGGGCTCCCATGTTGGCTGTGGAGTGCATCTTTCTTCCAATCTCCATCTGAAAATCTGTCTTACTCCCACACCACTGGCAAGCATCGTAGACTTTGTGATATCTCCAGTCATTATTAAGATGTTGCACAGATTTGCAATGGATGATCATTTTTCCCCAGCTGTGTGGGGGAGTAAAATGTATTGCAATCCGAAACTAACTATTTATATTTAGTACAGAGAGATGCAAAACACTGGCGCAAATAGAGCTGATGGCAGCTCAGTCTGTAATGAGTGTTTGAAGTTCAGGGTGAGCTGAAGGTTATGTGCCAATCCAGTTGAGCTCCAGACCTATTGATCATCTCATCCTTGGATCTGCGGTGGACTAAAGGTGGAAGCTTTTTGATTTTTGGAACATTGCGGTCACTAGCAAGACATTTCATTCATGCCCCTCATCCCTGGTGCAAGTATTCTGGAGCAATCCCAAGGTGAGCCTGAACACGTTGATGCACCATCAATAACTCTCGGAGACGTGAGGTGAGAGATAGGCTTTTATTAGCTGGAAGAGAGCAGTCAGCAGCAAGAGACCATCACACAACATCCTGGAGACTGAGGGAGGAGCAGTGCCTCCAATCGCCTTTATACAGGGGTCTGTGGGAGGAGCCACATGAGCAGTCAGCAGGGGGCGGGCGTGTCCAGACAGGTATATGTAGTTCACCACACACGTGGAAGAAAGCCCTTGTTTTTTCACATCAACTCTTCAGATGCCGATCTAGGACTGTTGTAGAAATACAATCCTATCAGCATTTCAACTACTTTAACATTAACATTTAGACAGATGTACCATGGAGAACATTCTAAGTGGTTCAACCATCGTCCGGTTTGGACAAGCCACTGAGCAGGATTGGAAAAAGCTATAGAAAGTTGTTAACTCAGTCAGCTTCATCATGAGCAGTAGCCTCTCTAGCATCAAGGACACCTTCAAAAGGCAACACCTCAAGAAGGCATCATCAATCATTAAAGACCTCCATCACCCAGGACGTGCCCTCTTCTCATTGCTACCATCAAGGAGGAGATACAGGAGCCTGAAGCACACACTCAATGATTCAAGAAGAGCTTATTCTCATCAACCATCAGATTTCTGGATGGACAATGAACCGATAAGCACTACCTCACTATGTTTTTTTTTTGCTCTCTTTTTGCACTACTTCCTTAATATATATATTTATTTTGTTTATTTATTATTTGTATTTCTTATTGTAATTCACAGTTTTTATTATGATGCATGCAATGTACTGCTGCTGCAAAACAACAAATTTTATGGCAGTGACCTGATTATGATTCAGATTCAATTGTTTATTAACAGAATCTTTCATACATCCTATTAATATGGATTAAATTTTAGTTACATTATTTTAATCTATGAATTAGTTTAAATGTATGAGATGTATCTAAAATGAAAAGTCTTCATCACCAGTCAGGGTTGGATGGTGTTCAGGATCCTTGGTCGGACACTGTCCGAGGCACTGCTCCAAGCCTACACTATCCCATATCACTGCAGAGTAAACCCAGTGCCTAACACGTATGGAACATAGAACAGTACAGCACAGTACAAGCCCTTCACCCTTTGTACCACAGCACTGCGGCCAACCAATTCAATTAGTAATTAAATGGGTAACTAATTTCTTTTGCCAACGTAATCTCCATATCTCTCCATTTTCCTCATATTCATTTACTTCTCTAAACATCTCTTAAAAGTCTGTAATGAATCTGCCTCTGCAACCTCCACAGGCAGCGCATTCCAGGCACACACAACTCTCTGAGTAAAAAACTTACCCCTCCCATCTCCTTTTAAATTACTACTTCATTTCAACCCTGGGGGAAAAATACACTGTCTCTGATAATCTTATAAACCTCTATTAGATCTCCACTCGGCCTCTGGCGCTCCAGAGAAAACAGCCCACGTTTGTCCAACCTCTCATCATAGTGTGTGCCCTCTCATGCAGGCAACATCCTGGTAAAGCTTTTCTGCGCCCATTGTACAGCCTTGACATCCTTCCTATAATGGGGCAACCAGAACTCTATGTAATACTCCAAATGAGAACTAACTAGAGTTTTATAAAGCTCCACCGTAACCTTCTAATTTGGAAGATTAGGTCAGGGCACTCAGAGACTGCAGTTAGCAAGCCTGAGCAACAGATCATGCCCAGCATCCTCTATTCAACAGAATCTCTTGAGCTTGGGATCCAAGATTGAAAGAGCGAGGGGTGACCTCAGGTGTTTCTAAAATTACGAGGTGCTTAAAAAGGGTAGTCGGCCTTTTAGCTCAGGTGGGTGGGGGCTGTGAACCGAAAGGACAAGGGTTCAAGGAAAGAGGGGAGAAATTTAGAGATCCAAGGTGGCAAAGTTCCACCCACGCTGCCCACCACTACCACAAAGCATTATATCAAATGAGCTACTGAAGATATGGCAGAGATATATACAATTAGTGTCTAAAGGATTAGAACAGCACCTAATACAGGCATGTTGGATTGATATAGACAGCTGCTGCAGGCAAGATGAGCTGAAGAAAGCATTTGTGCTGTACAACAAAAGGACCTTGCTATTCTTATACTGGCTCCTGCCCCTACACTTTCCAGTCCTGATGAAGGGTCTTTGCCCGAAACATTGTCCGTTTACTTCCCTCCATAGATGTTGCCTGACTTGCTGAGTTCTCCCACCATTGTGCAGGAGTTGCTAAAGATTTTCAGCATCCGCAGCATCTCTTGTGTTTATTTCATCTCTCTTCTCCCACCTTATCACTAAGATTTCAGGAAGAGCTGCATTTAAGCCATGACCTCCACCGCTGAAGAAAAGCTAGAAAGATTGGGACTTGATTGAAATATTTAAAATCCCAAATAGTCTTGACAAGTTGGAAGCAATGAGACCATTTCCTTTTTTGGGAGAATCCTGAACTTGGTTCACCCACCTGAGGCAGAGATGAGGCTTTATATGGCATTGGTCAGACCACGCTTGGAATACTGTGAGCGGTTTCGGGTCCCTTATCTAAAAAACAGTGTCCTGGGATCAGAGACTGTCCAGAGGAGGTACAAGAGAATGATCCCAGGAATGAAAAGATTAACATATGGAAAGTGTTTGATGGCTCTGGTCCTGTGCTCACTGGAGTTCAGAAAAATGAGGGCGAAATCTCATTGGTGTTTCCTTTAGTGGGCGAGTCTAGGATCAGAAGGCATATCTTCATAGTACAGGGACGTCCACTTAGAACTGAGATTATGAGCAATTTCTTTAGCTAGAAGGTAATGAATCTATAGATGCCATTGCCTCAGACAGCTTTGTGAAGGCCAAGTCAGAGGGTATATTTAAAATGGAGGTTGATAGGTTCTTGATTAGTAAGGGCATCAAAGGCTACAGGGAGAAATCAGGAGAATTGGGTTGAAAAGGTTAATAATTCAGCCATGGTGAAATGGTGAAGCAGACTTGATGGGCCGAGTGGCTTAAATCTGCTCCTATGTTTTATGGTCTTATGAGCTGAACATTTTCCCTTAGAAGGTTGGGAGTCTATAGGAGGCAAGGGAGGAGAAAGCTGAGCTCCTGGTAGACATTATTAAATCTGTGCTGGCTAAGGGGTGGTGCTGCATGAATGGAGGGACCATTATTCAAAGGGTAACAGGGATTAGCCAGGGATTTACAGATCTGGGAGTCATGTTTCAGTGATGACAAATTTAATCAATAGGATTAATTTATCCAAGATCAAGATTGAAGATTTAAGATTGTTTAATGTCATTTCCAGTTCACAAGTGTGAAGAAGAACAAAAAAATTACTGCTCTGGATTCAATGCAGCTCAAAAACATACAATAAGATAAAAAAACAATAATTATAAAGAAACACAATGAATATAAATATGTAAGAGAGCTTTTATACATAGGTTGTCGGTAAGGTAACACTAGGTACAGAAGTGTCTGTACATAAGGTAACTCTGACAGGAAATTATAAAGAGTAGAGGTTGGGGGTGTGGAGGGGGTGGGTTAATGAGTGGTGGTGTTGATCGGCATTACTGCTTGGGGAAAGTAACTGTTTTTTTGAGTCTGGTGGTTCTGCCATGAATGCTATTAGTCATACTTTTTCTCAGATACAATCACTGTAGTCAATAACCAGTAACTTCTCTTTTGGAGATGACCTTTTGAAGCGCTTATACGAGTTGGCATTTTTGTGGTGTGAGCTGAAGTCGTGATAGTGTATGATGGTTGCAGCATGGTGGGTACCGGTCAAAATCAGTCAGCATATTCTAGGTCTGAGAGCGGGAAATGAGTCAATGCTGGGGCAGACTTGGTGGCAATTTGTAGAAGCAGAACCAAGGCAAGGCAGAGTGAAGGCGGTGGGGCCTGGGTCTGAGAGCAAGGAACAAGCCAATGTTTAACCGATTCAAGTGCCAGGCCAAAGTGGAAAAATTGGATTTGGGCCAAATTGAACTAGAGCATTTTGAAGTGGCGGGACCTCTGGTCCAAGAGTGAGGAATGACCCACTGTTTGGCCAATTTAAACACCGGGCCAGATAGGAAAGGTTTGGTACAGGCTGAAATGAGGTAGCGGGGCTGGTCCCGAGAGTTTATTGAATGGCAGGGCTTGGTCCTGAGAGTGTATCAAAATGCCAGGGCCTGGTCGTGAGAGTTTATCAAAATGCCAGCACCTGGGTCTGAGAGCAAGGATCAACCTGATGTTTGGCCAATTTAAGCACTCGGCCTATTTGAAAAGGTCAGGGCTGGAGGCGAGATACAGGCTGGAGTTCAGCTCGCTGCTAGGTGAGGTTTACTCGTCTCTGCACTGAACTGAGACTGTGGCCTGCAACTAAAGGGCTCCTGGATCGGCTGCAGTGATGGCTGGCTTCGTGGCTGTGAAATCACTTTCATGAACTTCAGTTCTGAATATTATTTGCTTATTTTTATTGTTTGCACAATTTGTTTCTTTTCTGCACATTGGGTCTTTGATGGTCTTCTTTTTCAATAGGTTCTATTGGTGGGAATGGGACAAACAGTCCACAGCAAGATGGGTGAGATTCTTTATGATATTGCTGGCCTTTCTCAGGCACCTTTCTATGTAAACGTCCTTGATGGCGGGTAAGCTGAAAAGCAGGTTTAGTCAGAGGTTACGTGGTTACGTCTGACTAATTTACTTGAAGGCTGCTCACCCTAGCCAAATATATCGATGAGGTCAATGCAGTTGGTGTAATCCATGTGGATATTACCAAGACCTTTGACAAGATCCCATTTGGGAAATTGATCGAAACGGTAGGAGTTCATGGAATTCAGGTGATGTTGGCAGGTGATGCTTTAGATCCAAAGTTGGAATGCTAGTGGAAGGCTAGGCCTAGTGGAACTCAGTGGAACTCAGGCAAAATGCTAAAGGAACTCAACAAGTTAGGCAGCATACATAGAGAGGGATAAATAGTTGATGTTTCAGGCTGAGACCCTTCATCAGAAGTGGAAAAACAGGGGGCACAACCTAGAAAAAAGTGGGGGGAGGAGAAGGAGTGCAAACTGGTAGGTAATAGGTGAAAACAGCTGAGGGGTAAGGTGGGTGGGTGAGATGAAATAAGAAGCTGGATGATGATAGGTGGAAGAGAAAAAGGGTTGAAGAAGAAAGAGTCTGATAGGAGAGGCGAGTGGACCATGGAGAAAAAGAAGGAGGAGGGGCATCAGAGGGAGGTTATGGGCAGGTAAGAAGAAGAGAAGTGGTGAGAGGAGACTGCAAAAAAAAGAAGATGGCTGGATTTGTGATTGGAAGAGTGTTACCAGCAGTATCTTCTTGTCCTATACTCCTTCACTAGATAGAAAGAATGTTTCCTATGGTAGGGCAGTCAGATGGAAGAGCTTCAGAATAGAGGGAGATCCACTTAGAACAGAGATGAGGAGGAATTTCTTTAGCCAGGAAGTGGTGAATCTGTGGAATTAATTGCCACAGGCGCTGTGGAGGCCAGGTTGTTGGGTATACTTAAGGCAGAGGCTGATAGATTCCCGATTAGTCTGAGCATAAAAGGTTACAAAGAGAAGGCAGGAGTTTCGAGCTGAGAGGGAAATAGATCTGCCATGCAGAAATGGCAGAGCGGACTCAATGGGACAAATAACCTAAATCTGCTCCAAATGGTCTTATAGTAATCCTCAAGGATTGATGCTGGGACCTTTATAAAGCATGTTATATACATTAACGATTTACTACTGAAGAAGAGATGATAAAGAAGTTTATGGGTAACAATGGCTGATAGTGAGGGTGACAGCTGTAAGCAAACTGATGATATTAACTAGAAAAGCAAGCGGAGTAGAGAATGGCAAAATTCAGTACTGGTAAGATTGATGTAATGCATTCTGGGAGAAATAATGAGATAGAAAATGCAACATATGTTTTGGCCCTGGGGACTATTAAGAAACAGAGAGTATTGGTTTACAAGGCCCTTGAAGAACCCCAGATTACAGACAGACAAGGTAAAGTTCAATGGCTTCATTAGCTGGGATGTAAAATGGAAGACCAGGGAGGTTATGGTACAAAGCTATAAATCATTGATTGGGCCACAGCTGCCATACTGTGTGCTGTTCTGGTCACCACACATTAGGAAAATTAAACGCAAGAGGTTCTGCAGATGCTGGAAGTCAAAGAGCAACACACAGAAAATACCAGAGGAACTCAAACAACACATACAAACTGCTGGTGGAACACAGCAGGCCAGGCAGCATCTATAGGGAGAAGCGCTGTCAGCGTTTCGGGCCGAGACCCTTCATCAGGACTAATTGAAAGGAGAGATACTAAGAAATTGGAAAGTAGTGGGAGGAGGGGAAAATGTGAAATGATAGGAGAAGACCGGAGGGGGTGGGATGAAGCTAAGAGCTGGAAAGGTGATTGGTGAAAGTGATATAGAGCTGGAACTCAGCTGGTCTGGCAGCACCTATAGAAAGGAATAAACTGTTGAAGTTTCAGGCCAAAACCCTTCATCCAGGCTGGAAAGGAAGGGAAAGAATCCAGAATCAGGCAATGGGAGAGGGGAAGCAGTTCTAACTGGCAGGTGGTAGGGGAGACCAGGTGAGGGGGAAGGTAGGTGGGTGGGGGAGAGAGGATAAACTGAGAAGTTAGGAGGATCTGGATGAAATAGGTAAAAGGTTGAACAAGGCATCTGATAGGATAGGCGTACAAACCATGGGAGAAAGGGAAGAAAGAGGGCACTAGAGGGAGAGGATGAGCAGGTGAGAAGAGAAGAGCTCAATGAGAAGATTGGTTGATCTCAATTTCCTTGGAGCAGTGTGTGACTGATGGAGGGATACACTATGGTGAGCTGTGCAGAGACATTAGATATTAGGAAACCATCAAAGGGGATGGAAGTAGTTGTCCCCCATTCCCAAATCATACAACCAAGGGAATACTCCATCTCCCTTATCTAAAACGCAGGGCATCCTGGGGTTAATCTCTCCTGTTCCTTTACCATTGGCTAAAATTTTGGGATTCATCTTCCCAATTGAATTGCATTCACTTTTTTACTTAAACCTTCGCATTCATGAGGAGTAAAAATCTTTACGTTATGTCTCTGTCTAAATGTGCAATCATAGTAATTTTTAATAATTTCTAATAAATAGAGCAGTCAATGTAACATAGAGTACACTCAGATCAGTGTGAGTTCATCAGTCTGATAGCCTGGTGAAGAAGCTGTCCCAGAGCCTGTTGGTCCTAACTTTTATGCTGTGGTACCTTTACCCAGATGGTAGCAGCTGGAACAGCTTGTGGTTGGGGTGACTCGGGTCTGCGATGATCCTACGGGCCCTTTTTATACGTCTGTCTTTGTAAACGTACAGATGCACTTCGCTGTCTGCACCACTCTCTGCAGAGTCCTGTGATTGAGGGAGGTACAGTTTCCATACCAGTCAGTGATGCAGCCAGTCAGGATGCTCTCAATTGTGCCCCTGTAGAAAGTTCTTAGGATTTGGTGGCCCATACCAAACTTCCTCAACTGTCTGAGGTGATAGAGGCACTGTTGTGCCTTTTTCACCACACAGCTGGTGTGTACAGACCACGTGAGGTCCTCGGTGATGTAGATACTGACGTCAGTAGAGGTTAGCCCGTCTCCATTCCTCCTGTAATACACAACCAGCTCCTTTGTTTTTACAACATTGAGGGAGAGGTAAACATAACACATAGAACTAATTTCAAAAACAGGCAGAATCAGAATCAAAATCAGGTTTAATATCACTGGTATATGTCGTGAAATCTGTTGGCTTTGCAGCGGCAGTACATTGCAATACATAATAGGAGAAAAAACTGTGAAATACAATGAGTACGTATATATACAAAAAAACAGGAAATTAAAAAGTAGTGAGGTTGCGTCCATGGACTCATTGACTCATTGTCCATTCAGAAATCAGACAGCAGAGGGGCAGAAGCTATTCCTGAATCACTAAGAGTGTGCTTTCATGCTTCTGTCCCTCCTTCCTGACGGTAACAATGAGAACATCTTCGATGGTGCGGATCCTTAATGATGGATTCTGCTCTTCTGTGACATTGCTCCTGAATGTCCTGGATACTATGGAGGCTAGTCCCCATGAATGAGCTGAGTAATGTTACAGCTCTCTGCAGAATAAATAATAGCAAGGATAGCCTGAATTAAATAAAATTAATGACCCACTAACTCCAGTTTCTCCACCACTGGAGGTGAAAAATTGGTGACTGTTTGCAAATAATACATTTAAGAAAATAAAGCTGTTTAACAGAAAACTGATGTAAATAATTTTATGCCTTAACCTGGAAATTCCCTGTTAAAAAAGATTGGCCTAATCTACGGACATTATATTAAAAGATTTGCTCCAATCTACCTGCTGTTCATTTTACAAGGACATTGATTTATAAGATCCTGAGACTGGATAAATTGCAGGCTTTGGACAAGCTACCATAAATCCAAGTTAAGGAAAGAATGAAGCAACTCATTATCAATTAAACAATAAAATTCTTCAATCTTTTGTATATAACCTAAGACTTTTGCACGGTAGTGTTGTAATTTTATGTATTACACTGTACTGCTGCCACAAAAAAAAGACATACGTGAGTGATGATAAACCTGATTCTGATAAGGGTCTCTATTGTAGACTAAGTATGGGAAAGGGGACTCATTATTGGGAAAAGAGGAAAGGGGAGGGGAGGGAGTGGGAAGAACCAGAGAGACATTCTGTAATGATCAATAAACCAATTGTTTAGAATCTATTAACCTTGCCTGGTGTCTCAGGGCTGGGTGTGTCTGCACCCACTCCACCCACCCACCTCTAGCACTCCTTCTCTGCCACTTGTCCCATACTCCTTCTCTGACATTCTACCTTCGCCATTCCTGAAACCCTCTGCTCCTACCAGATCTACAAACCTGTTTTCTGTTCCACTTTGACAAATAAAGTACTGTGCAAATGTCTCGGGCACCCAAGCTATATATATGTGTGCCTAAGACTTTTACATAGTACTGTACATACCTAAAATACATACATACATACACATACATGTAGTCATAGACCACTACACCATAGAAACAGATCTTTTGGCCCATCTGTTCTATGCCAGACTATTAATCTGCCAATCTGCCAACTCCCATCGACCTGCATCAACCACCCTGGAACCATCCTCTGAGTGAAGTTCCCCTTAAACATTTCACTTTTCACCGGTAACCTCTGATCTCTAGTTCTGCTTTCTATCTATCTAGAATATAGTCTCTTCTTGTTCTTCTTGGGCACTTAGTGGAGCTTAGGCCAGTGATGACCTCTATATAAATTAAATAATAAATGCAATTAAAAGCACTACAAACCTAACCTAGTATTGCTTAAGAAATATTCAACATTTTCTTTAATTTAGTTGCTTGTGATATATTTTCTTTAAGATATTATACAGAAAGCATGAGATTTTTTTTGTTCAAAAAGCTATTCAGAAGCAACAATAGATATTTATCATGATATTCACCCAGACACACTTCAGAGAAACATATGGAAAGTAGACTGAGACGGAGAAATTATTTGGTGTTATTAGAAGTCATAGTTCCATCTATCTTGGTGCTCCTGACCGGCAGTTTACACTGTAGATATTGAGCACACAGGCTAGGCTGCTTGGATTTCCATTCTGTGTACAGATGCCAATACATTAATGGCACATAGTTGTAAAGCAATCATTTATCAGTGTGTGATTGGATCAAATTATTCAAAACCAGAATCAGAATCACTTTATTGCCAGAATGTGACACATGCCAGAATTGGTTCTGGTTTGATGCCAAGCATAAAACACAGGGCAACACCATAACAGACGACACAATAGCAACCAACAATTTACAAGTCTATGGGGCGAACAGCCATGAACAATCAACAATTAGCAGAATGATCACATCCTCAAATGTCAATAATCAAACTTAAGTAAATATGAACCTACGAACAGACTCAATAATTATCAACAGAACGAGGAGAGTAGGAAAGATCATTTAATGGATGTTGTGCATGGATATTTCATTGTACCATGAAAACCCATTCTTAAATATAATCTCCAGAGTTTCGTTCACTTGAGTGGGTTTTGTTACAAAGCTGGATAGCTACAGGAAAGAAGCTTCAGAGATTAAGTTTAAAAAATACCACTCCATTATACTAATAGGAGCATAATTATTACTTATTTATTATCATCTTGGTTTTCTTTGTGTATTTGCACTATCAGACTTTAGCACATTGGTTGACTGTCCATTCTTACGTGCAGTTTTTCATTGGTTCTATAGGGTTTTTTTTATTTACCGTGAATGCCTGCAAAAAAGGAATCTCAGGGTAGCATATGATGACGTATATGTACTTCAATAATAAATTTACTTTGAACTTTGAAAACTGTCAAATGAGCAATAACACTTCGCTATTCCTGACAACAGCTGGTGTACAAGTGTTCGTTAGGCCATGGCACCACTCAGACCAGACTACATTTTGATGTCAAATCTGTTCAATCAAAGCAGGATACAAAGGGCAGTTTAAATGGTTTTTTATGGACTAGATGGGCTGAAGGGCCTGCCTAATTCTATGCTGTAGTTTTCTATGACTCTATGACCCAAAAGAAAATAAAACAATCTTCTAACTATCCTTCTTCTCTCTCAAAGCCCTGACAACATATTTTCTCAATTTTAATCTTTGGCACCACTTCGGACTCTATTCCAAAGAAATTCTCTCCAGCTAAAGCAAAAATCTCATTCTCTCATACACATGATTTGCAACATTTAAGTGAAGGTTGGATAAGTACATGGTTAGAAGGAATATGGAGGTTTATGGTCCATGTGGGAGTCGATTGGATTAGGCAGAATAATAGTTCAGGACAGATTGGATGGGCTGAAGGGCCTGGTTCCATGTTGCATTACTGTAAAATGCTAACTCCGTTTGGATTTGTGCTTCCAGTCAGACATGCAGTTAGTGAAGAAGTCTCAGAAGTGTGAGAACCAAAAAACACACGCTCAGCTTCATACCGAGTAGTTCAGCACAGAAACAGACCCTCTGGCCCAAATGCTTTTCTGCCTAGTCTCATTGCACACACCTGGACTGTAGGTTTCCAAACTTTCCCAATCATCCACTTATCTAGTTTTCTATTAAATGCTAAAATCAAACATCCACCATTTGCACTGACAGCTCTTTCCTCACTCACACCATCCTCTGAGTGAAGGAGGTCCTCCCCATGTTTCCTTTAATTTTTCACCTTTCACCCTAAACCTGAAACTTTTAGTTGTAGTCTCACCCAACCACAGTGGAAAAGCCCGCATGCATTCGCTCAATCTATATCCGTCATAATTTTGTAAAAATTTGTGGCTGGAGATCTGCCCCACCAAACAGTCAGGGCCCCGGTTCTCCTTCCTGTTCAGAGAAAATAAGCTTGAACAATTTCATTACTTTTAAAACAAATTGGAGTCATTTATTTGAGCAGTGTGTGTATTTTTACCAACTGTTTCCTTTCTTTCCTGAACCCCAGAGTGGAATATACTCTTGCCACAGTGCCTGCTGTCCAAGTAAGTGACCAAACTGATCAGATTTGGCAGACATCTTTGGCAGCCAAAACATCCCCAACCAACTCGCCCTCCAGAGATTCACTCCTCTTCACTTTAACATCCATTTGAGACCAGCATTTTATATCTTGTACCCATCAAAATAAGAATCTGCCTCTGTGTGTGTGTGTGTGTGTGTGTGTGTGTGTGTGTGTGTGTGTGTGTGTGTGTGTGTGTGTGTGTGTGTGTGTGTGTGTATGTGTGTATGACTATGGATATGAATGTGTGTGTACTTACGTGTGTAACTGGGTGTCTGTGTCAGTGTGCATATGAGTGTAGGTATTTGTGTGTGTATGAATGTGCATGTTTATGTGAGTGTGTGTGCGTGTATGTATCTGTGTGACAGTGTCTTCATCTGTGTGTGCGACTATGTGAGTGAACATAAGAACATAAGAAATAGGAGCCGAAGTAGGCCATCTGGAGAGTCGAGCCAGCTCTGCCATTCAATAAGAAATGGCTGAGCTGGCCATGGACTCATCTCCACCAACCTGCCTTTTCCCCATAACCCTTAATTCCCCTACTATGCAAGAATCTATCCAACCTTATCTTAAATATATCTACTGAGGTAACCTCCATTGCTTCATTGGCAGAGAATTCCACAGATTCACTACCTTCTGAGAAAAGCAGTTCCTCCTCATCTCCGTCCTAAATCTACTGCCCCAAATCTTGAGGATGCGTCCTCTAATTGTAGTCTCACCTATCAGTGGAAACAACTTTCCTGCCTCTATGCTATCTATCCCTTTCATAATTTTATGTTTCTATAAGATCTCCTCTCTTTCTCCTGAATTCCAGCAGGTACAGTCCCAGGCGACTCAATCTCTCCTCATAGTCTAACCCCCTCATCTCTGGAATCAACCTGGTGAAGCACCTCTGCACCACCTCCAAAGCCACTATATCCTTCCTCAAGTAAGGAGTTCAGAATTGCACTCAGTACTCCAGGTGCAGCCTCACCAGTACCCCGTACAGTTGCAACATTACCTCCTTGCTCTTAAATTCAATCCCTCTAGCAATGAGGGCCAACATACCACTTGCCTTCTTGATAGCCTGCTGCACCTGCAAACCAATCTTTTGTGATTCATGCACAAGCACTCCCAAGTCTTCTCTCTGAAGATTCTCCAGATCTTGTGCACAATTTGCTTTTCCACTGAATTTAGAATCATCAGCAAACTTAGATACCCAGACTTGGTCCCCTCTTCCAGGTTGTTAATGTATATCATGAACAATTGCGGGCCCAGCACCAACCCCTGCGGCGCACCCCGCACCACTGATTGACAACCAGAGTAGCACTCATGTATCCCAACTCTCTGCTTTCTATTAGCTAACTAATCCTCAATCCATGCTAATACTTGACCCCCAACTCTATGCATCCTTATCATATAGATGACTTTTATGTGGCATCTTATCAAACGCCTTCTGGAAATCCAAGTAAATAACATCCGTCTGTTCCCCTCTAACCATCATATCCTCAAAGAACTCCAGTAATTTTGTCAAACAGGACCTGCTTTCACTGAATCCATGCTGCATCTGCCCAATGGATCCATTTTTTTCTGTTTGCCTCACCACTTCTTCTTCAGTGATAATTACAAGCATTTTCCCAACTATAGATATTAAACTAACTGGCCTATAGAAACATAGAAAACCTACAGTACATTACAGGTACTTCGGCACACAATGTTATGCCAACCATGTAACCTACTTTCAAAGCTGCCTAGAATTTCCTTTACTGCATAGCCCTCTATTTTTCTAACCGTGTACCCATCTAAGATGCTCTTAGACCCTATTGTATCCACCTCTACCACCTCCACCGGCAGTGCATTCCACGCACCCACCACCCTCTGTGTGGAAAACTTAACTCTGACGTCCCCCTTGTACCTACTTCCAAGCGCCCCCTTGCATTAGCTGTTTCAGCCCTTGGAAAAAGCCTCTGGCTATCCACGCAATCAATGCCTCTCATCATCTCATATGCCTCTATCAGGTCATCTCTCATCCCTCGTCGCTCCAAGGAGAGAAAGCCAAGTTCACTCAACCTATTCTCATGAGCATCCTCTCCAATCCAGGCAACAACCTTGTAAATTTCCTCTGTACTCTCTCTATAGTCTCCACATCCTTCCTGTAGTGAGGTGACCAGAACTGAACACAGTACTCCAGGTGGATTCTAACTACGGTCTTTTATAGCTGTAACATTACCTCACGGCTCCTGAACACAATCCCATGGCTGATGAAAGCCAAAACACCATTTGCCTTCTTAACAATACTGTCAACTTGTGCAGCAGCTTTGAGTGTCCTAAAGACATGGACCCCAAGATCTCACTGATCCTCCACGCTGCCATGAATCTTACCATTAATATTATATTCTGTCCTCAAATTTGACCTACTGAAAGGAACCACTTCACACTTATTTGGGTTGAACTCCATCTTCAGCTTCTCAGCCCAGTTCTGCATCCTATCAATGTCCCACTGTAACCCCTCACAACCCTCCAGACTATCCACAACACCCCCAACTTTTGTGTCATCAGCAAATTTACTAACTCACCTTTCTGGTTCTTCATCCAGGTCATTTATAAACATCACAAGCAGGAAACATTCCAGAACAGATCCCTGTGGACCACCACTAGTCACCGACCTCCATGCAGAATATGAACCATCTACAAACACCCTTTGCCTTCTGTGGTCAAGCCAATTCTGGATCCACAAAGCAAGGTCTCCTTGGATCCCATGCCTCATTACTTTCTTAAAGAGCCTCACATGAGGAACCTTATCAAATGCCTTACTGAAATCCATATGCACTACATCCATCACTCTACCTTCATTACTGTGTTTTGTTACATCCAAAAAAACATAGTTACCTGCGTTTTGTCTACATCCTGTTTTGAACAGTGGCATGACATTCACTGTCTTCCACTCTGCCCAGAGTCCAGAGAATTTTGGTAAATTATCGCCAAATCCTCTACTATAACTTCTGCCATTTCTTTAGTAACCTGGGATGCATTCCATCAGGACCAGGGGACTTATCTATCTTTAGTCCCACAAATTTTCTCAGCACAACCTCTTTAGTGATAATTATTGTATTGAGATCCTCACTGCCCATCGCATCCACAATGCACGTATATCTGTGTGGGGGAATGTGTATATTTGTCTGTAGGTCTGTTTATGAGTGTGTGTGTGAGTGTATGTGTATCTATGTAGGTGAATGAGTGTGGGACTGTGTGTGTTAGTGAATGTGTGTATACCTGTCTGACTATGTGAGCTGGAATTTTCCTTGTAATTTCCATCTCTCTGCGGATCAATGCACACAAAATGTTGGAGGAACTTAGCAGGTCAAGGCAGAACCTATGAGGAGGAATAAAGAGGAAATATTTCAGGCTGAGACCTTTCTTTGGGACTGGAGGGGGTACGGTGAGGACAATGTCTGAATCTTCTGAGGGGGAAGGAGGACAACTGGAAGGAGATGGGTGAAACCAAGTAAGTGAGGGAGGGTGGATGAAGTAAGAAGCTGGGAGGTGATAGGTAGGAAAGGCAAAGAATTGGAGAAGGAGAGTGAACCATGGGAGAAAAGGAAGGAGAAGGAGTGGCAGGGGAGGTGACAGACAGATGAGGAGAAATGGTAAGAGGGGAACCCAAATGGGGAATGGAAGAAAAGGCAAGGGGAAAAAGTTGCCAAAAATTGGAGAAATTGATGCTCATGCTGCAAATAAGTAAATACCGTAAATACATAGGTCAGTAAATAAGTAAGTAAAACAGAGAACACGAGTTGTCGTGTTCTTGAAAGTAAGTGAATAGGTTGTAGAATTAGCTCAGAGCTGAGGTGAGTGAATTTATCCGTACTATTGACAATGATGTACCCAGTAAGAATAATGTTTGCTGAATTAAATAATATAGCAGAGACCATCTGGAGGATATGAGTCACCAGGCAGAACTGTCCTTCAGGATTCCCTGCTCTGCTCTGTCTCTAATAATCCTCTGGGCAACTTGACACGGGAGGGTATTTTCCTTTGAAGCAGCTGCCAGGGGCTGCGTCCTTGGAACCACACCAGTCCAGACAGTGCAGTGCTGTGTCTGGACCTGATCGTTCATGAAATCCAAACACCTCAGCCTTATTATTCTCTTCTCTGCCCTGGTCAGAGTAACAGTGGAAGAATTAGACATTAGTCCTGCTGAATTAACAGAAAACGAAAGTTGAATCCCTCACAGGGGATGACATGCTGTTGTTGTTCAGCAAACCGGGTCTGTAAGAGCTTTGCAAAATGTTGCATTTCTACCCAGAAGCTGACTCTGCATTGTCAGTCTTTTCCGAGCATTTTTTTTTATTTTATTTGAGATTCAGTGCAGAGTAGGCAGTCAGGCCCTTCGAGCCACGCCACTCAGAAATCCCCAAATTTAACCCTAGTCTAATCGCAAGCCAATTTACAGTGACCAATTAACCTACCAACGAGTATGTCTTTGGACTGTAGGAGGAAACGGAAGCACCCGGAGGAAACCCATGGGAGAACGTATAAACTGTTTACCGGCAGCGGTGGGGATTAAGCTCAGGTCACCTGCACTGTAAAGTGTTGTGCTAATCATTACACTACCGTGCTGCCTCTGGAGTTAGTCAGAGTCATGCAGCATGGAAGCAGATCCTCTGGCCCAATTGGTTCATGCTGGCCACAACATCCCACACCCCCCCCCCCCCATGACCTCCCGTTGCCTGCATTTGGCCCATAATGCCCCAGGCTCCTTCCTTCCGTGTACCCATCCAAATGCCTTTTAAATGCTGCAATGTTACCCAAATCGGCCACTCCTTCTGGCAGCTCATTCCAGTTACTCTCTATCCTTCCTGTAAAGAAGGTGCTTCTCAGGTCCCATTTAAATCGCTCTCCTCTTCTATTGTATCTTGATACTTGAGTCCACTGAACTCCGGAGGCCTGGAGAGAGTCTGTGCTGGGGGTAGAGGATATGGGTGCATTTGTGGGAGGGAGGTAATGGGCTTGATTTGCTATTGTTGTTTTGTTGTTATTTTCTGTTGCCCACGATCGACTCTATTTCTCTCCGATCTCATTGATTAAAACGTCAAGCAAGATTGAACTCAGCGAGGACGAGAGTAGAAGATGAGCGGCTGCTCGCTCCTCCTTTTTTTGTTGCGATTTTGAGTGAATTTGTTTGGGATGGACTGGCTCCACGGCTTGTAGTCAATGAATGACACAGTGCTAAATTGAACTGAGCTGAACTAAACTGAACATTCCTAGACTGCTTCAATGACTCTGTGGTTTGACGTTTTATATTTTGCGTTTTTTGCCGTTTGAACAATTCGTTCTTTTTTGGCGCATTGAGTGGTTGATGTCTTCTTTATGCGGGTTCCATGGTGTTTCTTATTTCCTTGACTATCTGTGGGAAGACAAATCTCAGGTTTGCATCCTGCATACATACTTTGATAATGAATATTTGGATCTCTCTTTTTGCCTGTGTTGTTCTGCGAATATGGTGACATGTTATGTTGGCAGTGGACTGTGTGGTGGCACTCACATGCTGTCCCTAGCGCAGCATTAGGTTATGTTGATTGTTAACGCAAACGACACATTTCACTGAATGCTTCAATGAATATGGGATAAACTCATGAACCTGAATCTGTGCCCTCTAGTTTTGAACTCCCCACACCTGCGGGAAGGTCTATGACCGCCCATACCCTTATGAAATTATACATTTCTGTGAGGTCTCCCCTCATTCCCTTATGCTCCAATGAATAGACTCAACATGGCCAATATCCCCTTATTAAGACCTTAAAATCATAAGACCTTAAGACATAGGAGCAGAATTAGACCATTCGGCCCATCATGTCTACTGCGCCATTTCATCATAAACTGATCCACTTTCCTTCTCAACCCCATCCTCCTCCCCTTTCCCCATAACCTTTCATACCCTGGATAATCAAGAACCTATCAATCTCCACCCTCCATCTATTCAATGATTTTCCCCCCCCCCATCCACCTGTGGCAACAAATTCCACAAATTCACCACCTCTGGCTAAAGAAATCCCTCCTCATCTCTGTTCTGAATGGATGCCCCTTTATTCTGAGCCTGTGCCCTCTGGTCTTAGACTCCCACACTATTTGAACATTCTTTCTATATCCACTCTATCTAAGCCTTTCAACATTCGATAGATTTCTATGAGATCCCCCCCATTTTTCTAAATTGTAGTGAGTACAGATCCAGAGCTCCTCATACAATAACCCTTTCACTCCCAGAACTCAGACCTTCTTGCCCAGGCATCATCCTCAAATAACTCTTCCAGTTTGACAATGTCTGTTAGCTTTCCGTTTTGCTGAGTTATGCTTTCTTAATCTCAGAGAAGATGCTCTGTTTCTGAATAAATAGCTCACTGCCTGTGTTGTGATAGCATGCGCTCTCGCCCATTGTTTGTAATCAGTGGTATGCCCCTAGCCAAATGACTCTGACAATGGTTAACAGAGAGGTGTTACTTTCCCTCTCTCCCATGGGTTCTGTTCAATGGACCAAAACAATCCCCACAGAGTTCTTTGATGATAACAGTCCGATATCTCCACAAAGACAACAAAGTTAACTTAGACAGAAGAGATTCTGCAGATGCTGGAATTCAGAACAATGCACACAAAATGCTGGAGGAACTCAGCAAGTCAGGTAGCATCAATGGAAAGGAATAAACAGTTAATGTTTTGCTCTGAGAGCCTTCATCAGGACTGGAAGGAAAGGATCCAAATGAAGAGTAAACTCTCCATTTCCCTCCACGGAGCCTTCTGACCACCTGAGTTCCTCCAGAATTTTGCAGTTTTTTACATTGCTTTCTAAGAGTTTGTCTTTGAAGTCAGCTCAGTCTGCTCCACAGCTAAACCGTGAGTTTATCTATCCTAAAGGAAATAGAATTCTTAAATTCTCTCCCTCAGAGGCAGAGTGGAGACAGCAGGGCCCAAACCTAAGAGGAAGGAACAAGCTGATGTTTGACGAATATAAACACCAGGTCACATTGGAAAGGTCGGATAAAGACCAAATAGAGGCAGCGGGGCCCGAGCACTAGAGGGTATCGAAGCAACAGGGCCTGGGTCTGAGAACAAGGATCAAGACAGGGTTTGGCTGATTCAAGTGCAGGGTCAGGATGTCAAGGTCAGAGGAGAGGGACAGGCCAGTGTTCAGCATGTTGCTCATTGAGGTTTACACATCTCTGCATTGAACTGAGGCTGTGGCCTGCAACTCATGGTTTTGATCTGGCTGCAGTGATGATCTGGCTCCGTGGCTATGAACTCACTTTCATAAACTTTAGTTCTGAATATTACTTGCTTACTTTTTATTGTTTGCATGATTTATTTACCTTTTGCACACTGGGTGTTTGACAGTCTTCTGTTTTTTTAAACAGGTTCTTTTGGGTTTCCTTGCTTTGTGGCTGCCTGCAAAGGGACAAGGTTATATGAAGTATATATAATTTGATTATGTGTACTTTGAACTTTGAGTGGGAGCTGGCATGGGGACAAATCCAGTTTTTAAGATTTGGTTGAGCAAGGACTGTGGTAGTGCAATGACTTGAGTCATGTATGATGACTAAGTGCTTATTCCCTTCATGGATCTGGATGATGAGGTGGTAAATTGGATTAGTAAGTATGCCGATGATACTAAGGTAGGAGGTGTTGTGGATAATGAGGTGGGTTTTCAAAGCTTGCCGGGAGATTTATGCCGGTTAGAAGAATGGGCTGAACGTTGGCAGATGGAGTTTAAAGCTGAGAAGTGTGAGGTTCTACACTTTGGCAGGAATAATCCAAATAGAACATACAGAGTAAATGGTAGGGCATTGAGGAATGCAGTGGAACTGAGAGATCTAGGAATAACAGTGCATAGTTCCCTGAAGGTGGAGTCTCATGTAGATAGGGTGGTGAAGAAGGCTTTTGGAACGCTGGCCTTTATAAATCAAAGCATTGAGTACAGAAGTTGGGATGTAATGTTAAAATTGTACAAGGCATTGGTAAGGCCAAATTTGGAATATTGTGTACAGTTCTGGTCACCGAATTATAGGAAAGCTATCAATAAATTAGAGAGGGTGCAGAGACGATTTACTAGGATGTTACCTGGGTTTCAGCACAGAGAAAGGTTGAATAAGTTAGGTCTCTATTCATTGGAGTGTAGAAGGTTGAGGGGGGATTTGATCGAGGTATTTAAAATTTTGAGAGGGATAGATAGAGTTGACGTGAATAGGCTGTTTCCATTGAGAGTAGGGGAGATTCAAACGAGAGGACATGATTTGAGAGAGGGGGCAGAAGTTTAAGGGAAACACGAGGGGGTATTTCTTTACTCAGAGTGATAGCTGTGTGGAATGAGCTTCCTGTAGAAGTAGTAGAGGCCAGTTCAGTTGTGTCATTTAAGGTAAAATTGGATAGGTATATGGACAGGAAAGGAGTGGAGGGTTATGGGCTGAGTGCGGGTAGGTTGGACTAGGTGAGATTAAGGGTTCGGCACGGACTAGGAGGGCCGAGATGGCCTGTTTTCGTGCTGTGATTGTTATATGGTAATATGTTTATATGGAGAATTCCTATGTGTGAATTTGTTTAACATGGGGAGGCTGATGCATGGGCAGCCACCACACGGTCCTTGACAGATCAGGGTCAGGGTCCAGTGGCATGGAGTGCAAGATGACTGGGGAAGCCTTCACAACCATTGTGATGTGTCTTTCAACAGATCTACTTTTGAGGTCTTAGTTGGATCGCACTTTGTCTGGGACCTCCCCCTTAACCTTACCGCCAAGTTCCTGATGCCATCTCTCCTGGGATCTTAGGAAGCTCACAAGCCTCTTCACCATGACCAGGTGACATTCCTCAGAGAAGCACCAAAGACAGATGGCCAGTTGGAGTGAAGGTACTAAAATGTAGCCACAATCTAATTTGATGGTGAAGTAGAGAACAGGGAGTGAAGGACATCAATATTTTAATGGAGAATCTAAAGGCTGAGGACGTTGAAACCTGGAGCAACAAAGTAAGTGCTGGAAGAACTTGGTGGATCAGGCGGCATCCATGTGGCAGACATATGGTCAATATTTCAAATTAAAAACCCTGCATCAGGCTCATTAACCTATTTGTCCACAACCAGGACTGTTCTGGTGAACCCATTGTCTTGCCCCCTGAACCCACCCCCTTACACCCCATCTCTATCCTGTCTCTCCTTGTCTAGTCAATTCCTACCTACAACAACTAAAAGCTGGAGATCTCAGCAGGCCAGGCAGCATTTATGGAGGGGCATAAACATTCAACATTTAGGCTAAAATCCTTCATCAAGACTCGAAAGGAAGGGGGCAGAAGCCAGAATAAGTTGGGCAGAGTGGAAGGAGTACAGGCTGGCAGACAATAGGTAAAACCAAGTGAGGGGCTTGGTAGATGAGTTGGGGAGGGGAGGGGAGAGGAAGAAAGAAGATGGGCATTGATAGGTGGAAGAGGTAAACGGCTGAAGAAGGAATCTGATAGGACAGGAGGGTGGACCATGGGAGAAAAATAAGGGAGAAGGGAACCAGTAAGAGATTGTGGTCAGCTGAGCAGAAGAGAAGGGGTATGAGGGGGGCTTACTGGGGAATTGAAAAAGAGAGAAGAGGAAGTGGGAAGACATTACCAGAAGTTAGAGAAATATGTTCATGCTGTCAGTTTGGAGGCAGCCCAGATGGGATATGAAATGTTGCTCCTCCAACCTGCAAGTGGCTTCATCATGGTGGTAGAGGCACTCATAGACTGACATCGCACCTACTTCACACCTCCATCCAGTACACCTCTCAAGTCCTCCACCATTTTGGCAACTTCAGTTCTCTGACCCCAACTGTCTCATCTTCACCAATGACATCCCAATCTTCATACATCTCCATCTTCCATCAGGAAGGTCAAAGGGCCCTCTGATTATCTGGAACTAAAAGCCAACAGTTCCTTTCCACTGACAGCTCATGAATCAGAACTCATGGTTTTCTATGTCTTTGTATTGCTGTGGTGTGCAGTTCCTAGCAAAGAGCAGGGAAAAGGCCTGAGATGTTGCTAGACACTGGACACTAGAACACTACAGCACAGTACAGGCCCTTTGGCCCTCCATGTTGTGCTGACCTATATATTCCCTAAAAAATAAGTACTAGACCCACACTACCTTGTAACCCTCTATTTTTCTTTCATCCATGTGTCTGTCCAAGAGGCTCTTAAATACCCCTAATGTTTTAACCTCCACCGCCATCCCTGGCAAGTCATTCCAGGCACCCATAACCCTCTGTGTAAGAAACTTACCCTTGATGTCTCCACTAAACTTCCATCCCTTAATTTTGTACATATGCCCTCTGGTGTTTGCTATTCGTACCCTGGGAAACAGGTACTGGCTATCCACTCTATCTATGCCTCTCATAATCTTGTAGACCTCTATCAAGTCCCCTCTAATCCTTCTACGCTCCAAAGAGAAAAGTCCCAGCTCTGCCAACCTTGCCTCATAAGACCTGTTTTCCAATCCAGGCAACATCCTGGTAAATCTCCTCTGCACCCTCTCCTAGTGCTGTTGTGGCACTACGAAGTAGCCAAATAAACCTTCTTTCAAACTCATTCATCTATCGTTCTGTTAGAGGTTAACTAAAGAGCAGCGTTAGGTTGCCAGATGGATACAGCTCAGCGATGCTGCTGATAAGTGTTCAAGGTAAAATAAAAACAGTGCAAAAGTCATTTGGCATGGGTTCATTTCTGCCCCTGGCCCTCTAGTCTGTGCAAAGATCGCGTTACTACACAATCTATCCACACCACATTTTTATAATCACTTCAAACGCATTGCAATCCATTCAAGCACCCCTTTCTTCCAGCTGTCCAAGCATAGTTCCTTCTACATTACATCAAGGAGGTTAGCGATTGAATCAAGGGAGATTCTTAGCAAAAACCAAGTGCAAATAACCCAAGCAGCCCACCGTTCCCCCTCCCCTCACCCAACCCAGCCATTGTTGAGCAAAGGAAAGCATGTGATGGAAAATAACTGCATGTATATCCTGAATTATTATTTTAGGTATTCAGGAAGGAAGTTACTGAGGAATGTGTGTAAATGAAATCACTGACAGTACTGGTTAGAATTCAACTTACCAGGGATTTATTGGGCAGGTGTGAACTCAATTAGTGAAACTTGCATTTGTCATTGCACAGTTTTAATAAAGAGAGGGGAAATCGAGTGTCAACTTAAGCAGGGAAAGAGGCCCAACTGGTTACGAATAATGAGGTTAATCCCTGGCGGGGAGGGGGGGGGAGCGGCACGGTTGGTGGATGGGTGATTTAAACTGACTGGGGGTAAAAGCAGGTGTATACCTGACTGATGATAGAATAGGTGGATGGTTTCTGCCCATAGAGCATAGGAGCAGAATTAGGCCATTTGAACCATCACGTCTGCTCGGCTATTCCATCAGCCAACAACCTCTGCTTTAAATATACCCAGTGACTTGGCCTCCACAGCCGTCCGTGGCAATGAATTTTTCAGATTTACCACCCCACCACTCTCTGGCTAAAGAAATTCTTCTTTATCACAGTTCAAAGTGACATGCTTCTATTTTGACGCTGTGCCCTCTGGTCCTACAGTCCACGCCCCCTGCCCCCACTGTAGGAAATATCCTCTCCAGATACACTCTATTTAGGCATTTCAATATTCAGTAGATTTCAATAAGATCCCTAGTGAGATGATATCGGATATCCACTGTTGGTGGATAGGATAGGATATCAGATATAGGATAGGATAGGTGGTGGATAGGATATTGGATATCCTATCGGTGGATAGTCTCTGACAGTGAATAGGTTGGGGTTTTAAATCCTGTAAGCAGATTGCACCCACAACGGGATTTGGATACTGGGAGTTGACTGAGGTACTTTGCTAAGGGGTACCATCCCTTTGGAGATGGTGGAAGTAATGGAGGATGATGTGTTGGATGCAGAGACTGATGTTGCGGTATGTAAGGACGAGAGGAACTCTATCACTGTGAAGGCAGTGGAAACATGGGATGGGCACAGATGTTTGGGAAATAGAGGAGATGCGGTGAGGGCTACGTCCATGGTGGAGGAAGGGAAACCCCATTCTTGGACGAAGGAGGATATCTCGCATGTCCTGGAAAAGAAAGCATCATCCTGGGAACAGAAATGAAGGAACTGAGAAGAGGGAATTGCATTTTTACGAGAGACAAGATGGGAAGATGTATAGTCAAGATAACGGTGGGAATCGATAGGTTTATAAGGGATGTCGGTCGACAATTCATCTCCAGAGATGGAGACAGAGAGCTCAAGAAAGGGGAACAAGAAATGGAGCAAGTGAATTTAAGAACAGGCTAGTAGTTAGAGACAAAGTTGATTAAATTGATGGTCTCAGCATGGAAGCATGAAGCATCACGAATGCAGTTGTCAATGTGGCAGAGGAAGAGTTGGGGAGGATTACTGGGGAAGGTTTAGAACATAGACTGTCCTATGTAGTCAACAAAGATAGCATGAGGGTTTATACTTGGCAAAGAATAGAATACAGAGCTAAATCTTTACCATAGAAGGGTCTGGGACTTATATCTAACAGCGGTGGTAAAAGCTGATGGGCCCATGTGATATCTGAGAATAAGGAAATTACATGATAAGGAGGGGTAACCAAACTCTCAAGCTTTAGGGACATAGCAACAGAGAGTAAGATGGAAGAATGAACAACCTGTTGGAAGCACTCATCAGGTCAAGCAACGTCTGTGGGGTGGGGGGAGGGAGCAGCTTCTTTCCCTCTGTCTTAACATTTCTGCACAGTCCATGAACCCATGAACGTGACCTTTTATTCCTTTCACTATTTATTTTTGTAATTTATAATATTTTTATGACTTTGCAGTGTTCTGCTGGCTGCATAAGTCAGAGATAATAAATCTGATTCTGCTGCTGGTTTTGTTGTGAACCCAGATTGCTTGTCTCCATTGTTAACAGAAGTGGATCAACAGTGGTGAGATGGCAGTGCAGACTCGATGGGCTAAATGGCCCAATTCTGCTCCTATATCTCACAGTCTTATGGTCTAAATAAATAAACAACACTTGAAAAAGAGCTTCACTGATATCTTGTTCAACGTCAGCATAACATCACAGATCTGGTATTGAATCATTTGGAACTGCTGCACACACAGTTTCTAGTTTGCAAAATGTCAGAGGCAGATTTGTACATGTTGACATGATTCTTTAGTGAGTTTAGTGTTATTCAGTGTAGAGGAATGCACTTCTAGAGAGCAATAATTAACAGCTTAGGGATGCGAAACAGGCTGCGATTATGGCTTGGATGTTAATATTTCTTTTGGTACAGAAGACAATGCATAGAAAATGTGAACAACTTCTATAACTCACAGAGTCCTGTCATAACAGAAGCAAAAGATTTTTATACAAGCGGCATTTGGACATCTGGTTTCATTCATAGACTTTCCAATCAGGTTGAAAGTTCTCCTGTCTTGTCTTTTAAGCAGACGGTAGGAATCCTGCCAACAGACTACTGAATTATTGAAACTAATCTTTACTGATGGTTATAAGGTTGATGCTAAGACTGGTCACAGCTCCTGTTGTCAGTCAGGAAGCTGCGAATGTTTATGTCAAAACAGAAAGAACTGGAAGCACTCAATGGGTCAGGCAGCATCTGGGGAGTGAGAAACACTTAATGTATCAGGTGTAACACCCTCAATCTCAAACTATATTGGATCTAACTAACCAGTTCTTTAGTCACATTCAATCTGGACTTGAGTTGGTGCTGACCCCCACATGACCCCCTCCCGCATCCTGTGCTCACTTGGCAGAAAACAAGCTCTGTTGTAGCCGAGTGAAGATTTCAATGGACTCAGGGTCTGTACTATTTTTTTTTTTGCATGGTTGTACTTTAATGATATCCTATATGTGCTTGCTATTTTGTATGTGCGAGGTTCAGGCCTCATGCCTCAACGTCGCTTCTTTACGACTGCAAGGAGAGGCATTGGAGCTGAGAGCTCCACTGGGGGTGGTGTGCAGCTATGTCCTGGCTGGAGTCGGTGCGACCACCCTCTCCCCCACCCCGTGTTCACTTGGCAGAGCACAAGCTCTGCTCTGATGTGGACATCTGCAGATTTCAGCGGTGTTGGATGACTCAAGTTTGGACTCTTTTAGTACGTGGTTGTACCTTTCTATTTTGCATGTGCTATGTGTGACTTTGGTACGGTATTGTGTTTTGCACATTGTCCCAGAGTAACCCTATTAATGGGTATTCCTGTATGGTTGAATGACAATTAAACTTGAATTGAATTGAAATTTTTTTGAGAAACTTTTTCTCCCCCTTTGTCATCAGATTTCTGAGTAGTCCATGAATACTTGAACACTACCTCACTATTCCTCTTCTGCAATATTTACTTATTTATTGTAACTAATAATTCCGTGCAGTATCTCAATAAATAAATAAATCTGGTGATTTGCTGAGATGTGGCCACACTTTCTGCACTGTTGTGTGCACCATTTCCAGGATTACAATTGTAATTTGGATGTTCCAAAACATAGCAGCAGAATTAGACAATTCAGTCCATCGAGCCTGCTCCGCCATTCCATCATGGCTGATCCTGGATCCCACTCAACCCCATACACCTGCCTTCTCACCATATCCCTTGATGTCCCTGGAATCTATCAAATTCCACTTTGAAATTCCACTTCCACTTGGACTCCACGACAAGGCATTCCACGGACCCTTTACTCTTTGGCTAAAGAAAATCTTCCTTACTTCTGTTCTAAAAGGTAACCCTTCAATTTTCAGGCTGTGCCTTCTAGTTCTAGATACCCCCACCAGAGGAAACATCCTCTCTACATCCACTTTATCTGGTCCTTTCAACTTTCGGTAGGTTTCAGGGAGATCCACCAAACCCCACATTATTCTAAATTCCAGTGAGTACAAGCCCAAAGCTGCCAATTGCTTCTCATATGTTAACCCCTTCATTCACAGACTCATGCTTGTGAACCTCCTCTGGAGATTCTCCAATGATAATACTTCCTTTCTGTGTTAAGGGGCCCAAACTGTGACAATACTCCAAGTGCAGCCTGAATAGTGTCTTATACACATTGTAAGACACAACTGTTCATTGGTGGCAAAGACCCACCACATAAATGCACATCCTTTCCTCTCTCCTGTATGCTTAAAAACTGTCCATTTCCTCCAGAGAACTTTAAAAAAACAAAGCCCTTCTGAAGATGGACTATTCTTCAACTGTTCCCAATTTTCAAGGGAAAACTTCCTTGAATCTCTTTTAAAGTCATTTATAAGAAGATCAAAGCAAACTGTATATGTTTTTAATGTGGTTGCCTTCAACCTTTGACTCCACATGTTGGGATATTACTGACAAGTGTCACGTGGGTGCTATGGACACGTTGTGCATGTGGTTCAGAGGAGATCTGTTCAAATAGTTGGTGTGCCTACCCTTTGATCTTCACATCTGGTATAGCATAGATTCTCCCTACAATGCAGATAATTAAGTTTGTTTAACCAGACTCAGTGAGATCCCCATTATATTCAGAGATTAGCTCCATACGATTAGCTTTCACGATCACATTTACATTTAAACATAGAGTGAAATAAATTTCTTTGCATCAACAAGCAACACAGTCCAAGTGTTGTGCTGAGGGCAGCCCACAAATATCACCATGCTTCCAGCACTAACATAGCACGTCCCCATTTACTAATCCTAACCTGTATGTCTTTGGAATGTGGGAGGAAACTCACCCAGTCACAGGGAGAAGATATAAATTCCTTACAGCCAGTGGAGGTGATCACTGGCAATATAAAGCGTTGTGCTAAGCAGTATGCTACAATGACAATCCACCTTCATGCCAGTCTCTTCTGTCTCGTGGGTATCAGCTTGGCTCAGTTTGAAATACTTCCCAACTATTTTGAGAAGCGAGCCTACTTCCACTGGAGCTCCTGAAATATATAGTACTCAACCCAGAGGGCTTTAAAAGTAAAAACATCAGAGATTCTGCAGGTGTTATAAATCCAGAGCAACTCACACAAAATTCTGAAGGAACTCAGCAGGTCAGGCAGCACCTATGGAGGGGAATAAGTAACTGATGTTTCGGGCTGAGACCCTTCATCAGGACTAGAAAGGAAAGGGGAGAGCCAGAAAAAAAGTGGGGGAGGGGATGGAGTACAAGCTGGCAGGTAATAGGTAAAGCCAGGTGAGGGAGGAGATGGGTAACTGAGTGAGGGGAAGATGAAGTAAGAAACTGGGAGGTGATAAGTGGAAGAGGTAAAGCGATGATGAAGAAGAAACCTGATAGGAGAGCAGAAGTCGCTTTGAAAGTAGTTTATCTGGTCATTATCCCATTGCTACTTGAAGGATCAGTTGGGACATGTCAGCTGTTTGATAGGCCAAATGGCCTAATTCTACTCTTAGGGCTTATGTGTTATGATATCATGGACCCTATTCACTGAAGTTTAGAAGAATGAGAGACAATCTTATTAAGAAATGTAATATTCTCCAGAGGATGCTGATTCTTGAAACTGTGGCAACTAGCTACTGCTGGGGGCCTCAGTGAACTGAACAGAATCTGTGAAGAAAGGAATTGTCAATGTTTTGGCTTGAAACCTGGAAGCAGAGAAGAGAGAGAGCCATAGAAGAAACAGAGGGCATCAGGACCTTCCTGAATTAAGGAGAGAGTTGCATGGACTGGATATTAATAGTGAAAATGAGAAACAGCCTCCCTTCCGAAGTATGTGTGTACATTGCTCTCTATACCTCAGTGCCTGTGACAATAATAAACCAGTTTATCAAGTTAACTTTCTGTTCGAGTGCTTAAAACTACAACTTTGTTTTTTTAGATGATAAAACATAGAAGCAGAATTAGACCATTCAGCCTTTCAAGCCTGCTACACTATTTCATCATTACTGATTTATTTTCCCTCAATTCCCTTCTCCTCAGAACCATTGATGGCCTGACCAATCAAGAATCTATCACCCTCTGCCTTGAAAATACCTGATGACTTGGCAATGAATTCCTCAGATTCACCACTCTCCGGCTAAGAAATTCCTCCTCAACTCTGTTCTAAATGGACGTCTCTCTATTCTGTGGCCACGTCCTCTGGTTCTAGAATTCCACACTACAGAAAACATTTCTCCACAGCCATTTCCACTCTATTTAGGTCTTTCAATATTAGATAGGTTTGAATGAGAACGCCACTCATTTTTCTAAATTCCACAAATACAGGCCCAGAGCCAGCAAATGTTGCTCATGCATCAGTCTTTCATTCCCGGAATGTTTCTTGTGAATCTGCTCTGTACCCTCTCCAATGCCAGTGTATCTTTTCTTAGATAAGGGGCCCAAAAGTGCTCACAATATTCCAAGTATGGTCTGACTTATAAAGCTTCAGCATTACATCTTTTATTTGATTAACAATTTTAATTTCTTTACACTGATAAAACATTGTGCCACCAATGTATTTTCTATTGTTGGTAATGCAGCTTAAAAGTGTGTATATATAAAATTAAAATATGTGAGTAATCTGCTTAACTGATCACCCATTGGCAGAAAGCATACACAAGATTCAACTAGTCAATGAGACATCAAATGTCCAGAGTTAGTGAATGGTAGGGCACTGATGAGTGCAATAGAACAGAGGGTTCTGGTAAAACAGATCCATGACTCCTTGAAAACAATGTCACAGGTAGATAAGGTCAAAAGAAAGCTTTTGGCATATTGGCCTTCTTAGATCAAAGTCTGCAGCAACAGACACAAGACACAAACAGCTGGACGAACTCAGCAAGCCAGGCAGCATCAATGAAAAAAGAGTATAATCGATGTTTTAGGCCAAGAAGGGTCTCGGCTTGATACATCAACTGTTTACTCTTTTCCCTAGATGCTGCCTGACCTACTGAGCTCCTCCAGTATTTTGTGTGTTGTTCCTGTTGCTTGAATTTCCAGCATCTGTAGATTTTCACTTGTTTATGAGTACAGCAGTTGGGATATTATGTTGAAGTTGTATAAGACACTGGCGAGGCCTAATTTGGAATATTGTTTGCAGTTCTCATCACCTACTTACAGGAAAGATATCAGTCAAATTGAAAGAGTGCAAGAAAAATTACAAGGATATTGCCAGAAGAGAGGACCTAATTTAAGGGAAAAGTTGAATGCATTGGGATTTTACTCCTGAGTGTAGGAGAATGAGAGGAGTTTTGATAGAGGTGTACCTTATTATGAAGGGTATAGATAGGATAAATGCAAACAGGCCTTTTCCATTCTGGTTGGGTGAAACTAGAATTAGAGGTCCTGAGTTAAGGGTAAAGTAAAGTATTAAATAAGGACCTGAGGCGGAACTTCATTCAGAGTGTGGAACGAGTTGTCAGCAGAAGTGATGGACATAGGTTTGTTTGCAACATTTGAGACGTTTGGGTGAGCATGTGGACAGGAGTGGTATGAGTGGTGGGGGTGCTATGGTCCAGGTGTGGGTTGACAGAACTAGGCAGAATAACAGTTCAGTACAGATTAGATGGGCCAAAGGGACTACATCTATGCTGTAGTGACTCTGGGATGACTCTGGGATCCCTCTGAATTCAGGGATTTTTTGCACTCTCTCTCGTACGTCTCTGTCCATTAACAAAAGATGGACACTGTCCATGCCAGTGAAAGTGGTGGATGTGTGGTCGATTTCAACATTTAAGAGAAATTGATGGGAGGGGTATGGAGGTATATAGCTGCAGGTTAAATGGACTAGGCAAAATATCAGTTTGGCACAGACCAGATGACCCAAAAGACCTGTTTCTGGGCTGCAGTGTTCTATGACTCTACTGTTGCATTGAGTGGAAGAAAAATAATCAGTAGATCTACCATTGCTGTGAACTCACATCTACTTCCAAGCATTCTCAAATTTCTACACACAAGATATTCTGCAAATGCTGGAAATGCAGCACAACACACACACAAAATGCTAAAGGAACTCAGCAGGCCAGGCTGCGTTTGTGGAGGGGAATAAACTGTTGATTCTTCAGGCCAAGACCCGAAACATCAATGGTTAATTCCTTTCCACGGCCCTAAAGATCAAATTATAAAGGAATAGAATTTGTCCAATCAGCTGTTGGATCTGCTCTGCCATTCCATCATGGCTGGTTCATTGTCTCCCTCAAACCCTTTCTCCTGCCTTCTTCCCATTACCTTTAACACCCTTACCAATCAAGAAAGCATATCAACCTCCATAGATCCCGTCTGCCCTGGTGAGCTCCAGGTGCAGGTCAATGGGACTAGCAGAGTAACAGTTTGGCACAAAGTGGGTGAGATGGGCTGTGCTAATGCCACTTGGTTCTCAGAAACGGGATGTTGGAGAGAGAGCTGGATTTATTCATTCGGAGATATAGCAGAGTAACAGGTCCTTCTGACCCAATGAGCTCACAATGCCCAGTTACACACACGTGACCAATTTGCTCAGTTACCTGTACAGCTCTGGAATGAGGGAGGAAACCTACAGGGTACACGGAGAGCATAACACAGAGGTGGGAATTCAGTCTGGGTCTATAAGCACAGTAATAGTGTTGCACTAATTACTGCACTACCGATGCCTACCTGAGCTAATCCCCTTTACCCCCATTTGGCCCACATGCCTCCAATGCGCTTCTGTCCAAATAACTTTTAAATGCTGTTATTGTAGCTCATGCACTTACTCTGGCAGCTCATTTCATCGACACACCACCTTCTGCAAGTTGACCCTGTGGTGCATTTTAAGCCTTTCTCCTTTCATCTTAAAACAATATCCTCTTGTTTTTGCTTCCCCTTCCCTGCAAAAAGTCTGTGTACTGCATGTAGGTGTACATTCTCTCTCTCTCTCTCTCTCTCACACACACACACACACACACACACACACACACACACACACACACACACACACACACACACACACACACACACACACACACACACACACACACACACACACACACACACCATTTACACAAGAGATTCAGTAGATGCTGAGAATCCAGAGCAACACACACTCAAAATGCTGGGGAAACTCAGCTGGTCAGGCAGCATCTGCAGAGAATAAACGGTTGACATTTTGGGTCAAGACCGGAAAGGAAGGGGTAAAAAGCAAGAATAAAAAGGTGGGGGGAGAGGAAGAAATAAAAGCTTGAAGGTGACAGGTGAAGCCAGGTGAGGGGAAGGTAGGTGGGTGGGGGGAGGGGAAATAAGGTGATAGGTGGAAGAGGCAAAGGGCTGAAGATGAAAGAATCTGATAGGAGAGGAGTGAACTATGGAAGAAAGGGAAGGAGTAAAGAGGTGATCACAGGATGAAGAGAAGAAAAAAGATAGGAGAGGAGCTAGAATAGAAAATTGAAAATGGGGGGAGAGAGAAAATTACTGGAAGTTAGAGAAATCTCTAACTTCTTCAAAGAGCTGGTAGCTCTTGACATAAGTAGCTGGGTGATTCCATAATTGTGGGATAATTTGGAGATTGCAAGTGAGGATAATTGTCCATGTGGCTGCCAGAAATTAGGAGGATCGTTTGTCAGCCTGTGCCCTGACTGACTGCTGAGTCTTTATCAGTGACACTCTCAATCTGCCCTTCCTGCAGCAAGTAGAAATACCACTCTTCTCTCTGCAGAAAACCATCAAGTCACAGAGTCATCTCGGCTACAAATCACTTGAGAGTGAGTGTGAGAAAAAGAGAGAGGGAAAGAGAGAGAGAGAGGAAGAGAAAATGAAAGAGAGGGAAAGCGAGAGAGTGGGTGAGAGAGTTGGAGACAGACAGAGAAAGCAAGAGAGAGAGTAAGGAAGAGAAAGTGAGAGAAGAGAGAGAGAGAGAGAGAGAGAGAGAGAGAGAGAGAGAGAGAGAGAGAGAGAGAGAGAGAGAGAGAGAGAGAGAGAGAGAGAGAGAGAGGGAGAGAGAGTTGTACCGTTAAGCATTCTGTGCATGCTTTGCTTCCCCGGTATGTGTGACGAAAATTGTGGGCTACCTCCAGCACATCCTTGGGAGTATTGGCTATGAAGGATAAATTTGAAGCTTGAATCTTGAATCTGAAGAGAGAGGGAGAGAGAGAGATAGAAACAGACAGAAAAACAGGGACAAAACCAGAGAGTGAGAGAAAGAGGGAGAGAGAGACAAAGAGAGACAGACAGACAGGGACAAAAAACAGAGAGTGAGACAGAAAGGGAGAGAGAGATAAAGAGAGAGACAGACAGGGACAAAAACAGAGAGTGTGAGAGAGGGATAAATAGACAGAGAGAGAATGAGAGGGAGTGAGAGGGAGAAGGAGGTGGGAGAGAGGAAGAGGAAAATGGAGAGGGAGGAGAAGGAGAGAGAAAGAGAGAGAGAGAGAAAGCTTAATTTCTCAGTGCCTCCCATGGGGACATCATGGATATGGAAAAGATAAAGTGGTGATGCTGGTGCTGTTTATTTTGGGTTCACTTATAAGCAGTATGTACAGTGTGGCAGGAAACAGAAAGACATAACTGTCCTATAAATCAGCCGCTAATTATTTTGCCCACCCTGGGAGTGTCAACTTTTGTCACCTAATAACGCCACATTTAGTAGTGAAAACCAACCATCAATATCCTCACTTTATGACAGCTGGCATGTTGTACTATTTAGTTTGAGGTTCCTATTATTTAATATAAAAGGTTATTTGTTATCTGATGGGAAGGCAAAAAGAGTCGTGGTGAACTAATATACCTTCCTTTCAAATCTGAGAGCTTTTTTTAAAATTCTAATCCAAGATTGTATGATAAAATTTACCAAATGTACATGTACAGGCACATATGCTCACAAAGGGATACAAACTCATGCACACACATACCTAGTGTGTGATTACACACATACATATAAATCAGAAATACACACACACATGCATAAGCACACCAAGTGCAGATAAATATATACACACACATATGTGTACAGAACTGTGACATAAATTTAAACAAGAAAAATTAATGCTTAAAACCACACCATATCAGTTGATAGAATTTAGATCACACACCAGTCTTCAATGCGGGATCAGCCATGGAAAGAGTGAGCCGATTCAATTTGCTAGTTGTCAACATCTCAGATCTACCCTGGGCCCAACACATTGACACAATCATGAAGAAGGAACAATAGTGGCTATACTTCATTAGGAACTTGAGGCGGATTGGTATGTCACCAAAGACCCTAGCAAATTTCTGTAGAGGTACCGTGGAAAGCATTCCAACTGGGTGAATCACCACCTGGTATGGAAGCTCCAGTGCACAGGATCTTAAGACACTGCAGAGGACTGTAGACTGCCAGCTTCATCATGAGTACAAGCCTCCCCAACATTGAGGACATCTTCAAAAGGAAGTGCGTCAAAAAGGTGGCATCCATCTTAAGGCCCTCTTCTCATTTCTACCATCAGGGAGGAGGTACAGGAGATACACATTCAATGTTTCAGGAAAAACTTCTACCTCTGCATAAACAAGAGGAAATCTGCAGATGCTGGAAATCAAAGTAACACACACAAAATGCTGGAGGAAATCAGCAGGCCAGGCAGCATCAATCGAAAAGAGTGAGCTGTCAACATTTTGGGCTGAGACCCTTCACTGAGCATTGGAGCTGTGCTTGGCCACACAGTACAAAGTGAATGGAGCAGGGGGCTAAGCAAACAGCCTAGTGGTGGAACTGTGCTGATGGAGATTGTGGAGATGTGGTTGCCAATCTGAACTGACTGGTGTGTGCAAGTGAGGTAATTGATGATCAAGTTATACAAGGAGGTATCGAAGCCAAGGTCCTGAAGCTTATTGGTTAGTTTTCAGAGGATGATGGGATTGAATGCTGAGCTGTAGTCGATAAAGAGCATCTGAATGCATGAATCTTTGCTGCCCAGATGTCCCAGGGTTGAGTGAAGGGCCAATGAGATGGTATCTGCTCTGGATCTGTTGTGCCAGTAGGCAAATTGAGCAGATCCAAGTCCTTCTCAGGCAGGAGTTGATATGTTTCATCACCAGCCTCTCAAAACACTGCATCACTATGAATGCGGAGAGAATGTTTCCTTTGGTGAGAGAGTCTAAAACCAGAGGATGCAGCCTCAGAATAGAGGGGTATCCTTTTAGAATGGAGAAGAGGGGGTATTTCTTTAGCCTGTGAGTGGTGAATCTGTGGAATTTTTTGCTACAGGCAGTGGTGGAGGCCAAGTCTTTATGTATATTTAAGGCAGAAGTTGATATATTGTTGATTGGTCAGGACATGAAGGGGTATGGGGAAAAGGCAAGATATAGGAAAATTGGATCAAACATGATGAAATGGTGTAGACTCCATGGGCCAAATGGCCTAACTCTGCTCCTATATCTTATGGTCCTCTTAGACACTGGTTTAAGTGAAGCCTGCTTGAAGCAGGCGGGTACCTCAGACTCCTGAAGCGAAAGTTTAAAGATCTCAGTGAATACCCCAGCCAGTTGATCAGCACAAGGCTTTCACACTTGGCCAGCTACCCCGTCTGGGCCGAACGCTTTTAGTGGATTCACCTTCCTGAAGGATGCTCACACGTCAGCCTCAGAGACTAGACTATCAGTGTCTGTGGGAGTTTGTGATGCTTTCTCTGTCACACATAAGATGCTAGATTAATCTGAAACTGCATTTGATAAGTGTGCAGGGAAGTAAATGGGGGGATGTGATTGCTGACACTCATAATCAAAGATCACACACACCCCAGAGGTTGTCTCTTCTCCTGCCCCAGCGAATAGAAAATATAAATGCCTGAAAACACTTATCACCAGGCTCAAGGCCAGATTCTATCCCTCTGTCATCAGTCGTGAATGGACTTCTTGTACAATAACATGGCTACGTGGCTCAAAATCTCGTTACAATCCTGTATTTTATCGTTTAGGTTCATTGCACTCTTTTAGTAACTTTCACATTTATTCTGCATTGTTACCTTGTTCTACCTCAATGAACTGTGTACTGATTTGATCTGTACGAACAGTACACAAGACAAGCGTTTCCTTGTTGCTGGTAACACATGACGATAATAAACCAATACCAATACTCATTGCTTTGACCTTCAATGCGCTGAGTGGTACCCTTGTGTGTTGTGAAGAAATATAGATCACAAGGCCACATGGCTGATTTATTTTCCCTCTCAACTCCGTTCTTCTGCCTTCTCCCCATAACCTTTGACACTCTTACTAATCAAGAATCTCTCCGCTTTAAATATACCCAATGACTTGGCCTCCACAGTAGTCAGCGGCAATGAATTCCACAGATACCCCCACCCTCTGGCTAAAGAAATTCACCTTCATCTCTGTTCTAAAGGGACATCCTTCCACTCTGAGGCTGTGTCCATCCTCTTGTCTTAGACTCCCACACAATAGGGAACTTTGGGTTATTTAATTATAATTGTTCTATTTGATGTTGCATTGTTTGCTGAGCTTGGCAAGTAGCGTGCAGACATTTCATCACCATTTGAGGCAAAATTCTCAGTGCTCAGTTGTTGGTGTTTCTCTCTGGGAGTGCTCGCGTTTATATAGTCCCCTCCCTGTTCACTTGCTTCAGTCCTGATTGGCTACGCCCTCAGTTGACCTTTGAATTCTATTGGCTCGCAGAAGTTGTTACAACGTCAAAGAGCACCACACCTGTATATGACAATAACTTTGACTTTGTAAACCACTGGCACTGGAATACCGTAGGGCTTCCTGAGATGTGATAGGTGCTACATAAATGTATTTATATGACATGACACTTAATGTGAGCTTTGAAGTTTAACTCCCTTAAGTAACAAGTTGGGAGTATGCAGGAAGTACATCAGCACATTCCACACCACTCCCAACATCCCACGGGGACGACGCGAATGCTGCTATGAGAGGAAATGATAGCCCACCTTTCACTGCCCTGTACTGATCGAACCGTAGCCTGGCAAACTCAGAGCACATCCTGAGGGACCAGGTTAACACAGAAAGCCCTCATTTTGGTGCTGTGAAGCAGAGGGGGAAGATGATTAGAGTCATAAATTGTGGTGATAGCCAGGACGTTAATAGCTAATATGCCTTGTAATAAATTGAGGTAATTGGATGTAATTATAGAGGGGGGATGTCAGTGTTAAGTTTTTTTACACAAAGAGCAATGAGTGTTTGAAGTGTCTTGTCGGGGTGATGGCAGAGACAGATAGAAGCAATACAATTACTCCAGTTGAGTATAATGTTCTCCTAAAGGGTTGTCTATTGATATAGTGGCTGTAGAGGCAGATCCAGGATTGGCATATTCTGGTACAGTAAGCAGTGGCTGTGGTTAGTAGCTGGGTCTTAGAAGCATTAGGGACATTTAAAAGACTCTTTTATATATATATGAACAGAAATGCTTCAGCTGCCAACTCACATCCATTCACAGCTCCAGACAATCCTTCCAGGTGAGCTACACTTCACCCGCAAATCTGTTGGGGACACCTATTGTATCTTGTGCTCCCTAGGCAGACTCCTCTTTTCTGGTGAGATCTGACATAAATGGGGGGGCCACTTTGTTGAGCATCTCTGCTCCATCCACCAAAACCAGGATTTCCTGGTGGCCAACCATTTTAATTCATATCCCCATTCCCATTCCGACATGTCAGTCCATGTCCTCTTCTGCCAAGATGAGGCCACTTTCAGGGTAAAGGAGCAACATCTCATTTTCCAATTAAGTAGCCTCCAACCTGATGGCATGGACATTGATTTGTCCTGTAGCTAATTTTTTGGCCCCTTCCATTCCCTCTTCTTCTATTGCCCACTCAAGCTTCTTACCTCTTTGCCTCACTTGCCTATCACCTACCTCTGGTGCCCCTCCTCCTTCCCTTTCTCCCATGGTCCACTCTTCACTTCTATCAGATTCTTTCTTCTCCAACCCTTCTCCACTTATGTGGCTTCACCTATCACCTTACAACTAGTCCTCCTTCCCCTCCACTACATTTTTATTCTGGTGCCATCCCCCTTCCTTTCCAGTCTGAGGAAGGGTCTTGGTGCACAACGTTGACTCTTTATTCATTTCCATAGATGCTGCCTGACCTGCTGAGCTCCCCCAGCATTTTGTGTGTGGATTCCCAGCATCGCAGAATCTTGAGTAGTGAAATGCATCGTTGGTGGGTCAGATTAAATCAGCAAGGATTGTGCTGGGCAGCCCGCGAATGTCACCACATTTCCGGTGCCAACAAATCATGCCCACAGCTCACTAACTCTAACCTATACATCTTTCAATAGTGGGAGAAAATCAGAGGACCCACAGGAAAACCACTTAGTCACAGGACGTACATACAATTGCCTTACAGACAGGAGCAGGATCTGAACCCTGATCTTATGGCTGGTTCTGTAGACTGTGCTGCCCATATACTCAAGCTGAGCCTGCTTACATTCCAAGATCAGACTAGGTCAAGAGTTTTCAAGCTAGTATGGCTGTAGGTGTACCATAGGCTATAAACAGCAGGCAGAGTGTTAATCTTCATTATCACTCTCTGTGGAAAATAACTCCTGTACCTCACTCCACTTTTATTTATGCCTTTAGTTTAAAATTTTCAATGGTTCAATTTAATATCAGAGGATGTATACAGTAAACAACCTGAAATTCTTACCTTCACAGACATCCACAAAACAAAAAGTCTCATAGAATGTTTGATAGAAATATGAAAGTCTCGAAGCCCCTCCTCCCCGTCTTTGCAGAAGCAGCAACAGAAGCGTTAACCCTCCCACTCCCATTCCCCCATTTGCACAAGTAGAAGCTCCCCTGACACCTCCCCCCACCATGAAAGTAGTTACAAACGTCCCCAAAGAGAACTTGATGTAAAGTCCATCAAAAACTACAGTCCATAACCCAGCACTTCAGTATGCCAAGGCATCTCAGACAGGCTCTCTCCATCGAGGGAGCGAGAGATCACTGCCACAAAAACGAGAGTGGAGACCAGCAACTTGCTATTCCGATGTTATAATCTTCCATGTCACTTCTCCAAGCCCCCAGCTCCAGAACCAATGGGCTCTCCCTCTCCAGAGAGAGAGAGAGAGAGAGAGAGGGGGGGGGGGGTAGTTGCACGAGTACAGGGGCCTTCCTCCTTCAGCAGCACACACCACCTGCTGTCTCGATTATTTTGTCTCCCACGACGCTTCAGTCGGTGAAATCAGCAAGGAACCATGTTATCCCCGGGGCCACTCTCCTAGGGCACTCATCTTCCTGGCTGTTCCTGGAGGCAGTGAAGCACCAGCCTGCAAGGCCACTTTTGAAAACCCACTGCCTGCGAAGAACCGCAGTCTGAACTGTGAATCATGGACTCTGACAGAATCCCAACCACCTTGAAAAGAAAAGAAAAACATAAGAGAACAAGAATAAGCTGTTTTTCACTGAACTGGAAGAAGTCTGCAAAAGCCATTGGTGCCATCTTTAGCTCCTCCCAGTCTTTGAAACAGCCACCTTCTCTATATTTGATAATTGGTAAATTGCTTTATTGCTGTCACATGTACCAATGTACCATGAAAACTTTGTTTTGTGTGCCGTCTGTACATTGAGATAATAGAAGGGAAAAGCATCAGCTGAAATGGTTACAGATACAGAGAAGGTGGACAAAAGATGAAAAGCCACGACCTGCCGAATTCTGAGTAGATTATGAGATCAGAGGTCTACCTTTTCATTCAAGAGATCTGTTCAATAACCTTTTAACAGTCCTTGAGGCTGGTGGTAAATGATTTTCAGGCTTTTGAATCTTAGCCCTGATTGGAAGGAGGAGTAGCGAGAATGTCTTAACTGAAGGAATCATAATCTTGTACCCCTGTCTTCAGAATGGAGCATTCACTTCTAGTTATTTACTTAGCTATTTCATTTGGAGATACAACACAATAACAGATCCTTCCAGCCCATAGAGCCCACACCACCCAATTGCACCCATGTGACCAATTAACCTATTTACCAGTATGTCTTTGGAATGCAGGAGTAAACTGGAGCACCCACAGGAAACCCACATGGTCATGGGGAGAACATACAAACTCTGTCCAAATAGCGGAAGAACCAAACCTGGGTTGTTGGTGCTGTAATAGTGTTTACGCTAGCCACTATGCTACTGCTCTGCCTTTTTCTTTGCTGAAGAGGATAAGTTTCCATAGCCTTGCTCCTTCATCAGTTCTCTATAATATGCATTTTCCACCCTGCTTGAGTTCAGAAATAGCAGTCTAGTGTACACCTAATGACAGAGCGTTCATCACCATAATCATTATGTGCCATATCATATGACATGGGCGATCATGGTCTTTGACCATGATTGTTCTTGGCAAATTTTTCTACAGAAGTGGTTTGCCATTGCCTTCTTCTGGGCAGTGTCTTTACAAGACAGGTGACCCCAGCCATTGTCAATACTCTTCAAAGATTGTCTGCCTGGCATCAGTGGTGGCATCACCAGGACTTGTGATGTGCATCAGCTGCTCGTACGACCATCCGCCGCCTGCTCCCATGGCTTCATGTCGCCCTGATTGAGGGGCTAAGCAGATGCTACACCTTGCCCAAGGGTGGCCTGCAAGCTAGTGGAGGGAAGGAGTGCCTTACACTCCTTTGGTAGAGACATATCTTCACCCTACTGCCCAGAGAGAGCATTAGTGTAGAGAATTCCAGAGAGATGACTCCCTGAAGGGAACTCTCTCTCTTCCTCTTCCTCACCACCTACCCACCAACTCACCGGAGCTTGTACACCTGAAGAAAAGGCTGGGCTCTGTCCAGACTGGACCACCTCTCACCATACCTGGCCCCCGTGCCTCATCCATTGCATTGACATGAGAGATGGCCACATTTGTGAAAAGGTAGAGGGCAGCAGGAAGAGCCTGGACATGCTGGAACTGTTTTTCTGGACATAGAAACATAGAAAACCTACAGCACAATACAGGCCCTTCGGCCCACAAAGTTGTGGCGAACATGTCCCTACCTTAGAAATTACTAGGTTTACCTATAGCCCTCTGTTTTCTAAGCTCCATGTACCTATCCATAGTCTCTTAAAAGACCCTATTGTATCCGCCTCCACCACCACTGCCAGCAGCCCATTCCATGCACTCGTCATTTTCTGAGTAAAAAACTTACCTCTGACATCTCAGCCCTGAGAAAAAGTCACTGACTATCCACACGATCAATGTCTCTCATCATCTTGCACATCTCTATCAGGTCACCTCTCATCCTCCGTCACTCAAGGAGAAAAGGCTGAGTTTACTCAACCTATTCTCATTAAGCATGTTCCCCAATCCAGACGACATCCTTGTAAATCTCCTCTGCACCCTTTCTATGGCTTCCACACCCTTCCTGTAGTGAGGCAAACAGAACTGAGCACAGTACTCCAAGTGGGGTCTGACCAGGGTCCTATATAGCTGCAACATTACCTCTCAGCTCCTAAATTCAATTCCACGATTGATGAAGGCCAATACACTGTACACCTTCTCAATCACAGAGTCAACCTGTGCAGCAGCTTTGAGCATCCTATGGACTCGGACACCCAAGATCCCTCTTGATCCTCCACACTGCCAAGATCTTACCATTAATACTATATTCTGCCATCATATTTGACCTTCCAAAATGAGCCACTTTACATTTATCTGGGTTGAACTCCATCTGTCACTTCTCAGCCCAGTTTTGCATCTTATCAATGTCCCTCTGTAACATGTTAGAGGCTGAGGACTGACCTTGTAGAATTTCCTCAGATTAGAAGGGCATCCCTTTAGAACAGAGATGAGCAGAGATTTCTTTAACCAGATTCAGATTCAGTTTATTGTCATTTAGAAACCACAAATGCAATGCAGTTAAAAAATGAGACAACGTTCCCCCAGAATGATATCACAAAAGCATATGACAAAACAGACTGCACCAGAAAATCCACATAATATTTGGCAATCCCCAATCCAGAGTCCAGAGAGGCTGCTGCATATTAATATCGCGCTATCCTCTTAGCTCGTTCCCCGGAAAGGAGCTCCAATCCCACCAGACAAACAAGACCTGCACAAAACCACATAGTTACAACATATATTTACAACAGTGCAAACAATAGCATAATTGATTAAAAAAAAAACAGACCATTGGCACAGTAAAACTAGTCCAAAGATGTTAAAAGACTATGAGTTCAACAGAGATCACCACACAGTTTCCACAAGTCCCCAGGGTCCTGACAAACTCACCATCCCACGCTGGCAGCAGAAGGGAATACCCTCGCTATGAACTTCCACGGCGCTGCCAGACTCAGCCTCGCAGACACAGCACACAGTGAAAGCTCCTTTGAACCGAGCCTCGTAGACGCAGCACACACCGAAAGCTCCGTTCAACCCAGCCTCGCAGACGCAGCACACAGTGAAAGCTCCGTCGAACCCGGCCTCGCAGACGCAGCACACAGTGAAAGCTCCGTTGAACCCAGCCTCGCAGACGCAGCACACATCGAAAGCGAACTGACCACAGCGGACTCTGAGTCCGTTGAACCTTTGAGCCGATGACCATCACCTCCGCTGCAGCTTTTCCGAGCACCATCCTCTGCTGAGGTATTAAGACGGCCCCGTCAACAGCCATCGGCAACGCGACCCCGAGGACTGGGGGCCTGTACTTCCCAGCAGAGTCTCAGACCTCACAGCAGCAGCAGCAATGAAGTAGGCCTTCCTGGAGATTTCCAGATGTTCCTCCGTGCTCCCACGTCCGTTTTCAACCGATTATGATTGCGCACGGCATCCTGCTTCACAAATAACAGATAATCAGCTCTGGAGTGGCCGCTGCAAGCTGTGTCGCGCCACCATCAGATAGTGGTGAACCTGTGAATTTTATTGCCACATATGGCTGTGGAGGCCAAGTCATTGGGTATATGAAAAGCGGAAGTTGACTGGTCTTGATTAGACAGAGCATCAAAGGCTACAGAGAGATGGCAGGCAAAAAGAGTTGAGAGGGATAATAATTCATTCATGGTGGAGCAGACTCAATGGGCCAAATGACTTAATTCTTCTCCTGTTTTTTTATGGACAAGAGGTGAGAAAAATCATGAGGGACATAGATAAGGTGAAAGATCACATTATTTTTCCTAGGGTAGGTGAATCTTGAAACTGGAGGACATGAGTTTATGGTGAGAGGATGAAGATTTAAAGGGGACTTGAGGGACAACATTTTTACGCAAGTGTGTGATTGGCTGAAAAAGGAAAAGGTAGAAGCAGTTATAATTGCAACATTCAAAAGGCATTTAGAGAGGTACATGGATAAGAAAAAGTTAGGAGGATAAGGGCCAAATACAGACAAATAGGACTATCTCCAGTGGTCAACATGGTCAATGCCTCTACCACCACCAGCGGTGCTCTCCAGTATCATAGTGCATGCTGGAACAACTGAACCCAGGTGCAGAGAAACAGCTGACTTCCATGTATAGAGTGAAGCAAAAGCTCATACAAAACATTTCCAATAGAACATCAGTGGCTCGAATGAGCAACATCACAAGATGAATCATTCTCAAAATGAGGACCCTGCAGTAAGCACTAATCAGGAGTCCAACTTAAGTAATCATGGAATGCAGAAAGCCCATGTCAGTCAAAGTAAACATGACAAGGTTAAACAGAGAGCACAAAAGCTTAATGACTCTAATTAATACAACAATTAACAAGTGCAAGTGCTCTAGAAACCTTGGAGGCCAATGATCTACAGTTAGCTGCATAGGTCTGAAGGGCTCATGGCATGCCAGTGTTCGCTTCCTGGAAAACAAATGAGACGAGAAACTACTGCATGCTTGTTCTTGCAGAAACATGGCTCTAGAACAACATCCCATGCACTCAGGGGCTTGTGCTGATATAATTTTGTGACTTCATGCACCTTTGTGTCTAGATGTGCTGTGTGTGACTGTATGTACTGTGAACTGCACCTTGGCTCCAGAAGAATGATGTTTCAATTAGCTGTATACATGTTGAATGACAATAAAACTTGAACTTGACCAAGTTGGGCCAAAAGGCCTGCTTCCATGCTGTATGACTTGTTGACTATGACATCAAGCCAGCAGTGTAGCAATATGTTAAAATAGGGGGATGAAAAAGCACAGGAAAGAGAGATTACCAAAGGCTTCTGCTCACGCAGATTTTGTCATCACCATCAGCACAAATTTTACCACTTCCCTCTGCATTGTGAAAATAGAAAGTAAGACTTCTGCTTCCTTACAGTTTAAAGTAACACATGGTGGGCAGACCACAGCATGGAAACATAGTAAGGGTCCCGAGGAAGTTCACAGGAATGATCCCAGGAATTAAAGGGTTAATATATGAGGAGTGTTTGATGGCTCTGGTCATGTATTCACCGAAGTTTAGAAGAATGGTGGTGGTGTGGAGGGATCTTGTTGAAACCTACCGAATGTTGAAAGGTCTAGACAGAGTGGATGTGAAGAGGATGTTTCCTACAGTGTGGAAGTCTAGGACCAGAGGAAACAGCCCCAAATCACAATAAAGTCCCTTTAGAGCAGAGATGAGGAAGAATTTCTTTAGCCAGAGGGTGGCAAATTTGTGGAAATCATTGCCAAAGACAGCTGTGGAGGCCAAGTCATTAGGTATACTGTATTTGAAAACATAGAACAGTACAGCACATTACAGGCCCTTCGGCCCACAATGCTGTGCTGACCTTCAAACCCTGCCTCACATATAACCCTCCACCTTAAATTCCTCCATATATTTGTCTAGTAGTCTCTTAAACTTCAACTAGTGTGTCTGCCTCCACCACTGACTCAGGCAGTGCATTCCACGCACCAACCACTCTCTGAGTGAAAAACCTTCCTCTAATATCCCCCTTGAACTTCCCTGCCCTTACCTTAAAGCCATGTACTGAGCAGTGGTGCCCTGGGGAAGAGGTGCTGCCTGTCCACTCAGTCTATTCCTCTTAACATCTTGTACACCTCTATCAAGTCTCCTCTCATCCTCCTTCTCTCCAAAGAGTAAAGCCCTAGCTCCTTTAATCTCTGATCATAATCCATACTCTCTAATCCAGGCAGCATCCTGGTAAATCTCCTCTGTACCCTTTTCAATGCTTCCACATCCTTGCTATACTGAGGCAACCAGAACTGGACACAGTACTCCAAGTGTGGCCTAACTAGAGTTTTATAGAGCTGCATCATTACATCGCGTCTCTTAAAATCTATCCCTTGACTTTGAAAGCTAACACCCCATAAGCTTTCTTAACTACCCTATCTACCTGTGAGGCAACTTTCAGGGATCCGTGGCCATGTACCCCCAGATCCCTCTGTTCCTCCACACTACCAAGTATCCTACCATTTACTTTATACTCTGCCTTGGAGTTTGTCCTTCCAAGGTGTACCACCTCACACGTCTCCAGGTTGAACTCCATCTGCCACTTCTCAGCCCACTTCTGCATCCTATCAATGTCTTTCTGCAATCTTAGACAATCCTCTACACTATCTACAACACCACCGATCTTTGTGTCATCTGCAAATTTGCCAACCCACCCTTCTACCCCCACATCCAGGTCGTTAATAAAAATCACGAAAAGTAGAGGTCCCGGAACAGATCCTTTGTGGGACACCACTAGTCACGACCCTCCAATCTGAATGTACTCCCTCCACCACAACCCTCTGCCTTCTGCAGGCAAGCCAATTCTGAATCCATCTGGCCAAACTTCCCTGGATCCCATGCCTTCTGACTTTCTGAATAAGTCTACCATGTGGAACCTTGTCAAATGCCTTTCTAAAATCCATGTAGATCACATCCACTGCACTACCCTCATCTATATGCCCGGTCACCTCCTCAAAGAACTCTATCAGGCTTGTTAGGCATGATCTGCCCTTCACAAAGCCATGCTGACTGTCCCTGATCAGGCCATGATTCTCTAAATCCCCATAGATCCTATCTCTAAGGATCTTTTCCAACAACTTTCCCACCACAGACATAGTGCTCACTGGTCTATAATTACCCGGACTATCCCTACTACCTTTTTTGAACAAGGGGACAACATTCGCCTCCCTCCAATCCTCCGGTACCATTCCTGTGGACAACGAGGACATAAAGATCCTAGCCAGAGGCTCAGCAATCTCTTCCCTCGCCTCATGGAGCAGCCTAGGGAATATTCCGTCAGGCCCCGGGGACTTATCCATCTTAATGTATTTTAACAAATCCAACACCTCCTCTCCCTTAATATCAACATGCTCCAGAACATCAACCTCACTCATATTGTCCTTACCATCATCAAGTTCCCTCCCATTGGTGAATACTGAAGAGAAGTATTCATTGAGGACCTCGCTCACTTCTACTGCCTCCAGGCACATCTTCCCACTTTTATCTCTAATCGGTCCTACCTTTACTCCTGTCATCCTTTTGTTCTTCACATAATTGAAGAATGCCTTGGGGTTTTCCTTTACCCTACTCGCCAAAGCCTTCTCATGACCCCTTCTTGCTCTTCTCAGTCCCTTCTTAAGCTCCTTTCTTGCTATCCTATATTCCTCAATAGACCCATCTGATCCTTGCTTCCTAAACCTCATGTATGCTGCCTTCTTCCACCTGACTAGATTTTCCACTTCACTTGTCACCCATGGTTCTTTCACCCTACCACTCTTTATCTTCCTCACTGGGACAAATTTATCCCTAACATCCTGCAAGAGATCCCTAAAGATTGACCATATGTCCATAGTACATTTCCCTGCAAAAACATCATCCCAATTCACACCCGCAAGTTCTAGCCTTATAGCCTCATAATTTGCCCTTCCCCAATTAGAAATTTTCCTGTCCTTTCTGATTCTATCCTTTTCCATGATAATCCTTAAGGTCAGGGAGTAGTGATCACTGTCCCCCAGATGCTCACCCACTGACAGATCTGTGACCTGACCCGGTTTATTACCTAATACTAGATCTAGTATGGCATTCCCCCTAGTCGGCCAGTCAACATACTGTGACAGGAATCCATCCTGGACACACTTAACAAATTCTGCCCCATCTAAACCCTTGAAACTAATCAAGTGCCAATCAATATTAGGGAAGTTAAAGTCACCCATGATAACAATCCTGTTATTTTTGCACCTTTCCAAAATCTGCCTCCTAATCTTCTCCTCAGTATCTCTGCGGCTACCAAGGTATCTATAGAATACCCCTAGTAGAGTAACTGCTCCCTTCCTGTTCCTGACTTCCACCCATACTGACTCAAAAGAGGATCCTGCTATATTACCCACCCTTTCTGCAGCTGTAATAGTATCCCTGACCAGTAATGCCACCCCTCCTCCCCTTTTCCCCCCTCTCTTATCCCTCTTAAAGCACTGAAATCCAGGATTTAAAGCAAAGGTTGATAGGTTCTTGATTAGTAAGGGCGCAAGGGGTCATGAGAAGATGGCAGGAGAATGGGTTTGAAACGGAAAATAAATCCACCATGATGGAATGGCAGAGCAGAATCCCCTAATTCTGGCCTGTGTCTCCGGGATTGGGGAGCCTAAAACTAGAGAGCAGAGCTTTAAGATGAGAGAAGGTAGATTTACAGGGGAACCTTTGGCTTCTTTGGCAGTTTAACGGGGACACTACTGCACAGGCACATGTTAGTCAGACTGTGAGGCAGCAGGAGTGATACAGAGCTAGAGAAGGGAAAGGATCGTGGGACGGGAGGCCTTAGGAGTAAGAAAGGAGGGGGGGAAGCACCAGAGGGAGATGGAGAACAGGCAAACAACTAAATATGTCAGGGATGGGGTAAGAAGCAGAGGAGGGGCATTAACAGACGTTAGAGAAGTCAATGTTCATGCCATCAGGTTGGAGGCTACCCAGCCAGTATATAAGGTGTTGTTCCTCCAACCTCAGTTTGGATTCATTTTGACAATAGAGGAGGTCATGGATAGACATAATGGTACGTGGAATTAAGATGTGTGGCCACTGGGAGGTCCTGCTTTTTCTGGTGGACCGAGCGTAGGTGTTCAGCGAAACGGTCTCCCAGATTGTGTCGGGTCTCACCAATATATAAATGGCCACACCGGGAGAACTGGACACAGTATAATTGTTCATCCCAGTTTGGCAAAAGAATAAACCGGGGAAGGTAATGCACCCATGGCTGACAAGGGAAATTAGGGATAGTATCAAGTCCAAAGAAGTAACATATAAATTAGCAAAAAAAAGCGGCACACCTGAGGACTGGGAGAAATTCAGAGGCCAGCAGAGGAGGACAAAGGGCTTAATTAGGAAAGAGAAAAAAGATTATGAGAGAAAGCTGGCAGGGAACATAAAAACTGACTGTAAAAGCTTTTATAGCTACGTGAAAAGAAAAAAGATTGGTCAAGACAAATGTAGGTCCTTTACAGTCAGAAACAGGTGAATTGATCATAGGGAACAAAGACATGGCAGACCAATTGAATAACTACTTTGGTTCTGTCTTCACTAAGGAGGACATAAATAATCTTCCGGAAATAGTAAGGGACCGAGGGTCTAGTGAGATGGAGGAACTGAGGGAAATACATGTTAGGAGGGAAGTGGTGTTCAGTAAATTGAAGGGATTAAAGGCAGATAAATCCTCAGGGCCAGATGGTCTGCATCCCAGAGTGCTTAAGGAAGTAGCCCAAGAAATAGTGGATGCATTGGTGATAATTTTTCAAAACTCCTTAGATTCTGGATTAGTTCCTGAGGATTGGAGGGTGGCTAATGTAACCCCACCTTTTAAAAAAGGAGGGAGAGAGAAACTGGGGAATTATAGACCGGTTAGTCTGACATCGGTGATGGGAAAAATGCTACAGTTGGTTATCAAAGATGTGATAACAGCACATTTGGAAAGAGGTGATATCATCGGACAAAGCCAACATGGATTTGTGAAAGGAAAATCAAGTCTGACGAATCTTATAGAATTTTTTGAAGATGTAACTAGTAGAGTGGATAGGGGAGAACCAGTGGATGTGGTAAATTTAGATCTTCAAAAGGCTTTTGACAGGGTCCCACACAGGAGATTAGTGTGCAAACTTAAAGCACACGACATTGGGGGTATGGTATTGATGTGGATAGAGAATTGGTTGGCAGACAGGAAGCAAAGAGTGGGAGTAAACGGGACCTTTCCAGAATGGCAAGCAGTGACTAGTGGGGTACCACAAGGCTCAGTGCTAGGACCCCAGTTGTTTACAATATATATTAGACGAAGGAATTAAATGCAGCATCTCCAAGTTTGCAAATGACACGAAGTTGGGCGGCGGTGTTAGCTGTGAAGAGGATGCTAAGAGGATGCAGGGTGACTTGGATAGGTTAGGTGAGTGGGCAAGTTCATGGCAGATGCAATTTAATGTGGATAAATGTGAGATTATCCACTTTGGTTGCAAGAACAGGAAAACAGATTATTATCTGAATGGTGGCCGATTAAGAAAAGCGGAGGTGCAACGAGACCTGGGTGTCATTGTACACCAGTCATTGAAGGTGGACATGCAGGTACAGCAGGCGATGAAAAAGGCAAATGTTATGTTGGCATTCATAGCAAAAGTATTTGAGTACAGGAGCAGGGAGGTTCTACTGCAGTTGTACAAGGCCTTGGTGAGACCACACCTAGAATATTGTGTGAAGTTTTGGTCCCCTAATCTGAGGAAAGATATTCTTGCAATAAAGGGAGTACAAAGAAGGTTCACCAGATTGACTTCTGGGATGGCAGGACTTTCATATGAAGAAAGACTGGATTGACTGGGCTTACACTCGCTGGAATTTAGGAGATTGAGGGGGGATCTTATTGAAACGTATAAAATTCTAAAGGGATTGGACAGGCTAGATGCAGGAAGATTGTTTCCGATGTTGGGGAAGTCCAGACCGAGGGGGTCACAGTTTAAGGATAAAGAGGAAGCCTTTTAGGACCGAGATGAGGAAAAACTTCTTCACACAGAGAGTGGTGAATCTGTGGAATTCTCTGCCACAGGAAACAGTTGAGGCCGGTTCATTGGCTATATTTAAGAGGAAGTTAGATATGGCCCTTGTGGCTAAAGGGATCAGAGGGTATGGAGAGAAAGCAGGTACAGGGTTCTGAGTTGGATGATCAGCCATGATCATACTGAATGGCGGTGCAGGCTCAAAGGGCCGAATGGCCTACTCCTGCACCTATTTTCTATTTTTTTATGTTTCTTTTTAAGTTTAAGTTTTATGAGGGAGGATTCTAAGGAACTGGAAAGAACATGACATGACTGAACCAGTAATAGTGGGGCTGTCTCAGGGTGGGACTGACAATTATCATTCCTTTGTGAAAGCTGTACCTTCCTCATTGAAGCCAAGTGGCACTGGTGTTCCTGACTGGCATACGTGTTTCTTTATTGCTTGCAACATGTGGAAGGGTCACAATGTTAATCACTTTTTTCCAGTGGGTTGTTGGATATTACAGATGGAGACAGGCAAGAATTCTTGAGCTAATTTTGGCCTCTTCCAGGCCCATGATTTCCTTCCACCTTGCCATTAGTGGCTTCCTGGACACTAATCTCCAAACTCCTCCAACCTCTCTCTCCTCCTTTTATACATTCCTCTCTCCTATCGTCTCCATTAGCACGGTGTCAAACTTAATTCTGACATCTGTAATCCACCTCAATGCACATGACCTTCTACAGATGCACAGTAGAGAGCATCCTAATATGCTGATTCACTGTATGATAGAGAAACTGCTCTGCAACACACAGGAGGACTCTACAAAGGGTAGTCAAAATTGCCCAGCACACCATCAGAACCAGCAAAGACATATATACAGGAGGGTGCCAGTCAAAAGCCAGCAATATCATGAAGGATCCAACCCACACTGCACATGTTTGTCCCACTCCCGTCAGGGAGGAGGCTACGTAGCATCCATGTCAGGACCACCAGACTGTTACTTTCACCAAGCAGTAAAGATGATCAACACCTCCATCCACTACACAACTCACCAGACCTTCCACCACCACCACTATCATTTCCTGTCAGTCATCTTATGTACAGAGACTCCTGTGCCTAGTGTCACTTTATGGACATACAAATCAATCTATGTATATAAGCTATCTTATAGATTTATATTGATTATGTTTTCTTTTACTATTGTGCTCTTTATCTTATTGTGTTTTTTTACTGCATTGGATCCAGAGTAACAGTAAACAGTCTGAAATCTCAAATCTTGAATTAAACTGTCTTGGAAGCTCCTTGAGATAGTCTCACTGCATTATGCTGTGTAAATGCAAATAGTTTCTAAACTTCATAATACATGGAAGAAAAAAACAGGTACTAAAGTCATATATCCCTTTCCATAGATGCAGCCTGATTTGCTGAGTTCCTTCGTCCCCCCTCCCCTACCCACTGGCTTCATCTATTGGCTTCTAGCATGTACTCCTTCTCCTTCCTTCTTATTCTGGCTTCTTCCCCCTTCCGTTCCAGTCCCGATGAAGGATCTTGGGCAAAAACGTCAACTGCTTATTCACTTCCACAGATGCTGATCGGCCTACTGTGTTACTCCAGCAATTTCTGTGTTACACTAAAATCATTGTTTGCTTTCCTTTTAATCCTTTGCTGGCTCTTCCAATCTGACCATCTCTTATCTTTATTTATTTTATTTATTTAGAGATATAGTGTGGAATAGGCCCTTCTGGCCCTTCGAGCCTGGCAACCCCCGACAACCCCAATTTAAACCGAAGTCTTTTACACTGGTTGTCCACCCTGTTGGTAAGGTACTTCATTGATTCTATTATGGTTATTGGATTTATTGAATATGCCTGCAAAAAATGAATCTCGGGGTTGTATATGGTGACATTCACGTACTTTGATAGTAAATTTTCTTTGAACTCTGAACATAATCATGGGACAATTTACAATGACCAATTAATCTACCTTGTACATCTTGGACTGTGGGAGGAAAATGCAGCAGCTGGAGAAAACTCACACATTCCACAGGGAGGGTGTAGAGAGACTCCTTACAGAGGACACCGAATTTCTGAATTCGGACACCGAACTCTGAATTTCAATGCCCTGTGCTGTTAAAGTGTTGTGCTAACTACTACACCACCGTGATGCTCTTTCTATGTTCATTCAGCAGGATAAGTGCAATTTCTACAGTGGATTTTATCCATGGTTCAAAGTTCAACAAAAATTTATGATCTAAGTACACCTATGTCACCATATACAACTCTAAGATTCATTTTCTTATGAGCAGCCTCAATAAATCTGTAGGGTAATAACAATAACATAATCAATATGTTATCAAAGTATAATCGTTACGTTATACCAATAACATAACCAACTTGGGTATTCAACCAGAGTGCAGAAGAGAACGAACTGTGTATATACAAAAAGAAAGAAATGGTGATGATAAATAAATAAACAATAATTATCAAGAACATGAGATGAAGAGGTTTTGAAAGTGAGTCCATATGTTGTGGAAATATTTCACTAATGGGGTAAGCAAAGTTGAGTGAAGTTATCCCCACTTGTGCAAGGTTGAGGGGTAATAACTGTTCCTCAACCTGGTGATGTGAGTCCAAAGGCTGCTGTACCTTTTTACTGATGTCAGCAGCGAGAAGGTATCATGGCCTGGGTGGTGGGGGCATGCTTATGTGGTTATTTGGTAGGTGGTGAAATTGAATATTTCGATGCTGGGCATTGACACAATGTTCACCTTAAACATTCCACTGTTCACAATCAGTGGGCACTATCTTAGTTACCTCCTGTAACTTATAAAGTGGTCACTGTAGGTATGTGAGTGGTCTTCTGCTGCTATAGCCCATCCATTTCAAAGTTTGATGTATTGTGCATTCAGAGATGCTCTTCTGCACACTACTGTTGTAGCATGTGGTTATTTGAGTTACTGACCCTTTCCTGTCTGCTTGAACCAGTCTGGCCATTCTCCCCTGACCTCTCTCATTAACAAGGCATTCACACCATTCTCTGTAAACTTTAGAGACTATTGTGTGAGAGAATCTCAGGAGATCAACAGTTTCTGAGATACTCAAATCACTCCATCTGGCACCAAAAATCATTCTATGGTCAAAGTCACTTAGACCACATTCCTTCCCCTGAAAACAATTGAACCTCTTGACCATGCCTGCATGCTTTTATGCATTGAGTTGCTGCCACTTGATTGGCTGATTAGATATTTGCATTAATGAGTAAGTGTACAGGTGTACCTTATAAAGTGGCCATTGAGTGTATGACCTCTAGTTTGAGTCTCACCCAAACTCAGTGGGAAAAAAGCCTACTAGAATTTAGAACACTTGATTCTTTGGGAAAAGACCCTTCAATGGGAGTGGTAAAACCTCATTCTATTTGTGCCAATCGATTAGGGTCAGGCAGTTACCATCCATTCTCTTAGTCTATTAATTTCATGGAAGTTCGGCAATGGGCTCAGCACATAGCCCTAAGGGTATTAAGGATGCTCTGGGGGGGAGGGGTAGCTTTTCACTTTATCCTCCCTCCCCAACTTCCAGCTTGTACCCCTTCCCCTCTCTCTAGCTTCTCATTCGGGCATCTTCCCCTTTCCTTTCTAGTCCTGATGAAGGATCTCTGCCCGAAACATCGACTGTTTATTCCCCTCCACAGATGCTGCCTGACCTGATGAATTGCTCCAGCATTCTGTGTGTGTTGTTCCAGATTCCAAAATCCGAAGAATTCCTTGTGGGCGTGCCTACACCTCAGGGACTGCAGCAGTTCACGGAGGCAGCTCATCACCACCTTCTCAAGGGCAACTAGGGATGGGCAATAAATGCCAGCTTAGCTGGTGATGCCTACATCCCGTAAATGAATAGATTTAAAAAGAACTTGTGTTGACCACTTGCAGCAGACATCTACCTGTCTGTTAACATTCATCCCTCCAGTCCACCAATTGCCATAGGCTCTTGTCTTATTCCTCCTCCTCTCCTCGCCTCTCCTCTAAAAGCAAGGATGTAATGCTGAGGCTTTATAAAGCACTGGTGAGGCCTCACATGGAGTATTGTGAATAGTTTAGGGCCCCTTGTCTAAGAAAGAATGTGCTGATACTGGAGAGGGTTCAAAGGAGGTTCACGAAAATGGTTCCGGGATTGAAAGGCTTGTCATATGAGAAGTATTTGATGGCTCTGGGCCTGTATTCACTGGAATTCAGAGCGGCAACCTCATTAAAACTTATTGAATGTTGAATGGCTTCGATAGAGTTGACGTGGAGAGGATATTTCTTATGGTGGGAGAGTCTAAGACTAGAGGACACTGCCTCAGAATAAAGGGTCATCCTTTTAGAATGGAGAAAGGGAAGAATTTCTTTAGCCCAAGAGTGGTGAAAATGTGGAATTTGATGTCATAGGAAGCTGTGGAGGTCAAATTATTGGGTATATTTAAGGCAGAGATTAAGGCAGAGACTTCACTCCTGATGAAGGGTTTCAGCCTGAAATATCGTCACCACCTCCTCCCATAAGATGCTGTCTGGCTTGCTGAGTTCTGCCAGTATTTTGTGTTTTTATTAAGGCAGAGATTGCCAGATTCTTGATTAATCCAGTCATGAAGGGGTACGGGGAGAAGACAGGAGATTGAGGCAGAGAGGGGAAATGGATCAGCCACGATGAAATGGTGGAGCAGACTTGATAGACCAAATGGTTTAATTCTGCTTCTATATCTTATGACCTTATGGTATCTTTACACCAATCATCCCTCCTCTCCATTCTCAGACCTGATTCAGGGCTTTGACCCAAAACATTGACGATGTCCTTGCTTTGTGAGGGAAAGATGGACCCTTGACCTCACAATCTATCTTGTTGTGATATTGCACCTTATTGCTTACCTGTACTGCACTTTCTCTGAAGCGATTGCACTTTTTAATGTTTCACATTGGTCTACCTCAACCAGTATAGTGCAAAGACATAAAATTACAAGACAAATAAATACTGTAGAAAAGGAACAGTAAAGAAATCTTGTTGATTTATGAGCCATTCAGAAATTTGGTGGCAGAGGGGAAGAAGCTCATTCTGAATCATTGAGTATGGGTCTTCAGATATTCGTGACAAGAAGGCATGACCAAGATGGTGAGAATCCTACATTACTGGAATCCATTTTACATGTTGCTATACTGCTGTCATTCTCAAAGGCATCACCATCATCTTGTCAACAACATTGATAGACCTGATGTAGGTTCACAAGATGATGGAGGCACAGGTCAAGTGAACAGCCAGAGATTTTTTCCCAGGGCTAATATGAGGTGACATTATTTTAAGTTGATTGGAGGAAAGTATAATGCAGGCATTCCCAACCTTTTTTATGCCGTGGACCAATACCATTAAGCAAGGGGTCCATGGGCCCCTGTTTGGGAATTCCTGGGTATAGGGGGATATCCGAGGTAATTTCTTTTATATAAAGAGAGTGGTGGTGCATGGAACACACTACTAGGGGTGGTCGTAGAGGCAGATGTTTTAAGGGCATTTAAGAAACTCTTAGATAGGCTCCTGGATGACAGAATATTGGAAGGCTATGTGGGAAGGAAGGGTCAGACTAGTCTTGAAGTAGGTTGTAAGTTGGCACAACATCATGGAATGAAGAGCCTGTATTTTGCTGTAGTGTTCTATGTTCTAAAGGCCATTAACATTATGGTTGCTGATGGACTGGTGGAGAGGAATGATGCTGCGACCATGCCACTAGATTCCACTGGGTGAGTAGATATTAATCTACACTTTGTATCCTGATACTTCAACAGGAACTTCAAACATCAAAGAAAAGAAACTTTAACAGCTGTTCTTTTTCTTGGACAGGTTTTGATAGAAATCAGCATGCCTGGTGCAACTCAAATTATATCTCTTGGAGGCATTTCATATTTTATCTGAGTACAAGAGATTTCAAACTGAACTCTTAATGTTTCCAACTTAGCTTGGTGCCTAATCAGACTCTGGGTATATATAAATTGCTGAAATAGTTTGAGAGTTCTGTCAGGCAGGGTGCTGACTTTTCAAAGTTGAAAGGGCCATACACGATCTCACACCTTTGTTCCACTAGGCTCTGTGCCAACTCTGCAATGCTCCCCTGCTCTACCAGTATGAGGTTTAACTTGAGAGCCCTGTCAGGCCCTAAACTCTCCTATTGTACCAGACTGCGTAGTGTTTCTGGGGTCCATGTCTAACTGTATGTTTGTGTCTGCGGTTTTTTGACATATTTCAATCACATGCCTCAGTTAGTGGTGCGCTTACCCAAGATAGCAAAAGAAAGGGAGGAGATGGGAATGGATGCTACTGAGACTGAGCAGCTTAAGTTATAAAGCGAAATTGAATAAGCGGAGAGTGTTATATCTGGAGCATAGGAGGCTGAGGGGAAACCTTATAGAGTGTTATATCAGGAGTGTTGGAGTCTGAGAGGAGACTTTATAGAGCTGTTGTGTATGGAGAGTGTTATATCTGGAGTGTAGAAATCTGAAGGGAGACCTTAAAAAGGCATATCTGGAGAGTGGGATATCTGGAGCACAGGGTGCTGAGGGGAGACCTTATAGAGGTGTATAAATCCATGGAGGCCATTGATAAGGTGAGTGGTCAGTCTTTATCCCAGTGTAGGAGAGGCTAAACCTAAATTACATCATTTTTAAAATTACTTTTATTTAGCAAGACAGCTCAGTAACGGGCTGTTCTGGCTTAACAAGTCCACGCCACCCAATTACACCCATGTGATCAATTAATCTATTTACCCTTACACTTTTGGGATGTGGGAGGAAACCAGATCACCTGGAGGAAAACCACGTGGTCACAAGGAGAACGTACATACTCCTTAGAGCCAGTAGTGGAACTGAAACCAGATTGCTGGCACAGCAATAGCACTATGCTAATCACTATCTACCGTGCTGCCCCTTAAGTTGAGAGGGGAGAGATTGAAGGGGACATGAGGAGTAAGATTTTCAGATGTGCATGATGTGTATATCTACAGTTTGGAATGTACATTCCCTAATAGATATCTCGCTATGCTGGAAATACACTAAATGGTGTCCTTCATTGAGCTGATAACTTTCCAGCAGAACCCGATGCTTGTCTTCATGTGTGTCCTTGGGAACAGCCCACAGATCGGAGAGCTGCTGGGACATAAACCCTCACCTCCTTCCCCATGCTCTCTTAGTCTGCAAAGCGGTGGCTGTTTGCCCCTTCCCCACTGCAGCCATCCCGAGGGCAGCATGGATTGGGACGGCATTTTGAAACTGTGAGGACCCCCATCACTGACAGCCGAGTGAGGTCAGGGAGTTCTGGCAATGAGGCATTCAGCCAGATGGTTTGGCCAGTTACCTCAGGGAACCTCCCGGTGTATCCATGGAATCCCTGCCTAACTCTCTTAAGCAGAGTAACTCAGCTCCTCACCACTCTAAGGGGGATAAAAGTTCCCCTCAGATCCACAAATCAATTTGCTAATGTAAAGAAGATTTAGAAAGATGATCCCAACTATGGAGGAGTTGTCCTGTCAGGAAAACGTTGAACAGGCAGAGCAGAGATGCATCCAGATAGAATGCTTTCTGTGGTGCATCAGTGAATCTTGGTGAGGGTCAACAGGGACACGTTGCATTTCTTTAGCATCCTGAGGAAGTAGAGACCGGTGATCTTTCTTGACCATGGAACCATGGCATCTACGTAGATGCATCAGGACAAGCTACTTGTGATGTTCAGTAGAACCAGAATTCAATGGAACCAGATGTGTGGAGGTGAGTTCAAGGAGAGGCCTTATTCTTACAGCTGCCCAGGTCTACTAGGCAAAGATAGCATCCGTAATCTGTATAAGGTATATTGCAGAATGCTAATTTTCCTTCTGCATTACAATAGCCACTGCTTTTGAGTTTGCACATTACTACAGCTGGTTGAAATATTTCCTCACAGTTCTAGTGACCTACTGTAGGTTCAATCTTGACCTCTGGCCCTGCCTGTGTGGAGTTTGCAAGTTCTCCCTTTGACTGCATGAGTTTCCACTGGTGTTCCAGTTTCCTCCTACATTCCCAAGACATGCAGACTTAGGTTAATTGGTTAGTGTGCAATTACCCTTACAGTGGGTGAGTGGTGGAATTGAAGAGCACGTGGAGAAAAATGGATACAGATCAAATTAGTGGATGAACTGGTTTGCTATCAAAACTCATGTAGACTTGATGGGTCAAATATGCTATAATAAAACATCTTTAAAGTGTTTCATGATTGTAAAATACCATGGAATTGTAAGTCTTCCTCCACATTTCTGAGGGTACCACAGCCATCACAGCTCGGGAAGTGGGAGATCAATTCTGGTGCCATCTGAATGCTCTCCCCATAGAATGCTTGAGTTTTCCCTAGCCACTCCAGTCTCCTCCCACAGACTAAAGATGCAGCAGGTAAAGTAGGTTAACTGGCCATTGTAAATTCTCCCGTGATTAGTTTTGGGTTAAATCAGGGTTGTCAGGAGTTGCTGGGGAAGGGCCAGAAGGGCCTGTTCTGCACTGTATTGCCAAATAAATAATTTCCATCATTGAACATCTGCCGATTGATGCTGAGGATATTCTACGAGGCTGTAGTGGCCAGTGCTATCATTTTTGCTGGTGTGTGCTGGGACAGCAGGCTGAGGGTAGCAGACACCAACAGAATCAACAAACTCATTCGTAAGGCCAGTGATGTTGTGGGGGTGGAACTGGACTCTGCGACGGTGGTGTCTGAAAAGAGGATCCTGTCCAAGTTGCATGCCATCTTGGACAATGTCTCCCATCCACTCCACAATGTACTGGTTAGGCACAGGAGTACATTCAGCCAGAGACTCATTCCACTGAGATGTAACACTGAGCGTCATAGGAAGTCATTCCTACCTGTGGCCATCAAACTTTACAACTCCTCCCTCGGAGTGTCAGACACCCTGAGCTAATAGGCTGGTCCTGGACTTATTTCCACTTGGCATGATTAACTTATTATTATTTAATTATTTATGGTTTTATATTGCTATATTTCTTCACTATTCTTGGTTGGTGCGGCTGTAACGAAACTCAATTTCCCTCGGGATCAATAAAGTATGTCTGTCTGTCCGTCTGACCATACTCCAATAATAACTACTAGTGCCAAAAATCACAAGGAATTCTCAGATGTTGGAAATCAAGAGTAACACACATGGAACGTTGGAGGAACTCAGCAGATCTGACAACCTCTGTGGGGAGAAATAAACAGTCGGAGTTTCGGGCCGAGACGCATCCAAAGCATTTCCCCACCTTCCAAGAGCAAAGTAAATAGTAACTTTCCTTCAGCCATTTGGTTCTTGACAAAGTAGGAACAACCCTAATCACTACAGTTTATCAAAACTATGAAAACTTGGATCACTTTGCATTAAAAAGGACTTGGTTTTTTTTAATTCTAAGTGCTTATAATTTGTCTAAGTTATGTGCCCGTGATGCTGCTGTAAGTAAGATTTTCATTCTGTCTCAAAGTTCATAAGTTCAAAGTAATTTATTATCAAAGTACATACAGAATATGTCACCATATACTACCCTGAGATTCGTTTACTCATGGGCATTCACGGTAGATACAAAGAAATGCAGAAGAACTACACACAAAGACGGACAAATAACCAATGTGCAAATGATGCCAAGTCATGCAAATACAAAAGAAAAAAAAATAATGATAATAAGCAATAAATAATATTGAGAACATGAGTTGGAGAATCCTTGAAAGTGAGTCTGTAGTTTGTGGAATCAGTTCAATGTTGAGGTGAGTGAAGTTATCCATGCTGATACAGGGACCTGATGGTTGAAGGGTAATAACTGTTCCCAAATCTGGTGGTGTGTGACTCAAGGCTCCTGTACTTCCCTCCCGATAGCAGCAGCGAGAAGAGAGCATGGTCTAGATAGTGGGCTCCTTGATGATGGATGCTGCTTTCCTGTGCAGTGCTCCTTCTAATGCTAAATGGTGGAGAGGGCTTGTCCTGTGATGGGCTGGGTTGTACATGTAATTGTGTAGATGACAATAATTTTAACTTTGACTTTGATATTAATGATCCTTTAAAAAATAGTACCCCTTTGACTGCAAAGTGGTTTGGGATGTCCAACAGCTGTGGAAGATGCTGCATACAGCACATACAGTCATCGGAAAACCTCATTAATAGCAGGCGAGCTGTCATCTGTCAACAGTCCCAGTGTTATATTATTGAACCGTCCAAGCAAGTCTAACACTGACCTTTGGGTCAAGCTGTCTGACAGCAAACAGGCGTGTGTGATTCCAGCTTACACCACCGACAAAACAAAGGAAGCATCCAACAGCCGTTTCAGGAATGGGAAGGACCCATCCGTATGGATAGGCCATTCAGGAGCTGACAGGACACTCTGAAGGCAAGAGGATCGGGGGTCACATAAACATTCCCCGCTGCCTGATTAAAATCAATGGCACAGAATGGTGGTCTCGTGGAACGGCTGCTGCTTCCTAATGAAAATGGAAACCCAGCTGTCACCTTCACTTTCTGAGCCCAAATCAATGAAAGGTCGCAGACAGCTTCCACTTCCTGATTAAGGCAGACAGGGGGCCTGCAGACATCCGATTGTTAATTTTCAGCTGAGAGCAGGGACTTAGCTGCCGGAGGCAGGATGTTGTAGCAACACATTGTGAGGAGGGTGAGGGAGTCAGGGCCACGGGATGGCACCTCAGGAGCTGGGCTAACACCAGACCATGACATTGCTCATGGACCACATTCCATCACAACAGGAAGCACTATATTTTAATTTTTTAAATTATTTTTCATTTTTATACTTGTGCAACTTTTCTCCTTTTGCACCCTTGTCAGTCTTGTTCTTGCAGAAACATGACTCCGGGACATATATGCACTATTAATCTACAAGTCATAACCCTCAGGTACTTAGGCTATATTATTACTTCTGTTTGGTAACTGTATGTTTCTCTGCTAACATAACTATATGTGCTGTGTGCTGAGTGTGACTGTGTGGACTGTGTTTTGCTCCTTGGCTTCAGAAGAACACTGTTTCATTTGTCTGTATACATGTTGAACGACAATTAAACTTCAACTTTCATATTCTGCTGTTTTGCTTTATTTTCCTGTAAATAAATGCAAGTAGTAACGTTCTGTGTTAAAGAAGGCAAATGCAATGTTGGCATTTATTTCAAGGAGAATAGAATATAAAAGCAAGGAGAGAATGCTGAGCCTTTGTAAGACACTCATCAGGCCACACTCGGATATTAACAAGTTTTGGGCCCCTTAGCTCAGAAAGAATGTGTTGTCATTGGAGAGAGTCCAGGGCAGATTCACCAGGATGATTCTGGGAATGAAGGGATTAACATATGATGAAGATTTGGCAGCTTTGGGCCTGTAATCACTGGAATTTAGAAGAAGGTGGGGAGGATGGGAATCACATTGAAACCTATGGAATGTTATAAGATCTAGCTAGGTGGATGTGGAGAGGATACTTCCTATGGTGGGAGTGTCCAGAACTGGAACTAGAAGGCACTGGTTCAAAAATGAAGGGCAACCTTTTAGAACAGAGATAAGGAGGAATTTTTTTAGCCGGAGAGTAGTGAATCTGTGGAATGCTCTGCCACAGACTGTGGTAGAGTTCAAGTCTGTGGATGTATTTAAGTTGGAAGTTGATTGTTTCCTGATTGGTCAGGGCATCAAACGTTGTGGAGAAAAGGGAGGTGTATGGGGTTGAGTGTGATCCAGGATCAGTCATGATGGAATGGTGGAGCAGACTCAATGGCCTAATTCTTCTCCTGTGCCTTATGGTCTAATGGTCTAAGGCAATATATATATATATGACATATATGTATTTTGATAATAAAATTACTTTGACTTTGACCAACATTTTATGAGTAGAAATTGGAAACCTCTGAGTGCTGATAATTACTGATGAGGCCTTTGACGGTCAGGGTTGACCATGGATGTTGTTGTCCTAGCTGTCTACATACACAAGCCTGGACAGTACGATATGGAGAGCAAGCTGTTGCCCATGTAACATGCTCTCCGTCTCCACACATCCGATGAACCCAAAAGAATGCCAAAGACTAATGGAGTTTGGGATCAGTGGCATCACAGGAGTTGTCAGTCAGCATTGAACTCAACGTAGGACTGCCTGAGGGACTCCATCCATCTTTGGATTTTTCACTTGGGGTTTACTCGAGAAGCCTTCCCATGGGAGCGTATAGCCGTAAAGCAGCGGAGATTTGAGATCAGAATTTTCCTTCTTCTAGATGAGCTGCCGACCATGGCTGATGTCCCATCTGCCCAAAGTGATTGGATTTAAGGTGCCAGTAACCCGCATTTGCCCCTTCTCCTGTCAGTGGAAGTGGTTCCACCAGGCTTAGTATTTAAGACACATGTGATGGCCAAGAGCTGGACTTGCTTGTCAGAGGTTATTTGAGACGCACACCATTGGAAGCATTTAATAGACAGTGGGAGCTTATCCCCATTGCCACATCCCACTATAACAACCTTAAGGAATCTGATTATTACTACTAATTAAAAAACATGTCCTTAAGCAATGTCTTAATCTACTATCAACACCTTAGTATACCATATTGATAAGGCACTGAATGATGAACCAGTGTAAAGAAATATTCCACATCAAATCAAAGTAAGCAGGTAAAGATTAAGAATCACTGTATTAATATATAAACTCACAATTAAACACAGAACAGTTACATCTTGGGATTGAAATGTTTTGCCACGTCTTTGGTCCAGGAGACCTATCTATCCAGAACGGGTAAAGCCCTCTCCACCACTGAGCACATCTACACAGAGCACTACCACAGGAAAGTAGCATCCATCATCAGAGACTCCCCCCACCCAGGAAATTATCCCTTCTCACTGCTGCCATCAGGAAGATGGAACAAGAGCCTCAGAACCCGTATTACCAGGTTCAGGAACAGTTACTAACCCTCAGACATCAGGCTTTTGGAACTAATGGAGATAACTTCACTCAACTTCACTTGCCCCATCACTGAACAGCTCCCACAAACACGAGAAAATCTGCAGTTGCTGGAAATCCAAACAAACACACACAAAATGCTGGAAGAACTCAGTAGGTCAGGCAGCATCTACAGAAAAGAGTAAACAAACAACACTTTCAGCTGAGACCTTTCTTCAGGACCACAAACAATGAACATACTTTCAAGGAATCTTCATCTCATGTTCTCAACATTTAGTGCTAATTTATTTATTATTACTTTTTTCTTTTATATTTGCACAGATTGCTGTCTTTTCCACATTGGTTGTTTGTCAGTCCTGTTGGGTGAGGTCTTTCATTGATTCTATTGTGGTTCTTGGATTTACTGAATATGCCCACAAGAAAATGAATCTCAGAGTTGTGTATGGTGATGTATATGTACTTAGAAAATAAATTGCTTTGAACTTTGAACACAAGAAATTCTGCAGGTGCTGGAAATCTAGAACAACACACACAAAATTCTGGAGGAACCCATAAGGTTAAGCAGCATCTATGGAAATGAATAAACAGTCGAAGTTTCAGGCTGAGACCTTTCTTCAGGACTGGAAAGGAGGAAGAAAGACATCAGAATAAAAAAGTGGGGAGAGAAGGACAGCTAGAAGATGATGGTGGGTGGGAAAGATAAAGGGCTGGAGAAGAAAGAATCTGCTAGGAAAGGAGAGAGGACTATGGGAAAAAAGGGACACCAGGGGGAAGCGTTATGAGGTGGCATGGGAACACCAATGCCTTTAAGTGAAAATCCTATAAAAGGTAGTAGATTTGACCAGGTACAGCATGGGTAAAGCCCTCCCTGCCATTGAGAACATCTACATGAAATGTTGCCATAAAAAAGCAGCATCCATCGTCAAAGATCCTCACCACCTGGGCCATGCTCTTTTCTCACTGCTGTCATCAGGTAGAAGGTACAAGTGCCTCAGGACTCACTCCACTAGATTCAAGAAGAGTTACTACCACTCAACCATCAGGCTCTTAAACAAAGGTTGATAATTACATTCATTCTATTTCTGGTGCTCCTTCAACCACTTTAAGGTCTATTTTATCTATTATTTCATGCTGTCATTATTTATTGCTATGTATTTATATTTGCATTTTGCACAACCTGTTGTTCATTGATCCTGTTTACTGTTCTATAGATTTTCTGAGTATGCCCATGGGAAAAAAATGAATTTCAGGCTTCTATGGTGACATATATGTACTCTGATAATAAATTTAACTTTGAACTTTGATAGGCAGATGAAGAGAAGAGATAAGATGCCGGAGTGGGAATGGAAGAAGAGGGAAGGGTTTTTTTAAATTTTTTACTTCAGGAGATCACAAGTCGTTTTATCTGAAGAAAGTGAATTTCTATTCATTGGAATGAATTGTTTTTGATTCTGAAATTATTTTGAATCACATCTGGAAAATTAACAAGATGAAAATGGTTTCTGTTTGGAACATGGTTTCTTCTAGCATTTGCAAGCCTCCGTTCCATAAAACAAAGTGACCCCACAAACCATAATTAATCCACTTCTCTGTCATTTTTGTTTACTCTTTTGGTGGCATGGATTTGCAATTAAACACTAATATTGCTCCCACACGAGAAAGCACTTTCAAGTTGAAGCCGAGATATTGTGCTCAGTGTAGCAACGGATGACAGATCTACAGGGAGGGCCGGCCTCTGTTGTTCAGCATGATGCCATTCCCAAAGCCCTACCAGCTGGTGAAATGCCAGAAATTATGATTTAACCACCGATCATTACTTAAATGAATCAAGAATGTGGCACAAGGACTCAATTAAAGACCACCCACCGACTATGTGGAGACTTGAACTTTGAAAATGCACAGTGAATGTTTGTTCAAGCCCACGGGTCATTGGTTTGTGGATCCCTAGCACAAGGAGAGGTGACAGTCCAGAGGCAACAGCTCAGGAGAATAAACTACCATGGTCTGTCTCACCCAGCCATGATCTTCCCTTAATTGCTCAATTAAAGCCATTTCTAAACAGACAGGGCGATCAGTGATATCTGATTCTCTGAGTCGTATTTCAAAGGCTTCCTATTGCTCTCAATGACCTGATCTACTTCTGTGGGACTGCCGTTTTTTCCGTGGTATGCATCCTGCTCACCACAGATCCCAAGAGAAAGTGATTTGCTAAAGTTTTACCTTTGAAAGTAAGAGTGTTTTTATGTCGGCTTCATTTTCCCATTTCCGGGCTCTTTCCGTCGAAATTTTTGGTCTGTCATGACTAACAAGCCTCTGCTAAATATTGATGGAAGCAAGCTAACTCTGTGTGTGTGTGTGTGTGTGTGTGTGTGTGTGTGTGTGTGTGTGTGTGTGTGTGTGTGTGTGTGTGTGTGTGTGTGTGTGTGTGTGTGTGTATGTGTGTGTGTGTGTGTGTGTGTGTGTGTGTGTGTGTGTGTGTATGCACGTGCTGTTGTGTGAATCTGTGTGTGTGTTTGTGCATCTGCTAAGTATGAAGTACAAAGTGCTAAGTTCGAAGTACATTTATTATCAAAGTATGTATAAATACCTTGAAATTCGTCTCCTTACAGGCACCCACAAAACAAAGAAATCCAAAAGAACCCAGAGAAAGAGACCATCAAACACCCAATGTGCACAGAGAGAAAAAACAAGTCATGCAAACAAAAAAAGGAAGCAAATGTGTGAGAGTCTCTTCGTGTGTGTGTGTGTGTGTGTGTGTTTCTGTTTGGCTATATTGAATTTGGAGGGCCACTTTGGAGAGCTATTTTGGATAGTATTTTAGCTGAGTCATCTGGGGCAGCTCAGTCGCATAGCATAATGGTGTGCAGAGCCACTGTCTGTAAGGAGTTTGCATGTTCTCCCTGTGACCACGTGGGTTTTGTCTGGGTGCTCTGGTTTCCTCCCACATTGATGGCAGATGGAGTTTAATGTTGATAAGTGCAAGGTGCTACAGTCTGGTAGGAATAATCCAAATAAGACATACATGGTAAATGGTAGGTCATTGAAGAATGCAGTAGAACAGAGGATCTAGGAATAATGGTGTATAGTTCCCTGAAGGTGGAATCTCATGTGGATAGGAAGGTGAAGAAAGTTTTTGGTATGTTGGCCTTTATAAATCAGAGCATTGAGTATGGGAGTTGGGATGTAATGTTAAAATTGCACAAGGCATTGGTGAGGCCAAATTTGGAGTATTTTGTACAGTTCTGGTCACCAAATTATAGGAAAGATGTCAACAAAAGAGTACAGAGAAGATTTAGTAGAATGTTACCTGGGTTTCAGCACCCAAGTTACAGGGAAAGGTTGAACAAGTTAGGTCTTTATTCTTTGAAGCATAGAAGGTTGAGGGGGGACTTGATAGAGGTATTTAAAATTATGAGGGGGGTAGATAGAGTTGACATGGATAGGCATTTTTCAAACAAGAGGACATGAGTTGAGAGTTAGGGGGCAAAGGTTTAAGGGTAATATGAGGGGGAATTTCATTACTCAGAGAGTGGTAGCTGTGTGGAATGAGCTTCCAGTAGAAGTGGTAGAGGCAGGTTCAGTATTTTCATTTAAAGTAAAATTGGATAGGTATATGGACAGGAAAGGAATGGAGGGTTATGGGCTGAGTGTGGGTCAGTGGGACTAGATGAGAGTAAGCGTTCGGCACGGACTAGAAGGGCCGAGATGGCCTGTTTGGTTATATTAATATTGTAATGTCTTTGTATCTGCTTCCACCATCTCCTCTGGAGCCTTGTTCTGGATATTCACTGTCTTTCATCTCATCTTTAAATTTCTCCTGACTCAGCCCAAGTTCATGTCCTCCAGTTCAAGACTCCCTGCCTTTGGGGGGAAAAAAAACATTCTATCTATCCTGTTTATGCCAGTCATAATTTTAGAAACCTCTTTAAGTTACCTTTCACCCCTTCGTATGAGAATAAGATCAGCCTCCTATAACTAAAGATCTCCATTCCAAGTAACATATTGGTGAATTTCTTCTGCGCTGTCTCTATTGTTATCACATGCTCCTCTGGTGTGTACGGAATACACTAAATACGCTAAATGTGGTCTAAAGGGGGTCTAATACAACCACAACATGACACCCCAACTCTTATAGTCTCCTTGGATACTTCTTCAAAAAATGTATTTATACAAACAGGCAGCTTGTGCGAGGCAATCTAACTCTAAAGGGCAGAACTGAGTATGATAATCTCTTATACCCAGTACTAGTTACCAGCTTTCTAGATGTACTATTTTCTATATGTAAACAATTTTCTAAACAGGTAACTAGTTCAGAAATCAGTCCCCTAAAGGTAAGCTTGCAGATTAAATCACTGGCAAGGAAGGCAAATGCAATATTGTTGGGGTTCAACTCCTGCCGCTGTCTGTAAGGTGACTCTATGTTTTCTCTGTGTCCACATGGGTTTCCTCTCAGTGCTCTGGTTTCCTCCCACAATCCAAAGGCTTAGTAAGGTTTGACATGGTATGCTGACTCCAGAAGCATGGCAACATTGACAATCTACCCCAGCACATCCTTGACACAAACAACGTATTTCACTGTGAGTTTCAACGTATAGGTGACAAATAAAGATAATTTAATAGAGTCATTGAGTCATAGAAAAGTACAGCACAGAAGCAGGCCCTTCAGCCCATCTAGTACATGCTGAACCATTTAAACTGCCTAGTCCCATCGAAGTGCATCAGAATCATAGCCCTCCATACCCCTCCCAACCATCAACTTCTCTTAAATGTTGAAATCAAGCTCACATGCATTGGCAGCTTGTTCCACAATCTCACATCCATCTGAATATAGATTTAAATATTTAATAACCTAATTATTTATCCTTCCGATCTACCTTGAATTTCTCCCCTCTTATGTTAACCTGTGACCTCTAGTGTTGTTGGCAAGACCAAGATTTTGTTCGAATCCCTGTCTCCAGCACTGGGTCACTTATCAGGATCAAGACAGAATCAACTATGTTGCCAAGATTTAAGAGTTGAAGGAAGACTAGTCCAACAGTTATTCTTCTGTTAAGATTAATCGTGAAACATCTTAGAAAGTAATTCCTTATTTAATAAAGTGAATTTTCTTATGGAATTTGAAAATTTCTGTGTTTTAAAGATCCAGTCCACTTTTAATAACTCAAAGTTCAAAGTATATTTATTATAAAAATACATACTGTATATGTCACCATATACTTCCCTGAGATTAATTTTCTTGTGGGCATTGCAATAGAACTAAGAAATAAAATAGAATCAATTAACAATTAAACTACCTTGCTCTGCTGTGAGAGCAGAGTTTGTATATTCTCTCTGTGACCATGTGAGTTTCCTTCAGTTGTGGGATAATGGGTTAATTGACTGCTCTAAATTTCCTCTTGCATGTAGGTTTGTGGCAGAATCTGTTGATCAGTATGCGAGGAGATTAAAAGGGGGTTAGTATAAATGGGAGATTGATGATTAGTTTGAACTCAATGGACCAAAGGGCCTGATTCTGAATCTGAATCTTTGGCTCTAACATTACGGACTCATGTGATCTAAATTCAGATTTGGATTTCAAATTTATTTATCACATTGGAACATACAGTGAAATTCATGCAATGCACACAAAGTTCTGAATGAAAGTACAGTCCACATTTTGGGCCGAAACCCTCTAGCAGGATTGGATAAAAAAGGCTGACAAATAGATTTGAGAGGTGGGGGAGGAGAGAGAGAAATGCCAAGTGATAAGTGAAGCTTGGAGGGGCAGAGATGAAGCAAAGAGTTAGGAAGTTGATTGATGAAAGAGACAGAAGGCCATGGAAGAAAGATAAAAAGGGGAGGGGGGAGAGGTCCAGAGGGTCAGGAGATAACATGAGAGAGGAACAAGGAAATGGGAAATGGTGAAGGTGGGGGTGGGGAGAGGCATTACTGGAAGTTTGAGAAATTGATGTTCACGCCATCAGGCTGGAAGCTACCCAAATGGAATATAAGGTGTTGTTCCTCCAAACTAAGTGTGGTCTCATCATGACAGTGGAGGAGCCATGGATGGACATATTGAAATGGGAATGGGAAGTGGAATTAAAATGGGTGGCCACTGGGAGATCTGCTTGTTCTGGCAGATGGAGCATAGATGCTCGATGAGGCAGCCTCCTAATCTACATCAGTCTCACCGATATACACCAGGTTACACTGGGAGCATCAAACACAGTATATGACCCCAACAGACTCACAGGTGAAGTGTTGCCTCACCTGGAAGGACTGTTTGGGGCCCTGAATGGTAGTGAGGGAGGAGGTGTCGGGCCAGATGTCGCACTTGTTCTGCTTGTAAGGATAAGTGCCAGAAACAGAAGTTGTTTGCATCAACAACCATCACATTAGGCCCAGTGAGTCCAAACTGACCATCGACCATCCATTTACACCAATCCTATTTTGTTCTCCACACATTCCCATCAACAGTCTCCTGATACTGCCACTTACTATATCATGAGCCCTGCAGTCCAGTACAGGGAGCCATAGAATGTTGGGCTCCGAGGTTACCAGAGCGCCTGTATTTGTTAATTGTTGTCTTATCTGCCGTCATTAAGCCCTTGTGCTTTCTGTGCAATCTTGTCAAGTTTATTTTGACTGGCACAAGTAAGCATGCAGGTACAGCAGGCAGTGAAGAAAGCTAACGGCATGTTGTCCTTCATAACAAGGGGAGTTGAGTACAGGAGGAAAGAGGTCCTTCTGCAGCTGTACAGGGCCCTGGTGACACCACACCTGGAGTATTGTGTTCAGTTTTGGTCTCCACATTTGAGGAAGGACATTCTTGCTATTGAGGGAGTGCAGGTTAATTCCCGGGATGGCGGGATGTCATATGTTGAAAGATTGGAGTGATTGGGCTTGTATACAGTGGAATTTAGAAGGATGAGGGGGATCTGATTGAAACATATAAGATTATTAAGGGATTGGACATGCTAGAGGCAGGAAACATGTTCCCGATGTTGGGGGAGTCCAGAACCAGAGGCCATAGTTTAAGAATAAGGGGTAGGCCATGTAGAGCGGAGTTGAGGAAAAACTTTTTCACCCAGAGAGTTGTGGATCTATGGAATGCTCTGCCTCAGAAGGCAGGGGAGGCCAATTCTCTAGATGCTTTCAGAAAGAGTTAGATAGAGCTCTTAAAGATAGTGGAGTCAAGGGACATGGGGAGAAGGCAGGAACGGGGTACTGATTGTGGATGATCATCCATGATCAGATTGAATGGTGGTGCAGGTTCGAAGGGCCGAATGGCGTACTCCTGCACCTATTGTCTATTGTCTATTGTTTTCCGTGTACTGTGATTATTTAAAATGGGCTCCCGATTAGAGGTTATCATGGGGTTCTTGTGTTGAGAATGATTCATCTCGGGGTTTCGCTACATCGAGCCAACGATCTGTTAGAATTCCTATGTATAAACTCTCGTTTCTGTCTCTACATGGAAGTCTGTTGTTCCTCCTCACCTGAGTTCAGTTGCTGTCAGCACTCACCGCGATGCACTTACACATGAAGGGAAATTTACTGCAGGCAATTAACTTGAGGATGTTCTGGGGGCATCTTGCAATTGTCACCAACCATTCTATCGCCAACATGGCATGCACACTGTGCTCAGCAGAGCACACAGCACACAAGCAACAAAACCGTGAAACAAGTCCTTTTCCTCCACCCCCACCCCCAGCCACACACATGGAGAGTTCTCCATCTCTAGAACAAAACTAGAATGCTAAACCAGTTACATAACCTCTCAGCTATTTTATTCTGCACTTCTTAACCACATTTATTAAACACAAGAAGCACGTTGTAAAATAATTATTTTTCTTATGTGCAAATTGTCCTATCCACACAGGAAAGAAACATTTCTCAATATAACTGCGGTCAACTAACAGGCTCTTTCCTAAGGACGTTAGGTAATGAGGCATCACTTGTACTCTTATTTTTCCTGACGATAATGCAGTTTCAAGAGTTATAGATTCACTTTACGTTCTCAGACATGTTGCTGGTAAAATCCTCTCAACCCTATTCTCCTGTCTTCTCCTAGTAACCTTTGACATGCTTACTAATCAAGAACCTATCAACCTCCACTTTAAATATGTTGGCCTCCACAGTTGCCTGTGGCAATGAATTGTACAGGTTCACCACTCTTTGGCTAAAGAAATTCCTCTTCATCTCTGTTCTGAAGTGAAGTCCCTCTATTTCTGAGGCTGTCTTCTTTGGTCCTAGGCTCACCCTCTATAGGAGACATCCTCTCCACATCCACTCTATCTAGATCTTTCAATATTCAATAGCTTTCCGTGATCCCCTCTTGTGCTCATCAAGCACACAGATCCCCAACCAAGACATCTCTGCCAGCACTATTGTTTAAACAACTTAATCTCCTACCAGGTGATTTGCATTTGCTTTCAGCTTGAAGATCTATTTCTCAAACATATTTCAACTCCGTGTTGGAGTCTACCAAACATAAACGTTGATCATTCCTTGTGTAGATCAGCAAGCAATCTTGGATCTATTAGAAAACTGTAGGGCAATTTGAGAAGGAAGGGTAGATTGATCTTTGAATAAGTTAAAATGTCAGCACAATATCGTGGGCCAAAGAGCCTGTACTGTGCTGTAATGTTCTACGTTGTGGTGCTAATGTTTAAAATCTAGCAGTAGGTACTTCACATGCAATGTTCACTCTAATTTTTTTTACAGCAGCATGGACCTACCATTGCTCTAAGCAGGAATTTTTACACAGCCTGAAAATCGTTCTGGTCAAAACACTCAAAAACAGCAACAAAAAATGGGAATCCAGAAACACAAGGAACATTCACCTCAAAGTTTCTCAAATGGGTCCACAGCCTTGCCAATAAAACCATGCAATGGGGATTTCAAGACCCCTGCACTTTGCTCCAACAGCAGATAAGGAGGAGAGAGAGAGGAAGTTGGGTCAAATGCAGGCAGATGGAACCGAACATTTACCCACCCTCCACTCTTGTCTTCGTCGACTTCAACCTTGCTCGATGCCTCAGTCAGAGAGAAGCATTAGAATCAATCATGCACTCGTGCCCCATCTCCAGGCTTCTTGGCCTTGAAGCTGGACACTTCACTCAAAGCCTCATGGAACACCCTCAGAGACAGTAAAGCACCAGATCACCATGTCAGCCCAAAGACACAGCAACCGAATGTAAATCACAAGACAACCCAAGACTGATCAACTTTTCCCTGGAGCACATGGCCTCAAATCGAGACAACATGCTGGTAAACCATTACACCCTCTCCAAAGCTTTCACATCCTTCCTATCATAGGAAAATCAGAAATGATCAGGATTACCTGACCTTATACCTATGTTGATTTACTGAGATATAGTGCTGATCATTAAGGACCCTCACTACCCAGGAGTCTGAAGATACACACTCAAAGTTCAAAGTAAATTTCTTGTCAAAGTAGATATATGTCACCATATACAATCCTGATTTTCATTTTCTTGTGGTTATTCACAGTAAGTACAAAGAATCACATTAGAATCAATGAAAAACCACACAAGGTGGACTCAATATTTTAGGGACAGTCTACCCCTCTGCCATTAGGATTCTGATGGTCAATGTCCCCATGAACACTACCTCACTATTTTGATCTCTTTTTGTACTACTTATTTATTTTTTATATATCTCTTATTGCAACAGCTTTTTGTGCATTGGACTGTACTGCTGCCACAAAACAACAAGGTTCATGACGTATATCTGTGGTAATAAACTATGTTTTACAAGGAAGAACACAATTAAAACAAAAAATAACCAAGTTTGTTATAGCGAAAAGTGGTGTTAGTGTTACAATACTGAGGTAGTAATTAAGGTTTTGCTGGTTGGTTCGAACCTAATGGTTGTAGGGAGGTAGCTGTTCTTGACTCTGGTTGTGAGAGAATGCAAGCTTCTGCACTTCTTGCTGACAGTAACTATGAGAAGATGGCATAGCCCAGGTGATGATGGATATTGGCTTCTTTACCATAAGATACAGCAGCAGAATTAGGCCATTTGATCATTGAATCTGCTCCACTGTTTCATCATGGCTGATCCATTTCTCTCTCAGCCTCTCAATGAACTTGAGACAGCACCTCCTATAGATTTTACCGATGGTTGGGAGAAATGTGCCCATGATGTAATGAGCAGAGCCCACGTCACTCAGCAGCTTCTTATGTTTGTATCCTAGACCACAATGCAACTGGCTATGATACTTCCAACAGGTCCCATCATCTACACTCTCTTCTATCTCTATTCTTAGGTTTTCAACCAATGATGACACCCTGACTGAAGCCTTCAAAATTCTAGAATCCGAGTGCAAGAGGAGGTTGTTTATCAATAATGTCCATTCTGGATGAAAAAACTTAACTTCAGATTAATTTTTGTTACCCATTTCTCATCCCATTGATCTGCAAACCACAACCTGCAGTGCTCATCGCAGAGGCCTGATAGTCCAAGTTCTGTGCTCGGCGAGTCCAGAAGCTGACTCCCAAAGGTTATAGTCCCATGACTGGTGAGTCCAGAATTTAAGGCTCTAAAGTTAAAGTCCCATGATACACAAGCACAAAAGTCAAGGCCCAAAGATCAAAGTCTAGACCAGAAGTACTAATCTGGAAGTGAAGGCCCAAGGATCAAAATCTCATGATTGACAAGTCCTATGGTAGTCAAATGCCTGATGACTACAAATCTGCATGTCCAGTCCAGGGCTGGAGGTTGGAGACCCAATGTCTGTGGGTTTGAGAGTCCAGGGCTAAGGACAGGAAGGCAGGTGTCAACCGTCCTGGGGTTGGAGGCCTGTCTGTGTGTGTGAGTAGGTGGGAAAGGGGCTTGTTTTGCTGCTGTTGTTGTCATTGCTTGTGTTCTTCTGCAGAACATGGTGGGCATGCTATATTGGTTCCAGAATGTGTGGCAACACTTGCAGGCTGACCCCAGCACATCAGTGAGGGTGTTGGTTGTCAATGCAAATGACATGTTTCACTGTATGTTTTAATGTACTTGTGATAAATAGATCTGAATCTGAAACATCTTCCCAAACACTCTCTTCATCCTCCTCATAACCCAATCGAGGATTTCAGTTGTCCATCAGTCACTAAGCATTGATATAATTGGTCCTTCATAACCAGAGATTGAGCCAAAAACCAGAAACAGGAAATGCAGTGTGGATAACTTCACTTACCTCAACTCGGAACAAAGGAGAGGACTCACTTTCAAGGACACTAAACTCACATTCTCAGTATTATTTGTTTAGTTTATTTACTTGCACAGTTTGTTGTCTTTTACACATTAGTTGTTTCAAAGTCTTTATGTGTAGTTATTCGTTGATCCTGTTGTATTTCTTTGTTCGATTGTGGATGCCTGCAAGAAAGTGAAGAGTAGTATATGATGGCATTTCTGGTTGGCATCTGGTGTTCCGTGGGAGTCAGTATTGGGACCGCTTCTTTTCACATTATATGTGAGCAATTTCATTGATGTAATTGATGCCTTTGTGGCCAAGCTTGCAGGAAATACAAAAACAAGTAGTGTTGGGGAAGCAGGGGGTCTGCTGAAGGACTTACAGGTTTGGAGAATTGGCAGATGGAATAGAATGGAGGGAAGTGTATGGACATGCATTTTGGTAAAAGGAATAAAGGGATAACCTAGTTTTGAAATAGGGAGAAAATGCAAAAATCAGAGCTACAAAGGGACTTGGGAGTCTTTGTTCAGGATTGCCCAAAGTTTAATTTGCAGGTTGAGTCAGTGGTAAGGAAAGAAAATGCAATATTAGCATTCATTTCAAGAGAATTAGAATATAAGAGCGAGGATATAATGATGAGGCATTGGTCAGACTGAATCTGGAGCATTGTGAGCAGTTTTGGGCCCTTTATCTAAGAAAGGAGGTTCCCGAAAATTATTCTGGAAATGTAAGGGTTAATATATGAGGAGTGTTTGATGGCTCTGGACCTGTACTCGTTGGAGTTTAGAAGAATGAGGATGGATCTCATAGAAACCTATTCAATTTTGAAAGGCCTAGATAGAGTGGATGTGGAGAGGATGCTTCCTATAGTGGATGAGTCTAGGACCAGAGGACACAGACTCAGAATAGAATAGAAGGATGTCCCATTAGAATAGTTATAAGGAAGAATTTCATTAGCCAGAGGACAGTGAATCTGTGGAATTCTTTTCCACAGATGGCTGTGGAGGACGATAGGTTCTTGATTTGTCAGAGCATCAAAAGTTACTGGGAGAAGACAGGAGAATAGGGTTGAAAGGGATAATAAATCAGCCATGATGGAATAGCAGAACAGATTTGATGGGCTGAAGGGCCTAATTCTGCTCCTGTATCTTTGATAATAAATTTGCTTTGAACTTTGAACTTTGAAATAAATTCCAAGAAGTAGCATCCTTCATGATTTTCCAGCTGCTCCGCAGAAGAATGTCAAACAGAATAGCCAAACAGCATTAAATTGTAACTGATATTGGTTCAGTGCAAGTGTTATTAGAGACGGCAGCCTTTTCCCGAGCTCTCTTGTTTTATGGGCTCAGTGGATAGATGTTATTGTGGGCTCAGGATTAGACACGGAGCCCAGAATAAAGCTGATGTGCGCCTCGAGATTTACATCCGACTTTCACTGTCTCGGGTCAGTGTGACTTGAGTTCAAACCCAGACCAGTTCAGGGACGGCCCAGAGTCGGCAGCAGATGGAAAATTAATGAGTGTCTTTGAATATCAAATTAAGCTGAATTCTCAGAGGCACCGTAATTTCTCAGGCATTTTAAGGTAAAATAATTAGCATAAGGTCATATCTATTTTTCATCCATTAAAAACAAAAGCATCATAAAAATTATGAAATTTATGTTTATCATAAATTAAGACAATTTTGGAGATGTTTCATTGTACTTAGAGAGAGGTCATACTCAGCCAGAAACTGCAAAGATAGAGTTTTATTTTTCTAAAGATTAGTTGTGCTTGTCACATGTACATTGAAACTTACAGTGAAATGTGTCTTTTTGCGTCAACACCAACAAGGTCCAAGGATAATGCTGGCGGCAGCCCGTACTGGCGCCACAGTGGGAGGAAAGCAGGGGGCACCCACACAGTCACAGGGAGGACATAGGAGGAACGAATGGGGCGGGAAATAAACTCCAATCGCCAGTGCTGTCAAGCGTTGCACTAATTGCCTTGCTATCGCGCTGCCCCAGTAAGGGCATAATCAGACAGTGTGTGAGCCTGGAGCTGGAAAAGGTCAAGAATTCCTGATTTAAAACCTAGAACACAGAGCAGTACAGCATGGTACAGGCACTAGAGCCCAGGATGATGCGCCAACTTTTTAACATACTCTAAGATCAATCTAAACCTTCCCTCCTACATAGCCCTCTAATTTTCTTTCATCCATGTGCCTATCTAAGAGTTTCTTAAATGTCCCTATTGCATCTGTTTCTACCACCTCCATTGCAGTGTGTTCCACACATCTATCACCCTCTGTGGCACAAACCTACCTCTGATATCCCCCCACCCCCCTGCAACTATATGTTCCTTCAATCACATTAAAATTATACCCACCTCGTTTTAGCCTTTTCCGTCCTGGGAAAAAGTTGGCTTTCCATTTGATCTAGGCATCCAATCACCTTGTACACCTCTATCAAGTCACCTCTCATCCTCCTCGGCTGATTTACAGTTTGATCTTTAGCCTCTCAGATCAGCAGTGCCAATTACTGGGAGGCATTTTTCGTTCACACACTATAACTTAAAGCCAATCCTTCTCCTTAATGTGGGGCTTTTTAACCTTCCTGTGTCGAACAAACCACACAATCTTTCAATAAAAATAGAAAGCAAATAAATCAATTGCTGGGAGTGTACAAAAGTCCAATTACCACCTAGTATTCTGGGATAGAACCTATATCAGGGGTGACATCTGACAGATGGTCACACCCAGAGTTCTAAATGACTTTCCCATTCCAGTCTCTCATTGGTCGTAGTATGTCTAGCTTTCTATTTATATTTCTAGATTCCCAGCATTTGTGTGGGCTTTCTTGTTTCCAAGTTATTCTCATTTTATTAAGGGAACAGGACCCTCTCTCCACTCCTGGGTTACTATTCAGATTCTCATTTATTTAACACACATAATCCATCATCCAGCATCAGGGACACCCACCAATCACGACATGCTCTCTTCTCGCTGCTGCCATCAGAAAGGAGGTTCAGGAGCTCAGGACCCCCATCACCACGTTCCGGAATAGTTATTACCATTCAACCAGCAGGCTCCTGAATCAGATGGGATAACTTCACTCACCCCAACACTGAAATGTCCCCACAGCCTACGGACTCACTTTCAAGGATTCTTCATTTCATGTTCTCAATATTTATTTCTTAATTCTTTTTTTTAATCTTTTCGTATTTGTACAATGTTTTCTTTTTACACTTTGGTTGTTTGTCCGTCCTGTTATATATGGTCTTTCATTGATTCTATTGTGTTTCTTTGTACTTACTGTGACTGCCCGCAAGAAAATGAACCTCAGGGTAGAGTAAATGTAGCTTAATGATAAATGAATTTTGAACTTTGAAAGAACATTGAAACATACAGTGTAAAGTGTTGTTTGTGTTAATGACCAACACAAATGAATATGTACTTGGGGTCACCACACATTCTAGTGTCAACATAGCATTCCCATAATGCTTGGCAGAACAACACAAACTACGACAATAACCAAACAAACAAAATAACAACCACTTTGTCTGTTTTTATGGTACAGGAAAGATGCAGAAATATTCAGAAAGACGATTCCTGTATCATATTTCTGTGAGCAGAAAGCAAAGTGGCAGGTGACTCAGCAAGTCCAGAGTTTGAGCCTGTCATCAGCTAGCCCTGGGATCGATATTAAAGAATGAAGCCCAAAGTTGTTTGGAAGTGTGGAAGTCAAAGCCTGGAAATTGGAGGCTGGAGCCCTGGAGGCCTGGGGTTGGAGGACTTTCTGTGGATGAGAAGGAAAAGGGCGTGATTTGCTGCTGTGGTTTTCTTGCCTGTTGTACTCTGTTGCCTGTTGTACTCTGTTCTGTTGCTGTGTTTTATGTTGTTCTGCCAAGCGTGGTGGGCATGCTATGTTGGCAACACAACGTGTGGTGACACTGGCAGGCTGCCTCCAGCACATCCTTGGGTATATTGGTTGTTAACGCAAACTACGCATTTCACTGAATGTTTCAAAGTATTGTACACATGATAAATAAATCTGAATCTAAACCTGGATCATGCACAGATGATTTAGTGGTGATATATTGCTCACCCTGCTATAGGAAAGATGCTATAGGAAAGTTGGTTGCATCATGGACTGGTATGGAAAGCACCAATACCCAGGAATGGAAAATCCTACAAAAAGTGGTGGATACAACCAGGTCTATCTCAGTCTATCTCCCCTTCTATGAAGACATTTACATGGAGCAGAAGTACAAGAAAGCAGCATCCATCATCGCTCTGCAGGCCATGCATTACTGTTGTGGAGGAGGTACAGAAACTTTAATCCTATACCACAAGGTTAGGGAACGGTCATTACGCTAAAGGCACAGGCTCCTGAACCAGTGTAGATAACTTCATTCACCTCAACTCTGAACTGAATCTACAACCTACAGACTCACATTGGGACTGTACAACTCGTGGCTCAGTATTGATTTTCTTTTATTTTCACGATTTGTCTACTTTTGCACACTGGTTGTTTGTCAGTCTTTGTGTGTGCATGAGGCCATCCGTTGGTTGGATCAACCATGGAAATCGCGTCCTAGCTGCCACACAACCAGGATGTGATATGCACCAGCCGCTCAATCAATCATACACCGCCTGCTCCCATGGCTTCACAAGACCCTGATCATGGGGGGGTACTACACCTTACCCAGGGGTAACCTGCAGGCTAGTAGAGGGAAGGAGCACCTTTCACCTCCTTTGGTGAGACATACCTCCACCCCACCACCCAAGTCATTCAATTACCAATTGTAAACAAGAGAAAATCTGCAGATGCTGGAAATCCAAGCAACACACACAAAATACTGGAGGAACTCAGCAGGCCAGGCAGTATCTATGGAAAAGACAGTCAATGTTTTGGTCCAAGACCCTTCATCAGGACCAATTAAAGCTTAGAATTACTCACTTTTGCTTGGCATCTGGACAGTATCCAGCCCGAAAAAACATCTGTGAGAGATATACAACTCAGCACTCACACTCCTCTTTACATCATCGGCACAGCAGTGGAAGCTGTGAGCAGTTCCAGACTCCTGGGGGAGCACATCTCACACAACCTCTCAAGGTCCCAGAACACATTCTACACAGTCAAGATAGCTCACCAATCGCTCTACTTTCTAAGGAGGCTGAAGAGAGATGGACTATGCATATCTCTACTCACAACATCCTACCGGTGCACAGCAGAGAGCATCCTAACATGCTGTGTAGTACAGAAACTGCACAGCAGCACACAGAAAAGTTCTACAAATCTGCCCAATGCATCTCCAACACGAGGGTATTTACCATCAAGGACATATATTCAGAAAGGTGCCAATAACATCATGAAGGATCCCACCCACCCTGCTCATGGGCTGTGTGCCCCACCCCATCAGTCTTAGCACTCAGATCTGCAGCTGGATCTTCAACTTCCTCACAGACAGGACCCAGGCTGTAAAAATAAGGGAGAAGCTGTCCTCTACAATCACTTTGAGCACTGGTGCCCCACAAGGCTGTGTACTCAGTCCCCTGCTGTACTCACTGTACACCCATGATTGTGTAGCCAAGTTTCCATCAAACTCAATATATAAGTTTGCTGACGACACCACAATTGTAGGCCGCATCTTGGGTAATGATGAGTCAGAGTACAGAGAGGAAATTAAGAACCTGCTGGCATGGTGCGAAGACAGTACCCTATCCCTCAACATCAGCAAGACGAAGGAATTGGTTGTTGACTTCAGAAGGAGTAACAGACCGCACGACCCCATCAACATCGGTGGTGCGCAGGTGGAACAGGTCAAAAGCTTCCTCGGGGTGAATATCACAAATGACCTGACTTGCTCTAACCAAGCAAAGTCCACTGCTAAGAAGGCCCACCAGCAACTTTACTTCCTGAGAAAGCTGAAGAAATTTGACCTGTCCCCTAAAACCCTCACTAATTTTTATAGGTGCACCGTAGAAAGCATTCTTCTAGGGTGCATCACAACCTGGTATGGAAGTTGTCCTGTCCAAGACGGAAGAAGCTGCAGAAGATCATGAATATAGCCCAGCACATCACCCAAACCAATCTTCCATCCTTGGACTCACTTTACACCACAGTGCTGTCAGGATAATCAAGGACAAGACCCACCCAGCTAACACACTTTTTGTCCCTCTTCCCTCCGGGAGAAGGTTCAGGAGCTTGGAGATTCGTACAGCCAGATTTGGGAACAGCTTCTTTCCAACTGTGATAAGATTGCTGAACAGATCCTGACCCGGATCTGGGCCGTACCTTCCAAATATCCGGACCTGACTTGCACTACCTTACTTTCCCTTTTCTTTTTTTTATTTATGATTTATAATTTAAATTTTTATTATAGTTACTATTGATTTGTACTCCAGGGAGCATGGAGCGCAGAAACAAATATCGCTGTGATGATTGTACGCTCTAGTATCAATTATTTGGTGACAATAAAGTAAAGTATATAAGTATATCAGGGAGGAGGCTGCGCAGCATCCATGCAGAACCGGCCTGACCCTCACCTCCAGTCCTAATACCCTGCCTTTTCAATCTATCCAGCTCATCATCCAAACATCGGATCATCCCTCGCACTAGGACCAGGGCTCTGTCACATCAATATGCTGTAGGCCTGGACCCCATTGCCACGGTCCAGCCAGTACCCAACCTTTGCAAATTGGCTCGATGCTTAGATCGACCTCACACCAGCCACTTCTCCCCGAACACGCCTCAACCCTCAAATTAGCCATGCCTTCACTCACCTCTTCATTGTTTGTGGTGACCATTTAACATGATTTTTTTTACATAAAACATGTTACTAATAAAGTATTTAGTTGTATTTCTTGCTTTATGAATGGTCAGTAAGTTGTCACCTGTCTTCAGCAGTGCCACCTCAAACCAGGAGTATGATATAAATGAATGTCTCCACAGAGAAGAGGTGGACAAAAATAACCAATCAAGAGATAGGGGATTTCAGACACACTGCCTGAGTGGCTGGTGGTTGTAGGGGCACTCATCTAAAATTCATAGCAAATGCTCCCAATCATTTTTATATGACTCTACGTTAACTGAACGTTCCTTTGACCCTAGGCTGGGAACCCCTGATTCAGAGTCAGAGAGCGCTACAGCAAGAAGACCTTTCAGCCCATCGAGTCTGTGCTGAACTGTTATTCTGCCTAGGCCATCTAGACCATAGCCCTCCTTATCCCTCTTATCCATGTTCTTACCCAAAATGTTGCAATTCTTTTATCCAGATACATGCTTGAATTCCAGAGGATAGAAGTCCATAGACTATGTTCTGTAGTAATTTTATGTATTGCACTGGACAGCTGCTGCAAACAAAAAAAACTTCATGCCAAGTGTGAGTGCTGATAAACCTGATACTGATCTAGGTCTCTATTGTGGACTGAGAATGGGAAGGGGGCAGGGGGAGGGGAATCACGGTTGGGAAAAGAGAAGGGAGAGGGGAGAGAGCAGGAAGCACCAGAGAGATATTCTGTAATGATCAATTGTTTAGAATGAAATGACCTTGCCTGGTGTCTCAGGGCTGGGTGTGTCTATACCCACACCATACCCCACCCCAGCACTCATTCTCTACTACGTCCCACACCCCTCCCAATGCGCTCCACCCTCATCAATCCCAACACCCTTTGCTCTCATCTGATTTAAAAACTCGCTCTCCGCTCCATATTGACTGTGCAAAAGTCTTTAGCACGGTACTGTATGATTAGTATAGATGGATGCCTGAAGGTCAGCATAAACATGATGGGCCAAAAGCCTGTTTCTCCTATAACTATAGACTCTATTGAATGGGATGAATTTAAGTTAACAATACTTCAAGCAGATTTTTTATGTTTGATATCAACATTTTTAATACATTTCCCCTTACTTTTTCCTCTAAGAGGAAAGCACCCCTTTCTCTATCCCCGCCTCTTTACGAAAATCTCTCAAGCCTAGTGTGCTTTTAATTAATCTCCTCTGTGCTTTTTTGGTTGCCTTATTATCTTTCCTGAAATGATAGCATAAATTTTTGTTCTCACCGCCTCTCAAATCGATACACACTCCATTATACAGATCCATGATATGCATTTCACTAAAGCTGAGATTGCCCAGACATGTTCAAACTGGACTTTATATTCAAATTATATAAATAATATTTTAATAGGTTTTGCATTGCCTCACCATAAAGTACTGCTACTTATAAATTCATTTTGAAACAGTACTGCCTGCTTTAAGATAAATCTGAAACTGCATCGACAATATCCCCTGCTTCTCTAAATGGTCTCCCTTATTATGTTTCCCGAATTGTATCCGATTGCATTTTTTACGTTAGGTTTCCCCTGATAGTCATCCACCACATTAATCATGGATACCATCTAAAGACCTGTAAAGTCTGTGTTGCAATCAGTACACTTTTTAAATTGAGCCTCCCTTTAATTCCCACACCGGATGTGTTTGTTCCCATCAATATAATTTAAGATGAGCGCCATATTATCCCTTTGAGATTCGAAGCCAGATGTTCACACTGAGAGGCAAATGTTTATTTTTGTTGATTTGCTACATGATAACAACTGCTAAACTTTTGAATGATTTTATTGGCTGTAAAGCATATTTATAGTTGCTTCAGGTTGTGAAAAACATTATGTAAACAGAAGTATTTCTTTTTAAAGCAAAACCAACCTTGTAAGAAGTGGCTGAGGCTTTCTAAGGCATTGATCAGACTGTACTTGGAGCATTATGAGCAGTTTTGGGCCTGTTATCTAATAAAGAACGTGCTGGCATTGGAGAGAGTCCAGAGGAGATGCACAAGAATGATCTTGGGAATGAAACTTTTAATGTATGAGGAGTATTTGAAGGTTCTAGGCCTGTACTAGCAGGAGCTTAGGAGAATGATGAAGAATCTCATTGAAACCTATCGAATACTGAAAGGCTGAGATAGAATGCACATGGAGAGGGTGTTTCCTTTAGTAGGGAATATAGGACCAGAGAGCACAGGCTCAGAATAGAAGGACCATAAGATATAGGAGCAGAATTAGGCTATTTAGCCCATTGAGTATATTCTACCATTTCATCGTGACTGATCCATTTTCCCTCTCAGCCCCAGTCTCCTCTCTTCTCTCCATATCCCTTCAGGTCCTGACCAATCAAAAATCTATCAGTCTCCTCAGATTTACCATGCTCTGGCTAAAGAAATTCCTCCTCATCTTCTGTCTAAAAGAATCCCCCTCTACTCTGAGTGTGTCTTCTAGTGTTAGACTCTCCCAGCATAGGAAACATCATCTCCACATCTACTCTATCAATACCTTTCAACATTTGATGGGTTTCAATGAGGTCACCCTTCATACTTCTGAATCCTAGTGAATACAGGCCACAACCATTCGGTGGGGCTTAGAAGGGTTAATGGCACCTAGAAGCAACTCCTTTGCTTGCATCTTTGGAACAGATCTATTTCCATCTTTAATATCCCTATTTTTCTCTTTCAGGGTTCTTTTGAAGACCCTGACCTGGAGTTACACGCTGAATACAGTTCTTTGCAGGAATGGGGCCCACTCTCGGGGTTTCACAACTGGCCTTTGTTCGACATGCCAAGGGCTCGGCCTAAGAGTACGGCTTGCCTTTGGAGGCCTAGAATCTTAGGGCTCTGGAGACAGGTGGATTGAAGGTCGGTGTCATGGCAGGAGACCCGTATGTCGTGGGGGTGTTGGAAGATCTACGGCTGTGTGCCCAGAGACCTGAGATCTTTGGGTACAGAGCTCGAAAAAAGCAATGTAATGGACTTTTAACATCATAAACCAAAAAGTTGTTTGTTATGTCTCCCCTCTTGCTGTGAAACGGATACCTCTTTCTCCCCATTAGAGAAAGAGGGAGCCTGTGGTATGTCGAATGCCGGGTGAGCAATATAGTCTTTGGAGTACTACAAGTCTGTGTCTTTACTGTTGCTTTGGCCACATCTGAGTGATTGGTGGCGGGTGCCAGTGCTTTTTTGCCGGTGGGGTGAGTAGGGAAGGGTGCTGGGGGGGACTTTGGGGTTCTAACACTTAACTGTTGTTCATTCTTTGGGGCATTCCTCTGTTTTTGTGGATGGTAGCGAAGAAAAAGCATTTCAGAATGTATATTGTATACATTTCTCTGACATTAAATGCACCTTTGAAACCTTTGAACCATTAAGCACTTTTCATATGACAAGCCTTTCAATCCCAGAATCACTTTTGTGAGCCTCTTTTGAACCATCTCCAATATCAGTACATCCTTTCTTAGATAAGGGCCCAAAACTGCTCACAATACTCCTCCGAGTGAGGCCTCACCAGTGACTTACAAAGCCTCAACATTACATCCTTGCTTTTATATTCTATTCCTCCTGAAATGAATGCTAACATCACATTTGCCTTCCTCACCATGGACTTAAAGTGCAAGTTGACTTTTAGGAAATACTGCACAAGGCTCCTAAGTCACTTTGCACCTCAGATTTTTGAATTTTCTCTCCATTTAAAAAAATAGTCTACTCTTTTATTTCTTCTACCAAAGTGTATGGCCATACACTTTCTGACACTATATTTCATCCAAATCTTATTTGACCATTCTCCTAATCTGTCTAATTCCTTCTATAGCCTCTCTACTTCCTCAAGACAACCTGCCCCTCCATCTGTCTTTGTATCATCCACAAAGTTGGCAACAAAATATTCAAGTCACTGACATATAATATATAAAACTGTCCCAACGCAGACCCCTGTTTTACATAACTAGTCACCAGCAATCAACCAAAAAAGGTTTGCTTTATTCCCACTCTTTGCCTCTTGTCAATCAGCCAATACTCTATCCATGATAGTATTTTCCCTGTGATTCCATGGGCTCTTAACTTGTTAAGTGGCCTCATCTGTGGCACCTTGTCAAAGACCTTCTGAAAATCCAAGTACACAACATCCACTGATTCTCCATTGGCTATCCTGCTTGTTAATTGTTCAAGGAATTCCGACAGATTTGTAAGGCAAGATTTTCCCTTAAGGAAACCATGCTGACTACAGCTTATTTTATCATGAGCCTCCAAGTACCCTGAAACCTCATCCTTAACAATCAACTTCAATATCTTCCCAACCATTGAGGTCAGACCAACTGGCCTATAATTTCTTTCTTTCTTCCTTTCTCTTTTCTTGAAGAGTGGAGTGACATTTACAATTTTCCAGTCCTCTGGAACCATGCTGTAGTCAATTGATTCCTGAAAAGTCATTAGTAATGCCTCCACAATGTCTTCAGTAACCCCCTTCAGAACTCAGGGGTGTCGTCCTTCTGATCCAGGTGACTTATCTTCCATCAGGCCTTTCAGTTTCTTAAGTGCCTTATCCCTGGGAATGTCAACTATGCACACTTCTGCCCCTTGATGCTCTCGAACCTCCGGCATACTGCTGGCGTTTTTCATAGTTTTCTTTTCCCCCATTATTACCTCTCCAGCTTCAATTTCCTGCAGTCCAATACCTACTTTTGCCTTTGTTTACCACTTCTTGTATCTGAAGAAACGTTTGGTATCCTCTTTAGATGAGGAGGGATTCCTTTAGCCAGAGTGTGATGCACCTCTGGATTTCATTGCCACAGACAGCTGTGGAGGCCAAGTTAAAGCTAAGGTTTATAGGTACTTAATTAGTAAGAGCTTCAAAGATTATGGGGAGAAGGCTAGAAAATGGTGCTGAGAGGGAAGATAAATTAGAGATGAGCAGACTCAATGGGCTGAATGGCCGAATTCTGCTCCCATGACTTTTGGTCTTCCAACATTTAAGATCAGCATTGGCCTTAAAAACAAACTTAAAAGATGTATACAGGCACTTGCAACACTATTGCCTCTGTTTTGACAAAGTGCAGAACTCAGAGAAATGACATTAATTACTTGCTTGTTAGTGTTGGCTGTTTTTCGAAAGGAAGTTGTCAAATGGGAACTTGCAAATCCCACTGAATGAGCATCCTGGAAGGCTGAGTGAAATACCAAATGCTGAAAGGGCGGAAATTGGTCAACTCAGAGTTTCTGTAGTGGTATCCTGAGTATGTGTGCCAATCAGACCTAAGAGCATGGGCAAAACTATACTGACGCATCTGTGACATCCCATAACATTTGTCATCAACTAAAGAGCTTGCTGGCTGCTTCCCACAAGCCTTTACTCACAGGAATAGTTTTCCAGTTCAATTATTTTCTCCGGGAATATTTCGCTAATGTTTGTGAGTTTAATTCTGAGTTGTTTAGTTTCTGAAGCAACAATTCTGAAATTCCCTTCAACCATATCTTGCAATACACAAGGCATCAAAACTAAATTTAATGCCATCAAATTAGCAAAAAGTCATGGGATCAAATTGCTGGGGACAAGGCCCTTTGGCTCACTGATTGTCAACAGTGATTTCAGTATGGTAGCCTAGCAGTTAGTACAAGGCTTTTACAGGGCCAGTGACTCAGATTCAATTCTGCTGCTGTCTGTAAGGAGTTTGTACATGTTCCCTGTCACCGAGAGGGTTTTCTCCAGGTTCTCCAGTTTCTTCCCACATTCCAAGACCATACAGGTTAGCAGGTTAATTGGTCACATGGGAGTGTGGGCACGCTGGGCTGGAAAGGCTTGTTACTGTGCTGTATCTCTATAATATAAAAATAACCATACACACTAATCCTACATTATTTATGTTCAAAGTACATTTATTATCAAAGTATGGATACATTATACAACCTTGAGATTCATCTCCGTGCAGGCAACCACAAAACAAGAAACCCAAAAGAACCTGTTAAAAAAAGACTGACAAATATCCAATGTGCAGAGAGAGAATAAAAACAAATCGTACAAGCAATAAAAGTAAGCAAATAGCATTTGGAACAAAAGTGAGTCCTCAGACGCGACCCCAGAGCATCTTTCCTGTAGGTAGGTTTTAGTCACCTACCTGGAAGAGATACGTAAACAAGTTTGAAAGAGTACTGAGAAAATGTACTATGACTCTATGACTCTAATAATAAAGTTTTTTTTTTATTTTCTCCATAATCCAGTTAACTGCCCCTAGATTCTACAACCAACCAACACACTAGGAGTAACTTTGAGACCAACTAACCTGCCAACTGCAATGTCTTTAGGAAGTGAGAAAAAACTGGAAAACCCACAGGGAACACCCACAGGGTCACCGGGAGAACATACAAACTCCATGCAGACAGTAGCCAAGGTCAGGACTGAACCTGGGTAAATGGAACTGTGAGGTAAATTTTCCATTGGTAAATCTCATCTGGATGATCCCATCTTATTGATCAGACCTTCCTCAATCAAACCACCCTACCTCTAAATGACTTGTTTCTGACAGAATCCTGTGTGACTATATCTTCTTTGTTTTCTAAAGAATATAGACCTAGCCTGGCCATCTGATCCCCATAACTCAGGTCCTCTAGATCGGCAACATACTCATAAAGTCTTTCTGCACTTTTTTCAGCTTACCCATGTCTTTCCTAAAACAGGATGACCAAAAGTGTACAGCGCGCCAAGTGCAGCCTCGCCAATGATTTATACAACTGAAATATAATGTCCCTACTCCTGTACTCAGCATCCCGCCTGATGACCAATGTACTAGACATCTTTTACACCACCCTGTCTACTCTTCAGATTAGCTTTATTTGTCTAATGTATATTGAAATGTACAGTGATATGCATCATTTGCACCAAATCAAATTAGCGAGGATTATCCTGGGACAGCCAGCAACTGTCACCACATTCCGGCCCCAATGTTATATAGCATACTAAACCTAAAGGAGAGTGTGTTGGTGTCCAGCTGAGAATTTCCACCTGCACTGAATATTTAACAGCTAGCTACTGATTTGAAATAAGTGGACAAAATATATTAGAGGATTGGGAAAGGAAAATTCCTTACCCAGGTTTTAAACTTATTCCTGGCAGAGATTGGCATTTTCAAAATTTGACCTCCAAGTTGTAATTTCTTATAAACATAACCCAGACCACTCATGAATTCCTGGAAGAAATTAGCCAACTGAATGACACCATCGTAATAAGCCAACAATGTTATGACTGAAGGTCAGCCAATACCTGATCCAGTTGGAATGTTTGTTGGGCAGTGACCTAATTCAAAACAACACATGGAAAATGCCAGAGGAACTCTATAGGTCAGGCAGCATCTATGGAGAGGAATAAACAGATGACGTTTTGGGCCGAGATCCTTCTTCATCTTAATCTAATGACTGCCTTGATAATAAGACCATAAGAGATAGGAGCAGAATTAGGCCATTTAGCCCATCAAGTTGGCTCCACCATTCAATCATGGCTGATCCTTTTTACCTCTCCTCAGCCCCACTCCCCATAACCTTTGTTGTTGTATCTAATCAAGAACCGATCAAACTTTGTCTTAAATACACCCAACAACCTGGCATCCACAAATTCGCCACCCTTTGGCTGAAGATATTCTTGAGCAGCTCTGTCTGAAATGGATGCCCCCCTATCCTGAGGCTGTACCTTCTTGGCCTAGACACCCCCATCATGGATAAACATCCTTTCCACATCTACTGTGTCTAGGCCTTTCAATGTTCAAAAGGTTTCAATGAGATCCCACTTCATCCTTCTAAATTCCAGCAAGTACAGACCCAGAGCCATCAAACATTCCTCATATTATAACCCTTTTATTCCCGGAATCATCCCTGTGAACCCTCTCCAATGTCAGCATTTCTTTTCTTAGATGAGGAGCCCAAAACTGTTCACAATACTCAAGGTGAGGCCTCACCAGTGCCTTATAGAGCCTCACAACCCTACTCTTGTATTCTAGACCTCTTGAAATGAATGCTAACATTGCATTTGCGCCAACTCTCCCTGCAAGTTAACCTTTAGGGCATTCTGCACAAGGGCGCCCAAGGCCTTAGCATCTCAGATTTTTGGATTTTCTTCCCATTTTGAAAATAGTCTGCACATTTATTTGTATTACCAAAGTGCATGGCAATGATTACCAGTTCAGATGATGAATCATTGACTAGAACTACCGATTTCGGTTTCTCTCTCCACTGATACTGCCTGACCTGCTAAGTATTCTCACCATTCTGGATTGTATTCAAGCTTGACTGGTTTCTTGGGTGATGTGAATTTTTTTTTGTTTTGTAAACAGTAGTATCGTACAAAGACATAACATTACATTAAATTGTAAAATAAACGAATGGTGCGACAAAATTGATGAGGCAGCTGTAGGCTCATGGAACAGTCAGAAGTCTGATGGCCATTGCTGAGTCATTGAGTGTGGGTATTCAGGCTTTTGTACCTCTTCCCTGATGCTAGTAATGAGAAGCAGTCATGATCTGGATGAAGAAGATCCTTAGGATGAAGCTAGGATGCCAGTTTCTTGAGGCACTGCTGATGGAAGAAATCATTGATGGTGAGGAGGATCATATATATTTAATGATTGTGCATAAGATGAGCAGACTGAGTCTACAACACTCTGCAGATTCTTACGACCCTGTGCATTGGCCCTGCCATACCAGGCTGTGATACAACCAGGGCCACTGCACAGGATGAGTAAAATCTGCAGAGTGTTGTAGCTTCATCCAGCTTCATCATGGACACGAGCTCCCGGCATTGAGGACTTCTTCAAAAGGTGATGTCTCATATGGTGACATCCGTCATTAAGGAGTCCCACCATCCATGACATCCTTCTTATCATTGCTACCATCAGGGAGCCGGTACAGGAGCACAAAGACACACATCAAACATTTTAGGAACAGCTTTTTCGCATCCACCATGAGATTTCTGAATGGACAATAAACCTGGGAACACTGTCTCACTATTTTTGCTCTCTTTTTGCACTACTTAATTACGTTTTTACATATACTTCTTATTGTGCTTTATATTTTATGAATTGCACTGTACTGCTGCCACAAAATAACAAATTTCATAGCGTTTTTATTTGTCTTTATTTATTTATTGAGTAGGTCCTTCCAACCCCTCAAGCCACACCACCTAGCGATCTCTGATTTAACCATAGCTTAATCAAGGGACAACTTACACTGACCTACCAACTGGTACACCTTTGACTGTAGGAGGAAGCCGGAGCACCTGAAGGAATCCCACATGGTCTTGGGGAGAACATACTAACTCCTTTCAGACAGAGCCTCAGGAAATGAGCCTGATTGCTCATACTAAGCTACTAAGATACTAATCACTAGGTTACCATGCCATCCTCATATAACAACGATAATAAATCTGATTCTGAGAGTCATAGATAGGTGCGTTTTCACAGTCGTTTTTTGGGAGGTTGAAGAGCCAGTGACAATAGATTGAAGGTGGGAGAAGAGAATTGTAATAGGAACCTGAGGGGTAGTATTTCTCCCGGAGGTCAGTGCATGGAATGAGTTGCCAGGGCAAGTGTTGATGCAGGTATGTTAATGTCATTTGGAGGGTGCTTGGACAGTATATGATCAGAAAGGTTTTGAGGGACACAAGCAAATGGAACTAACCAGCTTAGATGGGACTCTTGGTCAACGTGGACCATTTGGGCCAAGGGGCCTATGTCCATTCTGTATGACTCCATGATTCTATTAACACAAGACTCAAGTTGAATGAATGAATGAATGAATGAAAGAAAGAATGAATGAAATATCTTTATTGTCATTGCATAGTGCAATTTTCATGCACCAATACAGCGGAAAAGACTTTGGAACTCTTGTACTCAATGCTATAAAACAACAAATAAAATAAATAAACAATACATAAAATCAAGTAACCAGCCAGTACAAGCAATGTTCTGCAGTACAAAAGCGCAACTCAGATGCATGATGGCCATAAAGCCAGTATTAAAAGTAGCAATATAACAAATTTATGGATGACGTTTGATCGATTGGTTCAGAGAAATTATAGCTCTGGGGAAAAAGCTATTGTTCAGTCTGGAAGTGTGGCATAGAAAATCTTATAACATCTGCTAGATGGAAGAAGTTCAAACAGATGATTGCATGGATATGTATTGTCCTTACAGATGCTTTTTGCTTTCCTTAGGCAGTGTGAGCTGTAGATGTCGTCCAGGGTTGGGAGCTGTGACACGATGATCTTCTGTGCGCTAGAGATGACCCGCTGAAGTGCTTTCCTATCAGTTGCTGTACAACTGAGGTACCACACAGAGATGCAGTATGCTTAGGTGCTCTCTATGGTGCAGTGGTAAAAGGTCACCAGCATCTGCTCAGGTAGACCAGCTTTCTTCAGCGTCCTGAGGAAAAACAAGCATTGCTGTTGTTGTGGTGTTAGTGGATTATGTAAGGTCTTCTGAGATGTGTATTCCCAGAAACCTAAATCAAGTTGCTTGTAAACCAGAATAGGAAATACAGCAGATAATTTCCTTCATTCCAACTTCTGAATGTATTGGTTTAAGTAATAGGGTCCTGGTCCTTTTCACTGCATTAGTTAAAGCAAGTTCAAATTTGCCATCATCGGTTTGGCAATGCACCTACAAATTTGTTTCTCTCCACTCAAGGTTAAAATAGTGGGGGAATCTCATATAGGGACATAGTTAGCAAATAAGGAGTTTGCCATTTAAAATCAAGGACCATAAAGAATTCTTTCCACAGAGGGTAGTGAATCTCTCAAATCTTAGGCACATATATTGTATATAGCTAGGGTCCCTGAGACTTTCACATGCTACTGTATTTGTCAATACGGAGCAGAGAGCAAGTTTGTAAATCTGGTGGGAGTAAAGGATGTTGGGAATGGGAAGGGTGGAGTGCTGTGGGAGGGGTATGAGTCAGATAGCAGAGAAAAAGTGCTGGGGCAAAGGGTGGTGCGGGTGCAGACAAACCCAGCAGTGAGACACCAGGCAAGGTAATTTGAGTTTATTGATCATTACAGAATGTCTCTCTGGTGCTTCCCGCTGTCTACACTCTCCTTACCCCTGTTCCTAACCATGATTCCCCTCTCCCTGCTTCCTTCCCGTTCTCAGTCCACAAGAGAGACCCATATCAGAATCAAGTTTATCATCACTCACATATGTCATAAAATTGTTTTTTTTGCAGTAGCAGTACAGTGCAAAACATAAAATTACTACAGTACTGTGCAAAACCGGAGCTATATTCTGTATATGAGCCTGAAACATTGTACAGTACTGGACATTTTTGAATGATTAGGTAATTAAGGGTTTTGACTAACAGGGACAATTGAAGAATTGAGGCCTAAGGGAGATCTTCAATAATCATAATGAATGATGAAGCAGTCTTGAGGGGCTGAGTACTCCTGCTTCTATTTCCTCATGTTCTTGTGTTCGTGGACAGTTTGTCCCACTTCCATCAGTGGGATGTTACATAACATCCAGCCAGGACCACCAAACTCAAAGACAGTTACTTCCTCAAATAATAAGGCTGATTAACACCTCCACCCACTAACTTCACAACTACTGTACTATTTTCTGTCAGTCTCCTTATGTACAGCCTAGCGTCACTTTATATAAGATATCTTATGTATTTATAGTTATTGAGATTTTTTATTATTGTGTTTTTTATTGTTTGTGTTTTATTATGCTGCATCAGATCTGAAGTAACAATTATTTCATTCACAAACAAGAGAAAATCTGCAGATGCTGGAAATCCAGGCAACACACACAAAATGCTGTCCTGCTGAAGGGTTTCAGCCCAAAAAGTTGACTGATAGATAGATAGATAGATAGATAGATAGATAGATAGATAGATAGATAGATAGATAGATAGATACTTTATTCATCCCCAAGGGGAAATTCAACATTTTTCCAGTGTCCCATACACTTATTGTAGCAAAACTAATTACATACAGTATTTAACTCAGTATAAATATGATATGCATCTAAAATCACCCTCCCAAAAAGCATTAATAAATAGCTTTTAAAAAGTTCTTAAAAAGTTCTTAAATAGTTTACTAAAGTGCATTGAGTGGTAACTTAAGCTCAGTCCTAACCCCGGCACTTTAACATGTCTTGCCCCTGGTGGTTGAGTTGTAGAGCCGAATGGCGTTGGGGAGTAATGATCTCTTCATCCTGTCTGAGGAGCATTGCATTGACAGCAACCTGCCGCTGAAGCTGCTTCTCTGTCTCTGGATGGTGCTGTGCAGAGGATGTTCAGGGTTTTCCATGATTGACCGTAGCCTACTCAGCGCCCTCCGCTCTGCCACCGATGTCATACTCTCCAGTTCTGTGCCCACGACAGAGCCCGCCTTCCTTACCAGCTTATTAAGACATGAGGCGTCCCTCTTCTTAATGCTGCCTCCCCAGCACGCCACCACAAAGAAGAGGGCGCTCTCCACAACTGACCAATAGAACATCTTCAGCATCTCATTACAAACATTGAATGACGCCAGCCTTCTGAGGAAGTACAGTCGACTCTGTGCTTTCCTGCACAGGGCATCTGTGTTGGCAGTCCAGTCTAGCTTCTCGTCTAACTGCACTCCCAGATACTTGTATGTCTTAACCTGCTCCACACATTCTCCATTAATGATCACTGGCTCCATATGAGGCCTAGGTCTCCTAAAGTCCACCACCATCTCCTTGGTCTTGGTGATATTGAGACGCAGGTAGTTTGAGTTGCACCATATCGCAAAGTCCTGTATCAGTTTCCTATACTCTTCCTCCTGACCATTCCTGACACACCCCACTATGGCCGTGTCATCAGCGAACTTCTGCACATGGCAGGACTCCGAGTTATATTGGAAGTCTGATGTGTACAGGGTGAACAGGACCGGAGAGAGCACGGTCCCCTGCGGCGCTCCTGTGCTGCTGACCACCGCGTCAGACCTACAGTCTCCCAACCGCACATACTGAGGTCTGTCTGTCAAGTAGTCCGTTATCCAAGCCACCATGTGTGAGTCTACTCCCATCTCCGTTAGTTTGTGCCTTAAGATCCTGGGCTGGATGGTGTTAAAGGCACTAGAGAAGTCCAGGAATGTAATCCTCACAGCACCACTGACCCTGTCCAGGTGAGAGAGGGATTTGTGCAGCAAGTACGTGATAGCATCCTCCACTCCCACCTTCTCCTGATATGCAAACTGAAGTGGATCCCGGGCGTGCCTGGTTTGTGGCCTCAGATTCTGTATTATACTGTACCCTTTTCCTAGATGCTGCCTGTCCTGCAGAGTTCCTCCAGTACTTTGTGTGGGTTGTTACAATTATTTTAGTCTCTTTTGTATTTATGTACAAGAGATGACATTAAACAATCTTGAATCTTCTAATATTTAAAGGTAAATTGCTGTCATTTTGTCAGAACAACGAGTTTAGCTGAGGCAAGATAGTGTAGTGGTTATCGCAACGCTTTACAGTGTCAGCAATCGGCGTTCAATCTCTACTGCTGCCTGTAAGGAGTTTCTCCCCATGACCACATGGGTTTCCTCCTGGTGCTCCAGTTCCCTCCCACACTCTGAAGATAGGTCACGTGGGTGTAATTGGGCAGCGCGGGCTCATTTGGCCAGAAGAGCCTGTCACCGAGCTGTACCTCGAAACTGCAGGGGCCAGGAAGTGGTTGAAGGATCCGGAGCTCATCTTTTAGAGGATAAGGACACATTGAAGATCATGATAAAAGTTGTCCTTGAGCCTGGCTATAAGTGCCCACAAGTTTTTGTACTGTCTCAATGCAAGAGATTCTACAAATGCTGGAAATCCAGAGCAACACACACAAAATCTGGAGGAAGTGCGCAGGTCAGGCAACATCTGTGGAGAGAAGTATTGTTTATTCATTTCCATAGATGTGGTCTGACCTGGTGAGTTCATCCAGCATTCTGACTGTGTCACTTTGTGGCTTCTGCCTGATGCGAGGGGGGTGCTGAGGGAGAGGGATGCTGGGGAAGAGAGAATGACTGAGGTGCGAGGGGTTCTCAGTTCCGCTGGCTGCTTTGCTGAGGCAGTGGCAGGCGTAGACGTAGTTGTTGAAGGGAGGGCTGGTTCCCATGATGGACTGGGCTGCCACAGCAACATGTCTGAGAACGTAAAGTGAATCTATAACTGTTGAAACTGCATTATCGTCAGGAAAAATAAGAGTACAAGTGATGCCTCATTACCTAACGTCCTTAGGAAAGAGCCTGTTAGTTGACCGCAGTTATATTGAGAAATGTTTCTTTCCTGTGTGGATAGGACAATTTGCACATAAGAAAAATAATTATTTTACAACGTGCTTCTTGTGTTTAATAAATGTGGTTAAGAAGTGCAGAATAAAATAGCTGAGAGGTTATGTAACTGGTTTAGCATTCTAGTTTTGTTCTAGAGATGGAGAACTCTCCATGTGTGTGGCTGGGGGTGGGGGTGGAGGAAAAGGACTTGTTTCACGGTTTTGTTGCTTGTGTGCTGTGTGCTCTGCTGAGCACAGTGTGCATGCCATGTTGGCGATAGAATGGTTGGTGACAATTGCAAGATGCCCCCAGAACATCCTCAAGTTAATTGCCTGCAGTAAATTTCCCTTCATGTGTAAGTGCATCGCGGTGAGTGCTGACAGCAACTGAACTCAGGTGAGGAGGAACAACAGACTTCCATGTAGAGACAGAAACGAGAGTTTATATATAGGAATTCTAACAGAAGATCATTGGCTCGACGTAGCGAAACCCCGAGATGAATCATTCTCAACACAAGAACCCCATGATAACCTCTAATCGGGAGCCCATTTTAAATAATCACAGTACACGGAAAACAATAGACAATAGACAATAGGTGCAGGAGTAGGCCATTCGGCCCTTCGAACCTGCACCACCATTCAATCTGATCATGGATGATCATCCACAATCAGTACCCCGTTCCTGCCTTCTCCCCATGTCCCTTGACTCCACTATCTTTAAGAGCTCTATCTAACTCTTTCTGAAAGCATCTAGAGAATTGGCCTCCCCTGCCTTCTGAGGCAGAGCATTCCATAGATCCACAACTCTCTGGGTGAAAAAGTTTTTCCTCAACTCCGCTCTACATGGCCTACCCCTTATTCTTAAACTATGGCCTCTGGTTCTGGACTCCCCCAACATCGGGAACATGTTTCCTGCCTCTAGCGTGTCCAATCCCTTAATAATCTTATATGTTTCAATCAGATCCCCCTCATCCTTCTAAATTCCACTGTATACAAGCCCAATCACTCCAATCTTTCAACATATGACATCCCGCCATCCCGGGAATTCACCTGCACTCCCTCAATAGCAAGAATGTCCTTCCTCAAATGTGGAGACCAAAACTGAACACAATACTCCAGGTGTGGTGTCACCAGGGCCCTGTACAACTGCAGAAGGACCTCTTTCCTCCTGTACTCAACTCCCCTTGTTATGAAGGACAACATGCCGTTAGCTTTCTTCACTGCCTGCTGTACCTGCATGCTTACTTGTGCCAGTCAAAATAAACTTGACAAGATTGCACAGAAAGCACAAGGGCTTAATGACGGCAGATAAGACAACAATTAACAAATACAGGTGCTCTGGTAACCTCGGAGCCCAACATTCTATGGCTCCCTGTACTGGACTGCAGGGCTCATGATATAGTAAGTGGCAGTATCAGGAGACTGTTGATGGGAATGTGTGGAGAACAAAATAGGATTGGTGTAAATGGATGGTCGATGGTCAGTTTGGACTCACTGGGCCTAATGTGATGGTTGTTGATGCAAACAACTTCTGTTTCTGGCACTTATCCTTACAAGCAGAACAAGTGCGACATCTGGCCCTACACCTCCTCCCTCACTACCATTCAGGGCCCCAAACAGTCCTTCCAGGTGAGGCAACACTTCACCTGTGAGTCTGTTGGGGTCATATACTGTGTTTGGTGCTCCCGGTGTAACCTGGTGTATATCGGTGAGACTGATGTAGATTAGGAGGCTGCCTCACCGAGCATCTATGCTCCATCTGCCAGAACAAGCAGATCTCCCAGTGGCCACCCATTTTAATTCCACTTCCCATTCCCATTTCAATATGTCCATCCATGGCTCCTCCACTGTCATGATGAGACCACACTTAGTTTGGAGGAACAACACCTTATATTCCATTTGGGTAGCTTCCAGCCTGATGGCGTGAACATCAATTTCTCAAACTTCCAGTAATGCCTCTCCCCACCCCCACCTTCACCATTTCCCATTTCCTTGTTCCTCTCTCATGTTATCTCCTGACCCTCTGGACCTCTCCCTCCTCCCCTTTTTTTCTTTCTTCCATGGCCTTCTGTCTCTTTCATCAATCAACTTCCTAACTCTTTGCTTCATCTCTGCCCCTCCAAGCTTCACTTATCACTTGGCATTTCTCTCTCTCCTCCCCCACCTCTCAAATCTATTTGTCAGCCTTTTTTATCCAATCCTGCTAGAGGGTTTCGGCCCAAAACGTGGACTGTACTTTCATTCAGAACTTTGTGTGCATTGCATGAATTTCACTGTATGTTCCAATGTGATAAATAAATTTGAAATCCAAATCTGAATTTAGATCACATGAGTCCGTAATGTTAGAGCCATAGATTCAGATTCAGAATCAGGCCCTTTGGTCCATTGAGTTCAAACTAATCATCAATCTCCCATTTATACTAACCCCCTTTTAATCTCCTCGCATACTGATCAACAGATTCTGCCACAAACCTACATGCAAGAGGAAATTTAGAGCAGTCAATTAACCCATTATCCCACAACTGAAGGAAACTCACATGGTCACAGAGAGAATATACAAACTCTGCTCTCACAGCATCCAAGGTAGTTTAATTGTTAATTGATTCTATTTTATTTCTTAGTTCTATTGCAATGCCCACAAGAAAATTAATCTCAGGGTAGTATATGGTGACATATACAGTATGTATTTTTATAATAAATATACTTTGAACTTTGAGTTATTAAAGGTTGTCTGGATCTTTAAAACACAGAAATTTTCAAATTCCATAAGAAAATTCACTTTATTAACTAAGGAATTACTTTCTAAGATGTTTCACAATTAATCTTAACAGAAGAATAACTGTTGGACTAGTCTTCCTTCAACTCTTAAATCTTGGCAACATAGTTGATTCTGTCTTGATCCTGATAAGTGACCCAGTGCTGGAGACAGGGATTCGAACAAAATCTTGGTCTTGCCAACAGCACTAGAGGTCACAGGTTAACATAAGAGGGGAGAAATTCAAGGCAGATCGGAAAGATAAATAATTAGGTTATTAAATATTTAAATCTATATTCAGATGGATGTGAGATTGTGGAACAAGCTGCCAATGCATGTGAGCTTGATTTCAACATTTAAGAGAAGTTGATGGTTGGGAGGGGTATGGAGGGCTATGATTCTGATGCACATCGATGGGACTAGGCAGTTTAAATGGTTCAGCATGTACTAGATGGGCTGAAGGGCCTGCTTCTGTGCTGTACTTTTCTATGACTCAATGACTCTATTAAATTATCTTTATTTGTCACCTATATGTTGAAACTCACAGTGAAATACGTTGTTTGTGTCAAGGATGTGCTGGGGTAGATTGTCAATGTTGCCATGCTTCTGGAGTCAGCATAGCATGTCAAACCTTACTAAGCCTTTGGATTGTGGGAGGAAACCAGAGCACTGAGAGGAAACCCATGTGGACACAGAGAAAACATAGAGTCACCTTACAGACAGCGGCAGGAGTTGAACCCCAACAATATTGCATTTGCCTTCCTTGCCAGTGATTTAATCTGCAAGCTTACTTTTAGGGGATTCTGCAGGACTGATTTCTGAATTGGTTACCTTTTTAGAAAATTGTTTACGCCTTTATTCCTTCTACCGAAGTGCATGACCATACACTTCCCTACTCTGCAGACTTCCTGCTTTCTCAACACTACCTGCCCCTCCAGCTATCTTCGTATCGTCTGCAAACTTGACCAGAAAGCTGTCAATTCAGTCATCCAAAACATTTAGCATATTACGTGAAAAAAGGAGACCCAGCACCAACCCTTGCAGAAAGATTACTGACAGCCAATTGTCAACGGTTTGGGTTGAAACTCTACATTAGTTCATCTAGAAAGCTGGTAACTAGTACTGGGTATAAGAGATTATCATACTCAGTTCTGCCCTTTAGAGTTAGACTGCCTCGCACAAACTGCCTGTTTGTACAAATACATTTTTTGAAGAAGTATCCAAGGAGACTATGAGTTGGGGTGTCAAGTTGTGGTTGTATTAGACCCCTTTTAGACCACATTTAGCGTATTTAGTGTATTCCGTACACACCAGAGGAGCATGTGATAACAATAGAGACAGCGCAGAAGAAATTCACCAATATGTTACTTGGAATGGAGATCTTTAGTTATAGGAGGCTGATCCTATTCTCATACGAAGGGGTGAAAGGTAACTTAAAGAGGTTTCTAAAATTATGACTGGCATAAATAAACAGGATAGATAGAATATTTTTTTTTCCCCCAAAGGCAGGGAGTCTTGAACTGGAGGACATGAACTTGGGCTGAGTCAGGAGAAATTTAAAGATGAGATGAAAGACAGTGAATATCCAGAACAAGGCTCCAGAGGAGATGGTGGAAGCAGATACAAAGACATTACAATATTAATATAACCAAACAGGCCATCTCGGCCCTTCTAGTCCGTGCCGAACCCTTACTCTTACCTAGTCCCACTGACCCACACTCAGCCCATAACCCTCCATTCCTTTCCTGTCCATATACCTATCCAATTTTACTTTAAATGACAATACTGAACCTGCCTCTACCACTTCTACTGGAAGCTCATTCCACACAGATACCACTCTCTGAGTAATGAAATTCCCCCTCATATTACCCTTAAACTTTTGCCCCCTAACTCTCAACTCATGTCCTCTTGTTTGAAAAAAGCCTATCCACGTCAACTCTATCTATCCCCCTCATAATTTTAAGTACCTCTATCAAGTCCCCCCTCAACCTTCTACGCTCCAAAGAATAAAGTCCTAACTTGTTCAATCTTTCCCTGTAACTTAGGTGCTGAAACACAGGTAACATTCTAGTAAATCTTCTCTGTACTCTCTCTATTTTGTTGACATCTTTCCTATAATTTGGTGACCAGAACTGTACACAATACTCCAAATTTGGCCTTATCAATGCCTTATACAATTTTAACATTACATCCCAACTCCCATACTCAATGCTCTGATTTATAAAGGCCAACATACCAAAAACTTTCTTCACCATCCTATCCACATGAGATTCCACCTTCAGGGAACTATGCAACATTATTCCTAGATCACTCTGTTCTACTGCATTCTTCAATGCCCTACCATTTATCATGTATGTGCTATTTAGATTATTCCTACCAAAATGTAGCACTTCACATTTATCAGCATTAAACTCCATCTGCCATCTTTCAGCCCACTCTTCTAACTGGCCTAAATCTCTCTGCAAACTTTGAAAACATACTTCATTATCCACAATGCCACCTACCTTAGTATCATCTGCATACTTACTAATCCAATTTACCACCCCACCATCCAGATCATTAATGTTAACGACAAACAACATTGGACCCAGTACAGATCCCTGAGGCACACCACTAGTCACCGGCTTCCAACCTGACAAGTAGTTATCCACCACTACTCTCTGGCATCTCCCATCCAGCCACTGTTGAATCCATTGTACTACTTCAATATTAATACCTAACGATTGAACCTTCCTAACTAACCTTCCGTGTGGAACCTTGTCAAAGACCTTACTGAAGTCCATATAGACAACATCCACTGCTTTACCCTCGTCAACTTTCCCCGTAACCTCTTCAAAAAATTCAATAAGATTTGTCAAACATGACCTTCCACGCACAAATCCATGCTGACTGTTCCTAATCAGACCCTGTCTATCCAGCTAATTATATATACCATTTCTAAGAATACTTTCCATTAATTTACCCACCATTGACATCAAACTGACAGGCCTATAATTGCTAGGTTTACTCTTAGAACCCTTTTTAAACAATGGAACCACATGAGCAATACGCCAATCCTCCGGTAGCATTCCCATTTCTAATGACATTTGAAATATTTCTGTCAGAGCCCCTGCTATTTCTACATTAACTTCCCTCAAGGTCCTAGGGAATATTCTGTCAGGACCTGGAGATTTATCCACTTTTATATTCCTTAAAAGCGCCGGTACTTCCTCCTCTTTAATCGTCATAGTTTCCATAACTTCCCTACTTGTTTCCCTTACCTTACACAATTCAATATCCTTCTCCTTAGTGAATACCGAAGAAAAGAAATTGTTCAAAATCTCCCCCATCTCTTTCAGTTCTACACATAGCTGTCCACTCTGATTCTCTAAGAGACCAATTTTATCCCTCACTATCCTTTTGCTATTAATATAACTGTAGAAACCCTTAAGATTTATTTTCACCTTACTTGCCAAAGCAACCTCGTATCTTCTTTTAGCTTTTCTAATTTCTTACTTAAGATTCTTCTTACATTCTTTATATTCTTTGAGCACCTCATTTACTCCATGCTGCCTATATTCATTGTAGATATCTCTCTTTTTCCTAACCAAGTTTCCAATATCCCTTGAAAACCATGGCTCTCTCAAACATTTAACCTTTCCTTTCAACCTAACAGGAACATAAAGATTCTGTACCCTCAAAATTTCACCTTTAAATGACCTCCATTTTTCTATTACATCCTTCCCATAAAACAAATTGTCCCAATCCACTCCTTCTAAATTATTTCACATCTCCTCAAAGTTAGCCTTTCTCCAATCAAAAATCTCAACCCTGGGTCCAGTTCTATCCTTCTCCATAATTATATTGAAACTAATGGCATTGTGATCACTGGACCCAAAGTGCTCCCCAACACATACCTCCGTCACCTGACCTATTTCATTCCCTAACAGAAGATCCAACACTGCCCTTCTCTAGTTGGTAACTCTATGTATTGCTGCAAAAAACTATCTTGCACACATTTTGCAAATTCCAAACCATCCATACCTTTTACAGTATGTGCTTCTCAGTCTATGTGTGGAAAATTAAAATCTCCCACAGTCACAACCTTGTGCTTACTACAAATACCTGCTATCTCCTTGCAAATTTGCTCCTCCAATTCTCGCTCCCCATTAGGTGGTCTATAATAGACCCCTATAAGTGTTACTACACCTTTCCCATTCCTCAATTCCACCCAAATAGTCTCCCTAGACAAGCCCTGTAATCTATCCTGCCAAAGCACTGCCGTAATATTTTCTCGGACAAGCAATGCAACACCTCCCCCTCTTGCCCCTCTGATTCTATCACACCTGAAGCAACAAAATCCAGGAATATTTAGTTGCCAATCACACCCCTCCTGCAACCATGTTTCACTAATAGCTACAACGTCATATTTCCAGGTATCAATCCATGCTCTCTCATCCACCTTTCTTACGATGCTCCTAGCATTAAAATAAATGCATTTAAGAAATTCTCCACCTCTTCCTCTCTGTTTATCTCTAACAGTACAAAGAACTTTACTGTGTTCTTTTTCTTCCTTCTCCCAAACATCTGTTCCTACACTCTGGTTCCCCTCCTCCCTCATATCTAGTTTAAATCCACTGGAGTCTCTCTAGCAAACTTACCTGCAAGAATATTTGTCCTCCTCCAGTTCAGATGTAAATCGTCCTGCTGGAACAGGTCCCACCTTCCCTGGAAAACTGCCCGATTATCTATAAATCTGAAGCCCTCACACCTGCACCATGTCTTCAGCCACGTGTTTATCTGCACTATCTTACTATTTCTAAACCCACCTGCACGTGGTACTGGTAACAATCCTGAGATTGCTATCCTGGAGGTCCTGTCCTTTAACTTGGCACCTAGCTCTCGAAACTCACCTTTCAGGACCTCCTCATTCTTCCTACCCACGTCATTGGTCCCTACATGGACCACGACATCCGGCTGCTCACCCTCCCTCTTGAGAATACTGAGAACTCAATCCGAGATATCGCGGACCCTGGCACCAGGGAGGCAACAGACCATCCTGGATTCTCGATCTCTTCCACAGAACCTCCTATCTGGCCCCCTGACTATCGAATCTCTTGTCATTACTGCTTTCCACTTTTCCCTCCTTCCCTTCTGAGCTGAGGGTCCAGTTTCGGTGCCAGAAACGCAACCACTGCAACTTGTCCCTGGTAGGTTGTCCCCACCAACAGTATCCAAAACGACATACTTATTGCTGATGGGAACAGCCACAGGGGCGCTCTGCTCTTCCTGTCTATTCCCCTTCCCTCTCCTGACAGTCACCCAACTACCTGTCTCCTGACTCCTAGGGGTGACTATCTCGCTGAAACTCCTGTCTATTTCTGCCTCTGCCTCCCAAATGATCCAAAGTTCATCCAGCTCCAGCTCCAGTTCCCTAACACGGTTTGTCAGGAGGTGCAGCTGGATGCACCTTTTACAGGTGTAGTCATCAGGGACAGCTGTGCTCACCCTGACTTCCCACATACTGCAAACGGAGCACTCGACTGCCCTAACTGCTGCCTCCATTACCTACTCCTAATCTAATTAGATTCATTAAAGGAGCTTACCCAGCCTTACCTCACCTGGGGTGAAGCTCGTACTCAGCCCCTGCTCGCCATTTAAATTCCCCCGCTGCCTCAGAGGCCAACTTTCACGCGCTTGCGCAGTTGTGCCCCATTCAAACCTCGCCTCTGCCTGTTCTCTCCGAAGCCTGATTGAGCTAAAGCCAACCCACTCTGCTTCAGTCCACTCTGACGATGGCCACTACGACGGTGGCTGCTGTGCATGGTAGTCTTTCTTTTAAACCTTTGGCACGCTACGTCACGTGCCTGCGCAGTCTAGCCTCTTTGCCCCCGATCAGTTATATAAAAACAGCTTCTCTCTGAGCTTCTTTTACCTCTTCCCTCTCCACCTCTTGCTTCAATTTAAATTACTTGGAATGTTGTGTTCAGCTCTGGTCACCCCATTTTAGGAGAATGTGGAAGCTTTAAAGAAGGTACAGAAGAGGCTTAACAAGATGCCCCTGTGAGTGGGGAAAGAAACTGTTTCCCATCCTGACCATTCTTGTTTTCATGCATTGTAGTCCCCTCCTGGTAGAAAGTCAAAGAGATGGCTGGGATCCTTAACAATACTAAGGCCCCTGCGTATGCAGCGCTCCTGGTAAACGTCCCCGATAGGCATGTGTTATGAAGGTCGGCTGAGTAAGTTATTGCTTCTCTCTTTGAGGTGAAGGAGGATGAGAGGAGACTTGATAAAGTGTGTAAGTTAATGTGAGGCACGCAGTAGATCGAGTGGATAGCCAGAAACTTATTTTCCACTGTGGAATGCCTAATACAAGGGTAGATAACTGATTGCAGGAAAAAATAGGGGAGCTGTCAGAGTTAAGTTCTTTACACAGAGAGTGGCAGATGAATGGAACGACTTGCTAGAGCTGGTGGTAGAGTCAGATACATTAGAGGTATTTAGGAAATTCTTAGATTAGCACACACATGAAAGAAAAACGGAGGGCTATGTGGAAGGGAAAGGTTAGAATGCTCTTGCAGTAGGTTAAAAGGTCAGGACCTGTACTTTACTGCAATGTTCTATGTTCTGTGTTCTAGATGTATGTACATTTAAATATTATTTAAATGGCAAGCAAGTCTCTCCCCCCACCCCCATCTTAACTGAGTTTTTCAGGAGCACCTCTGCGAGCATCCTGACAAGTTACACCTCCATCTGATATGGGAGCAGTTAAGCATCGGACCAGAAGACCCTATAAAGAACTACAAGAACGGCTGAGCGGATCATAAGGCTCTCCCTACCATCCACTGGGGATATTTATCAGGAGCATTGTGCACACAGGGCCCTTAGTATTATTAAAGATCCCACCCATCCATCCAGCATTTTCTTTGGCTTTCAACCATTAGACAGATGCATAAAAATAAAACTGGTCAAGATGAAAAACAGTTTCCTCCCCAGGCCATTAGGCTTCTCAACTCCCTGCCACGTCATATGCGAAGTGACATTGGTTAATCTGTTCCATACCTCACAATATTTAATATTAATGAACCTTATTTATGTGTGTTTCATCTGTAGATTTTATCCTTACTTCCATACTGTTCCAGTATGTATCCATACATACTCTTCCATACAAGAGCAAGGATGTCCTTACAAGAGCAAGGATGTCCTTTTGCATTTGTACAGGGCCCTGGTGAGACCACACCTGGAATATTGTGTACAGTTTTGGTCTCCAGGTTTAAGGAAGGACATTCTGGCAATTGAGGAAGTGCAGCGTAGATTCACTAGGTTGATTCCTGGGATGGCAGGGCTGTCTTACGCAGAGAGATTGGAGAGATTGGGCTTGTACACGCTGGAATTGAGGAGATTGAGAGGGGATCTGATTGAAACGTTTAAGATAATTAAAGGATTTGATAGGATTGAGGCAGGAAATATGTTCCAGATGTTAGGAGAGTCCAGTACCAGAGGGCATGGATTGAGAATAGGAGGTCAGTTATTCAAAACAGAGTTGAGGAAGAACTTCTTCTCCCAGAGAGTTGTGGAGGTGTGGAATGCACTGCCTCGGAAGACGGTGGAGGCCAATTCTCTGGATGCTTTCAAGAAGGAGCTAGATAGATATCTGATGGATAGGGGAATCAAGGGATATGGGGACAAGGCAGGGACAGGGTATTGATAGTGAATGATCAGCCATGATCTCAGAATGGCGGTGCAGACTCGAGGGGCCGAATGGTCTACTTCTGCACCTATTGTCTATTGTCTATTGTAAGTTATTGTGCGTCATGTGTGTCATCTACAAATCTCTGGTGAGACCATACTTAGAGTATTGTGTTCAGTTCTGGTCACCTCATTATAGGAAGGATGTGGAAGCTATGGAGAGGGTGCAGAGGAGATTTACCAGGATGCTGCCTGGTTTGGAGAACAAGTCATATGAAGCAAGGTTAGCAGAGCTGGGACTTTTCTCTTTGGAGCGTAGAAGAATGAGAGGGGACTTGATAGAGGTCTACTAGATTATGAGAGGCATAGATAGGGTGGACAGTCAGTACCTGTTTCCCAGGGCACCAATAGCAAACACCAGAGGGCATATGTACAAAATTAAGGGAGGGAAGTTTAGGGGAGACATCAGGGGTAAGTTTTTTACTCAGAGGGTTGTGAGTGCCTGGAATGACTTGCCAGGGTTGGTGGTGGAGGCTAAAAAATTAGGGGTATTTAAGAGCCTCTTGGACAGGCACATGGATGAAAGAAAAATGGAGGGTTACAGGGTAGTGTGGGTTTAGTACTTTTTTTTAAGGATTATATGGGTCGGCACAACATGGAGGGCTGAAGGGCCTGTACTGTGCTGTAGTGTTCTATGGCTCTATGTGTGCTACTGCTTAATACCCTGGTTCAGAGAAACACTGTCTCATTTCTATGTACATTATATGGTTATATATGATATATACATGTATATAGCTAAATGACAATAAACTTGACTTATTTGAACAGGTAATTGGATTGGAAAGGAGCAGAGAGAGACATAGGCCTAACACAGCCAAATAGAATTAGAGTAGTCAGGCATTACAGTGAGCATGGATGAGGTGGGCTGAAGGGCACACTTTCATGCTGAGCACCTCTATAATTGCAGCCTCATGTGTAGTTGACTCTCTCTGACTCTCTGTAGTGTCCCAGCTCTATGAATGTCACTGCAACTCACATTAGGCACTAAATGCTGGTCTAGCAATACTTGCTTCTGGCGGGCAGCTCTTACATCAGGCGCTCTCCAAGGTGGACCACTCAGATCAGGCTTGACACGTACGCAACTCAGAGACATCTTTTATTTCTGGTTTCTCGTTTGATGGAACCACTGTACAGGGCACATGATATCTGTGTGGTCCACTTTTCAGGTGTGAGCTTTACTTAATAATTAAAACATTACTAGACTTTGAATTACAACACAGCCAAGCCAAGCCCTGGCTTGTCCTCCCCAGGCATCCATTCTCATTGGATATCAGTCATGGATGGGAGCCTAGCCAGTGTTTTCCCTCCCTAGCCTCGGGGTACTGGGAACTCTTGTACCATTTGGCTTAGAACTAGGGTGAGCAAGACAAGCAAGCTGGGACATTTCACAAAACAGCAGACAAGAAGTAAATGAGGCATATTAAAGTCAGGACCACACTATGTTATTTGAAGGACTCCAGAAAATCTGAAATGAAGCAATCAGCACATTGGGTCATTCAGCAGATTGGTCACACAGTCTCGGCGGAGAGAAAAACAGAATTAGTGTTACAGGCTGACGTTTTATTGCTTGCTCGTGCCAATGGAGAATGTGGAAGGGTCTGCGTGGTACAAAATGGAATGAGACATGTGGTTTTCAGCATGGTTTCAATATGAAGTTAGCCAGCGTCCTGAATTTCTTAGAAGTTTAAGGACATTTGGCATGTCATGGAAGACTCTGACAGACCTCAATGGGTGTACAGTGGAGAGCATTCTGATTTGGTGCATCACGACCTAGTACAGAAACTCCAATGCACAGGAACATAAGGGGCTACAGAGCGTGGTGGACTCAGCTAGGTTTATCATGGGTACAACTCCCCCACCACCAAGAAAATGCACAATGAGTGATGTTTCAAAAAATTGACCTTCATCATGGAGGACTATCGCCATGCCACCTTCTCAATACTGCCACTGGGAAGGAGGTAAGGAGCCTAAAGACCCAAACCTCAAGGTGCAACAAGAGCTTCTTCCCCACGGCCATAAAGCAACCTCAGAGACCATAGCGCAACCTTAGGCTATATTTCTTGTTCTCGCCCTCAGTTTTGTACGCATCATTATGGTTATTGCATTGTTTATTTTTATGCAGGTGTAAGAAATGGGCTTCAAGAGGACCACAACCTTGTCATGGTTTGAAGAGCTCTCTTGGCCTTATGCTTGGTAGGGTCACCCATGCTATAGAGGTCAAAGGGTAGATATTAGACTACAAGTGCATAGATAACAATAGTGAAACCAAGAGGAAATTATTGACACAACGAAGGAAGCCCTGAACACCCCCAAGACGAAGACCACAATGAGGGTGGTACAGTAGCGTAGTGGTTAGCACAGTGCTTTACAGCACCAGTGACCTGGGTTCAATTCCCGCCTTGCTACCATGTGGAGTTTTCTCCAGGTCTTCTGGTTTTCTTCCACAGTCCAAAGATGTACCACTTGGTAGGTTAATTCATTGTAAGTTATCCTGTGAATAGGATAGGGTTAAATCGAGGTTTGCTAGGTGACACAGCTCGGAAGGCCAGAAGGGCCTGGTCTGCACTGTATCTCAATAGATAAATAAATAAATAAATCGGTTTCTGGAATGTACAAACCATGTACAACACTGGCAAGCGAGAACAAATAGCTGCATAAATGCACTGTTACAACCTATGTCTACAGGGCATTTGTGAAAGTAGATAACAGGGTCCAGCAGACTACAAGCAGCATCTGGTGAAACAGTTTTATGCTCAGGAAGCGAAGATGGGCAGCATCATGATGGGGTAGCGGTCATTTTGAAGAAAGGTATTGAAAGTGCTTGTTGGAGTGGAAACCAATCAACAGTAGACTGATGAGAGTCAGGCTGAAAGGGAAACAAATGAATATGACTTCTCTTTTGGCTCTTCTCTCTTTTTCAGACCAAGGGTGTAGCTATGGGCACTCACATGGGCCCCAGCTGTGCCTGCCTCTTTGTGGGTTATGTGGAACAGTCTATGCTCCAAATCTATACTGATAGTGCTCCCCAACTTTACCTTCACTACATTGATGACTACATTGGTGCTGCTTCCTGCACCCATGCTGAGCTCATCAATTTCATCAACTTTGCCTCTAGCTTTCACCCAGCCCTCAGATTCATTGGGTCCATCTTGGACATTTCTCTCCCCTTTCTCTATCTCTCGGTCTCCATCTCTGGAGATAGACTGTCCACTGACATCTTCTATAAACCCATTGACTCTCATAGCTACCTTGATTATACCTCTTCCCACCCTGTCCAATGTAAAAATGCTATTCCCTATTCCCAGTTCCTCCATCTCTGCCACATCTGTTCCCAGGATGAGGCTTTCCGTTCAAGGACATCCCAAATGTCCTCTTCCTTTAAGAATCGTGGTTTCCCTTCTGCCGTCATCAACGATGCCCTTACCTGCATCTCCTCTATTTCCCACACTTCGGCCCTCACCCCATCCTCCTGTTACCACAACGGGAACCATGTTCCCCTTGTCCTCACCTGCCACCCCACCAGCCTCCAGATCCAGCATATTATCCTCCGCAACTTCAGCCACCTTCAACAGGACCCCACCACTAAGGACATCTTTCCCTCTCTACCTCTCTCAGCTTTTCGCACCAATTGTTCCCTCCACGACTACCTGGTCCACAAGTCCCTCCCCACAGATCTCCCACCTAGTACTTATCCCTGCAAGCACAAGTGCTACACTTGTCCCTACACCTCCTCTCTTACCACCATTCAGGGCCCCAAACAGTCCTTCCAGGTGAGACAACACTTCACTTGTGTGTCTGTTGGGGTAATCTGTTGCATTCGGTGCTCCCGGTGCGGCCTCCTCTACATCGGCAAGACCCGACGCAGATTGGGAGACCGCTTCGTCGAGCACCTCTGCTCCATCTGCCACAACAGACAGGATCTCCCGGTTGTCACCCACTTCAACTCTCCTACACATTCCCATTCGGATATGTCCATACATGGCCTCCTCTACTTCCATGATGAGGCCAAACTCAGGTTAGAGGAGCAACACCTCATATACAGTCTGGGTAGTCTCCAGCCCCTTGGTATGAACATCGAATTCTCCAACTTCCGGTAATTCCCTCCCTCTCCCTTCCCCCAACCCACTTTCACTCTGTCTCCTCTTCTAGCTGCCTATTACCTCTCTCATGATTCTGCCTTCTTCTACTACCCATAGTGCTTTCCACTTAGATTCCTTCTTCGTCTCTCCTGCCTATCCCCTCCCTGCTTCCCCTCCCCCACCCCTTGATCTTTCCTCTGAGTGGTTTTCCACCCTCCCCTCACCTTCTTTATGGGGCCCCTGCCCCCTCTTTCTTCAGTCCTGACGAAGGGTCTCGGCCCAAAACGTTGACTGCTCATTTCGACGGATGCTGCCCGACCTTCTGAGTTCCTCCAGCTTGTTTGTACGTGTTGAAGTGAATATGACTGTGACTCAGAGCTATGCTCCAACTACCAATTGTGAAATTGAAGAAAAAGACATCTTCTATGTACAGCTGCAGTCGGAGGTAGAGTTAACACCACGCCATGACATAATCATCGTCATGGGAGATCTAAACACCAAAATAGCAAATAACAACACACACTATGCTAGAGTCATGGGCATGCATGGATGAATAGCAGTGGTGAAGGACTGGTGGAATTCTGTGTCATGAATAATCTGGTCTCTTTCCACACCATGAAATTCACAAACTAACATGGTTCTCACTCAATGCACACAACAAGAATAAGACTGTCCTTTTGATGATCAATGGTACATGGAGATGATCCCTGCAGGATGTAAGGCTTGTCTAGGATACAGAGCTGGAATGACAAACAAAGAATAGAGACAGCAGGAAACATGGGCATACCTAGAAGAAAGACGGAAAATTAAGAAGAAAGTGCTAGATGCAAAGTTAACACAACTTAAAGTGTAAGTTCAGCTAGCATGCACTGAAGCTAACAAGAAAGTGAAAAGCCTTGTAAGAAAGGATAACAAAGTTTAGACTGAAGACCTTGCAGTCCAGACTGAAGAAGCAGCCAATCACAGTGTCCAAGAAAATGTATATACAAGATTTCAAAATTGGTATGCAGAAATCTCCAGTGGTTCTGGAAGACATAAGAATGATTTGTTTTTGACAACTCAGAAAAAGCAAGAGGTACAATGGACAGAGAATTTCTGAATAAATCACCACCATATGAAACATCTGACATACAAAAGGCAGCAGGGGACCTCAATATCAACACAGATCCACCCAAGAAAGCAGAGATTGTTGCTGCAAATAAATCAGCAAAGAACAGCAAAGCTCCAGGACATGACAATTTGAACGCTGTACTGTTCAAAGCTGAACCAAAAATTGCAGCAGCCATCCTGGAAACACTGTTTACTATAATATGGGAACAGAAACAAGTATCCAAGGACCAGACAAAGGGAGTCATTATTAGGATTTCCAAGAAAGGAGTGCTAAGTGATTGCAACAACTGGCATGGCATCATACTTTTGTCAGTGCCCAGTGAGATTCTCACCAAAGTCATTGTCCAACAAATGCTGATGATGTGTGCTTAAGGAAAGAACAAGCTGGCTTCAGGAAGAAAAGAGGCTGTGTCAACTGGATCTTCACACTGCATAACATCAAAGAGTGGCAGAGACAACTGTATGTAAATTTCATGGACTTTGAAAAGGCTTTTGATAACATCCACAGGGAGAGCCTCTGGTGTATTCCCAGATTGTATGGGATCCCATCCAAAATTGCCCAGCTCATCCAGAATTTCTATGGGAACAGCAGCTTGAGTTTTGAAGGCCAGACAGGAGTCAGGCAGGTCCGTGTGATGTCAACAATATTGTTTAACCTAGTGATTGACTGGGTATGAGGCAAACAATGAAACGTACGCAGAGAGGCATTATGTGGACTCTATTCTCTACTTTGGAAGATCTTGACTTTGTCGAAGACCTTGCATTTCTATCACATACACAACAGCTCATGCAAGAGAATACTCTGTGTCTCTGTAACTTTGTGTCCTGCTGAAGGGTCTCGGCCCGAAACGGCGAATGTACTCTTTTCCCTAGAGACTGCCTGGCCTGCTGAGCTCATCCAGCATTTTGTGTGTGTTGCTTGGATGTCCAGCATCTGCAGATTTTCTCTTGCCTGTTTACCTTTGATGGACCAATTGGACTCAGAGTCAGCCAGAGGAAGACTGAGATCATGACCCTCAATGTAGTCTCTTCCTCCTGTCAATACTTACCCAGCACCAGCCACTCCTGGTGGTGCAGTGACATCAGTGCTGGACTCTGGAACAGAGGTTCCTAGGGTTCTAATCCAGTTGGGCCATTCCCCAGTATGCTTTCCATCTGTGCCGGGTTGAGTGTTGAGCTCGCAACTCGACCTCGTAAAATAAAGAAAATTCTGTGAAATGTTCGTGTGAGGAGTGGTGTGCCACACAGTCTTTCAAGTCTTGTAAAGCATGAAGATGCCCAACACTGGCCTCTCAGGACTGAATCGATGTCATCGTCATTCTCACACCCAGCACCAGCAGATTCATCTACCTGGGCGGTATCAGTTGACAGAACTGTGAGGCGAAAGGCAACATCCGGTGCAGACTCAGCAAAGCCAGAAAGGTCTTCAGATCAATGTGCAACACATTTGTCCGCAGTTTTGTACAGGTCAGAATGCTGGCACATGTCAGAGAGTGACCTTGCCAAGCAATTGTCATTCCACATCATTGAGTCTCTGGAAGATCCTCCCTACCTTCTGGCCAAGAAAGATCACCAACCACACCATTCTCCTTTGGAGTCAACAAGATCATCATGGCCATGATCATCATGAGGAAACGTTGGAGATGGATTAGGCACGTGATGAGGCCAACTCCATCATCAAGACGGCATTTCACTGGACCCCGAATGGTGGAAGAAACATAGGAGACCAAAGACAACTTGATGCTATACCATAGAGGCAGAAAGGAGGACTCTGAACCAGACCTGGAGCACAATAGAGAAGATGGTCATGGACAGGCAGAGATGGAGGACCTTCACTGCCGTTCTAAATGCCAGTGGAGTAAAGGGCAGTAAGTAAGTAGTAGGTTATGTTTGTCATATACTGTGCTTTGCTGTAAAAAATCTAAATGCCATTTAGATTCTGTGTATGTATGTCAGTGACAAGAAAGTAACCTGAACTTGAGCTGTTGTTTGGAGATGATTAAACAGCACAGAATCTCTAAAATGAGAAAGTCTGCAGATGTTGGAATCCAAAACAACGCACATAAAATGCTGGAGGAACTCAGCAGGTCAAGCAGCACCAATGGAAAAAAGTAAATATTCGATGTTTCGGGCTGAGATCCTTCATCAGGACAAAATTTTATCTCTAGCAGCCTATCTGGTGAGCTGCACTTTATATCAAACAGACTTTCTGCAATCAATTCAATTTATTCCATTATTTTTGTAAGAATCTTGATTTTATTTTTTTCATCTTCCAGTCAGAAAGCCCTGCAAATATCCCTTCACTGTTTTTTGAGCGCAGCCTGTGAGGAATTATGAGATGGAGCACTCTAGTTAGCTACCATCTCCACATCCATAATTTTAGTCAGTGCGCTGCACTGAAGACCCATCAAACCACCTTTCATAAAGCTTTTACCTTGCAAATACACAATGGTATTCGTGTATTTTTGCATTTTTATTCCATAGTTTAACTTCTAAGTTCATTTTTATATAATTCTTTATTTTTATAATTGTTAAATGTTGCTGTTTTTGGTTGCATATCATACCCTGACAAACACACCACAGCAAATTCTTAATACAGGGAAATGTGCATATATGGTAAATAAAGTGGATTTCAAGTCTTTGATCCTTGATCTAAAGGAGTTCTACTATGATTTGGAAGAGAATGGTGCAAGTTGAATGAATGCTAGAACAGAGAGACATCCCTTTAGAACAGGATTGGGGAGGAATTTCTTTCACCAGATGCTGGTGAATCTGTGGAATTCAGTGCCACAGATGGCTATGGAGGCCAAGTCTTTGGATGCATTTAAAGTGGAGGTTGATAGGTTCTTGATTAGTAAGGACGTTAAATGTTACAGGGAGAAGGAAACAGAATGGTGTTGAGATGAGTAATGAACCCCCCAGACTTTATAGGCCAAGTAGCCTAATTTTGCTCCTATGGCCCATGGCCTAGTGTCAGATGCAGCATTCCTTGGATAAATATGAGGTGATTATCTGAATAGTGACAGTTTGGGATTGGGTGGCAGGGTGCAGGTACATCTCTAACAAAGAAGGTGTAAGGCGCTCAATCCCTCCACTAGCCTGCAAGGTGTAGCACCTGCTTGGCACCTCCACCACACCAACCAGGGTCACGTGAAGCCATGGGACCAGATGGTGGATGGTTGTACAAATAGTTGACGCATATCACAAATCCTGGCTATGCGACGGCTGACACCAGGCGGACAGTTTTTGAAGAGTATTGATAATGTCTGGGGTCACCTGCCTTGTAAAGACACTGCCCAAAAGAAGACAATGGGGAAACACTTCTGTAGGAAAATTTGCTGAGATCAATCATGGTCGCTCACGTCATATGACACAGGACATAATGATGATGATGATGATGAATTTAGGAAAGAGAGATAAGCAGCGAGAGAGTGGTGTAGCCAAATGAACCACAGCCTCGCAGCTCACTGACCCCAGTTCAACCTTGATCTCTGATGTGTCCTTGTGCATTCTCCCTGTAACCATGTGAGTTTCCTCTCGTTGTTCTGGTTTCCTTCCACATCCCGATGATGCTTAAATCAGATTAATTAGCAGCTGTACATTATGCCAAGTTTCTCCTTAAGGTTGTAATAGCTTGGAGAAGTAGTGGGGATAAGCTCCCATTATCTATTAAATGCTCCCAATAGTCACTGACAATCAAGTCCTGCTCCTGGTCTTCAAATGTGGCTTAGCTACTGGACCCAGAAGAATCATTTATACTGACAGGAGAAAGGGCAAATATACATTATTGTATATTTTGCCTTATTGTGCCTTAAAACCAGTTGCTTTGGTCAGATGGGGCTCATCAACCATGGTTGGCAGCTCACCTAGGAGAGGGAAAACTTTAATCTCAAACTTCCGCTGCCTTCTGGATATAACCACTCATGGGGAAAGCTTCGGGAGTAAACCCCATGGGAAAAATCCAGAGCTGGAGTCTCTAAGGCAGTCCTGTGTTGAGTTGAATGCTGACTGGCAACTCCTGATGATACTGCTGGTACCATATTGTATTGGTCTCTGCTGTTCATTTGAAATCATCAGTTGTGTGGAGAGGGGGACCTTGCTACGTGGGCAACAGCTTCCTCTCCATATTGTACTGCCCTGGCTTGCATAGCTAGACAGCTCCATGATTGACCCTGACGAGTGGAGTCCTCCAACTATGCCCAGTGTATAAGTGACTGCTGGAATCTGGGGAGAATTGTCAGGAAGGTGGGGAGAACAAAATTGATTAGAGTACGATTAGTGTCAATGGGTACCTTATGGTCCTTGCACACTCTACATTCCAAAGATTCTGTTCCCACTATATGAGTCTTTTTATTCTGGCATATTCCCCCTTCCTTCTCAGTCCTGAAGAAGGGTCTCAGCTCAAAACATCAACTGTTTATTTGTTTCCATACATGTTGCCTGAGTTGCTGAGTTCGTCTAACATTTTTTGTGTGTTGCTTTGGATTTCCAACATTTGCAGACGTTTTCATGTTTATAAATAAATAATTGAAGTTTCAGGCCCTTTATCAGGACAAGAAAGGAAGGAGGAAGAAAAAAGTTGGGGGGTGAGAGAAAGGAGGATAGCTAGATGGTGATAGGTGGAGCCAGGCGGGTACAAAAGGTAAAGGGCTGGAGAGGAAGGAGTCTGATAGGAGAGGAGAGTGGACCATAGGAGAAAGGGAAGGAGGAGGGGACCCAGGGGGAGGAGACAGGCAGGTAAGAAGATCTAAGAAGCCAGAGCAGAGAATAGAAGAATGGAGGGGGAGGGAACGTCTTCCTTGTATTTTTCTTGTACTTTAATTTTACCATGCTTGCTCATAATTCATATAATCACTGGCATGTGTGTAATTGTCCAGTGAATTTCCAGTGATTGCAGTATAGCTGAGTTTGTATTTTTCTCAAAGTTTCTCTGCAACCTGTGTCACACTCCTCCAAGAGGACCTCAAGTTTATCATGGATTGGAGGATACATTCCTCTATTACCTGGAAACATGGCAGACTTGTGGGCTTCCTCCAGCACATCCTCGACATAAACAACACACTTCACTATACGTTTCAATGTCTTGATATACATAGGACAAATAAAACTCACCCTTATCTTTATCCCTCTGCCTCCACAGATGCTGCCTGACCCACTGAATTTCTCCAGCAGTTAGTGTTTTTAGATGACTGGGAAAGAAAGAAAGAAAGAAAGAAAGAAAGAAAGAAAGAAAGAAAGAAAGAAAGAAAGAAAGAAAGAAAGAAAGAAAGAAAGAAAGAAAGAAAGAAAGAAAGAAAGAAAGAAAGAAAGAAAGAAAGAAAGAAAGAAAGAAAGAAAAGAAAGAAAGAAAAAGAAAGAAAGAAAGAAAGAAAGAAAGAAAGAAAGAAAGAAAGAAAGTAAAAGAAGAAATGAAGAAGAAAAAAGAAAGAAGGAAGGAAAGAAAGTAAGGAAGAAGAATAAAATAAAGAATGAAAGAAAGATAGAAGAAAAGGAAAGAAAGAAAAAAGGAAGAAAGAATAAAAGGAGAAACAGAGATAGGATGAACAAAATATGAAGGAAAGAAAGAAGAAAATATAAAAGGAAAGAAAGAAAGGAAAGAAGAAAGGATGAAAGAAAGAAATAAAGAAAGGAACAAAGGAAAGAAAGAACAGTGAGAATGAAAAGGGAAAAATGAAAGAAAGAGAAAGAAGGAAAGAAAGGAAGGAAGAAATAAAGAAGAACAGAAGAAGGGATAGATGAAAAAAGAAGCAAAGAAGGGGAGAAGGACGGAGAGAAGGACTGGAGAGCTGGAATCAAACAGTAACATGTTTGAATGGCTCCATTTGTGATCTAGGCCTTTTTTATGTTGATATTGCTTCACTGCCATGCACTGATCTTTAAATAGACATATTCATGCATAAATATATACTCATCTAAGCACTTACACAGAGATGCACAAATTTAAAAACCATTGTTTATCCAAGGTATTAGTGCGTCAAATGTCCTCGAGCCACATAGGAGCAGGTAAGGACACACTTAACTGCACAAGTGTCCCTTTATCCTGCTGGGTTGAGGCTCAAATACAGCTTCACTGTAAAAACAATGCAGGCCACTTTATTTATTTATCAAACTGCTGCCTGGCCTCTCTCCATCCCTGTAATTCACTCCCTTTTCTAACTCCCTTGAGACACTTTGAGAGTCTTCATGGCCAGTGTCTGCTTTAATTAAAGTTGAAAGCAAAGCAAAGCAAATCCATTGCAAAAGGCTGAGCTGAAGAACGGTTTGTATTTTTAGTAGTTCTATCATTAGCTCAACTCCCATCCTTTGGGATAGATGGAGTTCAGAACCAAACACCCAAAATCTTGGAGCAGTTCATTCCAGTGTGCTCTTGGCTCTATCTATGTGATGGAGGTTTGTTGAGGCTGGAATAGGGAGGTTGCTTTATATCCGCTTAATGGTCACTTTATTAGTTACTTCCTGTACCTAATAAAGTGGCCACTGAGTGTATGTTTGTGGTCTTCTGCTGCTGTAGCCCATTCACTTCACGTTTTGATTTGTTGAGCGTTCAGAGACGTTCTTCTGCATGCCACTGTTCTAACGCATGGTTATTTGAGTTGCTGCCATCTTCCTGTCAGTTTGAGCCAGTCTGGCCATTCTCCTCTGACCCCAGAACTGCTGCTCAGTTGGTGTTTCTTGCTTATCGCACCATTCTCTGTAAACACTGGAGGCTTCCTGTCTGGCAGTTACAATCACTGCACGGACAAATTCACTTAGCTCACATTTCGTTGCCATTCTGATGTTTGGTCGGAACAACAAGCGAACCTCTTGACCACACCTGTATGTTCTTCTGCACTGAGTTGCTGCCACATGATTGGTCGATTAGACATTTACATTAATAAGCAGGTGTAGAGGTGTACCTAATAAAGCGACCACTGAATGCAAGTGAACTCACTAAATTCCTCCACCATACTAATGTTTTCCAATCAGAAAAGCAAAGGAACTTCAGAGTCCTTGTGCAGGATTCCCTAGGGGTTAACTTGCATCTTGAGTCGATAGTAAGGAAGACAAATACAATGTTTGAGTTCAGTTTGGGAAGTCTGGAATATAAAAGCAAGGATGTAACGCTGAGGCTCTGTAAGACATTGGTCAGATCACATTTGGAGTATTGTGGGCAGTTTGGGGCCCCATATCTGAGAAAGGATGTGCTGGCACTGGAGAAGGTTCAGAGGATGTCTGCAAGAATAATCCTGGGAATGAAAGGGTTAATGTGTGGGGAGCATTTGATGGCTCTGAGCCTATGCTCAGTGTTGTTTAGGAGAATGAGGGGGGTTCTCGTTGGAACCTACCAAATTTTGAAAGGCCTACATGGAGTGGATATAGAAATTATGTTTCTATAGTGCAAGAGAGACCAGAGGGCATAGATTCAGTATAGAAGGATGTTCAATTAGAACAGAGATGAGGATTTCCTTTGGCCAGAAGGTGGTGAATTTGTGGAATTAATTGACACAAATGGCTGTCGAGGACAAGTCCATGGTTATATTTAAAGCAGATTTTGATAGGTTCTGGATTAGTAACGGCATTAAAGGATATGGGAAGAAGGCAGGAGAATGGGGTTGAGAGAGAAATTAAGTGGGTCATAATGGAATATGAGAGCAGAGTTGATGGGCTGAATAGCCTAATTCAGCTGCTACGTTATATGGTCTTATGGTCTCAGATAGTTTGGCCCAGGGTAAAGAATCTTCCCACTCCCCCACCTCAGACAAAGTTGAAAATTATAAATGTTACACAGAGATGTAGTGGATGAGATGGAATTGAAAATTCCAGTGGTTAAAGAAGGAAGAATATTTGACTTTCCTGTCATGGAGAAGGGTGCAGGAGAGTGAAGATAAAATGACCACACATATGTTTGTCATCTTAGAATGTCCTCAATGTAATTAAATATTTAGTACAACCACTTGAAGTAGAAAAACATAGCAACTCATTCATGCAAACCAAGTTCAGTACACATACCAAAGGCAATAATTAACTGGAAGTATAAATACTGGAGATTATGTACTTGAAGAGGTGGAAGATAAATTTTTGAATGGACAAGGTATTGAGGGTCATGAGAAAGTGCCACGGAAGCCAATGCTGAGGCCTGTGGCAGATTAACCATGATCACATAGAAGGATGGGACAGGCTTGAGGAGCCAAGTGGGGCATTTTTGCTTCCATTGTCATGTTTTTGAAGGAAAGAAGGTGGAATGTGGGCCAGGACTTTTGCCCAATATTCAAAGTTCAAAGTAAATTTATTGTCAAAGTACATGCATGTCACCATATATAATTCTGAGATTATGTTTTGCAAGCATACTCAATAAATCCATAATAGAATAATAACCATAATAGAATCAATGGAAGGATTGGTGCCCAGGACCAGCTTTAAAGATGAAACTCAAAAATCCCATGTATGGCAGTCAACTCTCAATCATAACTGCTTTGCAGTATGAAACAAGAAAGTGCAAAGCAGCATATTTACAGTTTAGAAGGGAAAGGATTCAATTATTCAATTATGTATTTTTCTGCTGCTGTCATAGTATAGAAACAATCCCTTCCACCCATCACATCTATTCTGTCCATCACACCTAACTATAGCACTCACACTTGATCATGTTAAGTCTATGCCCCTCTACACCCTGATCATTCAAGTACCTGTCCAGATGCCTCTTAAATATTCCTACTGTTCTTCCTCCACCACCTCCTCTGGTAGCTTACCACCTTCTCTTTGTGCAAAGGATTTATGTCTCAGATCCTCCTGAGACCTCCTCTTTCTCACCTTCAACCTATGACCTTCAGTTTTAGACACCACTTTGACCTCAGAATGGCTCTTCTCAAAATGGCTGCCCCAAATGGTTATTCAGATGAAGTCTCCAATAAAGTCTCAAAAAGTAGAGGCCTGAAACCTTGACTGATTATTATTCTTCTCCATAGATGTTGCCTGACCTGCTGAGCTCCTCCAACATTTTGTGTGTCTTGTTCTGATGGAGATTTCCTCCCCTTTTATATTCTGAATCTTGCATACTATGCCTGACAATAAAAAATATCAGTGAATTATACCTTCCCCAGACTTCATAACATTCCTTCTCAATCCACTCACTAGGCCTTTCGGTAGGAAAGTAATAACTCTCAGTGGATCTGTAGGCAGGTGTTTTAGCTGGAAAAACTTCACAATAAACCAAGTGAGAACATGAGAAAGTAGAAGCAGATGTAAATCATTCTGAACCTCCTGCCTGTCTTACCATTCCATATGACCTTGGTTGATATGTGCCAGATCAACATTTTCCTCAGTTTCCGATCTTTCAAAGATTCATCTACTTCCCTTTACTTCCCGCAATAATCCAGCCTCCTCAATCTCTGAGGAGAGTGAATTTTTGAGATTCAACACCCTGGGTGAGAGGGAGCTCCTCAACATCTCAGATTAAAATGACTCTCCACCCTCCCCCCACCCACCATTTTTTATTTTAGAGATACAGCACGGTAACAGGCCCTCCCATCCCAGAAAATCCATGTGACTAATTAACCTATGGACAGTGGTGCAATTGGACTAAGTTCATGGGTGCTATAATAGTGTTTCACTAACCACTCTGCCACCATGCCACACCTAGTCTCTGATCCCTATGGGAAATGCTGCTGATTAACTTATTCAGTGTGTGTGGATATTACTGGCCTTGCTGACATCCTTTTACTATGTCCTCTCATTCACAATTCTCCCATCTCGATATCTCAGCGTACACATGATACATGGCAATAATAATTCATTGATAAATACAGCAATGAGAACAAAAAAGAAAAGGTCCCCATGGCTGTTGCACCTTAGCTGTCTAGATATGCACACTAGGGCAGTGCAATATGGAGAGCAAGCTGTCTTACATGTAGCAAGCCCACCCCCCCCCCCGACATCTCTGATCAACCCAAAGGAACGACAGAGACCGATACATTTTGGCGCCAGCAACGTTGCAGGAATTGAACTCAACTTAAGACTATCTTAGGGACTCCAGCTCCAGATTTTTCCTCAGGGTTCACTCCAGAAGCCCTCCCCATGAGTGGGTATAGTTACAAATCAGTGGAGGTTTGAGATCAGAGTTTTCCTCCTCCTACATGAGCTGCCAAGCACAGCTGATCAGCCCCATCTGCCCAAGGCGCCTGGTTTTAAGACTCTAGCAACCTGCCTTGGTCCCTTCTCCTGTCAGTAGAAACGGTTTCACCGGGCTTAGTAGCTAAGTGAAACACAGTTGTTTCCTTGGCTGCGTAGGTCTGGGGAAAACAACCCCCAGCCCTGCCAAGCTTGTGAGATTGAGGCATGCTCAATCCCACCCCAAACACCGGTGTGTAATTCACTACCCTGTTACAAATTAGTGCCATGAAATCACAGATAGTGCACTGAATACGATTAAAGGAATTATATTTATGAATCTTAACTAAATGGTTAGTTAAGAATAGCAAAAAGAGAAGGGCCCATTCTAACTAAACGGTCAAACGTGCGCAAGTTGGAGCTCATCTTGAACTTCTCTATCACTTACACGCTGGGCCCTCGGTCAACATAAAAGCACACACCACCTACTGAACGTCACTTGCAATCCATCTCGAACAAATGGGATCGTATGTTAAGACCGGTTCTTCCTAGCATCTTCTCTCTTCATCTCCTCTCAAACAAAAGCTCCAAGCTCAATCTTAGTGTCCCTCACCAGAGAAATCTCCCCTTAATCCGACCATTCAAGTTGGATGGCACACATTTCTCCTCATATCTTATCTTCAACAACCCAAATTAGCACAAAAACAGAACAGAGTGTTCTTACAGAACTTACAGCCAAATTGAAATACATACAGCATAACAGCATGAACCAGGGCATTATGTAAGTCACAAATGAAGGAACTGGACTTGGTTGTCAGAGGCTATTTGAGACTTTCTTCATTGGGAGCATTCAATAGGCAGTGGGAGCATACCCCCACTATACAGGCATCCGTTAGTCTCATGAGACCATAGATTTGCACCTTGGCAGGGTTGTATGGGAGACTGGCAGTTGCCTAAGCTGCAGGCCTTCCCCTCTCCTCAATCTTTCCTCAAGCAATGCACCATAAAACTGGTCTGGATGGAAGGCAGAGTTGAGCCTGTGATGGATTGGGGAGTGCTTACCATTCATTATAGCTTCAAACCATCTAGAGCGGTTGCTGAGATACAAATTGCCTTAATAATTTCAAGGGAATTTCAAGTAGGAATCATTGTAGACAAAAATATTTTCAGTTGTCTAAGTACAGGTGCTAATGTATTTTCTTGATCACTGCATTTAGTGTGGAGGCACTAGGAGAAGTTGCTGGTGGTATGGATACTTTGGAGCTTGAAGCTGTCGGCCATCTCTACAGCAGCTCCACTGATAGAGTTAGGGTGATGTTTCCCCACCCCATTTCCTTAGGTCAATGACCAGCTTACATTAAGGGCTCAGTCATTGTCCCTGGAAGACAAGTTTGATAGCTTTCATCCACATTTGACCCAGTGTGAGATGTGGAACTGCTATGTGCTTGTTCTTACAGAAATATGGCTCCAAGACAACATCCCATGCACCACCAAGCTTCAGGCCATGATGCTCAGGGACTTGCAGATATTAATTTGTGACCTTACTTGCTATCGTGACTATATCAGAATCAGGTCTGACATCACCAGCATATGTTGTGAAATCTGCTAACTTTGCAGCAGCAGTGCAATGCAATGCATAATAAATAGAGAGAAAGCTAAATTAATTAAACTATGTATAAATATGTATATTAAATAGTTAAATTAAAAATAATAGTGCAAATACAGAAACAACAAAAAATGTGAGGAAGTGTTCATTAATGTCCATTCAGAAATCAGATGGCAGAGGGGAAGAAGCTGTTCCTGCATCACTGAATATGAGCCTTTAGGCTTCTGTAACTCCTGTTGATAATAATGAGAAGAGGGTATGTCTTGGGTGATGGGAGTCACTAACAATGGACGCCGTCTTCCTAAGGCACCGCTCCTTGAAGATATCTTGGATACTACGGAAACTGATACACAAGGTAGAGCTGATTAATTTTATAGCTTTCTGTAGCTCCTTTCAGTCCCATGCAGTAGCCTAAGTGACCCCCCCCCCCCACCAGATAGTGAAACATCCTCTCAGAATGCTCTCCACAGTCTATCTGTAGAAGTTTTCAAGTTTTTTTAGGTGACAAACCAAATCTCCTCAAACTCCTGATAAGATATAGCCACTGTCTTGCCTTCTTTACAGCTGCATCAATTTGTTAGGACAGGTTACTTCCTCAGAGATATTGACACTCAGGAACTTGAAATTGCTCACTGTCTCCACTTCTGATCCCTCTATAAGGAATGGTTCATGTTCCCTCGTCTTTCCCTTTCTGACATCCACAATCAGCTCTTTGGTCTTACTAACACTGAGTACAAGATTGTTGCTGCAACACCACTCAACTAGCTGGTATATACACTCTCTCATCTGAGATTCTGCCAAAAATGGTTGTATCATCAGCAAATTTATAGATAGCATTTGAGCTGTATGTGCTGTATGTACTGAGTTTTGCACCTGGGCCCAGAGGAACACTGTTTCATTTGGCTGTATGCATGTGCATGCTTGAATGACAATTAAACTTGAACTTATAAAACTTAAATTGGGCTCATCTGCAGCATTGCAACAGTCAATTATAGGAAGGATGTGGAGGTTATGGAGAGGGCTTACCAGGATGCTGCCTGGATTAAGGGACGTGAGCTTAGCGGAAACTTGATGACACAAGACCCAAGATGCCTTTCCTGTACTCTGTCTCATCATTGTTGTTGATCTGACAGTGGCGTCATCAGCAAACTCAAAGATTGGATTGGCACTGTATCTGCAGTAACACATACAAAATGCTGGAGGAACTCAGCAAGTCAGGGAACATCTATCTATCTATCTATCTATCTATCTATCTATCTATCTGTTTATTTAGTTGTTTATTTGTTTGTTTGTTTTTTCACTTACATATTTATTGAGAAGCAACACAGAACCAGCCCATCCAAGCCTTCGAGCTACATTACCCAGCAACCCCCAATTTCATCCTAGCCTAATCACAGGACAATTTACAGTGACCAATTAAATTTTAGACTGTGGGAGGAAACTGGGACACCCAGAAGAAACTCATGTGGTCACAGGAAGAACGTACAAACGCCTTACAGACAGTGGCGGGAGTTGAACCCAGGTCACTGGGTACTGTAGCGCGTTATGCTAAACACTACACCATTGTGCCGTAACACAGCTGAGGAATAAACAATCAATGTTTTGGGCTGAGTCTCTTCATCAGGACAGCTTATTCCACTCCGCAGGTGCTGTCTGATATGCTGAGTTTCTCTAGCATTTTGTGCATGTTGCTTTGGATCTCCAGCCTCTGCAGATTTTCTCATGTTTGTGACTACTGTACTTATCTCTGATCACTGCCTCAGTTACCTCGGCTATATCCACTGCTAGTTCATCTTCCCACTTGTCTGCTCCTTAATCTTAATGCTGACTCTAAAAAACATCATTCCTATGTGTGGGATCAATGGGATTTGCAATTGCAAGAAGTGAAAGGTCAGAACTACTGCCTGTTCTGGGAATCCCCATTTGTGTTGAAGGCACTGAGGGAGCTGATCAGCTGTGCATTGATGTATGATAGCACAGTAGTTAAGCTGCAGGGCAATGCACAGAAAAAGCTGAAGGAACTCAGCAGGCCAGGCAGCATCTATGGAAAAGAGTACAGTCTAAGTTTTGGGCCAAGACCCTTCACTTCAACTGGACTAGAAAAATAAGATGAGGAGCCAGAGTAAGAAGGTGGGGGGAGGGGGAGGAAAGAAACACAAGGTGATACGTGAACCGGGAGTGGCAGAGGGAGACGGGTGAAATAAAGAGTTGAGAAGTTGATTGGTGAAAGAAATACAGGGCTGGAGAAAGGGGAACCTGATTGAAGAGGACAGAAGGCCATGGAAGAAAGAAAAAGGGGAGGAGTACCAGAGGGAGCTCTTGGGTAGGCAAGGAGATGAGGTGAGAGAGGAAAAAGGGGATGGGAAGAGGTGAGGGAGAGGAAGGGTCATGACTGGAAGTTCAGGAAACCGATGTTCATGCCATCAGGTTGGAGGCTACCCAGATGGAATATAAGGTGTTGCTCCTTCAACCTGAATGTGGCCTCATCACAACCATGGAGGAGGCCATGTTACAAGACAAGCTATCAGAAATTCAGACTATCGATGAGGATGCCCTCTCTGTACACCTATGTCTGTGTCACCACCCACAGCTTCTATTTACTAATAAAATTTGCTGATGATACTACACTGATTGGCCTAATCTCAAATAAAAATGAGGCAGCTCACAGAGAAGAAGTCATCACCCTGACACTGTGGTGTCGAGAGAACAACTTCTCCCTCAATGTCAGAAGAACAAAGGAGCTGGTTGCGGTCTGCAAGAGGAATGGAGACAGGCTCAACTCTATTGACATCAATGGATCTGAGGTTGAGAGAGTGAACAGCTTTAAGTTCCTCAGCATACACAACACCAAGAATCTCACGTGGTCTGTACATACTGGTTGTGTGGTGAAAAAGGCACAACAGCACCTCTTTCACCTCAGACGGTTGAAGAAGTTTGGTTTGGACCCCCAAATCCTAAGGACTTTCTGCAATTGAGAGCATCCTGAATGGCTACATCACTGCCTGGTATGGAAACTGTACTTCCCTTAATCGCAAGACTCTGCAGAGAGTGGTGCGGACAGCCCAGCACAACAGTAGATATGAACTTCTCACTATTCAGGACATTTACAAAGACAGGTGTGTAGAAAGGGACCAAAGGATCATTGAGGACCTGAATCACCCCAACCACAAACTGTTCCAACTGCTACCATCTGGGAGACCATACCACAGCATAAAAGCCAGGACTAACAGGCTCCAAGACAGCTTCTTCCACCAGACCATTAATCTGATTAATTCACACTGATACAATTGTATTTCTATGCTATATTGTCTGTCCTGTTGTGCATGTTATTTACTACAAATTGCTATAAATTGCACATTGCACATTTAGCTGGCGAAGTAACGTAAAGATTTTTACTCCTCATGTATGTAAAGGATGTAAGAAATAAAGTCAATTCAATATTTATTCACACAAATACCCATGTCAGGATGCTGTTCATCGAGTATAGCTCAGCATTTAATACCATCATTCCCACAGTCCTGATTGAGAAGTTACAGAACCTGGGCCTCTGTACCTCCCTCTGCAATTGGATCCTTGACTTTCGAACTAGAAGACCACAATCTGTGCGGATTGGTGATAACATGTCCTACTCGCTGAGGATCAACACTGGCACACCTCAGGAGTGTGTGCTTAGCCCACTGCTCTATTCTCTATATACACACGGCTGTGTGGCTAGGCATAACTCAAATACCATCTATAAATTGGCTGACAATACAGCCATTGTTGGTAGAATCTCAGGTGGTGACAAGGGGGTGTACAGGAGTGAGATATGCCAACTAGTGGAATGGTGCCGCAGCAACAACCTGGCACTCGACGTCAGTAAGACGAAAGAGCTGATTGTGGACTTCAGGAAGGGTAAGATGAAGGAACACATACCAATCCTCATAGAGGGATCAGAAATGGAGAGAGTAAGCAGCTTCAAGTTCCTGGGTGTCAAGATCTCTGAGGCTCTAACCTGGTCGCAACATATTGATGTAGTTATAAAGAAGGCAGGACAGTGGCTATACTTTTATTAAGAGTTTGAAGAGATTTGGCATGTCAATAAATACAATCAATGGAGAGAATTCTGACAGGCTGCATCACTGTCTGGTATAGAAGGGCTACTGCACAGAACCGAAAGAAGCTGCAGAAGGTTGTAAATCTAGTCAGCTCCATCTTGGGCACTGGCCTACAAAGTACCCAGAACATTTTTAGGGAGTGATGTCTCAGAAGACAACGTCCATTATTAAGGACCTCCAGCACCCAGGGCATGCCTTTTTCTCACTGTTACCATCAGGTAGGAGGTACAGAAGCCTGAAGACACACACTCAGAGATTCAGGAACAGCTTGTTCCCCTCTGCCATCTAATTCCTCAATGGACATTGAATCTTTGGACACTGCCTCATTTTTTTTTAATATACAGTATCACTGTTTTTGCACTTTTTAAAAATCTAATCAATATACATAATTGATTTAATTCTTTATCTATTATCATTATTATTTATTGTCTCTGCTAGATTATGTATTGCATTGAACTGCTGCTGCTAAGTTAACAAATTTCACATCACATGCCGGTGATAATAAACCTGATTCTGATTCAATTTTGATCCCAGGGACATGCACTCGTGGTCACTTTTTTAGGTACATCCTTTACCTAGAGCACTGTGCAAACGTCTTGGGCACTTTACACACACAGACACACACACACACACACACACACACATCATTCATTAAAAATAGGCCCTTCAGCCCATCTAATCCATGCCAAAACCATTTAACCTGCCTCCTCCTATCATCCTGCATCAGGACCATAACCCTCCATACCCCTACCATCCATGTACCTACCCAAACTTTGCATGCACCCCTTGTGCTGGCAGTTTGGTCCATGATCCTCTGAGTGAAGAAGTTTCCCCTCATGTTCCCATTAAATTTTTCACCCTTAACCCAAGAGCTCTGGTTGTAGTCTCACCCAACCTCTTGCATTTACCCTATCTATACCACTCATAATTTTGTATTCCTCTTTCAAATCTCCATTCAATCTCCAATATTCTAAAGAATACCATGCCAGACTATTTAATTTTTCCCTCCAGGCCCCGCAAATATCTTTGTAAATTTTCTCTGTATTTTATCAACATTTTTTACATCTTTCCTGTAGGTAGGTGGCCAGAACTGCACACAATACTCCAAATTAGGTCTCACCAACATCTTACGTAACTTCAGCATAACATCCCAACTCCTGTACTCAGTACATTGATTTATGAACTTATGAAGTATTATCTGGTAACTAGAAAGACATAATATACCGTGCAGAAGTCTTAGGCACCCTAGCTGGATATATGTGCCTGAGACTTTTGCACAGGTCTGTAATAAAATGACCACTGAATATACTACATGCTGCTTTGGTAATGGGCAGCAGAATCAAAGAAAACCTCCCACCGTGGACATTCACTCTTCTGCCTGATCACATCAGGCAGAAGATAAAAAAGCTTGAGAACATATGCCACCAGGTTTAAGGATAGCTTCTATCGTGCTGTTATCAGACTATTGAACAATGTCCTAGTATGGTAAGATGGATTCTTGACCAGGCAATCTACCTTGTCTTGGCTTTGTATCGTATCGTCTACTTGTACTGCACTTTCTCTGTAACTGTAACACTTTATTCTGCATTTGGTTATTATTTTCCCTTATACTCCCTCAACACACTTTAGTTACGAATTGGCCACAAGTTTTTTCACTTCCCTTCAGTATATGGGGCAATAATAAACAAATTTACCATCTACATAAAAATGTAGCAAATTTATCCCGCACTCTGTGGTGACCACCTCTATCTCTATCCTCTCCTGACCACTTATCAACATATCAAGTGATTGAAAAATGAATCATTTTTGGTCGGTGCAGTATTTCTTTAAAAGCATTCATCACAGCTTAGATGACATTGAACAGACTACAGATGATTAAAGTTGTGCTGTTGTTATATTTGTACATTGGTTTATGTCAATTTTGAAAATAGAATATTCTCATACTGGTATTTGTGAGGTCAAGGCTAAAGAGGGACCTGGACCTTCTCCTTTAAAACTACTTTATCATAGGTGCAGGAAGGAGGTTCAAAATAGACAAATGCAGGAGATCGTCTATTTACTTTATCAAGTCACCATAGCAAGCATCCTCTCTGGATGTACCACCGCTTGGTAAGGCAATTGCTCTGCATAAAATGCTGCAGAGAGTTATGGGCACAGCTCAGCACATCACAGAAACCAGCCTCCTCTCAACAGACTCTGTCTATTCTTCTCACTGCCTCAATAAAGCAGCCAGCTAATTCAAAGACTCACGCACCCTGGGAAGGGAGAAATCCCCCATGCACAAGAGCCCAGGAAGCCTCCAGGCACTCTCCCAAGAGTCATTAAATGAGGTGACTACGGGGAGAGTGTTAGAGACATGAGGCCCAGGCAAAACCCCAAGGACCTGTGCACAGCGCCAGAGAAAAGTCACTGGCACCAGATATGTGTTCATTAGCAAATTCTGTCTACTAACACTGCAACACACACACACACACACACACACACACAAACCAACATGTAGCATCAAAAACTTACCCAGGGTAAAAAGTGATCTTTTGATCTTTTACCAACTGGTTGTTTGTCAGTCTTTGTGTGTAGTTTTCATTAATTCTTTGTTCTACTGTGAATACCTGCAAGAAAATGAATCTCAAGACAGTGTATGGTAACATATATGTTATTTGATGTCTAATTTGAACCTTGAACTTTTTGAGAGGGTGGGGTTAAAGGATAACTGGCAGATAGGAAGAGGTGAAGTTTGGTGACAGAGATCAGTGGATAATAGATGAAGGCAAAAAGAATGGACAGTGAAGGCAGGAGAGGGGCATGAAGGGGAGAGAGGGAATAAAGGTGGAGACAGCTGCCACAGTGGAAGATGCAGGAATATGAAGAGTGACCACAGCTGGACTCTGATAGGTAAGGGGGTTATGATAGGAGCCACTAAGGCAGAAGTGAAGCACAGATATAACCAGCACCAGATGGGGAAAGGGGAGGGGGTAGGGGGAATGCGAGAGTCAGTATGTGAATTGTGTTGGTGGATGTAACCGAGAAGGGGAGGGGCTTGGGGGGCAGCAAGTGAGAAAAAGGACAAAAATAGGAGTGGGATGCGAGAGGAGGACTGGAAAGAAAGGGAGTGTAGAGAGGCACTGAAGATTAATGTTACTTGAAATTGGAAAATACAGTCTTCCTACCATTGGCATCTCTTCTGTCTCCTCTTCAAATTCTCCACATCCTTCCTGTAATGGGTTGACGAGAACTGTAACCAATACTCCTTGGGTCCCACACCATCGGGTTCAGGAACCGTTATGACTCTACAACCCTCAGGCTCCTGAACCATTGTGGATAACTTCACTCACCTCAATACTGACTCTATAACCTAAAGACTCGATTTCAAAGACTCTACAACTCATCTCAGTATTATTTATTTATTTTTATTTACACAAACATTCCTTTTTTTGCACATTGGTTGTTTATCAGTCTCTGTTCATATACAGTTTTTCATAAATTCCATTGTATTTCATTATCTTCCTGTAAATACCTGCAAGAAAATGTTTCTTAAGGTAGTATATGGTTATGAGGTTCCTTTATGTTGTTAAAGCCATGAGTGTTAGTGGGGATAAGCTCTCACTACCTATTAAATGCTCCCAGTGGTGTGTGTTTCAAATAGCCTCTAATAATGAAATCCAGCTCCTGGCCTTTACATGTGGCTTATCTACTAAGTCTGACGGAATCATTTGTACTGACAGGAGAAGGGCCAAAGGTGCGTTACTGGTGCCTTAAAACCTCTTCCTTCAACCAGATTAGGCTTGTTGGTAATGGTTGGTAGCTCATTTAGAAGAAGGAAGACTCGGATCTCAAACCCCTGCTGCCCTGCAGGTATACCCACTCATGGGGAAAGCTTCAGGAATAAACCTGGAGAAAAACCCAGAGCTGGAGTCCCTAAAGCAGTCTTACATTGAGTTCAACACTGACTGGCAACTCCTGCGATACCGTTGGTGCCAAACTGCGTCAGTCTCTGCCGTTCCTCTGGAGAGGGGAGCCTGCTACATGAGCAGCAGTTTGCTCTCCATATCATACTGCCAATGTTTGCATATCACGTGGACAGCTAGGACACAACATCCATGGTGACACAGCCAATGGAGGGCCTCCTAAGGTGACACATCTGTACTTTGATACTAAATATACTTTGTCTTTGAAAAACTTAGCCTAAGCAAAGATTTATTCAGCTGTAACATGACTTCCCAACTTTTATTCTCAATACCTCAATCAATGAAGGAAGTATGCCACATACCTTCTTCAGTACCCTCTCATCAGGGAGGAGATATAGGAGCCTCAAGGCCCACACTCAGTTTTAGGAGCAACTTCTTTGCCTCTGCCATCTGATTTTTGAACCATCCTCAAGCACATGAACACGACCTCATTATTCGTCCTTTACATTATTTATTATTTTTGTATCTGTCAGTAATTTTATGTCTTGCACTGTACCGCTGCAGCAAAACAACAAATTGCATTACAAATAACTAATTTGATTCTGATTCTTCTCACCTATCAGATTCCTTCTTCTTCAGCACTTTACCTTTTCCACCTTATCACGTCGTAGCTTCTTTCTCCAACTCCCTTCCTATCCTCCCACCTTCCCCCTTACCTGACTTCACCTACCACCTGCCAACTTGTACTCCTTCCCCTCCCGCCACCTTTTTACTCTGGTTTCTTCCCCGTTCCTTTCCAGTCCTGAAAAAGGGTCTCGGCCCAAAATGCTGACTATTTATTCCCTTCCAAAGATGCTGCCTGACCTGCTGAGATTCTCCAGCATTTTGTGTGTGCTACTCTGGACATCCAGTATCTGCAAGCTCTCTTATGTTTTTGTTTTCGATTCTAATTCAGATTTACTGAGTACTTTCCTCTTGCATTGGACATCCCAGAGTGCAGCACCTCACACATGTCTGGATGAAACTCGGATTAAACTTCGGGAAGTCTTACAGCAGTGTTTTCAGACTGTGTGCGTGCCCTCTTTGAAAGGCGTGAGCATGACTTCAGTCAGCTCCTGCCATTCAGCTGATGCTGAGCGCTAATAAAACCTCTCCTTGTAAACGTGCTCTAGTGCTCAAAGATCTGCATTTCGCACTAACTACAGCGGTTATTTCATGGGATGCAGGTATCAGATCTGGCTGCAAGCTGCACCAGGTTACACTGGCCTGGGTCCCTCATGCACAGTGATTTAGGATGATGCTGCACAATTTCCAGCCACAGTCACCCTCAGAGCCCGTATTTTGTATTCCACTGTTCAAACTGTTCTACTTTAATTACTGAAAAGTCTGGGTTAAGTTACACAGGACAACGTTTTTTTTCAAAAGCGTTGCTTCCTCAAATTTTGTTTTTGTTTATGATAGACCACTTGAAGCGGAGGCCAAATATCCTTTCAGACTACTTCTATCACGTAGGAATTCGTTTTCATCTCTCTGGGTTGTGCTCTTATTTAAGTTTAGTGGTGTGTACTTCTTATCAGAGTCGTGTATGCTTGTGTGGAGTGCTGAATCCTGTTTTTGTTGTTGAAAATATATTATTAGAAGTCTTATCTGATTTGTGTAGATTTTTAATGTCCATTATTCCTCTTCCTCCTTCCGTCCTAGGTAGCCTCAATTTAAATGCATTTAAATGTACATAACATTTTCTGAAATTAGTCATTTCAGTTCTTATTTTTCTTTGTTAATTTTCCAGATCAGTTTCGGACCAAGATATTATGTCAAAAGAATGCATTGATATAGGTATAGTGAAAGTGTTTATTGCCTTTGCTATATTTTGACTGTTGAGCTCTGTTTGACAGATTTTCTTAAGCTTCAAAGTCAATTCTGTTGTAAAATTTTCCTTTATCACACTGATCTATTTTCTTTCCATGTTGATATCCTTGATACTTATAAGCTTCATATTCATCTATCAGTTAGATTGTATCCTGCTGCTCGGTTTTGTATTCCATTAGCTCAATTGCACCTTCCTTTGTTTAATGTTCTGCATTCATCCAATCCAAAGTTTATGTTTATATCTTTCAAAAATAGTTCTTCTATTTGAATTAATAACGAGGGGTGATTGATAAGTTTGTGGCCTAAGGTAGGAGGAGTCAATTTTAGAAAACCAGCACATTTATTTTTTTAACCTAGTCCCCTCCTACATTTACACACTTAGTCCAGTTGTTGTGGAGCATATCGATCTTGGACCTCCAGAAAGTGTCCACAGCAGGGGTGATTGATAAGTTTGTGGCCTGAGGTAGAAGGAGATGAGTTATTAACTTCAAACTTTCTGCATAATCACTCAACGAGTTGCCCTGCATGTGCATGAAACGACAGCTGTACAACTCATCTCCTTCAACTTTAGGTCATCAATCACCCATCTGTGGGCACTTTCTGGAGGTCCAAGATCCATATGCTCCATGACCGCTGGACTAAGTGTGTAAATGTAGGAGGGGACTATGTTGAAAAATAAATGTGGTACGTTTTCTAAAATTGACTCCTTCTACTTTAGGCCACGAACTTATCAATTACCCCTTGTACTTTAGCTTAACTGATGAAGGAGCGTATAATTTCAAATCATCCATATATAAAAGGTAGTACTCATTTCATTGTTTCTGATTTGATACCCAATTATCATTTGATTCAGTAAATTAGAGAGCAGGTTCAAAGCTAGACAGAACCATTGTGGACTTAGTCAATCTGGAAAATGCCACGGCTTATTTTGATAACTCGGCTTGTTTTTTTTTGGTTATATATAGATAGGGTGATTATAGTATGCTAATGATTCATCAGATGCTGCAAGAATTTCCTAAGTATTGGGTGCAGTTTATATATAATAAGAACTTCTATTAACTATGAGGGTGGGACAGAGTGAAATGACATTTGGTAACCAATATAGCAACGTGAGAGATTTCTGCTTTTCCACTGAGCTTGATTTAGAATTATGGAATCTATTATCAATTGTTCTTTACATCCTTTCATACCCTTACAGCATCCATTCCACTCTTCTGTAAGCATATTGTGGTTATCTAAGTGAGTGGTGATTAGTTGCGGGATGCATGATGTTATAATTTATTTACTTTTTGTAAGCAAGTCATAGGATGATATTTTGATGGCTCCTTTGTGATTTCCCCTTTGGGTAAAAGATATGTTTTACCTTCTTTCAAAAATTCAGGCACTTTCTCAGGATTTTTAAGGAAATTGGTGATCTGCATTTATAGGTACAGATGATGAAAAGTAAAATTTTTATACCAATAATTATGAATATTATCACTTCCAGTACTTGTGGGTATTTATATGACCTCTTTTAGCATTTCCATCATAACTTCAGGTATTTGCGTTTCTTCAATCGTGTGTGTGCACTCTTCTTCCTCCCTAGTCCAGCTTGCTTCTTGCTTGTGCGTCACCCTGTTTGACTGGATGTTAGACCAAAAGTTGATTATCTATGTGTTTGTTGCTAATTCTGTGCTGGGGTTGGTGACGTTATTATTATTATTTTTTTATTATTACTGTTATTATTTTGCTTTTTTGCATTTGCACAGTTTGTTGTGTTTTGCACATTGATTGTTAGTCCGGTTAGGGATAGTCTTTCATTAATTCCATTGTGCTTCTTGTATTTACTGTGAATGCCCACAAGAAAACGAGTCACAGGGTTGTATATGGTGGCAGAGATATACATTGATAATAAATTTACTCAGAACTTTGAACTTTGATAAAAGCACAGACACACACACACAAACATGCATATGGGTGAAAGTACATACATTCACAAACACAAATGCAAGCATACACATACACACAGGCACCCTCACACACACACGCACAAACATATATACATGCACATGCAACATACATACATATGTGTACGCAGCACATATAAAACATTGTATCCACTGGCATAAACACATAATTGGTTTATTATTGTCATTTGTCAAATTGTCACATCAAAGCTTACAGACAGACAGCAGGAGAATGGAGTTGAGAGGGATGATGGAGCAGTGGAGCAGATGGGCTGAATGGTCTAATTCTGATACTACGTCTTATGGTTTTATGGTCTTATATCTTATGATTTATGTAGCAAGATGCAGTGAAAAGCTTGTATTGCAAATTGTTTTACTGATCAAATCACTACGCAGAGCATCGAACTAGAGTAAGGCAAAATGAAGTGTAAAAGCTGCTGAAAAAGTGCAAAGCAAGTAAATGATAAAGAGCAGGATCATAACGAGATGGGCCAGAATACTGAGATAGATATATATGAATGCATCTCTTTGTACACATTTACATATGCAGTCTCATAATCTGATGAAATGTCTTTCCCCAGGATATCAACTGTTTATTCCCTGACTTGCTGAGTTTGTGTGTTTTGCTCTGGATATCCAATATGTTTATGAAGCAAATTATTATGTTATGCATATGTAACACCCAAACACACACACAAATACATGCACAGCAGAGAACTATCAAAAGTAATTGTTTATGAAACAGGATTAAGCACATAGATACCAGAAAGCCATATGTGACTTTTCACAATACCTCCCATGCAGGTTGGAATCTGTTTTGCTTCTTAATTGAAAACTTCTTTTTCTTCCCAGAGAGCATCTATTTTTATGGCAGTAATATTTTTATGGATTCAAGTGGAATAGAGACAGGAAATTAGCTAAGCCTTGTTTACCAAGTCAGCTCTTTAGACATGCTCAAAGTAAAATCCAATACAGAGAATCGAAGGCAGGTGCACATTCCAGCGAGTCAGCTTGTGTGCCAGGCCAGGGCGGAGAGGACCGAGAACAGCCAAGACAACACGCGAGAGACTCTTGAGTTTTCTTCCTAGATATTTTTCAACAAAGCAATCACAGATTTCACAAACCTCACAGATTCCGAGATCCCTTTCCCACTGCTGAAGCAGAGCAGCTCAGTGGTTAGCAACTGTGTTGCAGGCTCCAGAGACACAGGCTCAGTCCCAGGCTGAGCAGAAATGGTAAGAACGTTTACGAGGCAGATTGACTTAGGTACTCAGAGGGTTGTGTAAGTATCGAACCAGCTGCCAGAAGAAGTGGTAGATGCGGGTTCAATTGTAACATTTAAGAGATCAGGGTAGGTACCTACATGGGAGGGGTATGGAGAGTGCAGGCAGATGGGACTAGGTAGAAGACCAAGACAGCACAGACTAGATGGGCCAAAGGGTCTGGTTTGTGCTGTAGTGCTCAATGACGCTATTTGGCTTCAGCTGCTTTCTGTAGCTGATATTTTCATAGGTCTACCAGTCTCTGGAAGAAATTTTTGTTCCACCTAATCCTAAATGGCTCACCATTTCAAAGTTCAAAGCAAACTTATTATCAAAGTGTGTATATGTCACTACCTGGGCTAGGCGAGAAGAAAGGGGGATAGTGGATAAGGGTGAGAATCCCAGAGGTTTGTTGCCTCTTGGGTGGCAGGGTCAGGGACATGTTGAATCAAGTCAACAGGATTCTTAAGTGAGAGGGTGAGCAGCCAGAGGTTGTGGTCTATGCAAGTACCAACGACAGAGGTAGGAAGAGTGATGAGGTTCTAGAAAGTGAGTTTAGGCATTTAGGTGCTAAGTTAAAGGACAGGAGCTCCAGGGTTGTGATCTCAGGATTACTACCCATGCCACATCCCAGTGAGGCCAGAAATAGGAAGATCATACAGTTGAACACATGGTTAAGGAATCGATGCAGAATGGAGGGTTTCAGATTTTTGGTTCATTGGGCTCTCTTCCAAGAAAGACGGGAACTGTACAGAAAAAATAGCTTGTATCTGAACTGGAAGGGGACTGTTAATCTAGTGAGATGGTGTGCTAGTACGACACAGGAGTGGTGGGGGTGGGATGGTTTAAACTAGGGTTGCGGGGGGATGGGAACCAGAGTGCCAGAACGGATATGGAGTGGTTTTGGAGAAAGATGTTGTTATGCCTATGTACCAGGTCAGAAATAAAAACTTTGAGCATTGTGGGGCTAATGGTGCGAGCCGCATATATTTCAATGGAAGGAATGTCGCAGGAAAGGCAGATGAGCTTAGGTCATAGATCAGCATGAGGAATTATGACATTCTAGCCATTAGTGTGACCTGCTTTCAGGACGGGCAGGACTGGCAGCTCAGTATTCCAGAGTTCCATTGTTTTAGACATGATAGGGCAGGAGGGGTTAAATGTCAGGTCAGACTGGGGGGCCTAGTAAGTAGAACTGAGGTATAAAAAGGTATTACGCTGTAACTGGGTTTGTATTATAGATGACTCAACAGTCCATGGGATTTAGAGGAAAACATTTGCAGAGAGATCACAAACTATTGCAGATGATTTTAACTTCCACATAATGACCAGGTCTCCCATGCTGTAAAAGGGCTGGGTGGGAAGGAGTTTATCAAACCTGTGTTTAGTAAAGTTTCCTTAATCTATACATTGAAGTCCCAGCTAGGGAGAGTGTGATACTAGATCTCTTATTAGGGAATGAGACAGGGCAGGTAACAGAAGTTTGTGTAGGGGAACACTTTGCATCTAGTGATCATAGTTTCAAGGTAATTATAGAAAAGGTTAGGTCTGGTGCTTGCATTAAGATTCTAAATTGGAGAAAGGCCAATTTTGATGGTATCAGAAAGAATCTGGCAAGTGTAGATTGGGACAGGATGTTTTCTAGTAAAGCTGTACTTAGTGGGAGGCCTTCAAAAGTGAAATTTTGAGAATGCAGAGTTTGCATGTTCCTGTCAGAATAAAAGGAAAGGATTACAGGTTAGGGAACCTTGGTTTTTGAGAGATATTGTTAGTACCTCCAGTTGAACTTTGTCTTTTTGTGTGTTTTCCGCCTAGCTGTCAGTCTGTGGTTTTGTATTGCCATGTGCTGTTGTTTGTTTTCATATCCCATGTGCTCCTGTCCCCGCTCCTGCTCTACTCCGGCCCCTGTATCACTGAGTACTCTGCCTCACACCTGTTTCACATTATTACCTATTTTGCTGCCTCTTCTGTCTCATAGTGCTCCACCTATCATCTGCCTCTCTGTTTATTGCTCAGTGTAGTTCAGTCCTGTGTTTTCACCTGCTTGTTGCCAGATTGAGCCAGTGAGTTTTTCTGAGCCTTTCCAGCATTTGTATCTAAACTCTGTCTGTCTGAATATTGACTCTGCCTGTCTCCCGGCTTTGGATTTCTCTGGAGTTTTTGATCTCTGCCTTAACTTTGATGCCAACTTTGTTGCTCCTCTGGATTTGCTTCTCAGTAAGTATCACAGTGTGCACAATACTTGGTCTGCGATTGGGTCCTTGCTTCAGTGCCCTGGCAGATATTGAGGACATGGTTTTTTAAAAAAAGTATAAGAAATGCATGAAATGCTTAAGGAAATCAGAAGGACTAAGAGAAAGCTTGTCTGCTCTAGCAGACAAGATGAAGGAGAATCCCAAGCATTTCTACAAATATATTAAGAACAAAAGGATAGCAAGAGACAAAATTAGTCCTCTAGAAGATCAGAGTGGTAATCTCTACATGGATCTGAAAGAGCTGGGGTGGTCTTTAATAGATTTTTTTGCATCTGTATTAACCTGGGAGACTGAGACAGAGTCTACAGAAGTGAGGCAAAGCAGCAGTGAGTACACGGGCATAGACTATGTACAGATTATATAGGAGGAGATGCTTGCTGTCTTGAAGACAATTAGGGTGGATAAATCCCTGGGGCTTAACAATGTGTTCTATCTGATCTTGTAGGAGGCTAGCGTAGAAATTGCCTGGGCCCTAGCAGAGATATTTTAAACTTCCTTAGCTATGGGTGAGCTGCCAGAGGATGGAGGATAGCCAATCTTCCCATTGTTTAAGAAAGGCTCTAAGAATAAGCCAGGAAATTAAAGACCAGTGAACTTGTCACTAGTAGTGAGAAAGTTATTAGAAGGTATTCTAAGGGACCAGATATATAAGTATTTGGAGAGACAGAGACTGATCAGGGATAAACGTGGCTTTGTGTGGGGTAAGTCATATCTAACTAATCTTATACAGTTTTCTGAGGAAGTTAACAGTAAAGTTGCAAGGCAGTAGATATACTCTACATAGGCCTTTGATAAGGTCCCACATGGAAGGTTGGTCAAGAAAGTATAGACGCTTGGCATTCAAAATGAGGTAGTAAATTGCATTAGACATCGGCTCTATGGGAGAAGCTAGAGGGTGGTTATAAGTGGCTACCTCTGACAGGAGTCCTGTGTCTAATTATAAGACCATAATACATAGAAGCAGAATTACGACATTCAGCCTATCAAGTCTGCTCCATCAGTCCATCATGGCTGATTTCCCTTTACAGTAACCAAGCTAACATTGACATTTTATCATTAGTCTCCAAGTACCCCAAGTAATAGACTCCAACACTTTCCCAACCACTGGCCTATTATTTCCTTTCTTTTGCCTTCCTCCCTTCTTAAAGAGTGGAGTGACATTTGCAATTTTTCAGTCCTCTGGGACCATGCCAGAATCAAATGATTCTTGAAAGGTCATGACCAATGCATCCATTATCTCTTCAGCAACCTCTCTCAGGACTCAGGAATGTAGTTCTTCTGGTCCAGGTGACTTATCCACCTTAAGACCTTTGAATTGCCTGGCATGTTTTTCTTTATAATAGCAATGGCACTCAGTCCTATTCCCTGACACTCACGGACCTCTGGCACACTGTGGGTACACACAGTGAAGACTGATGTAATGTACGCATTAAGTTCATCTGCCATTTCTTTGTCCCCTATTACTACCTCAGGGATCAGTGTTGGGTCCATTGTTGCTTGTCATCTATATCAATGATCTGGATGATAATGTGGTAAATTGAATCAGCAAATTTGCAGATGACACCAACAATGGGGGTGCAGTGGACAGCAAGGAAGACCTTCAAAGCTCGGAGAGGAAACTGGACCAGTTGGGAAAATGGGCTGAAAAGTGGCACATAGAATGTAATGCAGACAAGTATGAGGTATTGCACTTTGGGTGGACTATCCAGGGTAGGTATTATACCTACCCTGGTCAGGCTCTGAGGTGTGCAGTAGCACGGAGGGATCTGGGAATAACTCATGATGTCTGTAACTCACAGGTAGGTAGGGTTGTAAAGAAAGTTGTTTGCACATTGACCTTCATAAATCAATGTAATGAGTACAAGAGTTAGGATGTTATGTTGAAATTGTATAAGACATTGGTGAGGCCTAATTTGGAGTAATTTGGTACACTTTTGGTCACCTACCTACAGGAAAGATGTAATTAAGATTGAAAGAGTACAGTGAAAATTCGCAAGGATGTTTCTAGGTCTTCAGGACCCGAGTTATAGGGAAAAGTAGTCAGGTTAGGGCTTTATTCCCTAGAACATTGAAGATTGAAGAGAGATTTGATAGATCTGATAAAGATTTATAAGGTATACAATATTGAGAGGTATAGATAGGGTAAATGCCAGCAGGCTTTTTCCACTGAGGTTGTGTGAGACTAGAACTAGGGGTCATGGATTAAAAGTGAAAGGTGATATGTTTAAGGGAACATGAGGGGGAACTTCCTCATTCAGAGGATGGTGAGAGTGTGCCACAAGCTGCCAGCACAAATGGTGGATGCTGGGTTGATTTCAACATTGAAGAGAAACTTGAATAGGTACATAATGACAGGGGTGGGGAAGGCTATGTTGTTCTATGGAACTAGTCAGATTAATGGTTTGTCATACACTAGATGGTCTGAAGGGCCTCTTTGTAGTGTTCTATGACTCTCTCCACAGTTGCTGCCTGGCCTGCTGAGTGCTTCCAGCATTTCCTATCCACAGTGTATTTCTAATTTCTCCTTTAAATGCTCATTTATGTGGCCAAACTGCGGCAACTGAAGCTGCCTTCTGCACGACGCCTGGCAGCGTATTGCTGCTGTGTTAGACACTAAAAGACAGCCTTTTGGAGCTGTGATAAAGAAATGAAAGTAGCACAAAGAGTTTTGGGACAGGATTTCAGGTCTTAGTACAGTCAACAAACTTGGAGATCACACAGAAGTCAGAATTAGATGAGAGCAGATATCCCAAAGGGTTGTAGGGCTGTTGGAAATTCCAGAGTTAGGAGGGGATAAGGATTTATAGGGATGAGTAATTCCTCTGGAAGGATTGGGGCAACAACAAGAGAACATTGTCTTAACTTCAGACCAAGATGTTCAGCGGCAATGTCAGCTGGATCTTCTACACACGGGATCTGAACTATTAGTTTATCACACATACAGTGGTAACAGCTAGCACAATCTGTGCTGGGGGCAGCCCACAAGTGTTGCCTCACATTATGGTGTCGAGCCTGATGAAATCTGTCGCATCCCTCCCAGGAGTCAAGGCATGACGTCCATGAACACTGCCTTGTTAGATCTTATTTTACAACATTGAACATTGAAGAGTACAGCACGGGAACAGGCCCTTTGGCCCATAATGTTGTGCCAAACCAATTAAAAAGTAAATATGAAAGAAACTAATCCCTCCTACCTACACCATGTCCACATCCCTCCATCTTCCTGACATTCATTTGCCTCTATAAATGTTTCTTAAAAGCCTCTAATGTATTTGCCAGAGAGTGCATTCCAAGCATCCACCACTCTCTGAGTAAAAAACTAACCCCTCATATCCCTTTTGAACCTACCCCCTCTCACTTTCAAGTCATGCTCTCTAGTATCAGGCATTTCAAATCTGAGTAAAGAATCTCCCTGTTTATGCCTCCCATAATCTTATAACCCTCTATCAGATCTCCCTTCAGCCTCCACCTCTCTAAAGTAAACAACCCAATTTATCCAGCCTCTCATGATAGCACATTCCCTTTAAACCAGGCAACATCCTGGTAAGCCTCTGTACTGTTCTATGTTCATGTAAGTTAATGATAATAAATCCATTTCTGATATTTATTCTGATTCTGATTCAGTTACATAACAAAGTTGTTTCGGCCGATGTTACTGCACACTTGTGATTGTTGTGCCTGGATCGTTGCGGGATTACTGAAATACAATCTGACCAAATAACCCAGTTGCTCCTGGACAACTCAATCATGCACCGCATTTGTTGGAACCACATGATCTATATTTACTACTAATTTTATCAGCACAGACCAATATAGTGACATCACAAACAGTAACAACTCCAATTTCCCATTTGTCTGATTTTATTTTAAGAAGAAAATTCAGAATTCAGATATTATTGCATGCTCAGGTTCTTCCTCACGTGGAATAGAATCTTTGACAATCTTGCTTCAGTTCCACCCCGGTAAGATTAGTTCACAGTCTCGGCCTTCCCTTGCGAGCACCTTTTCATCTCAAGTTTGGCTGCTGTGTGCCCCTGTAGTCCCATTTGCAGTAATTTGATATTTTGGCAGGAAGTCTGCCAAAGAATATTTTCAGCTGAATGAGGAAATTCCTTGTAGACTTGTTTCTTTCAGGCATTTTTTACTCTTCTGACCAATTATACAGAATGCCCTTTTCATGCTGGATGTGAACGGGATAATCTGGTATATCTGAAGACGTCTTTTCTAGTCCATGGTCAAAGACTATTTCTGATGGTTGACCATGACACACAAAATTACTTTGTTGCTCATCTTTGGCTATGATTAAGGAACAAGATGTTTCAATTTCCTTATGCCATTCAAGGAGTCCATTCATCCCATTAATGCCATGCCAGTTCTCAGAACGCATACCCATTCTCATTGTGGGGTCAGCAGTGAGCAACTTCAAGACCAGATCATCAACATCTCAGAGGATCTATCCTGGACATAACATACTGATGTAGCCATGAAGAAGTCTCACAGTGACTATACTTCATTAGGTGTTGAGGAGACTTAGTATGTCACTAAAGACTTCAACAGATTTCTACAGTTGTGTGGTCTGACTGGTTGCACCTCTGCCTGATGTGGAAAAAGCTGCAGTGGGTTATAGACTCAACCAGCTCCATCATGGGCACTAATATCCCCACCATCAAGGACATCTTCAAAATGCAATGTTTCAAAAAGGAACATCCATCATTAAGCACCCTCACCATCCCAGACGTGCTCTCTTCTCATTGGTACTATCAGGAAAGAGGTGTAGGAGCCTGAAGACCCACACTCAACGTTTTAGGAACAGCTTGTTCCTCTCTGCCATCAGATTTCTAAACAGTTCATGAACGCTACCTCATTATTTTTGTTATATGCTACTCATTTATTTATTTTTATTATAACTTAAAGTAATGATTTTGTGTCTTACACTGTACCACAGCCACAAAATAACAAATTTCACAACATATGTCATGAAATACATTAGCAGCATTTGAGAAACTCTTGGGTTGACAAATGGATGATAGAAAAGTGGAGAGCTATAATACTGTACAAAAGTCTTAGACAGCCTAGATTTTTTATATGGCTTCAGAGGGTACGGCCTCCACAGAGGCCTGATCTCAACATCATCGAGGCTGTCTAGGATTACCTGGAGAGACAGAAGCAAGCAAGACAGCCAAAGTCTACAGAAGAACTTTGGCTCACTTCTCCAAGATGGTTGGAACAACCTACCTGCTGACTTTCCTATAAAACAGCACAATAGTGTAACAAAGAGAATTGTTGCACTTTTAAAGGCAAAGGGTGGTCACATCAAATATTAATTTGATTTAGTTCTTTACTGTGTACTGCTTTTATAATAATTTTTTGATATTTGGGAACTTTTCATTATTTTTGAAAGCATATTCACCTTAAAGAATTTTTACATCTGCTTAAGACATCTGCACAGTTCTGGATATAGATACGAAGGGTTATGTTAATCTTAGCATAGAGTAAAAGGGCAGGACAACATCACAGGTTGAAGGTCCTGTCCTGTGCTAGATTGTTCTATGTTTATAAAAGTCAGTGATTATAAACCTGATTCTGATTCCCAGTTACTCCCAAATGTCATAATACTTATGAGCAGACCCAGTGGGCCAAATTGCATAATTCTGCTCCTATCTCTTATGATCATAACACCAAAAGAATAGAATAGAAGTGGAAAATGATCTATTAATGTCACATGTAGCAAGATACGCTTGCACGTTATCAGAGAGATCATTTTATACATAGGTACATCGAGGTACATGTTACAAAAGGAAAAAAAATCAACAGAATGCAGAGTTACAGTTGCAGAGAAAGTGCAGTGCAGACATTCAATGTGGTGCAAGGACCATGATGAGGTAGAATGTGAGATCAAATTCATCTTTATTGTACAAGTACACTTTGATTTCTTTAACACATCTGCAAAAGAGACATCCAATGCCCGCTGCGTTGTGAATAAATGTCTTATAAAATATAGAACATAGGACATAGCACAGAACTGGCCCTTAAGCTCACAAGATTTTGATCCACCAACATAACCTTCTTGAGCAAGACTGCCTCATTACAGAGGCCATCAGGAGCTTTGAAAAATCCCTCATTATTGAGACATCCTCGTATCCATCCCATACCAATGTGCACTCTGTACAGCACTGACTATTGCCATTACAGCACTCCTTTCAGTGCCTTTGGCCCCATTTAGACTGCTCCCAATAGACTACCATCATCACACTTATGGGATAGATATAGACCATAAGGCCATAGGAGCAGAATTAGCCATTGAGACTTCACTATTCCATCATGGCTGATTTATTATCCCTCTCAACCCCATTCTTTACTCAAGAACCTTTCAACCTCTGCTTTAAATATGCTCAAAGATTTGGCTTCTACAGCCTTTCGTAGGATTGAATTCCACAGATTCAATAACCCCGGCTAAAGAAATTCCTCCTCATCATTGTTCTAAAGGGACATCCTTCTATTTTGAGACTGTCCTTTAGTTTCAAACTCCCCACTACAGGAAAAATTCCCACCACATCTACTGTATATAGCCTGTTCAATATTCAAAGTAAGTGAAGAAGAAAGAACAGAAGGTGGGAGGAGGGAAGGAAGTAGAAACCGGCAGGTGATAGGTGAGACAAATTGAGGGGGAAGTTCAGTGGGGCAGAGGAGAGATGAAGTAAGAATTTGGGAGGTGATAGCTGGAAGAGGTAAAGGAATGAAGAAGGAATCTGACAGGAGAGGACATTGGACCATGGAAAAAAAGGAAGAATGGGAGCCAGAGTGAGGCAATGGTCAGATGGAGAGATGAAAGACAGGAGAGAAACCATGGAAGAAAGGGAAGGGGAACCAGAGGGAAGTGATGGGCAGCTGAGAAGAAGAAAAGGGGTAAGAGGGAAGCCAGAGTGGGGAATGGAAAAAGAGAGAAGGGGAAAGGGGGAAAGAGGGAGAAATTGATGTTCATGCTATTAGGTTGGAGGCAACCCAGGCAGAATATGAGATGTTGGTCATGCACCATGATTTGACAGTAGAGGAGCCACGGACCGATGTGTCAGAATGGAAATTAGAAGTTGAATTGAAATCAGTGCCCACCTGGTTTTGCATTAGAAATTCCGTACATTTTGACAAATTGGAAAACATAAGTTAGGGAAGACAAATGCACAGTTTCCTTATAGCCAAGCAGATGAAGTGGCTGCTTCTACAAGTAATTTTAACATTGAAAACAAAGTTAGGGGCTAATTGGGAGGAATTACATTGAGGAACGAGGAAACAAATTGAATATGTTGTTTCTGTCTGGATTGATGCAGTAAATCTCCCAAACATAATATGGAATAGAATGAGTGATAAATTGCTAAATTGTGCATTAATTTTTTAAAAAACTTCAATTATTGAGACAGAAATCCACTAAATCCCCAGGATCCTGATGATTTATTATCCAAGTGTATATATGTCACCATATACTACCTTGTGATTCATTTTCTTACAGGTATCTACAGGAAAATAAATAAATGCAATAAAATGTATGAAAAGTTATACATAAAGACTCACAAACAACACAGATACAAACGAAGACAAATTGCACAAATAAAAAGTAAGACCATAAGATATAGGAGCAGAAGTAGGCTATTCGGCCCATTGAGTCTGTTCCGCCATTCAATCATGGGCTGATCCAATTCTTCCAGTCATCCCATACACTTTGATGCCCTGGCTAATCAAGAACTTATCTATCTCTGCCTTAAATACACCCAATGAATTGGCCTCCACAGCTGCTCATGACAACAAATTCCACAGATATACCACCCTCTAATTAAAATAATTTCTCCGCATCTCAGTTCTAAAAGGACCTCCTTCAATCCTGAAGTCGTGCTCTCTTGTCCTAGAATTCCCTACCACGGGAAATAACTTTGCCATATCTAATCTGTTCAGGCTTTTTTGACATTCAGTATGTTTTTATGAGATACCCCCTCATTCTCCTGAACTCCAAGGAATACAGCCCTAGAGCTGCCAAACATTCCTCACATGGTAACCCTTTCATTCCTGAAATCATTCTCGTGAATTTTCCCTGAATCCTCTCCAATGTCTGTATATCCTTTCTAAAATAAGGAGCCCAAAACTGCTCACAATCCTCCAAGTCTGGTCTTACGAGTGCCTTATAGAACCTCAACATCACATCCCTGCTCTTATATTCTATTCCTCGAGAAATGAATGCCAACATTGCATTCGCCTTCTTCACCAACGACTTAATCTGGAGGTTAACCTTCAGGGCATCCTACACCAGGACTCCCAAGTTCTCTTGCAACTCTGCATTTTGAATTCTCTCCCCATCTAAATTATAGTCTGCCCGTTTATTTCTTCCACCAAAGTGCATGACCATACACTTTCCAATATTGAGTTGCATTTGCCACTTCTTTGCCCATTTTCCCAAACTATCTAAGTCTCTCTGCAGACTCTCTGTTTCCTCACCACTACCCACTCCTCCAGCTATCTTTGTATCATCAGCAAATTTAGCCACGAATCCATTAATACCGTAGTCCAAATTATTGACATACATTGTAAAAAGCAGCGGTCCCAACACCGATCCGTGTGGAACTTCACTTGTAACCGGCAGCCAGCCAGAAGGGGATCCCTTTATTCCCACTCTCTGTTTTCTGCCGACAGCCAATGTTCCAAATTAAATAATTAACATGAGAACATGAGCTGTGCAGTCCTTGAAATGGACTCTGTAGATTATAGAATCAGTTCATGGTTGAGAAAACGGAAGTTATCTACAGTGGTCCAGGAGTCTGATGGTTGTAGATTAATAGCTGTCCCTGAACCAGGTTGTGTGGGACCTGAGACTCCTATACCTCCTAATCGATAGCAGCAGTAGGTGTAGAAGTTGTCCTTCCTGAAAGTGGTTAGGTGCATACATATGTGCCACATGCTTGTGAGGCTAGAACTAAGAAGATTATACACTTTACTACATGGCCAAGGGGTTGGTGCAGGGTGGACAGTATAAGATTTTTGGATCATTGGGCCAAGGAAAGTGGGACCTGTACAAAAGGCCCTGACGAAGGGTCTCAGCCCAAAACGTCGACAGCGCTTCGCCCTATAGATGCTGCCTGGCCTGCTGTGTTCCACCAGCATTTTGTGTGTGCTGTCTGAATTTCCAGCATCTGCAGATTTCCTCGTGTTTGCTCTGAACAGAAGGGATTGTTTGCTCCTGAACAGGAGGAAGACTAATATCCTTGTGTTAATGCTGCACAGCGGAGTTGAAACTAGAGTTACAGAGGGATGGGAACCAGCATGCCAGGATTGTTAGTGGAGAGTCTGTGGAGGCAGACGTTGGTAAGATGTCACACAAAGTTAGGAATCAAAAGGTTGAGCATGGTGCGGCAAAATTGTAAAGGGTGAATACAGGACTGAAGGTGTTGTACCTGAACGCGCGCAGTATACGGAATAAGATTGATTAACTTGTAGCACAGTTGCAGTTTAGCAGGTATAATATTGTAGGCATCACGGAATCATAGCTGAAAGATTATAGTTGGGAACTTAATGTCCAAAGATACACATTATATCGAAAGGTTAGGCAGGAAAGCAGAGAAGGTGGGATTGCTCTGTTAATAAAAACTGAAATCAAATCATGTGATAGAGGAGACATAGGGTCAGAAGGTGTGGAATCATTGTGGATGGAGCTAAGGGACCGCAAGCATATAAAGACCCTCATGGGAGTTGTATACAGACCTCCAAACAGTGGTAAAGATGTTGCCTACAAATTACAATGGGAGATAGAAAACGCTTGCCAAAAGGGCAATGTTACTATAGTTATGGGGGACTTCAATATGCAGGTAGAATGGGAAAATCAGGTATGATGCTGGATTACAGGAGGGGGAGATTCTAGGGTGCCTACAAGATGGCTTTTTAGAGCAGCTTATGGTTGAGTCCACTAGAGGATCAGCTATTCTGGATTGGGTGTTGTGCAATGAACTAAAGTTGATTAGAGAGCTTAAGGTAAAAGAATCCCTAGGGGTAAGTGATCATAATGTGACTGATTCACCCTGAAATTTGAGAAGGAGAAGCTAAAGTCAGATGTATCAATATTACAGTGGAGTAAAGGGAATTACAGAGGCATGAGAGAGGAGTTGGCCAGAATTGATTGGAAAAGAACACTGGCAGGGATGACAGCAGAGCAATGGCTGGAATTTGTGGAAGCAATTCAGAACATATACATCCCAAAGAGGAGTAAGTATTCTAAAGGAAAGATGACACAACCGTGACTAACAAGAGAAGTCAAAGCCAACATAAAAGCCAAAAAGAGGGCATATAATAGAACAAAAATTAGTGGGAAATTAGAGGATTGGGAAGCTTTTAAAAACCAAAAGAAGGCAACTAAAAAAGTAATTAAAAGGTTAAGTTGGGACACAAAATCAGATACATAAAATGTAAAAGAGAGGTGAGAGTGGATATCAGACCACTGGAAAATGATGCTGAAGAGGTAGTAATGGGGACAATGAAATGGCGGACACACTGAGTAAGTATATTGCATCAGTCTTCACTGTGGAAGACAAGTAGCAGTGTGGTGGAAGTTCCAAGTCTCGGGAGCACGAAGTGTGTGAAGTTACCATAGCTGGAGGGAAGGTTCTTGGGAAACTGAAAGGCCTGAAGCTAGATAAATCAACTGGACCAGATGGTGTACACCCAAGAATTCTGAAAGAGATGGATGAAAAGACTGTGGCCGCATCAGTAATGATCTTTCAAGAATCACTAGATTATGGAATGGTTCCAGAAGACTGGAAATTTTCAAATGTCACTCCACTCTTCAAGAAGGGAGAGAGACAGAAGAAAGGAAGTTATAAGCCAGTTAGTCTGACCCTCAGTAGTCGGGAAGATCTTGGAGTCGATTATTAAGGACGAGGTCTTAGGGTACTTGGAGGCCCATGATAAAATAGACCATAGTCAGCATGCATTCCCCAAGGGTAAATCTTGCTTGTTGGTATTCTTTGAAGAAATTACAAGCAGGATAGACAAAGAACTTCAGAAGGCCTTTCACAAGGTGCCACACATGAAGCTGCTTAACAATCTATGACCCCCATGTTATTACACAAAATACTCTAGCATGGATAAAGCAGTAGCTGATTGGCAGGAGGTAAAAAGAGTGGGAATAAAGGGATACTTTTCGGTTGGTTACCAGTAACTAGTGGTGTTCTAGTGGTGATCCTCAGGGACATTTTTCTTACATTATATGTCAATGATTTGGATGATGGAATTGATGGCCTTGTTGCAAAGTTTGCAGATGATATGAAGATTGGTGGAGGGGCAGGTTGATTTGAGGAAGTAGCTAGGCTACAGAATGACCTAGGCAGATTAGGAGAATGAACAAAGAAATGCCGGATGGAAAACAGTGAAGGGAAATGTATGGCCATGCACTTCAGTAGAAAAAAAGTGTTGACTATTTTCTAAATGGAGAGAAAATTCAAATACCTGAGGTGCAAAGGGACTTGAGAGCCCTTGTGCAGGATTTCTTAAAGGTTAATTTTCAGGCTGAATCTCTGGTGAGGAAGGCAGTTGCAATGTCAGCATTCATTTCACAAGGACTAGAATATAAAAGCAAGGATGTAACGCTGAGACTTTAGAAAGCACTTTAAAAGGCCTCACTTGCAGTATTGTGAGCAGGATTGCGCCCTTTCTCTTAGAAAGAATGAGCTGAAACTAGAGAAGGTTCAAGTAAGGCTCACGAAAATGATTCCAGGATTGAATGGTTTGTCATACGAAGAATCTTTGATGGCTCTGGACCTGTACTCAATCGAATTCAGAAGAATGAGAGATAACCTGATCAAAACCTATCAAATGTAGAAAGGCTTTGATAAAGTGGATGTGGAAAGGATGATTCCTATGGTGGGAGAGTCTAAAACCAGAGACACAGCCTCAGAATAGAGGGGTGTCCTTTTAGAATGGAGATGAGGAGAAATTTCTTTAGCCAGAGAGTGATGAATCTGGTAAATTCTTTGCCACATGCAACTGTGGAGGCCAAGTCTTTATGCATATTTATGGTAGAGGTTGATAGATTCTTGATTGGTCAGGACGTGAAGGGACATGGGGAGAAGACAGGAGATTGGGGCTGAGAGGAAAATTGGATCAGCCATGATGAAATGGTGGAGTGGACGCAATGGGCCAAATAGCCTAATTCTGCCCCTGCATCTTATGGTCTTATAAAGAAAGCAGCTGACAGGATCTTAAGAAGCAGTCTGCTTTAATTCTGATGACTTGATGTTCTCACATCAATATTAGTAATGCTGATTTTTTTTTCCCACAGGCCCCACCTGCAAATCATTCTTCAGAATATCCCTTGTTTCTCACTGGGCTGTTGATCCTCCCACAGTGGTGTTTCCGGGAAAGAAAGGGAATTAACTGCCCTGGTTTGGATTGGCAGGGGAAGACTGCCTTCCGATCCCAATCACTCCCTTCCCCTGCAGCTAAGTAACAGGAGCTGACGGCTCTTCCTGTCAGCACGATGCATTGTTCTGGAGTGTCTGTGAATCACCTTTCGTTCGATTTTGCCTTTTCTTGAACAATAAAGTGACACTCCTTGTAAAACCACGTCAGCCAAATTCAGTTCTCCTAATTAACCTTCAAAATTCCTCTTATATTTAAATACTTTATAAATTCCACTTATTTAAGAATTATAACATATACAGGCAATGTACCATAGTGTTTAGCATAACTCTTTACAGTGCTGGCGACCGGGCTTCATTTCCTGTCACTGTCTGTAAGGAGTTTGTACATTTTCCCCTTGATCGCATGGGTTTCCTCTAGGTGCTCTGGTTTAGACCATAAGACCATAAGCTATAGGAGCAGAAATAGGCCATTCGACCCATCGAGTCTGCTCCGCCATTCAATCGGGCTGATCCAGTCATCCCCTTTCCCCTGCTTTTTCCCTGCAGCCTTTGGTGACCTGGTTTCCTCCCACATTCCAAAGACATACCAGTTATTTGAGAGGCATGTGTTCATTGAGCTGGAAGGACTTCTTACTATGCTGTATATATAGGCATCCATTATTCTCAAGAGACCATGGATTTGCACCTTGGGTCTGGGCAAGATTGTATGGGAGACCGGCAGTTGCCCATTCTCCCCTCTCCACAGCACTGATGTTGTCCAAAGGAAGAGCTGATACAGCTTGGCACCGGTGTCATCGCAGAGCAATGTGTGGTTAAGTGTCTTGCTCAAGGACACAACACACTGCCTTAGCGTAGGCTCAAATTAGCGACCTTCAGATTACTAGACCAACGCCTTAACCACTTGGCCACGCGCCGACATATTCTGTGATACTGTGCTGTATCTTTAAATAATTTTTTTTAAAGTGGCTGTACATTGGCGTCATTTTCAAAACTCTTAGATAAATGAGGTTTATGGGGTGACCAGGGAGGGGTAGTTCCTCTGGTGGAGGGGCTTGTCATATCCATTCTGGGGCAGCTCACTCACCTTTGATCCCCACCGGACACTCAACTGTCACCTGTGGCTCCAAGTAGCTGTTTGGATGTGACAGTAGCCACATCCCGGTACACCGCTCCAACAATCGGCTAACCCGGGTGAGGGTAGCCAGCGGCCTCACTCCCGGGTGAACTTTAGGGCCACGCCTCTCCCAGCATGCAAAGCGGACTGGATGGATGAGATCTAGAGTGCGATCCAACGGTCAGGATGGCGGTGCAGCAACGCTCTGCAGAGAGTGAAGGGCATGACGAGGCACAGCGGACATCATGGTCATTCACTGCAACCGAGGAAGACTCAAGTTTGTGACTCTCACTCATGTCACTGGATCCTGACTTCTGAGACTGGAAGTAGAATTGCCCCAGTGCAATGACTTTCCTACTTTAAAATCTCTCCACCATAGTTTTCATGTCATCGTCAGATGCAATGGAGAACCACCAGAAAAGACATAGGCATATGGATGATAGAATAACAGAGGGCTATGTGGGAGGGATGCAGGGACTGATCTTAGAGAAGGTTAAAAGGTCAGAAACATTCTGTGCCGAAGGACCTCTACTGTGCTGAAGTGTTCCAGGTTTCGAGTTCTTAATGTAATGAACTGGCTTAAGGCACTGTAACCACTCCCCTCCATTCCCTTATGCCTTTATCCCACCAACCCTATCACCCTACTATCTCTGTCCTCTCAATCAGCCCATTGTCCACTCACTTGTTCCTCTGGTTCCCCCTCTGCACCTCTTTCTTTTTATTTCGCGGCCACTGTCCTCTCCTATCAGCTTCCATCTATCACCTCCCAGCTTTTTACATCATTACCCCTCTCACCTAGATCCACCTGTCACCCAACAGCTTTTTGCTCCAGCCTGTTCCTTCACGTTTTAGTACCGGGTGTCTCCCAGTAATGAAGTATCGTGTCCTGAAATGTTGGCTATCCCTTTCCCTCCATAGATGCTGCCTGACTCTGTACACTTCCGATAAGGAAGAATTCAGAGTCAGGAATTATATCCAGCAAGGAGATAATGCTGAGGCTTTATAAGACACTAGTCAGGTCACATTTGGAGCATTGTCAACAGTTTTGGGCCCCATATCTGAGAAAGGATGTGTTGTCATTGGAGAGTTTCATAACAATGATTCCAGGAATGAAGGGGTTAACATATGAGGAGCATTTTGCAGCTTTGGGCCTGCACTCACTGGAATTTGGAAGAATGCAGAGGGATCTTGTTGAAACCTACTGGATGTTGAAAGGACTAGATAGGGTGGATGTGGAGAGGATGTTTCCTGTAGTGGAGGTGTGCAGAACTAGACAACACAACCTCAAAATTGAGGGGCGACCTTTTAGAACAAAGGTAAGGAGGAATCTTTTTAGGCAGAGAGTAGTGAATCGGTGGAATGCTCTGCAGTGGAGACCAAGTCCATAGGTATATTTAAGGCAGAAAATCATCGTTTCCAGATCGGTCGGAGCATCAAAGGATATGGCAAGAAAGCAGGTGTATGAGGTTGAGTGGAGTCTGGAATTAGCCATGATGGAATGTCAGAGCAGATTTGATGGGCTGAATGGCCTAATTCTGCTCCTATATCTAATAGTCCAATATTTTATGTGCTGTTCTAGATTTCTAACTTTTGCAGTTAATCCTCTTTCCCTGTTTTACTTATTCCAAGGGCATTGTTCATCCAAGTTGAATAGCTTGCTTTCCCACTTCAAATGGCAATTTTTCCCCCTTTCTCCAGGTCTCCCTTCAACGACTTTCAAACCCTTCGCTCGCCTGGTTAATGTATTTATTTATTTATTTTGAAATGCAGTGTGGAATCTTTGAACAGGCCCTTCCCACTCAGCAACCCACCTATTTAACCATAGCATAATCACAAGACAATTTACAATGACCAGTTAACTGACTAACCAGCCTTTGAAATGAGAGAGGAAACCCATACGGTTCAGGGAAGAACAAACACCTGACAGAACCATAGACTCAGGAAAGCCCCGAGCTGTACAACATCATGCTAACCACTGCTGTGGTCACCCACGTCAGACACAGGTTCTCATCACCCCCCCCCCCAACTCCCATCTGATTCCAGCTGTCATTCACCTGTCCCCTAATGGTTCCCATTCTCACCTCCTTTGCTTACTGAACACAGCTCTGGCAGCAATTTGAGTTCCCGTAGATCTCCCTCCTGGAGCTCTCTCCTATCTCTACACCCCCCTCCTGTTACCTTGCTCCTCGGCAGCTGAGTGGTTAGCATAGTGCTTTACAGTGCAAGTGACACAGGTTCAATTTCCACCACTGACTCTAAGGACTTTGTACATTCGCCCCGTGGTTCCGGTTTCCTCCCACAGTCCAAAGACCTACTGGTTGGAAGGTTAATTGGTCATTGTGAACCGTTCTGTGATTAGGCTAGGGTTAAATTGGGGGGGGGGGGAATGGTGCATGGACGGCATGACTCGAAGGTTTGGAAGGGCCAATTCTGCACTGTATCTCAATCAATCAATACATAAGTAACATCAGTTATGTGCTTTCCTCTCTCCCCCTTTGTCTGCCACAGGTTCCCCACTCACCTTCCGTACCTTGTACAATCTGTCTGTCATTGTAAACTTCTCTCAGTCCACCAATCACCTCAAACTCCATTCTCACCACTCCCCTTCGCCTCTCTATGCTGGTCATATTGCCTTCTCACTCCCAGTCTTGCCATAGGGTTTCAACCCAAAATGGCGGCAGTTTCTTTCCTCCCAATTATGCTGCTCAATGTGCTGAGTTTGTCCAGCAGGTTGCTTGCTGGACCACGTGAATAAATCTGGAGTCATATATGGTCCATACTGGGTAAGAACAGCAGATCTCCTTTCCTAAAGAAGATGAATGAACCCAGAATGGTTACCATGACAACCCCTTGGTTTCTTGGTCTTAATTCAGGGACTTGTTCTTTTTTAATCCCACTTATAAATACAAACATAAATTCTCCATGTGCCAAACTCTTGTAGCAACACATTCAAAGTGCTGGAGGAAGTCAGCAGGACAGGCAGCTTCAATGGTAAAGAGTAAACAGACATAGAATCGACAGATAGAATCGAACTCTTGTTTCCACATCAACAATCTGAGTTGCTAACCTGTAAGAACCATAGAACACTACAGAACAGTACAGGCCCTTCAGCCCTCCACGTTGTGCTGACCCATATAATCCTTAAGAAAAGTACTAAACCCACACTACCCCATAACCCTCCATTTTTCTTTCATCCATGTGCCTGTCCAAGAGGCTCTTAAATACCCCTAATGTTTTAGCCTCCACCACCATCCCTGGCAAGTCATTCCAGGCACTCACAACCCTCTGTGTAAAAAAACTTACTCCTGATGTCTCCCTTAAACTTCCCTTCCTTAATTTTGTACATGTGTCCTTAATTATGTACATATACATAAGGTTTTATTTCCTCCAAAAGCAATGTTCACCCTTTGTTTCTGCTTTTTCTTGTCCTGTCCTATCCCTGTTTCTATCTCCAAACAAGGCACTTCCCTGCATGCCTATACACACACACACTCAGACAAATATATCGTAAGATCATAAGACAAAGCTGCAGAGTTAGGCCATTTGGCCCATCATGGCTGCTCTGTCATGCCATCATGGCTGATTCATTATCCCTCTCAATTCCATTCTTCTGCCCTCTCCTCATAAATGCTAACATTCTTACTAATCAAGAATCTATCTGCCTTTGCTTTAAATTTACCCAATGACTTGACCTCCTCACCTGTCTATAACAATGAATTCCACAAATTCACCACCCTCTGGCTAAAGAAATTCCTCCTCATCTCTGTTCTAAAAGGACATCCTTACACACACAAACACTCACATACACACTGACACACACAAATCATATACACTCACACAGTCAGACTTACAGTTTACACACACAACCTTACACTAGAGGAGCCAAGATCTCTGTCCCAGCTAATTGAATTAAACTATTTGGAAAAGTACTTGAGGTTGAGTCCATATGTAACGTTGCACAGATCATGGCAAACCCTTTGAGAAGGGCACTAAAGTACATCAGGTATGGGTGGCTGAAATATTGGACTGGTGCAGTCACTGGGGAATTGCCTTCTTCATCCAGAGTGGGGTTAATCTGTGGAACTAACTCAGACAAGGAGTAACTAAGGTAACTGATGTAACTACATTGAAGAGAATACTGAATCATGGGAGGGAGAGATAGCTGATGAGAACTATGGAGTGTAAACAGGGGCCCACTGAGCCAAGTGGCCTGTTTCTGTGTTGTAAATATCTTGCAAAATGATAATAGCTCTCCTTATTGACGCAGATGATTATCCTAACTTTTGCCAAGTCACATTCACCCATCTCGCCTTCATATTAATCCATCTTGGCTCCCAGTCTATTGAGGCCCAAATTTTGGAATTCCACTGCACAGTTCCAAACCCCTCAATCCTCCAACTCTGTAACCTCATGATGACCTACAACCCCAAGAGATTGATCAAGTATAAGTTTGTCATCTGACTGCCCATATATGCAACCAAACGAAACAACATTCCTCTGGACCACAGTGTACCTACAAAACATATGTCACACACACAGCACATCAAACAAAATATTACCATAAATAAATTAATAAATTTAATTTGAAATGTATGTAGTGCACAGCACAGGTAAACAGTAAACAGCTCACAGTCCTCGTGATGAGACCTCAGTGGTGGTGGGTTATTCATTAGTATGCATTCTTCTTGAATGCCTTTTGTTTCCTTAAGGCCATTGCTAAGAACCATGTATCATCAGCACAGTGGTGTGGTGGTCAGCATGTCACCTTACAACGCCAGCGAGCAGAGTGTCAGGGTTCAACTCCCACCACTCTCTATAAGTTCATACATTCACTCTGTGATCACTTGTGTTTCTCCGGTTTCATCCCACATTTTCCAAACAGACATTAATAAGCTTTGAGCATGCTATTTTCACACTGGAATCATAATGACACTTGCAGGCTGTCCCTGGCGCACTTTTGGGCTTTGTTAGTCACAGACGCAAAAATGAAGCATTTCAAAGTTCAAAGTAAACTTTATTATCAAAGTACATGTATGTCACCACATATGACCCTGGATATCATTTTCTCGTTGATATAATCAAATCTATAGAATAGTGTCTATAACAGAATCAATGAAAGATTGCTCAGCTAGGGCATTCAACCAAAGTGCAGAAGACAACAAACTGAGCAAAGGTAAGTATAAATAAATAGCAATAAGTATCATGAACATGGGATAATGAGTCTTTGAAAGTGAGTCCATTAGTTATCGGAACATTTCAATAATGGGGAAAGTGAAGTTATCCCCTTTTGTTCAAAAGCCTGACGGTCAAGGGGTAGCAACTGTTCTTGAACCTGGTGGTGCAAGTCCTGAGGCTCTTGTACCTTCTACCTGCTGGCAGCAGCAAGAAGTGATGGACACTGCTTTCCTACAACAGTGTTTCATGTAGATATGCTCAGCAGTTGGGAAGGCTTTACCCATGATGGACTGAGCCAAACCATTACTTTTTGTGAGATTTTCCATTCAAGGCTCTGATGCAGCTTGTCAATATACCATCCACCACAAATCTATAGAAATTTGTCTGTATGTTTCACTGTGTGTTTCAATGTTCATGTGACAAGTAAAGCTAATCTTTTTAAATATTTTTATCTGACTAATCTCTAATCTCTGGACATCACCCCAAAACACGTTAACCCTCTTCACTCTGACAGTGTTTTACCTGCCTTTGGTTTGTTAGTCAATTCACCCTGTTGATACCCTTACAAAACATTAAGCTCTTCACCTTAGTAGTTGCTATTGTTGCAATGGAGGTTCCCTGGACCTGACCTCTCCTCATCACTCACTTCCTTAAACAATATACACTCAGTGGCCATGTTATTAGGTTCACCTGCTCGTTAATGCAAATATCTAATCGTCCAATTATATGGCAGCAACTCGATGTATAAAAACATCCGGATATGGTCAAGAGATTCAGCTGTTGTTCACATCAATCAGGTTGGTGAATAAGTATGGTCTAAGTGACTTTGACCATTGGTGCCAGACAGGGTGATTTGAGTATTTCAGAACCAGCTGATTTCTTAGGATTTTCACTCACAACAGTCTCTAGAGTTTACAGAGAGTGATTGAAAAGCAAAAAAAAAATCATCCAGTGAGCAGCAGGTCTGTGGGTGAAGATGTCTTGTTAGTGAGAGTTAAGAGGAGTAATGGCCAAACGGGTCCAAGCTGACTAGTAGGCAACAGTAACGCAAATAAAACCATGTGTTTCAACAGTGGTGTCTAGAAGAATATCTTTGCACAGCTCATCAAACTTTGAAGTGGATGGGCTACAGCATCAGAAGACCACAAACATACACTCAGTGGCCACTTTTTTAGGCAGAGGAGATACCTAATAATGTGGCCACCAAGTGTATAAAAAAGTCACAGAAGTATTTCTGTTCCTATTCATTCCAACAAAATCCTTCAGACATTTTCAATGAAACATTGTGACTCCAGTGCAGTTGATAATAGATTAAAATTCAGCAATTATTATTTAAATTCAACCTGATTCCTGTCCCAAGTACTTTATCATTGTTTCCAAAGAAACATTATATTACTTCACCGGAGAAGGAGGAAGTGACCTGATGTCAGGGATGACACCTCTGGGAACATTCTAGAAAGTAAAGCCAGGCCCAGGCTGAGTTGAATCACTGCACTAAGCACATTATTTTCCCATTAATGTTCAAGGAAGTTTCATATTAAGGTCAGAGGGACAAAGCAATTAAGCAAAATTCTTCATGTATCTGTTTCAAATGTGCCCAGTCCTTCAGTGATGTTAACCAAGAGTGGGCCCAAATGTACGTTGTTAAATCGGTGTTGTCATGGTGAGCTCTCACAATGACTGAACCCAAGAGCGGAGGAACGGCCGGCTCTGTCACTGTGAGCGCTGGCAACGACTCAACCCGGGTACGGAGGAATGACAGACTCTCCATGAAGAGATGAAAACAAGATGTTATACAAACCGTACATAGGAATTCCAACAGAGCATCAATGGCATGACCAAGTGACACCATGAGACAAATCATTCTGAACAAAAAGACCCCGTGATGAGTGCTAATCGGGAGTCCGCTTTAAATCACCGCAGAAAGCAGAAAACCTGTGCCAGTCACAATTAACTTGACAAGATTAAACAGAATGTACAAAGGCTTAATGACTCTAGATAATTCAGCAATTAGTAAATTCAGGTACTCCAGAAAACTATAAGCCCGACATTCTACAGCAAGCCACAGAGGCCTGCAGGGGCATAGCAGGTGTAGTATTGTCGCAGGTACAATGAATAGCCTTGCTTTGCATACAGTTAACTTTCAGTACATTGGAGTAGTACAAGGGTAAAACAGCAATGGAATGCAGAATGCAGTACAAGCAGACAATAAGGCCACGGCAAGATAGATGGTACAAAGGAAACATTCAATAGTCTTAGAATGGAAACTATGCCACATACATTCAGGCTTTTAATCTTCTAGCTGATGGGAGGGATAAGAAGAGGAAATGTCTGGAGTGGGTGGGGTTGGGGATTACAGTATGTCGGCTACTTTACCAAGGCAGAGAGAAGCACAGACAGAATCTATTGAAGGGAGGCTTCATCAGTGGGTCACATCAGTGGGTCACTCTTGGTTAACGTCTTTGAAAGACTAGGCACATTTTGGAGAAGATGCCAGAATATGATTTCTTAATTGCTTTCCCCTTAAGTGCTATATTTTATGAAGTGATACAGCATGATAACATACTCTTCTGGCCCAATGAGCCCACACTGCCCCATTTCATCCATGTGACTGATTAACCTGCCAGCCAGAGGTGCAATGGCATCCGTACCAGACTTCGAGGTGAGTAGTCCAGGGTTCGAATCCAGCCGGCTCCTTGCTTGCTTTCCATCTGTGCTGGGAGAGCATTGAACGAGCATCTCGACCTTATAAAAAACAGACAAAAAATGCTAAAGAAGTGGTAAGGTTGCCATCTGATGTGCCGCAATCCACAGAGAGGAGCAGCAACAAGAACTGATTAGCCTACTAACCCATTCACCTTTTGGGATGCACGAGGAAACTGGAGGAAGCCCACACAGTCAGACAGACAGACAGAGGCAGGAATTGAACCGGGGTCGCTGGTGCTGAAATAGCATCAAGCTAACAGCTGCAGTACCTTGACTCCATACCCCACCCCCTGCTAATAACCTCAACATCATCGGTGATTAATGTGGATTAGATTCAGCAGCCAGACTGTCAATCAGGTGGCAGTGTGACTGAGTCAAGAAGATGGAAAGAACTGCAAATGATTAAAATTGGGAAGGAAGGCAAGGTCAATTGCTGCCATGGATATAAGTGCCTTTAATGTAATAAAAGAACTGCAAGACAATTCATGGAAATGTTATCCATGATGAACTCCTTCTCCTCCCTCCACAACCTTATTCTGGCATCTTCCCCTTTCCTTTCCAGTCCGTAAGACGATAAGAGATAGGAGCAGATTTAGGCCATTTGACCTACAGAGTCTGCTCTGCTATTCAATCACGGCTGATCGTTTTCTCTTCTTCTCAACCCCACTCCCCAACCTTCTCACCGTAACCTTTGATGCCTTGTCAAATTAAGAACCTATCAAGCTCTGACTTAATTATACACAAAGCTGTCTGTGGCAATAACTTTCACAAATTCACCCCTACCCTCTGGCTAAAGAAATTTCTCTGCATCTCTGTTTTAAATAGACATCTCTCTATCCTCAGGCTGTGCCCTCTTTTCCAAGACTTCCCCACCGTGGGAGAAATACTTTCCACATCCACTCTGTCCAGGCATTTCAATGTTAGAAAGGTTTCAATGAGATCTGCCCCTCATCCTTCTAAATTCCAGCGAGTGCAGACCCAGAGCCATCAGACGTATGATAACCCTTTCATTCCCAGAATCATCCTCATCAACCTCCTCTGAACCCCCTTCAATGCCAGTACATTTTTTCTAAGATGAAGACTGTACAAATACTCAAGGTGAGGCCTTACCAGTACCTTATAAAGCCTCTACATCAAATCCTTGCTCTTGTGTTCCAGACCTCTTAAAATGAATGCCAAACATTGCATTTGCCTTTATCACCACTAACTCTACCTGCAGGTTAACCTTTAGGGTGTTCTGCAAAATCACTCCCAAATCCCTTTACATCTTAGATTTTTGAATTTTCTCCTCATTTAGAAAATAGTCTGCACATTTATTTCGATAACCAAAGTGCATGACCGTGCATTTTCCAACATTATATTTCATTTGCCACTGAATTGCCCATTCTCCTAATCTGTCCTTAGTCAGCTTACCTACTTCCTCAACACTACCTGCCCCTCCACCAAGTTTTTGTATCATCTGTAAAGTTGGCAACAAAGCGCAGTCCCAACACTGATCCCTGCAGAACATCACGAATCACTGGCAGACAACCAGAAAAGGATTTGTTTATTCCCACTCACTGCCTCCTACCAACCAGCCAATGCTCTAACCATGCCAGTAACTTTCCTTTAATACCATGGCTTGGTGAGCAGCTTCATGTGTGACATCTGGCCAAAGACATTTTGAGGGTCCAAATATCCAAATAAACTAGAATTGTTGGGGAGTGGGAACCGAACTGAAGAGACTGGGGAAGAGGAGGTTGGCTCACAAATAGAGAAAGCTTGTAGACTGTGCAAGAGGGAGGATAGGTAGGTGATAGAGAAGGGACGAGTTCAGACGGAAGGTTTGAAATGTCTATTTTATCACAAGGAGTGTTGTGAACAAAGCTGATCAGCTAAGAATGTGGATCAGTATTTGGAGCTATGATGTGGTGGCCATTGCAGAGACTGGTTACTTAAAGTGCCAGGCTTTAGATGTTTCAGAAAGGACAGGGAGGGAGACAAAAGAGGTGGGGACATAGCACTACTGATCAGAGATAGTGTCACGGCTGCAGTAAAGGTGGACGCCATGGAGGGATTGTCTACGGAGTCTCTGTGGGTGGAGGTTAGGAACAGGAAGGGGGTCAATAATTTTACTGGGTACTTTTTATAGGCCGCCCGATAGTAAAAGGGCTATTGAGGAGCAGATAGGGAAACAGATCCTGGAGAGGTGTAATAGCAACAGAGTTTTCATGATGGGAAATTTTAATTTCCCAGATATCAATTGGCATCTCCCTAGAGCGAGGGGTTTAGATGGGGTGGAGTTTGTTAGGTGTGTTCAGGAAGGTTTTTTGACACAGTATGTAGATAAGCCTACAAGAGGAGAAGCTGTACTTGCTTTGGTATTGGGCTCTGAACCTGGTCAGGTGTCAGATCTCTCAGTGGGAGAGCATTTTGGAGATAGTGATCATAATTCTGTCTCCTTTACAGTAGCATTAGAGAGAGATAGGAACAGACAAGTTAGAAAAGCGTTTAATTGGAGTAAGGGGAATTATGAGGATATCAGATAGGAAACTGGAGGCTTAAATTGGAAACAGATGTTCTCAGGTAAAAGTACAGAAGAAATGTGGAAGGTATTCAGGGAATATTTGTGTGGAGTTCTGTATAGGTACATTCCAATGAGACCGGGAAGTTATGGTAGGGTACAGGAACTGTGGTGTACAAAGGCTGTAGTAAATCTAGTCAAGAAAAGAAAAGCTTACAAAAGGTTCAGAGAGCTAGGTAATGTTAAAGATCTAGAAGATTATAAGGCAACTAGGAAGGAGCTTAAGAAAGAAAATAGGACTGCCAGAAGGGGCCATGGGAAAACCTTGGTGGGCAGAATTAAGGTAAACCCCAAGACATTCTACAAGTATGTGAAGAGCAAGAGGATAAGACGTGAAAGATTAGGACTTATCAAGTGTGACAGTGGGGAAGTGCGTATGGAACCAGAGGAAATAGCAGAGGTACTTATTGAATACTTTACTTCAGTATTCACTATGGAAAAGGATCTTGGTGATTGTAGTGATGACTTTCAGCAGACTGAAAAGCTTGAGCATGTAGATGTTAAGCAAAAGGATGTGCTGGAGCTTTTGGAAAGCATCAAGTTGGATAATTTGCTGGGACCGGATGAAATGTACCCCAGGCTACTGTGGGAGGCGAGGGAGGAAATTGCTGAGCCTCTGGCGATGATCTTTGCATCATCAATGGGGACAGGAGAGGTTCCAGAGGATTGGAGGGTTGCGAATGTTGTTCCTTTATTCAAGAAGGGGAGTAGAGATAGCCCAGGAAATTATAGACCAGTGAGTCTTACCTCGGTGGTTGGTAAGTTGATGGAAAAGATCTTGAGAAGCAGAGTTATGAACATTTGGAGAGGTATAATATGATTAGGAGTAGTCAGCATGGCTTTGTCAATGGCAGGTTGTGCCTTACGAGCCTGATTGAATTTTTTGAGGTTATGACTAAACACATTGATAAAGAAAGAACAGTAGATGTAGTGTATATGAATTTCAGTAGGGCATTTGATAAGGTACCCCATGCAAGGCTTATTGAAAAAGTAAAGAGGCATGGGATCCAAGGGGACATTGCTTTGTGGATCCAGAACTGGCTTGCCCACAGAAAGCAAAGAGTGGTTGTAAACAGGTCATAATCTGCATGGAGGTTGGTGACCAGTGGTGTGCCTCAGGGATCTGTTCTGGGACCCTTACTCTTCGTGATTTTTATAAATAACCTGGATGAGGAAGTGGAGGGATGGGTTAGTAAGTTTGCTGATGACACAAAGGTTGGGGATGTTGTGGACAGTGTGGAAGGCTGTCAGAAGTTACAGCAGGACATTGATAGGATGCAAAACTGGGCTGAGAAGTGGCAGATGGAGTTCAACCCCGGTAAATGTGAAGTGGTTCATTTTGGTAGGTCAAATATGATGGCAGATTATAGTATTAATGGTAAGACTGTTAGCAGTGTGGAGTATCAGAGGGATCTTGAAGTCTGAGTCCATAGGATGCTCAAAGCAGCTGCGCAGGTTGACTCTGTGGTTAAGAAGGCGTACGGTGTATTGGCCTTCATCGATCGTGGAATTGAATTTAGGAGCTGAGAGGTAATGTTGCAGCTATATAGGACCTTGGTCAGACTCCACTTTGAGTACTGTGCTCAGTTCTGGTCGCCTCACTACAGGAAGGATGTGCAAGTCATAGAAAGGGTGCAGAGGAGATTTAGAAGAATGTTGCCTGTATTGGGGAGCATGCCTTATGAAAACAGGTTGAGTGAACTTGACCTTTTCTCCTTGGAGCGACGGAGGATGAGAGGTGACCTGATAGAGGTATATAATATGAGAGGCATTGATCGTGTGAATAGTCAGAGGCTTTTTCCCAGGGTGGAAATGGTTGCCACAAGAGGACACAGGTTTAAGGGGCTGGGGAGTAGTTACAGAGGAGATGTCAGGGGTAAGTTTTTTTTACTCAGAGTGGTGAGTGCCTAGAATGGGCTGCTGGCAACTGTAGTGAGGCAGATACGATAGGGTATTTTAAGAGACTTTTAGATAGGTACATGGAGCTTAGTAAATTTGAGGGCTATAGGTAAGCCTAGTATTTTCTAAGGTAGGTACATGTTCAGCACAACTTTGAGCTGAAGGGCCTATATTGTGCTGTAGTTTTTCTATGTTTCTATACAACATCCACTGCATCCCATTATTCTATCAGACATGTAATCTCTTCAAAGAATTCCAGAAGGTTCACCAGGCAAGATTTTCCCTCAAGGATACCATGCTAACATTGTCCTATCTTGTTCTGCGTCACCAAGTACTCCATAATCTCATCCTTAACAAATTAACTCCACAATCTTTACCGTTACTTCATTCAGAACCCTGGGGTGCAGTTCATCTGATCCAGGTGACTTGTGTACCCTTAGGTCTTTCAGCTTTATGAGCACCTTCTCCCTCGTAATTATAATTGCACTTTCTTCTCTTCCCTCACATCCTTCAACATCAGGCACACTGCTAGTGTCTCTCACAGTGAAGGCTGATGCAAAATAATCATTTAGTTCACCTGCCATCCCCTTGTCTCCACTTATTATTTCTCTGGCCTAACTTGTTAGCAGTCCTATATCCATTCGCATTTCTCTTTTTTTTTCATACTTGAAAAAGCTTTTACAATCCACTTTGATGTTGTTTACTAGCTTGCTTTCTTATTTCCTGTTCTCTCTCCTAATGATTCTTTTAGTTTCTCTCTGTAGGTTTTTAAAAGCTTCCCAATCAAGTCATGAAGCATGGGATAAGTGGAACCTTGGCTGTTTGGATAAAAAAATTGGCTCAAAGGAAGAAAGCAGAGGGTAGCCGTGGAAGGAAAGTATTCTGCCTGGAGGTCGGTGACTAGTGAAGTGCCGCAAGGATCTGTCCTGGGACCCCTGCTATTTGTGATTTTTATAAATGACCTGGATGTAGAGGCAGAAGGATGGGTGAGTAAGTTTGTGGATGACACGAAGATTGGAGGAGTTGTGGATGGAGCTGTAGGTTGTCGAAGGTTACAAGAGGATATAGACAGGCTGCAGAGTTGGGCAGAAAAATGGCAGATGGAGTTCAATCTGGGTAAGTGTGAGGTGATGCATTTTGGAATGACAATCCAGAAGACTGAGTACAGGATTAATGGTCAGTTACTTAAGAGTGTGGATGAACAAAGGGACCTTGGGGTTCAAATCCATACATCCCTCAAGGTCATTGCACAGGTTGATAGGATAGTTAAGAAGGCCTATGGGATGCTAGGCTTCATTAACGGGGGATTGAGTTCAAGAGTACAGAGGTCATGTTGCAACTCTACAAATCTCTGGTGAGACTGCACAGTGTATTGTGTTCAATTCTGGTCACCTCATTAAAGGAAGGATGTGGAAGCTATGGAGAGGGTGCAGAGGAGATTTACCAGGATGTTGCTTAGTTTGAAGAACAAGTCATAACAAGGTTAGCAGAGCTGGGACTTTTCTCTTTGGAGCGTAGGAGAATGAGAGGGGACTTGATAGAGGTCTACAAGATTATGAGAGGCATAGATAGGGTGGATAGTCAGTACCTGTTTCCCAGGGCACCAATAGCAAACACCAGAGGGCATATGTACAAAATTAAGGGAGGGAAGTTTAGGGGAGACATTAGGGGTAAGTTGTTTTTTTATATATAAAACAGAGGGTTGTGAGTGCCTGGAATGACTAGCCAGGGATGGTGGTGGAGGCTAAAACAGTAGGGGTATTTAAGAGCCTCTCAGACAGGCACATGGATGAAAGAAAAATAAAGGGTTATGGGGTAGTGTGGGTTTAGAATTTTTTTTAAAGGATTATATGGGTCAGCACAACATGGAGGGCTGAAGGGCCTGTACTATGCTGTAGTGTTCTATGGCTATCTTCCCATTAATTTTTTTCTTGGTTGTATGCCCTCTTTTGCTTTGACTTCCTTTGTCAGCCAGTGTTGTACTATTGTGCCATTTGAGCATTTCTTTGCTTTTGAAATAAGTCTATCCTGTACCTTCCTCATTCTTCCACAGAAATTCGTGCCATTGCTGCTCTGCCATCTCTGCCAGCTTTCAGCAGCTCCTTCCAATTTACTTTGGACAACTCCTCTCTCATACCACTGTAATTTTCCTTTACTCCACTGAAATGCTGCTATGTCAGACATTACTTTCTCCCCATCAAATTTCAAGTTGTATTCAACCATATTGTGATCACTGGCTCCTAAGGGTTCTTTTACCTCAAGCTTCCTAATCACCTCCAGTTTATTATATAACACCCAGTCCAGTAGTAGGCTCAACAAACTGTTCTGAAAATCTATCTCATAGGCATTCAAGAAACTCACTCTCGAGATCCATTTCCAACCGGATTTTCCCAATCAACCTGTATGTTGAGATCTGTCATGACAATCATAACACTGCCTTTTTGACACACTTTCTATTTCCTGTTGTAATTTGTAGTCCACATCCTAGCCACTGTTGGGAGGCCTGTATATAACTGCCATCAGGATCCTTTTACCCCTGCAATTCCTCAACTCACCCTACAGGGATTCAACATCTACCAATCCTATGTCACATCTTTCTACTGATTTGATGCCTTCTTTATCAGCAGAGCCATGCTATTCCCTCTGCCTATCTTTCTAACCCCCCAACACAATATGTAACCTTAGACATGCAGCTCCGAACTACAGCCATCCTTCAGCCACGATTCAGTGATAGCCACAACATCATACCTGGCCATCTGTAATCGTGCAACAAGATCATCCACCTTTTTTCTTATCCTCCATGCATTGTATTTGCTACATTTTTTGATTCTGCATCCCAAATGCACTGATACTCACCCTGCTGGCTGCAATTATGTCCTATCATCTGCCTGCCCTCCCTGACAGTGTGTCTGCACACTATCTTTGCTTTTTTTTAAACCATCTGTCCTATCCTAAATCCCTTCACTCTTGTTCCCACCCCCACTGCCAAATTAGGTTAACCCCACCCCCCTACAACTCTAACAAACCTGCCCATGAGAATATTGGTTCGCCTCAGGTTCAGATGCATCCCACCACTTTTGAAAAGGTCATACCTCCCCCAGAAGATTCCATTGGTGCAAGAATATGAAGCCCTGCCCCCTGTACCAGCTTCTCAGCCACACATTAATTTGCCAGATCATCCTGTTTCTACCTTCACTGTTGCACAAGCAGCAATCCAGAAATTACTACCTGGCATTCCAGGCTTCTCAGTTTTCTACCTAGCTCTCAATTCTCTTTTCAACATCTCTTTGCTTTTCCTTCCTATGTCATTGGTACCAATATGTACCGAGACATCTGGCTGCTCTCCCTTCCTCCCCAAATGTTGTGGATGTGATTCAAGACGTCCCTGACCCTGGCACCTGGGAGGCAACATACCATTCACGTCTACAGAATCTCCTGTCTGTTCCCCAACTATTGAGTCCTTTATCACTATTATTCCCCACATCTCTATATTTCCCTTCTGTACTACGGATCTATGCTCAGTCCCAGTAACCTCGTCTCTGCAGCATTCCCCAGGAGGTCATCCCCCTCAACAGTGTCCAAAGCAGTATACTTATTATTCAGGGGAATGGCCACAGGGGTGCTCTGCACTAACTGCCTATTCACATTTCCATTTCTCCTAACAGTCACGCAGCTGCTCGCCTCCTACTAGGGGTAACTACATCCCTGTAACTCTGATCAATTATTTCTTTCCTGTCCTGTAGGTCATCTAGCTGCTGCTCCAGTTCCCTAACATACTCTTTAAGGAGCTGCATCAGTCCTGATAAAAGGTCTCAGCCTGAAACATTGGCTATTTATTTCCCTCCACACATTCTGTCTGTCTTATGGTCTAATGTTAATATCCCTCAAATCCATTCTCCTGCCTTCTCCCCAATAACCATTGGCTCTATTACTAATCAATTAACAAATAAGTGAAGAGCTCTAGAAATATTCAGAATTAAAAGAGGAAATTGAAAGTCTATGGAACATGAACAGGGTATACATTGTCCCAATAGTATTATCTACAACTGGTATCTTCTTAAAGTCACTAAACAATAGATTAAACTGATCATAAAATCAAGGAGCAGAATTAGGCCATTTGGCCCATCAAGTCTTCACGACCATTTTATCATGGTTGATCATTTTTCATCTTAGTCCCAATCTCCTGCCTTCTCCCCATATCCCTTCATGCCCTGACCAATTTATGTAAATCACTAGAAAGACAATACTAAACACTACTAGGGTAGTCTATTCTAGCAATTGAGAAATGAGGGTGCTTTGCTATGCCCAAACCTAGGTTTTACCAGCTTGAGCTAAGAATAAATAATAATATTTATTATTAGAATAATAAATTATTATTATCAGAAGGGCCTATTTCTTCACTGTACTATTCTGTATTCTAAGTCCTGTGCTTAATACTTTGGCATAGAAAAACATTGCTGCCAATAGTGGAATGATTAAATTCAGGTTAACTCAAGAAACAAGAGTTGGAAGGTAACAGATAGATTTAATTGGATTACAACTTTGTGAAATAATGAAGGGCCAGATCACAAAAGGTTTTGACAATAAGGGAAATAATTTTGAAATGGATCTGATACTTAACTGGGAGCTAGTGTGGGTTAGCCTGGGCTGCACTGATGGAGAAACAGGAACCAGTTGTCATAAGTCAGGTGTTGAATCAGGACCCAACTGCAGGACACAGACACTGTAGTCCCAGAAATGGGACAAGACAGAACAGGATGCAGTCTAGGCAAGGAAAGCAGGACCAGGACAAGGGACTGGGAACAAAGAGCCTGGGGTGGACTCCAAGCCCAAGACTGGACAAGGACCCAGAACCTGGGTCTTGCCTCAGGCTCAGACCCCCAAACCCAGGCAAGGACATGACAAGGCTTGGGTCAAGGCTGCAGGCTCAGGTCAAGGCTTGAGGCTAGATGCTGCAAGCTTGGAGATTGGGGAACTCAGAGGCTTAAAACTGGGGCAGACTAGGAACTGTATATCAACACAGAGCCAGAACTTATCCTCCAACTAGCCAGGACTCATCTATAACTTCACACCAAGGTGGGGCAAGACCATCCATCAGGTTACAGCAGAATAGCCTGACCTACCCAACAGAGGCAAGGACAACACTAGACAGATCCCCCTACAGGGCAACAGCAGAACAGCCAGATTCATCCCACAGGGGCAAAGACAGGAAGAGACAAACACCAAGGAACAACGACAGTTCCACCTCTGCATCAGGGTAGCTCTGAGTAGCCATTACAGCCAGCAGCCTTGGCTGGCTACAGAAGCAACCAGATCCTACCTAGCTCAGAGTGGCTGACAGCCACCCAGCTGGCCCAGGAAATAGCTGAATCCATAGCACAATGACCACTCCAACTACTACCAGCAAGGCTCCCAGAAGCCATGATTCTCCAACACAGCCCCAAGGCTGGCAAGAGCCCATTCTAACCATGAACATCTTGACAACCCTCCAACCACACTCAATACCAGGGCCACTTATATTCCCAGTTCCAATATGAGCCTCAGGTGTTTCTAGTTAAGTCCAACCACAGCAAGGGACCGCTGGAAAACCCGGAGTCCAGAGTCCGCGGACCAGACCACGGATTTCAGACTGAACCACCACACCAGTACTCGATAGGATATGGATAGCGCATTGTGGGTGTTCAGGAGAGAGTTGGAATGGTCAGATCTGAAGATAACAAACTGCAAGTAAAAAGAAAACACTGGGAGTTCTCAGTGGGCTAGTTGACATCTGGAAAAGAGTAGGCAATTTCTGGGTGGAGGCTGTTGAACAGCAGCTGGGCCCCTGTGTGTCAATGCCTGGTCATAGCAAGACTTCCTCTAACAATTCTATGTGTCCCCCCCCCCCCCCCCGCCCCATCAGAAGTGCTTCAGCCAACACTTTAAGGAAAAACAAGTTTCTTTTCTCGGAAACTAATCTACATAGAGTAACCAAGATTTTCTATTTGAATTTCAAACAATGAATGACTAAGTAAATGAAAAAGTATCACCAGATAAGCATAGACCATAGAACTTTACAGCATAGTCAGTCCTTTCCACCCATGATGTTGTGCTGACCTTTTAACCTACTCTGAGATCAATCTAACCCTTCCCTCCTGCATAACCCTTCGTTCTTCTATCCTTCATGTGCCCATCTAAAATGCCCCTTATGGATCTGCCTTTACCATCACCGCTGGAAGCACATTCCACACACTTACCATTCTCTGCATAAAGAATTTACCTCAAACACCCCCACCTATACTTTCTTCCAAATATAAGAAATATTACAGTTCCAAGGTGGCAATAATCATGTGGAATTTATATTTTTATTCTTCTTAATTTGAGAAATCCAACACCTGGCGTTCAAAACCATCAAACAGAGCACTGACTGATCTGATCTCATATGCAGAGAACATTGTACAACACAGGCCCTTCAAGGCCCTTCAGCCCTGGATGTTGCGCCAACCTCCATAGCCCTACTGGACAATCAATTTAATCCTTCTCTCCTGCAAACCCCATACCTCTCCACTTTTCTTGCATCCACAGGCCGAAGAGACTCGCTATTGTATAAGTCTCCACCATCAACCCACGCAGTGCACTGCACCACTCTGTGCAAAAAAACCTACCTCTGACATCTCTCCAAAACCCGATGATTGCTGGGATTTCCACAGTTTGTTGTCTTCTGCACTTGGTTGAACAGCCAGGTTGGGTGGTCTTTCAATGATTCCATTGTGGTTATTATTCCATAGATTTATTGGGTATGCCCACAAGAAAATGAATCTCAGGTGACATAGATGAACTTCAATAATAAATTTACTTTGAATTTTGAAATTTGAAGTCAGTGGGTAAGATGGTATCTGGAGAAGGAAATGGACTGATGACATCTCAAGTTCAGACCCTTCATCTGGACTCCACTGCACTTCCATCTTCAGCATCTGCATTTTGCTTTTTACTTTTCTGTTGTGGTTGAACATTTTGTTCCAAATGTCACCATTCAAAGTATTCATAGTAAAATACTTTGTAGAAAGAGAGAACCATACAACAATGTTTGGCAGTCCTGATATAAGATTACATTCCAGAAATTGTGAATTCAAGTGTACTATTATCCAGGAAAACTGCTGGAGTATTGAAAACAAAACATCATTAGACCAAAATTGTTGATGTTTACAGGTGACTATGCCCTTGTGCTAATGGTCTTTTGGCAACTGAAAACTAGATTGGTCATATCTGCCCACTCAGCAGAACAAATTAAGAAAAAATCCATGACCGACACTTTACAATCACAAGGTTTCAGATGCGACAGTCTCCTATTTTGACTGGCTTATTTTTAACACAAAGAGACTGACCATTTGGAATCCTAAACTACACATATTCACACATACAAAATCGAATCTATGAAGCAATTTTTTTCCCAAACTGAATTATGGTTCCCAGAAGATTGCAGAGAGACATAAAAATTCCACTCCTTTTGTCTTCTATCTCATCTCTCACAATGTTAAAGTCTTGACTTCTGCCCCATTGAAAGCTGAAGGTTGTTCCTGTGGCAGATGTCTGCAATGTGATCCCGGAGAAACCTACAAAACGTCCAAATTCAACCCTTGAATCTCGAGACCAAAATACATGATTAAATAAAAAGTTCTTAGAAAAGTTTTGTTCTGGTGAAGAAAAATTGGTGTTCCATAATCAATATCACCATACAACTGATTAGGGAAACCAGCCTCCCCTCCATGGACTCTCCTGCCTTGGTAAAGCAGCCAACAAAGATCCCACCCACCCCAGACATTCTCTCTTCTTCCCCATCTCATTGGGCAGAAGATACAAAAGCCTGAAAGCATGTACCACCAGGATCAAGAACAGTTTCAAGAACACTATTATAAGATGATTGAATGGCCCCTTAGCATGACAAGGCAAAATCATAACCTCAGAATATATACAGTTACATCCTTGGATTGTATTGTTTGTTTGAGCTGCGCTTTCTCCATAACACTTCATTCTGCGACATCAAAGCACTGTAGTAATGAATTGAGCTGTATGAGTGGTATGCAAGACAAGTTCTTCACCATACTTCAGTACATGTAACAATGGTACCCAAACCAACCAACCAATAACAGATTGTTCAATAGGTGTGGAATACAGGTCAAGTTCAAGCTTAAATTTTATTCAACCATATACGCGAATACAGCCAAACGAAACAGCATTCCTCTGGAGGCAAGGTGCAAGACAGTGCCAACGACAAACAGCACATAACACATATAGCTTCAATTGCAGAAAAATGTAGTCACAAAAAAATATAGCCCAAGTCCCTGAGAGGCATGACCTGTACATTGATGGTGCATGGGATGTTATCCTGGTCCAGCTTGGCTTCCACTGAGAAAACATTGTAAGGCAGCACCGATGGGAGAGGCCAGCCCACAACCAATTATGGATTCCAGACTATGTTTGGGTATCAATCTGCCCTTCTACCTTTGCAACGCAGCACTCAACAACAAGATCCCCATCAGTCCTGGGTCTACTCTGCTCGCCCACCTTCACCTTTCCTACAGTCTTCACAGTAACTATAATTGTAATCTAGTGAAAGTACTGTAGCAGTCCAAACTCTGAAACCCAGACTCTAACATTCCCTGTATTTTCCTTGAGGAGGACTGATGAAAGGAGGCTGTATTTCTCTACATTAAAAAATTAATGAGACCGTAAAACAATAAAACTTTGGAGCAAAAATAGGCCATTTGGCCCAATGAGCCTGCTCCGCCATTCCATCATGGCTGACTTATTATCCACAGATTCACCACCCTCTGACCAAAGAAATTCCACACTGGACATCCCTCTGTTCAGAGTCTAAACTTTCTGGTTGAAGATTCCCCCACTATAGGAAACAACAGGAAACATTAATGATCTATTTAAGGCCCTCAGTCGAATGAAAGGGTAAACATTTTCACTTCCAGTCAGAGTATATTTATTACCGAAGTATATGTACTCCACTGCCTCTAAGAAGTATTCACCCCCTTGGAAGATTTCATGTTTCGTTGTTTTACAACATTGAATCACTGTGGACTTAATTTGGCTTTTCTGACACTGATCAACAGAAAAAGACACTTTTGTGTCAAAGTGAAAACAGATCTTTACAAAGTGATCTAAACTAATTACAAATATAAAACATGAAAATTAAGATTGTATAAGTATTCAAACCCCCCCCCCCTTTAATATGACACATCAAATCATCGCTGGTGCAGCCAATTGGTTTTAGAAGTCACCTAATTAGTTAAATTAAGATTTGTTTTTGGAGACCAGCGTTTAGTTGAGCTGTTTCAATTGATTGTTGTAAAACTGTGCCTTTATCTGGAAGGTCCAACTGCTGGTGAGTCAGTATCCTGGCAAAAATTACACCATGAAGACAGAACACTCTAAGCAACTCCACAAAAAGGTTATTGAAAAGCAATAACCTTGGCGTTCAGTTAAGTCAATCATCAAGAAATGCAAAGTGTATGACACAGCTGTAAATCTACCTAGAGCAGGCCGCTTCCAAAAACTGAGTAACCATGGAAGAAGAGGACTAGTAAAGGAGGCCACCAAGAGACCTATGACAACTCTGGAGAAGTTACAAGCTTCACTGACTGAGATGGGAGAGACTGCGCATACAACAACCGTTGTTCAGGTGCTTCACCAGGTTGTCCAGGTGCTTTATGGGAGAGTGGCAAAGAGAAAGCCACAGTTGAAAGAAACTCACATGATATCTTGGCTGGACTTTTCTAGAAAGCATGTAGGAGACTTTGAAGCCACCTTAAAGAAGGTTCTATGGTTTGATGAAACCAAAATTGAGCTTTTGCCATCAGACTAAGTGCTATCTTTGGCATAAGTCAAACACCCCACAAAAACTCACCACCCCCACTGTGAAGCATGGTGGTGGCTACATCATGTTGTGGGGATGCTTCCCTGCAGCAGGCCCAGGAAGGCTTCAGAAGGTAGAGGGTAAAATGAATCTAGCAAGCTACAGGGAAATCCTAGAGGAAAAGCTAATGCAGTCTGCAAGAGAACTGAAACTTGGGAAAAGATTTGTTTTCCAGCAAGACAATGACCCCAAGCATAAAGCCAAAACTACACAGGAATGGCTTAAAAACAACAAAGTTAATGCTCTGGGGAGTCCAAGTCAGAGTCCAAACCTCAATTCAATTAAGAATTAGTGGCTGGACTTGAACAGGGCCATTCACTTTTTATCCTCATGCAGTCTGACAGAGTTTGAGCAGTTTTGTAAAAAAGAATTGGGAAAATTTGCAGTGTCCAGATGTGCAAAGCTGATAGAGACCTATCCACACAGACTCAAGGTTGTAATTGCTGCATCCACTAAATACTGACTTGAAGGGGGTGAGTAAAACACTACTATTTTGTGTTTTATATTTGTAATGAATTTAGATCACTTTGTAGAGATTTGTTTCAACTTGGACACAAAAGTGTCTTTTTCTGTTGATCAGTGTCAAAAAGCCAAATTACACCCACTGTGGTTCAATGTTGTAAATCAATAAAACATGAAAACTTCCAAGTGGGGCAATAATTTTTATAGACTTGTATATATGACCTTGAGATTTGTCTCCTTACAGGCAGCCACTAAACAAAGAAACCCAATAGAATCCATTAAAAAAGGACAACAAATACCTAATGTGCAAAAAAAAACCAAATTGTGAAACAATACAAGTAAGCAAATAAGATTCAGAACTGAAGTTCATGAAAGCAAGTAACACATTGGTTGACAATAAAGACAGAGTACACTGGAAAGACTCAGCAGGTCAGGCAGTATCTGTATTTAAAGGAATGGGTTCAATGCTTCCAGTTAATTATCTTCCATCAGAAGACTCTGATGCACTAACCTGATTTCTGTTTTCCATTAGGATTACCAGCATCTACAATTTTGTTTTATTTTTCCCAGAAGTTATTTAAGTAAGTAGACCTGCATCCAGCAGTGTGAAACAGAATTAGAATCAGGCTTATTATCTCTGCTTCTCATAATTATATAAACTTCTATCAAATCTTCCCTCAGCCTCTGTGGTTCCAGAATAAAACAACCCTGCTTTGTCCAGCTTCTTATTTCACCTCAAATCCAGACAGCATCCTGGTAGATTTCTTCTGAACCCCTCCTTGTCCTCCAAATTCTTCCTATAATAGGACGACCATGGAATTAACAATGAGATGTGCACTCAACTGCCACTTTATCAGACACACCAGTACATCTGCTCATTTATGTAAATATCAGATCAGCTAATCCTGTGGCAGCAGCTTAATGCATAAAAAACATGCAGACATGGTCAAGATGGTTCAGTAGTTCATACCAAACATCTGAGTGGGGAAAAAATGTAATCTAAGTGATATTTGATTGTAGAATGAGTGTTGGTGCCAGATGGGGTGAATTGAGTATCTCAGAAACTGCTGATCTTGTGAGATTTTCATGCACAACAGTTTCTAGAGTTTACTGACAATAGTGCAAAAAACTTATTATTGAAAGATATTACAGGAGAATAGCCAGAGAGGTTCAAGCTGACAAGAAAGTGACAGTAACTCAATTAACTATATGCTACTATAGTGGTGCGCAAAAGAACATCATTGAATGCACAACACATTGAACCTTGAATTGGATAGGCTACAGCAGCATAAGGCCATGAACATAGACTCAGTGGCCTCTGTATTGGGTATAGAAGGTATCTAATAAAGTGGCCATTGAGTGTGTGTTTCTCATAATTTAATAAAACTCTATCAGGTCTCCCATCAGCCTCCATTGCCCTAGAGTAGGCGCTCCTGACCTGGAGTCCACAAACTCCTCGGTTAATGGCACAAAAAGGTTGCGAACCCCTGCTCCAGAGAACACAACCCTGCTATATTCATTCTTTCCTTATAGTACATGATCTCCAATCGAGGCAGCATCCTAGCAGATGTCTTCTGAATCCTCTCCATGGCCTGCACATCGTTCCTATAATGGGCTCACCATGTAGTTGACAGTGAGATATAAAGTATGGACTGAAATGTGGCATTCCCTTTACACAATGTGCTCTGAACCTTGCAAAAGTGACCACACTTGCTGTGAAATATGGTGTGCTGTCTGAGAAGGAATGTGAAGAGCAACATAAAAATGCAAGCCTTTTTTATTTTTCAAGTACAGTGCAGCCACCAATGCACATTTTCCTTAAGAACCTAAGCACTGTTTGTCATTTAAGAAATCTCTCAAAACACAGCACTGATATTCCTAAGAACCTAACATTCCCACTCAGGAAGAATCAATTTAGTTAGAACAACTGCCACACATATGTTTTAAACAGTTCATAGTGTAAATTCTACTGGAGTATTTTTTCAGATGTGCGGAGGGAGGTGCAAATTGTTTAAAGGCTGTTTGGAAACCTTTTGCTGAACTTGGAAAGCTCGTATTATTCTGAACAAGCGTCACACCCTTGGAAGAATTTCAGCAAATAACCGGCATTCAAGAGAAGCACCAAGGCCAGAGAGCTATAGAGTCATAGAACACTACAGCACAGATCCTTTCTTCTTCATGCTGGAGAGGTGTGTGAGCTTCTGAGATCCCAAGAGATTCCTGGAGTTTAGTCTTATGGCATTTAGCTCCTGGTAGGGTTACCCATGATGGTAACGTCAAGAGGGGGGTTCCAGACAAACAGTGATCCAACCAAGACCTTAGCAGTGGAGCTGGTAGATGATGATGGCACATCACAACAGCAATGAAGGTGGTGGAAGTCAGCAAAAACAAAGGATCCTCAGTTGTCTAGCAATCCATATCACTAGACCTTGACCCCAATCTGTCAAGGACTGTAGGGTGGCTGTCTGTGCATCACCCTCCCCACATTAAACAAAGATACGCACAAGGATTCTCCACTAAGGGCAGATTATATGGATCCCAGATCGGCCTCAACAGCCACCTGAGGACCCAATAAATGGACAGCCCCTTAGGAGAACATCATACTCAATTTGAGTGACTGCACCACTACCATCGATGTTGTACAACACTGTGACTCTGATAGCAAAGCATTTCTGTTGTACTAGTCAATATATTGCTGTGCACATAATTTGGGATGAAACTGGCTCAGTCAGGGAAAGGAACAACAGTGAAGACCACATATATATTATATAGGCAACAGCTGGAGTTAGAACAGGATCACAGGATTAACAGTTGCTAACAACTTTACAGGTTTGGATTCAGTACAAAGTTTAAAGACAGAATGTTGGTCCATCCAAAGATTAGGAAATCAGTAGGAGTTAGAGTCATAGAAAGACTCAGCGTGGACACAGGCCCTCCAGGCCATTCAGGTTGAGGTTCAGATTCAGGTTTATTCATGACATGTGTACTGTAACATACAATAATCATGGAAACAGACAGAAGTTTCTGAGGACGTAAACGGGACTTCCAGATGGTATGTTGCCTCTCAGGAGCCAGGATCAGGGACGTCTCAGATCACATCCACAGCATTTTAGAGAGGGAGGGAGAGCAGCCAGGTGCCTTAGTACATATTGGTGCCACTGACATAGCCAGGAAAATCAATGCAACCTGAAGAGGAAGTTTAGAGAACTAGGCAGAAAGCTGAAAAGCAGGACCTCCAGGATAGTAATTTCTGGATTGCTATCAGTGCCATATGCTAGTGAGGGCAGAAACAGGATGACTTGGCAGATAAATGCATGGCTGAGGAGCTGATACATGGGGCAGAGCTTTAGGTTCTTGGATCATTAGGATTTCTTTTGGGGAAGGTATGACCTGTACAAAAGGGACAGCTTACACCTGAACCTGAGGGGACCAAATTTCTTGTGGGAAGATTTGTTAGAGCTGCTGGGGGAGGGTATTAGGGATGCAGAATCAAAAAGGGTAGCAAATGCAGTACTCAATGTTTTATATCTCAATGTACAGAGTATATGAAATAAGGTGGATGATCTTGTTGCGTGATTACAGATTGCCAGGTATGATGTTGTGGCCATCACTAAATCGTGGCTGAAGGATGGCTGTTGCTGGGAACTGAATGTCCAAGGTTACACATTGTATCGGAGGGACAGGAAGGTAGGCAGAGGGGATGGCGTGACTCTGCTGGTAAAGAATGGCATCAAATCAGTAGAACGTATCAGAAGTTTTTGGATCCTTGTGAATTGAGTTAAGAAACTGCAGAGTAAAAGGACCCTGATGGCAGTTATGTACAGGCCTCCCAACAGTGGCTGGGAGGTGGACCGCAGATTACAACAGGAAATAGAAAAGGTATGTCAAAAGGGCAATACTATGATAGTCATGGAAGATTTTAACATGCAGGTTGATTGGGAAAATCAGGTTGGTAATGGAGTGAGTTTATTGAATGCCTATGAGAGCTTATTAGGGCAGTTTGTCATTAAGCCTACTGGGGATCAGTTATACTGGATTGTAATTAACTGGAGGCAATTAGGTCGCTTAAAGTAAAAGAGCCCTCAGGAGCCAATGATCACAATATGATTGTTCAACCTGAAATTTAATAGGGAGGAAGTAAAGTCTGACGTAGCAGTATTTCAGTGGAGTAAACGAAATTACAGTGGTATGGGGGAGGAGTTGGCCCTAATAGATTTGAAGGAGCGCTGGCAGGGATGACAGCAGAGCAGCAATGGCGTGAGATTCTGGGAAAAATGAGGAAGGTGCAGGACAGGGGTATTCCAAAAACAAAGAAATACTCAAATGGCAAAATAGTACAACCATGGCTGACAAGGAGAGTCAAAGCTAATATAAAAGCAAAAGAGAGGGCATACAACAAAGCAAAAAGTAGCAGGAAGATAGAGGATTGGGAAGGTTTTAAAAACTTAGAGAGAGCAATTAAAAGAATCATTAGAAGGGAAATAATGAAATATGAATGCAAGCTAGCAAATAATTTCAAAGTGGATAGTAAAAGCTTTTTCAAATATGTAAAAAGTAAAAGAGAGATGAGAGTTGACTTCGGACCACTGAGACTGGAGAAATAGAAACGGGGGGCTAGGAGATGGTAGATGAATGAAATGAGTATTTTGCATCAGTCCTCGCTGTGGAAGACACTAGCAATCTGCCAGGTGTTGTAGTGTGTGAGGGAAGAGAAGTGAATGATTTACTATTACATAGGAGAAGGACCCCATAAAGCTGAAAGACCTAAGGATGCGTAAGTCACCCAGACCAGATGAACTGCACCCTGGTGTTCTGAAAGAGGTAGCAGTAGAGATTCTGGAGGTAGTCGTAATGATCTTTCAAAAATCATAGGACTCTGGCATGGTGCAAATGTCACTCCACTCTTTAAGAAAAGAGGAAGGCAGCAGAAAGAAAATTACAGAACTGTTAGTCTGATCTCAGTGAGTGGGAAGATGATGGAGTCAATTGTTAAGGATGAGGTTATGGACTACTTGATGACATAGGACAAAGTCAGTATGGTTTCCTTAATGGAAAATCTTGCCTAACAAACCTGTTGGAATTCTTTGAGGATATTACAATTAGGATAGATAAAGGGGATGCAGTGGATGTTGTATATTTGGACTTTCAGAAGGCCTCTGACAAAGTGCCACACATGAAGCTGCTTACCAAGTTAAGAGCCTCTGGTATTACAGGAAAGTTACTGGCATGGTTAGTGCACTGGCTGATTAGTGGGAATAAAAGGATCCTTTTCTGATTGGCTGCCAGTAACCATTGATGTTCCACAGGGGTCAGTGTTGGGACCACTTCTTTTTATGCCGTATATCAATGATTTAGATGATGGAATAGATGGCTTTGTTGCGAAATTCACAGATGATACAAAGACTGGTGGAGGGGCAGGTAGTTTTGAGGAAACAGGTAGGCTGCAGAAGGGTCTAGACAGATTAGGAGAATGGGCAAAAAGTGGCAAATGAAATACAATGTTGGAAAATGTATGGTCATGCACTTTAATAGTAGAAATAAATGTACACACTATTTTCTAAATGGGGAGAAAATCCAAACATCTGAGATGCAAAGGGACTTGGGAGTCCTTGTGCAAAACATCCTAAAGGTTAACTTGCAGGTTGAGTTGGTGGTGATGAAGGCAAATGCAATGTCAGAATTCATTTGAATACAGGAGCAGGGAGGTGTTGTTGAGGCTTTATAAGATACTGATGAGACTCACCTTGAGTACTGTGAAAAATTTTGGGTTCCTCATCTTAGAAAAAATGTGCTGGCTTTGGAGAGGGTTCAAAGGAGGATGATTCTGGTAATGAAAGGGTTATCATACGAGGAAAATTTGATGGTTCTTGGTCTGTACTTGCTGGAATTTAGAAGGACGAGGGATATTTCATTAAATCCTTTCGAATTTTGGAAGGCCTAGACAGAGTAGACGTGGAAAGGACGTTTCTCATGATGGGGGAGACTAGGACAAAAGGGCACAGCTTCAGGATGAAGGGGTGTCCATTTAAAACAGTGATGCGGAGAAATTTCTTTAGCCAGAGGGTGGTGAATTTGAGGAATGTGTTACAAACAAATACTTTATTGTCACCAAACAATTGATACTAGAGCATACAATCATCGCAGTGATATTTGTTTCTGTGCTTGGCGCTCCCTGAAGTACAAAAGAAAATGGTGGGCAGAGGGATCCTAAAGCCCCTCCACTTCAATCCGACCAGCAGCCCAGCTCTTTTCCCACACTTCCTCAGCAATTTGTGCATTTTTCCAGATTTCCATCAATGCATTGTGTGGTTGGCAGCTCTTTGAGGTTGGTGGACGCGTCCCGTGGGGATCGATCGGCGGGTCGCGTCATCGGGCGCTCCAGGTCGGGCTGAGTGCCACTTTCAACTGTCGGGGGCCCGGGCTGTCGATTGGGTCGGGCCTCGAAGCCGACACTTAATCCCAGAGGGCCGGGCTGCCAGCTGAAACATCTGTGAACTGTGTGACGGTTGCAGAGGCCTCCACTCCAGCCGAGGCCCATGCTCGATTTCTGAGGTCGGAGGCGGAGGTCTCACTTCCGGCAGCTGTGGATAGCCACCAACGGGGCTCTACGGTGGTCGCTCTGGGGAAGCGTCTGGGGTATCTTAAGGTCACGTGCAGGTGTGGAGGCCAGGTTGTTTGTTGTGTTTAAGGCCGTTCTTGATTGGACATGGCATCAAAGGTTACGGGGAGAAAGCCGGGGAATGGGGTTGAGCAGGGTAAAAAAGGATCTGACATTATCGAATGGCAGAGCAGGCTCAATGGGCCGAATGGCCTTGTTCCGCTCCTATGTCTTGTGCTCTTATGAACATTTTTTTATTTTCCATCAACTCCTGCCTCATTTAGCATGCGCCTGCACACTAGGACAGGGATTCCCACACCATGGGCCCCTTCGGCAGTCCACTGAAGCCTATGGTTCCCTTCTCCGAATAACGTATTTAAATATATAAAATAAAATGCACAGGATTACAAAAGAAACCAATTATATTGAAACACAATTATCAAAATATTAAAAAACTGATTTGCGATACAGTAATATATGTGCTTCTTTATTAACATATTAAATAACAAGACTATCCATTTAAAATACAGGCAAGTTAAAACTTAATTTTATTCTTCAAACACCTATCATAAGCCTATAATATATAGGAGCAGAATTTGCCCATTTGGCCCATCAAGTCTCCACCAGCTTTTCATTATGGCTAATCCATATCTCTCTCAGCCACATTCTCCAGCTTTCTTCCTGTATCACTTCATGCCCTGAACAATCAAGAATCGATCAGCCTCTGCCTTAAATATACCCAATGACCTGGCTTCCAAAGCTGCCTGTGGCAATGAATTCCACAGATACACTGGCCTCCAGCTCAAAAAATTCCTCCTAATTTCCATTCTAAATGGACATCTCTAATCTAAGGCTGTCTCCTCTGGTCTTGGGCTCCCCCACCATAGGAAACATCCTCTCCATATGCACTCTATCAAGGCCTTTCACCATTCAACAGGTTTCAAGGAGATCCACCCTCATTCTTCTGAATTCCAGTGAGCACAGGCCCAGAGCCATCAAACGCTTCTCATATGACAAGACATTCAATCCTGGACTCATTCTTGTGAACCTCCTTTGAACCCTCTCCAATGTCAGCACATCCTTTCTTAGATTAGGGGCCCAAAACTGCTCACAATACTCCAAGTGAGGGCTCACCAGTGCTTTATAGAGCCCTAACATTACATCCTTGCTTTCATATTCTAGTCCTCTCAAAATGAATGCTAACATCACATTTTCCTTCCTCACCGTCGACTCAGCCTGCAAATTAATTTTTAAGGAATCCTGCACAAGGAATTCCAAGTCCCTATGCATCTCAGGTTTTTTTAAAAGACATATCTGTGTGAAGGCTGATGTTGCTTAGCTTGAATAAGAGTATTAAACTGTGGGGTGATCGAATTGACTTTATTTCTTACATACTTCACATACACGAGAAGTAAAAATGTTTACGTTACATCTCTGTCGAAATGTACAATGTGCCATCATAGTAATTTATAATAAATAGAACAGTCAATGTAACATAGAAATACACTCAGATCAGCATGAGTTAATCAGTCTGATGGCCTGGTGGAAGAATCTGTCCCAGAGTCTGTTGGTCCTGGCTTTTATGCTGTGGTACCGTTTTGCATATGGTAGCAGCTGGAACAGTTTGTAGCTGGGAAGACTCAGGTCCCCAGTGATCCTTCAGGCCCTTTTCTCACACCTATCTTTGTAAGTGTCCTGAATCATGAGAAGTTCACAACTAGAGATGCGATAGTCTTTGACAAAGCAACTTTGTAATATGATATCTGTGATTTCTATTGATGACAAAGTCACAGGTACTACTAATACTTCTGTGGTTTGTTGCCTACATTCATAATTGAAGGAAGTTCCAAATTATCTGTTAGTGAAAACAAAAAGTAATGTTTTTACCATTCAAGTTTATGGAGCCATGGTCTCCAGATTAGGAACCCCTGCACGAGGAATGACTCACAGTGGTCGCTTAACTTCCCAACCAGAATGTCTTTGGAAAGAAGACCTTGTGGCCACCAGGAGGGTATGCAGACTCCATAGCATCTGAGGTGGGGACTTTGGCACTAGGAAACAGCAACTCTGCTAGCAGCGCCACTGCATCGCCTTGTGTGTATGCATCAAATGGAGGCCCCAGAGGAAGATAAGTCTGAATAATCCATGGCTTTGTTTTACTGCCTCAGCTGTTGAGAGGACAGTCAGGGGCTGTTAAGTATAGACTGAGTGGAATCCATCTGTTACCAGGAATAATTGAGATCCCAATATATGAGTACAATATATACATTTGGGAGACAGCCAGGAAATATAAAATTGGTTAAATCTGTTTGTTGTGTTACAGGAAGTTGAATGGAGCTTTATTAGCAAACTGGCCACCCAGGAAAGAAAATAATTCAATCTGAGCACAAGTGTATTTCAATCTGACTTTTATATTCTTGCACTAAATTGTTTTGTTGTTTCTTACTTTGTTTGCAGATTTTTTCCAAGTGGGTTAAGAAATTAAATGTTTTTTTTTCTCTCTCTTGTTGGTTTTGGCACCTTCTGCTGAAAATGGCTTGAAAGGTCTTCCTGAACGATGAGAAGCAGTTGCTTGTTCAGGCTGCTGCCCGGCTGTTTTACTGCTCCTCTTCCCTCTGTCTTTTCCTCCAGCCCTCAGACAGGACAATGGAAGCCAAACAGATGACGGCAGAAAGAAAACGAGAGACAGGGGGTGGGTGGGGGGGGGGGGGCGAGGGTTGCAGGCCAGGCAACAGTCTAATCTCAGTAAGATGCTGCTCAATGAAATGGGAGATGATGCTTCAACCTTCCAAACTGACTGACTGTGCACAGTACTTATGCTTTGGTTAGTTATACTCATGAGTTAAGCAATAATGAAGTTACTTTTTCAGTTAGCTGTACTCCTTTCCTAAGGTGGGGGGGGGGTCTAAGACCAATGGACACAGCCTCAGAGTAGAGGGGTGTCCTTTTAGAACAGAGATTAGGAGGAATTTCTTTAGCCAGAGAGTGGTGAATCTATGCCACAGGGGACTGTGGAAGCCAAATCATCTGGTATATTTAAGACAGAGGTTGATTGGTTTTTGATTTATTGTGGCATGAAGGGATACAGGGAGAAGGCAGGAGATTGGGGCTGAGAGGGAAATGGATCAGTCAATGGTAGAGCAGACTCAATGGGCCAAATGGCCTAGTTCTGTTCCTATATCTTATGGTCTTCCTGCTTCTCTTGGACTCGACGACCATAAGACAGATGATCCGCTCAACTCCTCTGTCATTCATGACTGATATTGTCCCTTATCCTGTGTATCTTCTGAATTGTGAATTTAGTATGTCACCGAAGATACTCACAAATTTCTACAGAGGTATGTTGGAGAATATTTTAACTGGCCGCATCACCACCTAGTTTGGTGTAGCCACTGTATAGGATCAAAATAAGCTGCAGAAAAATGTAAACTCAGTCAGCTCCATCGTGGGCACTACCCTCCCCAGCATCAGGACACCTTCAGGGAGCAATGGCTCAAAAAGGCATCATCCATCATTAAAGACTCCCCATCACCCAGGACCTGCTCTCTTCTCATTGTTACCATCAGAAAAGAGGTATAAGAGCTTGAAGACACACATTCAGTGATTCAGGAACCGCTTCTTCCCCTCTGACATCAGATTTCTGAATGGACATTGAATACTTGAACACTACCTCCCTACTTTTTTCTCTGTTTGCACTACTTATTTAAGTTGTTTTTTAATATATATATATCTTACTGTAATTTACAGTTTTATTATTATGAATTGCAATGTACTGCTGCCACATAACAACAAATTTCACGACATATGCCAGTGACATTCTATATTATTACATTCTATAAATGATGTTGGCCATTTGCTACTCATGCAGAAAGCTGTGGCCTATACTTAGCACATGTTAGACAAGATGTCCATGCTGTTTTGAGGTGGATGTATGCTCGATGTCACTGTTGAAGTAGATCTGAAACAGGAATAAGAGTTCGAAGGGACTGACACATAAAGAAACCTGAGATAAATTGGCTCACATTTGCCACAGATAGAAATGGGCAGCAAATCTTCAAGAACACAAGCGATTCTGCAGATGCTGGAAGTCCAGAATAACACACACAAAATGCCGCAGGAACTCCTGATGTAGGGTCACAGCCTGAAATGTTGACTCTTTATTCCTTTTCATAGATGTGTGTGTGTGTGTGTGTGTGTGTGTGTGTGTGTGTGTGTGTGTGTGTGTGTGTGTGTGTGTGTGTGTGTGTGTGTGTGTGTGTGTGTGTGTGTGTGTGTGTGTGTGTAGAACTTCAAGCGTTTGATTTTTCATATACAATCACATTCAGGTACAGTTTAAAAGTGATTAGGATTTCTTCTTCTCGATCCTTTCAGACAGTGAATTTCTGACCCCCATCAGCCTCTTTGTGAAAGCAATTTTTCATCATCTCCTCTCTGATCTTTAACTCTATGCTCTTTGCAGTTTGAACTTTAAACTAAGTGCTTCAAACAGGTATTTAGTATAAAAGGGATATATGGTGCAGAAACAAAAGGAATGATCACAAGGAGCTGGTGTTCGAAGTAACGGGCAATTTATTAAAAAGCTGTTGTGCACCAGGAGACGAGTCAAAGCTGATCTACCTGAGCATGAATGTAGTACAGCTTTTCTTTCTCAAACGCTGTCATGGACAGTCCCAAGCCTGGCTGCAAAAGAAGAAGGGTTGGGCAAGGGGCCAGCAACCAACTTGTAAAAACAAAGAGCTACAGAAAAGCCAACAGAAGCTCCTAAGATCTCATCCCTGAAAGAGGAAGGATGTCAACAAGATGGGCTACACCTGGGGACAATTTGAAAATCTGGTCCAGGACAGAGGACTCTGGGAAGCTGCTGTTGGTGGTCTGTGCCCCAGTAAGCAAGGACATCAGTAAGCAATTTTACATCCTCAATTGACGAGATTACCAGTATATCTACCTTTTGATTTTGAATGGTGGCTACAGGAAGACTTAATTAAGTTATGAACTAGGTCCTTATTATGGATTAAAATGATTATCCACAGGTCTAATAGCGACTCCAGTTTTCTAATACAACAATGGCTGCACACTAAAACACAATTAGAGAAACTCCTGAAACTTGGGTGTCATTGTTGCTGTATTCCATGTCTCTCCTTTGCAGTTCCCTGTTATGACATTAGCGCAATCTATGGCCCTTTTTACTGATCATTAGCCCTCATTATACTTTCTCCTGTGACGGGTTACAGGGAGAAGGCAGGAGAATGGAGTTTAAAAAATCAGCCATAGTTGAGTTGTGGGGCAGTTTCAGTGGGCTGAATGGCTTAATTTCACTCTTATATCATGGAGTCTCATGGTTTCATATTAGCTGGGATCTGAATAATTTTATGCATCTCAGTTGAGTCTCTCTTCAGCTTCTAGACTTCTGAAGGAAAATAACCCAACTCATGCAATCTTTCCTTATGTCTTCTGTTCCCTACATCATCCTTATACAACCCCACACAGTCATCAGAGGAATCACATCTCTCCTATGATGTGGTGACCGGAACTGTAAGCAATGATCATGCTGCTGTCTGACTACAGCTTCAGCAAGGCCTCGAGCCATACACAAAATGCTGCAGGAACTCAGCAGGTCAGGGCAAAATCTGTTGTGAAAGCTGTTTATATTTTTCTATGTGGCCGTGATGCTGCTAAAAGTAAACTTCCTGTTGCATCTGTGCTTACATGGACAGAACTGTGCAAAAGTCTTAGGCTTATCTAAAAAAATATTCTGTTGAGCGAAGATGCTTTCAAAGGTAAGGAAGTGAGAAGTGTCTAAATATCAAAAAAGTTACTGCAAGGAATAGTAAACAGTAAAAAGCAAAATCAAATCAATATTTGTTGCGACCACCCTGTTCCTTTAAAAATGCATCAATTGGCTTAGGTACACTGTCGTGCAGTTTTATAAGAAAATTGGCTGGTAAGTTGTTCCAAGCATCTTGGGGAATTTGCCACAGTTCTTCTGCAGACTTCTGCTGTCTCACTTGCTTCCGTCTCTCCAGGTAATTCCCAAACAGCCCTGGTGTTGTTGAGATCAGGTTTAGAGGCAAGGAACAGGCCAATTCCGCTCACTACTCCACGACATTTGCTCCGATCCTTGCTGCACCGAGGCTGTGGGCCTGCTCCGGGCTTCATGTCAATGACCCTTTTTTATTCTGAATGCTGTTTGCTTGCTTTTATTGGTTGCACAATTTGTCTTTCTCTTTCTCTGTACATTGGGTGTTTCTTGGAATTATTTTAATGGGTTCTTTTAGGTTTCCTGTTCTGTAGTTGCTAGTAAGGAGATGACTCTCAAGATTGTATAATGTATACATACTTTCATAACAAATGTACTTTAAACTGTAGAGGCCATACCATCTGAAACCATGTGGAAAATTTAGGGTGCCTAAGACTTTTGCACAGTACTCGACTTGTGCATATGAGATAACCTCACCTTCAGTCTTTGGATGCTGTCCCAACCAGTAGCTCCCATATCATAGGAACATAGAATGAATAAAGAGATCATTAGTACAGATTTGAGGATGTCTGAGCCTTAAGCCTGCTCCTATTTCTTACATTCTTATGGATTTAAGACACAGTTAAAACCAGCGTAATGGAAGAATATTAAGGATGATATTCAGAGACATTAGGAAGGCTGCCAATTAATTCCAGTTCTAGGTCTCAAACTATTACTAGCATATGTAGAAAAGTGCAAGACTATAAATTTTATATGGCTGCTTGCCCTAGTAAGTGGTTCTGAGTAATAAATGCCTAGAAAGGGATAGACTGTTCCTGTCACCCAGGCATAACCATTTGATGTCGTCCCTCACGAAACTAGGTGGGACCACCACAGGAAACCTCACCGGAATGTACACCACTTACTCCCTCCATTAGACAATCATGTAGGAGTGGTACACAGGAAGGAACATGAATACACGAATGCAATTAACGCAGGGAGGCAGCCCAATAACACAGCCCGCTAAACAATAAAAGTTTATATCGGTTAGAAGTGTGTGCTGAGCATGCTATAAAACTAACAACCATTCTCTTCTTTATTAACTCCAAAAGAAACGCTTAAAAATTGTGCTATAAAAATTTCCACAAGAAGATAGCAGACAAAATAATGTTAGAAATACTTAAAACAATCTGACTTTGGTCTTTTGCATTGCTCGGAGTGCCCATATTGTCCTCAAGGGACCAATCTGAAATGAATGTTTCTTCCTGAAACTTAGCTTCTTCCTGCTTCTCTTTTGCAAGCATTCAAACATCTCATTGAATTGACATATTGTTCAGCATTCCATATTGCAACTTTGCCTCAAGTCATATTGCACAGAACAGGCTCTCTCCCCCTCCGTCCACAAGTACCCAATATTGCTAATGCACACAAAATGCTAGAGGAAATCAGCAGGTCAGGGGCATCAACGGAAAGTAATAAAGAGCCTGAGTTCCTCCAGGGTCTTAGAATTAGAGTCATAGAAAAGTGCAGCACAGAAACAGGCCCTTCAGCCCATCTAGTCCATGCTGAACTGCCATTGGCCTGCACCAGAACCATAACCCTCCATACATCAATGTACCTATACAAACTTCTCTTAAACGTTGAAATCGAGCTCACATGGACCACTTGTGCTAGCAGCTCACTCCACACTTTCACAACCTTCTGAGAGAAGAAGTTTCCCCTTGTGTTCCCCTTAAACTTTTCACCTTTCAGCTTTAACCCTTGACCTTTCATTGTAGTCCCACCCAACCTCAATGGAAAAAGCCTGCTTGCATTTACCCTATCTATAGCCCTCATAATTTTCTATACCTGTATCAAATCTCCCCTCAATATTCTATGTTCCAAGGAAAAGGGTCCAAATCTATTCAATCTTTACTTATAACTCAGGTCCTCCAGTCCCGGCAACGTCCTTGTAATATTTTTCTGTATCCCTTCAACCTTTCCCGTAGGTATGTGACCAAAACCCCACACAATACTACAAATTATGCCACACAGAAGTTTTAAATGACTTCAACATAACATCCTATCTCCTGTACTCTATACTTTCATTTATGAAGGCCAATGTGCCAAAAGCTTTCTTTGTGGCCATATCTACCCATTACACCGTTTTCAATGTGTATCAGCTACTGCAGTTTACAGAATCCCAGGATTTGTGCTTATGCCATTCTGAATCATATGTGCGTACCTTCATGAAACTCATCTGAACAGATTCATGGAACTTGTCACAACTAGATTTGAAGCAAATTTTGTTGGAACCCAAACACACTTTCCAATGGTTGGGAATTCTTAGTTATGTCAAACTACACTCTATGGCCACTTTAGAAGGTAAACCTGTACACCTGCTCACTAATGCAAATATATAATCAGCCAATCATGTCACAGCAACTCAATGCATAAATGCATGCAGACGTATGCCCACAGAACCGTAAGACATAGGAGCAGATTAGATTATTCAGCTCATCGACTCCATTCCGCCAGTTGCTCATGAATGATCCATTTCCCTCTCAACCCCAATCTTCTGCCCTCTCCCCATAACCTTTCACATCCTGACAAATCAAGAAGCTATCAACCTTGACATGGTCCAGAGGTTCAGTTGTTGTTGAGACCAAACAGAATATTAGGGAATAAAGATGATCTAAGTGACTTTGACCATAGCATTACTGGAGGTGCTGGGTGGGGTGATTTCAGTATCTCAGAAACTGCTGATCTCCTCGGATTTTCACACTCATTTACAGAGATTGGTGAGGTAAACACCCAGTGAATGGTAGTTCTTTGGGTGAAAATGCCTTGTTAATGAGAGAGCTCAGTAGGCAATGGCCAGACAGGTTCAAGCTGACAAGAAGGCGACAGTAAATCAAATAAACACAACAGTGGTGTGCAGAAGAGCATCTCTGAATGCACAGCACATCAAACCTTGAAGTGGATGGGCTACAGCAGCAGAAGACCATGAACATACACTCAGTAGCCACTTTATAAGGTAGAGGAGATACCAAATAATGTGGCCGCTGAGTATAATTGCTAACTTTTATTTTGGCTGGTCATTATAGATTTAAATAATTTATTGGTTGGTTTTTGGAATGCTGGCCATCATCAATCAGGCACTGAGTATAGAAATTAGGATATATATTGTTGTTGGGCAAGAGGTTGTGAGATTGCATGAGGAATATTTTGTTCATTTTCACTTATCCTGCTAAAGGAAAGATACTATTTGACAGCGAGTTTGGAGTATTGTGTGCAGTCCTGATCAGCTATCTACAGGAAATATATGAATAAGTCTGAAAACACAGTGAAAGTTTATAAGAATGTTGCCAGGATGTAAGGACCTGAGTTTTAGGAAAGTTTGAAAAGGTTGAATTGATTAGGACTTTATTCTGTGGAACATTGAGGAATGACAGGAGATTTGATAGAAGTATGAAAAATATTGAGGGAGCAAGATAGGATTAATGCAAACAGGCTTTGAACCTAGAACTAGTTGGGTAAACATTAATTTTTTTAATGACTGCAGATCATGATCTCTCTTTAGGTGTTTTGGTATTGCTAAGTGTGTGGTGCATGCTGATGCATTTTTGCAGGGTGGGGGGAGGGTGGAGATTGACATGTTGATGCTTCACTGCTGCTGGCATGATGTTGGGCTTTGGGGTTCTAATGATTTTTTGGGGTTCTTCTGCTTTCGTGGATGTCTGCGAAGAACAGGTATTTCAGGTTGCATATTGTATACATTCTCTGAATTAATTAATGGGACCACTTGAACTATTTGAAGTGGTTATAAGTTAAGTGTGAAAGTGTGAAATATTTAAGGGGAACCTGAGACAGAAATTCTGCACTCTGAGCCTGGTTTGAGTATGGAATGAGCTGCTAGAGGAAGTGATGGATGTGGGTTCAATTTCAACATTTGCAAGAAGTTTGGATAAGTACATGGATGGGAGCGGTACAAGCAACACGCACAACACGCTGGAGGAACTCAGCAGATCGGGCAGCATCCGTGGAAATGAACAGTCAATGTTTCGGCCCAAGAGGCACATATGGCTATTGTCCAGATGTATGTCAATGGGACTGACATAAAAACAGTTTGGCATGGACTAGATGGACTGAAGGGACTGCTTTTGTGCTGTAGTGCTCTATCACTATAAGCTGGAAGATGTCAGGAACTTGGTGGAATGGGTTGAAGAGAGAAGTTCAGAAGTTTGTGACTTTATTCATTGGAGCAACAGGAGAATGAGGTTTATCGAGTTGAATCATAAGTTGAATAGATTGGGTGAATGTGTGCAGCACTTTTCCAATGGTGGGGAATGAAGAATGAGAGGAAACACTGTAGTTTAGGGTGAGAAGAGTGAGATTTAAAGGATTCTAAGGGGCAATTTTTCACCCAGAGGATGGTCTGTATATGGACTGACCTGCCAAAAGAGATGGCTGAGGCAGGTGTATTGACAACATTTAAAAGGCCAGCTTATGTGCTAAATGGCTGCAATAACTCTATCTATTCTATATACATGAGGGAAACTTGACACCACTAGTGGCTAGCAGGCTTTTAATTCATCATCAGCATTATGTGCCATTACCTATGGCATGGGTGATCATGGTCTTTGACCGTGATTGTTCACTGGATTCCAGTGTCTGATTGAATGCTTTGGGGAAGTAACAAAATACAATTGATGAAGGTGGAGCAGTGGATGTAGTGTATATGGGTTTCAGTAAGGCACTTGATAATGTTCCCCATGCAAGACTCCTTCAGAAAGTAAGGAGGCATGGGATCCGAGGAAACCTTGAATTGTGGTTCCAGAGTTGGCTTGCCAGCAGAAGAAAAAGGTTGTTGTAGATGGTTCACATTCTGCATGGAGGTCAATATACTCTCCAACACACATCAGTAGAAATTTTTGACAGTTTTAGATGTCATGCCAAATCTTTGCTTACTTCACAATTGCACTTAAGTGCTGGGCCCAAGACAGATCCTCTGAAATGATAACGCCAAAGAATTTAAAGTTGCTGACTCTCTTCACCTCTGATCCTCTGATGAGGACTGGCTCCTGGACTTCTGGTTTCCTACCCCCTTTGATTCAAGAGCCTGATTTCTGAGAGGTAGGCTGTTCCTGAACCTGGTGGTGTGAGTCCGGAGGCTCTCGTACTTTCTCCAGAATTCTTCCAGCTTTTCAAACCACATTTGGGAACTTCAATGAGGCTTGTTTGGAGAAACCTCTGCCCGTTTACCATCAGCGTACAACATGCAGCACCATGGGTCCCAACAAACTGAACTACTACTATTCTACAATAAGAAGTGCCTACCGTTCCATGCCCAGACAAAATTTCAGGAAATCTGATCGCTTTTCTGTCCTTCTCCTACCTGCATATAGGCTGAGGCTAAAGTTCCAGAGATAAGGACAACAAAGCAATGTCTGCGGAGTCAGAAGAGTGGCTACAGGATGCTCCAAGTTGGTGGAATGGACCGTCTTCAAGAGCTCATCTGTGGATCTGAGCAAACACACCACAGTTGTCACAGACTTTTTCAAAATAGTTATAGACGAGTGCGTCCCCACAAAATCATTCAGAGGGTTCCCCAACAAGAAGCTCTCAATGAACCATGAGATCTGCGATCTGCTAAGGGCCAGGTCTGTGGCATTCAGGTCTGGTGACTACGTAAAATACAAGAGGTCGAGGTACAATCTCTGGAAAACCATTTCACAGGCGAAGTTGCAATTCTGAACTAAATTTGAATCACTGGAGGATGCTCAACAGCTGTGGGAGGACTTGAGTGCCATCACCTCCTACAAAGCAAAAGCTAGCAACATACAATAGGTGACAAAAAGGCTTTGCTTCCAGATGAGCTCAGTGCATTCTATGCTCACTTTGACAATTAAGTCAAGGATAAATCTTCATGAACACACAGATCCCGATGACCCTGTGATTTAAGTCTCATGTGAGAGCATTCTTCAAGAGGGTGAACCCACAGAAAACATCTGGCTCAGATGGGAGACCTGGCTGAGTATGAAAGACCTGTGCTGATTAACCTTTCTCTTCAACAACCTGAGGTACCCACCTGCTTCAAGCAGGATTCAGTTATGCCTGTGCCGAAGAAGAACGTGGTAACCTTCCCTCAACTGCCTCAATGATTATTGTCTCATAGCACTTACATCCACCGCGAAGAAATGTTTTGAGAGGTTGGTAATGAAAAATATCAATTTCTGCCTGAGCAGTGGCTTGGATCTGCTCCAATTTGCCCACCAGCACAAAAGATCAACAACAAATGCCATGTCATTGGCTCCTCACTCAACCCTGGAACATCAGAACAGCAAAGGTTCATATATCAGGGTGCACTTTATCAACTGCAGCTTAGCATTCGGTGCTATCATCCCCTGAAATCTGATCAAGAAGATTCAAGACCTTGGCCTCAATACCTCCTTGTGCAATTGGATCCTGGATTTCCTCACTTGTAGACCCCAGTAAATTCAGATCAGCAATAACATCTCCTCCATAATCTCCATCACAGAAGCATCACAGGGTTATGTGCTTAGCCCCCTGCTCTACTCACTTTACACAGTTGACTGTGAGACTGTAACAGCTCCAATGCCATATTCAAGTTTGTTGATGACACCACTCTCACAGGCCGAATCAAAGGTGGTGCTGAATCAACATGTAGGAGGAAGATTGAAAAATTGGCTGACATCTTACTCAATGTCAGCAAGATCTAGGAACTGTTTGTTGACTTTGGGAGTGGGAAACCAGAAGTCCAGGAGCCAGTCCTCATCAGAGGATCAAAGGTGAAGAGAGTCAGCAACTTTAAATTCTTTGGCGTTATCATTTCAGAGGATCTGCCTTGGGTCCAGCACTTAAATGCAATTGTGAAGTAAGCAAAGATTTGGCATGACATCTAAAACTGTCAAAAATTTCTACTGATGTGTGTTGGAGAGTATATTGACTGGCTGTATCACGACCTGGTATGAAAACACCAGGGCTCTTGAATGGAAAATCCTACAAAATGTAATGGATATAGCCCAGTCCATCACAGGTAAAGCACTCCGCAACATTAGGCACATCTACATGGAGTGCAGTCGCAGGAAAGCAGCATCCATCATCATAGACCACCACCACAGAGGCCACACTCTCTTCTCACTGCTGCCATCAGGAATAAGGTACAGAAGCCTCACCAGGTTCAGGAGCAGTTGTTACCCATAGCCATCAGGCTCCTGAACCAGAGGGAATAACTTCATTCAGCTTCACTTGCCCATCACTGAACTGTTCCCACAACCTAACCCCAACCCTAATATATGGACTCACTTTCAAGGACTCTGTATCTTTTATTCTTGATATGTATTTGCACAGTTTGTTGTCTTTTGCACACTGGTTGTTTGTCAGTCCTATTGGGTTTTTCTCTGATTCTATTATGCTTCTTGAATTATTGAGCATGCCCATAAGAAAACAAAACTCAGAGTTGGATGTGGTGACATATATATTTACTTTGATAATAAATTTGCATCGAACTTTGACCTATGCTGATGATACCATCATAATGTGCCTCGTCTCAATGACGAGTACAGGAAGGAGGTAGGGAGCTTAGTGACATGGTGTCATGAGAACAACTTTTCCCTCACTGTCAGCAAAACAGAAACAAAAGCTGGTCATTGATTTGAGGAGGGGAGATAGTGAACAGGCTCCTGCTTTCATCACGATGCTGAGGTCAAGTGGGTTGAAGGTTTCAAATTCCTAGAAGCAAAGATCACAGTACTGGTCCAACCACCCTAAAGCTGCAGCCCAGACAGCTCACCAGTGCCTCGACATGAGCAGGAAGTTATAAATGTTGGTATGTTCCCTGCTACCAGGACGAAAGGGTCTAACGTCTGAGTTACAGGGAGACATGGGATAGGGTTGGACTTTATTCCTTGAAAAGTAATTGATTGAAGGGTGACCATACAGAAGTACTTAAAATCATGACGGACATAGATAGGATGAACAGCACATTGTCTTTTTGAGGGAAGGGCAACTAAAAACTTGAAAGCGTAGGTTTCAGCTGAGACGGAAAATATTTAAAAGGGACAGAGAAATGGCAGATGGAGTTTAACCCAGATAATTGTGAGGTGTTGGTAGGGCAAATGCAAGGGAACAGTACGCTGTTAAACACAAGATCTTTAACAGCGTCGCTGAGCAAAGAGATCTTGGGGTCAAAGTTCATAGCTGTTTGAAAGTGGCTGCACAGGTCAATAAGGAAGTTAAGAAGGCTTATGGAATGCTTGCTTTTATCAGTCAAGGCACTGAGTTCAAAAGTCAAGTGGTTATGCTGCAACTTTATAAAACTCTGGATAAGCCATATCTGGAGTATTGAATACAGTTCTGACGGTCCCATTACAGGACGGACATTGAGGCTTTGGAAACGATACAGAAGAGGTTTACCAGGATCCTGTCTGGTTTAAAGGGCCTGAGACACTGGATAAACTTGAGTTTTTTTCTCTGGAGCTGCAGAGGCTGAGGGGAGAACTGATAGAGGTTTACTAGATGATGAGAGGCATAGATAGAGTAGACAGAGTATCTGTTTCCCAGAGTTGAAATATCTAATACCAGAGAGTATGCATTGAAGCTGAGGGGGTAGTTTCCAGGGGAATATGAGGAATATGTTTTTTACTCAGAGAGTAGTGGATGTTTGGAATGTGCTGTCTGGTATGGTGACAGAGGCAAAAACTTTAGAGGCTTTTAGAGACATTTAGATATGCACATGGATGTGAAGAAGATGGAGGGATTAGTGGTTAGTTGTTACTGATTTGCTTTTTAGCTGGTTTGGCCTAACATAGTGGGCCGAAGGGTTTGTTCCTGTGCTGTACTGTTCTACGTTCTATGGGACACGAGGGGCAACTTCTTCACACAGGGTTTGGAGCAAACGTGGAACAAGCTGCCACAGGAAATGGTTGAGGCAGGTACAATGTTTAAAAGAATTTTGAAGGATATTGGCCAAATGTGGGGAAATGGCACTAGCCTGGTGAGCACCGTGGGCAAGTTGGACTAAGAGGCCTATCTGCATTCTTTATGGGTCAATGAGCTAGTATTCATTACAGCATCAGAGGTGAAGAGGGCCAGTGACTAAATTCCTTGGTGATATCATATCAGAAGATATGTTCTGGAACCCACACGTAAGCAGTATCTCAAAGAAGGCACGACAGTGCCTCTGCTTTCTCAGAAGCTTGCACAGATTTGGGATGTCATTTAAAACACTGACAGATGTCTACAGATGAGCGATGGAGGCTATATTGACTGGTTGCATTGCAGCCTACTATGGAATCACCAGTACCCTTGAATGGAAATATCTACACAAAGTGGTGATTACAGCACAGTCCATCACAGGCAAAGCTCTCCTACATTGAGCCCACCTACAAGAGCACTGCCACAGGAAAGCAGTATCCATCATCAAAGACGCCCACCTGCCAGGCCATGCTCTCCTTTTGCTGCTGCATCAGGCAGGAGGTACATGAGCCTTGTGTCCTACACCATCCCGTCCAAGAGCAGATGCTACCCTTCAACCATCAGTCTGCTGAACCACCATGGTTATCTTCATTCACCTCAACATTCAACTAATTCCAGAGCCTATAGATTCACTTTTGAGGACTCTACAATGCATGTTCTCAGTATTATTTTTTTGTGTGTTTACTTATACAGTTTGTCTTCTTCTGCACATTGCTTGGCAGTCTTTGTGTGTAGTTTTTCTCTGATGTTATTGTACTTCCTTGTTTTACTGAGAATGCCTGCAAGAAAGCAAATCTTGGGTAGTATAAGATGATGAGAGGCATTGATAATGTGGATAGCCAGAGGCTTTTTTCCTGGGCTGAAATGGGTAACACAAGGAGGTTGGAAGTAGGTACAAGGGGGATGTCAGAGGTGTGTGCATGGAATGTACTGCCAGCGAAGGTGGTAGAGATGGATACAATAGAGTCTTTTAAAGAGCTCTTAGATAGGTACAGTACATGGAACTTCAAAAGATAGAGGGCTGTGTGGTAGGGAAATTCTAGGCAGTTTCTAGAGCAGGTTACATGGTAGGCATAACATTGTGGGCCGAAGGGCCTGTAAAGTGTTGCAAATTTCTAAGTTTCTGTTTCTTTGTTTAGTATTTGGTGACATATACATACATACTTTGATAATAAATTTATTTTACATTGAACTTTATATCTGTATGATCTTATGCCTCTATAACTACACTCAAAACATAAGAACAAATATAAAGTAACTGAGGTAAGATATTCTGCCTACTGTCTTGCCCTCCTTTATCCACTATGAGTCTTGTGAAGCTCAGTAATCTCATTCAGGCAGCCTAAAGGTCAGCTTTATTTATCACACGTATATCAAAACATTGAAACGTACTGTGAAATGCACAGTTTGCATAATCGGGGTCAGTCCGCAAGCGTCAGAGCTAACTTAGCATCCCCACAGCACACTAACTGTGCATTGTTTGAATGTGGTTCTGAGCACATCGTCTCAGGGAAAATGTATAAATTTCTTACGGACAGCGAGCAGCAGGATTCGAACCCCTATTCGTGGTTGCTGTCACTGTAAAGCAATTGAGCTAACTGCTGGGTTACAGTGCTTCCTTCATTAAACTCTTGGTTGAAGCTGGTTATGTGTGATTCACAATCCCACCCTGCCCTACAGGGAGTTGCACTCTTGTTGAAATTTCCATTGTCCACTCATGAATTGTCCTGATTTTAAAGCAACACATATTTCCAGGGTTGCCTGCAAAGATTAGCTCAGCAAAACAAAATCTCAGCGTAGGTGTCAAAAATGAAACATTAGGAAGCCAAATTACTCAGCAAGTTGATGAGATCTCCTGCCAGGTAGGAAACGTGCTTTCAAATTTCTGTCTCATTAGTTTTTCAATTATTGATGTGAGTGATTGTGGCTGAACCACTCCACCCAGCCCTTCCCCTTTCTGGGTCCTTAACTTCTAACCTTCTCAAAATCTTTGTAACACAAATTTGACAGACTTAACATTTCAAAGCTATCTTGGACAGTATATTGTTAACATGAACACCCAACTCAGTGCAGAAAGCCCTAATCTTAAACAATTATCACAGGTGTTAATAATCTTAAACAAACTTGTGAAAACTGTCACAGGTAGCCCTAATCCTGAATAGCTACAGTTCACCTTAATATATTAGCTCTTCAAGTCAATGTTAGGAACTGATAACATTGTGGCCAAGTGTGCAGACGATGCCACGATATGTGGATAGTGTCACAAAGGCAGTGAGTCTGCAGAGGGACTTGGATAGGTTGGAAGAATGGACAAAGAAATGGCAGTTAGAATATAACATAGGGAATGTGACCTTATGCACTTTGGGTACAAAGAGTAAAAGTGAATAGACTATTTTCAAAGTGGGGAGAAAATTCAGAAATCGGAGTTGCAAAAGGACTTGTAAATCCAAGATCAGGATTCCCTAAAGGTTAACTTGCAGACTGAATTGGTAAAGAAGGCAAATGCAATGATATTCATTTCAAGAGGACTACAATACAAAAGAAAAGATACATTGCTGAGGCATTGGTCAGACTGCATTTGGAATACTGAGAAATTTTGGACCGGTACTTATGGAAGGATGTGTTCATCACTCTCTGCGTAAAGTGCTCTCCTCTGACATCCGCCCAATAGCTTTCCTCCAATCGCCTTAAAATTATAAACACGCGAAAGTCTGCAGATACTGGAAATCCAGAGCAACACACACAAAATGCTGGAAAAACTCAGCAGGTCAGGCAGCATCGATGGAAATGAACAGATATTCACCGTTTCAGGCCAAGTCCTGAGGAACAGTCTCCGCCTGAAACGTTGACTATTTATTCATTTTCACAGATGATGCCTGAGCCACTGAGGTCCTCTAGCATATTGCATTTGTTACCTTAAAATTATGCTTCCTGGAATGAGCCAAGGGCGGTGGGATGGAGATATGTCTTTACAAAAGGAGGTGTAAGGCGCTCTTTCCTTCCACTGGCCTGCAGGTCACCTTCGGGCAAGGGGTAGCACCTGCTTAGCACCACGGTCAGGGTCACATGAAACCATGGGAGTAGGTGGATGGTCGTATGAGCTGCCGGTGCGTATCATAAATCTGGTTACCTGACCACAGACACTAGGCAGACAATAGCTGGTGTCACCTGTCTTGTAAAGACACTGCCCACAAGAAAGCAATGGCAAACCACTTATGTAGAAATATTTGCCAAGAACATGATGGCCTATGTCATATGACACAGCACATAATGATGGTACGAGTCATACCCGCCCTGGGAAAAAGTCTCTGGCTTTCCACTCCATCTATGCCTCTTATCATCTTGTACACCTCTATCACAATGTATGGGGTGACCTGGATGTCTATGAGATCGATTTCCCCTCTCACTTAATTGATCTCGACCTATAACATCCATCTAAACCTGCAGGAGTTTTACCACTTATTCAGAGTCTGCCCTGCTTCGGTTTTGAATGATTTAAGACTTAATCGCATACAGGTGCTTCCCTCTTCGTATTTTTCAGTACACCATTATCAACAGTCGGTTCTCTGTCAGACAGGCCCAAGCTAATTACAAATACAGTGTAACTCACTCGCCCTCCTCTACCAACCCACTAAGTGCACAGAAAGAGCATATAAACTTGAGAGATGCATTAATTCCTACTGACTGAGGTCATGAAAAGAAAATATTGGCAAAAGAGATTTATAAGGCAGTTAATCTGTTTAATTTTAGGCATTTCCTCCTGGATTCAAGTTTCAATTACTGTGCCCCTCTAGTCAGTTGACTTATTGCAGTGAAGTCCCCTGGCTCTCCCCATCTCCCTAACTTACTGGCACCTGATAATATCCCGTAGATTAACTAAAAGGCTCATGATAACTTGTAAAACATCAAGGAGGCTTCCATATTTACTTATTCATATGTGGTGAATGCCACTGGAAAAGACAGCGTTCATTACACATCCTATATGGAGTAGCAATACCTCATATTCCACCAGGGTAGCATCCTACCTGATGGCATGAAACTTGATTTCTCCAACTTCTGGTAATCACTTCTCTGGCTCTCCTTCACTCTTCTTCTATTCCCCATTCTGGTTACCCTCTCACAAAATTCTCTTCTCTTCACCTGCCCATCACTTCCCTCTGATGCCCCTCCTCCTTCCCTTTCTCCCATGACCCAGTCTGCTCTCCTCTCAGGATCCTCCTTCTTCAGCCCTTTACTTTTTCCAGCTATCACCTCCTAGCTTCTTACTTCATACACCACCACCCCCCGCCCCTCCCCACCGCTACTACGTGCTTATTCTGGCTTTTTCTGCCTTCCTTTCCAGTCCTGATGAAGGACTTCGGCCTGTAGCATTGACTGTTTATTCGCTATAGCTGCTAACTGAATTACTGAGTTCCTGCAGCACTTTATGTGTGTTAAAAGAACATTGTCAGCACTAGAGGAGTGGGGTTCTAAGGAGAGGATGAGTGATGGTGGTATCCGTTAGTCTCGCGAGACCATGGATCTGTGCCTTGAATGGTTTCCAAGGCGCAGGCCTGAGCAAGGTCGTATGGAAGACCAGCAGTTGCCCATGCAGCAAGTCTCCCCTCTCCATGCCACCGATGTTGTCCAAGGGAAGGGCAAGTGCCGATACAGCTTGGCACCGGTGTCATTGCAGGAGTTGCCAGAACGAGGTTGAAAGCAACGTCGGACAGCCTTAGGGACTCCAGCTCCGGATTTGTCCTCAGGGTTTACTCCCGAAGCCTTTCCCATAACTGGATATCGCCTCAAGGCACCGGAGGTTTGAAATCCGAGTTTTCCCTCTCTCAGATGGACTGCCTTCCCAGGCTGACAAGCTCCATCTACCCAAAGCACTGGTTTTTAAGGTGCCAGGACCTGCCTTCGCCCCTTCTCCTGTCAGTAGAAACAGTTCCACCGGGCTTAGAGGCTGAGCCACATGAGAAGGCCAGGAGTTGGACTTGGTTGTCAGAGGCTATTTGAGGCACATGCCATGAGGAGCGCTTTTAGGTAGTGGGAGAGGATGAGTAGGCAAGGACTTTATTTCTTGGACTGTAGGAAATAGGTGGATGACAGTTTAAAGTCATGGGGTTATAGGTAGGATAAAAGCAGAGTCTTTTATGCTGGTCAGGATAGTAGTGTAGTGGTTAGCACAGTACTGGCAACCTGGGCTCAATTCCCACCACTGCCCGTAATAAGTCTGTACATTCTCCCCACGACTTTGTGGGATGCCTCTGGGTGCTCCAGTTTCCTCCCGATTCCAAATGTGTACTACTTGTTTGGTTAATTTCATTATTGTAAATGATTAGACTTGGGTTAAATCGGGGCTGGAGGGCTTATTTCGCACTGTATCTCAATAAATAAATTAAATGTAGTAGAGTGGATAGGGGAGAACCAGTGGATGTGGTATATTTAGATTTTCAAAAGGCTTTTGACAAGGTCCCACTCAGGAGATTATTGTGCAAAAAAAGCACACGGTATTGGGGGTATGGCATTGATGTGGATAGAGAATTGGTTGGCAGACAGGAAGCAAAGAGTGGGAGTAAACGGGACCTTTTCGGAATGGCAAGCAGTGACTAGTGGGGTACCGCAAGGCTCAGTGCTGGGACCCCAGTTGTTTACAATATATATTAATGATTTAGACGAGGGAATTAAATGCAGCACCTCCAAGTTTGCGGATGACATGAAGCTGGGCAGCGGTGTTAGCTGTGAGGAGGATGCTAAGAGGATGCAGGGTAACTTGGATAGGTTAGGTGAGTGGGCAAATTCATGGCAGATGCAGTTTAATGTGGATAAATGTGAGGTTATCCACTTTGGTTGCAAGAACAGGAAAACAGATTATTATCTGAACGGTGGCCGATTAGGAAAAGGGGAGATGCAACGAGACCTGGGTGTCATTGTACACCAGTCATTGAAGGTGGGCACGCAGGTACAGCAGGCAGTGAAAAAGGCAAATGGTATGTTGGCATTCATAGCAAAAGGATTTGAGTACAGCAGCAGGGAGGTTCTACTGCAGTTGTACAAGGCCTTGGTGAGACCGCACCTAGAATATTGTGTGCAGTTTTGGTCCCCTAATCTGAGGAGAGATATTCTTGCCATAGAGGGAGTACAGAGAAGGTTCACCAGATTGATTCCTGGGATGGCAGGACTTTCATATGAAGAAAGACTGGATCGACTAGGCTTATACTCACTGGAATTTAGAATATTGAGGAGGGATCTTATTGAAACGTATAAAATTCTAAAGAGATTGGACAGGCTAGATGCAGGAAGATTGTTTCCGATGTTGGGGAAGTCCAGAACGAGGGATCACAGTATAAGGATAAAGGGGAAGCCTTTTAGGACCGAGATGAGGAAAAAAATTCTTCACACAGAGAGTGGTGAAACTGTGGAATTCTCTGCCACAGGAAACAGTTGAGGCCGGTTCATTGGCTATATTTAAGAGGAAGTTAGATATGGCCCTTGTGGCTAAAAGGATCAGGGGGTATAGAGAGAAAGCAGGTACAGGGTTCTGAGTTGGATGATCAGCCATGATCATACTGAACGGCGGTGCAGGCTCGAAGGGCCAAATGGCATATTCCTGCACCTATTTTCTATGTTTCTATGTTTAAATGTAATTTAAAATTATATAGGTTTAAGGTGAGACGTCAAATACTTAAAACGGACCTGAAGGGCAATTTCTTCATGCGGGGTGGGGGGAGGGGGTGTATATTGAAGTGCCAAAGGAAGTGGTTGAGGCTGGTGTAATAGCAACATTTAAAATATGTTTGCATGAAAAGATTGATGGGAGGAGTTTAAAGGGATATGGGCCATCACAGGTAAATGGGACCAGCTTGTTAGGAACCATGGCCAACATGTCTGAGTTGGGCTGAAGTATGTGTTTCCATAAAGACACATGCAAAATGCTAGAGGAACTCAGCGGGTTAGGCAGTATCTATGAAGAGGAATAAATAGTTAATGTTTCAAGCTGAGACCCTTCATCAGGTCTGAAAAGGAAAGCGACAGAACCAAGAGTACGAAGGTGGGAGGAGGAGTGGAGCCAGGGGAGGGGGAGGGCGAGTAGGTGAAAGAGGAGGATTAGAGTGAGAACCTGGGAGGTGAGGAATGGAAGAGGTAAAGGAACTGAAGTAGAAGAAATCTGATAGGAGAGGACAGTGGACGATGGGAGAAAGGGGAGGAAGAGGGGCATCAGAAGGAGATGATGGCTTGTCAGGTATTGATGGTGACCTTTTTCCTTTGGTCAACATGGACCATTAAGTTCAAGGTGCCTTACAGAACAAAAAAAACATTCCTTATGTCCCTAAGTTCTTTGAAAGCTCTGTACCTCTCCGGTGAAGTTTCTTCTGATGCTAATTGTCAAGTATATCAAACTGAATTAACCTAACTTGCCATGGTGAAACAAGAACTGAAAGGATGCCCTGTGCCATTACAGTGTGTTTTCAATCATGGAATGTGTCATCATTAACCTCAACCCTCCGACCCAATGCTTTTGAGCAGTGCTTCCCTTCGTCAGCACAATAACTCATTTAATTCTTAACTTAGTGGCCTGCTTTATTTAAAATATGTAAGAGCATGTGAAACTGCTGGAGGCAAAACATGCCTGCCAAAACAGAACTACACCTCAACTGTAGACCTATTTACTGTACTACCTACTACATCGCTGGCGCTTAGGGCAGCAATGAACGTCCTCCCCCTCTGGCGGTGTTCAGGGTTTCCTTTGTTCTGTCAGTAGCAATTTCAGTTTTGCACCACCGACAGCCATGCAAGTCCTGGGTGGAGATTCAAGAATTCCGTCACACTCAGATGTAGCTGGTTTCTTCATTGCTGCTTCTGTAATAATTTTGTTTCACCAGTCAGGGCTGTTAGCCCTGAGCTGAGCCCCCGAACCTGCAGGACCACTCAGTCTGGTGCCCTCTGCCCTGTTTAGCAAGGGTGACCCTACCAAGAATCAAAGCATAAAGCCCTGACTCCAGCCAGTATGGCTCTCTGGATCATTGAGGCATGCAAGCCTCCAAACCACAGCAACGTTGTGGTCCTCTTGGAGGTGTAGACCTATAGACTCATCATTATTGGCATTTTCCTTAACGTATCTCAATCAAGAAGACAGAAAATCCTTTTAAAAGAAAATAAATTGGATTCTCTGAACCACTAGAGAATCACATTTTATTTGGTCCTCTTAATAATTAATTGATGCGTTCCCTAGTGTATTGGGTTTGCAGGTAGTACCTTCACTTCAAACATGTCAGAGGAGCAGCACAAATAGTCGGAGTGTGACGCTGGATGACACTGATCATGCTGTTTGCTGGGAAATGCTCTCAATCAGCGAGTAATTAGCTCGATAGCTTCTTGACCTTGGTGGCTTCATCAGTCACTGTAATCAGCTCCAATTATTCCCACTGCCCAAATTATCTGTGCTCTCAATTATCATGGGAGCATGCACACAATGGGAGCCATTCAACTCATGTTCCTGAGACATCCCTGCGAATGAAACATTCAATTTGTTCCATTTCTCAGCTCCATTTCATAAAAATCAGAGAAATTTGCACAGCTGGAGGAGATTGGGTCCATCACATTCACTCTGACTAAAACTCAGGTTTATGTCACCTCCACTTCCCAGCCTCATTGAGATAGAGTGCAGAACAGGCCCTTCCAACCCTTCGAGCAAGCCCTTTAGAGGAGACAAGGGGTTCCTCTAGCCTAAGAACAGAACAATTTACAGTGATCTATTATCCTACCAACCAGTATGTCTTTGTACTGTGGGTGGAATCCAGAGCACCTGGAGGAAACCCTTCATAGCCTTGCAGCTAGGAGCTCTTCAGAGATAAAGAGGAGCTTTAATTGCCACCTGCATATAGTGTGATCAGTCAAGTTGAGTATGATGTTCTCCTAAGGTGTCAAGTCAAGTCAACTTTTATTGGCATTTCGACCATAACTGCTGGTACAGTGCATAGTAAAAATGAGACAACGTTTTTCAGGACCATGGTTTACACAACACAGTACAAAAAACTAGACTGAACTACGTAATAAAAAAACACAGAGAAAGCTATACTACAGACCTACACTAGACTGCATAAAATGCACAAAAACAGTGCAGACATTACAATAAATAATAAACAGGACAGTAGGGCAAGGTGTCGGTCCAGGCTTCAGGTATTGAGGAGTCTGATAGCTTGGGGGGAGAAACTGTTATATAGTCTGGTCGTAAGAGCCCAAATGCTTCAGAGCCTTTTCCCAGAGAGTAGGAGGGAGAAGAGATTGTATGAGGGGTGCATGGGGTCCTTCATAATGCTGTTTCCTTTGAGGATGCAGCGTGTAATGTAAATGTCCGTGATAGCGGGAAGAAAGACCCCGATGATCTTCTCAGCTGACCTCACTATCCGCTGCAGGGTCTTGCAATCCGAGATGGTGCAATTTCCGAACCAGGCAGTGATGCAGTTGCTCGGGATGCTCTCAATACAGCCCCTGTAGAATGTGATGAGGATGGAGGGTGAGAGATGGACTTCCCTCAGCCTTCGCAAAAAAGTAGAGACGCTGCTGGGCTTTCTTTGCTATGGAGCTGGTGTTGAGGGACCAGGTGAGATTCTCCGTCAGGTGAACACCAAGAAATTTGGTGCTCTTTACAATCTCTACCGAGGAGCCGTCGATGTTCAGCGGGGAGTGGTCGCTCCATGCCCGCCTGAAGTTGTCTATTTGTGGGTCCGCAGGTGGCTGTAGAGGTTGATCCAGGTTCCTCATATTCTGATGCAGTGCGGGCACGAGTAACTGGCCGCTATTGTTAGTGGTTGGATCTTTTGGTTGTTCAGTCTCGTCTTTCACAACTACTGCTGGTTCTCTGCAGTACAGCAGAAGTAGCACAATTCCCCCTTGAACAGATTTCCTCTCCTTCATTCTTTAGATGTAATGGTGAATTTCTTCAGGCTGATTTCTATGTTATCTTTGAAGCATTTCCTTTACCCACTAGTTCATAAAGGATCTGTTTGGGGTGACATGAGTTAGGCATCCATATGATCTGACTTATCCGTCAGAGTTGGTATTGCAGATGGTGCAGATGCTGTTCATGTTGGGCTCCTCCAGTATGCTGGTGTTAGTGTGTCTGTCCTTCCAGCTGATCATCAAAATCTTTTGTAAGGTTCTTTGGTGGTATTGTTCCAGGGCTTTCAGGTGCTTGCTATAAGTGGTCCATGATTCAGCTCTATTAAGTAATTTAGAAAGGAAGACTGCTCCATCGACCAAAAGTTTTGTTTAGGCCTGTAGGCTGCAGTCTTCGCAGATTTTTTCCATAATCTTTCATAGGCTTCTCTAGCATTGCTCAAGTGGTGGTTGATCTCTGAGTCGATGTCTGCTTTTGAGGAGAGAACGCTGCCAAGGTAGGCAAAGTGGTCTACAGTTTCAAGGGCAATGTCATCAACTGTTGTGGAAGCTGGATAAATGTCTGGTTGGGCAGTGGCTCTTACAGAACCTGTGTCATTTTTATTTTCAAAACAAGATGCAGAACTGTATATGCCTTGGCAAAGGCATTCACGATACATTGCAGTTCTTCAGAGTGTAATGCAATGGTGTTCTCATCTGCATACAGGTGCTCCATGATAGTGGTGATGTTGGATTTGTTCTTGACCTTGAGCCAATTGAGATTGTAAAGCCTATTGTCCGTTCTATACACGATTGAGATTCCCTGTGGAAGGTCTTGACCAATGAGGTGAAGGATTACAGCAATGAAAATGGCAAATAGGGTGGGTAAAATGATACAGCCCTGCTTAACTCCTGTCTTGACAGTGAAGGGTTCTGATTCAGCCCCTCTGTTGCTGAGTACTGTGGCGGACATGCCATCATGCAGTAGCTTCAGTATTCACAAGTACTTGTCAGGACAGTCATGGCTTGGTAGTACACGCTAGTGAGCTTGGCAGTCTACTATATTGGATGTCTTTGTCAAGCCTAAGAAAGCCAAGTACAAGGGTTGCCTTAGTTCATGGCATTTTTCCTGGATGGCACCCCTAGATGGGCTGAAACCACACTGTGAGGGAGTACTTCTTCAGACAGCGGAAGGAATTGGTTGACGGCGATACATCCAAACACTTTCCCTGTTGTTGCCAGGAGGGAAGTACCTCTGTAACTGCCACAATCTGCCTTGTCTCCTTCTTAAAATGGAGGGTCACTATTAGAGCATCTCTGATCTCTGAGGACAGTTATTACATTTCCCAGACCAGCAGGAGCAAGACATTTATGTGGTGCAGGAGTGCTGATCCATCTTCCTTGAGAATCTCTGCTGGAATCCCATCAGGACCAATGGTTTTGTTGCTTTTTAGACTCCTGATGGTATCATAGACCTCTTTCATAATAGAAGTTTCCCTCATAGATCTCTGGAGGATTTGGTTAGTAACCTCTGGTTTAGCACTATTACAGTTAAGAAGTTCTTGAAGGTGCTCTCTCCATTGAAAATTTTCCAATCCATTAGCCCGCTCTTCCCATCCTTTGAGCACAGAGGATTTTATGTGCAGTACCTTGGACCATAGACTGCTTCGGTGACACAGAACAAGCCTCTCATGTCACCAGAGTTTGCCAATCTCTGGATTTCCAGGGCTTTCTCTGTCCACCAAGATTTTTTTAGCTCCCTCACCTTATCCTGGACATTTGCTGAACACTGGAGAAAGATTCTCTTTTGGCCTTGCTGCTGATGTCATTCTGCCAGGCACAAAGGCTTTGTTTTTCTTGGAGATATGGTAAGTTGTTATGTTTCCATGTCATTATCATCAGACCAACCCTGATGTTTTCTTGACTTGTACCCCAGGATGTTGTTGTAGGTATCAAGGATGGTGAATTTAAGCATACTCCAGTGTTCCTTGATATCTTCTGGAAATTCCTGTTGGAGCTTTTCCACAAATGAGGTTTGAAATTGCTTTTGGGTGACAGGATCAAGCACACTCTCAAGTTTCAGCCTTGGCCTGATCTGCTTCTTATGAATCCTCCTCTTTTTCATGTCCCCCAATCTGCGTCTGGTCTTGCTGAAGTAGAGGAGGCTGCACCAGGAACCCCAGATGCAATAGTTGACCCCAGCAGAACTCACAAGTGAAGTGTTGTTTCACCTGGAAGGACTGTTTGGGGCCCTGAATGGTGGTAAGAGATGAGGTGTAGGGACAGGTGTAGCACTTACGCTTACAGGGATAGGTGGATGACGCAGATTGGGGACTGCTTCGTCAAGCACCTCCGCTCCGTCCGCCACAACAGCCAGGATCTCCCGGTTGCCACCCACTTCAACTCTCCTTCACATTCCCATTCGGATATGTCCATACATGGCCTCCTCTACTGCCATGATGAGGCTAAACTCAGGTTGGAGGAGCAACACTTCATATACCGTCTGGGTAGTCTCCAGCCCCTTGGCATGAACATTGAATTCTCCAACTTCCGGTAATTCCCTCCCTCTCCCTTCCCCCATCCCAGTTTCACTCTGCCTTCTCCTCCAGCTGCCTAGCACCTCTCTCATGATTCTGCCTTCTTCTACTACCCATAGTGCTTTCCCCTTATATTCCTCCTTCACCTTTCCTGCCTATCCCCTCCCTGCTTCCCCTCCCCCACCCCTTGATCTTTCCTCTGATTGGTTTTCCACCCTCCTCCCACCTTCTGTATAGGACCCCTGCCCCCTCCTTTTTCAGTCCTGACGAAGGCTCTCGGCCCGAAACGTTGACTGCTCATTTCAACGGATGCTGCCCAACCTGCTGAGTTCATCCAGCTTGTTTATACGTGTTGATTTTGTACTCTCTGTTTACTGAGCGTTATGAGGTCATTCTTACCTTCGGCCATTAGGGTCTATAATGAGTCAGTCTATAGTGATGACCCTCTCCTGTTAGACTGTTTGAGGTAACTTATTATTTTATTCTTTTTTACATCTCTTCTAATATTTGTATATCTGTGCATTTGTAATGCTACTTTGACACTGTAATTTCCTTTGGCATCAATAAAGTATCTAACAAGACGTAAGAGCAGAATTAGGCCATCCGGCCCAGTGAGTCTGCTACACCATTCAACCCTCTCTAGCCCATTCTCCTGCCGTTAGCTTGATTGTCACATATACATCAAAACATACAGTGAAATGTGTCATTTGCCTCAAATCAAATTAGCAAGGAATATGCTGGCCAGCCCACAAGAGTCACCATGCTTCTGACCTCGTTTAGTATGCCCGCAGCTTATTAACCTTATCAGCTTTGGACTGTGGGAGGAAACCGGAGCACCCAGAAGAAACCTACACAGTCGTGGGGAGAACGCTCAAACTCCTCACATGCAGCAGTGGGAATTAAACCTCGATCAATGATTGTTGCCACTGTAATAGAATTATCCAAATAAGGTGGCTACACTACCATGCCACCTACTTGGCCTCCACTGCAAGTCCGTGCCAATGATCTCTACAGATTCACAACACTCTCGCTAAAGAAACTCTGCCTCATCTCAGTTCTAATGGGATATCTTTCAATTCTGAGACTATGCCCTCTGGTTCTAGACCCCCCCCCCCCGCCACACTATTGAAAACCTCCTCTCCACACCCACTCTATCTAGGTCTTTCAATATTCGGTAGGTTTCGGTAGATTTCCTAGATTCGAAAGGCTTCACTAGGCCTTTCAATATCCGATAGATTTACAGAGAAAATGCAGTGCAGGTAGACAAGCGGGGTGCAAGGGACGCAACGAGATAGGTTGGAAGATCAAGAGTTCATACATTAGTGTAAGAGAAATCTGTTCTGAGTCTGATAGTGGGACAGAAGCTGTCCCTGAGTCTGGTGTTCAAGTCTTTGGAGCAGAACATGAACCCACAACCTACAGACTCTGAGAACACTGAATGTGAGGTAATGCACGAAGCTTGCCTGAATGAGCTGACTCTGTGAGGGTTTCAGAGAGCAGTGGTTAATACTCGCTATTGTGTCCTGGGGGAATGAGAGCAGCTGTACAAGGGAGGTCAAAACCGTTTCTTTACGTTACACTTCCACGCCTCACTCAAGAGAAAAATATTTCAGGCCAAAATGAATGCTGCATTGAAGGACATTGGTGAAGAAAAATGAATTCTTGTCAGCGGAGGACACAAAAATAGTTTTGTTATGAACGACACTGAATACAAGTGAAATCTCCAAGTCACTCCGTGCCAGTGGAATCAGCTTCCTTAGGCCTACACTGATATGAGGCAGAGCCTGAGATAACAGGCCCTTTCTTTCTGGTGACTCCTCAATTGTGGCTTTATTCCAACTCTCATTTCTTTTACTTAAGTCAGGGTAGCTGATACATTTTTCTGTATTTTGATTCTTTTGTAATGCTGAACAAAGTGGCATTCCTCATCGCTCTGTAATGTTCTCATTTATGAAGTGCCTTCCCTGTACAGCCTGTCAGCCAGTCCCAGAGAATTATAGTCCATTGTTTTATCAAACCTTTCCGTATTCAGATTCAGATTTAGTTGTTTATCACAGTCTACACTCAGTGGCTATTTTATTGGGTATACCTGTACACCTGCTCGTTAATGCAAGTATTTGATCAGCCAATCATGTGGCAGCAACTCAATGCATAAAAGCATGCAGACATGGTCAATTTGTTCAGTTGTTGTTCAGACTAAATATCAGAATGGAGAAGAAATGTGATCCAAGTGACTTTGACAGTGGAATGATTGTTGGTACTAGACAGGATGGCTTAAGTATCTCAGAAACTGATGATCTCCTCATATTTTCACACACAACAGTCTAGAGTTTACAGGGAAGTACAAAAAAACCTCCAGTGAGCATCAGTTCTGAGGACGAAAATGCCTTGTTAATGAAAGAGATCAGTGGACAATTGCCAACCTTGTTCAAGCTGACAGGAAGGTGTTAGTAACTCAAATATCCACACATTATAACAGTAGTGTGCAGAAGAACATTTCTAAGTACCAATATATTGAATCTTGATGTGGATGGGCTACCGCAGCAGAGAGCATGATCATAGGTACCTGACCACCTGTATTAGGTACAGGAGGTAACTAATCAAGTGGCCACTAAATGTACATCAAAACATACAGTGAAATGTGTCATTTCCATTAACAACCAACACAGCCAAAGGGTGTGCTGAGGGCAGCCCACAAATGTCGCCAACATAGCATCCTTGCCATGTTTAACACAATAAAACAAGCAACAAGAACAACAGCTAGCAACTAAACAAGCTCCTCCCATCCCTGAATAACAGAGGGACGTTGGTCAACCTGGTTTATTTGAGTGTAGGAGAATGAAGGGTGACATCACAGAAGTTTATAAGAACGTGAGAGTATGGATAAGGTCCTTGTGCCAGGGTTGGGGAGTCCATATCTGGAGGGCACAGATAGAAGCAGGCCTGAGAGTTAACTTCTTTATACAGAGGTAGCGAGCATCTGGAATGAACTGCCAGAGGAGGTGATCAATGCAGGTATAAATTGAAACATTTAAGAGGAATTGGGAAATGTAGATGAAGGACAGGGTCTTGGAGGGTTATGGGCTGATGTGGGCAACTAGGACCAGCAGAGAGAGGGCTGTGGATGGCATGGACCTACTAGGCCAAAGGGCCTATTTCCATACTGTATTGCTCCTTGACTCTATAATTCTTTGAGATAAATTAACCTAAAGTTAAATCCAGAGCTGAAGGTACTGCACAAGAGCAGAGCTTTGCCCTATGTAAGGAAAGGAAGGAAAACTTGCACCAGTCTACTCCAGGAGATCGATGGTGGAGTCAGTCAACAGCCTTAAATTCTTTTGCATTAACTTTTGAGATAAACTGCCCTGGGTTTTGCACATAGATGCAATCTAAAGGAAGGCAAACCATCGTCTTTACTTTATTAGGAAGTTAAGGGGATTCAGCTGGTCTCTGAGCACTATAGAAAACTTCTACATACAGAATGTACTTAGACCATAAGATGTAGAATACTGTGCAGATGTCTCTGACCTCTGACACATGCGCACACACACACACACACACACACACACACACACACACACACACACACCCCTCCCCCGGATGGGGAGGGTGGAGTGGGTGCAGACATCAGGCAAGAATCCTTGATTCCAAACAATTGGTTTCTTGATCGTTATAGAATGTCTTTCTGGTGCTTCCCACTCCCTCCAATATACCTTCTCCTCTTCTCATCCATGATTCCGCTAGTCCGCCATAAACCTGCCGGACGTCGGTCCTCTTTTCCCCTTGCCGCTCTCAGTCCACAATAGAGACTTGTATCAGAAACAGGTTTATCATCAGTCATACGTCATGAACTTTGTTTTTTCTTGCAGCAGCAGCAGCAGCAGTATGGCATAAAATTACTATAGTACTGTGCAGAAATCTTAACCATCCTAGTGTTATATATGGACCTGAGACTTTTGCACAGTACTGTAGGAGCCAAATTAGGTCATATGTTACACGATTTGATTACATTGTAGTCTGGTACAGCAATTCAAATGCACAGGATCATAAGGAATTGCAGAGAGTTATGGACTCAGATCAATACATCCTAAGTGTATACTTCACTTCTGTTAGTAATAAGCCATATTCTCACAACCACTATGACAATACGGGTTACTGGGTTCAAGAACAGCTATTTCCCCTTGTCCATTTAGTTCTTAGAACACAGAGCATAGAACATAGAACAGCACTGCACAGTACAGGACATTGGGCCTTTAATGTTGTGATGACCTATTGTAAGCCTTTTCCACAATCATTCTAATCTTTCTCTCCTACACAGCCCATGACTCCCCCCCCCCCAGTTTTCTTACATCCATGTGCTTACTAAAAGACTTTTATCAGCTTCTACCAGCACCCTTAGCAGTGTGCTCCAGGAGCCCACCATATTGTGTTAAAAAAACCTACCTCTGATATCTACCCTAAAATTTCATTAATTCAATTTCTAATGCAGAGTGAGAGCCTGTCGGTCCTTGAGACAGGGGGCTTAGAGACGCAACATGAAAAATTGTAACATAGAAACAGCAAGCTGCTAGTCTCCACTCTCTCTCCCTCCCTGGACAGCGAGAGCCTATCTGAGATGCTGGGTTGTGAACTGTAGCTTTCATCGACTCTGGATCAAGCTCTCCTTGGTGGCCTTTGTTGTTGCTTGCATGGTGGTGGGTGGGGGGGGTGGGAGAGTCAGTGCTTCTGCTGGTGTGAATGGGGGGGTGGAGAAGGGTGGGTTGATGCTTTAACAGCTGCTTCTGTGAAGGATAGGGCGAGGGTGTTTTGGGGGGCTTTGATGTCCTATCGTTTATTCGATGGGATTTCCTGTTATGTGGATGCCTGTGAAGAGTAAGAATTTCAAATTTTATACTGTATACATTCTCTGATATTAAAGGAACCTGAATGATCTCTGGCACTGGTGACTGCCACCCTGAAGAAAAAGCCGCTGGCTGTTCATGTTATCTACTCAACTCATAATCTTCTATACCTCTATCAAGCTGCTTCTCATGCTCCAAAGAGAAAACCCCTAGCCCATTGAAACTATCCTCATAAGACATCTGAAGCTGAAACAATCTTAATCACTACAGTTCAGCAACACTATGGCCACTTTGAAAAGTTTGCACTAAGATGGATCTTGTTCTGTTCTTATTGTGGCCCTTACTAGTAAAAATTGTGTATAATTCATGATTCCTGTAGAAGTAGTAGAGGCCAGTTCAGTTGTGTCATTTAAGGTAAAATTGGATAGGTATATGGACAGGAAAGGAGTGGAGGGTTATGGGCTGAGTGCGGGTAGGTTGGACTAGGTGAGATTAAGAGTTTGGCACAGACTAGGAGGGCCGAGATGGCCTGTTTCCGTGCTGTGATAGTTATATGGTTATTAATTTATGTTTTCTTGTGAATGCTGCTTTGAGCCTGTGATACTGGTTTAAACTGGTCTTTATTGTACTTGTGCATATACGTACACATGCAAATGACAATAAAGTCTACTTTGACTTTATAACCTGTCCAAGTGTGTGGAAAGTCTTAATAATCCACAAAGCCATTCTATCAATAGTCAATTCATTTTTAATTATTCTGAATATCTCTGACGGATAATTATAAACGATAGATCAAATGTGATTAGTTAAAAGTATAAGAGATTAAGAGATTATAAACACAAAAAACAGTCTGTGGATGTAGAAAATGCTAGCAACTCACACAAAATGCTACAGGAACTCAACAGGTCAGGCAACATCTATGGAAAAAAACAGATATTCGACGTTTGGGGCCAAGACATTTCTTCAGAGATTAGTTGCATTTGCATTGGATTCTGATGCTTTTAATCTGAGGTTCTTTCGGAAGTCAGGAAAGCGGCACTACACTTCTGCCTCATGATCGTTGCATTAAGCATTAGCAGAACAAAGAAAATGGACCGTGATAAAGGTCTAGTAAGTGAAGAGAGGGAGAGGTGAAAGGGAAAAAGAAGATGGTGCTTCCGCATGGTCAGCTCTTTTATACTCAAAGATAGGAAACATTCTATTCATATTTGCAGGTAAGAGCTGATCAATTTGACACTGCCTATTCAAATAATGCAGCACCAGAGAAGCTTACAGAGTTTTACAGAATCATACAAATGTAACCACTAGTGGACTCGCTGAATAAACTGTATATACAAACTGGGGCCACTAGGAAACATACTAAACAGCCACATGTATATAAGAACTACTGAAAATACAAGCAGACAATTAATTGTTGAGGTGCAAGGAGAGTAACAGCTAAACAGTCTAACCTAAGAATTAAGCAGCTTGATCCAAAGTTTGTCACATGTACATTGAAATGCGTCATTTACACCAATGGCCAACACAGTCCAAGGATGTGCGTGGGCAGCCTGCAAGTGTCGCCACACTTCTGGCACCAACATAGTATGTCCACAAATCACTAACCCTAACTGGTATGTCTTTGAAATGTGGGAGGAAACTACAGCACTGGAGAAAGCCCATGCAGTTACAGGGAGAAAATATAAATTCTTTACAAAAGGCAACAAAGTTAGACCTGGGTTGTTGATGCTCTAATTTACAAGGGTGTTGCCAGAGCTTGAGGTTCTTAGTTATAGAGAAAGGTTGAACTGGTTAGGGCTTTATTCCTTGCAGTGTAGTTGTGTGAGGGGAACTAACAGTTACACCACCTTGCCGCCCTTCTACCACGGTCTTGGGTGATCTAGGGTTAATTGATCGACCAATTAAAGTCTGTGTGAAGTTGACAGAATCAAGTCGATGAAGTTGGCTGCAAAGTTGCATGACGTGTTCCTGCGCAAGCTTCCTTAATAAGTATTTCTACATGCTAACTTGTTCCCTGTAAAGTATGGACTAGACTCCTGTACATTTCTGCAATTTCCTCTTTATCGTTTGCCCAGTGCCAAACCAGACGAGTGATTAAGCAACACATACTCCAAGCTGAGCCAGGGACAAGGACTCATGCATTTTATAGAGAATAGGACATAAACCAATAAGTCTGAAAGTGAACAGAGAAAATTTACAAAGATGATGCCAGAATTTGAGGACCTGAGTAGTGGGGAAAGGTTGAATAGGTAGAAGACTGAGGAAAGATTTGAAAGACATATACAAAATTATTGGTATACAAAATTGTTGGTACCGGAAAGTGTACTGACACCTGCAGGATGCCCCTCAGCATAACCTCGGTTCTGTGGGTTGTTAATACAAATGACACATTTCACTGTACATGTGAAAAATAAACCTAAATCTTGAATCTTGCATTATGAGGGGGCTTTATGAGGCTTTTTCCACCAAAAAAGGGTGAGACTAGAACTAGACGTGTAGGTTCGTCTAGCTGTCATCTCATGTTCTCAATATTTATTGTTTATTTATATATTATTATTATTCCTTCTTTTCGTATTTGCAGTTTATTGTCTTCTGCACTGTGGTTGACTACCCTCGTTTAACAGATTCTGTTGTGCTTATTATTCTATAGATTTATTGCGTGTACTAACAATGAAAATGAATCTCTGTGTTGTATACAATGTCATATATCGTATGTCATATTGAAAACAGAATTTACTTCAAACACTTAGAGTGTGATGCAACTGTGGAATGAGCTGCTGGGAGAAGTAGCAGATGTGGGTTCGATTGCAATTTTAAGAGAAGTTTGAATAAATACGGAGGTAGTAGGTGTATAGCGGGTATGGTCCTAGTTCCAGTCGATGGGACTAGGCAGAATAACAGTTTGTAACAGACTAGATGGGCCAAAGGGTCTGTTTCCGTGCTGTGATGCTCTGTGACTCTATGACTATATTGTGCAAAGCACAATACCCTCTTTGGATTCAGAGACAAAGTTTTCTGTGATCAAGTAATTTGTGACTCACTCAGTGACAGCAAGAAACTACAAATGTCTTCCTTTTTGCTTCCTATTGCTGTCCTATTATTAATAATTTGTTTAGCAGAGAATGAAGTAATCTTGTGTTGTACGTATGTCTATTACATGTGAAATGTTCTCAATGGATTACAGAACAAATGATATCAGGCAATTAAAACAGAAAATGCCAAAAATGAATGGCAGCTTGGTACGCATTGAAGGGGAGAGTAACGGAAGTAATGATTCAGGTCAATGGCCTGTCATAAGCTGGATGTTCCCTGTAGCTTTGTTGGAGATACTCCAAGCATCAGAGATGGTTCCATGTCACATCGTCTATGTAAGTCAAAACATTGGATGTTTAAGGCAAGACCTTGTGTGTGGGATCTATTCTTCCAGATTGAAAAGAATCCTGTCATGAACCCCATATTCTGCCTTTAAATTTGACCTTCCATAGTGGAACACTTTACTGGATTGAACTCCAAATGCCACCTCTCACCTCAACCCTGCATCCCGTCAATATCCCATTGTAACTTACAAAAAACCTCCACACGATCCACAGCTCCACCAATCTCCATGTCATCCGAAAACTTATTATATCACCCTTCCACTTCCTCATCCAAGGCATTTATAAGTATCACAAGGGGAAGGGGTCATGGAACAGATCCCTGCAGATCAGCTCTGGTAACTAACCTCCAGGCTGAATACTTAAAATATTTAAGATAGAAGTGAGGTGAGTTTTTTTCACTCTCAGAGGATCAAGAGCTTTGCAGTGCTTCCTCAAAGAGCAGTAAGAGCAAAGTCTTTGAATATTTTGGAGTGCCAAAAATTCATCATAAGCACTAATAAGAAAGCTTCATCAAAGATTATAGAACAGAGGGACCTTGGTGTACATATTTCCTTGACGGTGGTACAGCAGGTAGATGTGATGGAGAGGAAAGCTTTTAGACCATAAGACTCAAACAAGAGAAAATCTGCAGATGCTGGAGATCTGATCAATACACACAAAATTCTGAAGGAACTCAACTGGCCAAGCAATGTCTATGGAAAAAGTACAGTCGACATTTTGGCCCAAAACGTCGACTGTACTTTTTTCAATAGATGCTGCCTGGCCTGCTAGTTCCTCCAGCATTTTGTGTGTGTTGCTTAGACCACAAAGCTATTAGACATAGGAGCAGAATTAGAATATTAGGCCCATTGAGTCTGCTCTGCAATTACATCATGGTTGGTTTATTGTCTCCCTCAATCATTGATACCCTTACTAATCAAGACCTATCAACATCCACTTTAAATACACCCAATGATTTGACCTCCACAGCAATAATTCCGCAGATTCACCACCTTCTGGATAAAGAAATTCCTCCTCATCTCTGTTCTAAAGGGACATCTTTGTATTCTGAAGCTGTGACCTCTGGTCTTATACTCCTCCACTGTATGATACATTCACTCTACATCCACTCCATCTTGGCCTTTCAATATTCAATAGGTTCTAATGAGATCCACTACCCTCATTCTTCTAAACTGCATTGAGTACAGGCCCAGAGCCATCAAATGTTCCTCATATGATAACAATTTCATTCCTGGAATCCTTCTCGTGAACCTCTTCTGGACCATCTCCAATGGCAACACATACTTTTGGAACACTGGCCTTTATCAATCAGGACATTAAGAATGGAAGTTAAGATGTCAAGGTGCAATTATACAAGATGTCGATTTGGAATAGCGTGTACAGTTTTGGTCACCAAGTTCAAGGCTCAAGTGAAATTTATATTCAAACTACGTATGTGCTACCACGCAATAAATTTTCTTGCAGAAACTTACATAAATCTATACATAAACAATAGCAAACTGTACATGAACAAAGACTGACAAATAACCAATGTGGAAAAGACAAGCTGTGCAAAACGATGTCAATAATGCTGAGAACCTGAGTTGTAATACTAAGAAAACGAGTTGTAAATAGTCCTTGAAATTGAGTCTGTAATGAGTCATGGAATAAGTTCAGAGCTGTTGAAGGATAAATGCTGTTAAGCTGGAAAGACTGCAGAGCAGGTTTGGACTGTGAGACCATCAGACATAGGAGCACAATTAGGCCATTCAGCCCATTGAGTCTGCTCTGCCATTCCATCCTGGCTAATTTATTATCCCTCTCAACCCCATTCTCCTGCCTTCTCTCCATTACTTTTGACTTATTGGCTAATCAGGAAGCTATCAACCTCTGCTTCAAATTATGTCCAATAATGTGGCCTCTACAGCTCTCTGTGGTTCCACAGATTCACTACCCTGTTGCTGAAGAAAGTCCACTTTATCTCTGTTCTAAAGGGAAGTCCCTCTATTCTAAGGCTGTACCCTCCGGTCCTAGGCACCATATTATAGGAAACATCCTCTCCACATCCACTCTGTCCAGGCCTGTCAATATTAGATAGTTTTCAATGAGGTTCCCACACTTATTCTTCTAAACGCCAGTGAGTACTGGCCCGGATCTGTCAAATGCTCTTCATACATTAACCCTTTCATTCCTGGGATCATTCATGTGATCCTCCTCAGGACCCCCTCCAATGCCAGCATATCTTTTCTTAAATAAGCGGTCCAAAACTGCTTACAAATCTCCAAGTGTGCTCTGACCCATGCCTTTTAAATCCTCAGCATTCTATTCTTGCTATTGTATTCTAGCCCTCTTGAAATAAATCCCAACATTGTATTTGCCTTCCTTTTCGCTGTCTCAAATTCCAAGATAACATTCAGAGAATCCTGCACAAGACTCCTTTGCACCTCTGATTTTTGAATTTTCTCCATATTTAAAAAATATTCTGTCTTTATATACTTCCTGACATTGTATTCCATCTGCCACTTTTTTGCCCATTCTCCTAATCTGTGTAAGTCCGTCTGCAGTCTCCCTGCTTCCTCAAAACTACCTGCCCCTCCTCCTAACTTTGTGAGATGGGTTGAGGGCAATGATTATGGTGCCCCAGTGTTCCTGCCCACTTGTTCCTGCCCCACAGAACTCATATCTGTATACCTCAATTCTGTTTTATTGCCCACCCGCCAGGTCAGTCCTTTCCTACCTACATCCATGACACTTCACATGCTCTGGATCTTTTCAATGATTTCAAATTACTGGGCCCCCATTATATTATTTTTATCATGGATGTCCAGTCCCTATACAACTCTGTCCCCCACCAGGAAGCCCTTAAAGCTCTCCATTTCTTTCAGACTTCAAACATATCCAGTTTCCCTCCACCACCACTCTATCCTCCATCCAGCAGAACTTGTCCTCACTCTTAATAATTTCTTCTTTAGCTCCTCCCTATTCCTTCAAACAAAAGGTGTAGCCATGGGCAATTGCATGGGTCCCAGCTATGCCTGCCTATTTGTCTGCTATGTGGAACAGTCTATGTTCCAACCCTACACTGGTAGCCATCTTGCATTTCTACACTACACCAAGGATTGCATTGGTGCTGCATCCTGCACCAGTGTGCAACTCGGCAACTTCATCAACTTTGCCTCCAACTTCCACCCTGCCCTCAAATTTACCTGATCCATTTTCGACACTTCTCTCCCCTTTCTCGATCTCTCTGTCTCTGGAGACAGCTTATCTACTGATGACTATTATAAACCCACTGACTCTCACAGCTACCTGTACAATACATCTTCCAACCCTGTTACTTGAAAAAACACCATCCCTTATCTCAATTCCTCCGTCTCCCCCACATCTGCTCTCAGGATAAGGCTTTTCATTCCAGAATAAAGGGGGTGTCCTCCTTTTTCAAAGAAATGGGCTTCCCTTCTTCCACCATCAACGCTACCCTCTACGACATCACTTCCATTTCACACATGACTGCTCTTACCCCCTTCCTCCCGCCACCCTATGAAGGATAAGGGTCCTCACCAACCACCTCACCAGCCTCCACATCAGCACATAATTCTCCACTACTTCCACTATCTCAAACAGGATCCCACCACCAAGAACTTCTTTCCTTCCCACCTCACTTTTTCCTTTCTACAGGGGTTGCTCCCTACGTGACTCCCTTGTCCATTCTTAACTCAACACACATGTCACCTCTTTCCAAGTATTTGATTTCATTTTTTAACAAGAGACCCAGCCTACTCCTTCTGCTTCTCTGCCTGTCCTTTCAATATAAGGTGCATACTTGGATGTTAAGCTCCCACTGTGATTTTTTTTCAGTCATGACTAGTAATGCCCACAATATCATAGCTGCCAATCACTACCTGCACTACAACACCATCCACCTTATTCCACACACTGTGTGCATTCCAATACAACACCTTCAGCCCTGTATTCCTCACTCTTTTTGGTTTTTCCCCCATGTTCTATTTCAACTCATCTTACTGACTTCAATTATGCCATATCAAGGCAATATAGCAGGGACTTGATTTTGGAAGAGAGATTGAACGGGCTAATGTGTCATTCACAGGAGCGTAGAAGAGGAGCAATGATGTTATTGAGGTGGATAATATCATTAAGGACATAGGAAGGGTGAATATGCATAGTCATTTCACCAGGGTTAAGAAATCAAATATCAAAGGAAGAAACATAATAGGTAGCTGATAAACAACTTTTCCACCCAGTGGTGGTCAGTGGAATGAGCAAGTGTCTCGATAGGTTTCAATTGAAATCCACCTCATTCCTCTAAATTCCGAGTTCAGGCCCAGAGCCAGCAAATGTTCCTCAACATCAACCCTTTTATTCCTGGAATGATTCTAGTGAACGGGGATACCAGAGAGAGCTGATATTGGAAACTGGAGGAACACATGAGCTGCTAGAGAAACTCAATGGGTTCTGATGCAGGAGCTTGGCCCGAAATGACAACGGTACCTTTCCTGTCACAAATGCTTCTCAACCTGTTGAGTTCCTCCATCAGGTTGTTTGTTGCTTGCGATCTGTATGGAGCTTGCAGGAGATCATTAGTGACATTTTCTCTTCCCTCTCAATGCTTATGATCCCACAGTACATGCAAAGTTCAGGCAAACATCACCAAACTCCGGATCCCAGGGGTCAAGGCCTGAGGAGCAACTTTTCCACCCAGTGAGTGGTCAGTGGAATGAGGAGGTGGTTTGATAGGATTCAATGAGATCTACCCTCATTCTTCTAAGCTGTTGACGATTCAAGGCCTCCCTCTGAAACTGGAATCTTGACTTCCTGATCAACAGACCGCAATCAATGAAGATAGGCAGCTCCACCAGGATTATTCTAAACACTGGTGCTCCACAACATTGCAACCTCAGCCCCCTACTCTACTTCCTGTACACTCATTACTGTGTGGTCATATTCTACTCAAACTCTGTCTACAAGTTTGTAGATGATACACCACAGTGGGCCGTATCTCCAGTAACGATGAGTCAGAGTACAGGAAGGAGATAAAGAGCCTAGTGGTATCATGACAACAGCCTGTATCTCAGTGTCAGCTAAACAAAAGAGCTGGTCATTGACTCGGGAAGGAGGGGGTTGGAAATGTTCCTGTCCACATTAACAGTGTTGAGGTTGAGAATGCTGTGGGCTTCAAGTTCTGAAGAGCAAACGTCACCAATAGGCTGTTGAGGCCAGCCACATAATACCACAGGCAGGAAAGCTCACCAATGCCCCTACTTCCTCAGGAGGGTGAAGAAATTTGGCATGTCCCCATTGACCCTAACAATTTTTAAACACCAAACCACAGAAAACAATCTAAACAGATTACAAGAAAGTCTGCAGATTCTGGAAATCCAAAGCAACACAAAGAAAATGGTGGAGGAATTCAGAAAGTCAGGCAGCATCTATGGAAATGAATGAACAGTCAATATTTCAGACTGAGACCCCCCCCCCCCCCCCCAGGGCTTCTATCTGGAAACTGGCTTTTTATGGCATCTGCTTTGCCCACGACTGCAGGGAGCTGTGGACACGATTCAGAACATCACGGAAACCTCAGTCTTCATTTCTCACTGCCTCATAAAGCAGTCAGCAGAATCAGAGACTTTATCCACTCCAGGTATTCCCTTTACTCTCATTGGCCAGAAAGCACATTACCACCAGGCTCAAGGACAGCTTCTAACCCACCGTTGTGACAATCTACCATGTTATTTCCTCACAACTGATCTCCCTGCACTTCCTCATCAGCTTATTTCTGCATTCTGTTATTGTTCTAGCTTGTTCTACCTCACTATTAGAAACATAGAAAACCTACAGCACAATACAGGCCTTTCAGCCCACAAAGCTGTGTCAAACATGTCCTTACCTTAGAAATTATCTAGGGTTACCCAAAGCCCTCTATTTTTCTAAGCTCCATGTACCTATCTAGGAGTCTCTTAAAAGACCCTATCGTATCCGCCACCACCACCATCGCCGGCAGCCCATTCCACGCACTCACCACTCTCTGAATAAAAAAACTCATTCCTCTCCTCATCCTACATCTCCTCTGTACCTACTGCCCAGCACGTTAAATCTGTGTCCTCTTGTGGCAACCATTTCAGCCTGGGGAAAAAGCCTCTAAACTATCCACTTGATCAATGCCTCTCATCATCTTATACACCTCTATCAGGTCACTTCTCATCCTCCATCGCTCCAAGGAGAAAAGGCCAAGCTCACTCAACCTATTCTCATAAGGCATGCTCCCCAAACCAGGCAACATCCTTGTAAATCTCTTCTGCACCCTTTCTATAGTTTCCACATTCTTCCTGTAGTGACCAGAACTGAGCACAGTACTCCAAGTGGGGTCTGACCAGGGTCCTATATAGCTGCAACATTACCTCTCGGCTCTTAAACTCAATCCCATGATTGTAAAAGGACAATGCACTGTGTGCCTTCTTAACCACAGAGTCAATGCGCAGCACCTTTGAGTGCCCTATGGACTCGGACCCCAAGATCCTTCCGATCCTCCACACTGCCAAGAGTCTTATCATTAATTCTATATTCTATCATCATACTTGACCTACCAAAATGAACCACTTCACACTTATCTGGGTTGAATAATGTATTGTGCAATGATCTGATTTGTACGAAGAGAATGCACGACCAGCCGTTCACTGTATCTTAGTACATGTGACGATAATAAGCCATTCCATAAGAAATTACTTTACTATTCCAACTCACATTACTCCTTCAAAGCAACGCTGTATAAAAAACAAGGAAGTTTCTGTGTTGATATAGAACACTGATCAAACACCAATGTTTACACTTCAGAATTAATTCAATGGCAGAAGGGTGTTTTTGTATGTTCTGAGGATGTGGTACGCACTATAACACTATAAGCTTATTCTTTATGAACTGGGCAGTGGGGGGGGGGGGGGGTGCTGTTTCTGTACCTAATCTTTGAGCTTGCCCTGATGTTCATGACAAGCAGCCAGAAAAAACTTACAAAGATGGTGCCGGGACTTGAGGACCAGAGTTATAGGGAAAGATTGAATGGGTTAGGACTACATAGAAGATTTATTTATTTATTGACATACAGCATGGAGTAGGCCCTTCCAGCCCTTTGAACTACAGCACCCAGAAATCCCCCAATTTAGCCCCAGCCTAATCACAAGACCACTTACAATGAACCTACCAATCAATATGGCTTTGGACTGTGGGAGGAAACTCATGCAGTCACAGGGAGAATGTACAAACACCTTACAGGCAATGGCACCAAGATTGAGAGAGGATTTAATAGACGTATGCAAGATTATGAGCGCAAATACAACAAGGATTTTGGGTGAGACATGAGCTAGAGGTCATGTTTATGGGTGACAGGTGAAATGTTTAAGGGAAACATGAAGCGGGAGGGGGGAAACCTTCTTCACCCAGAGGGCCTTGGAATGAGCTGCCAATGGAAGTGATAGATGCGGTTTCGATTTCAACATTTAAGGTAAATTTTGAAACTTACAGGAACGGAAGTGATATGGATGACTATTGTGCAGGTGCAATTTGATGGGACCTGGCAGGATAATAGTTTGGCACAGACTAGATGGGCTGAAGGGCCTGTTTGCGTGCTGTAGTGCCCTATAACTCTATGAATCTAAAATACAAAGTTTTCCATTTCCCAAAAGAAATATCTTTAGCCTTGAAGAGTGTGAATGGTTACAAAAAGAATGAATTCTCTGTGGGCTTGTCTAGTCTCCTAACTTTACATTAACGGCTTTTATCCTGTAATGGTCCTGGAATATTATTTCTGCAGGTGTCATATAAAAGCAACATGCTTGTTTGCTCAAAGTACAAATGAAATTTGACACTTCAAAAGCTTATTTTATGTTTGACAGGAGCAAGGAAATGGAAGTCCTCTTGAAGCACCCCCACCCCCCAGTTACCTTGAGTCTCACAATGGAGCTGGAAACAACCACTGGTTCACACCCACAAACAGAGCAGATTCCTGGTTTACGCAAACCCCGGCAAAAGCAGTCCAGGTTTTGATTAACACCTCCAGAAAAGTAGAATCACTCTTCAGTGAGGAATCATCTGTGGCCTATAAATATAAGAGCTGAAGCAGATGACTGGAGTGGAGAAAGAAACTATAGATTATATTTTTCTCTCAGGTCAGGCTCTATTTCCACTGTATAAAAAGTACAAGGAATACCAGGATTTTCATTTGGAACAGAGTTGAGGAGTGACTTCTTTCACCAGAGGACGGTGAATCTGTGGAATTCACTGCCACAGATGCCTGTTGAAGCTGTGTCATTGGGTATATTTAAAGCGGAGGTTGATAGGTCTGTGATTAATCAGAATATCAAAGGTCGGAAAATGGGTTGAGAGGGATAATACATCAGCCACGATCGAAAGGCAGGGGAGACTCAATGAGCCAAATGGCTCCTATGCCTTACAGCCTCATATAGTTGGAACTTTTTACCGAGCAGGTTAACTGTCTGGAATAAGACAAGCTAGCTTGCACTTGTGCAAGGTCCCACTAATGCTATTGTCAATGATTTGTTTCTTTAGTGGAGTAGTCTAAGCTCAGCAAAACCCTTCTGGTCTTCCGTAATTTGACCTTCAGTGTTTACCAGATAGAGCAGAATTGCCCAAACATCTAAATGTAGAACTCTTTAGCACTGCACTATCCTCTCACCTGAAATTTTGCCCTCACTGTTCAGGGTCAGGCTTAGATCCAGAGAGGTTCAGAGGGAAGAGACAGAGAGACTGAATCAATTTTATTCTGAAAAAGGATTGAGCGCTTTCTCAACATTTATGTCAAATAAACTCTTCTTGGGCTTCCAGCTGGGTACAGGTATTGGTTATAATCGATATCTCTACCCGTCTGGAAGCCCGAGAAGAGTTTATTCGACTTTATTCTGTCACCTTCCTGTCAGCTTGAACTGGTCTGGCCATTCTCCTCCGACCTTTCTCATTAACGAGATATTTTCACCTACAGAAATGCCACTCACTGGATGTTGTTTTGTTTTTTGCACCATTCTCTGGAAACTGTGCATTACCAAAAGTTCCAGTGATGGCTCCCTCTTCTCCTTCACCATTTCCCAGCCCCTTTTCCCTCCCTCACCTTATCTCCTTGCCTGCCTATCGCCTCCCTCTGTGCTCCTCCCCCCTGTTCTTTCTTCCATGTCCTTCCGTTCTCTCCTATTGGATTCCCCCCTTCTCCAGCACTGTACCTCTTTCACCAATCAACATCCCAGCTCTTTACTTCATCCCTCCCCCTCCCAGTTTCACCTCTCCCTTCCCCACCTTTTAAATTTACTCCTCATCTTTTTTTTCTCCAATCCTGCTGAAGGGTCTCAACCTGAAACATCAGCTATACTTTTTTCCTTAGATGCTGCCTGGTCTGCTGAGTTCCTCCAGCATCTTGTGTGTGTTGCTCAGTTTCCAGCTTGTGCAGGTTTTCTCTTGTTTGCCATGATTGAATGGTGGAACAGACTCGATGGGCCAAATGGCCTAAATCTGCTCCTACGTCTTATGGCCTTATGGTCTTAAAAGGATTTAGATTAGATTTAGAAAAGTATGAAGATTTTAAAGGAACCTGAGGGACAACTTCTACATACAGGGAGTGATGTGTATATGAAATATACACCAGGGCCAGAGAAAGTAGAGGCAGGTACAATCAGAAGATTTAAAGGTAATTTGGATAAGTGCATGGATGCGATAAGTTTAACCTGGATCTGAAAAAGTGGATTAAATGGCAGTCGTTTAGGTGGGTGGTTGGAGAAGGTGGCACAGTAGCAGTAAGCATAACACATTACAGTGCCAGTGACCAGGGTTCAATTATTACCACTGTCCCTAATGAGTTTGTACGTTCTCCCCTTGGCCGCATGGATTTCCTTCAGGTGTTCCAGTTTACTACCACATTCAAAAGTCAAATAGCTTAGTTGTGGGCATATTATGTTGGCATTAAAAGTGTGATGACGCTTGCGGGCAGCCTAACACAATAGTTGTTGACTTGATTTGACACAATCAGCACATACTAAGACCATAAGACATAGGAGCAGAACTAGGCTATCTGGCCCATTGAGTCTGCTCCACCAGTCAATCATGGCTGATCCTTTATTTTCTCCTCCTCAACCCCATTTAGCGGCCTTCTCCCCGTAACCTTTGCTGCTTTGTCCAGTCAAGAACCTATCAATCTCTGCCTTAAATACACCCAACGACCCGGCCTCCACAGCTGCACGTGGCAACAAATTCCACAAGTTCACCACCCTCTGGCTAAAGAAATTCCTCCACATTTCTGCATTGAATGGATGCCCTTCTATCCTGAGGTGCTGCCCTCTTGTCGTAGACTCTCCCACTATGGGAGATATCCTTTCCACATCTACTCTATCTAGGCTTTTCAATATTTGAAAGGTTTCAATGAGATCATCCTCATCCTTCTGAATTCCAGAGTGTACAGACCCAGAGCCATCAAACGTTCCTTGTATATTAATCTTTTCATTCCTGGAATCATCCTTGTGAACCTCCTCGGACCCTCTCCAATGCCAGCACATCTCTTCTGAGATGAGGAGCCCAGAACTGTTCACAAGACTCAAGGTGAGGCCTCACCAGTGCCTTATAAAGCCTCAGCATCACATCCCTGCTCTTGTATTCTGGAGCTCTTGAAATGAATGCTAACATTGCATTTGCCTTCCTCACCATGGACTTGATCTGCAAGTTAACCTTTAGGGTGTTCTGCACAAGGTCTCCCAAGTCACTCTGCATCTCAGATTTTTGGATTTTTTTCCCCATTTAGAAAATAGCCCAACATTTGTTTCTACTACCAAAGTGCATGATCATGCATTTTCCAACATTATATTTCATTTGCTACTTTCTTGCCCAGTCTCCTAACCTGTCTAAGTCCTTCTGCATCCTACCTGTTTCCTCAACACTACCTACCCCTCCACCAATCTTCGTAACGTCTGCAAACTTGACAACAAAGCCATCTATTTCATCATCTGAATTATTTATATACAGCTTAAAAAGAAGTGGTCTCAACACCGACTCCTGCGGAACACCACTAGTCACTGGCAGCCAACCAGACAAGGATTCTTTTATTCCCACTCGCTACCTTCATCCAATCAGCCAATGCTCTAACTATCGTGTAATACCACAGGCTCTTAACTTGGTAAGCAGCCTCATGTGTGGCACCTTGTCACTGTGCGTTTTGATGTATGCATGACACATAAAGCTAATCTCTCTGAAGTCAGAGTCAGAGAGAACTACACAGTAGCAAGCTCTTCAGCCCACCTAGTCCATCCAAGCTGTTATTCTCTCTAGTCCCACCAAGCCACATCTCGACCATAGCCCTCTGGTGCCCACCCATCCATGTAATTACCCAAACTTCTCTTAAATTGATGAAATCAAACCCACATCCAACATTTCCTCTAGCTGTTCATTCCCCGTCAGGTTCCTCTTAGATATTTCACCTTTCACCCTTTACCTATGACCTGTAACATGGCATTCAGCTCCAGGTTTTTCATGACTTTACTCTGTGCTGAATGTAGAAATATGGGATGAGCTCAGGCCTCGGACAGCATGGGCAAGTTGGGCCAAATGGTCTGCTCTGCCCTTATAACCCCTATGACTCTGTGGCTCCGTAGTTCAGTCACTGGGAACACCAGAAAAAAAGCACATGCTCCTTCTCCCCAGAAAAATCAGGTCCACATCGTGTCTTGTACAGTACACAGAAACAAGTAAAAAAAAGTTTGAAAATATCCGCCTCTGTAGTTAGGAAGGGATATGGCACCAGGTCACATGCCTTGGCCTGATACATCGATTATCGAATTATTTCCATAATGCTGTCTAGCCTGCTGAGTTCCTCCAGCATTTTGTGTGTGCTGCTTTGGATTTCAGAATCTGCAGACGTTTTTGGGTTTATATTTGCACATCGTCCATGGTTAAACATTTCCAAGAAATGCTAAACGAGTTCCCAGAAGTTCTCAGATATACTTGAACACAAATGGTTTCCATACAAGTAATATCAATCATCTGCTGAAAATATTCTCCAATAAAAAGTCTCTGGATTCTTTCAAGGTAAGTAGGGACACCACTACAATTGGAAATAGACCAACCTGGTGCTGTGAGTTACATATAAGAAAAGTACTTCTATTTATTTCTTCAGATCACCCAAGAAAGAACCACAGAGATGTGGAATGGACCTTTGTGCCTTTTTCAGGTCCAATATCAGCATGATGATCACAATATCTAACTCAGAATTAGAATCAAGTCTATTATGGCATGAAATTTATTGTTTTGCAGCAACAGTACAGTGCAAAGACGTAATGTTGCTACAAATTACAAAATAAATTGTTCGTCATTATGACCTGTGTCGTATGACTTGGGTGATCATGATCCTTCCATGACCACAGTTGCTCTTGGTAAATTTTTCTCCAGAAGAGGGTTGCCATTGTCTTCTTCTGGGGAATGACTTTACAAGACGGTGACCCCAACCATTATCAATACTCTTCAGAAATTGTCTGCCTGGTGTCAGTGGTCACATTACCAGGACTTGTGATATGCATGATTGGGTGGTGAAGTGACACTAAGCAGGTGCTACATCTTTCCCAAGGGTGACCTGCAGGATAGTGCGGGAAGGAGCATGTTACACCTCTTTTGGTAGCGATATATCTCCAACCCTACCACCCAAACAAGATTAATAAATAGTGCGAAAAAAGGAGTAATGAGGCAGTTTTCATGGGTTCAATGCCCATTGAGAAATCAAATAGCGGAGGAGAGGAAGCTGTTCCTGAATCATCGTGTGTGGGTCTTCAAGGACCTGTACCTCCTCTCTGATAGTCATAATGAGAAGAAACAGAATCTGAATAAGGATTATTATCATAGAACATAGAAGCTGTTCATAAGGTGTTGAGTGTGTGCCTTCAGGATCCTGTATGTTCAATCTTCAAGTTCAAAATAAATTTATTAACAAAGTGCATATGTCACCATATACCACCCAGAGATTCATTTCCTTTGGGCATACACAGTAATTTTACAGAACAGAATAGAATCCTTGAATGGCCACACCCAACAGGACAGGCAAACAACCAATGTGCAAAAGATCACAAATTGTGCAAATACAAAAAGAAAAAAATGATAATCAGTAAATAAACAATAAATACAGCTTTCCTGATGTTAGTACTGAGAAGAGGTCATGTCTCAAATGGTGAGAGTTGTTAATGATGGATGCCATCTTCTTGGGGCATCTCCTTTTGAAGATATCCTCGATGGTGTGGAGACTTTTGCCCGAGATGGTGCGGGCTGAGTCTAAAACTCTTTCTGTAACCACCTACCAGACTGTAAAGCAACCAGTCAAAATACCCGAGTCCTCAGTGCATGATGGCATGCTGACATGTCCTTAGTAATGGATGCTGCCTTGAGGCATCACCTTTTGAAGATGACCTTGACATTGGGGAAGATGATGTAGAAAGTCAGTGGGCCACTTGTTTCAACTTGCACCGAACATCCCTCCATTCAACACAACAACCCCCATACCAACCACTTCCTCAACAATGTCTCAGAATAGAGATGTTTATAAAATCAAGATTTCCACAGATAATGTGGAAGGTCTAAAACCTTTAAACCTTCCCCATCTAGCAGCACCCCACACAGCCACCACACCTTCAACAAACAACAAAGAACGCAGCACTGATCTCTGTATCGCATCGGTAGTCACAGGCCTCCAGTCAGAGAAAGCAGCCATCAACTAGCCACTGTCCGGCTTCTCCCACCAAGCCAATGTCTAATCCTATTTACCTCCTCTTCCTGAATTCCAAGCCACAAAACCTTCTTGACCAACCTCATATGTAAGAGTTAGTCAAAGACCTTGTAGACAGCAAATGCCCTATATGTGCAGAGAACATCCATTGCTTTCCTTCCATCAAGTTTCCTGGTAACTTACTCCAAAAAATCTTATAAGATTAGTAAGATGCAACCTACCATGCACAAAGCCTTTTGCTCTTAATATATCTGTGGATTGTCCTTCTCTTTGTCTGCCAGAGCAAACTCATGCCTTCTTTTAGCCCTCCTTCTTAAGCGTTCTTTTGCATTTCCTCTTGTTTGCTCCTTCCTACCTACAAATGCTATGCACATCCTTTTTTTTCTTAAATTGGGTCTCTCGAAAACCAGGGATCCATAGGCCAGTTATCCTTGCCTTTTATTCTGACAGGATCGTACAAACACCATACTCTCAAACTTTCATTTTTAGGGCCTCCCGCTTTCCAAGCACAACTTTGTCAGAAAAAAAACCTTCCCCAATCCACTTTCCAGATCCCGGCTGATACCATCAAAATTGGCCTTTCTCCAATTTATAATCTCAACCTGAGGGCCAGACCTATCTTTCTCCATAATTATCTTGAAAGTAATGTCATTATGATCACTAAATGCAAAGTGCTCCTCTACACACACTTCCATTACCTCCCTGTCTCATTCCCTAAGGGGATCTAGTATTGCACTCTGTCCAGTTGGAAATCATCCTGCTGATGAAGGAAACTTTCTTGAGCACATCTGACAAACTTTATCCCATCCAGCCTTTTTACAGTATGGGAATCCCAATCAATACATTGAAGTTAAAAATCACCTACTATTACAAACTTATATGTCTTGCACCAGTCTGCAATCTCTCTACAAATTTGCTCCTATAAATCCCTCTGACTACTGGGTGGTCTATATATTTATATATATAGTCTGAATCTGTACAAGCACTTAAGTAAACTTGACTTTGACTTTGATACCAGTTCAGAAGAAGCCCCCCGTTGGTTGGGGTTGACTATGGGTTTTGCATCCTAGCTGTCTACGTGATATGCAGGCCAGTACGATATGAAGAGCAAGCTGTTGTTCGTATAGCAGGCTTCCCCTCTCTACAGAGCTGATGAATCCAAAGGAATGGCAGAGACCAACACAGTTAGCACCAGCAGCATCACAGGAGTTGCCAGTCAGCATTTAGATCCACAAGGGGACTCCAGCTGTGGATTTTTCCTCAGGGTTTACTGCTGAAGCCTTCTCCAGGAGTGGTTCTAGCCACAACACAGCAGAGGTTTGAGATTTCCTTCTCCTAGATGAGCTACCAACCACAGCTGATGAGCCCCATCAGGCCAAAGTAATTGGTTTAAAGGCACCAGTAACCCGCTTTTGCCTCTTCTGCTTTCTGTCAGCAGAAACAGTTTTGCCTGATGTAAGGGCCAGGAGCTGGGCTTGGTTGTTCGAGGCTATTTGAGATGCATGCCATTGGGAGCATTTAATAGGTAGTGGGAGCTTATTCTTGCTACATTCCTCCTGCTATAACAAACTTAAGGAACCTCAGTTACCTCATGACATCAGTTATGTTTGAAGAGTAAGCTGAAATATCCCGACTCATGATCACCTACAAGAGATGGAAGGACAGAAGCTTGAATAGGTATTTTCTGTGTTTCTGAATGCAGTTTCAGAGATGGGTGCTAGAAAAATGGAGATCCATGTACACAGGAATGGCTAGATTGACCTTAGAGTACAATATCATACTATATTCTATGTTTGTTCTAACATAATACTAGCCCAGTCAGTCCTAAAGGAAAAGGGTCATTATCACACCTCAACTGTACAAAAGAAATGAGTAAACTGGTTTATGATTATCACATGTATATAGACATCTGTTAGTCTCGTGAGACCATGGATTTGCACCTTGAAAGGCTTCCAGGGTGCAGGCCTGGGCAGGGTTGTATGGGAGAGTGGCAGTTGCCCAAGCAGCAAGTCTCCCCTCTCTATGCCAGCAGTATTGTCCAAGGGAAGGACACTAGGGCCAATACAGTTTGGCACTGGAGTTGTTACAAAGCAATGTGTGGTTAAGTGCCTTGCTCAAGGACACAACAGGCTTCCTCAGCTGAGGCTCGAACTAGCAACCTTCAGATCACTAGACCAACGCCTTAACCACTTGAGATACAATGTAAAGCTTCTCTTGCATGCCATCATGCAGATCAATTCATTACAAAGGTTCATTGATGCAGTGCAAGTGGAAACAAAGACAGAGTGCCCAATAAAGATGAAGGGTCTCAGCACGATATATTGACTCCTTAAACACTGCCTGTCTTAATGAATCCCTCCAGCGTTTTATGTGTGTTGCAGAATAAAGTGTTACAATTACAGAGAAAGTGCAGTGTGGGCAAACAATAAGGTGCAGGGGCACAATGAGGTAGATAGTGAGGATAAGAGTGCACCTTATCATACTAGGGAAACATTCAATAGTCTTATAACAGTGGGATAGATATGTGCTTTCAGGCTTTTGTACCTTCAAGAAAAGGAAACCAGAGGTCCATGAGACAATCCTCATCACAGGATCAGAGGTGGAGAGGTTTAGCAACTTTAAATTCCGAGGTGCTATTATTTCAGTGGGACTGTCCTGAGCCCAGCACTAAGTGCAATTATAAAGGAAGTACGGCAGTGCCTTTCCTTCTATAGGATTTGACAACTTCTAAAACTTTGACAAACGTCTATAGATCTGTAGTGGAGAGTATATTAACTGGCTGCATCATAACCTAGTATGGAAACAGCAATGTCCTTGTACAGAAAATCCTACAAAAGTAGTGGATATGGCCCTGTCTATCACTGGTAAAGCCCTCCCCACCACTGAGGACATCTACATGAAACGCTATTGCAGGAAAGCAGCATCCACCATCAGGGACCTCTACCATCCTCAACAGATAGATAGACATACTTTATGGATCCCGAGGGAAATTGATTTCATTATAGTCGCACCAACCAAGAATAATGTAGAAATATAGCAATATTAAAAACCATAAATAATTAAACAAGTAAATTATTTAGTAAATTTGGAATAAGTAAATTATTCCAAGTGGAAATAAGTCCAAGACCAGCCTATTGGCTCAGGGTGTCTGACACTCCGAGGGAGGTGTTGTAAAGATTGATGGTCATAGGCAGGAATGACTTCCTATGACGCTCAGTGTTACACCTCGGTGGAATGAGTCTCTGGCTGAACGTACTCCTGTGCCTAACCAGTACATTATGGAGTGGATGGGAGACATTGTCCAAGCTGCCATGCAACTTGGACAGCATCCTCTTTTCAGACACCTTCGTCAGAGAGTCCAGTTCCACCCCCACAACATCACTGGCCTTAGGAATGAGTTTGTTGATTCTGTTGGTGTCTGCTACCCTCAGCCTGCTGCCCCAGCACACAACAGCAAACATGATAGCACTGGCCACCACAGACTCGTAAAACATCCTCATCATCGTCCAGCAGATGTTAAAGGACCTCAGTCTCCTCAGGAAGTTGAGACGGCTCTGACCCTTCTTGTATGCTCCCTTCTCACTGTTGCCATCAGGAAGATGAGACAGGAGTCTCAGGACTCACACCACCAGGTTCAGGAAAAGTTACCACCCCTAAGCCATCAGGCTCTTGAACAACTGGAGATAACACCACTCAACTTCATTCACCCCCATTACCGAAATATTCCCACAACCAATGGATTCACTTTCAAGGACTCTTCTTCTCATGTTCTCAATACTTATTGCTTATTTATTTATTATTATTGTTTCCTCTTTTTATATTTGCACAGTTTTTTTGTCTTCCACACTCTGGTTGAACGCCCTAGTTGAGTGGTTCTGTTTTGATTCTGGTATGGTTATTATTCTATAGATTTATTGAATATGCCCACAAGAAAATGAATCTCAGGTTTGTATATTAGTGACATATATGTACTTTGAAAATAAATTTACTTTGAGCTTTCTGCTTTATGGAAGGGGAAGAAGAGACAGTGTCAGTTGTTGGGGGGGGAGGTTCTTTGATGATTCTGGCTGCTTTACTAAGACAGGGAGAAGTGTAGACAGAGTCCATGGAGGAATGGTTGGTTTCCATAATGTGCTGAACGGTGTCCACAACTCTCTGCATAAAGTCATAAAATTGCAGGGTCACTGAGTGTCACAAATAAATGGGTTGTCTTTGAAAATTATACAACCATATGGGAGATGACTTCAGGGGGTCAGCAATAATTAGAATCTAGAGGATTATCTTCAGACCACAACTCAGAAGAAATGAGAGAGTATTACTCATCTCTTTCTAACAAAGAACCTTAAAGTGTAACATGAACACCATTGAATGGGGTAACATGAAGGATTCTGCAGAGATATATCTCACTGTAGGATTAGAAGTGTAATGTTAAACGCAGTGTAAATATTATTGCACACGTGCAGATTAATCCTCATGCACAGAGCTTTATATTGACAGGAAAGGCTCGGTCACAAACTGAATACTTCAATAGGGAAAGCAGGTGATGGAGAGGTGGGGGTGGTAAGTTTTGTGCTGTTTTACCATCTTGATGTCTTCCATGAAGCCAAACAACAGCTGGAGGACCTGCCAATCAAAGCAGTCAGCCAATTTCCACACACTCTTTTCCATCTCAAACATTCAGAATCAGGTTTATTATCACAGACGTATGTCATGAAATACGTTGTTTTGCAGATGCAATACAGTGCAATACATTCAAAAATTATTGTTAAGTTGCAATTGAAGCCTGTTGATTGATACTGGAGGGGATGATAGTGTTCAGCTCTGAGTTGTAATCAATAAACAGAAGCCTAACATAAGTATTGCTGTTGTCCAGGTGATCCAAGGCCAAGTGGATTGCATCCGCTGTAGACCTATTGTGGTGGTAGATAAATTACAGCAAGTCCATGTCCTTGCTAGGCAGCAGTTAGTTCTAGCCATGACCAACCTCTTAAAGCACTGCATCACAGTAAATGTGAGCGCCACTGGGTGATAATCATTACAGCAGCCCACTTTGCTCTCCTTGAGCACCATTATGATTGATGCACTTCTGAATCAGGTGGGAACTTTCAAGCACAGCAGTGAGAGATTGAAGACATCTTTGAACACTCCAGCCAGATGGTTGACTCCAAACCGTGTCAATTTCAGGGGTTGGTCTGTGGTGAGGGAACAAAGGGAGAAGGCAGGAGAATGGGATTGAGAGGGAAAATAAATCAGCCATGATGCAATGGTGGAACAGACTCAATAAACCAAATGGACTAATTCTGCTTCCATGTCTTACAGTCTTGTTGTCTAAGAAGCAATGGGCTCCAGAGATGGAGAATAAGGACATGAGTGCAGCCATTACTGCCCTTTGGGTGAAAAAGTTGCCCCTCAGGTCCCGGTTGAATCTCACCCCTCTCAGCTTTGACCTCTAGTCTTTGATTTCCCAACTCAGAGATATCTGCTCTGACTGGTGGGAGATAGGAGATGGAATCTTTTTCATCCAGAGGAAAGCTGGGGTCTGGAAGATGCGCCCTGCAAAAGTGTAGAGGAAGACTCTCAAGACATTTAAAACACATCTAGACAATTACAGAAAGGATGCCTGGTATTGGAGAGGGTCCAGTGGAGGCTTACTTGAGTTGTCCCAGGAATGAAAGGATTAATGGTTGATTGCTCTGGGTATCTTGCTGGAGTTTAGAAAACTGAGTTGGCTGGATTCTCACAGAAGCCTGCTGAATATTGAAAGGCTGAGATAGAATGGACGTTGAGAGGATATTTCCAATACTGGGAGAGTCTAGGACCAAACAGCACAGGCTCACAATGCAGGGACAAGGAACTCCTCCAGCCAGACTGTGGTGAATCTATGAAATTCAATGCCATGGATGGCTGTAGAGTACAGTACAAGTTTTTGGGTATATTTAAAGTGGAGGTTGATAGGATCTTGATTAGTAAGTTCTTAGTCAAAGGTTACCAAGAGAAGTTAGGAGAAAAGAGTTAACAGGGAGATAAATCAGCCATGGTGGAATGGTGGAGTATACTCAATGGGCTGAATGGCCTACTTCTGCTGTAATGCCATAGGGTCTTATGGAAAGCATGGAAGGTGATGGAGCTAATGTGGGTAAAAAGAATTGGTTTCAATGGATATTATGGACATGATGCCTGTAACAGGAGTCCCTCTATTTGCATCTCAGTGGGGGAGAAATGAACTCACACCCACCTGACCCAAAAGCCAGTAGCCCCCCTGATTTGCATCCACCATAGCTGAAAGCAGCAGAACTGTTACAGGGAATTGAGTTCAAGAGCCACAAGGTAATGCTGCAGCTCTTAAAACTCTTGGAGTATTATGTTCAGATCTGGTCACCTCATTAATGGAAAGGTGCAAATGCTTTAGAGAGGGTGCAGAACATATTTATCAGGATCCTGCCTGGATTAGAGAAAATAGTTTGAGTGAGCTCAGGCTTTTCTCTTTGGAACAAAGGAGAATGAGATGTGACTTGATAGTGGTGTGCAAGATGATAAGAGCCATAGAAAGCATGGACAATCAGAGACTTTTTTTTCCTCAGGTGGAAATAGTTAAGACGAGATGCCACAATTTTAAAGTGACTGGGCGAAAATATAGGGGGATATCAGAGGTAGGCTTTTTACACAGAGTGGTGAGTGCATTGAACACGCTGCCAGGGGTAGTAATAGATATAAATTCAAAAGGTGCATTTAAGAGGCTCTAATTATGGACTTGTCCATTTCTGCTCCTGTGTCCTATGGTCTAAATTGTAGGACCAGCCATTTCAAACACTCGGAGGATAGTCACATATTGAAAGAAAAATGGAGGGTAACATGGAAGCGAAAGGGGTATGTGGATTGTCCTTGGTGTATGTTAAAAGGTCAGCATAACATCATGGGTTGAAGGGCCTGTATTGTGCTGTAACGTCCTATGTTCTAATTAACTAGTGAAGGCATACACAGATCAGAGCCAGCAATGCTTTCTCCTAGACCCTTCCAGAGAAAACAAATAGAGGATCCTGAAGTTTGAACAATTTCCTGAAAGGATGGAGAAGGAGAAAGAGATGTAAATGGCAAAGCTTGCAGCCAGCACACTGAAAGGGCCCTGTAGACATCCCTTGCCTGACCTCTTCCTTTGTAGTGGGGAGCACAGATGTTTACAGATGTCATTTACCCAGTCATGATGAAAGCTTAATTCTCTTAGTCATGGGCAGGAGACAGACAGAAAACAGCAATGATTTGTACAATGCCGTCATTGTAACTGGCTCAAGTTTGTTTTTGCGAAGAGGATATTGTGTAATTTGGCAGTCCATATGTATATATATATATATATATATATATATATATATATATATTTGGGAAGACACATTTTGTGGTCATCTGTTTTTTAACTGAAGCACAGCATAAATGAGCACTGTCTGAAGGGTACATCCATGCAATGGGAGCTTGGTCAACTCCCTCTTCAGTTTCAACAACCCATTTCTTATTGTACAGACAGCAGTTAGTAAGATGTTACACAGAGAGGTGAGTGCGTGGAGCTTAATTGTAACCCTAAAGCATAAAACTAATCTAAAGAAGTACACAAAGCTGGAATTAACATGTCTGCTCTTAGTTTTGTTTTTAATTTAGTGAGGCACAAACTTATGATGTGAAAGTATTATGGCATATGCTACTCGTACTTTTACTTATAAACCACAATGAATAATGTAAACAAAGAATGCTTAATCAAACAAAATATTTACATTAGTACTCATATCTTATTGAAATATTAATTATACAACAGATACCAAAATACAATAAGACATGGGAGCAGAATTAGGCCATTTGACCCATCAATTCTGTTCCACAATTCTATTATTTTCCCTCTCAACCACATTCTCCTGAATTCTCCCCATAACTTTTCATGTGCTGACTAATCAAGAATCTATTAACCTCCACTTTAAATATACCCAATGACTTGGTCTCCACAACTGTCTGTAGCAATATCAAGCAGTAGCAAACCAAGGCAACTGGACTTTCTGTGTTGTCTGGAAGACATTTCACCACTCATCTGAGAGGTTTCTTCAGTTCTGATCCATGGTGGGTAGTTTTGCAGCTTATAAACTCTGTGAGTTGTTTAAAGGTATAGCAACCACACGTGGGTCATTAAGAGTCATAGAGGTAATGCGAGGGTCATTAGTGTTACCTTTGCATGAATGGAGGTGTGAGCTGTTGTAGAGACACCAGGGTATAGATGTTAGGACTGCATTGTAAGTAGCTGATAAGCCCCCACTTTTCCTACACAACGTCAACAACTGCATTGGTGCTGCTTTCTGAATTCATATGGAGCCCATCAACTTCATCAACTTTGCCTCCAACTTCTGCCCTGCCATCAAATTTACCAAGTCCATTTCCAAAACCTCCTTCCCCATTCTCAATCTCATTGTCTCTGGAGACAGCTTATCTGCTGATGTCTATTGTAAACCTATAGACTTTCACAGTTACCTGGACCATACCTCTTCCCCTCCTGTTACTTGTAAAATCACTATCCACTTCTCTCAGTTCCTCTATTTCCACCGCATCTGCTCCCAGGATGAGGTTTTTCATTTCAGAACAAAAGAGCTGTACTTTAACAAAGAAGGGGACTTCCCTTCCTTCACCATCAACACTGCCCTCTGCCTCATCGCATCCATTTCACGCATGACTGCTCTCACCCTATCCTCCTGCCGCCCTCCCAGTGATAGGGTTCCTCTTGTCCTCATCTACTATTCCACTGGCCTCCTTCTCTGTAACTTCTGCCATCTCCAATAGGATCCCACCACCAAGCACATCTTTCCCTCCCTCCTACTTTCTGCTTTCTGCTGGGATTGCTCCCTACACAACTCCCTTGTCCATTCATCCCTCCCCACTGATCTCCCTTCTAGCACTTATCCTTGCGAGCAGAGCAAGTGCTATATCTGCCCCTGTACCTCCTCCCTCACTACCATTCAGGGCCCCAAACAGTCCTCCCAGATGAGGCGACACTTCACCTGTGAGTTGTTGGGGTCATTTGCTGTGTCCGGAGTTCCCGGTGTGGCCTCCTGTATATTGGTGAGACACGACATACATTGGGAGACTGCTTCTCTGAGCCCCTACACTCTGTCTGCCAGGAAAGGTGGAATCTCCCAATGGCCACTCATTTTAATTCCACTTCCCATTCCCTTTCCAACATGCCCAACCATGACCTCCTCTACTGTTGCAATGAGGCCACACTCAGGTTAGAAAAGAAACACCTTATATTTTGCCTCCAATGTGATGGCATAAACATTGATTTCTCAAGCTTCTGGCAATGACCCCCACCCTTCATCATTCCCCACCCACTAGCCTGCCCATTGTCTCCCACTGCACATTCCCAAACCAAAAGCCGTGGATGAACCAGGAGGTTCATCGTTCGCTGAAGGCTAAATCTGTGTCATTCAAGTCTGGCAACCCAGGCCTGTACCAGAAAACCAGGTATGATTTGTGGAGGGCTATTTCAAGGATGAAGAAACAATTTTGAATGAGGTTGGAGGTGATATCAGATGCATGGCAACTCTGGCAGGGTCTGCGAGACATTACTTCCTACAAAGCAAAACTCAATAGCATGAATGGCGGCGATGCTTCACTACCAAATTAACTCAACACCTTCTATGCACGCTTTGAAAGGGAAAACACAACTACAGCTGTGAAGTTTCCTGTTGCACCTAATGACCCTGGGATCTCTGTCTCAAAGGCCGATGTTAGAATTTCTTTAAAGAGAGTGAACCCTCGCAAGGCAGAAGGTACTGATGGAGTACCTGGAAAGGCTCTGAAAACCTGTGCCAACCAACTAGAGGGAGTATTCAAGGACATTTTCAACCTCTCCCTGCTACAGGCAGAAGTTCCCACTTGCTTCAAAAAGGCAACAATTATACCAGTGCCTAAGAAGAATAATGTGAGCTGCCTTAACGACTACCGCCCGGTAGCACTCACATCGACAGTGATGAAATGCATTGAGAGGTTGGTTATGACTAGACTGAACTCCTGCCTCAGCAAGGACCTGGATCCATTGCAACTTGCCTACCACCACAGTAGGTCAATGGCACTCCACACAGCTTTAGACCACCTAGACAACACAAACACCTACATCTGGATGCTGTTCATCGAATATAGCTCAGCATTTAATACCATCATTCCCACAATCTTGATTGAGAAGCTGCAGAACCTGGGCCTCTGTACCTCCCTCTGCAAATGGATCCTCAACTTCCTAAACGGAAGACCACAGTCTGTGCGGATTGGTGATAACATCTCTTCCTCGCTGACGATCAACACTGGCACACCTCATGGGGTGTATGCTTAGCCCATTGCTCTATTCTCTATATACACATGACTGTGTGGCTAAGCATAGCTCAAATACTATCTATAAATTTGTTGACGATTCAGCCACTGTTGGTAGAATTTCAGGTGGTGATGGCAGGGTTACAGGAGTGAGATATGCCAACTAGTAGAGTGGTGCCACAGCAACAACCTGGCACTCAATGTCAGTGAGACGAAGGAGCTGAATGTGGTCTTCAGGAAGGGTAAGACGAAGGAACACATACCAATCCTCATAGAGGGATCAGAAGTGGAGAGAGTGAGCAGCTTCAAGTTCCTGGGCATCAAGATCTCTGAGGATCTAAATAAAAACACAAAATGCTGGCAGAACTCAGCAAGCCAGACAGCATTTTGTGTTTTTATTTATTTTCAGCATCTGCAGATTCACTCATGTTGTCTCTGAGGATCTAACCTGGTCCCAACATATTGATGTAGTTACAAAGAAGGCAAGACAGTGACTATATTTTATTAGAAGAGATTTGGCATGTCGACAAAAACACTCAAAAACTTATATAATTGTACCATGGAGAACATCCTGACAGGCTGCATCACTGACTGGTATGGAGGGACTACTGCACAGGACTGAAGGAAGCTGCTGAAGGTTGTAAATCTAGTCAGCTCCATCTTGGGCACGAGCCTACAAAGTACTCAGGACATCTTTAGGGAGCGGTGTCTCAGAAAGTCAGCATCTATTATTAAGGACTTTCAACACCCAGGGCATGCCCTTTTCTCACTGTTACCATCAGGTAGGAGGTACAGAACCTGAAGGCACACACTCAATGATTCAGGAACAGCTTCTTCCCCTCTGCCATCCGATTCCTAAATGGACTTTGAAGCTTTGGACACTACCCCACTTTTTTCTAATATACAGTATTTCTGTTCTTGCATATTTTTAAAAATCTATTCAATATACGTAATTGAATTTACTTGTTTATTTATTATTATGTTTTATTTTATTTATAATAATTATTATTTTTCTCTCTCTGCTAGATTATATATTGCATTGAACTGCTGCTGCTAAATTAACAAATTTCACGAAGCATGCCAGTGATAATAAACCTGATTCTGATTCTGATTCTGGTGCTCCTCCCCTTTGTCTTTCTTCCATGGCCTTCCGTCCTCTCCTATTAGATCTACCCTTCTCCAGCCCTGTATCTCTCACCAATCAACCAATCAACTTCATTAGTCCTGCCAAAGGGCCTTGGCCCGAAACGTCGACAGTGCTTCTCCTTATAGATGTTGCCTGGCCTGCTGTGTTCCACCAGCATTTTGCTCATGTAATTGCTATACTTTTAAACAACTCTCAGAGTTTATAAGCCAGAAAACTACCCACTATGGATTAGAACTGAAGAAGCCTCGCAGATGAGTGGTGAATTGTCTTCTAGACAACACAGCAAGTCCAGTTGCCTTGGTTTATTATTTCTTGATACTCAATGACCTGGATCGCTGAGAACCTTCACAGGTTTATTCATTCTGTAGCAATGAATGACACAGATTCACCACTCTCTGGCTGAAGAAATTCCTCCTCATCTCTGTTCTAGACATCTCTCTATTCTGAGGCTGTGTTCTCTGGTCCTATACTCCCACACCATAGGAAACATCCTCCCCACATCCACTCTATCCAGAAATTTCAATATTTGATGTTTCAAAGAGATCTCCCCTCATTCAGCTAAGTAGAGATCCAGAGCCATCAAGCCCACTTGGAGTACTGTGCTCAGTTCTGGTCGCCTCACTACAGGAAGGATGTGGAAGCTGTAGAAAAGGTACAGAGGAGATTTACAAGGATGTTGCTTGGATTGGGGAGCATGCCCTTTGAGAATAGGTTGAGTGAACTCGGCCTTTTCTCCTTGAAATGAAGGAGGATGAGAGGCGACCTGATAGAGGTGTATAAGATGATGAGAGGCATTGATCGTGTGGATAGTCAGAGGTTCTATCCAGGGCTGAAATGTCTAGCATGAGAGGGATCGTTTTCAGGTGCTAGGAAGTAAGTACAGAGGCGATGTCAGGGGTAAGTTTTTTTTACGCAGAGAGTGGTGAGTGTGTGGAATGGAGTGCCGGCAATGGTAGTGGAGGTGGAAATGATAGGGTCTTTTAAGAGACTCCTGGATGGATACATGGAGCTTAGGAAAATAGAGGGCTTTGGGTAACCCTAGGTAATTTCTAAGGTAAGGACATGTTTGGCACAGCTTTGTGGGCCAAAGGGCTTGTATTGTGCTGTAGGTTTTCTATGTTTCTATAAACACTCCTCATACATTAACCATTTCATTTTCATCTTCAATATTTGACCCTTTCATTCGCGGGATCATTTTTGTAAACTTTCTCTGTACCCTCTTTGATGCCAGCGCATCCCTTCTTAAATATGAGACCAAAGGATTTTCTTAGATGTAAGAAAAGGATGCTGTATCATGTTTAAGACTATTTGCTTTACTGCGAATGTGGATTTCTGGATAAGGATTTAAGACTTTTGACGTCTAACACAGTCGACACTGAGGTTAAATGAAATTCTGAGGCAGTGTTCTCTGTAAAATTCTACTCCATGTGCAAAGAAAATAGAAGCAAGATTGGCTGTGAGAGCCTCCAACAGTGCTTGAAAATTAGACAGCAATGAGGAACGATCCGCAACTTTGCACATTTTTTTGGAATGCAGGTAAATTTTAAAGGGCCAAAACTGTTGCAACTTAACCTGTTAACTGTGGCTCAACAATAGTGTCAACACAATATATCTGGGCAGTGGATTTAAGTCCCAGCTCACACACTCGTGTGGTAATCCAGATGTGTACTGAGGGAGTGCCGTCCTGTCCAGATGTGTATTTTTGTGGATGTGATGTAAATTTGCTCCACATGGGCTCTTTAAACTTTCCCCTTCTCAGCTTAAATCTATGTTATTAGGTTTCAATACTTAACAATTAACAAATGTTTACAAAGTTCACCAACACAGCTAAGTGCTTAACTGAACTGATTAGAAACTAGGGTGGAGTGGTATTGTAAACACTTGGCGTAGCACGATTACCGCACTAGTCATCATTGATCGGTGTTCCATTCCCACCCGCTGTCTGTTTGGAGTTCTCCTTGTGACCTCCAGATGATTCCTCCCACATTCTAAAGACATAAGGGTTAGGGCTAGTAAGTTGTAGACATGCTACACTGGCAGCGGAAGTGCAGTGACACTTGCAGACTGCCCCCCAGCACATCGCAAAACGATGATGCAAACGTTGAATTTCACTCTGTGTTTCGATGTATGTGTGACAAGTAAAGCTAGCTTTTATCTTTTTCTAACAGCCATGTATGATCATTTGGCAGCAGAAATTTATCCAGTTGAAGCTGAACATCTATAACTTACCTTATTGCCTCTCAGGAACCTTGCTGACCACAAATTGGCTGCTGCCATTCCGCGTCCTAACAGTGAATGGTCTTCATTGGTTATAGAAGACTTTTGTTTGATTTGAAGTTGGTAAGAAAGATGTAAGGTACCCGAATAAGACCATAAGATATAGGAGCAGACAGGCTATTTGGCCCATCGAGTTTGCTCCACCATTTCATCATGCCTGATCAATTTTCAATCTCAGCTCCAATTTACTGCTTTCTCCTCATATCCCTTCATGCCTCGACTAATCAAGAATCTATCAACCTCTGCCTGAAATATACATGAAGACTTGGTCTCCACACAGTTGCCAGTGGCAACAAATTCCACAGATTCACCACTCTCTGTCTAAAGAATTTCCTCCTAACTTCCATTCCAAATGGACATCTCTCTTTTCTGAGGTCGTGTGCTCTTGTCCTAGACTCCTCCACCATAGGAAACAACCTCTCCACGTCCATTCTATCAAGGCCTTTCACCATTCAATAGTTTTCAATTAGGTCACCCCTCATTCTTCTGGATTCCAGTGAATACAGGCTCAAAGCCTTCAAACGCTCCTAAACGAAAGCCTTTCCGTCCCAGAGTCATTTTCATGAATCTCTTTTGAATCCTTTCCAATGAAAATACATCCTTTCCTAGGTAAGGTGCCCAAAACTGCTCACAATACTTCCAGTGAGGCCTCACCTGTGCTATACATTATAGTGTTGCTTTTATATCCCAGTCCACTCAAAATGAATGCTAACATCACATGTGCCTTCCTCACCACAGAATCAACCTGCATGAAGCCCAAGTCACCAGTGTCATAGGTCCATGCAAGTCCAGAAGTCAAAGTTCAAAATAAGATTTATTATCGGAATACATACACGTCACCACATACGTCCCACAGATTCTTGTTCTATGGGCATACTTGGCATGTCTATAGAACAGTAACTGTAAACAGGATCAATAGACAACAAACTGCGCAAATGCAAATATAAATAAATAGCAATAAATAATGAATATGAAATAGCAAGATAAAGAGTCCTTAAAGAGAGATCATCAGCTGTGGGAACAGCAGAAATAGAATGAGTGTAATTATTCCCTTTGGTTCAAGAGCCTGATAGTTGAGGGGTAGTAACCTGGTGGTGTGAGTCTGAGGGTCCTGTACCTTCTACCTGATGGCAGCAGTGAGAAAAGAACATGGCCTGGGTGGTGATGATCTTTGATGATGGATGCTGTTTCTCTATGGCAACATTACATGTAAATGCGTTTGATGGTTGGGAGGGTTTCACCCATGATGCATTGGGCTGAATCCACTATCTTTCATAGAATTGTCCTCTCAAAGGCATTGGTGTTCCCATACCAGGCCGTAGTGCAGCCAGTCAGCACACTTCCCACCACACATCTATAGAAGTTTGCCAAGGTTTTTGATGACGTGCCAAATCTCCACAGACTCCTGAGGAAGTAGAGGCACTGCCGTGCTTTCTTTTCATTAATATTTATATGATGGGTCCAGGACAGGACCTCTGAGATAGTGACACACAGGAATTTAAAGTTACTGATCCTATCCCATCTGATCCTCCAATGATTACTGGCTCCGGTTTCCCTCTCCTGAAGTCTACAAACAGTTCCTTGGTCTTATAGACATTGAGTGAGAGATTGTTGTTATTACACCACTCAGACAAATATTCGATCTTCGTCCTGTATGCTGATTCATCACCACTTTTGATGCAGCCCGCAACAGTGGTGTCATCAGCAAACTTGTAAATGGTGTCAGAACTGTACTCAACCTACAAGACCCAGAGACTGAACCCATGATCGAAGTCCTGGGGTGAAGTTGGAAGTGGCAGGTTCAAGATTCCAGGGACAAGGATTGGAGATCTGGAGGTAGCCTATACTGGGATTGAGCATCTGTCTGGGTGTGGGAGTGGATGAGCAGGAGGGATGAGAAAGGGGCTCGTTTTGCTGTTGTTGCTTGTGTTGTTCTTAGAAACATTATAGGCGTGCTCTGTTGGCACCGGATTGTATAGCAACACTTGTGGGCTGCCCCCAGCACATACTTGGGTGTGCTGGTTGTTAACGTAAATGGCGCATTTCACTGTATGTTTCAATGTACATGTGACAAATAAATCCAAATCTAGACAAAGGGTAAAAAGGCTTCACTTAATGCAAGACCAGAATTGATAGGTACATAAATGTTATTTCTTTGGGATGTTGGGATGCTATGTTGAAGTTGTATGAGATGTTAGTGAGGTTACTCATTTGGAGCATTGTGTACAGTTCTGGTCACCTTCTTAGAGGAAAGACATCAATTAGATTGAAATAGTACAGATAAAATTTACAATGAACACACACACAAAATGCTGAAGGAACTCAGCAGGCCAGGCAACATCAATTGAAAAGAATACTGTCAACATTTCAGATCAAGAATCTTCATCAGTTGAAGGGTCTCGGCCCAGAACATCAACTGTACTCTTTTACAGAGATGCTGCCTGCCCTGATGAGTTCCTCCACCATTTTAAGAACATAAGAACATAATTAATAGGAGGAGGAGCAGGTCATCTGGCCCGTTGATTCTGCTCCACCATTCAATAAGATCATAGCTGACTTAGGCAGACTCTTCTTCACCTACCTGCCTTTCACCCATAACTTTTAATTCCCCTACTTAGCAAAAATCTATCCAAATTTGTCTTAAATATATTTACTGAGGTAGCCTCCACTCCTTCATTGGGCAGAGAATCACACAGATTCACCACTCTCTGGGAAAAGCAGTTCCTCCTCATCTGAATCCTAAATCTACTCCCCCAAATCTTGAGGCTATGTCCTCTAATTCTAGACTCACCTACCAGTGGAAACAACTTTCTTGCCTCTATCTTATCTATCCCTTGTATACTTTTATATGTTTCTATAAGATCTACTCTCATTCTTCGGAATTCCAGCGAGTACAGTCCCAGATGGCTCCATCTTTCCTCATAGTCTTACCCCCTCATCTCTGAAATCAACCTGGTAAACCTACTCTGTATCACCTCCAAAGCCATATCTTTCCTCAAGTAAAGAAACCGGTACTCCAGGTGCAGCCTCACCAGTACCATGTACAGTTGCAGCATTAATTCAATCCTTCTAGCAATGAATGTCAACATTACTTTTACCTTCTTAATAGCCTGCTGCACCTGCAAACCATTTGTGATTCATGCACAAGTACCCCCAAGTACAATTTTTTACCACTTAAATAATAATTTGTTCTTTCACTTTTCCATCCAAAGTGGATGACCTCACATTTACCAACATTGTACTCCATCTGCCAGACCCTTGCCCACTCACTTAACCTATCTATATCCCTCTGCAGAATCTCCGTATCTTCTGCACAATTTGCTTTGCCATTCAATTTAGTATCATCAGCAAACTTAGATACATTACACTCGGTCCCCTCTTCCAGATCATTAATGTATATTGTGAACACTGACCCCTGCATCTCACTATTTATCATTGATTGCCCACCAGAGTAACACCTGTGTATCCCAACTCTCTGCTTTCTATTAATTAACCAATCCTCTATCCATGCTAATACATCACCCCCATCTTTCCGAATGTTAGAAGGCCTGAACAAATTAGATATGGCAAACTTATTTCCCATGGTAGGGGATTCTTGGACAAGAGGGCACAACTTCAGGATTGAAGGGCGTCCATTTAGAACAGAGATGTGGAGAAATTACTTTAGTCAGAGGGTGGTAAATCTGTGGAATTTGTTGCCACAAACGGCTGTGGAGGCCCAGTCAATGGGTGTACTTAAGGCAGAGATAGATTGGTTCTTGATTAGCCAGGGCATCAAAGGGTATGGGGAGAAGGCAGGGGAATGGGGATGACTGGAAGAGTTGGATCAGCCCATGACTGAATGGCAGAGCAGACTCGATGGGCCAAGTGGCCTGCTTCTGCTCCTATATCTTATGGTCTTATGGTCTTAACTCTATGTATCCTTACCTTACAAATAAGTATTTTATGCAGCACCTTATCGAACGCCTTCTGGAAATTGAAGTAAATAATGTCTATTGGCTCCCCGGTATCCACTGCGCTCATTATATCTTCAAAGAACTCCAGTAAGTCTGTCAAACAGAACTTATCTTTGCTGAATCCATGCTGCATCTACATGATGGATCCATTTCTTTTCAGATATCTCACAATTTCTTCTTTAATGATTGCTTCAAGCATTTTCCCAACTACAGATGTTAACCTAACTGGCCTATAGTTTCCTGTCTTTTGCCTACATACTATTTTGAACAATGGCATGACATTCGCCATCTCCTAATCCTCTTGGACCTGCCCAGAGTCCAAAGAAATTTGGTAAATTATCACCAAAGCTTCCATTATAACTTCTGCTATTGGGACATGTACATTGGGATGTATTCCATCAGGACCAGAGGACTTGTCTATGTTCATGCCCACAAGTTTGCTCAGCTCTACCTCTTTAGTGACAACTATTGTATTAAAGTCCTCACCTCCCATCTCATCATAATATTTCTCTTTGGCATGTCAGACTGTGTCCTCCACTGTGAAGAACAACACAAAGCCTCAGCCATTTCCTCATTACCCAATATCAATTCCCCCTTCTTGTCATCCAAGGGACCTATGTTCACCTTAGCCACCCTTTTCTGCTTTATATAATTATAAAAATCTTTACTATCTGTTTTTATATTTTGTGCTTGTTTATTTTCATAATCTAGCTTCCCTTGCTTTATTGCTCACTTAGTGGTTCTTTGTTCCTAATCTTCCAGTTTCCCTCTACTCTTAGCGACTCTGCATGCACAAGCTTTTAGTTTGATGCCTTTTTTTATTTCCTTAGTTATCCAAAGCTGGATCTCCCCACCCTTATTGTCCTTGCTTTTAACTGGAATATACTTTTGGTGAGCAGCATGAAAAATTTCTTTGAAAGTTTTCCACTGTTCTTTAACTGTCCCACCATATAGTCTGTGTTCACAATCTACACTAGCCAAACCCTCCCTCATCCCATTGTAGTCTCCATTGCTTAGGCACTGGTTTTAGATTGAACTATTGCACCCTCCATTTGAATGAGAAACTCATTTTGTGTGTGTTACTTGGATTTCCAGCACCTGCAAACTTTCTCTTGTTTGAAAATTTAGAAGGATGGTTTTGGGACTTGAAGATCTAAGTTATAGGGAGAGGTTGAATGGGTTTCGACTTTATTCCCTAGAGGGTAGGAGAAAGAGAGAAGATTTGATAGAGGCATATAAATTTATAGGGGGTATATATCAGGTAAATGCAAGCAGGCTTTTTCCACAGAGGTTAGGTGAGAGGTCAGGGGTTAGGGTAGAAGCTGAAATATTTCAGGGATGTTCTTCACTCTGAGTGATGCGAATGTGGAACGAGCTGCTGGTGCGAGTGGTAGATGTGGACTCATTTGCAATATTTAAAAGAAGTTTGGATACGTACATTAATGGGAGTGGCAAGGAGGGTTGTGGTCCAGGTGCAGGTCGATGGCACTAGGCAAATTAATAGTTTGACATGGAGTAAATGGGCTGAAGGCTCGGTTTCTGGATTGTAGAGTTCTGTGACTCTGTGACTCCATGAAATTCCAGGAGGTGGTGGGAAAGCAGTCTACAAATGCATGCATAAGGGTTAATTGATCCACAGACATAATGGAGTTCCACACAGGGATTTACCCTGTGATTCTTCAACACAAAAAGAACAACTTCTACCTATATACAATAGTACTCTTACATAATAATATGCTCGAGGGTTCTCTTACATGTCTGATGAGGATAGACTAAGCGAGCTGGGGCTTTCTTCTTTAGAATGAAGGAGGATGAGAAGGAACTTGATAGAAGTGTACAAGAGGGTAAGAGGCATTGCTCGAGTGGATAGTCAGAGACTTTTCAAAGTTCAAAGTACACTTATTATACCATATACAACCTCGAGGTTCATTTTCTTGCAGCAGCCACAAAACAAAGAACACAATAGAAGAACTGAAAGGGTTGACTATTTTCAAAATAGAGAGAGAATACAAAAAACTGAGACACAAAGGGACTTGGGAATCCTTGTGCAGGATTCCCTAAAAGTTAGTTTGCAGGTTGAGCCTATGGTGAGGAAGGCAAGGACAGTGTTAGTGTTAATTTCAAGAGGACTGGGGTATAAAAGGAAGGATGTAATGTTGATATTTTATAAAGCAATGGTGAGGTCTCACTTGGAGTACTGTGATCAGTTTTGGGCTCCTTATCTTAGAAAGGATGTGTTAAAGTTGGAGAGGATTCAAAAAAGGTTCAGGAAAATGATTTCAGGATTGAATGGTTTGTCATATGAAGAGTGTTTGATGGCTCTGGGCCTATATTAACTGGAATTCAGAAGAACGAAGGATGACCTCATTGAAACCTATTGAATGGTGAAAGACCTTGATAAATTAAATGTGGCGAGGATGGTTGGAGAGTCTAAGACCAGAGGACACAGCCTCAGAATAAAGAGGCATCCTTTTAATGTGAAGATGAGGAGGAATTTCTTTAGCCAGAGAGTGGTGAATCTGTGGAATTCTTTGCCACAGGCAGCTGTGGAGGCCAAATCTTTATGTATGTTTAAGGCAGAGGTTGATAGATTCTTGATTGCTCAGGGCATGAAGGGATACGGAGAGAAGGCAGGAGATTGGGGCTGAGAGAAAAACTGGATCAGCCGTGATGAAATGGTGGAGCAGGTTCAATGGACCAAATGGCCTAATTCTTATGGTAATCCACGTTAAAATGTGCACACAGCAAAAACTGACAAAAATCCAATGTGTGAAAAAACATAATTCCAAGGTGTAAATAACTATTTCCAAAGAGCATCATTTTAAGATGATCGAAGAAAAGTACATGTGGGGGTGCACTTTACAGGTAAGTTCTTTACCAAGAGTGATGGATGTGTTGAATGCCCTGTCAAGGGTGGTGCTAGAGGCAGATACATTAGAAGAACTTAATAAACTCTTGGACAGGAACATGGATGATAGAAAGGTGGAGGGCTATGTTGGTAGGACGGGTTAGATTAATCTTAGAGTAGGCTAAGAGGTTAGGACCTGTACTGTGCTGTAGTGTTCTATGTTCCATGCATAATGTCATTCATTTTGTTTGAAAGAAACAGAACACTGGAGGAGCTCAGCATTTGAATAAGCCAGGTAAAACTGAAACAGAGTTGTCTTGACCCTGTCAGTGAGCAGTTGAATGAGTTGATTGTCAAAGGAAATCATTAAATCTCTCTCTTACTCCCCGCTGTGTACTTACTGTTCCTTCCCTCCACATGGTCAAAGTGCTCCAAAGGAAATGGGTCAAAGACATCAGATGAACAGAAAAAAAGTTCACATCTGCCAAATTGGTATTTTAGTCATAGATTTCAACTGGGCTACTATAATTACAGAAGATTATGTTCTTACAAGTAAATGATATTAATGGAAAAAATGGAAATTCATTATCATTACATAAATGTAAATTTATTTTCCCACTCTAAACCTGACATCAAGATTTTATAAGACCGTAAAACATAAGAGCAGAATTAGGCCATTCAGCCTATTAGATCTGCTCCACATTTCAATGGAAATTCAATGGAATTTCAATTCCTCTCAATCCTTTTCTCCACATAATTTTTGATGATCTGATTAATCAACAACCTATCAACTTCCACCTTAAATAGACACAATGAACTGGCCTGCATAGCTGTCCATGGCAATGAACTGCACAGATTTACCACCCTCCGACAGCTGTCGTCTGGCCTCAGCAAGGTACAGGTCAGTCCACCAGACAACTACAGCAACCACCCGCACTTCCCCCACCCCGCCCTTCTGCAGGTTTGATAGTGAGGTTAGGATTAGTGTGGAGAGAGTGGAGAGCTGAGTGTTCGGAAGGAGTGAGGCTGGAATTGCAGAGACGAGTGGTGAAGTCAAGGTGGTTGATGTCTTGTCGGCAGTTGGCAATGAAAAGGTCCAGAGCAGGCAGAAGACCAGAGTGGTGTGTCCAGGAAGAGAAGGAGGGTTGAAGATGGGAGAAGGGGTCATTGGTATGGGCTGGAGAGTCTTTACCAATGTAGTAAGCATGGAGACAGAGGCAGCAGAAGAAAAGCTGCGTGTAATGGCAGGCACAGAACTCACTGAGGTGTAGAGGCAGCAGGACGAAGGCGAAGTCCTTACTGAGGACGGAACATTCTGCTTCAGAGAGGGGAAGGTCAGAGGTGATGGTGAAGCCCAGCACAGATGAGAGGGGCGAAGGGGTTTGGTAGCGTCGGAGCAGAGGTGAAAGTTGGAGTGATCAGGGAAGGTAGGGTGAGAGGAAAATGGAGGCTCCAAGGACCCAAGAGCCAGCCGAGGGACCAGAAAGACACAGAATTTCAGAGTGGAGGTGGGATTCCAGCAACAGCGCATTAAGTCTTGGCCTGGAGGTGCTGTAGGTCAAGACTGGAGTTGGGGTTGGAGATTCTGCAGTCTGCACTTAGAAATTTTTATTTCTTTCATCAATTGGCTTCCCAGCTCTTTACTCCACCCCTCCTTCACCTCCCAGTTTCACCTATCACCTACTACCTTGAATTTCTTGCTCTCCTTTTTACTCTAGCTTCTCATCTTTCTTCTCTAGTTCTGATAATGGGTCTCGGACTGAAACATCAACTGTTTACTGTTTTCCATATATGCAACTTGATCTGCTGAGTTCCTCCAGAATGTTGTGTGTGTTGCTTGGATTTCCAGCATCTGCAGATTTTCTCTTGTTTGTGATTGGACTGCTTTCTCAATACTACTTGACCCTTCACCTATCTTTATATCATCCGCAAACAGCCACAAAACCATTAATTGCTTCATCCAAATCATTGACATATAACGTGAAAAGAAGCACTCACAACATCGACCTCAGTGCAAAACCAACAGCAGCCAACCAGAAAAAGCTCCCTTTATTCCCACTCTTTGCCTCCTGCCAGTCGGCCAATCTTCTATCCAGGCTAGTATCTTTCCTGTAATACCATGAGCTCTTATCTTGTAAAACAGCCTCATGTGTAGCACTTTGTCAAATTCCTTCTGAAACTCCAAACAAAAAAACGTCCACTGACTCTCCTTATCAATCCTGTCTGTTATTTCCTCAAAGATTTCCATCAGATTTGTCAGGTACTAAATCCCCTTGAGAAAAGCCTGCAGACTTTGCCCAACTGTATCATGTGCCTCTAAGTACTCCAAAACCTCATCCTTAAACATTTTTCCAAACACTGAAGTCAGGTTAACTGCCCAATAGTTACGTTCCCTAAACAAATTTGGGTCATTACACAATGCTCAATCCAGAAATGCTGTTCCTCTGGTTAGTTCAACCATAAACTACTCTCGAAAGCTATCTTGTAGGCATTCTACAGATTCCCTCTCTTGGGATTTGGCACCATCCTGATTTTCCCAGTCTCCCTGCATATTGAGATCCTCCATGATTATCACAACATTGCTCTCTTTACATGCCTTTTCTATTTCCTAATGTAATTTCTACCCAACATCCTGGCTACCATTCAGAAGCCTGTATATAACTCCCATCAGGGCTTTTTTACCCTTGCAGTTTCTTAACTCTACCCAGCGGTCTCTACATCTTCCAATCATTTGTCACCTCTTTCTAAGGACTTAATTACTTTTTTTTATCTACAGAGCCTGGCTTCCATCTCTGCCAACCTGCCTGTCCTTTTGATACAATGTGGTCTTTGGATGTCAACTTACCATCTATAATATTTCAGCCAAGACTCAAAGATGCCCACAACATCATACCTGACAATCTCTAACTCTGCTGCCAGATCATCTACCTCATTCCATATACTGCATGCATTCTAATCTTCAGTTGAAGTCAGAAGTTTACATACACTTGGGCTGAAGTCATTAAAACTCATTGTTTAACCACTCCACAGATTTCATATTAGCAGACTATAGTTTCGGCAAGACGTTGAGGACATCTACTTCGTGCATGACACAAGCAATTTTTCCAACAATTGTTTACAGACAGATTATTTCACTTTTAATTGACTATATCACAATTCCAGTGGGTCAGAAGGTTACAAACAAAATCAAAACAAATCAGCCGAGGCCTCAGAAAAAAAAATTGTGGACCTCCACTAGTCTGGTTTATCCTTGGGAACAATTTCCAAACACCTGAAGGTACCACATTCATCTGTACAAACAATAGTACACAAGTATAAGCACCATGGGACCACGCAGCCGTCATACCGCTCAGGAAGGAGATGCATCCTGTCTCCTAGAGATGAATGTACTTTGGCGCGAAAAGTGCAAATCAATCCCAGAACAACAGCAAAGGACCTTGTGAAGATGCTGGAGGAAACAGGTAGACAAGTATCTATACCCACAGTAAGACGAGTCCTATATTGACATAACCTGAAAGGCTGCTCAGCAAGGAAGAAGCCACTGCTCCAAAAGCACCATAAAAAAGCCAGACTACATTTTGCAAGTGCAATGGAGACAAAGATCTTACCTTTTGGAGAAATGTCCTCTGGTCTGATGAAACAAAAATTGGACTGTTTGTCCATAATGACCATTGTTATGTTTGGAGGGAAAAGGATGAGGCTTGCAAGCCGAAGGACACCATCCCAGCCGTGAAGCATCATGTTGTGGGGGTGCTTTGCTGCAGGAGGGACTGGTGTACTTCACAAAATAGATGGCATCATAAGGAAGGAAAATTATGTGGATATATTGAAGCAACATCTCAAGACATCAGCCAGGAAGTTAAGGCTCGGTCGCAAATGGGTCTTCCAAATGAAGACAATGACCCCAAGCATACCTCCAAAGTTGCAGCAAAATTGCTTAATGACAACAAAGTCAAGGTACTGGAGTGGAAATCACAAAGCCCTGACCTCAATCTGATAGAAAATTTGTGAGCAGAACTGAAAAAAGAGTGTGTGAGTAAGGAGGCCTACAAACCTGACTCAGTTACACCAGTTCTGTCTGGAGGAATGGAACAAAATTCCAGCAACTTATTGTGCGAAGCTTGTGGAAGACTACCCAAAATGTTTGACCCATGTTAAACAATCTAAAAGCAATGCTACCAAATACTAACTAACTGTATGTAAACTTATAACCTACTGGGAAAGTGATGAAAAAAATAAAAGCTGAAATAAATCATTCTCTCTACTATTATTCTGACATTTCACACTCTTAAAATAAAGTAGTAATCCTAACTGACCTAAGACAGGGAATGTTTTCTAGGAATAAATGTCAGGAATTGTGAAAAACTGAGTTTAAATGTACATGGCAGAGGTGTATGTAAATTCCAACTTCAACTGTCACACCCTCAGCCCTGCATTCATCACCCTTTGTGATTTTCACCTCCTGTTACACTTTAACTCATCTCACTGACTACAATGTTGCCCCATCATCTGGTTTGTCCTTCCTCACAGTACACACTGCATCTAGTTGTATAGCAACTGCCCCATCCTCAAACCTATCTCTCCAGTTTCCATCTCCCGCCAAATGAGTTTAAACCCTCTGGCTAAGCTGCCTGCAAGGATATTGGTTCCCCTTGGGTTCAGGTGTAACCTGTCCTTTTGTACAAATCATACCTTCTCCAGAAGAGGTCCCAGTGATCCAGAATCTGAATGGTGTAATTCTGCTCCTGTATCTTACAGTGTGTCTAATTGCCACGGCATTGAAGTCAACCAAATTAGTATCCATAACAGGTTGATGGGTAGATGGGTCAAGCTGCTAGATGATGATTAAAATATATTTGCACAGAAGATAGCTTTTATGGGTAGATTGATTGTTTGTCTATAAAGTGACTTCAGGCACAGGAGTGTCTGTACATAAGTTGACTGACAGGAAATGATAAAGTAGTAGTAGCTGGGGGTGTGATGGGGTGGAATTTGTGATCAGCCTTACTGCTTGGGGAAAGTAACTGGTAGACCTGGTGTAGATGCTACATAGCTTCCTCCCTGATGGGAGTGGGACCAACTGTCCATGAGCAGAGTGGGTGGGATGGTTCATGATGTTACTCACCCTCTTCCGGCAATTTTCTGTGTATATATATCTTTGATAGTGGGCAGGCTGTTGCCAGTGATGCGTTGAGCAGCTTTGACTACCCGTTGTAGAGCCTTCCAGTCCACCACAGTGCAGTTCCCATAACATGCAGTGATGCAACATGTTCAGATGCTCTCTAGCGCATGTCTGTAGAATGTGCTAACTGCATGTTTAGGTGAGTATGTGACAAATGTGGGCAAATGGGACTAGCTCAGACAGCCATCCTGGTTGGCATGGATAATTTGGACTGAGATGTTTTTATTATCACGAGAAAGTCTACAGAAGTTCCGCTGGAAATCCTAAGTGATACACACAGAATGCTGGAGGAACTCAGCTGGTCAGACAGCAACTACAGAAACTGTCAACATTTTGGGCCAAGGTCCTTCATCAGGTCCAGAAGAAGGGTCTTGGTCCAAAGTGCTGACTGTTTAATTTCCATAGATGCTGCCTGATCTGTTTAGTTCCTCCAGCATCAATCATGGTCTATGACTCCAAGAAGCAGGCAGCAAGAGAATAAAAATTGGCAGAAATTATTGAAAGTACTCAGGAGGCTTGACAACATCAACAGAAAGAGAAGTTAACATTCCAGATCAATGACCTCTGGTCTTTGAGAGATGAACATCATTGTAAACTGGAGAGAAAGGTGGAAAGAATGCACAGGAGACAAAGAAAAATAAAAAGAATTCTGAACTCAAGAGATTCTGCAGATGTTGTAAATCCAGAGCAACATACACAAATTGATGGAGGAACTCTACAGGTCAGGAGAGGCAAGAATCAGATAGGAGAGGAGAATGAACCACAGGAGAAAGGGAAAGAGGAGGGGACCCGGGGTAGGAGATAGTCAGCAACACATGCATCTATTAAATACAAGAGATTCTGCAGATGCTGGAAATCCAGAGCACTGCACACAAAATGCTGAAGGAACTCAGCAGGTCAGGCAGCGTCTGTAGAGAACAAAGTGACAAATTGAGTATTAGATCCAAGAGAAAACTGATGGTAAAAGCATGCATGGACATCAAAAGTTAAATCTGGAGGAGAAGTAAACAGAAAGAAAATAAATATCTAAAATTATCAGCAAACAGAAACAAAATATAAAACAGGAAATGTGAGATGTAATGACTGAAAAAGATGATTATGATCTTCATGGTCAGGAGATGTTGTTATTTGAGCTTTCATTGGGCTTCCCTAGACAAATCAGGAGATCAAAGATAGAAAAGGAGTAAACGTGGAAACTTAAACCGTGAGATTGTAGCGGTGTGCTACAAACAGCGCTAAAATTACGACACGGAGTCGGTAACTGCAGTCGAAGGAAAAACTTTATTCGAAAACTTCAGCCTCACTTTTAAGCCTCTGTCAACCGGCCCCCCATGGCGAAGAGGCTCCAAAGCTCTGTGCTCGCAAACCCCCGTAGGCTATCTAATTGTGAGTCGGTTCGCATACGCTAGGAAATGAGCCGCCACATAACCCCCCCCCCCAGAACCGGCGATACACCCCCCAATGTCCACAGCCTGGGCCAGAACCTGCTTGGGAGGTCGGCCTCTGCGCCGAGGCGCCGGAAACTCGGCCGGTTGCGCCAGGTCCACATGGGCCGGCTTGAGGCGGTCCACCGTGAAAACCTCCTCCTTCCCCCCAACGTCCAGCACGAACGTGGACCCGTTGTTCCGGAGCACCGTAAACGGCCCCTCATATGGCCGCTGCAGCGGTGGCCGATGCCCGCCCCTTCGCACAAACACAAACTTACAGTTCCGTAGGTCTTTGGGTACGCAGGTCGGGTGCCGCCCATGCTGTGAAGTGGGTATGGGGGCCAGGTTACCGAGCTTCTCGCGAAGTCTGCCCAGGACTGCAGCGGGTTCTTCCTCTTGCCCCCTCGGGGCTGGTAGGAACTCCCCGGGGACGGCCAGGGGCGCGCCGTATACCAACTCGGCCGACGAGGCGTGCAGGTCGTCCTTGGGCGCTGTGCGGATGCCGAGAAGGACCCAGGGAAGCTCGTCCGCCCAGTTGGCTCCTCGCAGGCGGGCCATGAGGGCCGACTTCAGGTGACGGTGGAAACGCTCCACTAGCCCGTTCGACTGTGGGTGGTAGGCAGTGGTGTGGTGCAGCTGAGTCCCCAAAAGGCTGGCCATAGCTGACCACAGGCTGGAGGTGAACTGGGCGCCTCTGTCGGAGGTAATGTGGGCTGGTACACCAAAGCGGGATATCCAGGTGGCGATCAGGGCTCGGGCGCAAGATTCGGAGGTGGTGTCGGTGAGCGGGACCGCCTCTGGCCATCTTGTGAACCGGTCCACGATAGTCAGGAGGTAACGCGCTCCGCGCGACACTGGCAGGGGGCCCACGATATCCACATGAATGTGGTCGAAACGCCGGTGGGCGGGATGGAACTGCTGCGGTGGGGCTTTGGTGTGCCGCTGAACCTTGGCCGTCTGGCAGTGCATGCACGTCCTGGCCCATTCACTGACCTGTTTGCGGAGTCCGTGCCAAACGAACCTGCTGGAAACCATCCGGACAGTTGTCCGGATGGAGGGATGCGCCAAGTTATGAATGGAGTCGAAAACACTTCGCCGCCAGGCTGCGGGGACGACCGGACGGGGCTGGTTGGTGGCGACGTCACAGAGTAGGGTCCTCTCACCTGGGCCCACGGGGAAGTCCTGGAGCTGCAAACCAGAGACTGCAGTCCTGTAACTCGGAATCTCCTCATCTACCTGCTGTGCCTCTGCCAGTGCCTCAAAGTCTACCCCTTGGGAAAGGGCATGAACGGTAGGGCGAGAGAGCGCATCCGCCACGACATTGTCCTTACCCGAGACGTGCCGGACATCCGTTGTGTATTCAGAGATGTAGGACAGGTGGCGTTGCTGGCGGGATGACCAGGGGTCGGATGCTTTCGTAAACGCAAAGGTAAGCGGTTTGTGGTCCGTGAACGCGGTGAAGGGCCGACCTTCTAGGAAGTACCTGAAATGCCGGATTGCCAGGTAGAGCGCCAACAGTTCCCGGTCAAAAGCACTGTACTTGAGCTCGGGTGGCCGCAGGTGTTTGCTGAAAAACGCCAGGGGTTGCCAGCGACCTGCGATGAGCTGCTCCAGCACCCCACCGACTGCCGTGTTTGATGCGTCCACTGTGAGGGCGGTAGGGGTGCCCATTCTGGGATGTACTAGCATTGCGGCGTCAGCCAAAGCTTCCTTCGTTTGAACGAAAGCGGCGGCGGACTCCTCGTCCCAGGTAATGTCCTTGCTCGGACCCGACATCAGGGCGAACAGGGGGCGCATGATCCGGGCAGCTGAAGGGAGGAAGCGGCGGTAGAAATTGACCATACCTACGAATTCCTGAAGGCCTTTGACCGTGGTGGGTCGGGGGAAGTGGCGGACCGCATCTACCTTAGCGGGCAGAGGGGTTGCCCCGTCTTTAGTAATCCTGTGGCCCAGGAAGTCAATGGTATCAAGTCCGAACTGGCATTTGGCAGGGTTAATTGTAAGACCGTACTCACTCAGTCGGGCGCAGAGTTGACGGAGGTGGGACAGATGCTCCTGACGACTGCCGCTGGCTATGAGGATGTCATCCAAATAGATGAACGCGAAGTCCAGGTCCCGTCCCACCGCGTCCATTAACCGCTGGAACGTCTGTGCGGCATTCTTCAGGCCGAACGGCATGCGGAGGAACTCGAAGAGGCCAAACGGGGTGATGAGAGCCGTCTTGGGGACGTCGTCAGGATGCATCGGGATTTGATGGTACCCTCGGACAAGGTCGACCTTGGAGAAGATCCGGGCGCCGTGCAGGTTTGCTGCAAAGTCCTGAATGTGCGGCACAGGGTAGCGGTCCGGTGTGGTAGCCTCGTTCAGCCTGCGGTAGTCGCCGCACGGTCTCCAGCCCCCCGTCGCTTTGGGCACCATGTGCAGGGGGGAAGCCCAGGGGCTGTCGGACCGCCGGATGATCCCCAATTCCTCCATTCCCTGGAACTCCTCCTTCGCCAGTCGGAGCTTGTCCGGGGGAAGCCGCCGAGCACGGGCATGGAGGGGTGGTCCCTGTGTCGGGATGTGGTGCTGTACGCCGTGCCTGGGCATGGCTGCTGTGAACTGCGGTGCCAGAACCGATGGGAACTCCGCCAGGACCCTGGTGAAGTCGTTGTCGGACAGCGTGATGGAGCCGAGGTGAGGGGCTGGCAACTGGGCCGCGCCCAGGGAGAACGTCTGAAAGGTCTCGGCGTGTACCAGTCTCTTCCTGGGCAGGTCAACCAGCAGGCTGTGAGTTCGCAAAAAATCCGCACCCAGAAGCGGTTGGGCTACGGCGGCCAGTGTGAAGTCCCACGTGAACTGGCTGGGGCCGAACTGTAGCTGCACCTGACGGGTGCCATAGGTCCTTACTGTGCTGCCATTCACGGCCCTCAGGGGGGGACCCGGTGCCCTGCTGCGAGTGTCGTAACTGGTCGGAGGTAAAACGCTGACCTCAGCCCCAGTATCGACCAAAAAGCGGCGTCCCGACCTGCTATCCCACACATACAGGAGGCTATCCCGATGGCCAGCCGCCGTAGCCATCAGCGGCGGCTGGCCCTGGCGTTTCCCGGGAACTTGCAGGGCGGGCGGCAACGGCGGGCTTCTGCGCCCCACCGCTGGTGGTAGAAGCACCAGTGGTCATTGGGCCGGGGGTTAGTGGACTCTGCGGCCGGGCCTGGACTGGTTTGCTGCCGGGAGCGTGGCTGGGTGATCTGTGCGATGGACGCCCCGCTCACCTTTTTGGCGTTCCACAGCAAGTCCGCCCGGGCTGCCACCTTCCGGGGGTCACTGAAATCCGCGTCGGACAGCAGCAGGCGTATGTCCTCGGGCAGCTGCTCCAGGAATGCCTGCTCAAACATGAGGCCTGTGTGTCCCTCGGCCAGAGACAACATCTCATTCATTAAAGCCGATGGAGGTCTGTCGCCCAAGCCATCCAGGTGCAGTAAACGGGCAGCCCGCTCGCGCCGTGAGAGTCCGAAAGTCCTGAGGAGCAGGGCTTTGAATTCCGTGTACTTGCCGTCTGCCGGGGGCGACTGTACGAACTCCGCGACCTGGGCAGCTGTGTCCTGGTCGAGGGAGCCCACCACGTAGTAGTAGCGGGTGTCTTCTGAGGTGATCCGGCGAACGTGGAATTGGGCTTCGGCTTGCTGGAACCATAGGTCCGGGCGCTGTGTCCAGAAACCCGGCAGTTTCAACGAAACCGCATGAACAGAGGCGGCGTCGGTCATTTCTGGTCCAAAAATCGTTTGGACCGTCGGGGTCACCAATTGTAGCGGTGTGCTACAAACAGCGCTAAAATTACGACACGGAGTCGGTAACTGCAGTCGAAGGAAAAACTTTATTCGAAAACTTCAGCCTCACTTTTAAGCCTCTGTCAACCGGCCCCCCATGGCGAAGAGGCTCCAAAGCTCTGTGCTCGCAAACCCCCGTAGGCTATCTAATTGTGAGTCGGTTCGCATACGCTAGGAAATGAGCCGCCACAAGATGACTGGAAGTTTGGGGAATTGCTGTTCAGAAAATCTGCATTTCAACAATTGTTTCGATTTCTCTAACTTCTGGTGATTTCATTTCCCCCCCCCCCCACCCCCCTGTGCCTTCTCTGTTTCTCCATTCTCCATTCTGATTATCCTTTCAACATTTTTCCTCACTGCCCATCACTTCTCTTTGGTACCCCTCCTCCTTCTCTTTCTCCCATAGTCCACTCCTCTCCCCTATCGTATTCCTTCTTCTTCAGCCCTTTACCTTGCCACCTTTCATCTCCCAGTTTCTTACTTCATCAGCCCTCCCTCAACCACCCACCTTTCCCCCTCACCTGGCCTCACCTCCCATCTGCCAGCTTGTATTCCTTCCCCTCCCTCCACATCCTTTTCCTGGTGTCTTCCCCCTTCCAGTCCTGATGCAGGGTCTGAGACCAAAACATTGATTGTTTATTCATTTCTACAGATGCTGCCTGAAATGCCTCCAGCATTTTATGTGTTTTGCTCATGACTTCCATTATCTGTAAAATCTCTGGTGTTTATGATTTCAACAATGAGTTTACACTTTGCTGCCTCAGTAAAGCAGCCAACAAAATCAAAGGCCCCGGGACATTCACTCTTCTGCTCCTCCTATTGGGCAGAGGATATAAAAGCCGAAAAGAACATATCAGCAGGCTCAAGGACAGCTTCTATTGACCATTGAACAGTCTCCTTGTTTAAGATGCAATCTTGACCTCACAATCTGCCTTGTCATGACCTTGCACCTTTTGTCTGCCTGCATTGCACTCTCTCTGTTACACTTCATTCTGCATTGTGTCTCCTAGTTCTACCCCAATGCACAGTGGTAACGAACTGATCTTTATGAATGGTAAGCAAGACAAGTTTGCGCTGTGCCTCGGTATGTGTGACATTAATAGTAAACAAAACCAAATTAGTCACTGAATGGGTAATATAGATCAGATTAGTTTATTGTGTTGTACATCAGGGTGGAATGAAGCACCCTTGCATGCAGGCAGCTCACAGCGTAAACAGCATAAACAATTAATAAACAGTAAACAGTCACTTGCAATATAAAAAAAGACACAAAACACAAAATGCTGGCAGAACTCAGCAGGCCAGACAGCAACTTGCAATATAAATGCAGGTTTTTTCTGTGATCTAAAACTACACAACATGCAACCAGTCTCCAGATGAGAATTGAAACTTAAACTCTTGAATTTTGTTAAAGATGGCACTGCCAAGACACAATGATGCTTTACAGAAAAAATATATTTTTTCTGGACTATGATCACAGCAATCTGTAGCCTGTAATTTCCCTTTGGGAGTTATGCTTCAGAACCATCTTTACGACCTGCCATTTACACAGTATCTTGAAAGATTCAGTGAATTGAACTCTCTAGGATACAGGTACGACTGGGGTGACCATTGCTGGAGCAGACTTGGGGCCAGATCGAAGGAATAGGGCCCAGGCCCAAGAGCAAAGAATGAACTGATGTTTGGCCGATTCAAATGCCGAGCCAGATTAAAATGATCAAGGCATCAAGGCTGATGGCCAAGGATGAACCTGTCTTCCGCTTACCACTCCAGGAGGTGTACTCACCTCAGTGCAGAACTGACTGTAGCTGGGGCCTTCAGCCATTGGGTTCCAGAACACTGCAGCACTGAACTGTCTCCATGGTTATGGACACTTTGGGGGACTCTGTTGTTCAAACTAAGGTCAATGGACATTGGGGGACAACACTCCAATCACATGAAGAATAGTGGTTGTGGCTGTTGGAGGTGATCATCCCAGCCACAAAACATTACAGCAGGAATCCTTGTTGATTAGTAAGGGTGTCAAAGGCTATGGCGGGAAGGCAGGAGAATGGGGTTGAGATGGATAATTAAATCAGCCATGATGAAATGACAGTGCAGAGTCAATGAGCTGAATAGCTTAGATCTGCTTCTACATCTATGGTTCTATGGTGGAACCACTCAGGACAGCATTCTAAGGCTAGCCATCTCCAGTTACTTCATAAATGACCATCCTTCATATAAGGTCAGAAGAGAGGATGCTTCACTTTCTCCGTGCTAATGAAGATTCTTTGACCCAAAATGTTAAATAAGACCATAAGATATAGGAGCAGAAATAGGCCATTTGGCCCACTGAGTTTGCTCCACCATTTTATCGTGGTTGATCCATTTCCCTCTCAGCTCCAGAGTCCTGCCTTCTCCCTGTAAATCTTCATGCCCTAATAATCAAGAACCTATCAACGCGTGCTTTAAATATACCCAATAATTTGGTCTCCACAGTTACCTGCGGCAAAAAATCAACAGATTCACCATTTTCTAGCTCAAGTTTCTTTTTCCACAGCCGCCTCCACTCAAGTTTGGTTTTTCCAACATTTTCTGATTGTATTGGAACAATACTACTGTTCCTTCATCGTTATTTGATCTATAATGTACGACTTCTCTCCCAAACAGTACCAAGAGACTATAGCTGTTACAATTTATTCTGCATTGTTATTATTTTAGGTGGCACAGTGGAGCTATGTCTCTACCAAAGGAGGTGTAAGGTGCTCCTTCCCTCTGCCTGCCTGCAGGTCACCCTTGGGCAAGTTGTAGTACCTGCTTAGCCCTCCCCCCCCCCCCCAATGGAAGCAGGTGGTGGACGGTGATGTGAGCAGCCAGTGTATATCACAAGTCCTGGTTATGCAACCACTGACACCAGGCAGACCGTCTCTGAAGAGTATTGATAATGGCCAGGGTCACCTGACTTGTAAAGACACTGTCTAGAAGAAGGCAAACCTTGTCTGTAGAAAAAATTGCCAAGAACAATCATGGTCATGAAGACCATTATCACCCATGTCATAAGACACGGAGCATACCGATGATTATGATTATAATATTATTTTTTTTACCTAGTTCTACCTTAATTCACTGGGCGATAATCTGATCTGTATGAATAGTAAAAAATGCTTTTTTTTCATTGTATCTCAGTACGTGTGACAATAATAAACCAATTCCACTTCCAGATCTAACCTTCACTAGAACATTTGCAGTGTTCAAAAAGAAAGATCACCTCAATTTTTCCAGGGTTTGTCAGGGATGGGCCATAAATGCTGGCCCTGTCAGAGACAAAGTAAAAAACAGAAATTATTTCATGCAACACACACAAAATGCTGAAGGAACTCGGCAGCTCAGGCAGCATCTATGGAAATTAATAAACAGTCGACGTTTCAAGCCGAGACCCTTCTTCGGGACTAGAAAGAAGGGGAAAGATGCCAGAAGAAGAAGGTGGGGGGAGGGGAAGGAGGATAGCAAGAAGGTGATACATTAAGCCCGGTGGGTGGGGAAGGTGAAGGACTGGAGAGGAAGGAGTCTGCTAGGAAAAGAGAGTGAACCACAGGAGAAACCGTAGGGGAAATTATTTAATGTTAGAGACAAATTCATAAGCAAAACCTTTCCCGTCCAAGACATTCTTCCACTCCTATTGGGAAGAAGATACCAAACCTTGTAAGTATGTATCACCAGGCCTAAAGACAGTTTCTATCCTAGGTACAGAAGCCTGAAGGCACACAATCAGTGATTCAGGAACAGCTTCTTCCCTTCTGCCATCCGATTCCGAAATGGACATTGAACCCGTAAACATTACCTCGCTCTTTTAATATTTCTTTTTGCCCAATTTTTAATCTATTCAATATACATATACTGTACTTGATTTACTTTTTTTTCTATATTATGTATTGCATTGAACTGCTGCTGCTAAGTTAACAAATTTCACCACAAGTGCCGGTGATAATAAACCTGATTCTGATTCTGAATTCAGAAGAATGAGGGGTGACTTCATTGGAACCTATCAAATGGTGAAAGACCTTGATAGAGTGGAGGTGGAGAGGATGTTTCCTGTGGTGGAAGACTCTAAGACCAAAGGACACAGCCTCAGAATAGAGGGTGTCCTTTTAGAACAGAGACGAGGAGGAATTTCTTGAGCCAGAGAATGGTGAATCTGTGGAATTCGTTGCCAGAGGCAGCTGTGGAGGTCAAGTCTTTATGTATATTTAAGGCAGAGGTTGATAGATTCTTGATTGGTCAGGGCATGACGGAGTACGGGGAAAAGGCAGGAGACTGGGGCTGAGAGGATCAGCTATGCTGAAATGTGGAGCAGATTTAATGGGCCAAGTGGCCTAATTCTGCTCCCATACCTTATGGTCTTATGGTCTAATGTTATAAGAATGCACCTCTTGTAGAATAAGACGGGCACTTGATCTCACAATCATCATGGCCTTTCACGGTATCTACTTGCACTACATTTTCCCTGCAACTGTAACATTATATTCTGCATTATGTTACAGTTTTCCTTTGTACTACCCCGAGATACTAATGGGTTGAAATTATTTGTATAAGTGCCATGGAAAATAAAGTTTTCTATTTTAACAGTGCATGTGACAATAATAAACCAATTACCAACCTTGACCACAAATTCAGTATTGATTGAGCTGACAGCAAAATACCATGTTGTTTAAAAGGGAAATAACTTCAAAACCAATATCATTCCTGTGGAGAGGCTAGTAAAAGTTCACGGTCAAGGTTGGAAAATGAGCTACAAAACTAAGTCAGGAAGAACCAATCTGAGAACTTCACATGAGCCTATTTTAATTTGAGAGTTCAAAAACTGAGCGTATTTGAGAACTAGGCTATTCTTATAACGTAAATCCTTGCATGGTCTGTCAATATTCTGATTCATGGTTTCTGAGAAAATCAATAGGATGCTTTTGAAATGTAGAGCAGATTACCATCTTTGAAATTCAAAGTTTGAATTTAATTTATTATCAAACTACATACTTTTAACCATGTCCAAATCTGGGATTCATTTTCTTGCAAGCGCACACAGTAAATCCAAGAAACACAACAGTATTAATGAAAGACCACACCCAAAAGGATGGACAAACAACTGATGAGCAAAACACAAAACAGGATAATAATCATAATTAATAAATAAAGCTACAATAAATACTGAGAACATGAGATGAAGAGTCCTTGGAAGTGACTCCATCTGTTGTGGGAGCAGTTCAGTGATGGGACAACTGAAGTTAAGTGAACGTATCCCCTTTGATTCAAGAGTCTGATGGTTGAGGGATAATAAACATTCACAGACCTGTTGGTGTGAGTCTTGAGGTTCCTGTCCCTTCTTTCCGATGGGAGCAGAAAGAAGAGAGCATGCTGTGGATGGCTGGATCCTCCTTTCCTGCTACAAATCTCCATATAGATGTGATCAATGGTGGGGAGGGTTTTACCCATGATGGACCAGGCCATATACACTGCTTTTTGTAGAATTTTTCATTCACTGGCATTAGTGTTCCCATACCAAGCTGTGATGCAAGCAGTCAATATAATCCTTACATCCATCAAAGTTTGTCAAAGTTTTAAATGTCATGCAGAAGCTTCACCAGCTTCTAAGGATATAAAGGCACTGGCGTACTTTCCTTATAATGGCACTTACATGCTGAACCCAAGACAGATCCTCTGAAATGATAACACTGAGGAATTTAAAGTTGCTGTCCCTCTGATTCCCCCAATGAGGAGTGGTTCATGGACCTCGGGGTTCTTCCTCCTGAAGTCAATAATCAGCTATTTGGTCTTGTTGGCACTGGGTACGAGGTTCTTACTGTGGCACCACTCAGCCAGATTTTCAATCTCCCCCCTATATGCTAATTCATCATCACCTTTGATTTGGCCAATGGCAGTGGTGTCATCAACAAACTTAAATATGGCCAAGGAGCTGTGCTTAGCCTCACAGTCATCAGTATAAAGCGAGCAGAGCAGGGAACTAAACATCCAGCCTTGTGGTACACCTATGCTGATGGAGATTATAGAGATGTTTCTGCCAATCCAAACTGACGGGGGTCTGGAACTGAGGAGATCACATTCCAGGTCAGGTTTATTGTCATTCAGCCATAAACATGCTCATGTCTAAATAAAAAATTGTTCCTCCAAGGTGAAAGTGCAAAAACCAGTCCATATCCATACATGCAACACATAGAGTTACAAAATAATATCAGCATGAGTCGGTGAGTGACATAGCCTGAGAAAGAGATGCTGACATATAGTACGAGGTGCATGTTTATGTAAGACAGTGTAATGTCACCGGCGATATTATAATGCAACAAGCACGGTGACATAGCAGTTAGTGTGACACTATTACAGCTTGGGACATCGGAGTATTGGCGCTCAATTCCGGCGCCAGCTCTAAGGAGTTTGCACGTTTCCCCCGTGACCACGTGGGTTTACCTTCGGGAGCTCCGGTTTCCTCCCAAAGTCCAAAGGTGTATTGGCCAGTAGGTTAATTTGTCATTGTAAACTGTCCCATGATTGGGCAAGGGTTAAATAGGTGGTATTCTGGGTGGCATGGCTCATTGGGACGGAAAGACTGATCCATGCTGTACTTCTAAACAAAACTTAAAAATAAAAAGATGAAAAGTGGCCAGTGCAGCATGAGAGTGTGTCTGTGAGGAGTCAGGGTGGGTCTTGCAGGTTAGGAGGCAGGGCATTCACATAGGGTGCATATGTGTGCTGAGTGGCAGCAGGGTGTTAAAAAGTGTAATCGCCTGCGGTAAGAAGCTGTTACCCAGTCTGACAGATCTGGTTCCTATCTCATTTTGCATCCTTAATCCCAAACCAAGGAATTATAGACACACTAAGCTCTACTCACAATGGAGACTGTTCTTGGCATTTTCCCCAGGATAAGTGGTTTCCAAAGAAGGTATTTAAGATGCCAAATAATCACTTCTTCCTTTAAACTTTCTTAGACTTGCAGACACTGGTTCTCTTGAGTTCCAGCATGTCACAGTTCTGGCTGATGAAGAGTTGTGTACTTTCATTTTGCTTTATATAGAGTCATAGAAAAGGACAGCACAGAAACAGACTATTCTGCCCATCTAATCCATGCTGAACCATTTAAAATGCCTTGTCCCATTGACTTGCAATAGAGACATAGAAAAGTACAGAAGCAGGTCCTTCAGCCCATCTCTAGACATGAAGCTATATCAAAAGAAACAATATTAGCATTATCAAGTTCAAGTTTAATTGTCATTCATCCATGTTTGTGTATCCATATACACATATATCCATGTATCCATACAGCCAAACAAAACAGCAAAATACAATCACACACAGCATACAGCATGTATAGCACATATAATTACAATAGTAAAAAAACATACAATTAGAAAAAATAAATAAATAATGAAGCCACACTTCCTTAGTGCTGTGGTCTGTACATTGCTGGTACATGTATGTTGCCCTGGAGTCAGGTTTCGAAAGAACAAGCGCACTTGCAGATGCTAGGAACATGAAATAAAACCAGCATTTTGTGTGTTGTCCAGAAAATGGTGGGAACATTCAGCAGGTAAGGTAGCTTTTGTGGAAGGAGGAACAGAGTTATTTTTTTAGGTTGAATATTCAGCAAGTCTAAGTACGATTAATTGTCGGCACCTTTTCTGGTCTTCTGTAACAAACTGTTTATGTGCTACAATTAAACCTACTATCATGGTTTATATCAAACAGGTTAATTCAGCTGTCAATTAGATAATCTGTTTAAATAATCTAAGATCAGGATAAACTGCAGATACAGGAAATCTGAAGCACAACTTCAGATTTCCAAGGAGAATGGGACCATAAGACCATAAAACATAGGAGTGGAATTGGGCCATTTGACCCATCAAGTCTGCTATTCCATCATGGCTGATTTATTATCCCCCTTAACCCCATTTTCCTGCCTCCTCCCTGTTACCTTTGATGTCCTGATTAATCAAGAGCCTATCAACCTCCACTTTAACTATGCCCAATGATTTGGCCTCCACAGTTGTGTGTGGGAACAAATCGCCCAGATTCACCACCACAGAAACAGAGTTAGACTTCCATTAATTGTTAATTACTAATTGATTTATTATTATCATACGTTCCAAGATACAGTGAACATTATTCCATGCATCCATCACCATCGGGAAAGAGGTGCAGGAACCTTGGGTCCCACACCACTAGATCAGGAACAGTTATTACCCATCAACCATCAGGCTCCTGAACCAGAGTGGATAACTTCACTCACCTCAACATTAAAATGATTCCACAACCCATAGACTCACTTTCAAGGACTCTACAATTCATGTTTTCCGAATCATTTACTTACCTATTTATTTTTTTATTTGCACAGTTTGTCTTCTTTTGCATATTGGCTATTTGTCGGCGTTTGTGTGTAGTTTTTCATTGATTCTATTGTATGTCTTTGTTCTACTGTGAAAATCTGCAAGAAAATGAATCTCAGGGTAATATTTAGTGTTTTAAACTCGCTTTGATAATAAATTTACTTTGAACTGTTGAATCTTTGAAGTACATCAAAACAGACATTTCATAGGATCTATTTAAATAGATACATGTTCAAAAAAGTGTACAGCAAGCAAAGATTTTTAACACTGCACCTCTCTGCCATGAGAGAGGGAATAATTGCTGCACTCAAAGAGTTCAGAATAAGTTCATCCAACAATTCAAGGTTGCACATTAACATGTTACACTCTCACTATATTTTGTAGATATTCTGTTTATGTTTCCCATAGCCATTCCCAAATTCTTCATTTCAACAATTGCTTCAACTCCTTTGATGATTCCTTCCCTTCTTCCCACAGTTCCTCTATCTTTCTCCATTCCCTATTCTGACTGTCTTCTCACCCATTCTCTTCCCCTCACCTGCCCATTACTTCCCTCTGCCCCACTCCTCCTGCTTCCCTTTCTCCCATGGTCCTCTCTCACTCCTATTTGATTCCTTCTTTTTTTCAGCTTTTCTTCTTCCACCTGTCACCTCCCAGCTTCCCACTTCAACTTCCCTCCCTCACCTGGCCTCACCCATCACCCTCCAGATTGTACTCCTTCTCCTTCTTCCCCCCTCCCCACCTTCTTATTCGGGCTTCTGCCCCCTTTCTTTCCAGTCCTGACCTGCAGAGTTCTTCCAGAATTTTCCAGCCCCTGTAGAATCTCTTGTGTTTACTATTATAATGTCCTTAAAATGCAGTGAGATGCAATGCAAATGGTCAGTATCTGTGGAAGTTGCTGCACTGATTGGGTATGTGACTCTACCATCCAAATGAATCACAACAATCACACACACACACACAGAAAATAATACACTGCATTTTTAAAAATATGAGTCATTGCTAATGTTCTCCACCTCTTCTTCTCACCTGCCTGTCGCCTCCCACTTGATCCCCTCCTCCTTCCCTTTCTCCCATAGTCCATTCTCCTCTTCTGTGAGATTCCTTCCTCTCCAGCCCTTTACCTTTCCCAACCACCTGGCTTCATCTATCACCTCCTAACCCTCCTCCTGCTTTTTATTCTGGTGTCTTCCTCCTTTCTTTCCAGTCCTGAAGAAGGGTCTTGCTGTATCATCAGCTGTTTGTTCCTCTCCTTAGATATTCCCTGACCTGATGAGTCCCTCCAGCATTTTGTGTTTGATGCGCTGGATTGCAAGCATCAGAGTCTCCTGTGTTTATAACACACTCTTTTGCACCCTGAACTATATTTTCCCCGGAGTAAGGCAGGACGTTGAGGATTTTCCCTCTCTCTCTCTCCTCTGCTCCAATAGAGGTCATTCATGGCATTACTCTGCAACCTTCCACTGAAGTGACGAGTCCACACAGCAAATCTTGGCAACTTAACCCCTTTACCACAAATATTTATGTACAGTTGCACAGTGGTTTAATTTATTGCGCTGGTATCTTGATTAATTACTGCTCCACTTGGGGAGTTTGGTACTTGACATCGTTATTAACAGGGCTTAGACAGTTGACAAGAATAAAAGTAATCTTCCATAGGAAGATAGGAAAAAATCTATGGCTAAAGACTACTTATCTCCCATTACAGTTTATTTTCAAGTACCTTGTGGCCTACAGCCATCATTTCTGGAGTTGTACAAATTTTTCTGACAGGATCGGCCAATTTTTTTGCAATTTTTTCAGGTGGGCCTAATTTTCCGGTTCTTCTTTTCCTTTACTCAACCAACAGGGCCCTTGTAATTTGCAAGACGATATCATGATTTCATTAATTTTATGGAAGCTTGCCCCAATTCCACTTGGTGGCCCTAATTGCCCACTTTCTCTCCTCAATATCAAAAATGCATTCCTTTTTTGAAGAAGAGTAACAGGAATAATCCTGGAAGCTATAAGTCCATCAGCTTTGCACTCAGTAGCCACATTATTAGGTACCTCCTGTACCTTATATGGTGGCCACTGAGCTGGTCTTGTGCATCTGTGGAACCTCCACTTCAAGTTTCGGCAGCTGCTACACTTGGAGATGCTTTTCGACATTCTAGTATTGTAATCTGGAGTTATTTGAGTCCCTTCACCTTCCTGCCAGTTTAAAGCAGTCTGGTCATTCTCATGTAATCTCTCTCATTAGCAAGGCATTTTAATCCACCAAACTGCCGCTTACTGCATTTTTTTCGCACTATTCTCTGTAAACTCTAGAGATTGTTGGGCATGAAAATAGCAGATCAGCAATATCTGAAATTCTTAAACCACCCCATCTGACACCAACAATCATTCCACAGTCAAGGCCCTTCAGCTCACATTTCTTTCCCATTCTGATGTTTGACCTGAACATCAACTGAACCTCTTGACCATATCTGCATGCTTTTATGAATTGAGTCGCTGCCACATGATTGGCTGTTTAGATATTTACATTAATGAGCAGATGTACAGGTGTACCTAATAAGGTGGCCTGTAAGTGTCCCTCAGCTGTTGGTAAATTATTGCAGAGTGTTCATAACAATATGGTTTCTTTGCATTCAGTGAAGTGAGATCTCTCAATCTACCCCATTGTGGCCTTTGCACTTTTATCATCTACCTTGTCTTTCCATGTAACGAGGACACGATACTCTGCATTATGTTATTGTTTTTCTCTTTACACTACTTCCACGCACTTATGATTTGAAATGATTTGTATGGATGACAAAGCTCTTTACTGTATCAGAATCTGGTTTATTACCTCTGACACGTCATGAAATTAGTTGTTTTATGGCAAGTACTGTGCAATACATTAAAAACTTCTATAAGCCACAACAAGAAATATAAAAATAAGTAGTTCAAAAAGAGAGTAAAATAGTGAGAACAACACACACAAAATGCTGGTGGAACACAGCAGGCCAGACAGCATCTATAAGGAGAAGCTCTGTCAACGTTTTGGTCCGAGACCCTTTGTCAGGGGTACTGTTCATGGGTTCCTGGATCTTTCAGAAATTTGATGACAGAAGGGGAGAAGGTGTTCCTAAAACATTGGGTATGAGTCTTTAGGCTCCTGTACCTCCTCTTCGATGGTAGCAATCAGAGAGGGCATGTTCTGAATGGCGAGGGTCTTTAATGAAAGATGCCACCTTCTTGAAGCATCAGCTTTTGAAGATGTCCTCGTCCTCGTAGCTGGCTGAGCTTACAAACCACTGCAGGTTTTTGTCATCCTGTGCATTGACACCTCAACAGTGATTGTAGAAGCTTGCAAAGATTCACAAGAGCATCTCAAACTTCAACAAACTTCCATGGATGTATCATGAAGAGTATATTGACTGGCTGCATCACAGCCTGGTATGGAAACACCAATGCCCTTGAATGGAAAATCCTACAAAAAGTCATGGATACAGCCCAGTCCATCACAGTAAAGCCTTCTCCAGTATTGAGCACATCTACATGGAGCGCTATCCAAAGAGGCATCCATCATCAGGGGTCCCAACCACCCAGGTCATGCTCTCTTCCTGCTGCTGCCATCAGGAAGAAGGTACAGGAGCCTCAGGACTCACATTACCCCTCAACCATCAACCTTTTGAACCAGATAAGATAACTTTACTCAGCTTCACTTGCCTCATCACTGAACTGTTCCCATAATGGACAAGAAAATCTGCAGATGCTAGAAATCCAGGCAACACACACAGAATGCTGGAGGAACTCGGCAGGCCAGGCAGCATTTATGGAAAAGAATAAAGGGCCAATGTGTCAGGCAGAGACCCTTTATAAGGATGTACTGAGGAAGGATCTCAGCCAAAATGTCAACAGTTTCCTCTTTTCCATAGATACTGCCTAGTCTGTTCCTCCAGCATTTATGTTTCCCATAACCTGTGGACTCACTTTCAAGGACATAAGTTCATTTTCTCGATATTTATAACTTATTTATTTATTAATATTTATTTTATTTTTCTTGTTTGTTGTCTGTTTCACACTGGTTGTCTTCTCTGTTGTGTGTGTGCTCTTTCATTGATTCTGTTAGGGCTATTGGATTTATTGAGTATGCCCGCGAGACCATGAATCTCAGAGTTGTACTTGGTGACATATATGTACTTTGATAATAAATTTACTTTGAACTTTGAACTTTCTCTAGTATATGTGACAATAATTAAGCTGGAAACCATGTACAAATTAAGCTGGAAACCACATGTAAATTATGTCAAAGCAAAAATGTCAAAATCCATTGTAATACTGTACAAAGTGCAAGATTTCTTAAATCAGGAATCTTTATATACATTATACTGTTCACTTACAGTCCCATACATGACTTACTGTGTAAAGGTATGAGGAAATACATACAAAACAAATACAAACTCAATTTTTCTTCTCCAAAAGAAAATCATAGGAATTGTAAATAAGACAAGTTATTATGAACCAATCAATCTGCTAATCATTCAACTAAACGCTTAAAAATTTAGAGATTTTGTATATTTTAAAATAATACAAATTATGTATAAAGTAAAAAATGGACAGCTACCACAAAGAATCCAAAGATTGTTTAAAATGAGAGAAAGTCAACATGGTTTGAGAGGAACATGCATATTTCAAGAACAAAGGATAAGAACAAATGTAAAAAATCATTGTATTTCAGTCAGAGGGGTGAATCTATGGAACAGTTGTAAGAATTTAAAAACATGCACTATACTTAACAAGTTTAAAAAATTATTTAAAAATAATTTAATGAACAAATATAAAACACATGACTTAAACTGAATGGGAGTAATGTAAATAAATGATACTTGGAATTGGATTTTGTGTTAAAAGATTATGAAGTTTTTTGTTTTGATGTGATGATTGACGCCAAATATGTTGTTGTATAAGTAAGAGGGGTAGGCATAATAAGTTGTAGCTTCAGCCTACACCCTTTCAGTCTGTTTTAAAGAATATCTATGTTTTTGTTGTAATTTTGTCTTATGAAATCATACTTATGAAATCATCATTGAAAATGATGCTTTCAGTTATGTTTGTACTGACCAAAATAAAAATTTCATACATTAATTCATTCTATAATATATCAAATTACTAATTACATCCTCAGGGTGGCCAGTGTGGCTTTATGAAGGTGAGTTTTTGTTTCATAGATTTGAATTAGTTCTTTGAATTACAGAAAGACGATCGATGAAGGTCGGACATTGGCTATTGCCTACATGGACTTTAGAAAAGCATTTGAAAAGATCACTCATGGTCATCCGGTCCAGAAGATTAAGTCATATGGGATCAAGCGGGAGTTGAGAAGTTGATGAAAATGTGGCAACTAACCCTTTGTAGATCATTGATTTCATTCTTGCTAACATCAGCGACATCCCCAAATCAGAATGATGGACTGATGTAATTCGGATCATCCAATCCAGCTGTCCCTCTACTGGAACAAGGACCTGAGGTCATTGAGGGAGGAAATCATGACAGCCAGGAAACAGAAGCTGGCTGGGGAAAAGCGGCCAATGAATCTGTTCATTTTTCAGAATTTCACCCATCCTGATTTGTCCTGGATCTGTAGATCAACCAGAACTGTCATGTCAGGTAATTTAATTTAGTATAATTTGCTGCATTGTCAATTTATCAAGAAATTACAAATTTGATTGGTGCTGTGGCAGGATTTGAACTCAGGTCAACAGATTACTAATAACTTTACTATTGTGCCACCACTGTTGGTCAGGGTTGACCATGGGTGTTGCATCCTAGCTGTCTATGTGATACACAAGCCAGGCAGTGTGATATGGAGAACAAACCATTGCCCATGCAGCAGGCTCCCCCTCTCCACACAGCAGAGACTGATGCAGTTGACACCAGTGGCATGGCAGAAGTTGCCAGTCAGTGTTGAACTCAACATAGGACTTAGACCCATAGAACACTACAGCACAGAAAACAGGCCATTCGGCCCTTCTAGTCTGTGCCAAAACTTTACTCCGCTAGTCTCATTGACCTGCACACAGTCAGACCTCCAGACCTCTCCCATTCATACTTCCTTATGGGCTCCAGCTCCGGATTTTTCCTCAGGGTTTACTCCTGAAGCCCTCCCCATGAGTGGGTATGGCCACAAGGCAGCGGATGTTTGAGATCAGAGTTTTCCTTCTCCTAGATGAGCTGCCAACCATGGCTGCCAAGTACTCTCTGCCCAAAATGATTGGTATTAAGGCATCAGTAACTCACCTCTGCCCCTTCTCCTGTCAGTAGAAATGGATCTGCAGGGCTTAGCAGCTAAGCCACAAGTGAAGGCCAGGAGCTGGACTTGGTTATCAGAGGCTATTTGAGATGCACACCATTGGGGGCATTTAATAAGTAGAAGGAGGTTATTCCCATTGCCACCATTTTGCTTCCCCCCTCCATAATGACAACCTTAACGAACCTGCCACCACTGCATATAAATGAATTAAACTACATATCAACATCTTGATACACGTCAACTCTTTCCTTCAAAGTGCTGTCACAGGTGGATAGGGTCGTAAAGAAAGCTTTTGGCACATTGGCCTTTATAAATCAGAGCTTTGAGTACAGGAGAGTGGGATGTTATGTTGAAGTTGTATAAGGTGTTGGTGAGGGTGAATTTGGGATATTGTGCGCATTTCTGCTCACATCACCTGCAGGAAGATATCAATAAACTTGAAAGAAAGAGCGCAGAGAAAATTTACAGAGATGCTGCCAGGACTCGAGGAGCTGAGTTACAGGGAAAGGTTGAATAAGTTAGGACTCTATTCCCTGGAGCACAGGAGAATGGGGAAGATCTTATACAGGGATATAAAATTATGAAGGGCATAGATAGGGTGAGTTCATGTCATCTTTTTCCCCTTCAGGTTAGGTGAGATTAGCACCAGAAGTTGTGGGTTTGGGGCAAAAGATGAAATATTTAAGGCAATCCCGAGGGTGAACTTCTTCACTCAGAGGATGGTGCAAATGTGGAATAAGCTGCCTTTGGAAATGGCAGATGCTGATTCAATTGTAACATTTCAAAGAATTTTGGATAGGTACATGAATGAGAGGGGTATACAAGGCTTTAGCCTGGGGGCAAGTAGTTGGAACTCAAAAGAAAATTAGGTCAGCACAGACGAGCTGGGCCTAAGGGCCTGTTTCTGTGCTGTAGTCCTCTATGATTCTATGGCTCTATCTCATGAAATGTCTGGCCATGTTCAACAATGCCGTTCAATAGGTCGCATCTAATAGAAATTAGCCTGGAACCATTGCAATCTGTGTTCAGGAGCAGTGACAGATATCCTGACCAAGTACCGTATTTTTGGGAGTATAAAGGGATCAAGTATTCTTTTCTCTTTCCCAATCAGAGGCAGTAGCAAGTACACACAGGCCGTTAGAGTTTGTGTGGCAAACTCACTGCTGGACAACTACTGAGTCATCATGTTCAGATAGCTTTCCTGATCACAGGAAAGTTCATGCACTCTGTCAGCACCCCCCCCCCCCCCAAATAAATCCAACCACTAAATATTCAAGGCTTTGATTTTTGCTTCACCGGTGAGTGATATATTTCTGTAGAAAGTCTTCTCACCCTGAAAACCACATGAGGCAGAGAAAATCCTCAAACTTAAATTTAATTTTAAATTAAAGGTTTCAGTAATTGAAAATGTACAATTGTAGTCAGCAGATTTTAATTTACAATTCTAGCTAAATCCCAATAATCCAGCTCCCTCGGGACTTGGGTGACTCCGAACAATCGAATTTTCTGGATAACTGGAAGTTATTATTCTGCTACACCCTATATTTCACCTTTTTACACATGATGATGAGTTGTGCGATTTCACCTAGCGTGGTAAGTTTAAAAAGTGGGAATTCAGGCCCAGTTAATTTAATAGGGTCTGGGAAATAGAACTGTGAGTTTCAGCTTGTATGCTTCAGAATTCAAAATCAGATCCCCAAGTTCCTGCTTCTGATTTAGGCTGCAGCCCATCTTCCAGACCCGAACGCAGTCCACATTCTAGACCCCTGACTCTGTCTGCCAACCTCTCTCCCTCTTTGGTCCCCGAGCTCACACTCCATTAGAGTCCAGATGCCAAAACATCAGGATTTACAAACCTTCCAATATGGGATTGGCAGAGATTTTGCCGAACTTAGGATACGACACAAACAGGGAACATTATTGTTATGCATGTGCAGAGCAAGGAAAACAATGGGGCAATATGATTGAACATTTTCACACAGTCACGTTAGTAGCAGCACACGCTGGACAATTTGCCGTGCAGGAGCGATGAACCAGGCCTGCCGAGGCAAAAGCGTGCCCTCTCGAAGGCCCGCACCCAAAAGAGAGAGCCTCCCACGAGTCCAATCAATTCACTGCGGGATCCATCAGCCACACACGCACTTACCAGCTTCTCACAATCAATCTGATACAGTTCAGCTATGACAGTGGTTAATGCTCCCAGAAAAACCTGCAGGACACGATGTATTAAAGTCAGCCACTTGGAGGAGTGCCAAGTCTGAAAAATAACAATCGCCAACTGCATCCTTTAATAAAAGGCTGTTCTGGTAAGTGGCATGCAGAACAAGGTCTTGAATCTCAAACACAGGTGCTAGAAATCCAGAGTAACACACACACAATGCAGGAGCAACTCTCCGAAGATTCTGCTGAGTTCCTCCAGCATGTTTTGTGTTAGACGTGGATCTCTATTCATGTTTCCTCCCTCTCCTACATCTGTGTTGTACAGAATCAGAATAAGGTTTTTTATCATTGACATACGTCATGAAATTTAGTGCTTTGTGGCAGCAGTACAGTTCAAGACATCAAAAAATTACCGTAAGTTACAATTAGAAAGTGAATAAATAGATATAGTAAAAGATAAATAATTTCACGTTGGATGGTCCCAAGTCTGGCGGTGAAGGGAGGAGGGTTGGGCACGGGGGCCAGCAACCCCTTCCCCTAAAATCCCAGGGCTACAGAAATGCCAACAGAAGCTTCAAAGCTCTCATTTGTGGGAGAGGAAGGATCTTCAAAGATGGACTACATCAGGTAACAACTTGACAGACTGGCCCAGGATAGACAACTTTGGAGAGTTGCTGTCAGCTGCCTTTGCCCCAGTAGGGGTAATGGGCTTAAGCTAGTAAGCAAAAGGTAAATATCAAATTTTGAAGGGTTCAAGGACAGTTCAGAAGTCTGATGGCAGAAGGGAAGAAGCTGCTGCTAAAATATTGAGTGTGGGTGTTCAGTCTCCTGTAACCCCTCCCAGATGGCAGCAGCAGGAGAGATTACAGTACACATTAGTCATGTGGTTCTGTGTTCTGATCAAAGGATTTTTGGGGGAAGTTTTCTTATGAAGCAATCCCTCAAGACTGAGAATAACCTACTTGCAACTTTTTGAGAAGTACAATGTCAGTGAAGACAAACTTCTAGAGTAAACAGAACAAAGAGGAATCATGGGATCCGAGTGCCATTTGCTGAAAAGCACCAATATTTAGTTTAAAACCACTCCACCAACTTATTTATTTTCCACTTTCACTTCTCTTTTTATTGGTGTTAATGATTTATCTCCCACAGAAATATTTCCATGCAACATAAAATGAGGTTATTTGGCCCATTGAGGCTAAAGCAATACCATTCCACCAATGACTTCCATGTAAAATATTTATTTATTTAAATAAATAAACAAATGGATAGATAGAGAGATAAATAGATAGATAAAAAAAATTCACTCCTCCATTAAGTTCATTTTCTTAGCAAGACAGCGCAGAAGAGTATTTATGTAATGAACTGGAGGCAATTAGGGAGCTTAAGGTAGAAAAATCATTAGGAAACAATGATCACAATATGATTGAGTTCAGCTTGAAATCTGATAGGGAGAAAGTAAAGTCTGATGTAGCAGTATTTCAGTGGAGTAAGGGAAATGACAGTGGTTTGAGAGAGGAGTTGGCCAAAGTAAATTGGAAGATGCTGCTGGCAGGGATGTCCGCAGAGCAGCAATGGGATGCGTTTCTGGGAAAAATGAGGAAGGTGCAGGACATGTGTATTCCAAAAATGAAGGAATACTCAAATAGTAAAATAGTATAACCATGGCTGACAAGGGAAGTCAAAGCTATTGTAAAAGCAAAAGAAAGGGCAAACAACAAAGCAAAAACTAGTGGGAAGACAGAGGATAGGGAAGTTTTTTAAAAACCTACAGAGAGCAGCTAAAAAAAGGTAAGGATGAAATGTGAAAGCCAGCTAGCAAATAATATCAAAAGTTAGTAAAAGTTTTTTCAAGTATTGTAAAAATAAAAGAGAGATGAGAGTAGATTTAGGACCACTAGAGAATGAGGCAGGAGAAATAATAACAGGGGCAAGGAGATGGTTGATGAACTAAAAGAGTATTTTGCATCAGTCTTCACTGTGGAAGACACTAGCAGTATGCCTGATGTTGTAGTGTGTCCAGGAAGAGAAGTGGGTGCAGTTACTATTACAAGAGAGAAGATGCTCAAAAAGACCTAAAGGTACATAAATCACCTGGACCAGATGAACGACACCCTAGGGTTCTGAAAGAGGTAACATTTGAGATTGTGGTGGCATTAGAAATGATCTTTCAAAAATCCTAGGACTCTGGCATGGTGCCAGAGGACTGGAAAATTGCAAATGTCACTCCACTCTTTAAGAAAGGAGGAAGGCAGCAGAAAGGAAATCATAGACCAGTTAACCTGATCTCAGTAGTTGGGAAGATGTTGGAGCCAATTATTAAGGATGAGGTGATGGAGTACTTGGTGACACAGGACAAGATAGTACAAAGTCAGCATAGTTTCCTTCAGGGGAAATCCTGCTTGACAAACCTGTTGGAATTCTTTGAGGAAGTTACAAGTAGGATAGATAAAAGGGATGCAGTGGATGGTGTAAATTTGGACTTTCAGAGGGCTTCTGACAAGGTGCCGCACATGAAGCTGCTTACCAAGTTAAGAGCCCATGGTCTTATAGGAAAATTACTAACAAGGCTAGAGCATTGGCTGATCGGTAAGAGGCAGCGAGTGGGAGTAAAAGGATCCTTTTCTGGTTGGCTGGCAGTGACTTGTGGTGTTCCGAAGGGGTCGGTGTTGGGACCACTTCTTTTTAAACTGTATATAAATGATTTAGATAATGGAATAGATGGCTTTGTTGCCAGGTTTGCAGATAATATGAAGATTGGTGGAGAAGCAGATAGTGTTGAGGAAACAAAAAGCCTGCAGAAGGACTTAAACAGATTAGGAGAATGGGCAAGAAAGTGGTAAATGAAATACAATGTTGAAAAATGCATGGTAGTAGAAATAAATATACGGACTGTTTTCTAATCAGGGAGAAAATCCAAAAATCTGAGATGCAAAGGGAGTCTGGTGTGCAAACAGCCAGAAAGTTAACTTGCAGGTTGAGTCGGTGGTGAGGAAGGCAAATGCCATGTTAGCATTCATTTCAAGAGGTCTAGAATACAAGAGCAAAGAGGTGTTGCTGAGGCTTTATAAGGATTGGTGAGGCCTCACCTTGAGTATTGTGAACAATTTTGGGTCCCACATCTTAAAAAAGATGTGCTGGCATTGGAGAGGGTCCAGAGGAAATTTACAAGGATGATTCTAGGAATGAAAGGGTCATTGAAAGGAATGAAAGAAACATTTGCTGGCTCTGGGTCTGTATTCGCTGGCATTCAGAAAGATGAGAGAGAATCTCACTGAAACCTTTCAAATGTTGAAAGGCCTAGACAGAGTAGATGTTTCCCGTGGTGGGAGAGTCTAGGACAAAAGGGCACAGACTCAGGATAGAGGGGTGCCCTTTCAAGACAGAGATGTGGAGAAAGTTCTTTAGCCAAAGGGTGGAGAATTTGTGGGATTTGTTGCCACATGTAGCTGTGGAGGCCAGGTCACTGGGTGTATCTAAGGCAGAGATTGATAGGTTCTTGATTGGACGTCAAATGTTACGGGGAGAAGGGAACTGGGATTGAGTAGGAGATAGAAAAAAAGGATCAGCCATGATGAAATGGCAGAAAAGACTCTGTGGGCCGGATGGCCTAATTCTGCTCCTATGTGTTATGGTCTAATGGTCAAAGAGACTCCTGCATCCAGAAACCACTGATCTAACCCTAGGCTAATCACAGGAAAATTTGCAATGACCAACTAACTTATGAACTGGTAGTTTGAACTGCAGGAGGAAACCAGAGCTTTTGGACGAAGCCCACATGCTCATGGAAAGGACATAAAAAACTTAAGACAGCATCGGTATTGAACTCTAAGCGCTGAAGCCCTGAGCTGTAATAACATTGCACGAGCTGCTACACTACCGTGGCACTCCTTTTAACCTCAGCAACTGCCCAGGTTTCACAGGCACTGACTGTTTCTTTGGTGACACTTAGGACCTATTTTAAAGCAGTTGAAAAGCTGGAAGTCGTGTTAATCCATTAAAAATAGCCTCTGTGATGCTGTGAGACTGCACCCGGCTGCAGCTGCAAACTTTCCGGCGATTTGGCCCGTTAATATGCTGAACTGAATACTGAGGCTTTGGGCCTACTCTGGGCTGCTCTGGGGAACTGGATTTAAGGGCTCGGTTCGATTTGGAATACTTCTAGTGTTGTCGCCTGCTTCTATTGTTTGCATGATTTGTCTTCTTTTTCTCTTTCTCTCTGCACACTGGGGGATTGGTCTTTTTTTTTTAAATGGGTTCTTTCGGATTTCATGCTTTGTGGCCACCTGTAAGCAAACAAGTCTCAAGGTTGTATAATTTATACATTCTTTGATAATAAATGTACTTTGATAATAAGGCATATGGCATACTAGTCTTTATTACTGAGTTCATGATGCACCATCAATAACTCTTGGAGATGGGAGGCGAACGATAGGCTTTTATTAGCAGCAGAATGGAGCACAGCATCTTGGAGACTGAGGGGGGAGCAGTGCCTCCAATTGCCTTTATACAGGGGTCTGTGGGAGGAGCCACAGGAGCAATCAGCAGAGGGGCGTGTCCAGACAGGTATACATAGTTTACCACAGTTCAAGAGTTGGAAGTTATGTTGCAGATATATTAAACTTTGATTAGACCACATCTGGAGCACTGCAGTCAGTTCTGGTTGCTCCCAGAAAGGATGTTGAGGCTTTGGACAAGGTGCAGAAAAGGTTTACCATGATGCTGCCTGGATTAGAGGGAATGTGCTATAAGGAGGTCTTGGACAAACTTGAGTTGTTTTCTCCGTAGCAGCGGAGGCTGAGAGGAGATCTGATAGAGGGTTATAAAGCTATGAAAGGCATAGATAGAGTATACAGACTATATCCTTTTTCCACATTTCCAATGTTTAATACTAGAGGACATATATTGAAGGTGAAAGAAGAGAGTTCAAAGGAGATGTGAAGGGCAAGTTTTTGACACAGTGTGTTGTGTGCCTGGAATGGTGGTGGAAGCAAATACAAAAGACACTTTTAAGAGGTTCTTTGACATATGGATGTGCAGAGAATGAAAGAATTTTGGCATTGTGTCTGCATGCCTGGACCTTTGATCAGAAGTTGGAGCCCTGCAGTCTACTAGTATGAGGGTCCAGGGCCAAGGGCTGGATGCTCAGAGGCCCAGAGGTGATCTGTGCTAGGGTTGAAGACCTGGTCTGTGTGTGTGAGGGGGTGTGAAAGTTTAGTTTGGTGCTTGTTTCATTTTGTTGTTGCTGCTGCTTATGTTGTTTTACCGAACATTGTGAGCCTGCTATGATGGCACCAGAATGTGTGGTGACACTTGTGGGCTGCCCCAACACATCCTTGGTTGTGTTGGTTGTTAACAGAAACAACACACTTCACTGCCTGTCTCAATGTAGATGTGATAAATAAACCTGAATATGAATCTGATTCTGTTGAGCAAAGGCTGCTAATTACTTGTTTCATTAGTTCATCAGAGATATTATGGGCCTAATCCTATGCTTGTACTGTTGTATGCTTAAGAATGAATCATCTTTGAAATTAACTTAAATAAATAATAGTCATCCTCTGTTGGTCAGGGTTGACCATGGATGTTGTGTCCTAGCTGTCCAGATACACAATGCAGGGCAGTACAATGTGGAGAGCCAGCTGTTGCCCACGTAGCAGGCTCTCCCTCTCCGTGCATCATATGAACACAAAGGAACTGCAGAGCACCAGTGTCACAGGAGCAGCCACTCAGCAGAGAACATGCCGTAGGACTGCCTGAGGGACCCCAGCCCTGGATATTTCCTCAGAGTGTACTCGCCATGAGAGGGCATAGCTGCAAGGCAGCAGAGGTTTGAGCTTGGAGTTTGGCTTCTTGATGAGCTGTCAACCATGGCAGATGAGCCCCATCTTCCCAAGCAAATAAATAAGTAATGAAAATAGGTACCGACCTTTCTCATAGCCCCTTCCTTCTCACTCATTTGAAGGGGACAACTGCGTTTAACCTGGTCCATGTTAGACAGGCAGGTTTCCAAGATGGGTCTGTGGAAAATTGCACTATCTTACTGGGCTGTCTTAGAGTAATTTTTGCAAGTCTATAGAACCATAGAACATTACAGCACGGAAACAGGCCTTCTGGCCCTTCTTGGCTGTGCCGAACCATTTTCTGCCTGGTCCCACTGACCTGCACCTGGCCCATATCCCTCCAAACCCCTCTCATCCATGTACCTGTCCAAGTTTTTCTTAAATGTTAAAAGTGAGCCCGCATTTACCACTTCATCTGGCAGCTCATTCCACAATCCCACCACTCTCTGTTTGAAGAAGCTCCCCCTAATGTTCCCTTTAAACTTTTCCCCCTTCACCCTTAACCCATGTCCTCTAGTTTTTTCTCCCCTAGCCTCAGTGGAAAAAGCCTGCTTGCATTCACTCTATCTATACCCATCATAATTTTATATACCTCTATCTCCTCATTCTTCTACGCTCCAGGGAATAAAGTCCTAACCTATTCAACCTTTCTCTGTAACTCAGTTTCTCAAGTTCCGGCAACAACCTTGTAAACCTTCTCTGTACTCTTTCAACCTTATTAATATCCTTCCTGTAATTTGGTGACCAAAACTGAACATAATACTCCAAATTCGGCCTCACCAATGCCTTATACAACCTCACCATAACATTCCAACTCTTATACTCAATACTTTGATTTATAAAGGCCAATGTACCAAAAGCTCTCTTTACTATCCTATCTACCTGTGATGCCACTTTTAGGGAATTTTGTATCTGTATTCCCAGATCCCTCTGTTCTACTGCACTCCTCAGTGCCCTACCATTTACCTTGTATGTTCTACCTTGATTTGTCCTTCCAAAGTGCAATACCTCACACTTGTCCGCATTAAACTCCATCTGCCACTTTTCAGCCCATTTTTCCAGTTGGTCCAGATCCCTTTGCAAGCTTTGAAAACCTTCCTCACTGTCCACTACATCTCTCATCTTTGTATCATCAGCAAATTTGCTCATCCAATTTACCACATTATCATCCAGATCATTGATATAGATGACAAATAACAATGGACCCAGCACTGATCCCTGTGGCACACCACAAGTCACAGGCCTCCACTCAGAGTAGCAATCCTCCACTACCACTCTCTGGCTTCTCCCATTGAGCCAATGTCTAATCCAATTTACTACCTCTCCATGTGTACCTAGCGACTGAACCTAACTAACCTCCCATGAGGGACCTTGTCAAAGGCCTTACTGAAGTCCATGTAGACAACATCCACTGCCTTCCCTTCACCCACTTTCTTGGTAACCTCCTTGAAAAACTCTAATAGATTTGTTAAACATGACCTACCACGCACGAAGCCGTGTTGACTCTCCCTAATAAGTCCCTGTCTATCTAAATACTTGTAGATCCTATCTCTTAGTACTCCTTCCAATAATTTACCTACTACTGACGTCAAACTTACTGACCTATAATTTCCAGGATTACTTTTAGAGCCTTTTTTAAACAACGGAACAACATGAGCTATCCTCCAATCCTCTGGCACCTCACCTGTAGATACCGACATTTTAAATATATCTGCCAGGGCTCCTGCAATCTCAAAACTAGTCTCCTTCAAGGTCCGAGGGAGTACCCTGTCAAGTCTTGGGGATTTATCTACTCTGATTTTCCTCAAGATAGCAAGCATATCCTCTTCAATCTGTATAGGCTCCATGACCTCACTACTTGTTTGCCTTATTTCCATTGACTCCATGCCAGTTTCCTTAGTAAATACGGACGCAAAAACCCATTTAAGATCTCCCCCATTTCTTTCAGTTCCATACATAACTGACCACTCTGATCTTCAAGAGGACCAATTTTATCCCTTACTATCCCTTTGCTCTTAATATACCTGTAGAAGCTCTTTGGATTATCTTTCGCCTTGACTGCCAAAGCTATTTCATGTCTTCTTTTAGCCCTCCTGATTTCTTTCTTATGTTTTTTTTTTGCAATTTTTATACTCCTCAAGTACCTTATTTGCTCCCTGTTTCCTATACATGTCATACATCTCTCTCTTCTTCTTTATCAGAGTTCCAATATCCCTAGAGAACCAAGGTTCCTTATCCTTATTCACTCTGCCTTTAATCCCGACAGGAACATACAAACTCTGCACTCTCAAAATTTCTCCTTTGAAGGCCTCCCACTCACCAACGATATCCTTGCCAGAGAACAAACTGTCCCAATCCATGCTTTTTAGATCCTTTCTCATTTCTTCAAATTTGGCCTTCTTCCAGTTTAGAACTTCAACCCAAGGACCAGATCTATCTTTAACCATGATCAAGTTGAAACTAATGGTGTTGTGATCACTGGAACCGAAGTGTTCCCCTACACACACTTCCATCACCTGTCCTAACTCGTTTCCTAATAAGAGATCTAATATTGCATCCTTTCTTGTCAGTAACTCTATATATTGATTATGAAAACTTTGCTGGACACATTTCACAAACTCTAACCCATCTAGACCTTTAACAGTATGAGTGTCCCAATCAATATGTGGTAAATTAAAATCCCCTACTATCACAACTTTATGTTTCCTGCAGTTGTCTGCTATCTCTCTGCAGATTTGCTCCTCCAATTCTCGCTGACTATTGGGTGGTCTATAATACAACCCCATTAATATGGTCATACCTTTCCTGTTTCTCAGCTCCACCCATATGGCCTCGGTAGACAAGCCCTCTAATCTGTCCTGCCTGAGCGCTGTTGTAACATTTTCCCTGACTAGCAATGCCACTCCCCACCCTTCATCCCTCTGCCTCTATCAGGTCTGAAACATCGGAACCCTGGAACATTAAGCTGCCAGTCCTGCCCCTCCTGTAGCCAAGTTTCACTAATGGCTACAATGTCATAATTACACGTGTCAATCCACACCCTCAGCTCATCAGCCTTCTCCACAATACTCCTCGCATTGAAATAGACGCACCTCAGAAGATTATTGCCACCACACACAACCCTTCTATTTGTGACTTCGCATGAAACTTTAACATCATTTATTTTCACCCTCGCTCCACTATCTACTCTGGCACTCTGGTTCCCGTCCCCTTGCAAATCTAGTTTAAACCCCCCGCCTCAATAGCACTAACAAACCTCTCTGCAAGGATATTGGTCCCCCTGTAGTTAGAGGTACAGACAGGAGGTTCTGTGGTTGCGACAGAGACTCCTGGATGGTTTGTTGCCTCCCGGGTGCAGGTGTAACCCGTCTCTCTTGTACAGGTCCCACCTGCCCCTGAAGAGGTCCCAGTGATCCTGAAATCTGAAACCCTGCCCCCCTACACCAGTTCCTCAGCCACATGTTCATCCTCCAGAGCATCCTATTCTTAGCCTCACTGGCACGTGGCACGGTTAGTAATCCTGAGATTACCACCCTCGAGGTCCTGCTTTTTAACTTCCTACCAAGTTCTCTATACTCATTCTTCAGGACCTCCTCACTCTTTCTTCCTATGGTACCGATGTACCATGACATCTGGCTGCTCACCCTCCCACTTCAGAATGCTGTGCACGCGATCAGAGACATCCCTGACCCTGGCACCCGGGAGGCAACAAACCATCTGGGAGTCTCTGTCGCAACCACAGAACCTCCTGTCTGTACCTCTAACTGTCGAGTCCCCTGTCACTACCACTCTCCTCTTCTTCCCCCCTCCCTTCTGCACTGCAGAACCAGACTCAGTGCCAGAAATTCGGCTTCCGCGTGTTGACGTATGTTTACATCAATAATAGAACCAGAAAATTTATGGGGGTATTCTGTAATTGCATGTACAGTACTGTAAAAAAGCCTTAGGCACTTCAGGTTTTTTTATATGGTTTCTGATGGTGTGGCCTCCACTGAGCCCTGATCTCAACGTCAGAAGCTGTTTTGGACTACATATAGAGACAGAAGTAAGCAAGACAGCAGAAGAACTGTGACACATTCTCCAAGATGCTTGGAACAACATCCCAGCCATTTTTTTTATAAAACTGCAGAACAGCACACCTAAGAGAACTGATGCAGTTTTAAAGGCAAAGGGAGGTCTTAACAAGTAGTGATTTGATTTAGTTTTTTACTGTTTACCGCAATTTGCTATTTTTTTTGATACTTAGAAACTTTTCATTTCAGTATTTTTGAACGCATCTTCACTTTACAGAAAATTTTTCATGTACCTAAGGCTTTTGCACAGTACTGTGCATGAACAGGTGATGGGGAGGTAGATCTGTCCCATTGGGATTCAATGTTGTACGTCATGGAAGCATGCCCTACCCCCCCCATGCCATTTGTGCCAATCAAGATTCCCATAGACGCAGGAGCAGAATTAGGCCATTCAGCCCATTGATTCTGCTCCTCCATTCCATCACCTCTCAACCCCATTCTCCTGCCTTTATGTAATCTCTGATGCCCTTATTAATCAACAACCTAATAAACCTTCACTTTAAATATACCCAATGACCTGGCCTCTATAGTCATCTGTAGTAATAGATTCCACAGATTCACTGTTGTCCTGCTCAAAGAGTTCATCCTCATCTCTATCCCAAGCAGACATCCCTCTATTTTGAGGCTGTGCCCTCCAGTCCTAGACTCCCTGACTATAGAGGACCATCCTCTCCACATTCAATAGGTTTCAGTGAGATTCTTCTAAACCCTTACTCCCCATGCAACTGGACATGTCTTTTAAATGTCAATATTGTACCTGCCTCAAACACTACCTCTAGAATATTGTTCGATACAACCATTCGTGTGACAAAGTTACTCCTCAGGTCCTTTTTGACTTCCTTACCTTCTCATCTTAAATCTATTCCCACTCGTTCCATCTGGCAATACAGTAGCATTGCAGTTAGAACGATGTTTTACAGTACAGGTGAAAGGGTTTCAAAATTCCCACCGTTACCTATGTCATCTGGTACCATCAATAAGAGGTTTGTACGTCCTTCCTGTGAAGAACATGAGTCACCTCTGGTGTCCTCCCACAGTCCAAAGACATACTGGTTGGTGGGTTAATTAGGCTTTGTAAATTGTCCATGCGTCTGATCAACTCAAAGGAACAGCAGAGACCGATGGTGCCGCCACCATTGCAGGAGGTACCATTCTGCGTTGAACTCAATGTAGTACTGTCTTAGGGACTCCAGCTCTAGACTTTCCATTCAAGGTTTACTCCCATGACCTCCCACAGTCCAAAGACAAACTGGTTGGTAGGTTAATTGGTCATTACAAATTGTCCCATGACTAGGCCAGGGTTAAATCATGAGATTGCTGAGTGGCGTGGCTTGAAGGCCCAGAAAGGCCTACTCTCATCTCTATCTCAGTAAGTAAATACATTATACATGAAGAGCTGTTGATTCCCTTGCCCTGGGAAAAATACTTTGTACATTCATCTTAATGATTTTCTACACCTGTATAAGGTTATGTTATAATCACAGAATAATCCAGCACAGAATCAGGACCCTTGACTCAAGCAGTTAAGAACAGAAGAAATAGAAGCAGGAGTAGGCTGTCTGGCCCATTGAGCCTGCCCTGCTATTCAATAAAATCATGGCTGATCTGTCCGTAAACTCAGCTTCATCTACCTGCCTTTTCCCCATAACCCTTAATTCCCCTACAATGGAAAAATCTATCCAACTGTATCTTAAATATATTTAGTGAAGAAGTCTCAACTGCTTCCCTGGGCAGAGAATTTTTCCCCTATCTATATTACTGGGCTTCGGTCCTCTCTTCCACCCCCCCCCACCAATTCGGCCCGAAACGTTGGCTACTCTTTTCTCACAGATGCTGCCTGACCTGCTGAGTTCTTCCAGTATTGTGTTCGTATTCTTTGATCCACAGCATCTGCAGTTGCGTTTTTGTGTTTTTATGCATCCAGGTAGGATGTCTGGCTTCTTGGATTGAATGAAAATGTGAGAAAGCAGGGTGAGAGAGTTTTGAGAGCTCCCACAATCCATTCCATGGTTAGAATGGCAACCCACACAAACTTCACACTGGATGTCAACCAAAAGTTTAAGACCAGTCCTCTGATCTCTCACGGCTAGGACTGCCTGCAGAGGGGGTTTGAATCCTGAGTCGGAGGAGGAATAGCTACGACTAGAACTAAGCCACAATGCCAAAATGGAACTGCTGATGACTACAGAAACACAGCAGAGCCTGAAGATGACTTCATTGTTCCCAGCCTTTGATGTAAGGAAGTGGTGACTAGCATCCTGAGGGACTTGGCGGGAAGAACTCATTGCACAGACCCAGACAATGAAAGCTGCCTGTGAACTCCTGGGAGCTGAGGACACATTTAGGTGCTTGTAGATTTCTTTTCCATTTGTGGGGAAATAGGTAAAATAATTTATTGTTGACACATACAGGGGAGGCACAGTGGAGCAGCGGTTAAAGTAATGCTTTACAACGTCAGCGGTCTGAGTTCAATTCCCATCACTGTCTGTAAGGAGTTTGTACGTTCCCTCTGAGACTGTAGTTTCCTCTGGGCACTCCAGTGTCTCCCCACCTTCCAAAAGATGTACAGATTAAGGTTAGTAAGTTGTGGGCACATTACGTTGGCAATGGAAACTTGCAGACTGCCCCAAGCACGTTCTCAGATTGTGTTAGTCGCTGACGCAAATGACACATTTCACTGTAGGATTTGATGTTTCGATGTACATGTGACAAATTAAGATAATCTTTCATTCTCCTGTGTACAGTGGTAAGCTTTGCTTTGCATGCCTTCCATATAGATAATTTCATCACTTCAGTACATTGTGATAGCACAAGGAAAAATGATAATCGAACAGATTGCAGAATGAAGTGTTACAGTTAAAGAGAAAGTGCAGTGCAGGTAGACAATTAAGTACAAGGCTATAATGAGGTAGATTATGAAGTCAAGATTCTATCTTATTGTAAAGGGGACTGTTCAGTAGTCTTATAACAACAGGATAGAAGCTGTCCTTGAGCCTGGGGGTACATGCTTTTTGGGTTTTTGTATCTTCTGCCCAGTGGTAAGGAGAAGTGAGAATATCCATGGTGGACATCGGTACTTAGTGTGATGGAGCCAGCGATGTTACTGCCAACCTGGACTGACGAGAAGTCCAAGATCCAGTTACAAAGAGAGGGGTTGAGACCCGACAAGGACAGTTTACCCACCAGCTTCCGAGGGATGATCGTGTTATACACTGAGATGAAGTCGATAAAGACTTCTGGCATATGAGGCACCACATTCCAGAAGGAACAGGATAGAATGGAGTGCAAAGTCTATGGCATTATCAGTGGACTGATTTGAGCAATGAGCAATCTGGAAAAGGTCCAATGTACCATGAAGATAGGGTTTAATGTGATCTATAACCAGCCAATCAGAGCACTACATTATTGTTGAGATCAGTGCCACTGGATGGTAGTCGTTAAGGCAGACTACTGTCACCCTCTTGGGCACTAGGATGATGGTGGCTGCCTCAATTCCTGCAGGAACAGTGGACTATTCTAGACTGGTCCTGAAGATGTCTGCTAGAACTTCTGTTAACTGCTTTTCACAGTCCCTCAGCTCCTGACCGCTAGGACCCCTCCTCACATCAGCTGCATCCAGACAGAGGTGCCTGCGCCTCGGGGGAAGGGGAGTGGGGTCCTTCCCTGCCAGCACATTGCCCTGTGCATAAACGGCATTCAGCCTTTCTGGAAGAGAGGCATCACTGTCACTGACCAAAGGGTGGACTTGTAGACTGTTACGGTCTGAATGCCCCACCATATGCACATCATGTCTCTAATGTCATAGAAGTAACAGTATATTCTTTGTGAATAATCCTGTTTTGTATTCCTGATGGCATGGGAAAACGCAGCTCTTCCTGACCTTAGAGAGTCATCTTATCCCCTAAACCAAAGGCAGGATCCTGATCTCTCATCCGCGCCAGTAACTCTGCTGTCAACCATGGCTTCTGATTTGCCCTCACATAGATGTGTTTTCTGGAACAAAAATTATTTATTCCTGATAGAAGAGGCCATGACTGCTGTCATTGAAAGGTAGGGAAGGCAAAAGTATTTTTGAAATTGGTTGTGAAACCTCCTTAGAAAATAAATGAAACAATGGTATTATTTGGTTCCTCAATAGTAAGGAATAAGTAACTTGAAGAGCTAAAAGATACAATGATGCTTCATAGACATTGAAGTCCCCACTCACACTACCTTTTATGTTCTCACTACTCTCAGTATACTTGTCAGTGTTGTTCATGTCTGTCTGTCAGACAATAGACCACGTTTTGGGCTGAGACCCATCATCAATCCTCCAAAGGATCTATGCTTATTTCTCTCCTTAGATGCTGCCTGCCCTGCTGAATTCCTCCAGCATTTTGTGTGTTGCAATAGACCATGGCTGACCTTCTGTTACATATGTGTGGAGCAAGGTCAATAACAGAGTAGTATGATTAAGCACTTTTACTCAATCACGGTACACACAGTAAGTTCCTCCCCCACGTAGGAAGCCCAAATAATTCATCAAGCATTCAGTCAGCCACGAGTATTGACCACATTCTCGCAATTGATCAGATATGGCTGACCTCAGCACCGCTTCTCTTCACTAACCTTCGACTCCCTTAATTCTGCCCAGATTCAGCCCACAGCATTATCAGTTCCTTTCTCCCCACAGACGCTAGGTTTCTCCAACAAGTTGCTTAATGCTCTGGATTATGAATAATAAGCAGACAAGCAATAGATCATTGGCAGACATTTCACCTCAGTACCCTGTTTATCCACATTGTACTTTCTAAACTCCATACCACTTTCAGTAATAAATCTATTTATAGTAACAATAATATGTGATCTCTGCAGAAGAGGGAGCTATTTTTAGAATCAATTAGCCAAATATTTAGATCTTACCTTCGAAAGCTGGTATTGCTTCAATGCAAATAGTTGCCTCGATGATGGTGTTCTCAGAAAAGTTGTCTCCTGAAATCTTTACTAGCTTCCTGTCTTACTCTGAGAGAGATGGGAACAGAAAATAAACAAGCTTTACCTCCATAAACATCTGATATAAAGATCCGTTTGTAGGCCCTTGTACTTGCTTTATGTACCACAGGGATGAAGTCCAAAAATTTGCAGTTTTGTGTGTCCTTTGCTTTGAATATTTTAATATCTGTTACCGCACAGTCTTGAAGCTTTACTGTTGGAAAGAGTGACTTTGCAAAACTCTCAAATCGAGAGAAACCACCATTATAGCATTCCTGAAAAATGCATGCGTAGAATTTTTCCATTTAAGGCACAGAGACAAATTGAGGCCTCAGAAATTAGACACACATATTTTTAAAACAAAAGTGGATTGGAGGGGGAAACCATTAATAATGCAGTTAATTGATTGTGTAGTTGCTAATTTCAATAAATAACAATAAGAAGGATAGCAAGGGCATGGGGAATATGTTCTTGCCACTGACAACTTCACCCCTACCTTGGAATCACAGAGCACTACAGCACAGAAACAAGCCCTTTGGCCCATCTAGTCTGTGCTGACCTGTTTTTCTGCCTAGTCCCATCTACTTCCACCCAGACCAAGCCCTCCAAACCTTCCCACTCTTGAACCTATACAGACTTCTCTTAAATATTGCAATTGAATCCACGTCCATTACTTCCACTGGCAGCTCGCTCCATACTCTCACCATCCTCTGAGTGAAGGAGATCCCCCTCAGTTCCCCTTCAACATTTCATGTTTCATCCTAAAAGAATGACCTCTTGCTCTCTTCTCTTCTCTTTTCAGAGGGAAAAGCTTGCATGTATTTACCCTATCTATACCCCTCAAAATTTTGTATATATCTGTAAGATCTCTCCTCATTCTCCTAAACTCCAGGGAATAAAGTCCTAACCTATTCAACCTTCCAATGTAATTCTGTTCTTCAAGATCCAGCCACACTCTTGTAAATTTTCTCTGCCATCCTTTCAAGTTCATTGATATCTTTCCTGTAGACAGGTGACTGAACAGTACACAATATTCCAAATACAGCGTGAACAACACCTTTTACAACTCCAACATAACATCCCAATTCCTGTACTCAGCACTCTGATTTATGAAGGCCAATGTGTCAAAACCTCTCTTTATGACCTTCTCATTCAAGAAACAAACAGCGGGAGGAACCCAGTCAATCAACAACATTAGTAGAAGGAAATGGAGAGTCGACATTTGGAGCTGAAACATCAACTAACTATTCCCACCACCGATGCTGCTTGGCCTATTGAGTTCCTCCAGCTCTTTGGTTTTCTTTACTCCAGATTCCAGCATCTGCAGTCTTGAGTGAGAAGGTAGATAGGGTCATAAAGAAGGCTCTTTTCACATTGGCTTTCATAAATCAGAGCATTGAGTCCAGGAATTAGAATGTTATGTTGAAGTTGAAAAATACATTGGTGAGGTTGAATTTGGAGTATTGTGTCCAGTTCTAGTTGGCTACCTACAGGAAAGATAGCAATAATCTTGAAAGAATGAAGAGAAACTTTAATGAAGTGGATGACCTGGGGTAAAGGGAAATGTTGAATTGGTTAGGACTTCATTCCCTGGAGTCCACTGTCTGATGATGCTGATGCATGGATTCCAGCCCTACATCCCTCCCGCCACCACCACCAAAAAGAGTCAACAATTCCTTTCCTCCCAAAACAGCATTGACTCCATCATCATCCCCAAAGGAGCTGTTTCTGTGCCGATCACGACCAGCCACACATCAAATGAAGAACATGAATATTGCAGCCTCATTTAGTGAGATGTCAGTTTGAACTGGATCATTCAAACAGGGTGCTCAGTGTATGTCCACGCCTTCACCATCCCCACTTACGTAGAAATTTTTATATAACAATATTTAGAGATACAGCACAGTAACAGGCCATTCCAGCCCATGTCTGCACCACCCAAATACACCTATGTGACCAAATAACCTACTGACCTGTACGTCTTTGGAATGCAGGAGGAAACTGTGGCACCTGGAGGAAACCTACATAATCACAGGGAGAACATACAAAGTTTAAAGTTCAAAGCAAATTTATTATCAAAGTCCAGATATGTCACCATATACCACTCTGAGATTCTTTTCCTAATGGGCATTCACAGCAAATATAAAGAAACACAACAGAATCCATGAAAAACCACGCACAACAAGATGGACAAACATCCAATTGCAAAAGACAATGTGCAATACAAGAAGAATAAAACCAAATAAAATAATAATAAACAAACAAACAAACAAACAAATAAATAAATAAATAAATAAGGGTGAAACCAGGAAACACAAACCAATCCTCAGAGTGGGAACAGAAGTGGAGAGAGTGAGCATTTTCAAGTTCCTGGGTGTCAATTTCGCTGAGAGCCTGTCCTGGTCATAATATATTGATGTAGATATAAAGAAGGCAAGTCAGCAGCTATATTTCATTAAAAGCTTGAGGAGATTTAGTTTATTACCTAAAACACTCAAAAACCTCTACAACAAAACTGTAGAGATGATAGGATGCAAAACTGGGCTGAGAAGCGGCAGATGGAATTCAACCCAGATATGTGTGAAGTGGTTCATTTTGGTAGGTCAAATATGTTGGCAGAATATAGTATTAATGGTAAGACTCTTGACAGTCTGGAGGATTAGAGGGATCTCGGGGTCTGAGTCCATAGGATGCTCAAAGCAGCTGCGCAGGTTGACTCTGTGGTTAAGAAGGCATTTGGTGTATTGGCCTTCATCGATCATGGAATTGAATTGAGGAGCCGAGAGGTAATGTTGCAGCTATAAAGGATCCTGGTCAAACCCCAGTTGGAGTACTGTGCTCAGTTCTAGTTGCTTCACGACAGGAAGGATGTGGAAGCCATAGAAAGAGTGCAGAGGAGATTTACAAGGATGTTGTCTGGATTGGGGAGCATGCCTTATGAGAATAGGTTGAGGGAACTCGGCCTTTTCTCCGTGGAGTGAAGAGGATGAGAGGTGACCTGATAGAGGTGTATAAGATGATGAGAGACATTGATTGTGTAAATAGTCAGAGGCTTTTTCCCAGGGCTGAAATGGTTGCCACAAGTGGACACAGGTTTAAGGTGCTGGGGTGTAGGTACAGAGGAGACATCAGGGGTAAGTTTTTTACTCAGAGAGTGGTGAGTGCCTGGAATGGGCTGCCAGCAACAGTGGTAGAGGTGGATATGATAGGGTCTTTTAAGAGGCTTTTGGATAGATACATGGAGCTCAGTAAAATAGAGGGCTATAGGTAAGCTTAGTCATTTCTAAGATAGGGACATGTTAGGCACAACTTTGTGAGCCAAGGGGCCTGTATTGTGCTGTAGGTTTTCTATGTTTTAGATATACCTTGAAGAGCATTCTGACTGGCTGCATCTCTATCTAGCATGGCTGGGGTGGGGGATCTACAGCACAGGATCAAAGTAACGCAGTAAGTTGTGAAGTTACTCAGCTCCATCACGGGTACTAGCTTCCATAGTATCCAAGACATCTTCAAGGAGCGTGCCTTGGGAAGGTGGCATCCATCACTAAGTATCCCATCACCCAGAACAGTTGAGTGGTATAGAATATGAATGGTATATATGAATATATGAATGGTATATGAATATGTATGAATATATGAAAATATATGAATGGTAACCCTTCACGCTGTTTCCATCAGGAAGGAGGTCCAGAAGCCTGAAGGCAAACACATCCCCGATTCAAGAACAGATTCTTCCCCTCTGCCATCCAATTTCTAAATGGACACTGAACCCATGAACACTACCTCACTACTTCTTTTTTATTTATTTCTGTTTTTGCACTACCTATTTGAATTTAATTATTTAATACACATATCTATTCTTTTTTTCTATACTTAACATGTATTGCATTGTACTGCTAACGCAACGTTAAAAAATTTCACAACATATGAAGATATTAAAACTGATTCTGATTCTTAAGAGCCCTTGAAAGTGAGTCCACAGGTTGTGGGAACAGTACAGTGATGGAGTGAGTGAAGATGAGTGAAGATATTCCCTCTGGTTCAAGAGACTGATGGGTGACGGGTGATGACTGTTCCTCACAGTTCTCCTCAAACCTCTCAGACAGCAGTTTCATGCCATCAAATCTCCATTTAAACAGAACTTCTTTCCAGAGATATATTTAAAGGGTGACTGTCGAGACTGAGAATAGCCCACAGCAGTGAGTAAGAACTGAATTCCCCACATCAGTCGTGTGCACTAATCACAACAGTCCTTGGGTTACTGAGCTTTAGTCTCATCATCCTGTGTCCACACAACATACGATGCATTCTGCTTAGCTTGGGACAATTTCCAGCTGACATGCCCACAACCTTCTGAGGTTCTGGAGAATGCTAAATAATGTTGAAACCACATAAAAAAGAAATCCAAGTTCTCACAAGAGCCTCAACCTCTCTTCTGTTACCACATGCTATTTGTAGTCCTCGCAAAACAATAACCTCCAAGAGGACCGTAACTTTGTCATGGTTAGGAAGCTTGCGTGCCTCAATAAACTTAGAGAACTATGCTAACTGGGGTCAGGGCTTTATGCGTTGGCTCTTAGGAGAGTTACCCATGCCACACAGGTCAAAGTGTAGAGGTCAGGCTAATGGTGGTCCTCCAGTCCTCCAGGTTCAGGGGTTTATTTCAAGGCTGACAACCCTGACTGGTCAAACAAAACCGTTACTGAAACAGCAATGAAGAATCCTTCTACACTTGGGACTTGCATGACTGACAGTATGAAAATCAAGAGGAAGCTACTGACAAGATGAAGGAAGCCCTGAACACTGCCAGAGATGGAGAACCTTCATTGCTGTCCTAGATGCCAGGGGTGGAATGGGCAGTAAGTAAGAAAAACAATAAGCTGCAATAATGCCCACATGTATTAACAAAAATAAGATATAGGAGCAGAATTAGGCCATTTGGCCCATTGAGGCTGCTCCACCATTGCATCATGGCCAATCCAATTTTCCTCTCCGCCCCAATCTCCTGCCTTCTCCCCATATCCATGCACTGACCAATCAAGAATCTATCAACCTCTGCCTTAAATATTCATAAAGACTTGGCCTCCATAGCTGCCTGTGGAAAAGAATTCCACATACTCACCACTCTCAAGCTAAAGAAATTCCTCCTCATCTCCATTCTAAAAGGATGCTCTTCTATTCTGAGGGAAAATATTTACATAGAATTTTTCCATTATAGGCACAGAGACAAATTGAGGCCTCAGGAATTAGACACACATTCTTTTAAAAACGTGGTTGGGGAGGGGTAAATCCATTAATAACTCAGTTAAATGATTGTGTAAGTACTAATTTCAATAAATAACAAAACAGAGTACAAAAACAGAGATGTTTAGATCAGAGTTAAAATGCTGTGCCCATTTCTGGCCACCATGTTATAAGAAGGATAGACTATGTTCTTGCCACTGACAACTTCACCCCTACCTTGGAATCACAGAGCACTACAGCACAGAAACGAGCCCTTTGGCCCATCTAGTCTGTGCTGACCTGTTTTTCTGCCTAGTCCCATCTACTTCCACCCAGACCAAGCCCTCCAAACCTTCCCACTCATGAACCTATACAGACTTCTCTTAAATATTGCAATTGAATCCATGTCCATCACTTCCACTGGCAGCTCGCTCCATACTCTCACCACCCTCTGAGTGAAGGAGAACCCCTCAGTTTCCCCTTCAACATTTCATGTTTCATCCTAATAGTATGACCTCTTGCTCTCTTCTCACCCAACCTCAGGGGGAAAAGCTTGCATGTATTTACTCTATCTATACCTCTCAAAATTTTATATATATCTGTAAGATCTCTCCTCATTCTCCTAAACTCCAGGGAATAAAGTCCTAACCTATTCAACCTTCCAATGTAATTCTGATCTTCAAGACCCAGCCACACCCTTGTAAATTTTCTCTGCCATCCTTTCAAGTTCATTGATATCTTTCCTGTGGATAGGTGACTGAACAGTACACAATATTCCAAGTACAGCCTCAACAACACCTTATACAACTCCAACATAGCATCCCAATTCCTGTACTCAGCACTCTAATTTAAGAAGGCCAATGTGTCAAAAGCTTTATTTATGAACTTCTCACTCAAAAAACAAAGATCGGGAGGGACTCAGCCAATCAACAACATCAGTAGAGGGAAATGGAGAGTCAGCTATCTACTTCCCTCTACAGATGCTGCTTGGCCTGCTGAGCTCCTCCAGTTCTTTGGTTTTCTTAACTGCAGATTCCAGCATCTGCAGTCTTCTATGTCTCTACTTCATCCTCACTAACTGCAGGGAGACTTTCTGCCCTTTAGTGGTGTCAACCAAAGCAGTATCAGAGACCTTCTTTTCTGAGGGTATGTTCTCTGGTCTTAAACTCTCCCACCATAGGAAACATCCTCTCCACATACACTCCATCAAGCCTTTCAGCATTTGATAGTTTTCAATGAGGTCACCCCTCATTCTTCGGAATTCTAATGAATACAGTCCTAGAGCCATCAAAAACATATTTCTTAATTACCGGCTACCTCTGCAAAGTATGCTTGAAGCAATTCCACAAAAGACCTCATTAAGCCTTTATCCCACAGGAATTTAATTCAGCCTCTTTTACCTGAGTGAGCCTTCCAAGGCGTATGGCCCAGCCATACAAAACAGCTGTTTAAAAGACATTTGGACAGGATCAGGAAGAGGAAAACTTTGAAGGGATTTCAGTCAAATGCAGGCAAATGTGAATAGCTCAAGAAAGTAACTTGATCGTCATTGATAAATTGGAGTGAAGGGCTTATTCCCATATGATCCTGCGATTTGAGAATATATGCCCAACCCAAACTCAGAATGTCAAAGGACAAAATCTATTTCTGTTCATCAAACCATTTATTTTTGAGGCATGTGCTTATTTATTTATTAATTTATCAAATGTGGAAAAAGTCAGCCTGAAATATATCAACCACTTATTCCTCTCTAGAGATGCTGCCTGACCTGCCGAGTTCCTCCAGCATTTTGCATGTGTTGCTCTGTATTCCCAGAATCTGCAGAAACTCTTGTGTTTGGGATATGGAAAATGTTCAGAATGATATTGTTCCTGCCCATTGGATTGGTCCAAGCTGGGCCAGGAGTGACAAGCAAGCTACCAGAGTGAGGATGGCAGATTTCCCGTTTTCCTGTGTACTGGGTGAGGATTTTCAGGAAGAATTGGTAATCCATGAAAAGATTCAGTATCTCATGTACAGTGGAGAGAATTCTGACTGATTGCATTACAGCCTGGCACGCAGAAGGTTGTAGACCTGGACAGCTTCATCAGTGGCACAAGCCTCTCCACCATCGAGGGCTCCCTCAAGAGGCGATGCCTTCAGTAGGTGGTATTCATAGACCATAGAACATAGCACAGGAACTGGCCTTTCAGACCACAACATTGTGCCCAACCAATTAAGTTAGTCAACAAATGGCCAACTAAACTCTGCCTACACAATGTCCATATCCTTCCGTATTCCTCACATTAATGTGCCTATCTAAACATTTCTGAAAAGTCCCTACCATCACAACAGGCAGTGCATTCCAGGCATCCACCACTCTGTGCCTCTCACATCTCCTTTGAGATTACCACCTCTCAACTTAAATGCATGACCTCTGGTATTAGACATTTCAACCCTGGGAAACATACACTGTCTACTCTATCTATGCCCCTCGTAATCTTGTAAACCTCTATCAGAGCTCCCCTCAGCTTCTGCCACTCTGGAGAAAACAACCCAAGTTTGTGCAATCTCTCTTTACACATGCCCTTTTATCCAGACAATATCTTCTGCACCCTCTGCAAACCCTCAATATTGTTCCTATAATGGGGTGACCAGAACTGTATGCAATATCCCAGATGTGGCCTAACTAGAGTTCTATAAAGCTGCAACATAACTTTCTGACATTTGAACTCAATGCCTCAACTAATAAAGGCTAGCATGTCATATGCTTTCTTAAGCACCCTATCTACCTGTTTAGACACTTTCAGAGAGCTATGAACTTGGAACTCAAGATCATTAAGGACCCTTACCATCTAGGGCAAGCACATTTTACATTTGGGAGGAGGTACAGGAGACTGAAGACACACACTCCATGATTTCAAGAACAGCTTCTTCCCCAGCACCATCAGATTTCTGAACGGTCCATGAACTCTTGAACTCATTATTCCTTTTGTTGCACTATTTACCATTTACTTTGTAATTGATAGTAATTTTATAACTTTACACTATGTACTGCCACACAGGGCACAGTTGCATGGTGGTTAGCACAATGCTTTACAGTGCCAGTGACCCAGGCTCAATTCCCACCCCACCTGTAAGGAGTCTGTGCGTTCTCCCCGTGACAACATGGGTTTCCTCCAAGTGCTCTGGTTTCCTCCCACATTCCAAAGGTTAGTAGGTTAAATGGTCATTGTAAATTGTCCAGTGATTACACTGGGACTGAATCAAGGGATTGCTGGGTGGTGCATCTTGAAGAGCCAGAGGGCCTAGTATGAAATAAAACAACAAATTTCACATTATATAAGTCAGTGATAATAAAACTCATTCCGATTACCTATGCCAAATTCATTTTAAAGAATTAAATTTAAACCCTCTGCCTGCAATGGTGGAACTTGAAATGAATTTCAATATCCAGCCTCTGGCACCTGTAGTTCAATCACTACTGTGCCCAAATGTTAAAATACCACTGTGTCCATATTCAAGTGACAGAAGCATATTCATCTTCTATGCTGCTAAGACAATGTGGTTTCCTTGTGTCAGGTAATCCACAGACTACTGAAATGCCCAGAAAAAGTGATGTCTAGACTGTCTTTTCTCCAGATCTCTCGATGTTGTGGACCACACTTGGAGTATTCTGTTCATTTCTGGTCATCTCATTATAGGAAGGATGTGGAAGCTTTAGAGAGGGTGCAGAGGGGAATTACCAAGATGCTACCTGGCTCATATGAGGAAAGGTTGAGCGAGCTAGGGCTTTTGTCTTTGGAGCTAAGACGGATGAGAGGAGACTTGATAGAGATGTACAAGATGATAAGGTGCATAGATGGAGTGGACAGCCGAAGATTTTTGTTCTCCCAGGATCATCATCATTATGTGCTGTGTTATATGACATGGGCAATTAAGGTCATGACCATGATTGTTCTTGGTAAATTTTTCTACAAAATTTTTCCCAGGATAGTAATGCAGAGAGTGGTATGTGCATGGAACACACTGTCAGGGGTGGTTGTAAAGACAGATACATTTGGAACATTTAAGAAGCTCTGAGGTAGGAAGATGGTGAAAGAAAAAATGGAGGGCTACATGGAAGGGAAAGATTATATTGATCTCAGAGTAGGTTCAAAGGGCAGCACAACATCATAGGCGGAGGGACCTGTACTGTGGTGTACTGTTCTATGTTCTGTTTTTTTTTTCTTTTTGATCACAAATTGGTGGATTACATGGTAGTAAATTTTAAACTGCAGTGTCTGAGTAATAGAGTCATAAACACAGAGAACGGAAAACAGAAAACAGACCTGTGTCCAACTTGTCCATGTCTACCAAGTTGCCTAACTGAGCTAGCCTCCTGTGCCTGAATTTGGCTGATTTTCTCTCTGAACTTTTCCTATCCGATTACTTGGTCGGTCCAAGTGTCTTTTACACAATGTAATTGTACCCACCTCTACTGATTCCACTGGCAGCTCTTTTCATGTATTCAACACCCTCACTTTATATTAAATTCCATTTTTATTTCCAATGAATACAAAGTGAAAAAAACCCTTCGAAGATATGTACGATATTCTATTATCATCCTACGACCATCAAAACAGAGGCAAAATGAATTCTGTTATTAGAAGATGCAGGCAGCACACTTAGCTTAAAAACTGTAAGTCATAATTATTCCTTCAACAGCAGAATGATGCAAAAAGCTAACAGATTTGGGGATTTAGCTTCTCGGTGCATTATCAGGTGTCCGGGGAGAGGTGGTGGGGGTTGTCATATCCATTCCAGAGCTGCTCACACTCCTTTGGTTCCCCCCCCCCCCCCCCCGAGACAATCAGCTCTCAAATGTGGCTCCAAGAAGCTGTTTTCATGCAAAAGCGGCCACACCCCGCCACGCCGCTTCGACAGGCGGGCTAAACCAGGTGAGGGTAGCTGGCAACCTCATACCCTGGTGAGATAGGGACATGCCTATCCTAGCATGCGAAGTCAGCTCCGGCGGACTGGGTAGCTGAGATCTACAGAGAGATCCACTGGCCAGGAAGACGGTTCTGCAACGCTCCATGAAGAGCGAAGGGCAGGGCAAGGCTCAGAGAACGCCACGGTCATCCACCGCAAACAAAGAAGACCGCAGTTTGTGACGCTTGTTGGTACCACTGGACCAGACTTCCGAGGTCGCGAGAGTGGAACTGTCCCAGTACAAATGCTTTTCCATTTTAAAAGCTCTCCCACACAGGTCCCCTGTCATCTTTCGACACAATGAGCAACCCACTATCACCAATGAGCATTATCAGAAGCATGCCAAGTGGTTTACAAGACTACATGTTGGTGGAATGTCACGTTTATGGGGAAGAAAACTGAGTAGTAAAAGTGAACAAAGAGCATCCTATCCAGGTGTATCACAGCTTGTTGCAACATCAATATAAGCAGTGAAATGCACCAGTTGCTTAAATGACCAACACAATCTGAGGTGTGCAGTGGGATACCTGCAAATATCACCACACTTCCAGCTCCAACATTGTATGCCCACAACTTACTAATCCTAACCTGTATGTGAGAGGGTCGTTGACAGGCACCTCACTATGCAGCCATTGGAGGGATAAAGACCACGTGCAGACAGAAAGGATTAGTTCATTTTGGTGTCATTAGCTTAGTTCAGCACAACCTTGTGGGCCGAAGGGCTGTCTCAGTTTGGTGTTCACTGCATCACTTTGTAGGTTCTGAAACCAACGTAGAAATCACAGAGCAACACAAAACACTGGAGGAACTCAACAAGTTAGGCAGTGTCAATGGAGGGAAATGGACAGTCAATATTTCAGGCCAAGTCTCCTCATCTGGGCCTGCTCCTTCAATGGGACAGGCATTGCTTGAAGGAATAGATGGGTTGGCTGAGGTGAGTAATGATGAAGGTCTCGTTCCAAAAGGACTGTTTATTATCCTCTTCAGTTGTTGCCTGATCTGCTGAGTTCCTCCAGCATTTTCAGGTGGCGATGGGCAATGCCATGACCCAGTTTAGACTGGATAACTAGGAGGAAGCTAATGCTTCAAGGACCTAGACACACAGATTTAATATTTAGGGCAAGTGATACAAAGAAGTGAAGACCAGTTTTACTCAGTGGGCACTATGAGCTGAAAGTTATTGTGTGTGGACCTGATGGACACAGTCATCTCAAATTCTAAAGTTCAAAGTAAATTTATTATTGAAGTACATACAGTATATATCAACAAATACATGAGGGGTATGGATAGGGTAAATGCAAGCAGGCTTTTCCACTGAGGTTGGGTGGGACTACAACCAGACATCATGGGTTAAGTGTGAAAGGTGAAAAAGTTAAAGAGAACATAAGGGGAAACTTCTTCACTCAGAGGATGGTTAGAATGTGGAACGAGCTGCCAGCGTAAGTGATACGTGTGAGATCAATTTCAATGTTTAAGAGAAGTTTGGTTTGGTACCTGAAAGGCTGGGATATGGAGGACTATGGTCCCAGTGCAGGTCAATGGGAGTGGGCAGCTTAAATGGTTTTAGCATGGATGAGATGGGTTGAATGGCCAATTTCTGTGCTGCGCTTCTCTATGACTCTGACACTATACAACCCTGAGATTCGTTTTCTTGCATGCATACACAGTAACTACAAAAAGCACAAAACAATCAATGAGACCGTACCCAACAGGACGGACAAATAGCCAATGTGCAAAAGACAATAAACTATGCAAACACAAAAGAGAAAAAAAATCATTATTAATAAATAAATAGATAGATAAGCAAGCAAGCAATAAATATTGAGAACATGAGATGAAAGTGACTCTAGAGGTTCTGGGAACAGTTCAGTTTTGGGGTACGTGAAGTTGAGTGAAGATATCCACTCTGGTTCAAGAGCCAGATGGTTGAGGGGTAATAGTGTTCCTGAACCTGGTGGTGTGGGTCCCCTGAGATTTCTGTCCTTTCTTCTTAATGTAAGCAACAAGAAGAGACCATGGCCTGGATGGTGGGGGCCCTTGCTAATGGATGCTGCTTTTCTGCGATAGCGCCCCATGTAGATATGCTCAGTGGTGAGAAGAACTATACCCATAATGGACTGGGCTGTATCCGTTATATTTTGTTGAATTTTCCATTCAAGAGCATTGATTGGTATGTCCATATCACACCACAATGCAATATACTCTCCACCGCACATCTGTAGAAGTTTGCCAATGATTTAGATGTCATACAGAATTTTCACTGTTACATACCCCGTGGGTATCTTGTGACTGTCTTATGACCACGATGTAATTGAATATCTGGTGAGCATGATGTAATGGTCTTGTGATGGTGGGGTGATGTAATTTCCCGCCAGTGTGAGGTCACATGATGTAATTTTCCAGCCAGTGTGAGGTAAGAACAGCTTGTAAGAGCAGAAAGGGTTGGGGACAGTGTTATTCACCAAGGAAGAGGTCAGTTCATTTAAGCCGTTTTTATTTCTCTCATCGTGAGTCTTTCTGGCAAGGCATGACTGAGATCAGCAGTAACATCATGTCGTCGAGGAATTCGTTACTTCAGGAAAGTCTCTCCTAATTGTCTATATAAATCATTTGGACTTCCTCATTTACCACTTTAAGAACTGTGTTCGCATTTATCGCTTTAAGAACTGTGTTCAAGTTGCCATATAGCAGTTAACTTCCGGTTAAGTTAGTTGTTTGTTTACATTTCATTTTGTTGAGCAGAGTTAAATAAATGTTTATTTGCTTATAAATAAACCTGTTGCTAGAGACTTACCGTAACATCGCGAACTTTTACCGAGCTTTCTTTATAATTTCACTTATGTGCTAGGTCCAGAAAAGATCTCTGGAATGATTTCTCTCAAAGTGGAATTAGGTAAACACTTGAGTGAAAGTAATTTACAAAGCTGGAGAGAAAGAGCCGAGAATGAGTCTAATGGAGCTGTTCTCTTAGCATCTGGGATTGACTTGATGGGCTGAGTGGCCTACACTTTATGATACTTCACTCAATGATCTCCCCTTCACTGTATCCACACATGAGGCATGAATCTCAGAGTTACATTTGGTATCATATATGTAATTTGATAATAAAAGTTACTTCAAACTTTGAACTTTGAACCTCAGTTAAAAACAACTGTTGAAATGCAATCCAATGGAAATTAATAAATGTATAGGAATTGGTATTGCTCATATAACACCAACACCCAAAAGTTAACATCATCCTCAAAGCATTTTCATTTGTTTATCAGATAGTCATACATTAAACACCGAACAGTTTCCAATCACGCTGAGCTAAACCTTTAAGGTCCCTTGTTGGAACATGTACACTATCTAAAGCTCAGCAGTGAAGCGTTCCTTGGGAAGGACAATAGTGGCAAAGTGCCAGAGTTCTCTTCTCAAATATCAATTTATTTGTGAAATAAGGATGAGAAAGAGAGTGGCCCCGTTACAGCTCAGTAGTTTTCATAATATGAATAGTTGTGTCAAATAAAACTATTTGCCTCAACTTCTCATTTCTTTTTTTTCTTGGAAGTGTTTGCCTAGAGGAAAATGGATTCCAGATGGTTAGGAATGTTTTCTTGGAGCCTTTCTTCAATGAATTTATAGACCTAGGAACAAAATTTCTCCAAAATAGTGACAGAATCCAATTATGCCTGCTGATACATTCTTTGCAGAAGAAATCTTTAATGGCAAATGACAATCTTCAGAGTATCGGAAGAAAAACAACAATGCACGTTATATAAACTTATTTATCTATTTACTTATCAAACTATCTATCTATTTATTTAGACACAGTGTGGAACAGGCCCTTCCAACCCCTTGAGCCACCTCGGAACCCCCCCCCCCCCGATTTAAACCCTGCCTAATCATGGGACAATTTACAATGACAACTTAACCTGCCAACCAGCACATTCTTGAAGCACCCAAAGGAAATCCATGCAGTCACTGGAAGAACATACAAACTCATCACGGGCAGTGGTGGAATCTGCCTCATTGTTAATCAGGATAATACTGCTTTTCATAGAGTCGTAAGATGATACAGCTCTGTAACAGGCCATTCAGCCAAAATGGTTCATGCTGACCACAGCATACTTCCTGCTAGTCCCAGTTGCATTCAACACATAATCCTCCAAACCCTTTTCTCCCAGGTACCTATCCGATTACCTCTAAATGTTGCAATTATACCCATCTCGTCTGGCAGCTCATTCCAGTTACTCACTGGCCTCTGTGTAATGAAAGTTATTTCCTGGATCTTTTTTAAATCTTTCCCCTCACAACCTTTAACTGTGCCCCCTAGTTTTGGACTAGTTGGGGGGAAGACAGTGACCATCCACTGATCTATACCCTTCATGATCGGTATGGAAATGTACAATCAGCGGTCTATTGTGAAATTTGGTGAGAATTTACCATTTAAATCCAGTTAAAACAAGTCTCAAACTGCATTTCAAATTTCTCACCAATGCAGGACTGTACAAAAGTCTTAGGTACGTATCCATAGAGAGGGTGCAAAATGCTTTTGCACTGTGTTTGTCAATGTGGAGTGGAGAGCAGGTTTGTAAACCTGGAGGGAGCAAAGAATGTTGGGAATGGTGGGGGTGGAGTACCATGATTGGGGTGTGGAACAGGTGGCAGAGAAGGTGTGCCAGAGGCAAATGAGCAGCCCTGAGACACCACCAAACAATTGGTTTATTAATCATTACAGAATGTCTCTCTGGTGCTCCTCGCTCTCTCCCCTCACCCTTCCCCTTTTCCCAACCATAATTTCCCTCTCCCTGTCCACAATAGAGTCCCATATCAGAATCAGGTTTATCATCATGCCCGTATGTCATGAAATTTGTTTATTTTTGTGGCAGCAGTACAGTGCAGTGCATAAAATTACTACTGTACTGTGCAAAAGCCTTAGAAACCCTAGCTGTGTGTATTTATATATATATATATATATATATATATATACCTAAAACTCTTTCACAGCACTGTATTTTAAGTATCTATCCACAATCATATGAACTTCATGTGCAATATAGAAATGGAACTCTGCTTCTGAAACTTGCCTCCACTGATGTCAGTATCATGACTGTTAGTTCCATGCAATTGAGGATACCTGATATAGTGCTACTGGCCAAATGTTCATATGACCAAAGTGTGTACTGGGAGAGTGAATACCAAGCCCAAACACATCCACGTGTGCCCCATATAACTCCCTGGCTGTGGTGACAGGGCAGAGATACATCTATACCAGAGAAGGTGAAAGGTGTGCCTTCGCTCCACTGTACAGCAGGTCACCCTTGGGCAAGGTGTGGCACCTGTTTAACCTCCGAACAGGGTCACGAGAAGCCATGGGAACAGGTGATAGATATCACAAGTCCTAGTTATGCAACCCCTGACCACCAGGCAGACAATCTCTGAAGAGTATTGATAATGGTTGGCATCACCCATTTTGGAAAGACACTGTCAGAAGGCATTGGTCACCCACTTCTGTAGAAAAATTTGCCAGGAACAATCATGGTCATGGGACCGTGATTACCTATGTCATGCAACACAACACATCATAATGATAGGACATAGATGTGTCTGAAGTTCAAGTATAGCACCCCATTACACAGCATGGCATGGTAGCGTAGTGGTTAGCACAACTCTACACAGTACTGCCTGTCACTTCACAGTTGCTGCCTGTAAGGAGTTTGTACGTCCCGCAGTCCAAAGGTGTACCATCTGGTAGGTCAATTGGTCATTGTAAATAGTCCAGAGATTAGGTTCGGATAAAATTGGGGGTTTGCTGGGTGTCGCAGCCTGGAAGCCCAGAAGGGTCTATTCCCCACTGTATCTCAATAATCAATAAATTATGGGAAGGCAATGGAAGCTTTGGAAAGGGTGCTGGATGCTGCCTGGATAAGAGAGTATGAACTAAAAGGAGAAGTGGGGCAAATTTGTGTTGTTTTTTCCTAGAGTGTTACAGGTTGTGGGGATAGAGGCTTACAGGGGATTATGAGGGCACAGGGCAACACACACAAAATGATAGAGGAACTCGGCAAGCCAGGCAGCATCTATGGAAAAGAGTAAACCATCGTGTTTCGGGCCTGATGAAGGGCCTCAGCCAGAATCTTTTCCCAAGTGCAAAAATTTCAAGTACCAGAGGACGTGCACTTAACATGATGAGGAAAAGTTTAAAGGAGATGTGCAGGATAAAGTTTCCTCCTGGAAGACCATAACCTTGTCATTGGATTTAGAGGCTTGTATGTCTCAATGATCCGGGGAGCTATGTTGCCTGGAGTCAGGGCTTTATGATATGACTCTTGGTAGGGTCACCCATGCCTAACCGGTCAAAGGGTAGATGCCATTCCAAGAGTAGTTCACCACTCCTCCAGGTTCAGGAGTTCAACTCAGGGCTACCAATCTTGACTGGTAAAACAAACTAGTTATGAAAACAGGAATGAAGAGTCGTTCTACATCTGAGTGAAACAGTATTCCCAAGTTTCCACCCAGGGCTTCCATGACTGACAGTAGTGAAAACAAAGAGCATGCTACTGACATGATGAAGGAAGCCCTGAACACCGCAAGAGATTGCTGTCGTAAACGCCAGTGGTGTAGCAGGCAGTAAGCATGGTAAAGCTTATGCACAGAGAATAGTGTGTGCCTATACCATGGATGGAGGAAGGAGCAGATCTGATAGTTCCATAACCAATGGTCACACTCTTCATCTCATGTTCTCGATACTTATTGCCTATTTATTTACTATTATTTCTTTTTCTTTTATATTTGCACAGTTTGTTGTCTTTTGCAAATTGGTTGTCAGTCCATCCTGTCTGGTGTGACCTTTAATTGATTCTATTATGTTTTTTTGATTTCATAATGATGATTGTTCTTGGCAAATTTTTCTCCAGAAGTGATTTCCCATTGCCTTCTTCTGGACAGTGTCTTTACAAGATGGGTGACCCCAGCCATTATTAATACTCTTAGAGGTTGTCTACCTGGTGCCATGGTCATGTAACCAGGACTTGTGAAATGCACCAGCTGCTCATATGACCATCCATCACCCGCTTCCATGGCTTCACATGACCCTGATCAGGGAGCTAAGCAGGTGCTGTACCTTGCCCCAGGGTGACCTGTAGGCTACCGGAGGGAAGGTGTGCCTTACATCTGCTTTGATAGAAACCGCTGTCTACCCCACTACCTGCTTACTGAGTATGCCCGCAAGTAAACAAATCTCAGGTTTGTATACAGTGACATGCGTGTACTTCAATAATAAATATACTTTGAACTTTGTTAGATAGACACATGAATACTCAGGAAATGGAGGGATATTGGTCTTGTGCAGGCAGAAGAGATTTAGTTTAATTTGGTATGATGCTTAGCACAGACCCGATGGGTCGAAGGTCTGAACCTATGCTGTACTGTTGTACATTCTACAATGAAATCATTTCAGTAATGACTTTGACAGACCAAAGCACCACAGAAACATAAATAACTGAGCACTGAGTACAGCCAAAGAGATGGATAGAGTTTCAGCAAACTACCAAAGAATAGAAATAGGAAAGAAAATAAAGAGAGAAAATTGAAATGGTGTGAGTGTCAAAAGACAAAGAAAACAAAAAAGCTGAAGATTGCAGAAAGATGACTTCAGTTTCAAACACTTTTTACACCCTCAAGACACATTTAAGTTTGCTGATGACACTACCATTGTTGACCAAATTAAAAGTGGTGATGAATCGGCATATAGGAGGAAGATTGAGAATCTGGCTGAACACCAACTTCTCACTCATCATCAGCAAAACCAAAGAGTTGATTATTGATTATTGAGGCTGCCTGACCAGCTCAGTCCCTCCAGCATTTCTGTAACCGGGTGACCACCAAGTCTTATTCATTATCGTTAAAAAGTGTAGTCAGGCATCTGTCTGGGTAATGCTAGAATAGTAAACACAAAGTACACTGCAGATTTGTGGTCAAATTAACATGTAGAAACAAGCTGGAGGAACTCAGTAGGTCGGGCAGCATCCGTTGAAACAAGCAGTCAACGTTTTGGGCCGGGTCCCAACGAAGGGTCTCAGCCCAAAATGTTGACTGCTCATTTCAATGGATGCTGACCAACCTGCTGAGCTCCTCCAGTGTGTTTGTAATGCTAGAATAGTTGTCTGTGCCTTTAAGGGGAGACAATGATGCCATTATGCATGCGTGGGATTGTGGGGAGACCATTTTGTTTTCTGCAGAAGAAACTGGCGGAGCTTTGGGATTAAGTTCCTCCCAGAAATATGGGACATGGTGAGAAAAAGTGAGTATTAATTGATGATATCCATGTGAATTCATTTATGCTTGATGGCAAAATGAGAATATTGGTAATCTGAAATGTTTTACATGATTTTCATGAGTGAAGACATCAGTGCAGATAAACTTTGCTTGTGCAAAGTTCCTCACCGGCCAAGTAGGTCAGTCTTCCTGTAATTTAACTACCAGGCAATATTGTGTAAAAGTTGTGCCAAAGTGTACCTTTTGTCTAACTTTATTGTGTCATGACTGACTGTGAATGTAACAGCATAGCGTGAATGTTTAGTCTCTGTTTGGAAGTTAAGCACGTGCAGGAGTAGACATCTTAGATGAAATGTATTTGCTTACATTTTCACTGCTATGTATAAGGTACAAGGTTGGGAGGATTCTAATGTTGTTTGTATTGTGTTCCTTCTGTTACATACCTCGTGGGTATTTTGTGACTGTCTTATGAGCATGACGTAACTGAATATCTTATGACCATGCTGTAATTGAGTATCTTGTGAGCATGATGTAATGATCTTGTGACAGTGGGGTGATGTAATTTTCCGGCCAGTGTGAGGTCACATGATGACATGGTCTCAACAGGTATATAATGGGAAACCCCTGTTGTTACGCAGTTGATTCATTGTTTAATTCGTCAGTTACTCCATTATGCTGCGTATTTGTCTCATGATGCAGATTCATATTAAAGTGGAGTTTTACTTTCTATTGTAAGGTACAGAATCATTGTGCCGGCAGTTTTGCCAATCGCTACAAGTCTTATTTGATGTACCTTTGATTTAATTTTAAAATATAAGTATTGGAGAGTGAAGACTTTACTGAAGTACGGGAAACCAAAGGATCGAGTAAAGTTGGTGTCGTTCAGTGGTTTCATGATGGATCGACCTTATTGAATCTTCATTCAAGAATAATGGCCTGCATCTGAGATAACCCCTGCAAGAGCAGGAAGGTTTGGTGCAGTGTCTATCCTCCAGAATAAAAAGGTCAGTTCCTTTAAACCATTTTATTTCCTTCATCATGAATCCTTCTGACAAGGCACATTTTGGCTGGGATCAGCAGTAATGTCACATCGTCAAGGAATTCTTTACTTCAGGAAAGTCTCTCCTAATTGACTGTATACATTACCTGGACTTTCAAATTTACCCCTTTATGACTGTGTTTGCATTTACCACTTTAAGAACTGTTCCAGAGTTGCCGTATAGCAGTTAACTTCTGGTTAAGTTAGTCATTTGAATACTTTTCTCTATTGTTGAACAGAGTTTAACAAACGTTTATGTTTGTTTATAAAACCTGACTCAGTTATATATTCATTGTTGCTGGACACATGACACTCCAGAATTGCCACCACCGTATTAGTACTGTAGTAGTTTTGTGCAGTTTTCTTTATGTATTTTCATACTGCATACGCAATCCGTCGATACACAAGTGTGTGGATCAAAGGTTAAATGGAGATTGTAATGGCAGGAACTGATTGTAAAGTCGTTCTTTTTGTTTTAAGACCCTCTTCTGGCACTAAAATATCTAAAACAGATAAGGAATTAAAACCCTAAAAAGTTTTTGTTGTCCTGAGTGTGTACTTTTCCCCAGGCTGCAAAATTTCTATTTTCTTTTATTTTTATTCATTCAGAGATGTAGCATGGAACAGACACTTATGGCCCTTCAAGCAGTGCCACCCAGCAACCCACCTATTTAACACTAGCCGAATCACAACACACAGGCCCACCGGTGTGTAGACATGCCCTGGTGTTTGTGAACCAGATCCCCAGCTATGAGTAAATAGCCTCAAAGCCTCATGGACAGCCATCGGAGAGATGAAGGCTACAGGAGTAAACCCAAACAGCAATTCTGGAGTGGAGCCCCTAAGGCAGCTGCATGTCATTGAACATCCTTTCGGCAGCTCCAACAGCCAAGCTGGTGCCAAACGTATTGCTTCATAAGCTTTCCTTTGGACAACACTGATGAGGCCAAGAGGGGGGATCTTGATGACTGGGCATCTCAGGATCTCCAAACCTTCCACCCAGGCTTGTGATGATGATCATCATCATCCATTGTGCTTTGAGACCAACGGATGCCAACCACCAAACACAGGACAATTTATAATGAACAATTAGCATACTAACTGGTACATCTTTGGACTATGGGAGGAAACCAGAGCACCCGGAGGAACTCCACCCGCATCACAAGGGCATACAACCTGCTTACTGATGGCACCAGAACTGAATTCCAAACTCTGATGCCTTGAGTTGTAATAGCATCCTGCCAACCTCTAGGCAACTGTGGCACCTGATTATTGACTATGGCAGGAAGAAGCCAGAGGTCCAGGAGGGGATTGGAAGCAGAGAATGTCAGGAACTTTAAGTTCCTCAGAGTTGTCATACCAAAGGATCTGTCCTGGGACCAGCATGTAGATGCTGTAACAATTAAGGCACAACAGTGCCTCTACTTTATTTGAGGTCTAAGGAGATTCAGCATGTCTTTTAAAACTTTGACAAACTTCTGTAGATGCACAGCACAGAGTGTCCTGACTGGATGCATCATTGACTGGTATGGAAACACCAATGCCCGGGAATAGAAAATATTCCAAGAAGTGGTGAATACAGCCCAGTCTATCACAGGCAAAGCCCTCCCCACCAGTGAGCACATTTACACGGAGCACTGCCCCAAGAAACAAGCATCCATCATCAAGGACCCCCACCATCCAGGCCATGCTCTCTAATCACTACTACCATTGGGAAGGAGGTACAGGAGCCTTAGGTCCTACACCACCAAGTTCAGAAACAGTTATTACCCTTTAACCATCAGGCTCTTAAACCAACGAGGATAACTTCACTCACCTCAACTCTGAACCGCCACCATCAGACCACTTTTAAGGACCCTACAACTCACGTTCTCAGTATTATTTATTTACCTTTTTATACTATTTGCACATTAGCTGCAGGTTAGTCTTTATTAAGGCATAGTTTATCATAATTTCTATTGTATTTCTTTATTTTCCTGTAAGTGCCTGCAAAAAAAAAGAATTTCAGGTAGTATATGGCGTCATATACGTACTTTGTTAATGAATTTACTTTGAATTTGATCCTCAGGATATCCCAAAACATTTGCAATCTCATAAATACAGGAGATTCTGCAGATGCTGGAAATCCAGAGCAACACACACGTGCCGGACAAACTCAGCAGGTCAGGTAGCATTTATGGAAGGGAATAAACAGTCGACATTTTGGGCTGAGACTCTTCATCAGGACTGGAAAGGAAGCGTCTCTCCTATGGGAAATGGGAATGGTCACAGAGTGTTTCACTACAGACACAATTCCACATTTCCTTGCAGATTAACGACCCGTATCTCCGATGGGAAACGGGAATGGTCACAGAGTGTTTCACTACAGACACAATTCCCCATCTCGTTCCAGTACAACTAACCGTCTCTCCGATGGGGCAAGGAGACAAGGCAAGGAGAAGAAGTACAAGCTAGCAGATGATAGGTGTGACCAGGTGAGGGGGAAGCTGGGTGGGTCTGCATGGACTAGATAGGCTTGTTTCTGTGCTCAATGTGCCACTACATGTTTTACGTGAATGGCTTCAGCAGAGCAGATATGGATGATGGAAGTTAATGGACTAGGTCTCCAAAGGCCATCACTGTGCATGTTCCAGTATCTCTATGTATGAACATGCTGATGGACACAGAGACTCCAATGGGGTGTCTCTTATTTTCTTTATTGAGAGGGACTCATGCACCCATTAGCAGAAAGCCACATCAAAGTTCAGAGTAAATTTATTATCAAAGTATATATATGTGATGATAAATAACCCTGAGATTAGTTTTCCTACAGGCATTCACAGTAGAACAAGGAAATACAATAGAATCAATGAAAAACTACACACAAAGACTGACAAATAGCCAATGTGCAAAAGAAGACAAACTGAGCGGATATAAAAAATAATTATAATACTAATAATAATAATAAAAATAAAGAATACTGAGTTGAGATGTCCTTGAAAGTAAGTCTATAGTTTGTGCTTGGTTTTGGGGTGAGTGAGGTTATCCATGCTGGTTCAGGAGCTTGATGATTGAAGGGTAATGGCCTGGTGGTGTGGGACCTGAGGTTCCTGTACCAACTGATCAGTGGTAGCTATGGCTCTTCCTGAACCTGGCACTTCTAGTATTCATTGCATTCATCGTATTTCTGGTATTTCTGGATTACTGAACCTCAGTTGGAGATGGAGGTACAAAGTGATCCCTCAAACAGAATATAAGAAAATGGAAGGCTCTGTGGTAAGATGGGAATATTGGACTGGAGATTGGGGGGTGGGGTGGCTCCAAAAGGATCACAGCTTCACTGGGGTTTGGAGGCTGGCATGCCTCACCGACCTGGAGACCTATGTTGACTGGAGCCAGGGCTTGGTGCTCTTGGTAGGATCACCCATGCCAAGCAGGTCAAAGGGTAGAGGCAAAACTACCCAGTCCTCCAAACTCAGGGGTTCAGCTCACAGCTAACAACCCTGACTGGTAAAGCAAATCTGTTATGGAAGTACCAATGAAGAATGCTTCTGCATCTGAGTGCAACAGTATTCCTGAGACTCCAACTGGGACTTACACATCAATCAGTAGTGAAAATCAAGAGGAGGCTACTGACATGATGAAGCAAGCCTTGAACACCATCAGCGATGGAGAACCTAAATGCCAGCAGTGTAATGAACAGTAAGTAAGTGAGTGGGGCTGTAAATGAGGATGGTGAATCAAACAGCAGCCTTCAGAGCCGGTGATAACCAGGACAGACTGTCCTACCTCGTGTAGCTGCAGGGATAAGAAAAGAGCGTCAATTGATAAAGCTCCTAAGAATAACGTAGGAATGTTTTTACAACTCAAGTTCAGCAACTAACACCAATGTTAATGATATTAGATCATAATTAGGTCATAATATATTACGCAATCACAATTTCTTTAAATATCTTTGGTGTCTTTCATGTTTGCAACTGGCCGATGATTCAGAAGAGAATTAGTTTTGGAAGGTTTGCTGAAGCAATAATATTTTGAATTCTTGAAGGTGCTGTTGGGGGATTGCACTCAGAGTGTCCAAGGACTTTTCTCTTGTATAATGAAGTGCTGTGAACAGCAAAACCATAATAACTGAGCACGTCTGCCAGAAAAACACAGGGCAGCTGGGAAAAAGGTGAGTAACATTGTGGGAAAGTTTTTTCAAAGCACAGAGCTGCTGCTAACAGGAATAGTTCAGAACAGTAGTATCCCGGGAGTGTCTTTAATCATTAAAGGCGCTGGGAAGGTTTGTAACAGGTGGAGCCCACTGGCCTCCCAGACTTCTCCCCATGCCAGTCAATGGGAAATGCATTTCATGCAATGAGATTGATCCTCCTGTTAAAGTTGACTACCTGTGAGAGCTGCTCTAACAAAGAGCTAGTAGAGGTGCATTCAGAGCAACACACAGAGAGATGGAAGAACTCAACGGGTCAGGCAGCATCTCCAGATGGAAATGGACAGTCGACATTTCACATTAAGATCCTTCAATGGGACAGGAAAGACCATAAAACCAAAAGACAAAGGAGCAGAGTTAGGCTATTCAGCCCATCGAGTCTGTTCTGCCATTCCATCATAGCTGATTTATCATCATAGCTGATTGATCAACCTCATTCTCCAGGCTTATCCCCAGAACTGTTGACATCCTTACAAACCAGGAATATATCAGCTCCCCTTTAAATATACCCAATGACATGGCCTCCACAACCATCTGTGGCCATGAATTTCACAAATTCACCACCCTCTGGCTGAAGAAATTCCTCCTTATCTCTGCTCTAAAGGGGCATACTTCTATTCTACGGCTGTACCCTCTTGTCCCAGACTCAGCCACTATAGGAAACATCCACTCCACATCCACTCCATCTAGGCCTTTCAATATTTGATATTTAATGATTCCACATCATTCTTCTAAACTCCAGTGAGTAAGGCCCAGAGCTATCAAATGTTCCTCATATCTACACACAGGGCCATCGATCTATCTATCTGTCTCTTTATTTATTTATGCGGTGATACAGTGCAGAACATGCTCTTGTGGTGCTACGAACTGCAATGCCTAGCAACCCACTCATTTAACCCTAGCCTAATTAGAGAGCAATTTACAATGATCAATTAACTTACTAACTGGACCGTGGGAGGAAACCAGAGCACCCGGAGGAAACCTTCACATTCACAGGAACAGCATACAATCTTCCCTACACAGGAAAGCCAGAATTGAACATCAAATTCTGGCACCCCGAGAAGTAATAGCATCACGATAACTACTACTCCATGGTGCAGTGCCTAAAAACAGAAGCAGAAGAGTATATAATCCCTCTGCCACATTGAAAACATCAAGGGGATTATCAATGGTTTTTGGCAAGCTGTTCTGCACAGTGTAAGATGGATCCTCTCTATTTATGGAATTTAATTTCTCTTTGCTAGAACCCCCAAAAAAAAATGTGTCTCTGCTTCCCAGTATGTATGATGGACAGGACTGTAAGCTTTCTTGACAAGTTACTTTGATAAAGCTACAATCGAACCATCAGCTAGAGGAAGCTTCGGCGACAATGTACTGAATTTCGGAGATGGAACACAGGCCACTTGGCAGGACACTGTGGGAAGTGGAGACAATGACCTCCATTCCTCATCCTAATCCTTTCCAGTTCAAAGAGAGAACAATGCAATGTGGCACCAGTCCTTAAACAGGTCACAGTAGGCCAAGAGCTCAGGGTACTTACCACATTATCGTTGTAACTCCAAGCCATCTTTGGAAAGAAGACCTGGATCTAAACCATGTGGGATCTCCAAGCTCACTTCACTTACAACTATCATCCTACAAAATCCTACCTTGGCGCCTCACCATGGCGTAGGAGTGACACTGGCCGAACATCAGTGAAGTATGGTGGAGATTTGTTCTCTGGCAGGTCTAACCTAGCTGTGAAGGTGATGTTCCATCAGTACACTACTAGACTAGATCTAGTAGTAGGATCGTGGCTGGCTAAGTCAAGGAGGTAAGCATGCCTTTGCTACTTTGTAGGTTATGCCTCTTCAGACAAAGGCTGCACCCAACAAGGACACCGGCAGCAGGGCGTGTGATGGTGTCTGTGGCAGATGGATCCAGAAGGGTCAATGGTACAGCCACCTTGGTGGCATGCGGAGGAACTGGACTGCTGGTCAGCGGGTGGCATCACTAGACTAGTTAGTTGTCACTGCGGGGCAGCTTCTTTATCCACTGTTACACTCCTGTGTACCACTTAGCATCAGATTTGGAAGCCCAGAGAGACTGTATGGTGGGGGCACGACACCATCTGTCTTATTACTGTGCAAAGGCATGTTGGAGTAGAGTTTCTGGAAGACAGTGCCGATCCAGTGCTGGTCTTGGGGCCCATAAATGTGCCTGCAGAGACTAAACTCTCAGCACTGTCAACATCGAGATCGATGGACAGCCGAAGAAGTAGAAGAGTCATCCATTGACTATTGGCAGGCAGCTGCCTGAGCACAGCAAGAGCCCCACGTAGCAAGGTTCCTGACTGACATCCGCTATGCATTACCTCAGTATAACAACACTATGACTGCTTTGCATTTAAAATGAACTTCACTTCAGTTCTAATTGTTCATTTTTGTAAAAATTGTGTACATAGAACCATAGAACACTACTGCACAGTACAGGCCCTTCAGCTCTACACGTTGTGCTGACCCATATAATCCTTTTAAAAAAAGTACTAAACCCACACTACCCCATAACCCTCTATTTTTTCTTTCATTCATGTGTCTGTCCAAGAGGCTTTTAAATACCCCTCAGCCTCCACCACCATCCCTGGCAAGTCATTCCAGGCACTCACAACCCTCTGTGTAAAAAACTTACCCCGATGTCTCCCCTAAACTTCCCTCCCTTAATTTTGTACATATGCCCTCTGGTGTTTGCTATTGGTGCCCTGGGAAACAGGTGCTGACTATCCACCCTATCTATGCCTCTCATAATCTTGTAGACCTCTATCGTCCACTCTCATTCTTCTATGCTCCAAAGGGAAAAGTCCCAGCTCTGCTAACCTTGCCTCATATGACTTGTTCTCCAAACCAGGCAACGTCCTGGTAAATCTCCTCAGCACCCTCTCCATAGCTTCCACATCCTTCCTATAATGCGGTGACCAGAATTGATCACAATAATCTGTTTAATCTGTTGAATTTTTGCTTTGCTTGTTTGGTGCTGTGTGCCTGTGAAGCTGCAGCAAGTACCTGTGCACACATGGACTTCTGTATATAAAAGAAACTCGATTTTGATTTTAACTTTGGATTTGTTAGTGACTATCTTGAATGCATAAATTTTGAAATCTCCAACACGTTTTAATTCAGTGGCAAAATGTCACAAATTCTCAACCTGTGGTGAAGCATCAGTCCAGCCATCAGCTCAAGTATGAAGACATGTTGGCCTTCAATAGTCAGGTAAATTATTTCAAGAGCCACAGGGTGATGTTGCAGCTATATAAGGCTTTGGTTAGACTGCAACTGGAATATTGTGTTCATTTCTGATCACCTTATTATAGGAAGGATGTGGAATGACAAGGGGTGGTTTGAGTATCTCAGAACTTCACTTAACACCTGAGTCTAGCCCCTCCATCCAGTAAGGAGAGGTTTGATTCTGTACTTCCTGTCCAACAACCACACCTTTTGAGTGTCCAAAAATGTATTGGTTTCCAGCCTTAAATTAAAGCAGTGAACAAGCACTCCATGTCCACTTTATTAGGTACCTCCTGTGTGTTCATGCTCCTCTGCTGCTTTAACCCATCCACCTCAAGGTTTGATGTGCTGTGCATTCGGAGATCTCTTCCGTGCCCCACTCTGGTTATTTGAGTTACCATCATCTTCCTGTCAGCTTGAACTAGTCTGGACATTCTCCACTTACCTCCCTTATTAGCAAAGCATTTCTCCAACAGGACTGACGCTCACTGCTTGTTCGCTTTTTTTTGTTTACCACGCCATTCTCTGTGAACCCTAAAAGACTGTTGTGCATGAAAATCCCAGGAAATCAGCAGTTTCTGAGATACTCAAACCATTCGGTCTGGCACCAACAATCACTCACTGGACAAAATCACTTAAATCACATTTCTTCCCCATTCTGATGTTTGGTGTGAATAACTGATCCTCTTGACCATGCCTACATGTTCTTTATGCATTGATTTGCTGCCACATGATTGGCTGATTAGATATTTGCATTAACGAGCTGTTGTATAGTTTTACCTAATAAGGTGTAATGAACAGTCTGGAATGGAGGACTCCTAACATTTACAATCCTCTTCTGAATTTTACATAGCTTACTCCATACACTGAGATTCAATTTTTGTCACTACAGCATATTTCATAGCTCCGATATAACTTAAAAGCACAGGGTCAGTGTTGCCTTTGAAAGAGAGCAAACCACCTCAAACCTGTAAGTCATTGTGTGGGGAGTTCTTAACTTTCCAAACTACTGTGTTGGACTGCAGCAGGAGACAGCATTTCCTTAACTTGTGTAATTCAGGTCCAGTGGACAGTCAGGGAGAAACAGTAGTGATTTTGTGGACTTTCTCATTCTGGCATAATTGCAAAAGTACCGACCAACAGCAGTCACTGAACGTTGAAGAGGTTTCAAGTGAACTCTGTCTGCAGCCAGCCTTGGAGCGCATTCACAGAGAAATCTGGTACAAGGCCCCAAGGAAACAGTGTGTATGAGCCATTAACAAGCCTCCCAGGCAGATAGTGTTGGCTGGAATATAAAAGACAGCAAAATTCCCAATGCCTTTCTGTGGCAGGCAAGAATGGATGACCCTAACACAACCTGTTGTGTCACAGTAACACTGATAATCACACCAGATTGCTATGCCACCTTCTTGTAGCTATCATCAGCCAGGAGGTACAGAAGCCTGAGGTTCCACACCGCCCAGTTCCAGAACAGCTACTTCCCCTCATCCATTTGGTTCTTAAACCAATAGTCAAAACCTTAATCACTACAGCTTAGCAACACTTGACATATTTTGTTCTAATTGTGTTCTTTCTTATAAACATTCTGTGTAATTTACGTTTAACTTGAACCATTTAATTTGTATTTTTCATGTGAATACTACTTGTACAGTATGTACTTGTGATGCTGCTAGGAGTAAGTTTTTCATTGCATCTGTGCATTCATGTACTTGTGTATATGACAATAAACTCAACTTTGACTTGAATTTGACTTGGTAAGTTGAATTACTGCATTTGGATTCATTCAAGTTACAAAGTTTGAAGTAAAGTTTATCATCAAAGTACTTGTATGTCACCGTATACAACCCTGAGATTAATTTCCCTGTGGGCATTCTCAGCAAATCTATAGAATAGTAACTATAACAGGATCGGTGAAAGACCCTTCAGAGTGCAGGGGAAAAAAAGCACAAGAGAGTCTACAGATGCTGGAAATCCAGAGCAACAGACCCAAAATGCTGGAGGAACTCAGCAGGTCAGGCAGCATCTATGAAGGGAAATAAACAGTGCTTTGTTGGAGTTTTTTCTCCTCCCTAAATGCTGCCTGGTCTGCTAAGTTCCTCCATGCTCCGTGTGTTGCTCTGGATTCATTATAAAATGCTCAATGCCATTCTCTAGATAAGGCATTGGTTTCCGTCAGCATTGGATTCCAGAGTAGGACTTTCACAATGAATGATGAACCCTGGGGAGTATTGTAAAATAGAGGGACCTAGCTCATAGTTCCCAGAAAGTGGTGCCACAGGTAGACATGGTGGTATGGAAGGTGTTTGAAACATTGGCCTTCCTCTCAGTCAGAGGGAGTTATAGGATTTGGACATGCTGTTGCAATCGTGTTAGATCTTGGTGAGGCGGCTGATGCACCATCAATAACTCTCGGAGATGGGAGGCAGCTTTTATTAGTTGGAAGAGACCACGATTAGCAGCAAGAGACCACCACACAACATCCTGGAGACTGAGGGAGGAGCAGTGCCTCCAATCACCTTTATACAGTGGTCTGTGGGAGGAGCCACAAGAGCAATCAGCAGAGGGGTGTGTCCAGACAGGTATATGTAATTCACCACAGCGGCAATTGAAATATCATGTACAATTTTGAGTGCAAAGAGATTTACAAGAATCTTGCCAAGACTTGAGGGCCTGATATATAGGGAGAAGTAGACAGGCTAGGACTTCATTCCTTGAAATGTAGAGAGGGTGACTCTACAGAGGTTTATAAAATCATGAGGAGTATTGGATAGATGAATGCAGTCTTTATCCCAGGGAAAGGAACTCAACAAGGGCATAGGTTTAAGGTAAAAAGGGAAAGATTTATAAGCGACCTGAGGGGCAAGTCTTCACCCAGAGGATGGACGTATATGGAATGAGCTGCCAGAGGAAGTGGTTGAGGCAGGTGCATTAACTAAATTTAAATTATATTTGGACAGGTACACAGATAAGGCAAATGGGATTAGTTTAGATGGGGACCTTGGTTGACAAAACAAATCGCTTCAGAGAACCATTCAGGTAAATGTGGAAATTCCAAATTTCTGAAAGGATCCTCATTTCAGTCATTCCCAGCACTTCCCAACAAATTTCATCTCTGACTCTACATCTTTGATCTAGTACTATTTTAGAGACTCCATAACATCAATAGGGAGGAAAGGTTGCAAAGTAGAGAGGTAGGTTTCAAGTTAACAATACAGTACAGGCACTTCAGCCTACAATGTAGTTTCGATTTTTTAACTTACTCACAGATCAATATAATCCTTCCCTCTATTTTTCTGTATTCCATTTGCCTATCTAAAACTTCTTAAATGCCTATAATGTAGCTCCCTCTGTCACACCCCTGGCAGGACATTCAATGCACCTACATCCTCCCTATACTTTCTTCTAAGCACCTTCGAGTTATGCCTCTTGCATTAGCAAGAATTAGAATGATCATTTTATATAGTCTTTGAATTTTTTTTGGAACTGTGAAATCAAGCTATTCTGACAGCAATAGCCTGGGATGTGATCTGGCGAACTATTGAAGCAATTCTGTTGTTGCTATTTGGCATGGAGATCACCCAGAGGCAGCCAGCTACAGAAAGTTGGTCAAGGTAAGTATGAAAAGGGAAGTTGCTCCACCGCATACAACCTGGCTCGTTGTACAATTGGTTTGGTATTACTTAGCACTTGAATAGCTGATGGTGGCCTTCACTGTAAGAGAATTTGAATGCAAGAACAGAGATCTTTTGTTGCAATTATGTGGAGACCACACATACAACATGGAACAGCACAGTCCATGGCCCACCATGTCAGTGCTGACCAGGATTCCAAATTAAACAAATTCCTTCTGCCTGAGCATGATCCATATCCCTCTATTCCCCGTATCCTCGTTCACCCATCGAAAATCTTCTTAAAGCAATTCTATTGTCTTCTGCTTCCACCACCAACCCTGGCAGTCTGGTCCAGGCACTTTGTGTAAAAAACAAGCTCTGCACAAATCTTTTAAACTTTCCCCCCTTTCCTTAAATATATCATCTCTAGTATTTGATATTTCAAACCTGGGAAAAAGCTTCTGATTCACCATGCTATCTATGTCTCGCATCATTTTATAAAACTCTATCAAATCTCTCCTTAGCCATCTGCGCTGCAGAGCAAGCAAAACAATTTTATCAAGTGTATCTGGTCACCAAATTATAAGAAAGATGTCAACAAAACAATTTTATCAAGTATATCTGGTCACCGAATTATAGGAAAGATGTCAACAAAATAGAGAGCATACGGAGGAGATTTACTAGGATGTTACCTGGGTATCAGCGCCTAAGTTACAGGGAAAGGCTGAACAAGTTAGGTCTTTATGCTTTGGAGCATAGAAGGTTGAGCAGGGACTTGATAGAGGTATTTAAAATTACGATGGGGATAGATAGAGTTGACGTGGATAGGCATTTTCCATTGAGAGCAGGGGAGATTCAAACAAGAGGACATGATTTGAGAGTTGGGGGCAAAAGTTTAAGGGTAACAAAAGGGGGTATTTCTTTATTCAGAAAGGGTAGCTGTGTGGAATGAGCTTCCAGTAGAAGTGGTAGAGGCAGGTTTGATATTGTCATTCAAAGGAAAATTGGATAGGTAAATGGATAGGAAAGGAATGGAGGGTTATGGGCTGAGTGCGGGTCAGTGGGACTAGGTAAGCATTGGCACGGACTAGAAGGGCTGAGATGGCCTGTTTCCGTGCTGTAATTGTTACATGGTTATATCTCCCACTACCACTACAGCCATATTAACTGCTCCTCAGGTACTTGTACGTTGTGTTTTATAGAATTGCTTTTATATTTATATTGATTATTTTCTGCTTTTTTATCATGTCCTTTATTGTTGGTTATTTGTTAATGCTGCGTCGGATCTGGAATAACAATCATTTCAATGCACTTTGCACTCGTGTGCTGAAGAAGGGCTCTAAACAATCTTGAATCTTGAACATGCAGTTTTTTACCTCTCAGTTTGGGACTAGACTAGACTCACATAGGATACTGGAGGAACTCAGTCGTCAGGCAGTATTTATGGAAAGGAATGAAGGGCAGAAGTTTCAGACCAAGAAACATGCAGTTCAGACAGATCAAATCATTACACTGAACATAGAACGCACACAGAACTGTACAGTATTACGTACAGTACTTACTGCATTGAAGAAAAACAAGGTAAAAGAATAACAGACTGAAAAATAAATTTTAACAGCTACAGAGAAAGCACAATGCAGGTAAACATTAAGATGCAAGATCATAATGAGCTAGATTGTGAGGTCGAGAGTCCATCTTATCGTAGTTAGGGAGCCGCTTAATAATCTCCTAACAGCAAGACTGGAGCTATCCTTGAGCCTTGTCCTATGTGCCTTCAGGCTTTTACCTTCTGCCCAATTGGAGAGGGGAGTAGGGAGAATGTCTGGGATGGGTGATTATCTTGGCTGATTTACAAGGCAATGAGAAGAGCAGGCAGAGACCATGGAGTTGAGGCTGGTTTCTGTGAGGCACTGAGCTGCGTCCACAACTCTCTGCAGTTTGTTGCAGTCACGGACAAAACGGGTGGTGTACCTCTGTCACAGTGGTCACTGGCATCAGCTCAACCCTGGAGCAATGGATCGCAGGCTCACAACACGACCCAAGAGAAGACGAACAGCGGAATCCCTGTGAAGAAACGGAAACAAGAGGTTAGGCACAGGAAAATCAACAGAGCATCAGTAGGGCAACTGGGTGACACTGCAAGACAAATCATTCTCTATAACACAGCAGGACTTTGCTGAAGAGCTAACGAGAGACCCCTTTAAATAATCATAGAATATGGAAGCACTTGCCAGTCACATTTAACTTGACAAGCTTAAACCAAAAATACAAGGGCTTAATGGTTCTATTTTAGATAACACCAGTAAACACAGGTGCTCGAAAAACCTAGAAGTTCAACAATCTACGGATCGCACAGGGGCCTGTGACACTTTCCAGTCCCGATGAAGGATCTCAGCTTGAAACATAAAGAATTCGTTTTCCTCCATAGATGCTGCCTTGACCTGCTGCATTCCTCCGACATCTGGTGTGTGTTGAGCAAGAGTTAATTCTCTGCCCACTTCAGGTAGTGCAAGTCACCAAGTCTTATACAAACAAAATAATGGGGAGCATATTTTAAACATAAAGAAACAGACTGAGTTTAATGGAGTCTTCATAGCAATTCACTATCGCCTGTGGGAAGAGGCTGAAGGAAGTGGGAGTGTGCAGCACGGACTGTTATTTCCCTGGAGCCTCCGCTATCAGGATTAATCCAGACAGTGCTTGCGATCTGGAAACGTTCCCGTGCATGGAAAACATGAGCAACCTAGCCATTCTTCACTGTCATCGCCATTCCGTTTCGTTGGCCTGAGCCAAGGCCAAACGTTGTGTAAATTGTGACTCCCTCTTAAGGGCATTGTGTTATTCTTGCGTTTGCTTCAAAGTGGAGCTTGAAAAATATTTTATTTCAAAGTCTGGTTTTCATGGCAAGGTGTCAGGATTGTGTCTAACCTATCTCAGGAACTGTAAACTCCAATCAGCCTCCCTCAGCTCATGCCAAAGCTGAAGGATGTGACCAAAAAAGACCAGGAGCAGAATTAGTCTATTTAGGCCCATCAAGTCTGCTCCACCATTCCATCATGGCTGATGCAATTTTCCTCTCAGCCCCATCCTTCTGCCTTCTTCCTGTAACCTTCAATGTCCTTTCATGGTGTTGTTGTTGTTAGGATTTTTAACTTCAGAAAATTATTGAAAGGAAGACACAGGAGCTGGGAATCCTGCCTATTTAGTTTCTCTTTTCTTTTTTTTAAGTGAGGCGCTCATATGTGACATATTGTATAATGACATATACCATTCGTGTACTTCTTACATTTAACCATGAATGAATTACGTAAGCAAAGAAAGAATGCTCAATTAAACAATTTATTTCCAATATCACTAAACTATCACTGAAATATTGAATACATTACAATGGGGATTACGGAGGGCAAAGAATAATGACTTTTTGAGTTTTTTCTTTGCACTTTGGAGATTATCTTCCAACTCCATCTGTTAACATCAACCTTACCACTGCGAAAAGAGAAATACAAGTACTCACAGTTTTAGCCGTCACTGACCAATACCATTCCAACACCTGATCACACCTTTATACCAGAATCAGGTGTAACATGTCGTGAAATAAGTCATGCAAAAAAAGCAGTGAGATAGCATTCATGCGTTCAGAAATCTGATGGCAGAGGGGAAGAAGCTCTGCCAGAGATCTGTCAGTGTGGAGTTTGCACTTTCTCCCTGCAATGACGTGGGTTTCTCCTGGGTAGATATTGGTCAAACTTGGATTACTTTCTCTGGAGCGACAGAGGGGAGATCTGAGAGAGGTTTATAAGATTATGGGAAGTGTAGATAGAGTGGAGTAGACTGCTGATTAGGATTTCCAGCATCTGCAGAATCTCTTGCATTAAAGCTTGTGAGCTCAAAGGTCTATCTTATTATACTAAGGAACAATTTAATAGTCTTTTAGAACGAAGTAGAAGCTATTCTTGAGACTTGTGGTTTGTGCTTTCGGGCGTTTTTAACTTCTGCCCAATGCGAGGGGGGAGGAGAGCATATCCAGGGTGGGTGAGGTCTTTGATTATGCTGGCTGCTTTACTGAGGCAGAGAGAGGTATAGACATAATCCATGGAAGCAAGGCCGATTGCAGAGATAGAAGCATAGAAATATAGAAAAACTACAGCACAATACAGGACCATTAACCCACAAAGTTGTGCCGAACATGTCCCTACCTTAGAAATTACTAGGTTTACCCATAGCCCACTACTTTTCTAAGCTCCATATACCTATCCAAAAGCCTCTTAAAAGACCCTATCATATCCGCCTCCACTACCGTCACCAACAGCCCACTCCACGCACTCACCACTCTGAGTAAAAACCTTAATCCTGACATCACCTCTATACCTACTCCCCAGCACCTTAAACCTGTGTCCACTTGTGGCAACCATTTCAGCCCTGGGAAAAAGCCTCTGACTATCCACACAATCAATGCCTCTCATCATCTTGTACACCTCTATCAGGTCACCTCTCATCCTCCGGTGCTCCAAAGAGAAAAGGCTGAGTTCACTCAACCTATTCTCATAAGGCATGCTCCCCAATCCAGGAAACACCCTTGTAAATCTCCTCTGCACCCTTTCTATGGCTTCCACATCCTTCCTGCAGTGAAGTTTCTTGCGATCACATGAAAAGCAATTACCATACCAAGCCATTGTGCATCCAGACAGGATGCTTTCTCTGGTGCTGGTGGAACCAGATGGTGGAGGGAATTGGGGAAGTGGACACGAAAGCTGAACAAACGCAGAAGAGAACTGGGTAGAGTGGTGAATGTGTGAGAGGGGGCCAAAAGTGAGCTGTCTGAAACCAGAAATTCATTGTGAGACTACCTTAGTGCTTTTTGTGTGACCCCCATTGGGCACAGAAGTTGGTTGTTGTGATGCCTCTTTTACAAAAGTGAATCAAAATAAGAATCAAACTTTACAACTCCTCCCTCGGAGCATCAGACACCCTGAGCCAATAGGCTGGTCCTGGACTTATTTCCACTTGGAATCATTTACTTATTATTAGTTAATCATTTATGGTTTTATATTGCTATATTTCTACACTATTCTTGTTTGGTGCGACTGTAACGAAACCAATTGCCCTCGGGATCAATAAAGTATGTCTGTCTGTCTGAATCAGGTTTATTATCACTGACATATATTGTGAAATGTGTTCTTTTGTGGCAGCAGTACAGTGCAACACATCAAATATACTGTAAATTATAATAAAAATACTATATGTATACATACTGTAGAGCAAAATGAGAGCAAAAATAATGAGGTACGTACAAAAAAGCTGGATGAACTCAGCAGGTCGGGCAGCATCTGGGATTGCCCGACCTGCTGAGTTCATCCAGCTTTTTTGTACGTCTTGATTTGACCACAGCATCTGCAGTGCACTTTGTGTTCATTGTACATTCAGAAATCTAATGGCAGAAGGGAAGAAGCCGTTACTAAGACATTAAGTGTTTTCAGGCTCATGTACCTCCTTCCTGATGGCAGTAATAAGAACAGGGCATGTCCTGGGTGATTGGGGTTCTTAATGATGGATGCCACCTTTTAAGTTATCACCTTTTGAAAATGTCCTCAATGGTGGGGAGGTAGCTGACAATGGAGACAGCTGAGTTTGCAACAGTTTGCAGCTTTTTTTCCGATCCTGTACAGTGGCCCCTCCATACCATATAACCATATAACTACAGTACAGAAACAGGCCATCTCAGCCCTTCTAGTCCATGCCAAATGCTTACTCTCACCTAGTCCCACCGACCCGCACTCAGCCCATAACCCCCCATTCCTTTCCTGTCCATATACCTATCCAATTTTACTTTAAATGACAATACCGAATCTGCCTCTACCACTTCTACTGGAAGCTCGTTCCACACAGCTACCACTCTCTGAATAAAGAAATAGCCCCTCGTGTTACCCCTAAATGTTTTCCCCCTAACTCTCAACTCATGTCCTCTTGTTTGAATCTCCCCTACTCTCAATGGAAAAAGCCTATCCACGTCAACTCTATCCATCCCCATCGTAATTTTAAATCCCTCTATCAAGTCCCCCCTCAACCTTCTACACTCCAAAGAATAAAGACCTAACTTGTTCAACCTTTCTCTGTAACTTAGGTGCTGAAACCCAGGTAACACTCTAGTAAATCTCCTCTGTATTCTCTCTACTTATATACCATAAGACCAGTGGTCCCCAACCACCTTGCCGCGGACCAGTACCAGGCCGCAAAGCATGTGCTACCAGGCCACGAGGAAACTATATGATTTGTTGATATGAAATGATATGAGTCAGCTGCACCTTTCCTCATTCCCTGTTAAGCCCACTGTTGAAATTGAATGCACGCGAGGTCATTACGCGCACAAAGTCATTACCCATGCAAGGTCTTCAGTCACCCTCGCGCCAGGAATCACTGGTTGGCCTCAGGTAGCTGGCCGGCGAGAAGTGCCGTTGCTACTGGCCTGGAACACAGACAGATGGGTACCACCTCTGAACCTGTTTACCACACCGAATGTTCATTGGGAACCTGGTGCCAAGATATTCGCAGATGACCTAATTCGGGCTGAGTTTCGTAAGTAGCAGAGCAGCTACCTCGCTGCGATCTACTGAAAGTCATCCCTCGAGCCAAACTTTTGTTGGCCGATGGATCCTACCTACCTACAAGGGGGGACGGGCGCGCACCCTGTCGCACTCCTCGCTCGGTCGGTCGCTCTCTCCAGACTGTGACCACTGCGGACCCGGTACAGGGACCTCCGGCCCTTACCTTGTCCTCTCACTGGTGTGTTGCAATGATTTTATATGTTCATATGAGGAAAATATGTGCTGTGTGTTTAATATCCAAGCGTTACTTAAAATGCTATGATGCTATTAACTTATAAGTGAATTATAATTGACTTATCACTATGTTCATGCGAGGAAAATATGTGCTGTGTGTTTAATATTAAATTTGTTAGATAAACCCTTTTAAAAACAAAATTGAGTATCTTAGGCATTTATAAGTGATTTATAGTTGACTTATCACCTATATTCCGGTCGATATTAACACCCACCCCACCGGCCGGTCCGCAAGACCATTGTCAATATTAAACCAGTCTGCAGTGCAAGAAAGGTTGGTGACCCCTGCATAAGATGATAAGATATAGGAGCAGAATTAGCCCATTTGGACCATTGAGCTTGCTCCACCATTTCATCATGGCTGATCCAATTTTCCTCTCAACCCCAGTCTCCTGCATTCTCCCTGAATTCCTTCATGCTCTGACCAATCAAGAATCTATCTACTTCTACCTTAAATATACATAAAGACTTGGCCTCCACAGATTTACCACTCTCTGGCTGAAGAAATTCCTCCACATCTCCATTCTAAAAGGTCGCCCCTCTATTCTGAGGCCGTGTCCTCTGATGTTAGACTTTCCCACCATAGGAAACATCCTCTCCATATCCACTCTATGTTGAGTGTGAACACTTCTGAAGTCTTTCATTGAGTAAAAAGAAGGTTATATAAGTATAAGGCATAGAGTGTGATCATGAAACACACTACATAACCACAAATTCCACTCCTAGAATCATTAATACACACGTTGGTGAACGATAGCTTCATTAATAAAACCTTCAGGCAATCCTTCCTTGGCAAGGGAGAGGCACTTTTCTCTGCTCCCTTGTACAACTCCTAGAATGAAAGTCCCCCAACAGAGCTTTTGTCCCCCAATTCTTTTGTCCCCCAACAGAGCTTTTGTTAAACTCATGTGACACTTTGGCTTCTTGAGAATATTGACAGGAAACATCCAACTACGTCGAAGTTCAAGGTAAATTTATTATGAATGTATGCCTACAACATTGAGATTCATTTCCTTTCGGGCACCCACATGAAAACAAAGAAATAGAATCGATGGAAAACAAAAGGCCAACAAACATCCAATGTACAAAAGAGGACAAATTGTACAAAAAATTTAAAAAACAGCAAACAAATAATACCAAGAACAAAAGCTGCAGATTTCTCGTAAGTGAGTCCAGAGGCTGCGGAGTCAGTTCATTGCCAAGGTGAGTGAGACTGCTACAGGGCAACAGCTGCTCCTGAACAATGTCAGTGCTCCCCCATCACAGCTTCCATGTGGCTGAAAGTTCAAGTCAAGTTTATTGTAATCTGCACAAGTACATGTATGCACAGGTGCAATGGAAAACCTGCTTGCAGCAGGTTCACAAACACATAGGACCAGAGCCACAACATTGACAAGAATACCATACATTTGTTGGCCTAAGGGCCTGTAATGTGCTGTAGATTTCTATCTTTTAAACATAAATTAAACAAAATTATACAAGAGCACAGTTGCGAAGGAGCACAGTTACAACAAAAAAAAGTTCATTGTAATGCAAAGTGGTCATAATGTGAAAACAACTGCTGGAGGAACTCAGGGGGTCAGACAAAATCTGTGGAGGGAAATGGATAGTCAACATTTTGGGTCAAGATCCTTCATCAGGTCCCCAATCTGGATTGAAGGGTCTCAATTTGAAATTTCAATGGTCAATTTGCTTCTATATTACTGGCTGACTTGCTGAGTCCCTACTACTTACAGCTCATTATGGCACTGGCATTTCAGGCAGCAATGAGCATCCTCCATCTCTTGCTGTGCTCATGGCTTCTTTCATTGCACCAGTAGCTTCCTCTCAGTTTTCACTACTGTCAATCTTGAAAGTCCTGGATGGAGACTCAGGAATATCATCACACTCAGATGCAGAAGGATTCTTCATTGCTGTTTTTGTAACAATTTTGCTTGACCAGTCAGGGTTGTTAGCCCTGAGCTGAATCCCCAAACCTAGAGGACTGGTGGGCCACTCTTAGTCTGTCCTCTACCCTTTGACCTGTTTGGCATGGATCACCCTACCAAGAGCCAAAGCATAAAGCCCTGACTCCAACCAACATAGCTCCCTGGAATACTGAGGCATGCAAGCCTCCAAACCACAACAAGGTTGTGGTCCTCCAGCTGTTTGTTTTTCACTCCAATTCTAACAGAATCCTTATGTCTTCATCATTCACATTTTTTTGAGCTTATAGAAGCTTTCTCATCAGAGCAAGAGATAACATTCCAGCAAACAGTACAACCTTACAATGGGGATCAATGGGCCCCAAGATCTACTGTGCTGTATTTCTAAATAAAATAGATAAGTAACATCACTCAAACTCCAGTCCACTATGATCATTAAGGTTTGTGCTTAAAATAATTCATAAGTCCAAGAGATGGTGCACAAGGCTAAAAAAGAAACAGGCATAATAATAATTCCATGGCAACAAGTCAATTGGAAAAACTGAATATCTTGATATTGGCATTGACTGCACTGTCACCCAGTTTGAGGAGATTTGGTAAGACACCAAAAACTCGAGTAAAGTTGTCCAGATGTACTGTGGGAAGAATTCTTATGGAGTGACCACTGCACAAGATTGGAAATAACTGCAGAAAGTTGCAAACTCAGACAGCTTCATCGTCGGCACTAGCCTCCCCAGCGTCAAGGACGTCTTCAAAAGTTAATGCCTCAAAAAGGTGTAAACTATCACGAAGGGCCACCATCACCAAGGACATGCCCTCTTCTCACTACTATCACCAAGGAGGAGGTACAGCAGCCTCAGTGTTTTAGAAACAGCTTCGTCCCCTCTGCCATCAGATTTCTGAATGGGCAATGAACCCATGTACAGTACCTCAGTATATATATACACTGTATTGGTATTTGTAAGGTTTTTTTTATGTATTGCAATGTACTGCTGCTGCAAAACAGCAGCAGGATCCTGTTTAAACCTGATTTTTGATCCTGATACTGATTCTGATTCCACACAGGCTCATTAACAATACAACGTATAACACGCGTCCCTGTGGCCTCCGTGTGCATCACATTGCTTCTGTACATAGTGTCAGATGATTGTTTCAGAAGCATTTGGGGATGATCAAAAGTTTCTGCTCTGTTGCTTCCGATCCTCCTGAGGAGCCTGTGATGCTCTGCACTTGTCAAGTTACATAACAGGCCATGAATGAATTCCTTATTTCCATTACAGCAGTTCCGGCTTCTCCCACGTCGCCTTCACAGACATTAAACCCAGCCGTAGGAAGCAGCTGCAGTGTGGAAGGCAAACTCAAAGCTCATCACCACTTACAGCCCAAGCACAACTTTCCATTTCCCTCTACAACAGAAAAGGAGGCCATTTTGCCCATCTACTACTTTTCCCTAGAACCTTTTTAGCTATCAGATCAGATTCATTTATCTATCACATGTATATGAAAATATACAATGTAATTTGTTGTGTCACTACGTACACGCTGAGGGCAGCCCGCAAGCGTTGCCACACATTGTGGCACCAATATAGCATTCCCACAATGCTCTGCAGGACATTGTGGGAATGTTCCACAACAACAAAGCCAAAACAAACTCCTTTCTGAGCAACACGCACAAAATTGCTGGAGGAACTCAGCGGGCCAGGCATCATCTATGAAAAAGAGTAAACAGTCAATGTTTTGGGCCAACACCCTTCATCAGGACTGGGAAAAAGAAGATGAGAAGTCAAGGGAAAAAGGATGAAGAAGTACAAGGTGGTAGGTGATAGGTGAAACCGGGGAAGGGGAAGGATTGAAATAAAGAGCTGGGAAGTCAGTTTGTGAACGAGATAAAAGACTGGAGAAAGGGGGAATCTGATAGGGGAGGGTAGAAGACCATGGAAGAAAGGGAAGGGGGAGGAGCAACAGAGAAAGATGATGGGCAGGTAAGGAGATAGGTGAGAGAGGGAAACAGGAATTAGGAATGATAAAGGAGAGGGAGGGGCAATTATTGGAGGCTCAAAAAAATCGATGTTCATACCATCAGGTTGGAGGCTACCCAGACAGAATATAATGTGTTGTTTCTCCAACTTGAGTGTGGCCTCATTCTTGCAGTAAAAGAGCCCAAGAACTGGAATGTCAGAATGGGAATGGAAAGTAGAATTGAAATGGGTGGCCATCACAAATCCTGGCAGATGGAGCAGAGGTACTTGGCAAAGCAGCCTCACATTTTTCATCTCACTGATTGTTCTCACACTGGGAGCTCTGGATACAGTCAATGACCCCAACAGACTCACAGGTGAAGAGTTGCCTCACCTGGAAATACCGTCTGAGGCCCTGAATGCTGGTGAGGGAGGAGGTGTAGGGGCAGGTATGGGCACTTGTTCTGCTTGCAATGATAAGTACCAGGAGGAAGATCATTGGGGAGGGACAGATATAAGGGAGTCACATAGGGAGCGATATCCCTGCAAAAAGCAAAAAGTTGGGGGAGGGGGGGTGGTGGAGATCTACTTGGTGGTGGAATCCCGTTGGAGGTGGCAGAAGTTATGGAGAATTATGTTTCTGGGCATAAACCAGTGCCTTAAAAAGCTCCTTTCCTCCCTTCCATTCTCCCTCCCACCTGCCCACCCACACATGTCCTACTCTAGCACAAGTCTCCATCCTCCAGGATGAATCAAAGACTGAGACCATTAGATACAGGAGCAGAATTAGGCCATTTGGCACTTCAAGTCTGCTCAGCCATTTCATCGATTTTTCCTCTCAGTTCCAATCTCCTGCTTTCTCCTCATATCCCTTCATGCCCTACCATTCAAGAATCTATCAGCCTCTGTCTTAAATGTACCCAATAAATTGAACTCCACAGCCACTTGTGGCAACAAATTCCACAGATTCACCATACCTGGGTTAAAGAAATTCCTCTTCATCTCCAACCTAAATGGACATCCCTCTTTGTGTCCTTTGGTCTTCTACTTCCCCACCACAGGAAACAACCTCTTCTGAATCCCAGAGAGTACAGGGCCAGAGGCATCAAACGCTCCTCATACAATAAGTCTTTCAATCCCAAAATCATTTTTGTAAACCTCCTTTGAACCCTCTCCAGTTTCAGTATATCCTTTCTCAGATAAAGGGCCCATAACTGCTCTCCATACTCCAAGCAAGGCCTGACCAGTGCTTTATAAAGTACCACCATTATATCCTTGCTTTTATATTCTTGTCCTCTCAAAATGAATGATAACATTGCTTTTACCTTCCTCACCACCAACTCAACCTGTCATTTAGCCTTTTAGGGAATCCTGCACAATGTCTCTCAAGTCCCTTTGCTCCTCAGATTTTTTTCCCCACTTAGAAAACAGTCTACTCTTTTATTTCTTCTATCAAACTGCATGACCATTCACTTCCTGACACTGTATTCCAACTGCCACTTCTTTGCCCATTCTCCTAATCTGTCTAAGTCCTTTTGTAGCCTCTCGGCTTCCTCTATCCATGCTAGTAACATTCCTGTAATACCATGGGCTCTTAACTTGTTACGCAACCTCATGTGTGGCACCTTGTCAAAGGCCGTTTGAAAATCCAAGTACACAACATCAACAGATTCTCCTTTGTTTATCCTGCTTGGTATTTCTCATGAGGAAGGGTCTTGTCCTGAAACGTCGACTGTTTATTTTGTTCCACAGATGGCTCCTGGCTTGCAGAGCTCCTCCAGCCTTCTGAGGGTGCTGACTGTAATACTCACTTTCCCAGACACTGATCAGAAGTTCAGAAAAATAGTCCTTAACTCTCATTCCCTGAAATTGTCAGTGCAGGTGGATAAGGGTGGTGAAAAAAGCATGTGGCATGCTAGCCTTCAGAAGGACAGGCATAGACTGTAAGAATTCAAATATTATGTTACAACACTACATCACACTACTTAGACCACACGTGGAGTTCTGGTCACCACACTGGAGAAAGGATGTGCTGTGTTAGAAAGAGTGTGGAAGATGTGAAAAGTTCAAAGAAAATTATTATCGAACTATGTATATGTTACCATATACTATCCTGAAATTAATTTTCTTATATAACCATATAACGATCACAGCACGGAAACAGCCATCTCGGCCCTCCTAGTCCGTGCCGAACTCTTAATCTCACCTAGTCCCACCTACCCGCACTCAGCCCATAACCCTCCACTCCTTTCCTGTCCATATACCTATCCAATTTTACCTTAAATGACACAACTGAACTGGCCTCTACTACTTCTACAGGAAGCTCATTCCACACTCTCTGAGTAAAGAAATACCCCCTCGTGTTTCCCTTAAACTTCTGCCCCCTAACTCTCAAATCATGTCCTCTCGTTTGAATCTCCCCTTCTCTCAATGGAAACAGCCTATTCACTTCAACTCTATCTATCCCTCTCAAAATTTTAAATACCTCAATCAAATCCCTGCTCAACCTTCTACGCTCCAATGAATAGAGACCTAACTTGTTCAACCTTTCTCTGTAACTTAAGTGCTGAAACCCAGGTAACATCCTAGTAAATCCTAGTATTAATTTTCTTGCAGGCATTCACAGTAGAACAAAGAAATACAATGGAAAACCTACATGTAGACTAACAAACAAACAACGTGAAAAATAAGGCAATCCATGCAAATAAGAAATAAACAAACAAACAAACAAACAAACAAGCAGGCAGACATGCAGATCGATGAATGATAGCTAGATAATACTGAGAACATAAGTTGTAGTGTCTTTGAAATTGAGTCCATTGGTTGTGGAGTCAGTTCAGAGTTGAGGTAATTGAAGTTATCCATGCTGGTTCAAGAGCCTGATGACTGAAACGTAATAACTGTCGTTGAACCTAGTGGTGTGAGACTTAAGGCTCCTATAACAGGATTTGAAGACTTAGTTAAGGGAGATTATATTCCAGGTAACTTCCTGCACCCGTCTCAGTCCGGAACGCAGAACTTCAAAGATTGAAGCTTCAAAGACTCAAGATACATTTATGATCAAAGTATGAATGTAGCATACAACCCAGAGCTTCACCTTCCCACAGACAGACACAAAACAAACATCCTGGAATCCATTCAAAGAAAACATCGAAGACCCAATGTGCAAAAAAAAAAAGAACAAACCGCGCAAAACAGCAAAAAAAAAAATGAGCGAATATCACACAGGATATTAACCATCAAACCACACTGTCCCTGATAAAGTTTGGAACTGTTCATCCCAAAATATCAACAGTTCTTTCCCCGCACACAAGCTGCTCAACCCGCTGAGTTCCTCCGGCAGTTCACTTTTATTGCTCTAGGTCCCAGTATCTCAGTCTTTTGTGGCTCTGTCTTTCTTATGTTTTTCACTGTAGCCGCAGCTGCCTCTGCCTGAGCGTAAGGATTGCAATGTGAATGTACTACTCAGTCAGAAAATTATTCTAAAATACTGCCTTATTTTCTTCATATTACTAATCCTTCCTGAGTCTGACAACATCTCCAATAATTACACCATTTCTTGTGGATGTACAGAATTATATCTGGAATCATTTTACACATCCATAGCTCCAAGTAGAATTTTAAATCACTTAATCCACTTTTCCCATTTTGGACCGGCTGTGCTGTATAACTGGTGAACCTCAAACAGCCAAGAATGTTTCAATCAAAGGCATTCCTGTTTACTGAATTATTTTATTTTCCTCTGGCAGCTGGCTGTGTTTTTCAGCTGTTTGTGTCTGTTTTATTCCATGTTTGTTGCAGAAACAGTGCCTTTGGCTAAACTCTATTGACATTACCAATGTGACATCAAGGAGCTGGAGAATCCAGATCTTGATGAGATGGCAGATGATGGAATAAAGATCAAACTACGGTAGGAAATCTTGAGCAACACACGTAGAATGCTGGAGGAATTCAGCAAGTCAGGAAGCATCTATGGAGCGAAATATACAGTTGACATTTTTTAACCAAGACCCTTCTTCAGGACTGAATCTCTTGTGTTCACAATTTGCTGGGGTAAGATTCAGATTTAGATTCAAATTCATCTATCTGGTTGCGTGGAGAAATGTCACTACCAAAGGAGGTGCGAGGCACTCCTTCCCTCTGCTAGCTTGCAGGTCACTCTTCAGCAAGGCGTAGTACCCGCTTAGTCCCCCAGTCAGGGTCATGTGTAGCCATGGGAGCAGGTGGTGGACGGTCATATGAGCAGCTGGTGCATATCACAAGTCCTGGTTATGTGACCACTGATGCCAGGCAGACAATCTCCGAAGAGTATTGATAATGGCTAGGGTTGCACGTCTTGTAAAGGCACTGCCCAGAAGAAGGCAATGGAAAACCACTTCTGCGGAAAAATTTGCCAAGAGCAATCATGGTCATGGAAAGACCATGATCACTCATGTCATACAGCATGGCGCATAATGAATGAATGATCATTGAAGCACACAGAGAAATGTGTTCTGATTAAGTGTATCAGCCCGAAAACTTGACTGTCCATTCCTCTCCGCAGATACTGCCAGACTCGCTAGGTTCCTCCAGCATTTTGTGAGCACTACATAATGTTTGTTTGCACTAACAACCAATGCACCCAAAGATGTACCGGGGGCAGCCTGCAGATATTACCATACATTCTCCTCCATAGATGCTGCCTGACATGTTGAGCTCCTCCAGCATTTTGTGTGCATTGCTTGACAAAGCTATCCTCTAAAAAACACTTTACCTGCTCCTTCAAGCACTTTACCTCCTCCACCACTAATTGGGTGTAAATCATTCAGATAATTCCTCACAAGCCTCTAGGCTACTACCAGCAGGCACAGGAGGATCTATCAAAGTAGGTTGTCCACTAGGTCACACATAGACCTTAACTGGAGGAGCTCAACATGTACACTCAGTGACCACTTTATTAGGTACCTGCTCATTGATGCAAATATTTACTCAGCCAATCATGTGGCAGCCACTCAATACATAAAAGCATGCAGACATGGTCACGAGGTTCAGTTGGTGTTCAGACCAACATCTGAATGGGGAAAAAGTGTGATCTAAGTGACTTTGACCGTGGAACAATTGTTGGTGCCAGACAGAGTGGTTTCAGTATCTCAGAAACTGCTGATCTCCTGGGATTTTCACACGACAGTCTCCAGAACTTGCAGCGAGTGGTGCAGAAAGAGAAATACATCCAGTGAGCAGCATTTCTGTGAGTGGAAGCACCTTGCTAATGAGAGAGGTCAGAGAAGAATGGCCAGGTTGTTTCAAACCGACAGTAACTCAAATAACCGCACGTTACAACAGTAGTGTTCAGAAGAGACTCTCTGAATCCATAGATTGAACCTTGGGCTATAGCAGCAGAAGACTGGGGGTTCCACTCCTGTAGCAAAAAAAAAAAATGGCCTCTGAGTGTATATTGTCCTTCCTTAACTACCCTGTGTCAGCATCCTGGAACAATGCAATTGAGCAGCACACTTGTAGTGTCTTAAAGCAGCAGAACCTAAAATTAGGCAATGAAGATAAAATCTCAAAGGCTGGCTCACCATTCAACTCATGGACTAAATTCAAGTTAATACTTCATACTATTCTCCACAGATGTTTGAACTGTTCTGTCTTCATGGTTCAGTGAGGTGACTCACAGCCACCTTCTGAAAGGCAATGTTCAACGCCTAAGGAGGAATTAAGATTCTAGAGTAACAAATACAAAATGCTGGAGGAACTCAACAAGTCAGGCAGCATCTGTAGAGGGGAATGACTGTGCTGCATTAGTTCTGAAGTTTTTAAATACTTTTTTTAAGTCTTTATTTACTATTTAGCGATACAGCATGTAAATAGGCCCTTCCAGCCCAACAAAGCATGTGCTGCCCAATTACACCCATGTGTCCAATTAATTAATTAATGGTTTACAGTCCAGTATAGGCCCTTCTGGCCCTTCAAACCGCGCCACCCAGAAACCTTCCCGTTTAACCCCAGCATAATCACAGGACAATTTACAATGGCCAATTACCCTACCAACCAGTATGCCTTTGGACTGTGGGAGGAAACCAGAGCATCCGGAGGAAATTCATGTGGTCATGGGCAGAACGTACAAACTCCTTACAGGCAGTGGCAGGGTTTGAACCCTGGGTCACTGACTGTAAAGCATTGTGCTAATCATTACGCTACCCCATCCTCTCAACCCATCCATCTTTGGAATATTGGAGTAAATTGGAGCCTCTGGAGAATACTCACAGAATCAACATACAAACTCCTTACAGACAGCAGTGAATTGAACCCAGGTTCTTGCAGTGGAACAGCTAACTACTAACTTCTTTGTTACTGCATTACCCCAGAGAATAGTTGATCGCAGGAACACACTGCCAAAGGCAGAGGAGAGGTGGAGTCAGATACAATCTGTACCTTTAAACAACATTGGTTAATGACAACAGTTAAAAGACACTTGGATAAGTTCATGCATAAGAGAGGGTAGGAAAGGAAATGAGCTGAATGCAGGCAAATGGGATGAGCCTGGTGGGCACCATAGCTGACATGAGCGACTTTGGTCACAGAGTCTCTTTTTCTATGGGTAAAGGCATTTGGGCAGGCACATAAATAGGCAATGAAGATTAAATATCTCTTAAAGATCAGCTTTATTGGACACATACATCAAAAAAAGCGTTGAACTGCACGTTTGCTTCAAACTTCAGTCGCAGTCTGAGAATGTCCTGAGGGCAGCCTGCTGTGGGTAGCTGTGCTTCTGATGCCAAAGTAGCAGGCCCAAAACCTAGTGACCCTAACCAGTCCTGTCGAAGGGTTTTGGCCCGAAACGTCAACTGTACTTTTTTCCATAGATGCTGCCTGGCCTGGCATTGTGTGTGTATGGCACTATATGCTAACTACTACACCACCATACCACCTTAGGTGTAGAAAGATGCAGCCACAATGCAGAGAAATTGGATTAGCGTAGGTGGCCAAAAGGGTCAGCATGAATGCAGTGGGCTGAATGGCTTGTCTCCGCACTGTACCACTATGTGACCCCATGTAAGTATCCATGTGTACGTCGCCATATACTACCAAGAGATCCTTTTGTTGCAGGAAAATAAAGAAATACAACAGAATCTATGAACAACTATACATAAAGACTAAAAAATAACCAATGTACAAAAGAAGACAACTTATACTAATGAAAGAAGTAATTACTTAATTCTGAGAACATGAGATTTAGATTCCTTGAAAGTGAGTCTGTAGTCATAGTCAGTTCAGTGCTGAGTGAAGGAGCATGATAGTTGTAGAGTGTTAACTGTTCCTGAACCTGGTGGTCTGGGACCTGTGGTTCCTGTACAGTGTACCTCCTGCCCAATGGTGGTAGCGAGAAGAGAACATGGTCCGATCGTGGCACTGGTGGTGGTGGTGAGGGGCGTGGGTGGTCCTTGACGATGGATGCTGCTCTCCTGTGGCAGCTCTCCTTGTAAGTGTGCTCAATGGTTGGGAAGGCTTTGCCTGTGCTAGACCGGGCCGTATCCACCACTTCCTGTAGACTTTTCTTTTCCTGAGCGTTGTTGATTCCATACCAGGCCTTGATGTAACCAATCAGGATACTCTCCACTATACCTCTATGGAAGCTTGTCAAGGTTTTAGATGACATTCCAATAGTATTCCAACAGGAACAGTTGTGGGACCCACTGATCTCAATTAACAAAATCATCTTCTGTCCTGTAACTTTTCAATGATTCAGAGGCACTATTTGTGGAGCGACTTCACGCATCTGCAGCATGGAGTAGACTCTAAATCTTTTTATCTTATTCCATGTTTTCTGGACTGAGTGTGTTGTATAATGGTAAACCTCAGAATGCTTCAATCAGTGGAAGGCATTCCTGTTTACAGAATTATGTTATTTTCTGCTGGCAGCTGACTGTGTTTTTCATTAGATTCTGTGCTTTTCGTTCCACGTTTGCCTCAGTTGTGCTGTCATCAGCTACAGTAACATCTGCATTTGCAAGTGACTCTGTGAAAATTTTTGGAATAATGCTTGTCTAGGCAAGAGAAGAGCATTTCATCACATTCCTGAGTCGTGCCTTGTAGATGGCAGAAAGTGGCTGGAAGTCCAGAGCTGAGTCATTCAAGCCAGCTAAGTTTAAAGATTAAAAATCTTTTAAAGACGAGCTTTATTTGTCCCATGTACATCGAAACATCAGACCAGACAATGAAATGTGTCATTTGTGTCAACGACCAAAACAGTCTGAAGATGGCTAAGGTGACGTGGCTGTACTGGTTAGCACAAATTGTTACAGTGCCAGCGACCTAGGTTCAACTCGCCACTGCCTGTAAGGACTTTCTACATTCTCCCCGTGACCGCACGGGTTTCCGCTAGGGGAGGGGGGCCATTTTCCTGCCACATTCCTAAGAAGCACCGGTTAGTAGGTTAATTGGTCATTGTAAATTGTCCCGTGATTAGGCCAGGATTAAATTGAGGGATCACTGGGTGGCTCAGCTCACTGTATGTTAATAAGTAAATACTGTAAATGTACTGGGGGGCAGCCTGCAAGGTTTACCACGCTTCCAGCATCAACATAGCAAAACAACTTACCCTCACCATAGCAAACGTATTTGGAATGTGGGAGGAAACCAGAGCACCATGAGGAAATCTGGGTGATCACGGAGAGAACATACAAACTCCTTTGGGACACTGACGAATATTGAGCCCAGATTGCTGTAAAGTGTTACGCTAACCACTAATCTACCATGCTACCTCTACCAGCCTCTATTCCTTTCCCATTGCTTCATTATCTTTAGAGTGTAAACACAGGAATGTCTGCAGAGGCTGGACACCCAAAGCAACACACACAAACTGCCGGAGGAACTCAGCAGGTCAGGCAGCATCTACGGAAATGAATTAACAGTCAACGTTTTGGTCCGAGACCTTTCTTCAAGACTGGAAAGGAAGGGGGAAGACACCAGAGTAAAAAAATACGGGGGGGAAGGAAAGGAGGACTAGCTAGAAAGTGATAGTTGAAACCAGGTGGGTAGGAAAGGTAAGCGGCTGGAGAAGGAGAGTTCCCAGTTGTGTCCAGTAAACTCAGGATATTGGCAGTCACAATCAGAATCAGAAACAGGTTTAATATCACTGGCATATGTTGTGAAATTTGTTGGCTTTTTGGCAGCTGTATGCTGCAATACATATTAATAGAAAAAAACTGTGAATTATATTAAATGGTTAAATTAATAAGTAGAGCAAAAATAAAAATGTTTTAATAAGTAATGAGGTAGTGTTCCTGGGATCAATGTCCATTCGGAAAACATATGGCAGAGGAGAAGAAACTGTTTCTGAATCATTGAATGTGTGCCTTCAGGCTTCTGTACCTCCACCCGGATGGTAGCAATGAGAAGAGGGAACATAAACACAAAGTGCACTGCAGATGCTGTGGTCAGATCAACACATACAAACAAGCTGGATGAATTCAGCAGGTCGGGAAGCATCCATTGAAATGAGCAGTCAACGTTTCGGGCCAAGACCCTTCGTCAGGACTGAAGAAGGAGAGGGCAGGAGCCCTATAAAGAAGGTGGGGGGAGAGTGGAAAACCAATCAGAGGAAAGATCAAGGGGTGGGGGAGGGGAAGCAGGGAGGGGATAGGCAGGAGAGGTGAAAAAGGAATCTAAGGGGAAAGCACTATGGGTAGTAAAAGAAGGCAGAATCATGAGAGAGGTGCTAGGCAGCTAGAAGAGGAGGCAGAGTGAAAGTGGGATGGGGGAAGGGAGAGGGAGGGAATTACCGGAAGTTGGAGAATTCGATGTTCATACCAAGAGGCCGGAGACTCACAGAAGGCTGCTGGACCAGACAACATTCCTGGTAGAGTGCTTACAGGATCTGCAGACTAGCTGGAAGATGTTCTCACTGACATCTTCAACATCTCCCTGAGCAGCGCTGTCATTCCAACGTGCTTCAAGGCTGCCACCATTATCCCCGTGCTAAAGTCTTCAGTGTCCTGCCTCAATGACTACCATCCCGTTGCAGTTACATCCATCATCATGAAGTGTTTCGAGAGGCTCGTCATGAGGCATATCAAGACCCTGCTACCACCCTCACTGGACCCCCTGCAGTTCACGTACTGTCCCAACCACTCAACAGATGACACCATTGCCATCACCACACACCTGGACAAAAAAAGACACGTACGTTTGGATGCTGTTCATAGACTTCAGTTCAGCATTCAACACAATCATCCCTCAGAAACTGATTGGAAAGCTGAGCCTACTGGGCCTGAACACCTCCCTCTGCAACTGGATCCTAGACTTCCTGACTGGGAGATCTCAGTCAGTCCGGATCGGGAGCAGCATCTCCAACACCATCACACTGAGCACGGGGGCCCCCCAGGGCTGTGTGCTCAGTCCACTGCTGTTCACTCTGCTGACCCACGACTGTGCTGCAACGCACAGCTCGAACCACATCATCAAGTTTGCCGATGACACGACCGTGGTGGGTCTCATCAGCAAAAACGACAAGTCAGCATACAGAGAGGAGGTGCAGTGGCTAACAGACTGGTGCAGAGCCAAAAATCTGTCTCTGAATGTGACAAAACAGAAGAGATGGTTGTTGACTTCAGGGGGGCATGGAGTGACCACTCTCCGCTGAACATCGACGGCTCCTTGGTAGAGATCGTTAAGAGCACCAAATTTCTTGGTGCTCACCTAGCAGAGAATCTCACCTGGCCCCTCAACACCAGCTCCATAGTAAAGAAAGCCCAGCAGTGTCTCTACTTTCTGCAAAGGCTGAGGAAAGTCCATCTCCCACCCCAGATCCTCATCACATTCTACAGAGGTTGTATTGAGAGCATCCTGAGCAGCTGCATCACTGCCTGGTTTGGAAATTGCACCATCTCGGATCGCAAGACCCTGCAGAGGATAGTGAGGTCAGCTGAGAAGATCATCGGGGTCTCTCTTCCCGCCATTACAGACATTTACACCACACGCTGCATCCACAAAGCAAACAGCATTATAAAGGACCCCTCGCACCCCTCATACAAACTCCTCTCCCTCCTGCCATCTGGGAAAAGGCACTGAAGCATTCGGACTCTCACGACCAGACTATGTAACAGTTTCTTCCACCATACCATCAGACTCCTCAATACCCAGAGTCTGGACTGACACCAACTTACTGCCCTCTACTGTGCCTGTTGTCTTGTTTATTATTTATTGTAATGCCTGCACTGTTTTGTGCACTTTATGCAGACCTGGGTAGGTCTGTAGTGTAGTTTTTGTGTTGTTTTACATAGTTCAGTGTAGCTTTTGTACTGTTTCATGTAGCACCATGGTCCTGAAAAACATTGTCTTGTTTTTACTGCGTACTGTACCAGCAGTTGTGGTCGAAATGACAATAAAAAGTGACTTAACTTGAATTGATAGTGGGGGTCCTTGATGATGGATGCTGTTCTCCTGTGACAGTGTTCCTTGTAAATGTGCTCAATGGTGGACAGGGCTTTACCTGTGATGGACTGTTTTCTGCAGACTCCTCTGTTCTGTGCATTGGTGTCTCCATACCAGGCCATGATACATCCTGTCATTGTCAATGTGGAAGCAGCTAAGGATGATTGTACACTGTCGTGAGGATAACTTGGAGTTGTCCTGGGATGAAGTACCTCATTTCCAATGACCCTTCCTTAGTGCAGGATATGACCCCAGCCTGCAGAAGCTTTTCCCACTACCGCCCATTGAGCTCAGTTTCATGATGATGCTTGTATCCACATCTGTGCAAATGTTACCTCTGAATTTTTATTTATTTTGACATATTGCACAGTAACAGGCCATCAGACCTAATGAGAGCTTTCCACCCAGTTATACTCATGTGACCAATTAACCTACTAATCCATACCGTTGGAACGTAGGGGGAAACCAGAGCATGCAGAGAATATGTTGTAGTCACAGGGAAAACCTCGGCCCATCTAGTCCATGCCAAACTGTTATTCTGTCCAGTCCCAGTGACCAGAGCCCTCTATAGCACTCCCATCCGTGTACCTATCCAAATTCCTCTTAAGTATTTCAATCGAGCCCACATCCACCACTTATGATGGTGGCCACACTCAGGACCCTCTGAGTGAAAAAGTTGCCCCTCAGATTCCCTGTAAATATTTCACCTTTCACCTTTAACCCATAACCTCTAGTTCTCATCCCACACAACCTCAGTGGAAAAAGCTTGCTTGTGTTTACCTTATCTACATCCCTCATAAATCTTTATACCTCTCGCAAATTACCCTCAGTCTCCTATGCTCCAGTGGATAAAATCTTAACCTATTCAATCTTTCTCAAGGCCAACATGCCAAAAGCTCGCTTCCTAGTGAACAGAGAAAGCAGGTCATTTCCCAGGATGAACAACCCACTTAAAATGAGATTTAAATTAAATTAGTTAAAGGAAACAGAATTAATAAACTTAATCGGGTGGTGGGGTGGAGATACATCTCTACCAAAGGCGCTCCTTTCCTCTGCTAACCTGAGGTCACCCTTTGGCAAGGTGTAGCACCTACTTAGCCCCCTGATTAGGATCACATGAAGCCATGGGAGCAGCTGGTACATATCACAAGTCCTGGTGATGTTGTCAGTTTTCACAAATAAAACAAAGTGTTTTATGTTTAAAGAAACCCGTAACACAGTTAATTGAACTCCAATGCCTAAGCTCAAAATTGCACGAAAAATCTTTACATAATAACGTCATCATATCAGACCAGCTTCTTAAAGTGAAACCCCAATTCAATGTCAGTGATTGTGAATGATGTACATTTTCCCCAACTACAATGCGACCACTGTCGCCAGACAGACAATCTCTGCAGAGTATTGATAATAGCAGGGGTCACCTGTCTTGTAAAGACACTGCCCTTGAGAAGGCAATGACAAACCTCTTCTGAAGAAAAATTTGCCAAGAACAATCATGGTCAGGGAAAGGCCATGATCACCTACATCATACGATATGGTACATGATGAACGAATGAAACCCAACCATAAAAGATGTTACCATAAATCCACTCAACCATTTTAGAACTGTAGGATTACCATTCAAAAGCCAGATGCAATGCACTGGCTTGATGCAATCCACAGAAGTCACCCTGTGGTAATTAACATCTATCACATGGCATTGAACCAAAGAGCCAAACAGGCAACAAAGACTCCAATATAGAAAAATAATCATTTGGGAAATCATGCAAATATTTCAACTTAATTTCTCAGCCACTTAATGCTTCATTGAACTTAAAGCCAATGAAAAATTACTGGTAGAATAGAAAAGAACTTTTGATAGGTAAAAGAGGGCATTTAGTGCTGCTTTTCAATTTTGTATTTTTAGCAGAAAGCTATATACTGAGAAAATTAAATAAAAAATTCAAGTTGGTTCATGATTGTTGAAATAATTTTGCACACGCACCTTGAGATCTCAACAGGGAAAATGCCCAATAAATACTCCTTTATTAGAGGAAATTGAGGTACCAAATAATAAATCATAATGGGCATATGGCAAAATGTTAACGTACAGACTGGAGTCCCATAGGAGTTCAGTACTCAGGGTCACTGCTTTTAACATATTGTAATGGTTTGGACATGGGTGCACACAGCACCATTTCCATAGATGACACAAAATGGGGAGTCTGGGGGTCTCCTCTAATAGGTCCACAACCTTGTCATTGGGCTTAGAGGCTTGCATGCGTCACTGACCTGGAGAGCTACGTTGGCTGGAGTCAGGGCTTGGCTCTTGGTAGGGTCACCCCACCCATGCCAAACAGGTCAAAGTGTAGACACCAGTTTAAGGGTGGACCACCGGTCCTCCAGGTTCAGAGGTTCAGCTTAGAGCCAACAAACCTAACTGGTAAAACAAAACTGTTACAGAAACAGCAATAAAGGATCCTTCTATATCTGAATATTCCTGAGTCTCCACCTGGGATTGCATGACTGACAGTGGTGAAAACTGAGAGGAAGCTACTGCCATGATGAAGGAAGCCCCAATCACCAGCAGAGAGGGAGGAGCTTCATTGCTGCCTCAAATTTAAGATAAATTTAAATCTGCCAAAGTGTGTTATGTTATATTTTTGGTCAGAAGAAGAAGTACTAACTGGAGACCACAATTCTGAAAGGGTGCAAAATCAGCAGATATATTTAAGAGACTCTTAAATACCGTAAGCGCTTGAGTGATAGAAAAATGGAGGGTCATGTGGGAGGAAAGGGTTAGATAGATCTTGGAGTAGGTTAAAAGGTTGACATGACACTTTTTGTCCAAATGCCCTGGACTGTTCTGTGGTACTGTTCTATTTTTTGTGTTCTAACAGTGGAAAACATAAAATACTACAGATGCTGGAAATCTTAAATAAAAACAGAAAGTGCTGGTAAAAACTCAGCAGATCAAACAGTATCTATGTAAAGAGAAACAATGAGCATTTCAGGTTCCAGAGTCTGAATGGACCTAGTCCTTAGTAACCTGAATGTTAACTGTTTCTCTTTCCACAGGTGCTGACTGACCTGCTGTGTTTCTCCTCAGCATATACTGAGGTCTGGAATGATTGGTGCATCGTTCATCTAAAGTGACAAGGCAGTTTAAATTTAAGAGAAACATGAGGGTCTTGGATTTCATAAACAGAGTCATAGATTGCAAAAAAAAGGAAATAATGTTGAACTTTTATAAAACACTGGTTCAGCTACAACTGGGTTAATTTCATGGCCATCTTCAGGAATCTGTAGAATTAAAATCCGGGATCCCTCAGGTCCTAAGACCATATGGCAAAGGCCATTCCTTTGATTGAGTACTCTCCACTATTCAACCATGGTTGATTTATTTTCCTTCTCAACTCCTTTCTCCAGCTTACGCCCCATAACCTATGATTGCCTGACTAGTTAAACACCTATCGGTCTCCACTTTACCCAACGAGCTCCTTAACATTTTAACCTGTACTTTTAATCTCTTACCTTGCTCAGTTTTACAGATGCATCTTTCATTCTCCCACCTATCTGACTAGTCCACTGTAACTTCCCTGCATTCGCCTCACCATTAACTACAGTTGATTTTAATACCATCTGCAAATTCACTAAGCAGGGCTAAATTGCCAATCACAGATCGTATCCGTGGCATTTTTGTGCAAGATTTATTTATCTAAGGAGGTTTGACTGAAATGATCTTTTGCAATAATTAAGAGCATATTATCTTATAATATACAAACCCGTGTCACCATTACACTTGCTGTTTCCTTGGATTCCATGATCAGTCTCCATTCCAGCTTCTCTTTATGGGCAAGAGAGATATATTATCATATTAACTTCAATATTTATAAAACATAATCTTTTTTTGGCAGGACTTTTTGATATCTGTCAGCTGTCGAGCATCTTGATTCGATTTTACAAACTGTATAAACAATATATCCAGCTTCCCTTTGGACTGTGAAGCATCCCGAAAGTGTAATACAATTAGATTTAGGATTACAAAGTTTCACAGGTTATTAGGGAGGGAGCAGAACAGCAGCCTCAACACCACAGTTTTCTACCACTGAATACTTTTAATTTTACAATCATACCACAGCATTATTTCCCCATTTCTGCACCCCACCCCCATCATAGGATGAATCTAATTCACTCCTGAACATTTTTTTCTGAGGTTAACTATCATAAAACATAAAACAGTACAGCACAGTACAGGCCTCTTGGCCCATGATGTTGGGCTGACATTTATTTATACGTTAAGGTCAGAACAGGCCCTTCCAGCCTTCTGAGCTGCGCCACCCAGCAGACCCTTATTTAACCCTATTCTAATCACAGAAAAAAAATCACGATAACCAATTAAATTACAACTAGTACATCTTTGGACTGTGGGGGGAAACCGGAGCACCTGGAGGATATCCACATGGTTACAGGGAGAATGTACTAACTCCTTACAGGCAGCGACAGGAATTGAACCAGGTCACTGGTAATGTAAAGCACTGTGCTAATCACTACACTATGGTGCCAGTAACCTACTTCATGGTCAATCTAACCCTTCCCTCCTACATAAAACCACTATATTATGGTGCCGCTAACCTATTTTACAATTAATCTAACCCTTCCCTCCCACATAGCCCCCCCCATTTTCATTTCATCCATGTGCTTGTCTAAGAATGTCTAAAAATGGCCCTAATGTATTAATGATAATGTTCCCCATGCAAGACTCCTTCAGAAAGTAAGGAAGTATGGGATCCAAGGAAACCTTGCTTTGTGGATCCAGAACTGGCTTGCCCACGGAAGGCAAAGGGTGGTGGTAGATGGTTCATATTCTGCATGGAGGTCAGTGACCAATGTTGGGGGTGTTGTGGAGGGCTGTCAGAGGTTACAGCTCGACATTGATAGGATGCAGAACTAGGCTGAGAAGTGGCAGATGGAGTTCAACCCAGATAAGTGTGAAGTGATTCATTTCAGTAGATCAAATTCGAAGAAAGAATATAATATTAATGGTAAGATTCTTGGCAGTGTGGAGGATCTGAGAGATCTTTGGGTCTGTGTCCATGGACGTTCAAATCTGCTGCATAGGTTGACAGTGTTGTTAAGAAAGTGTGTGGTTTGTTGGCCTTCATCAACTGTGGGATTGAGTTCAAGAACCACAAGGTAATTTTACAGCTGTATAAGACCCTGGCCAGACCCCACTTTGAGCACTGTGTTCAGTTCTGGTCACCTCACTCCAGGAAGGATGTGGATTCTAAGGACAGAATGCAGAGGAAATTTACAAGGATGTTGCCTGGATTGGAGGGCATACTTTGCGACAATAGGTTGAGTGTACTTGGCCTTTTCTCCTTGGAGTGACGGAGGATGAGAGGTGACCTGATAGAGGTGTATAAGATGATGAGGAGATTGGTCGTGTGGATAGCCAGAAGCTTTTTCCCAGGGCTGAAATAACTAAAACAAGGGGGCATAGTTTTAAGATGCATGGAAATATGTACCGAGGGATGTCAGGGATATGTTTTTCACAGAGACAGTGATGCGTGCTTGAAATGAACTGCCAGCGGCGGTGGTGGAGGCGGATATAATAGGGTCTTTTAAAAGCCTCTTAGATAGGTACATGGAGCTTAGAAAAAAAGAGAGAGCAATGCCTTAGGGAAATTCTAGGCAGTCTCTAGAGTAGGTTACATGGTCAGCACAACATTGTGGGCTGAAGGGCCTGCATTGTGTTGTAAGTGTCTTTGTTCTATTTTCAATGTTCTATGTATCTGTCTCTACCACCACTCCTGGCAGTGTGTTTTATGTACTTCCCACTTTCTGTGTTAAAAAAACCTATATCTGATATCCCCCTATACTTTCCTCCAATCACCTTAAAACTAAGTCCTCTCATATTAGCCATTGCCACCCTGGGAAAAAAAACACTGGTATCCTACTCTATTTACGTAGTCTTAATTTCAAATTTATCTGGGCCAGATCCTTTTCCAAATCACAGAAATTAACCCTTCCCATTATTTTTTGGTTAATGGCTCCCAATCCTTTTCTAGTGATATTATGAACACTACTTTTGTAAAATGCTCCCCCCTGAAACTTGTTGAATTAAATTCTCTAGGGCCAGATCCATTACCGTTTCCTCCCTTCCTGGTTTGCGAGCATTTGGAAAGGATGTCTCACTGAAATGAAATAATTAGATTGTTGCATCTGCACAGGAGCACCACATTATCATAGCAGATAGTGTGACGCTATCACAGCTCAGGTTGTTGGAGTTTGGAGCTCAATTCTAGTATCTTCTCAAAGGAGTTTGCATGTCCTTCCTGTGAATGTGAGTATTTCCTTCAGGTGCTCCAGTTTCTTCCCACAGTCCAAAGACAGTCTGGTTAGTAGGTTAATCAGTCATTGTAAATTGGCATGTGATTAGGCTAGGGTTAAAGAGATGGTTTGCTGGGCAGTGTGGTTGATTGGGTCAGATGGGGCAGTTCCTTGCTGCATCTCTAAAAAAAAAATCATTAAATAAACCCTCCAAGCGACCACAACATTTTCATGCTTTGGAGGCTTGCATGTCTCACTGAGCTGGAGAGCAATGCTGGCTGGAGTCAGGGTTCTTGGTAAGGTCACCCATGCCATACAGGTCAAAGGATAAAGGCGAGACTAAAAGTGGTGCACTGGTCCTCTACGTTCAGGGGTTCAGCTCAGAGTTTACAACCCTGAATGGTAAATCAAAGCTGTTATGGAACCAGCAATGAAAAAACCTTCTACATATGATGCGACAGTATTCCTGATCACCAGGACTTCTGTGAATGACAGCAGTGATAACCGAGAGGAGGCGACTGGCATGATGAATGCTACCAATGATGTTGGACCTTCATTACTGCTCTAAACATCAGCGCATGACAGACAGTAAGTGAGTAAATAGATAGTCACAACCATGGCTGTATCAGTAGAGTTGTTATGCATGAAAACAGGCCCTTCTGCCTATAGTTCTATGCCAGCCAAGGTTTGCATCTAAGCTCATCACATAGGCCTGCTTTCCCCAATATCCCTCTAAACCTTTCCCATCTGTGTACCTGTCCGATTATCTTCAAAATGATGTTAATTGTACCCATCCTACCCACTTCCTCTGGTAGATCATTCCATATATGGAACAACATGGCGGGAAAAGTTGCCCCTGTAAAATCTCACCCCTCTCACCTTAAATCTGCCCCTCTAATTCTTGATTTTCAACACTGGGTAAAAGACTGAGTGCATTCACCCTATGCATGCCCCTCATGATTTAATACATCTCTATAATATCACCTACATGTTGACCAGTCCCACCCAGCTCAACCTCTCTCCATAACACAGCCCCTTGAGTCCCTGCAACATCCTTGTAAACCTCCTCTGTATATTTTCCACCTATTCCTATAACAGAGTGACCAAAACTGAACACAATATTCCAAATGTCAATGTTGCCAAAGTAAATTTATTATCAAAGTACGTATATGTCATCAGATTCATTTTCTTGCAGGTATCTTCAGGAAAATAAAGAAATACAATAGAATTCATGAAAAACTATTCAGAAACAAGACTGACAAACAACTACTGTACAAAAGAAGACAGAATCGTGAAAATCAAAATCAATAAATGAATTCCGAGAATATGAGTTGTAGAATCCTTGAAGGTGAGTCTGTAGGTTGGGTTCAGTGTTGAGGTGAATGAAGCTATCCACTCTGGTTCAGGAGCTTGTCATTGAAGGGTAGTTCCTGCTCCTGAACCTGGTGGTGTGGAACTTTGTACATTCTTCCCATGATGGCTTGGTTTTCCTATGGGTACTCCAGTCTGTCCCCACATTCCAAAGACGTATGGGTTAAATTTAGTAAGATGTGACCTGCTATGTTGGTGCCAGAAGTGTGGCCTCCAGCACATCTTCTGACTGTCTTGGCCATTGAAGAAAACACTGCGTCTCACAGTATGTTTTGATGTACCGTGACAACTAACCCTAATCTAATCTAACCAAACAAGTGTCAATCTATCTCTTCAGTCAGAGCTGCTGTATGCTGCGTCAGACCCTCTGAGTTTAATGCAGAGTTTTACATTATTGCTTGGGTCAAAAAATATCCAATACATCTGGCGTCCTGATAAAGATCTGACATAAGATCTGATGTAGGATCTCAGCCTAAAACACTGACAGCTTATTCCTCTCCATAGTTGCTTCCTGACCTGCAGAGCTCCTCCAGCATTTTGTGTTTGTTGCTCTGGATTTCCAGCATCTGATTTTAGCCTCAGAATACAAGGATGTCCCTTTAGAACAAAGATCTGGAGGAATTTCTTTAGCCAGAGGTTGGTGAATCTGTAGAATTCATTGCCACAGACAGCTGTAGATGCCATGTCTTTGGGTACATTTAAAGTGGAGGTTCATAGGTTCTTTGCTATATATTTAATATTACTGTAATATTTGAGTAATCTTGTTGATTAAGCATCCTTGTTCATTTAAATAATTCATTACAGGTTATATGTATAAATACATTAATTGTATATGTCATCACACTACCACATGATAGATGCATGCCTTGTTTAAAGTAAACACAAAGTTAGACTCACATATCGGACTCCAGTGTCTTCCTTTTGTTACAAGGGGTGTTGGGAGCGGACCCAAGTGCAGAACACAGACACAGAGGTAGTATAAACAGAATTGAGTTTATTGATAGTTACTAGGAAGGCCAGGGAGCGAGGACTAAATGTCAACATGGACGTAGACATTGGATAACAAACCGGTAAAACCTGGACTAGGACTTGAGCTTGGAATCTGGACTTGAACTTGCCTTGGACTCGACTCGGAATAGAAACCTGGATTTGGACTTAACTTGGACTTGGACCCTGGACCTCGGTTTGGACTCGGAACTTTGACCTCAGCTTGGACTCAAACTTGACTTGGATCTCAGCTTGGAATCGAACTTGGATCTCAACTTGGACTCAGAACTTGGATCTTGACTTTGACTTGGTACTCGGACCACAAGCTTGGACTTGGACTGGACTTGGACCATAAAAAGACAGAATACCCAACTCGGAGTAGCGGCAAATGGCCGGATCTATTCAGCTGGAAGGACTTAGAACATAGAACATAGAATAGTACAGCACATTACAGGCCCTTCGGCCCACAATGTTGTGCCGACATTGCCGACTTGGACAATGAGGAGACAGAATACCCAACTCAGAGTAATGACAAATGACCAGACCCACTCGGCTGGAAAGGACTTGGACAACAAGGAGACAAAACCACACAATGACAGTCCATACATATCTTTGCTCGGAGTGGCAGCAAACGGCCAGCAGTCTCAGCCGGCAACGAAAATGACAGAATTCGTACCTTACTCAGAGCAGTGGCGAAACAGCCGGCAACTCAGCTGGACACGAAAATGACTGAATTCGCTAAGCAGCCACAGGCACTGAGGCAACTAAAGTCCACGATTCACGGCAGTACTGATATGAGCATAGCCGCAGTGGCTATAGTGAGATGACTGGCTTCCAGTGACTTGCTTCTGGTGACGGTCCAGCACTGAACAGCTGTCCCTGGATCCCTTTTAAGCTGCCGGTTCAAAATGAGCATCAGGTGCCTTAATCAAGGCGCCCAACGGAACACGGGGGAAAAGAAATAACTGGAATGAGGAATCCACGGACCAGACCATAACACCTTTGAATTCATTTAGTGTTTTGAAGTCACAGAACATAACATTCTTGATTAGTAAGGGAGAGTTACAGGGAGAAAGCAAGATAGTGTGGTTGAGAGGGATAGTAAATCACCCATGAGTAGATTCGACAGGCCGAATGGCATAATCATCTTTCTATGTTTTATGATATTATCTATAGAATCTCTCGGGTTCTAAATATTTATAGAAGTTCATGTTTCCTTTATTCAAACCTTTTCCAAATGACACAGATTGAAGTGCAATCCATTTATAGTGGAGAAACCTCTTGAGTTCCATTTTGCTCATTGTGAAATTAGTCTACGTTAAAGGACATTCTATTTCCTATGACACATACAGCATCCTGCTCACTGTTCTCTTTAAACTTGAATAAACAGGAAAATACCCAATTACATAAACATTACAACCAGTATCAGACAAACAAAAGGAAGATGTGTAATCGTACAAGATAAGCTTATTATATAACCATATAACCACATAGCAATTACAGCACGGAAACAGGCCATCTCAGCTCTTCTAGTCCATGCTGAACGCTTACTCTCACCTAGTCCCACCGACCTGCACTCAGCCCATAACCCTCCATTCCTTTCCTGTCCATATACCAATCCAATTTTTTTTTAAATGACAACATCAAACCAGCCTCTACCACTTCTACTGGAAGCTCGTTCCACACAGCTACCACTCTCTGAGTAAAGAAATACCCCCTCGTGTTACCCCTAAACTTTTGCACCTTAATTCTCAACTCATGTCCTTGTTTGAATCTCCCCTACTCTCAATGGAAAAAGCCTATCCATTTCAACTCTATCTATCTCACTTATAATTTTAAATACCTCTATCAAGACCCCCTCAACCTTTTGTGCTCCAAGGAATAAAGACCTAACTTGTTCAACCTTTCTCTGTAACTTAGGTGCTGAAACCCAGGTAGCATTCTAGTAAATCTCTTCTGTACTCTCTCTAATTTGTTGACATCTTTCCTATAATTCAGTGACCAGAACTGTACACAATACTCCAGACTTGGCCTGCACAATTTATTCTGTGCAGTTTTAGTCACCACATTACAGGAAGGATGTAGAGGCTTTTGAAAGAGTGTAGAAGGGGTCTACTAGGATGCCGACTGGATTAGAGAGTGGTAGCTACAAGGAGATGTTGGACAAACTTGTGTTGTTTCTTCTGGAGCACTGGAAGCTGAGGAGAGACCTGCTACAGGAGTTATGAGGACAATAAAAATTGTTATCCCCAAGGTATAAATGTCATACTAGAGGAAATGCATATAAAAAGTTTAAAGCAACGTAAGGGGGTACTTTTGCAATCACCTACTCCATCCAATGCTCCCAGTATGGTCACCTCTGCAATGGTGAAATCAGATGTAGATTGGTGCTACATTGTCTAGCACCTTTGCTTTGTTCAAAACAAGCAGGATTTCCTGGTGTCCAAACATTTTAATTCAAATCCCCATTCCCATTCTGACATGATGGCCCATGACCTCCTCTACTGCTAAGAGTAGGCCACTCATCAGATTGGAGGAGCAATACCTCATATTCCAACTGGGTAGCTTCCAATCTGATGGCATGAACATTGATTTCTTTAACTCTTGGTAATTTCTCTTCCCTCCCCCTCCCTCTTCTTCCATTCTGGTTCCCCTCTTAACTCTTCTCTTCTCCCCACTTGTCTATCACCTCCCGCTGGTGCCCTTTCTCCTTCCCTTTCTCCAATGGTCCACTCTCCTTTCATATCAGATTCCTTCTTCTTCAGCCCTTTATTCTTCCACCTATCACCCCCCAACTTCTCACTTCATTTCCTCTCACCTGGTCTCACTCTATCACCTTCTAACTTATACTCCTTCCCCTCCCCCACCTTCTCACTTTGCTTTCTTCCCCGTTCCTTTCCAGTCTTGATGAAGGGTCCCAAAACATCGACTCTTTATTCCTCTCCATCAAGGAATATGCTTCATCTGCCGAACTCCTCCAGCATTTTGTTCAAGATTAAGTTTCAATTTAATTGTTATTCAACCATTGTCATGAATAAAGCCAAAAAAAAACAGCTTTCCTCTTGGGCCAAGATGCAAAACAGCAGTTCTTCATCTCACACAAGTGCAGCCACAGACGAAGGCAATCTATCTTGTCTTCCACGGAGGACTGAAGGGAGGAGCAGTCCCCAACCCAGCATGGAATCCAACGGCAGATATGCCAGCTCCAGCATCCCTTCCTCTGGTGTCCACAACAGGTGACCCCAAGGCATGTGGGCCTGGTCCATGCAAAATCTGAGGCCACACAGCTCCCCACTGTCGGTCTCACCAATGAACAAGTGAATCAGACTCACAATACTCTACATTTGTGTCACTTGGAAGTTTAAAAGAGCTGTGTGGGGTAAATATTTATGCGCTCACACACATACACACTGTTGTAAAACCACATAGTGGTGGATTCCTGAATCTGCATTCCAGGAAGCAGGTATGACAATGGTGTTTAAGAGGAGTTAGATAAATTTAGGAGCATGTATAAAGTGGAGAATATGGATTATGTACAGGAAGAAGATATTTAGCTTAATAATTCACTATAATTATCATCGTGACCCAAAGAACATAAGAACATAAATAGGAGCAAGAGTAGGCCATCTGGCCTGTCAAGCCTGCTCCGCCATTCAACAAGATCGTGGCCATGGATTCATCTCCACCTGCCTTTTCCCCATAACCCTTAATTCAAAAATCTATCCAACCTTGTCAATCTCCTCTCATTCTTCTTAATTCCAGTGAATACAGTCCCAGGCATCTCAATCTCACCTCATAGTCTAACCCCCTCATCTATGGAATCAGTCCAGTGAGCCTCCTCTGCACTGCCTCCAAATCCAGTATATCCTTCCTCAGGTAAGGAGACCAGAACTGCACACAGTACTCCAGGTGCGGCCTTACCAGTACCCTGTACAGCTGCAGCATAACCTCCCTGCTCTTAAATTCAATCCCTCTAGCAATGAGGGCTAACATTCCCTTTGCCTTCTTGATAGCCTGCTGCACTTGCAAACCAACCTTTTGTGATTTACACATATCCAAGTCCCTCTGCACAGCAGCATGCTGAAATTTTTTTACCATTTAAGTAATAATATGCTCTTTCATTTTTCCTTCCAAAATTGATGAGCTTGCATTTACTGACATTGTATTCCAACTGCCAGATCCTTACACACTCACTTAGCCTATCTATATCTCTCCATAGCTTCTCCATATCTTCTGCACAATTTGCTTTTCCACTCAACTTAGTATCATCAGCAAACTTAGATACACTACACCCAATCCCCTCTTCAGATTGTTAATGTGTACTGTGAACAGTTGCAGGCCCAGCAACAACTCCTGCGGCACACCACTCACCACAGATTGCCAACCAGAGAAACACCCATATATCCCAAGTCCCTGCTTTCTATTAGTTAACTAATCCTCTATCCATGCTAATACATCACCCCCAACTCTATGCATCTTTATCTTATGGATAAGTCTTTTATGCGGCATCATATCAAACGCCTTCTGTTCCCCTCTATCCATTGCACTCATTATATCCTCAAAGAACTCCAGTAAGTTTGTCGAACAGGACCTGTCTTTGCCGAATCCATGCTGTGTCTGCCTGATGGATCCATTTCTCTCCAGATGCTTCACTATTTCTTCTTTAATGATAGCTTCAAGCATTTTCCCCACTACAAATGTTAGACTAACTGGCCTATAATTGCCTGCCTTATGCCTACATCCTTTTGTAAAGAGTGACATAACACTTGCCATCTTCCAATCCATTGGGACCTGCGCAGAGTCCAGAGAATTTTGGTAAATTATCACTAAAGCATCTACTATAACTTCATCTACTTCTTTCAGTACCCTGGGATGCATTTTATCAGGACCAGGGGACTTATCTATCTTCAGGCCCACAAGATTGTTCGGCGCTATCTCTTTAGTGATAGCTATCATATTGAAATATTGAAGTCCTCACCTCCTATCTCATCCATAACATCTCTTTTTGGCATGTTAGACATTGTTCCTAAAGTGAGCTGTTAAATAATGAACATATAACCATGCTGAATGAATGGGAGTTGTACAGATCAGTGACCTGAGTAGTATTGTACCTAAACAAGTACATACAGGAACATACATCTTACACGCAGATAATATGTGCTATTGGACACACACACAACCAAGGTAGTATATGCATCTTAACAAGATGGATGTGGACAGGATGTTCAAAGTTCAATGTAAATTTATCATCAAAGTAACACACACAAAATGCTGGTGGAACACAGCAGGCCAGGCAGTATCTATAAGGAGAAGCACTGTCGACGTTTCGGGCCGAGACCTGAAAAAGGGTCTCGGCCCGAAACGTCGACAGTGCTTCTCCTTATAGATGCTGCCTGGCCTGCTGTGTTCCACCAGCATTCCTGTGTGTTGTTTTAATTTCCAGCATCTGCAGATTTCCTCTTGTTTTATCATCAAAGTACATTGATGACAAAAAGTATTCACCCCCTTTGGAAGTTTTCATGTTTTACAGCATTGAATCACAGTGGATTTAATTTGGCTTGATGGAGAGAAAGGGCTGGAAATTTTGAAAAAAATGTAGGAAGACTTCAAGGTATTGTTTAAATTTGACCTGGAACAGCCTTCTTCCATCAATCCCATTAAATTAACTACAGAGTTAAAATTGACTGTAGAGAATATAGCCTGTGCTTATACTTTAAGAGGAGGGAATGTGTTAATTGTTTGTAAAAAAAAGAAGCAGCGTGAGAAGTCATTATGATTGAAGACCTTACTTGGCAAAAAGATAGTATCTATGATGCCTAATGTAAATAGAGGTGCTGGGGTGTTATAACGGGTGTTCTGGTGGAAATTTCATTAGAAGAGGCAAGGTTAAGGAGATAAAGAGATTGCAAGTTGTCAGAAATGGGGAAAGGAGGATAGTTTATCTGTATTGATATGCTTTGATGAAGCACAGCTCCCTAATAAACTTAGTTTGGGGTATGTTAGTTATAATGTATAAGTTTATATTCCACCTCTGTTACAAATGTCAGAGGTATGAGCATGTTGCGGCATTATGTCGTGGGAAACCAAGATTTAGTAAATGTGATGGGGAACATAAGTATGAAGATTGTGAAGGCATAAAGTTTAATTGTTGTTATTGTGGAGGAGAACATAGTGCAGTTTATAGAGGATATGAAGTGCTTAAGAAGGCAGCTAAAGTTCAACAGTTTATGGTTAAGTATGTCTTATGCAGAGGCCATGCAAAAAGTTCAAAAAAACGCTGATGAAGTATTACCAGTCAGAGAACAGAATGTGAAGTCATAGGCAATATGTTGGCATCATGCTTCTCTTTCTAAAGATACTTAACTGGTTGATATAATGAAGTTTGTGATGTTCATAATAGATGTGGTGAATTGTACTGCTGAAACATCTAGTCATGCTGAGAAAATAAAAATTATCGTGAAAGCTGCTGAAAAGTATCTGGGTATAACAGGTGTTACTTGCAAAGCTGTAAATGAAGCTCTGATGGGTGGAGTATCTGTATCTCAGTTTCCTTGTGAAGGTACATAATGGGCATAGGAATATTACAGACTGTGAGAAACCGGATTTCTAATGGTCAAGACTTTAAGAAGTTTGTTTCTGATTTATCAAATCCACTTGATGTTATATGTATTCAGGAAACCTGATCGTTGCCACATTTAAGTTTTTCTTTACAGGATTATATTTTAATTAGTGATGAGTAGACTGATGGGACTGAAGGCTGACAAATCCCCAGGTCCAGATGGTCTGCATCCTAGGGTACTAAAGGAGGTGGCCCTGGAAATTGCGGATGTATTGGTAATCATTTTCCAATGTTCCTTAGATTCAGGATCTATCAATCTGAGGATTGGAGAATGGCTCATGTTATCCCACTTTTTAAGAAAGGATGGAGGGAGAAAACAGAGAACTATCGACCTGTCAGCCTGACATCGGTGGTGGGGAAGATGCTGGAGTCCATTATTAAAGATGAAATAGTGGCATATCTAGATAGCAGTGATAGGATTGGGCCGAGCCAGCATGGATTCACCAAGGGTAAATCATGCTTGACTAATCTATTGGAGTTTTTCAAGGATGTAACCAGGAAGTTAGACAAGGGAGATCCAGTGGATGTAGTGTACCTCGACTTTCAGAAGGCATTTGATAAGGTCCCACATAGGAGATTGCTGGGTAAAATCAGAGCTCATGGCATTGGGGGAAGATATTGACATGGATAGAAAACTGGTTGGCAGATAGAAAGCAAAGGGTAGTGGTGAATGGGTGTTTCTCGGAATGGCAAGTGGTGACTAGTGGGGTGCCACAGGGCTCGGTATTGGGACCACAGCTGTTTATGATTTACGTCAACGATTTAGGTGAAGGCATTGAGAATAACATCAGCAAATTTGCTGATGATACAAAGCTGGGTGGCAGTGTGACATGTGATGAGGATGTCAGGAGAATTCAGGGTGACTTGGATAGGCTGGGTGAGTGGGCAGATACTTGGCAGATGACATTTAATGTGAATAAGTGTGAGGTTATCCACTTTGGGAGTAAGAACAGGAAGGCAGATTATTACCTGAACGGTGTAAAGTTAGGTAAGGGAGAAATACAAAGCGATCTAGGAGTCCTTGTTCATCAGTCACTGAAGGTGAATGAGCAAGTGCAGCAGGCAGTGAAGAAGGCTAATGGAATGTTGGCCTTTATTACAAAGGGAATTGAGTACAAGAGCAAAGAAATCCTCTTGCATTTGTACAGGACCCTGGTGAGACCACACCTGGAGTATTGTGTACAGTTTTGGTCTCCAGGGTTAAGGAAGGACATCCTGGCTGTAGAGGAAGTGCAGCATAGATTCACAAGGTTAATTCCTGGGATGTCAGGACTGTCTTACGCAGAGAGGTTAGAGAGACTGGGCTTGTACACGCTGGAATTAAGGAGATTGAGAGGGGATCTGATTGCAACATATAAGATTATTAAGGGATTGGACAAGATAGAGGCAGGAAATATGTTCCAGATGCTGGGAGAGTCCAGTACCAGAGGGCATGGTTTGAGAATAAGGGGTAGGTCATTTAGGACAGAGTTAAGGAAAAACTTCTTCTCCCAGAGAGTTGTGGGGATCTGGAATGCACTGCCTCGGAAGGCAGTGGAGGCCAATTCTCTGGATGCTTTCAAGAAGGAGCTAGATAGGTATCTTATGGATAGGGGAATCAAGGGATATGGGGACAAGGCAGGAACTGGGTATTGATAGTAGATGATCAGCCATGATCTCAAAATGGTCCTGCAGGCTCGAAGGGTCGAACGGTCTACTTCTGCACCTAATGTCTATTGTCTATAATTAGGCATGATAGGTCAGTTGCTAGAGGGGGTAGTGTTGCAAGTTTTCTAAAGAAGGGGATAGGACTTAGAGTTGTAGATGTAAATGAAGTATATGAGTCACTTGCAGTAGAAGTACTTGATTCAACACTTAGGGGCATTAGATTGGTAAGTTTTTACAACCCTTGTGGAAAGCTTTCAGTTGATTTGTTGGAAAGTATATGTAGCCCTAGCTCACTAAGGGTTGTATGGTTGGGGATTTTAACGCACGTGGTTCACTGTGGGCTTGTTTGCAGAATGATGGTAATGAGTTGATTGTAGAAGAATTTTTAGATATTTCACATTTTGTGTGTCTTAATGATGGGAGGGGCACAAGATTTAACGTTCATAATAGTTCTGAAACTGCTATAAATTTAACTTTAGTTTCAAACAGTCTGGCTAGAGTGAGTGAGTGAGTGGGATGTCATGGGAGTTAAAACATTGGAGAGTGATCATTTTCCAATGTTTATAAGCTTGGGTTTGGATTTATATGGGGACAGGAGGCCACTTTCAGGAGATGGAATTTTGATAAAGTAAATTGGGAGAGGTTTAAGGTTTCATGTGATGAACGTTTGTCAAGGCTGAACGTTGAGGATGATGTGGATTTCTGCAATAAAAGGTTATGTTGTAGCGGTGTGCTACACGCAGCGCTAAAATTACGACACGGAGTCGGTAACTGCAGTCGAAGGAAAAAACTTTATTCGAAATCTTCAGCCTCACTTTTAAGCCTCCCTCAACCTGCCCCCCCATGGCGCAGAGGCTCCAAAGCTTTGTGCTCGCAAACCCCCGTAGGCTATCTAATTGTGAGTCGGTTCGGATGTGCCAGGAAATGGGTCGCCACAATGTCACATTGTTCCTCAAACTGTGGTGGAAGTTATTACTGTTAAAAAGGGGCATTAATGGGAGAAGTCTGCCATGGGGGACTGAGGAGTGTGCAGAGGCATTTAGGGGGAGAAATAAGGTGCTTCAGGAAGTTAAGAAGTATCACTCTCCGATTGACCTTATTGAGTATAAAAGGGCACCGGCTATGATCAGGAAGTAGTGAAGGTTGCGAAAAAGGTTTACTGGAGGTCATATTGTTATAGAATTGGAAGTGATATTAAACTTGGAGCTCTTTGGGGAAAGGTTAAATGAATGGGGGGGGGGTGGGATTCATTGGGGTAATAACATTCCAGTATTGATTAAAGAAGGTAATACAATTGTTACTGAAATAAAGAAGGTTGAGTTACTGGCTAGGTCATTTGCTGCAATTCATAATCAAGATAATTGAAGAGGTTAAACAACGCAGGGATAAGGCTCTAAGTGAATACCTTGATATGTTTGAAGCCAGCTGCAGCATTGATAGTATGAGTGATGTAGAGCTTTCTTTGTGTGAATTCAAGAAAGCTATTAATAGCACAGGTCATGACGGCTCCAGGAAAGGCTGATGTATTTTATTGCATGCTTAAACATATGGCCGACAACTCTCTGAAGATAATATCAAATTTTTTTCTTTTAAAAAAGAGGTGATTTCACATTTTATCAGAGTGGATTTCGGAAGGGTAGAAGGACATTTAACTCCGTTTTATGTTTGGAAGATGATATTAGGAAAGCGCAGATGAATAAAGAAGTTGGAATAGCTGTATTTTTTGATAGAGGAAAAGCATATGATATGTTAATAAGGGAGGGTCTTTTGATTAAATTATGGAAATTAGGAGTGAGAAGAAGGCTATATAATTTTTTCTCAGTTTTTTATTTGGACAGTCTATGCAGGCAAGGGTAGGAAAGGTATATTTGGGCTTCTATTAGATAGAGAATGAATCTGCACAAGGCAATATTTGCAGCTCTTTGTTGTTTAATATTAGGATTAATGATATTTTCTCTGAGGTAAGGACTGGGGTGGGTAAAGCACATTGCAGATGATGAAGCTTTATGGATCAGAGGAAAAAATTAAATTTAACTGTATATAGGATGGTGTTAGTGATTAATACTGTTGAACAGTGGGCAAATATATGTTTTAAGCTTCCAGTCGCTAAAACACAATCTATATGTTTTACAAAGAGGATTGATAGATCTGCACTTAATTTGAAATTGTATAGACAAGCTCTTGAAGAAGAGTCAGTGGTAAGATTTCTTGGCATGTGTCTGGATAATAAGCTGATATGGAAGAACCATATCAGTAAGATAATTGACAAGTGTAAAGGGGCAATAAATATCCCTGGGTGTCTACGTGGGTATTATTGGGGTGCTACATAAAAATGTCCGTTGAGTATATCTATATTTGTTTAATTAGATCAGTACTTGATTATGGCTGTGTGGCTTATGGATCAGCTTCATCTTCAAATTTAAAATGTTTGGATGTGATACAAGCTCAGGCTTTAAGACTATGCTGTGGTGCAGTAAGGTCATCTCCTGTTTCAGCTTTACTGGCTGAAATGGGACAATTATCCTTACAGTTGCGGAGATGGAAGTTGCTGGTTACATAGTGGGTTAACTTGGGGGCAGAGGAATAATCACCCTGTTAAGTGTGTTTTGGAAGACGATTAGGGACATCGCAAGTGTTTTTAGCTTTGGGTGGTTGGGCTGCCATCACACTAGAATTATATACATTGTCCCACTGTAGCTTTTTTTGGTAACCCCACTGTGTTTTTTTCCAATGGCTTCAGTTGCTTCCAGGCTGCATGATTTAATGAAAACCAAGGATACTGATGAGCCTGAGAGTCTGTTGGTTCATCAGTATGTGGAGGAAAATTATTGTGATATGTTAATCATTTCTACTGATGGATCAAAAGATAATTTAATGGGGAATGTTAGTGGGGTTGTTTTTGGGCCTGAATTAAAGGTAACAATAAAGAAATGTATTACTAACTATTTATCAGTGTATACTGCAGAACTGGTTGCCATCATTTTGGGCTTACAGTGGGTGGAGGAAATCTGTCTTTGCAAAGCTATAATTTGTTCAGGTTCTTTTTCAGTTTTGACTCGTCTTAAAACAGGTTGTTCTAGCAGTAGGTCAGATTTACTGGAAACTCTTAAAACTTTGTTTCATATTCAAAGTATTGTTCTACACATCTTCTTCTTATGAGTTCCTGCACATACTGTTGTTGAGGTCAATGCGTGGGTTGATTGTTTGGCCAAAAAAGCTGTTAGGAGATCATCTGTGGATATAGACCTTCCACTGAACAAATCAGAAGCTAAGGGGTTGGTGAGGCTAACAATTAGGGGATTATGGATAATGGGTATAAGGTGAGAAACGTTTACAGAATTCGTAAAACTATTGGGTTGATGGGAGAAGGGGATAAAACAAGACGGGAAGGAACTATATAAGGAATTACATTCACTCAACTTAGAATTGGGCATACTATGCTTAATTATTCCTTATATCTTGTTGGAGAATATCACTCTCATGTGTGGAGGCGCTATCTCCATTATGAAACAGTTGAACACATTATTTTACAACGTGAAGCATACAAGGTTGAAAGAAAGGAAATGCAGGCTGAACTACTGGTTTTAGGGTTGACAGTTTTAATTTTAAAAACTTTACTAAGTTATGGAATTAACTTTAATTTAATTCACAATATTTTCTTTCATTATTTAAAATCTATAGAGCTTTTTGGGGCAATTTAGTTTTCATTTAATAAAGAACAAGTCATGGATTTACAACTTTGTATTTCCCAACTCTCTACACCACACTCCAGTCCAATTGATGGGGGTAATGGACCTTAAATTGGACTGCCAACCACCATTAAAAGTCAGAGGAAGAAGAAGAAGAGAAAGAAGAAGGTGGTCCAACTGTTGGAGAGTCAATATCCTGGTCAAAACTATGCTATGAAGACAAAAGAACACTCCAAGCAACTCAGTGAAAAGGTATTGAAAAGCACAAGTCATAAGATGGATACAAGAAAATTTCCATGTCATTGATAAATATCTTTTAGGGTGCAGTTAAGTCAATCATCAAGAAATGGAAAGAATACGGCACAGCTGTATAACCATATAACAATTACAGCACGGAAACAGGCCGTCCTCAAAAACTGTGGCTGTACAAGAAGTGAACTAGTGAGGGAGGTCACCATGAGATTTATGAGAGCTCTGACAGAGTTACAAGCTTCGGTGGTTGAGATGGGAGGGGCTGCACATACAAACAACTCTTGCCCAAGTGGTTCACCAGTCACAGCTTTATGGGAGAGAGGCAAAGAGAGAGCCACTGTTGAAAAAAATTCACATGAAATCTCAGCTATTTTGCCAGAAAGCATGTGGAAAACTCTGAAGTCCACTGGAAGAAGGTTCTACGGTCTGATTAAACCAAAATTGAGCTTTTGGGCCATCAGGCTAAACATTGTCTTTGGCGTAAGAGAAACACCATCATCAAAAACACACCATCCCTATCGTAAAGCAGGGGGGTGACTGCATCATGCTGTGGGGATGCTTCACTGCAGCAGGCCCCGGAAGGCTTAGGAAGGTCGAAGGAAAAATGAATGCAGCAAAATAGAGGGAAATTCTGGAGGAAAACTTGAAGCAGTCTGCAAGAGAACTGTGACTTGGGAGAAGATTTGTTTTCCAGCAAGACGATGACCCCAAGCATAAAGCCAAAGCTACACAGGAATGGCCTAAAAACAACAAAGTTAATGTCCTGGAGTGGCCAAGTCAGAGTCAAGACCTCAATCCAATTGAGAATTTGTGGCTGGACTTGAAAAGGACTGTTCACTCGTGACTCCCATGCAATCTGACGGAGCTTGAGCAATTTTGTAAAGAAGACTGCGGAAAATTTTCAGTGTCCTGATGTGCAAAGCTGATAGAGACCTATCCACACAGACTCAAGGCTGTAATTGCTGCCAAAGATGCATCTACTAAATTCTGACTTAAAGGGGGTGAATAATTATGCAATTATTTTGTGTTTAATAATTGTTAAAAATTCAGACCAATTTATAGAAATTTGTTTTCCCTTTGATACGAAAAAGTCTTTTCTGTTGATCAGTGTAAAAGATAGCCAAATTAAATCTATTGTGATTCAACGATGTTAAACAATAAAACATGAAAACTTCCAAGGGAGATGAATACTTCCTATAGGCACTGTACATGCATGTCACCATAAACAACCTGGAAATTCATTTTCTTGTGGGCATACTCAATAAGTCTATGTAATAAAGACCATAACAGAATCAGTGAAAGACAGCCCAACTAGGGTGTTCAACCAGAATGCAGAAGACAACAGACTATGCAAATACAAAATAAATAACAATAATAAATAACTAATCAGTAAATATCATGAATATGAGATGAAAAGTCATTAGAAGTGATTCCATTGGCTGTGGGAACATTTTAGTGATGGGGCTGAGTGAAGCTGTCCCTCTAGTTCAAGAGCCTGATGGCTGAGGGGTAATAACTGTCTCTGAAGCTGGTGGTATGGATCCTGAGGCTTCTGTCCCTCCTCCTAACGGCAGTAGGGTGTGTAATAAGGTGGGAGAATGCACAACTATGGCACTTTCTAAAAGTAAGTTACCCATTAAGACATAAATAAAGCATTTTTTCTTTCTCAAAAAAATTATACAAGTCTTCAGATCTCCCTTCCTCAAGGGGCAATATCTTAATTCTGACACTGACAGAAACGTGATAAAATCTTGTTCATGTGCCCTGCGCGTTACACGCTTGGGTGATCACGGCTCTCCACATCGAACGATCCCTCACAGCGTCAATGATATCTCGCACATTTCGGATCCGTGATAAAATAAGGGGGCAGATTGGAACACCGTTATATCAAAGTACATATATGTCACCATACACTACCCTGGGATTCATTTTATTGCAGGCATTAGCAGGAAAATTTAAAAATACAATGTAATTTATGAAGAAATATACATACTGTAAACAAAGGCAGTCAATATCCAAAAGAAGACCACTTGTCCAAATAATAAATAAATAATACTGAGAACATGAGTTATAGAGGACTTGAAAGTGAATGTGTTGGTTGTAGAATCAATTCAGTGTTGAGGTGAGTAAAGTCACCCATGTCAGTTCAGCAACATGATGGTTATAGAGTTACAAATATTCCTGAACCTGGTAGTGTGGGACCTAAGGCTCCTTGTATCGCCTGCCCGACGGTAGCAGCAAGAAGAGAGAATGGCCTGGGGGTCCTTGATGATTGATTCTGCTTTCCTGCAACAGCACTCCCTGGAAATGTGCTCTCTTGTGGGGGAGGGCTTTGCCTGTTACAGGCTAGGCTGTATCCACCACTTTCTGTAGACTTTTCCAGTCCTGAGCACTAGTGTTTAAGATTAAAGAACACATGATTAAATGGAACTACAGGCCCAAAGACTAAATAGTCTATTCCGATATCCTATGTTGTTTGTAACCTCACCTGGCTGAATAAGATCTATACACTTAGCTTATAAAGATGGGGAGAAATCATTGTGTTTTTCCAAGAATGCTTTTTAGTACTAAGAATTCACTCTGATGCCTGCACTGTTAGTTCAATGGGATAATATTTTCCTTTCCAAGTAGCATTGTAGAGACGCTGTTGTATAATGTAATATTCATGTGGTCTAGGTAATGCACTGAGTGGGAGGCTGAGTTTCAAAAATCTGCAGCTGAGTTGCAGACAAAATGGGGGAAGATTAATAATTGCTTTCCATTAATACAGTTTGCAAAAGTCAGCAGGCACATTCAATCTCCAGGCAACAAACAATTTAAATTATACTACCTCACTTCTTCAGCATTTTATAACATTGATAATGGTGCTGTGACTCCTGTAGTGAAAAATGACTTGTACTCAACACAAGAGATTCTGCAGATGCTGAAAATCGTGAAGTTTCTCAGTCTGAAATGTCAACTTCTTATTCCTCTCCATGAATGCTGCCTGGCCTGGTGGCACAGTAGCATAGCGGATAGAGCAATCACTTTACAATGCCAGCAATTACCATCTAAGGTTCAATTCCCGCCCCAGTCTGTAAGGAGATTGTACATTCTCCTAGTGACCGCATGAATTTCCTCCCACATCCCAAACACACACAGGTCAGGGCTAGTATCACCGAGTTGTGGGCATGTTATGTTGGGGCCAGAAGTCTGGCAACATTTGCCAGCTGCTCCAACACGTCTTCGGACTGTGCAGGCCATTGACCAAAACAATGCATTTCACTGAGTTCTTTTGATATCTCAATCTACATGTGATTAAATAAATCTGATCTAATCTGTTGAGTTCCTACACATTTCTCTGTGTGTGTGGCTCAATTAATTGTCTGGCCTCAGCAGTCAACCATCAGTTTTAAGGGTAGATCAGTGAGCGAGAGGGCAGGATCTTGGTCTTGAGGACTCAGAGGATGAGGGGCCCATGTAGACCTTCCTCACTTCCGGAGGAGTGGCAATGGAGACACTCATTCTCATCTCATCCTGGGGGCAGGTTCCACCAGCCCAATAACTTCCCCTCAAAGGACAGCCTGACTCACTGAAAACCCCCATACCATATCAATCACCAGTTCTTTGATGATTGCACAGTTCAAGTAGACCACTCATTCGAGTCTAAATCTTGCCACCATGTCATGTGTAGTCCAGTCAAGATAGCACTGAGATGCAATGTCCAATGTTGTGTCTCATACTTCCTTGATTTTTGGTTGATTAAGGACACCCATCACCCAGGACATGATCTCTTTTCATTGCTACAATCAGGAAGGAGGTACAGAAGCCTGAAGACACACACTCAATGATTCAGGAACAGCTTCTTCCCCTCTGTCATCCAATTTTGGAATGGACAATGAACCCATGAACACTACCTCTCTGCTTTTCTATTTCTGTTTTTGCATTTCTTCTTTAATTTAACTATTTAATATACAAGTACACTTACTGTAATTCACAGTTTTTTTTCTATGTTATCATGCATTGCATTGTCCTGCTGTCACAAGGGTAACAAATTTCACGACCAATGCCAGTGATATTAACCTGATTCTGATCCATCAGGATGGTTTTTGGGGGCACTGCAAGGAGTTCGAGGTCAAGTTAGGAATAAGGGACAGGCATGAGGGAGAGTCAGAGGTTAAGAGCAGCGGATGAAGAGTGAGTGTCAGGAGCCAGTGTTCAAGTCAAGACAACATCAAGCTGCAATGTCTGCAGGAAGAGGGATGGCAGAGAATAAAGGGTCGGTGTTTGGAGTCCAAATCAGAGGAAAAAGGGTTGGTTTTGCTGTTGTTGTTTTTGCTTGTATCGTCCTGCTGAGTATTGTGGGAATCATATGCTGCCACTGGAATGTGTGGTGACACTTGCCCCCAGTATGTCTTTGGTTATGTCCCTTAATCCTAACCTGTCCTTGGTTGTGGTGGTTAATGTAAATGACACATTTTGCTGCCTGTTTCAATGTACGTAGGTGTGATAAATAAATCTGAATCACCAGAGAAAGGAAGCCAATTTCAGAGGCAGGATATCCCATACACAGAACCGTGCTGACTCAGTCCCTGCCTTTCCAAGCAATTATAAAACTTATTCTTAAGAATATTTCCTAATGCTTTTCCTGTAACTGATGCAAGACTCAGCCCTAAGTTTCCTGATTTATCCCAACACCCTTTTTGAATATGGGAACATTAACTACGCTCCAGTCTTCTGGTCTGACGGTAATCAGAAGCCCAGTAATCTCCTCGCCTCTTCCTGAATATTGGAAAGCCTTGATAGGGTGGATGCTTCCAACAGTGGGCGGGCCTAGGACCGGAGGCCATGGCCACATAATAGAAGGGTGTCCCTTTAGAACAGAGAAATTTCTTTAGCCAGAGACTGGTGGTGAACTTGCGGAATTCATTGCAACAGATGACTGTGGAGGTCAAGTCACTGGGGATATTTAAAGCGGAGCTTGATACGTTCTTGGTTAGTAAAAGCCTCAAAGGTTATGGGGAGAAGAAAGGAGAAAGAGGTTGAGGGGGGAAATAAATCAGCCACAACTGAATGGTAGAACAGACTCAATGGCTGAATGGCCTAATTCTGCTCCTATGGGCTGACCCAGAGATGGATTTCAGACTCCGGTGATTTGTCCACCCTTGATGAGAGACTGCATTAATTTTGTTCCTTTTCCTTAGAATAGTTGTGGCTGAGGAAGGGATCTTGATGGGGGTTGACAAAATTCTGAACAGGACCCAAACATTAATCTCAAACACAAGAGGTTCTGCAGATGCTGGAAATCCAGAGCGACATGAACAAAATGATGAAGGGACTCAGCAGGACAGGCAGCATCTACGGAAATGAATAAACCAAGTGGGTGGGAAAGGTAGTGGTCTGGAGAAGAAGGAATGGGATAGAAGAGGGGAGTGGACCATGAGAGAAAGGGAAGAAGGAGGAGCACCAGGGGAAGGTGATAGGCAGGTGAGGAAAAGAGGTAAGAGGCCAGTGGGGAATTGAAGAAAAAGGGAGGGGGGAGGAGAAAAAAGATTACTGGATGGAGAGATGGATGTTCAAGCAATCAGGTTGGAGGATACGAAAATGGAATATGAATTGTTGCTCCTCCACCCTGAGTGGCCTCATTGCGGCAGACAAGGAGGCCATGGACCGACACGTCACAGCAAGTACGGGGATAGGAATTAAAATGGTTGGCCACAGGGAAATTCCACTTTTTAAGGATAGGGTAGAAAATCCCCCAACATTAACCCTCCCTCTGCCTCCACAGATGCTGCCTGACGAGAGTTTGTCATGCAGTTAGACTTAGAGACACAGAGCGCCACAGTCCATCTACTTTCAGCTGACCTTATCTTCTCCCTAGCTCCATCTTTCTGCTTACAGGCTAGAGACTTCCAAATCCCTCCCATACCTACTTATCTCACCTCCCAAGATGAGGCTGCACACTGGTTGAAGGAACAACACCTCATATTCCATCTGGCGGCATGAACATCGATTTCTCCAACTTTCAGTAATCTCTCCCCCTCCCCCTTTTATCTTTTTTGATTCCCTGTTCTGCTTACCCTCCCTATCCTTCTTTCCTCTGGGCACTTTCACTCACCTCAACGCTGAAGTGACTCTGTCAAACTCAGTTTTCGGAACTCTGCGGTTAATGTTCTGCATGTTATTTGTTTACTGTCTTATTCTCTGCACAGTTTGTTCTTTTATCACACATTGGGTGATTAACGTGCTTTGTTGTGTCCGTTTTTTAATGAGAAAGCTATAGAACCCACAGTAATGGGTTTTACTGTGTTTCTTTGTCTTGTGTTTGCCTGCAAGAAGATGAATCTCAAGTTTGCATATAGTAAGCACGAGGCCTCCATTGGTTAGGGTCAACCATGGGTGTTGCATCCCAACTGCCTAGCTGAACAAGCCAGGGAAGTACAGAGGAAGCCATTGCCCATACAGCAGGCACCCCCTCTCCACACAAATGAACCCAAAGGAACAGCAGAGACCAATACAGTTTGGCACCAGCAGCATCGCAAGATTTGCCAGTCATCATTGAACTCAACAAAGGACTACCTTAGGGATTCCAGCTCCGGATTTTTCCTTCGGGATTTACTTCTAAAGCCTTCCCCATTAAGTAAGTATAGCCACAAGGCAGCAGAGGTTTGAGATCAGAGTTTTCCTTCTCCTGGGTGAGCTGCCAACCACAGCTGACAAGCCCCATCTGCCTGAAGTGACTGGTTTTAAGACACCAGTAACCCACCTTTGTCCCTTCTCCTGTCAGTAGGAACATTTCCACTGGGCTTAGTAGCTAAACCACACATGAAGGCCAAAAGCTGGACTTGGCTGTCAGAGGCTATTGGAGATTCACACTATTGGGAGCATTTAATAGGTAGTGGGAGCTTACACCACCCCCAGCTATAAAAACCCTAGGGAACAAAGAGTATACATACTTTAATAATAATGTACTTTGAACTTTGAGTTCGTCCGGTAGATTGCCTGTTCCTACCTTTATAAATCATTATATACAACATATTACGAAGAAAATCTACTGTTCACACATGAACCTAACTGAGAAATTTGCAGCTGGTATTAAAATTGCCTGAAGCTGTTGGTGAGAGAGTGTAGGCTGCAAATAAATTGTCAGGCAGCAAGGCAGAGAAATGGGAGGCAAACAGAGAGGGAGGAAGGCATAAACATTCAAATCATATGGTAAAATATGAAGGGTAGAAGACCAGGAGGATCCTAAAAGACCACAGGTTCCTCAAAATAACAGTAAGATGATGTGGTTCTTATGGCAAAACCAATCAAAATCAGAATCAGATTTGTTAGCATGATAATACAGTGCCCATAAAAAGTATTCACCCCTCCCAGAAATTTTCATGTTTTATTGTTCTACAACATTGAATCACAGTGGATCTAATTTGGCTTCTTTGACATCGATCAACAGAAAAAGAATCTTTCGTGTCAAAGTCAAACAGATCTCTACAAACTAATCTAAATTTATTACAAATATAAAACATAAAATAATTGATTGCAGAAGTATTAGTGGTTTTCGAAGTCCCATAATTAATTAAATGGAGATCTGTTTTTGTAAGCATTCAAGATGCTTCAATTGTTTGTAGTTAAAATACACCTGTATCTGGAAGGTCCAACTGCTGGTGAGTTAGTATCCTGGCAAAAACAACACCATGAAGACAAAAGAGCACTTTTGTGTTCCTGAAAAGCACAAGTCAGGAGACAGATACAAGAAAGTTTCCAAGTCACCGACTATCCCTTGGAGTACAGTTAAATCAATCAGCAAGAAATGGAAAGAATATGCCACAGCTGTAAATCTGCCTAGAGCAGGCCGTCCTCAAAAACTGAATGACAGTGCAAGAAGGGGACTAGTGAGAGAGGCCACCAAGAGACCTATGACAACTCTGAGGGAGTTACAACTCTTGAGATAGTGTTCATGGGTTCATGGGCCATTCACAAATCTGATGGTGGATAGTAAAAAGCTGTTCCTAAAACATTGACTGCGTGTCTTCAGGCTGCTGTACCTCCTCCCTGATGATAGTAATGAGAAGAGGGCATTTCCTGGGTGATGGGTCCTTAATCCAGGGTTATCATATGAGAAATGTTTGATAGCTCTGGGTCTGTACTCACTGGAATTCAGAAGGATGAGGGGGAATCTCATTGAAACCTTTCGAATGTTGAAAGGCCTAGACAGAGTAGATGTGGAAAGGATGTTTCCCCTGGTGGGAGAGTCTAGGACAAGCGGGAACAGCCTCAGGATAGATGGGCGCCCTTTCAAAACAGAAATGAGGAGAAATTTCTTTAGCCAGAGGGTGGTGAATTTGTGGAATTTATTGCCAAATGCAGCTGTGCGGGCCAGATGTTGGGTGTATTTAAAGCAGAGATTGATAGGTTCTTTATTGGACATGGCATCAAAGGTTACAGGGAGAAGGCCGGTAACTGGGGCTGAGGACGAGATAAAAAGGATCAGCCATGACTGAATGGCGGAGCAGACTCGATAGGCCAGATGGCCTGATTCTGCTCCTATATCTTATGGTCTTAATGATGCATGATGCCTTTTTAAGGCATTGCCTTTTGAAGATGTCCTCAATGCTGGGAAGGCTTGTACCTGTGATGGAGTTTACAACCCTCTGTAGATTTTTCTGATCCTGTGCTATGCAGATCTTAAGGAGAAAGGAAGAAGAAAGAGCGTATCCAGGACTTGTAACAAACAGGGCCATAAGCCAGTCCTCATCAGCCTCAGAATCTGAATCAGGTTTATTATCACCTGCATGTGACGTGAAATTTGTTAACTTAGCAGCAGCAGTTCAATGCAATATATAATCTAGCAGACAGAGAAAAGAATAATAATAAATAAAATAAAACATAATAATAAATAAACAAGTAAATCAATTACATATATTGAATAGATTATTTAAAAGTGTGCAAAAACAGAAATACTGCATAATAAAAAAGTGAGGTGAATCACTGAGTGTGTGCCTTCAAGCTTCTGTACCCCCTACCCGATGGTAACAGTGAGAAAAGGGCATGCCCTGGGTGCCGGAGGTCCTTAATAATGGACGCTGCCTTTCTGAGACACCGCTCCCTAAAGACGTCCTGGGTACCTTGTAGACTAGTGCCCAAGATGGAGCTGACTAGATTTACAACGTTCTGCAGTTTCTTTTGGTCCTGTGCGGTAACCATACCAGACAGTGATACAGCCTGTCAGAATGCTCTCCAAGGTACAATTATTGAAGTACAGAGAGTCAGTAACTTTAAATTCCTCAGTGTTATCAATTCAGAGCACCTGTTCTTTATCAAGTACATAGGTGCCATTACAAAGTAGGTAAGCCAACACCTACTTTCTTCAACATTTGTGAAGATTTAACATATTATCTAAAACTTTGACAAACTTCTATAGATGCATGGTGGAACATGATGCTGACTGACTGGATCACAGTCTGGTACGGAAACAGCAATCTGCTTGAATGGAAAATCCTACAAAAAATTGTGGATACAGCCCAGTCTGTCACAGGTAAAGCCCTCCCTACCATTGAGCACATCTACAAAGGGCACCATCACAGGAAAGCAGCATCTTCCATCAGGGACCCCCTCCATCCAGGCTATGCTCTCTTCTTGCTGCTGTCATCAGGAAGGAGCTACAGGAGCCCTAGGTCCCACACCACCAGGTTCAGGAACAGTTATTACTCCTCAGACTCTTGAACCAGAGTGGATAACTTCACCTACCTCTACACAGGACTGATTCCTCAAACTTCACTTTTAAGGACTCCACAACTTATGTTCTCAATATTATTTATTACTTACTTATTATTATTTTATTTTTCTTTATGTATCATAATTTCTTGTCTTCAGCACATTGGTCATTTGTCCCCTTTTGTTTGTGTGTAGTTTTTCATTGATTCTATTGTTTTTCTTTGTATTTACTGTGAGTGCCTGCAAGAAAATGAATCTCAGGGTAGTATGTGGTGACATAGGTTTTAATAATAAACTTACATTGAACTTTAAAACACCAGCTAGGGCACAGGTAACATTCTGTGAGCAGATCTGCACAGGGAGGAATCGATGGTACGAGTGAAGGTGCACAAGAGATTTACAGGAACACCTGGTGATTTCAGAGCGGGACATTCACCAGTCTGCTCAATGCTCGGGGTCCGTCCTTCACAGACAATGGTGCATTTATTTCTCACTCACCTGTTCAGTTGTGGGATTGTGATCAAGATCTCTCATCCCAAGCACCAAGCTTGACCAGTTTTTGCCCATCCCCTAAAAAGTTAATGCTCAGTACTTGAGTCATCCCCATGAATCATGTACCCTGTCTACTCGGCTCAGAATAATCACATATACCTCGAGGCACACAGTGAAATGCATTGTTTCCGTTAACAACCAATGCAGCTATTCTCTCTACACTGAGCTACTCTGTCAGACAAGTAGCAGCTACTTGACACAAGTGGTAAATCAGTTTATTGGTGTTGCATTTATCAAGATGCAGTGAAAAACTTGTCTTGCATACTTCTTAATCAAGCTCATTTGCCAACAAAAGATCATTTCATGACAACAATAGATCAATAGATTAATTCATTACAATACTGCATTGAGGGAGTGCAAGGTAATACAGTAACAGAAGGGTTTTGGTATCAGCATATTAATGTCACCTGTGTCAAGATACAGTGAAGAATCTACCTTCAGAGCTGTTGCAACAGCTACAGAGGAAGTGCAAATCAGGTAAACAATAAAGTGCAAGATCATTATGAGGTGGACTGCGAGGTCAAGAGTTCATCTTATTTTACCAGGAAACCATTCAATGGTCTTATAACAGAGGGGTAGAAGCTGTTCTTGAGCCTGGTAGTACGTGCTTCACTCTTGGATATCTTAGACCCGAGAAGAAGGAATGATCGGGACCAGAATCTTTCCACCCCAGATCTCATCACGTGCTGGTCCAAACGATTGCCAAAGAGCTGAATTCCAGATGAGAGGTAAGACTGACTGCATTTGGAATTGGAATAAGGATTGGTTTATTATTGTCACGTAGACTGAGATACAGTGAAAAGCTTGCCTGACATATTGTTCACACAGATCAGATCATTGCACAGTGCATTGAGGTAGAACAAAGTAAACCAATAACAATGCAGATTAAAGTGTAACAACTACAGAGACAGTGCAGTGCGATTAGACAATAAGGTCATAACAAGGTAGATTGTGAGGTTGAGAGTCCATCCTAGCGTACTAGGGAGCCATTAATTGTCTTACAACAGTGAGATAGAAGCTGTCCCTGTGCCTGGTAGTATGTACTTCCAAGTTTTTGTATCATCTGCTCAGTGGGGGAGGGGAGGGGAGAATGCCTAGGGTGGGTGGGACTTCGATTATTTTTGGCTGCTTTATTCAGGCAGTTGTTATTTATTAACACAAATGACACATCTCAATATATGTTTTGATGTGAAAAATAAATCACAATCTGAACCTGAGGGACACACTGGCCAAAAAAACTGTGGGATTAAAGAAAAAAGCTCCAGGAGCTCTAAGTCTGCAATAGAGGCAGAAAAGTCTAGAGGTACTCAAAGTTCAAACTTCAAAGTTCAAAGCAAAGTTATTACCAAAGTACATATAGGTCACCTTATACTGCCCTGAGATTCATGTTCTTGTGGGCATACTCAATACATATATAGAATAATAACCATAACAGAATCAATGAAAGACACGCCAACTAGGGTGTTCATCCAAAGTGCAGAAGACAACAAATTCTGCAAATACAAAAAGAAAGAAATAATAATGTTAATAAATAAATAAGCAACAAACACCGAGAACATGAGATGAAGCGTCCTTGAAAGTGAGTCCATTGGTTTTGGAACCATTTCAATGATCCACCCAGCAGCTCGCTGTGTAGCTGTGCAGAGTCACTATTATTCAGGGTAAGGGTTATTGCAATCGTTTACAGAAAGATCAGTGTCACACACAATAACTCTGCAGTGTTCGTATTGTTTTGTTTTATTCAGCATAGTGGGAGCTATACTGTAACTGTACAGTCTCTATTTATTCAGCACAACAAGGGTTTTTTTATGAGTCCATAAAAGCAAGAAAATCAGAAGATTCTTGGCAGGACAGTCAGCAGCTGTGGAGACAGAAATGGCATTAATGATTCAGATTGATGTCTTCACATCAGAACTAGGAAGAGCTCATGAAAAGGTCCTTTGAATCAGTTTTATAATCACTGGATATGTTGTAAGATTTGTTCTTTTGTGGCAGCATTACAGTGCAATAATCTTGCACGCTGGTTTGTTAGAGCTGTTGGGTGATTTGGCAGGTTGATAGGAATTGGAGTGACAGGGCTGAAGGTAGATCAGTTGGTATGCAAACAGATGCAGTGTGTAGTGATTCTGAAGAAGGACAGACAGATGAAAGGACAGTCTGTAGGATGAGCTGAAATGGAACATGGGAGCAAAACCAAAAAGGTTGATGAGTACGGGACTGAAGGTATTATATTTGAATACATGCAGTATATGGAATTAGGTAGATGATCTTGCAGCACAGTTAGACATCGACAGGCATGACAGTGTGGGCATCTCTGAGTTACGGCTGAAAGAAGATCATAGTTGAGAGCTGAACAGCAAAGGATACACATTATATCGAAAGGACGGGTAGGTAGGCAGAGGAGGTGGGGTGACTTTGTTGGTAAAAAGAAATCAAATCCTTAGAAAGAGGTGACATAGGATCCGAAGATGGAGGATCCTCTCAGGTAGAATAAAAAACTGCAAGGATTGAAGCTCAAGGAAGCAGGTGGTTTTACCCTACTTGACATTAAAATGTATTACTGGGCTGCCCACCTATCCATTCTAGCATGGTGGAAAAAAGAGCCACCCTCTACCTCAGACTCATGCCCAGCATGGCTACTCATAAAACGAATGCTTTGTAGGGAGACTTCCTTACCAGCTCTTCTTAATAGCACCACGGCAGTTAATAAGTCACATTTTAGTAACAGCTTTGTGGTTGGCAGCACTATAAGAATTTGGAAGCAGATTCAACTACACATTAAGGCCCCAAAAACTTATATTGACACTTCGATTTGTGACAATCATTTCTTTTTGCCTGGCCTGAATGATACTGTTTTTTCTTCCTGGAAACAGAGTGGCATCAGTAGTGTAGTTGACTGATATATTAACGGATACTTTGCCTCATTTGCGCAGTTACAAGCAATTTACAATATCCCTGCATCTAGTTTTTTTAGATATTTACAAATTCGAGATTCTGTTAGGAAGTATATACCTAGTTTTGAAGTTTTAGACAAACATGAGTCCCTGGAGGCAATAAATAAATTTGGTCCCGTTACTCGTAGTGCAGTACCCTATTTTTATCAGATCCTACATAATGGAGCTCGGGTGAATATTGCAGGTCTTAAACAGGCATGGGTGTATGAATTGGGCATAGAACTGACAGAGGAGGTCTGGGATGAGTGTTTAAAGAGTATACATGATTGTTCGGTCAACGTCAGACACAGACTTATACAGTTTAAGACAATACATAGACTCCATTATTCCAAAGAAAAGTTGCACAGCTTCTATCCTGATGTTTCACCAGTTTGTAATAGATGTAAATCTGAGAACAGTAACTTATCACATTCATTCTGGTCATGTTGTAAGCTTTATGCATACTGGAAAAGTATTTTTCACTGTTTCTCTGAGGCTTATGGGAAGCGGTGGGAGCCAGACCCGCTCATAGCCATCCTTGGAGCAACAAGCTCCCTATCTTCAGCCAATAAGTATGCAAAAGTGGCTGTATTGTTGGAATGGTGATTGCTGAGGAGTTAATCCTGAAAATGTGGAAAATGGACCCTGTGCCTACATATGATCTGCGGCTCAGAGAACTGGCATTTGGAGAGACTGAGACTATGTAATGAGGACAGAGGGGACATCTTTGAAAGGATATGGGGCCCTGTATAGGGCTTTCTTACGGGGTGAGGACTGAGGTTTTTTGGTGTGGTGCACTTCTGCTGTGTATGTTTACTTTTGCCTTTATATTTTTCTCCCTTTTGCTGCTCAATATTTAATTTGATTTTGGTAAGGTCGTGGTTTTTGTGGATGTGCCGTTTTTTTTTTGTTTGCAAGGGGGAAAAAAAGACCCGGATTGGAGGTACATACAGGCCCCCAAACAGTAGCCAGGATATGGGCTGCAAATTACAATGGAAAGTAAAAAATGCAGGTCAAAAAGAGCAATGTTATGATAGTCATAGGGGATTTCAATATGCAGGTAGATTGGGAATACAGGTTGGTGCTGGATGCCAAGAGAGGGAATTTATAGAATGCCTATGAGATGCCTTTTGTAGAATAGTTTGTGATTGAGCCACTATTGGAAAGGCAATTCTGTATTGGTTGTTGTGTAATGGACCAAATTTGATTAGGTAGCTTAAGGTAAAGGAACCATTAGTGATCATAATATGAAAGAAATCACCCTGCAGTTTGAGAGGGAGAATATGAAGTCAGATGTATCAGTATTACAATGGAGTAAAAGGAATTACAGAGGCATGAGAGAGGAGCTAACCAAAGGTGATTGGAAAGGGACTGTAGCAGAGATAAGGGCAGAACTGAAACGACTGGAGTTTCTGAGAGCAATTCAGAAGGCGAGGATAGATACATTCCAAAGAAGTAGTATTGTAAAGGGAGAATGAAGCAACCGTGGTCATCAAGGGGAGTTAATTTCAGCATAAAAGCAAAACAGAGCAATATAGCAAAAGTTAGTGGGAAGATAGAGGATTGGGAAGGGTTTAAAAACCAACAAAAGGCAACTAAAAAAGCTATAATGAGAAAAAAGATGAAATATGAAGATAAACTAACCAATAATATAAAGGAGGATACCAAAAGTTTTTTACAGATATATAAAAGTAAAAAAGAGATGAAAGTAGATATCAGACCACTGGAAAATGATGCTGGAAAGGTATGAATGGGGACAAAGAAATGATGGATGAATTTAATAAGTATTTTGCATCAGACTTCAATGTGGAAGACACTAACAATAATTTGAAAGTGATAGGGGGCAGGTGAGTGTAACTCTATGTGGTGAACTATGTGCCTGTCGGGACACGCCCCTGCTGACTGCTCCTGTGGCTCCTCCCACAGGCCCCTGTATAAAGGAGACCTGCGGCCTGAAGATCGGCCTCAGTCTCCAGGACCTTGTATGATAGACACTCACTCCTGGTTCCTTCTTCCAGTCAATAAAAGCCGATATCTCGCCTACGTCTCAGTGTGAGTTATTGATGGTGCATCACTCTATTACTAAGGAGATGATGCTTGGAAAGCTGAAAGATCTGAAGGTAGATAAATCACCTGGACCAGATAGACTGTAGCCCACAGTTCTGAAAAAGGTATCTGAAGAGATTGTGAAGGCATTAGTAATAATCTGTCAAGAATATCTAGATTCTGGAGGATCTAGTTCCGGAGAACTGGAAAATTGCAAATGTTACTCCACTCTTCTAGAAGCGAGGAAGCAGAAGATAGGAAATTATAGGCCAGTTAGCCTGAATTTTGTGGTTGGGAAAATGGTGGAGTCCATTATTAAAGATGAGGTTCTGAGGTACTTGGAAGCACATGATAAAGCAGTATAGTTTCTTTGAGGGGAAGTCCTTTCTTTTGAAATTCTTTGAGGGAATGAAAATCAGCAGAGACAAAGGAGAGTCTGTGAATATTGTATCCTTGGATTTGTATACATAGGGGTCTTTAATTATGGATTTTGCTTTCTTGAGGCATAGCCTATTAAAGACGCCCATAATAGTGGGGAGGCTACTGCCCATGAAGGAAATGCCTGAGTTTGCAAATTTCTGCAGCTTTTTCCAATCCAGTCAGTATGCTCTTGACTATACATCCATAGAGCATTGATCCTAAACCCTATACATTATCTCTGATTTCTAGCCATGCCCCCTTAGCCTTCTCAACTCTGAGAAGGGCTCCAGCCTCTTATGTAACTGAAACCCCTCTTTGTAAATTGTCCCACCCCTACTTAAGGCCTTGCTCTCCTTTCCAAAAATCTGTTGCCCAGTAATTGACACAATACTCCAACAATCCAGTGATGCATAGCATAACCTGCTCAAATTTATACTCTATTTATAAATCCCAGAATCCCAAATGCTTTATTAAGAGCTTTGCCAGCATTAAATGTATGTGAGCACACTCCCCAGGTACCTTTTAACTCTATCCCCTATAAACCAAATCAGTGGCTACACTATTCTCCCCACTATTTATTACATTTTTCAGCTTTTTGTCATTCAGAAACTGTGAAATCATCGTACTTAACACCAAGTCCATAAAGAGCAGGGACCCTGTTATTGAGGGGTTTATGTCTGGTACCAAATTGTTAGTTTTATGGTCACATTAGTTAATTTTGTATCCATGCAACCACTGACCATTTGATAATTATTATATTAGTATTATTAACTAATGATATTATTCAGTGAGAACAAAATAGTGGCAGCAAGCAACTCTGAAGATGAGGCATGAGCCTATGATCGATTCGGTTTCTCACTGATCTCGCCAATAAAGCGCCAAGGAAGATTGTTTGCTCCATTTTTTTGTTGCTATTTTGGGCAACTTTGAATCAGGGCAGGCTGCTGATAATGAACACTGGGCTGAACTGAATAGGCCTAGAAGACTCTTTCAATTTTGTGTTTTGTATTCTGAGTTTTTCCACTCTTTTTTTGTTGCTGTTTGCATGATTTGGATTTTTTTTTTTTTTGCACATGGTGGGGGGTTGATGATTTTCTTTGAGCAGGTTCCATGATTTTTTTGTTTCACTGTTGTCTGTGGGAAGATGAATCTCAGGGTTGTATACTGCATACAAACTCTGGTAATAAATATACTTTGAATCTTTGAATAATATGTAGAGCGCTTCTCATACAAATGACATAGTTCAAAGTACTTTACAAAGGAATAAAGTGCAAACTTGAAAATAAAAGACAAATAGATCATCATTAAAATCAAGGTTAAATAAATAGGTTTTGAGCTGGTGTTTAAAGGTGCAAACTGTTTCTGCATCTGTCATAGTTTTAGATATTAAATTCCTCAGTTTAGGAACTTGGTTCTAAAAAGCTGACCTGCTAATTATCTTTCGAGGGAGTTTGTTTAAATTTAAGAGACTATCAGAAGAAGACTTGGGAGCTCAAGCAGGATTATACTACAAAAGCAATTCAGTAATATACTCTGGTTCCAGACTATTGAGAGCTTTAAAAACAAGTAAGAGAACTTTAAAATCAATTTTAAAAGGTACAGGAAGCCAATACAGAGTTGTTAAGATGGAAGTGATATGCTTCCTCATCATGGTTTTAGTTATAAGCCTAGCAGCAGTGTTCCGAATGAGTTGAAGTTTCTCAATAGATTGCGTTGGAAGGACAGTAAAAAGTGCATTGCAGTAATCTAGTGTACTTGAATTGAATTGGTTTTTCAGCATCATTACGTGACAGAAACGGGTGTAACTTTGCAATACTTCTTAGGTGTAGCAATGCTGCTGTGATCATTTTCCTTAAGTGGGATTTAAAATTCAAATCTAAATTGAGGATAACACCCAGACCTGTTACTTCTGATTTTACAACTTTTAGTCTCAACTTTTCCAAAAGGTTGACCAAGTTGGATCCTGATTCTTTTTTGAATCAAAGGATTTTCAGAAGTCAAGAATGAGAGTTTGATGAAGGGATTCGGCCCAAAACATCATTATTACCTCCTCCCATAGATGCTGTCTGGCCTGCTGAGTTCTGTGAGCATTTTGTGTTTTTTATAAACTTCTTGAAAATTCAGAGGCAAAAGTACTATATTACTGGAAAATTTACTGAACAGTTATGTATATATAAAAAATACAATCAAACACAGGAAAGATAAACTACAAGAAAATAATAATTCTAGCCCCAATCCAACATACATGAGGGACACCACAAAACACTTCTGAAGGTCATCAACACCGCACCAATTGCATCTCCACCTCATTGACAATCAACACTGGTGTGTACTTGGTTCACTGTTCCACTTTCTCCACACCCATGACTGTGTTGCTAGGCATACCTCAAATACCATCTGTTGGCATACAATCACTATTGACAGAATTTCAGACGGTGACTAGAAGGAATACAGGAGTTAGATCTATCAGCTAGTTGAGTTGCACCTTGCACTCAATGTCATTAAGACCAAAGAACTGATTGTGGACTTCAGAGAGGGTAAGACAAGAGAACACACACTTGTCCTCAAAGAGGAATCAGGGCTGGAAGGAGTGAACAATTCCAAACTCTTGGGTGTCAATGACTCTGAGGATCCAACCTGTACCCAACACATCAATGCAAATACAATGAAGGTACGACAGCGGCTATATTTCATCAGGAGTTTGAGAAGTGATAACAAGCAGGATAGGCAAAGGAGAAGTAGTTGATGATGTGTACTTGGATTTTCAAAAGGCCTTTGACAAGATGCCACACATGAGCTGCTTAACAAGTTACGAGCCCATGGTATTACAGGAAAGATACTACCATTGATAAAGCAGTGGCTGATTGGCAGGAGGCAAAGAGTGGGAAAATGTTCTAATTTGCTGCAGGTGACTGCAGGTGGTGTTCAACTTCTTGGGACCACTTCTTTTTGTATTATATGTCAATGACTTGGATGATGGAAGAGACTGCTTTGTTGCAAAGTCTGCAGACGATACGGAGATAGGTGGGAGGTCCTGAAAAAGGACCTTAATGAGGGTCCATAATTAAGGACCCTCATCAACTATGTCATACCCTGTTCTCAATGTTACCATCAGGAAGGAGGTACAAAAATATGACAGCGCACACTCAACAATTTCAGGAACAGCTTCTTGTCATCTACCATCTGTTTACTGAAGGGACATTAAACCTACGAACACTGCCTCACTACATTTTCTAATTTCTGTTTTGCCACTACTTATTTGATTTAACTATTTTATATATATATATATTTACAGTAATTCAGTTTTTTCCTCTATTATTATATATTGCATTGTACTGCTGCAGCAAAATCAACAAAATTCACAACATATGCCAGTAATATTAAATCTGATTCTGATGTGTGATTTGGAAAAAACAATTTGGCCAAACTTGTCAGAAACTATTTGTTTTAAACATATTCGAGCATTTGTTATTCTTCAATCCAGGTCAATTAAGATTATCCCAAATATTTGACTGCTTTTTCCCTCCTCTCTTACTTGAAACCTTCCTGTCCTCTGGCAAGAGTCCAAGTGACACATAAAACAAGAACAGAAAATGCCAGAAATACACTCAATGACCACCTTATTGGGTATGGCATCAACAATCATTCCACAGTCAAAGTCACTTAGGTATATTTCTTCCCCCATTCTGATGTTTGGTCTGAACAACAACGGAACCTCTTGACCATATCTGCATGCTTTTATGCATTGAGTTGCTGCCACATGATTGGCTGATTACATATTTGCAGTAATGAGCAGGTGTACATGTATACCTAATAAAGTGGCCACTGAGTATACTTATATCAGTCAGATTATTCTTTTCTCCAAGTAGTCCATTTGTTCTTCATAAGTCTTCCAATGAAGGGTTTTCAGCCCAAAACATTATATCCTTATTCTTTTCCACAGATGCTGCCTAACCTTCTGAGTTCCTCCAGCATTTTGCATGTGCTTCACTGGACTTCCAGAATCTGTAGAATCTCTGGTGGTTCTTTATGAGGGTCCTGATGAATGGTCTTGGCCTGAAACATCATCTCCTTATTCCTTTCCATAGATGCTGCCCAATCATCTGAGTTCCTCCAGCATTTTGTGTGTGTTCCCCTGGACTTCCAGCATCTGTAGAATCTCTAGTGGAGGGAGTGTCCACTTTCCAGCAAAACATATTGAAACGGAGAAGGAGGTCTGAATGAAGAAAAGCTTGATCGTGATCCAGGAACCCTACCTACATTACTGGAGCACAACCCACAGCAATGAAGCAAAGGTCTAACTGTGTATATTGCAAAAATTTTTCTCCACTGAACATTCCTGAGGGTATACATTTACAGAGTTACTATGTTTCCTGCCTAAATAAACTAATTGCCTAAAATGCCTATGACTTTAATTTAGTTCTGTATTTGTCCTAAATGCTTCCTGACACATGAAGTCATTTGTCTGCGTTCCAGCACAGACAGCTGTAACAGACTAAGGGGGATTGAAAACATTCTTTTCCTAATGAATAATTCCACAGCAGTGAAAGATAAGTCCTGTACCAATTGCTTGATATAAAACCATCATTTCATCATTGTTGGAAGCTTAGGCCAGCAACCTCAAAATAATCCACTGGGATTTGTGTAGAACACCATCTCCAACTTCAACATGGCAGTTCCATACCTCAGCATGACCCAATTACAGGGAAAGGCTCCCTCAGCAGACTCGTGACTTGGAATAGCGGATGCCCATCTCAGTGTTGGGCTGGTCGCAATACAAACCACATCTCAGTTAACAGCTGACTCAGCTAACTCCAGAGACCCAGAGACCATCTCATCATAAATACAAGCAGATACCAAAATGCACTGCTGACGCTTTATAAGGAATCGAGCAGACTGCACTAGGAATATTGGGAGCAGGTTTTGGTCCCTTATCTATGTTGGCATTGGAGAGGGTCCAGAGGAGGTTCATGAGAATGATGCCAAAGAATGGAAATGTTAACATGCGAGGAGTGTTTGATGGTTCTGAGCCTGTACTCATTGCAGATTAGAAGAATGAGGGAGGCGGGATCTCACTGAATTGAACTGAAATTACTTTATTACTTACATCCTTCATATACATGAGGAGTAAAGATCTTTACGTTATGTCTCCATCTGAATGTGCAATTTAGATTTATAATAATTAATTATAATAATAAATAGTATGTACAACAGGATAGTCAATATAACATAAAAATACAGTTGTGTCAGCATAAGTTAATCAGTCTGATGTCCTGGTCAAAGAAGAGCCTGTTGGTCCTGGCTTTTATGCTGCAGTACCGTTTCCTGGATAGTAGCAGCTGGAACACTTTGTGGTTGGGGTGACTCAGGTCCCCAGTGATCCTTCAGGCCCTTTTTACACACCTGTCTTTGTAAATGTACTGAATCATGGTTAGTTCACATCTACAGATGTGCTGGGCTGTCCGTACCACTCTCTGCAGAGACCTGCGGTTGAGGGAAATACAGTTGCCATACCATGCAGCCAATCAGGGTGCCCCTACAGAAAGTCCTTAGGATTTGGGGGCCCATGCCAAACTTCTTCAGTCATCTGAGGTGAAAGAGGTGCGGTTGTGCCTTTTTCACCACACAGCCAGTATGTACAGACCACGTGAGATCCTCGGTGATGTGTATGCCGAGGAACTAAAGCTGTTCACCCTCTCAAGCCCAGATCCATCTATGTCAATTCAAGCTAGCCTGTCTCCGTTCCTCCTGTCATCCACAACCAGCTCCTTTATCTTTGCATATTGAAAAGCCTGGATAGAGTAGATGTGGAGAGGATGTTTCCAATAGTGGGGGAAAGCACAGCCTCAGAATACAAGGATGTCCCTCCAGAGCAGAGATGAGGAGGAATTTCTTTTGCTAGAGGGTAAGGAATCTGTGGGTTATTTGCCACAGACAGCTGAGGAGGTGATGTCTTTGGGCATATTTAAAGCGGAGGGTGATGTGTCTTGATTAGTAAGGGCTATAGACAATAGACAACAGGAACAGAAGTAGACCATTCAGCCCTTCGAGCCTGCACCGCCATTTTGAGATCATGGCTGATCAATTACTATCAATACCCATATCCCCATATCTCTTGATTCCCCTATCCATAAGATACCTATCTAGCTCCTTCTTGAAAGCATCCAGAGAATTGGCCTCCACTACCTTCCGAGGCAGTGCATTCCAGACCCCCACAACTCTCTGGGAGAAGAAGTTTTTCCTTAACTCTGTCCTAAATTACCTACCCCTTATTCTCAAATCATGCCCTCTGGTACTGGACTCTCCCAGCATCTGGAACATATTTCCTGCCTCTATCTTGTCCAATCCCTTAATGATCTTATATGTTTCAATGAGATCCCCTCCCAATCTCCTTAATTCCAGCGTGTACAAGCCCAGTCTCTCTAGCCTCTCTGCGTAAGACAGTCCAGACATCCCAGGAATTAACCTCGTGAATCTACGCTGCACTTCCTCTACAGCCAGGATGTCCTTCCTTAACCCTGGAGACCAAAACTGTACACAATACTCCAGGTGTGGTCTCACCAGGGCTCTGTACAAATGCAAGAGGATTTCCTTGCTCTTGTACTCAATTCCCTTTGTAATAAAGGCCAACATTCCATTAACCTTCGGGGAGAAGGCAGGAGAATAGGATTGAGAGGGATAATAAGTTAGCCCCAATGGAATGGTGGAGCAGAGATGATGGGCTAAATGGCCTAATTCAGCTCCTGTGTCGTATGGGTATGATAGAGACTGATAAACAGGGACATTTAAGAGACTCTGTGATAGATGGTTGTAAGCAAAATGGAGGGTTCTGGGCATTGTAGGAGGGAAGGGTTAGAGTGATCATGGAGAAGGTTTACACAAGTCAGCACAACATCATTGGCCAAAGGGCCTGTGCTAAGCTTTGTATTCAACAGGTCTGTTGGGAAAGAAACAGAGTTATCTTTTCAGCTCTGTGACCCTTCATCTTCAGTGATCAGTTCTACATCTAGGGATTAAATAATGTTAAATAAGTTCAAAAGTTCAAAGTACATTTATTATCTAATTATGTATCGAGTATACAACCATGAAATTCATCTTCCCACAGAAGCCACCAAACAAAGGAATACCTTGGAACCTGTTCATGAAAACCATCAAACACTCAAAGCACAAAAGAAGTAACAAATCGCGTAAATGGCAAGAAGCAAGTGAATAACAGGCAGAATATAAAACATCAAACCACAGAGTCATTGAAACAGTCTAGGGATGTTCCGTAAGCTGGCTATCCTTGTCATAGACTGTTGGCAATGTCAGGTCATTCCTTGTTTCTCTTTGTATATCCAAATTTGTTACCAGCAACTGGTCCACCAATGCGGTGTGGAACACCTCTGCTGTGTCACAGTATGAAGACTTCTCTTCTTCATTTGCCAACAGTGGAAGATGTGATGAGCCATCAGTGTTACTGTGTTGTTTGGTACCTTTGAATGCTATGTCATAAGAGTGGGCTCTCAGGAACAGTGCCCAACATTATAACCAGATAACAGTTATCAGTGGAATTCCCTTCCTAGGATTGAAATTGGATACAAGGGTCTGTCGCTGGAGTAAACTTTGTCTGTGGAAGTAGTGATGGAACTTCTTTATTCCCCTAACCGGACGAAGGGCACTTTGGTCAATCTGTGTATAGTTGTGTTCTGCGCTCGTTAGTGATCTTGAAGCAAACGCAATTGGACGTTAGGATCCATCTTTCATAGTGTGTGAGAAAGCAGCACCAATGCCTTAAGAGGATGCATTGCATGCCAGTCTGATGGGTACAGATGGGCAGAGATGGGTCATAATGAGTAAGCAGGTCATTGGACGTTATGAGTCTCTTTGTTTCCTTGAATGTTCTTTCACATCTTTCTGAGCATTCCCACTTTGCTCCTACTGGGAGAAGCCAGTGGTAGTAGTTTACAAGGTCCAAGTATGACTGGAGTTGTGACACATTTTTCAGTTTGGGTGTCTGTAGGACTGCTTCAGTCTTCTTTAGTGACTTATGTAAGCCATGGTTGTCAATGACATGTCCACAATATGAGATTTCATTTTTGAAAATCTCACATTTCTCTCTCTTTGTGTTCAGGCCATACTCACTCTCTTTTCCAAGGTTCCAGAGCTGCCTGTCACGATGATGTCATCAAGGTAACATTGTGTTCCTGGGATATCTTGGAGCATTTAGTCCATTGCTCTTTGCCAAATTGCTGGAGCTGATGCGACGCCAAAGATTAGACAATTATACTGGAACAGTAAGGGCTGATTGTGAGGAATTTCCTGTTTGACTCGTCAATCTCTATTTACACTGAGCAAGAGAGAATGAGGGACCAGTCAAACACAGGCATCTCCCGCTGGGAGCTACAAGCAAGAGCAAGAGAGAGACTGGTCAGACACAACCTCCTTTCACCGGTAGCAGCAAGTGAGAGGTGAGATAGAGACCGGTCAGGAGCAGTCACCCGTCTGCTTTCATCCTCATTAAGTTCAATCTTGCTCGACACTTTAATCGGCGAGATCAGCAAGAAATGCAGTTTAGAGTTCATTTAATGTTTAGTAACCCTTAAAGATTCAAGATTAGTTCATATCATTTTCAGTACACAAATGTAAAGAACTAAATAATTGTTACTCTGAATCTGATGTAGCACAATAAGATAAAGAACACAATAGTAAGACAGCACAATAAATATACATAAACATTCCTTACATAAGGTTTTCATTACAACCTTGCACTTCATTATTTCCTGCACTGTACTTTTTGGTAGCTTTATATACTTTATTCTTCATTGTTATAAATTTACCCTATTCTAGCTCAACACTGTGTTCAGTGTGCAAGACTAATTTAGTACATGAGACTATAATAAACTAATACCAAGTGTACCATACATATCTAATGTTGCTCTGCTGCAATGATTTCACTTTATATGTCATCACTCCCTGATTAACTATACCTCTGCCAGAACTAACTTCAGAAACATATTACGTGTTGTTGGAATGATTCCGGACCAACTTTCCCTTGCATGCCTGGCTATTATATGCTGGAAAACCCAATATCTCCTCTTCGTATGATTCTAACTCCATTTCCACAGGAATAACATAGACTGTACCTTAAACTACTTACTTCCTTAGGCTCACTACTCCTACTGGGGCATAGACCACCAACAGCAGCTCACTGGAGCCCTCTGTCCTGGGCCAGTCTTTCAAATTGTCCCCATCCATAGCCCATCTTCTTCGTCCTTTCCCAGGGATCAAGTCCTTGGAGGTTCAGTTAGTGTTTCCTTTGCTGTGTGTTTTTAAGGAACGGGGTTGTTAGCCTGATGTTCAATCACCTCAAATCATTATCCTCATTATGTGCCTTGACATATGATGAGGGTGATCATGGTCTTTGACCATGATTGGTCCTGGCAAGTTTTTCTACAGAAGTGATTTGCTGTTGCTGCCTCCTGGGCAGTGTCTTTACAAAGCGGGTGACTCCATTATCGATGCTCTTCAAAGATTGTCTGTCTGGTGTCAGTGGTCACATAACCAGGACTTGCGATAAGCACCAGCTGTTCATATGACCATCCACCACCTGCACCTATGGCTCCACATGACCCTGCTGGTGTTACACCATGCAGGCTAGAGGAGGGAAGGAGTGCCTTACACCTCCTTCGGTAAAGACATATCTCCTTCCCACCACCCTAACCTTAAATGGCAAAGAGATAATGCAGACTCTACGCAGATGCTGGATTCTGAAGCAATGCACAAAGTGTCAGAGGAACTTGGCAGGTCAGGCCACATCTGTGGAGGGAAACAGATAGTTGACGTTTCTTGCTGAGACCCCTCATCTGGACTGAAAGATAGAGTGGAGGTAGCCAGTGTAAAAATGTGACAAGGGATGGAGCAAGCAATATATGGGTCCAGCTGAAGAGAGGGATAGGCAAATGTAAGAGGGAGGAGTGGAAATAGCAACAGGGGATGACAGGTGATGGATGGAGACAACAAGAGTTGCAGATGATGAAATCCGAGTCAGAACCATAATCTCACTGGCATATATCGTGAAATTTGTTGTCATGAAGCAGCAGTACATTGCAAGGTTCAAAATAAATGTATTATCAAACTACATATTGTGTCATACACTGTACAACACTGAGATTTGTTTTCGTGCAAGCGTACTCAATAAATCCAATAACCATAATGGAATCAATGAAAGATCGCAGCCAACGGGATGGACAACCAGTGTGCAAAAGACAACAAACTGTGCAAATACAAAAAGAAAGAAATAATAGTAAGAAATAAATAAGCAATAAATATCAAGAACATGAGACGAAGAGTTCTTGAAAGTGAGGTTGTGGGAACATTTCAGTGATGGGATGAATGAAACTTATTAAAAATGCATAATGACAGAATTATAAATTACATTTAAAAATACAATATATATATACTGTGCAAAAGTCTGAAGCACCCTAGCTATATATATGTGCCTAAGACTTTTACACAGCACTGTATGTAGTAATTTTATGTATTGCACTGTACTGCTACTGTAAAAACAAATTCATGACATATGTGAGTGATGATAAACCTGATTCTGATATGGGTCTCCATTGTGGACCGAGAGCGGGAAGGGAAAAGGGAGAGGGAAATCATGGTTGGGAAAAGGGGAAGGGAGAATGGAGGGAGTGGAAAGCATCAGAAAGGCATTCTGTAATGATCAATAAACCTATTGTTTGAAATCAAATGAGCTTGCCTGGGTGTGTCTGCACCATCGCCTGCCCTTGCGTTCCTTCTCTGTCACTTGTCCCACTCTCCTTCTGTGGTGCTCCCTCCTCACCATCCCCAACATCCTTTGCTTCCGTCAGATTTGCAAGCTTACTCTCTGCTCCACGTTGGCAAATACAGTACTGTGCAAAAATCTTAGGCACCCCAGCTATATACTTATGCCTAAGACCTTTGCATGGTACCGTAAATTATCTATATATATAAGTATTGTGCAATCAGGAAACCTAGAGCACTTGAAAGGTGACACCTGAGAGCTTGTCACAAGGACACATCTTCAGAATATAGTTATGACACTGGTACAATGTTTATTTTTTAAAATATATTTCTTACTATAATTTATAGTATATTGTATGTGTTGCATTGAACTATCTGATGCAAAACCACAGACTTAACAACATATGTCAGTGATAATAAACCTGATTCTGATTTTGAAGTAGACTCTCAACTGCAAACCATCCACCTGTAACAGACACATTTCAATGCCTCACAATACACCCAAGATTTCAGTTCATCAACACAAACAAGCTCGCAAGTTTGTAAATTGAGTACTTTGCAATGGATTTGTAATTACCATGAATTCATCCTGTTCCTGAAGTGAATCCAACATTTTTAAATTATCAGGTATCTGATCTATCAGGGACAGTGATGCATAAAGAAGAAAAAGGATTAGTGAGAAAGCTAGAATTCATTTGAAACTTGTCTTTAACTCCATGCAGCAAAGGTGGGCCCTATGGTATAGAAGTTTCACGGCATAGTAATGGTTGGTATAACACTATTACAGTGACAGTGATTGGAGTTCAATTCCCACCGCTGTCTGTAAGGAGTTTGTACATTCTCCCCGTGACCGCAGGGGTTTCCTCCGCATGCTCCAGTTTCCTTCCTCATTCCACAAGACGCGCGGGTTAGTAATTGTGGGCATGCTGTGCTGGTGCCAGAAGCATGACGACTCTTATTGGCTGCTCCCAGCACATCATGTGTTGGTCATTGACACAAATGACACCTTTCACTCTGTTTCAATGTACATGCTACAAATGTACGTGCTAATCTTTAATCGTTAGCTGTCTACTTTTATATCCACTATTAAGCTTCCAGATGCTTTTCTCATTCGTGATAAGTGTTCTAGCAGTCATTCATCACAAAAACAGTCACCGCAATCCAGCTCATCTATGCCAGCCCAGTTCGCTACTTATAAAAGTCCCATTTTCCTAGCTTTTACCCATATCCCTCCAAACCTTTCCTAACCTGTCTAAATGGCTTCAAATGTTGCAGTTATAGCCACCTCTACCAATTCCTCTGCCAGCTCATTTCATATACCCATCACCCTCTGAGTGAAAAGTAGTCTGTCAGATCCTTTTCAAATCTTACCCCTCATCTTAAACCTATTCCCTCTAATTTTAGAATTCCCTGCCCTGGGGAAAAAATGACTATTATAAACCACTTTAAAGTCACATGTCAGTCTTCACAATCCAGGGTGAAACTCACTGCACCAGCAAATCCAAATCCAACCTTGACAATTGGTGCTGTCTGTGTGGAGTCCGCATGCTTTCCATGTGACTGCATAGGTTTCCTCCTAATGTTCCAGTTTCCTCTCACATTCCAGAAAGATCTAGGATGATTGGCAGCTGTAATTGCCTTGAGTGTGTGAGATAGAAATGAGGGGTGGGTTATTTGAATATACTGAAAATAAAATCAATGTCAATTGTTGTCAAAGTATGTAAGCATATCGTAAAATGCATCACACTGAGGTTAATTATCTTGTAGGCATTTACAGAAAAATAAAGAAATACAACAGATTTATGAAGAACTATAGATAAACACCCCAGGTGGCGGGGTGGAAAACATCTCTAGCAAGGGAGGTGTAAGATGCTCCTTCCCTCCACCAGCCTGCAGGTCACCCTTTAGCAAGGTGTAGTACCCCCCCCCCCAATGATCAAGGTCATGTGAAGCCACAGGAGCAGGTGGTGGACGGTCATATGAGCAGCTGGTGCAGATCTCAAGTCCTGTTTATGTGACCACTGATGCCAGGCAGACAATCTCTGAAGAATATTGATAATGATTGGGGTCACCCGTCTTGTGAAGAAACAGCCCAGAATGCAGCAATGGCAAACCACTTCTGTAGAAAAGTTTGCCAACAGCAATCATGGTCATGAGACCACGATCACCCTCGTCATACACACGGCACATAATAACGATTACGATGAAACAAAGACTGACAAACAACCAATGTGCAAAAGAAGACCATTTGTGCAAATAAATGATGTGTAATACTGTGAACATTGTTTGTAGAATCCTGGAAAGTGAGTCTGTAGATTGTGGAACGTACCCACCCAGTTCAGGAGCATGATGGTTGAGGGATAATAACTGTTCCTGAACCTGGTGGTGTGGGACCTAAGTCTCCTGCCCAGTGGTAGTAGCTTCAAGAGAACATGGCCTGGATTGTGGGGGTCTTTGAAGATGGAAGTTCCTTTCTTGTGAATGGCATTGTGGATTAGTGATTGTTGGCACGGATTTGTTGGGTTGAAGGCCCTTTTTCCAAGCTGTATGATTTTATGCCCCAACATACATACCAAGGTTCACTGGAACATTTCGGTGATTATGCTCAGAAACCATTCATGACACTCTGGCAGGTATCACGTGCATATTTCCTCCTTTTTCCCGAAACAAAGACTTCCTGCAAGAACAATTCCATCACCCGCCAGTTCTTAGTTACCTTCCTTGGCACTTGACTGTGGCTCCAGTGAACATTTGTAGAAGCAGCACGGACACAAAGATGGGGCAGGTAGCGCTGAGAAAGCAGAGACTCTGCAGAAGGACTTAGGCACATTCGGAGAATGGGCAAAGTGGCAGGTGGCATACAGTGTAGGTCATTCGCTTTGGTAGAAGGAATAAAGACATGGACTATACAAGGGCCAAGGAGCAACTTTATTCACCAGATACACTTACATGTACATATTAGGAATTTGTTGTGGTGTGTTGGCATGACATGCAGCAAAAAACAATTATGCAGAATAAAGATTGTATAAAAATAAAACTAGAAGCAAGGATATTGAATAAAATATGCATAAATGCCAGCATGTATTTACATTGTAAATAACATCATAAAAGTGGTTTAAAGAATTTACAGTGCAGTGACTGAGGTAATAGATAGAAGGGGAAGGAGAGGGTTAACTAAAATGGTTGATCAGAATAACCTTCTGGGTGAAGAAACAAGATAGCTTAAGTATTTGACCTTTACATTTAACCTATCAGTTCTAGTTGTAGTTTCACCCAGTGTTTCAGTGGAAGCAGCTTGCTTGCATTTACCCTCTTTATACACCTCATGATTATGTATCCCTCCATCCAATCTCTCTCATTCTCCTACGCTCCAGGCAAAAGAGTTCTAACCTATTCAACCTTTCCCCATAAGTCATAAGACTTTAAGACGGACAGTTCCAGATAACAAAAAGCAAGTGATTCATGTCTTATGCGTGGCTCCCTCCCAAAAATAGCCATTATCTGCAAAGAGCAATAATATTTCAACATTCCTGTGTAGGGAGTCAGGGCTGGTTACAGTCCAACTCATTACCCCAAACCATTCCATTATCAAATGCAATAATTATAATCCATTAATTCTGACCCACTGATTTAAATCTCCACAAAATCCAGTCAGACAAAGTTCCTCACCTGCTGTGATGCCTCAAGTGTTGTTGGTGCATAATGAGACCACCAAGATGTACGGAACGTTTGGCTGGAGTCAGGGTATGCAAAGCCTCTCTATGCTTCCCCAATGCTCCCATTGTTCATAACTGCCCACACTGGCTTACATCTATTGTCTTCGGGTGCGCAAGTGGCCACCGCCTGAGATGGTACCTTTAAGCGGACAGGATGCAATCACTTCTCACGGGACAGTTGGGTCTTTGTGTAGCATCGGGAAGCAATGAATGCATTCCTCTGTTTAAAAGTAATGAAATAGCTGAAATAGTCAAGGTATTTGTTAAAATAAATTAACAAAAGAATTTGCACATTTAGGCATTGTTCATAATATCACGCAGCACGATTCCAACCAACTTCTATGCAATTTCTAACTCGGTGCAATAGAACTGTGTTTCTTGGCTGGAGATGGATCTAACCCAAGCAGAAGAGGTCTGTCTAAATATTCACTGCTACGGATCATTCTGCAGTCATAGAATCATAGAGCTCTACAGCACAGAAACAGAGTCTTCAGCCCATCTGTAGACCATGCCGAATCTATTATTCATCCTGGTCCCATCAAACTGCACCTGGACTACAGTTACAAGATTATGGATAGCATAATTATGCAGTAAAATGAGGCAGTAGCAGAAAATTGCATTCACAGTGGCCATAGGATTGACTTCGACAGCACAAAACTCCTGTGCCTTGCCAATGGCTTTTGGGACTGCCTGGTGAAGAAGGCCATTTAACAAAGAAAAAGGTCTCACTCTAAGTAAGAACTGGAATTCGACTGTAAACAAGGTGGGACAGAGGAAACCTGATTGGATGAGCACTAACCAATCAGGAGGATCGACAATGGGGGTATCTATACCACTGGACATGCCCAGGCATCATCACTGATGAAGATGGCAGAGTTTTTTATCGAAACGTCCTTTAAAATTGATACCTGTATCCGGCTGGAAGCCCAAGAAGAGTTTATTCCAACTGATTCTTTGTGACAACTGAAACTAATCACTGGATGTGGCATTCTGATAATAAACAATTGAAATGATATAGAGGGAGACAGTAGATGCTATTTATTATCATTGTCATTATTACGTGCCACATCACATGACCGAGACAATTGTGGTCCCATGACCATGATTGTTCTTGGCAGATTTTTCTACAGAATTGGTTTCTCATTGTCTTCTTCTGTGGAACATGCTACTCTGGGATATGGGACCTAAGGCCCTGTACCTCCTGCCTGATGGTAGTAGTGAGAGGGGAGCAGGGCCTGAGTGATTGGAGTCTTTGATGATGGATGCTGCTTTCATGTGGCAGTGGTCCATGTGAAGGGTTTTTCCTGTGATGGACTGGGCTGTATCCACAACTTTCTGTAGTCTTTTCTATTCCTGGGCATTGGTGTTACCATACTAGACCATGATGCACTCTCATCTAGATGTTTGCAAAGTTTTAGCAAACTTCTAAGGAGGTAGAACTGGTGGAAACTCGAGTAGAGATTCATCATTGTCAATATATGCCACGTCTTATGACATGGGTGATCATGATCACGACCATGATTGTTCTTCCCTAATTTTTCTACAGACGTGGTTTGTCATTGCCTTCTTCTGGTCAGTGTCTCTTCAAGACGGGTAACCCCAACCAGTAGCAATGCTCTTCAGGGATTGTCATTGGTGGCATAACCAGGACTTATGATATGCAGCAGCTGCTCATTCGACCATCCACCACCTTCTCCCATGGCTTCACGTGACCCTGATCAGGGGTCTAAGCAGGTGCTACACCTTGCCCAAGGGTGACCTGCAGGCTAGCAGAAGGAAGGAGCATCTTACACTTCCTTTGGTAGAGACATATCTCCACCCCACCACCCCACCAGTAGAAATTAGAGAGGGTAGAAAGTAGGGGCCAGATATGAAGGGTTAGTCTTCCATATTAGACAGTATACACTGATGTTGTAGAGCAGTTAAAGTCTGTACTGCAAGAGATAGAAACATAGAAAACCCACAGCGCAATACAGGCCCTTCAGCCCACAAAGCTGTACCGAACATGTTCTTACCTGAGAAGTTATCTACGGTTACCTATAGCCCTTTATTTTTCCTGAGCTCCACATACCTGTCCAGGAGGCTCTTGAAAAGCCTGATCATATCTGCCTCCACCACCGCCACCGGCAGCCCATTCCACGCACTCAACACTCTCTGCGTAAAAAACTTACCCCTGACCTCTGTACCTACTTCCAAGCACCTTAAAACTGTGCCCTCCCATGCTAGCCATTTCAGCCTTGGGGAAAAGCCTCTGACTATCCACATGATCAATGCCTCTCATTATCTTGTGCACCTCTATCAGGTCACCTCTCATCTTCCATCACTCCAAGGAGAAAAGGCCGAGTTCACTCAACCTATTCTCATAAGGCATACTCCCCAATCCAGGCATCATCCTTGTAAATCTCCTCTGAGCCCTCTCTATGGTTTCCTATACTTCCTATACTTCCTATAGTGAGGCGACCAGAACTGAGCACAGTACTCCAAGTGGGGTCTGACCAGGGTCCGATATAGCTGCAGCATTACCTCTCGGTTCCTAAACTCAATCCCACGATTGATGAAGGCCAGTACAGCATATGTTTTCTTAACCACAGAGTCAACCTGTGCAGCAGCCTTGTGTGTCCTATGGACTCAGACAACAAGATCCCTCTGATCCTCCACGCTGCCAAGAGTCTTTCCATTAATATTTTATTCTGAACCACCTCACACTTATCTAGTTGAACTCTATCTGCCACTTCTCAGCCCAGTTTCACATCCTATCAATGTCCCACTGTAACCTCCCTCAGCCCTCCACACTATCCACAACACCTCCAACCATTGTGTCATCAGCAAACTTACTAACCTATCCCTCCATTTCCTCATACAGGTCATTTATAAAAATCACTAAGAGTAGAGGTCCCAGAACAGATCTCCGGGGCACACCACTGGTGACTGACCTCCATGTAGATGTAACAATTGATTTGTGTACTGGTATGGTATTTCTCTAGCAACACAACGCCACTAAGAAACAGAAAACAGCAGAGATTGTCTTTTCAGTCCTACAGCCTATTAGGTTTCAATTACAATCCCTCTCATATTTCTCATCTTTGGTATATATAAACGAAGTCAATTTAATCTCTCCTTGTCTGGCAGTGTTAACTTAGAGAGATTTAAAGATTAGAGTTATTTGTCACATATACTGTACATTGAATTACACAGAGCATTCATACTTCTTTCAGAGAGTGACAGGATTACTAAACGAGTATGGCTACATACGCTAAACCACATTAGCGATCTAACAATCAAAGACATTCAGAAACGGTTGAAATAAGTGACACACACAGAATGCTGGAGGAGCTCAGCAGGTCAGGCAGAATCAACGGAAATAAATAAACAGTCCATAGAAACTTAGAAAACCTGTAGCACAATACAGGCCCTTCAGCCCACAAAGTCCACATTTCAGGCTGAAAGACTTCTTCAGGTCTGGAAAGGACGGAGGACGAGGCCAGAATAAAATGGTGGGGAGAGGGGAAGGGGGAGAGCTAGAACATGATAGGTTAAGCCAGAAGGGTAGGAAAGGTAAAGGGCTAGAGAGGAAGGAATCTGACCAGAGAGGAGAGTGAACCATAGGAGAAAGAAAAGGAGGAGGGGACCCAAGGGGAGTGACAGGCAAATGAGAAGAGGTCAGAGTGGGGAACAGAAGAAGAGGGGCCTTTTTTTACTGGAAGGAGAAATCAATATTCATGCCATCAGGTTGGAGGCTGCCTGGATTCGATCCTGACCTTGGGTGCTGTTAGTATGGAGTTTGCATGTTCTCCCTGCAATAGACAATAGACAATAGGTGCAGAAGTAGATCATTCGGCCCCTCGAGTCTGCACCGCCATTCTGAGATCATGGCTGATCATTCACTATCAATACCCAGTCCCTGCCTTGTCCCCATATCCCTTGATTCCCCTATCCATCAGATATCTATCTAGCTCCTTCTTGAAAGCATCCAGAGAATTGGCCTCCACCGTCTTCCGAGGCAGTGCATTCCACACCTCCACAACTCTCTGGGAGAAGAAGCTCTTCCTCAACTCTGTTTTAAATAACTGACCTCTTATTCTCAATCCATGCCCTCTGGTACTGGACTCTCCCAACATCTGGAACATATTTCCTGCCTCAATCCTATCAAATCCTTTAATTATCTTAAATGTTTCAATCAGATCCCCTCTCAATCTCCTCAATTCCAGCGTGTACAAGCCCAATCTCTCCAATCTCTCTGCGTAAGACAGCCCTGCCATCCCAGGAATCAACCCAGTGAATCTACGCTGCACTTCCTCAATTGCCAGAATGTCCTTCCTTAAACCTGGAGACCAAAACTGTACACAATATTCCAGGTGTGGTCTCACCAGGGCCTGTACAAATGCAAAAGAACATCCTTGCTCTTGTATTCAATTCCCCTTGTAACAAAGGCCAACATTCCATTTGCCCTCTTCACTGCCTGTTGCACTTGCTCATTCACCTTCGTTGACTGGTGAACTAGGACTCCTAGGTCTCTTTGTATTTCTCCCTTACCTAACTCGACACCATTCAGACAATTCTCTGCCCTCTTGTTCCTGCTTCCAAAGTGGATAACTTCACATTTATTCACATTGAATGACATCTGCCAAGTATCTGCCCACTCACTCAGCCTATCCAAGTCTCCCTGTATTCTCCTAACGTCCTCTTCGCATGTCACACTGCCACCCAGTTTAGCATCGTCAGCAAACTTGCTGATATAGTTTTCAATGCCCTCATCTAAATCATTGACATAAATCGTAAAGAGCTGTGGTCCCAATACAGAGCCCTGTGGTACCCCACTAGTCACCTCCAGCCAGTCTGAGAAACACCCATTCACTGCTACCCTTTGCTTTCTATCTGCCAACCAGTTTTCCATCCATGTTGAAACCCTGCCCCCAATGCCATGAGATCTGATTTTACTCACCAATCTCCTATGTGGCACCTTATCGAATGCCTTCTGAAAATCTAGGTACACAACATCTACTGGCTTACCCTCATCTAACATCCTTGTTACACCCTCAAAAAACTCCAACAGATTAGTCAAGCATGATTTGCCCTTGGTAAATCCATGCTGGCTCGGCCTAATCCTATTTCTGCCATCTAGATGTGCCACTATTTCGTCCTTAATAATGGACTCAAGCATCTGACGTTAGGATAGTTCTCCGTTTTCTCCTTCCCTCCCTTCTTGAAAAGTGGGACAACATTAGCCACTCTCCAATCTTCAGGAACTGATCCTGAATCTAAGGAACATTGGAAAATGATTACCAATGCATCCGCAATTTCCTGAGCCACCTCTTTTAGAACCCTCGGATGCAGACCATCTGGACCCGGGGATTTATTAGCCTTCAGTCCTACCAGTCTACTCATCACAGTTTCTTTCCTAATGTCAATCTGTCTCAATTCCTCTGATATCTTATGACCCTGGCCCATCCATACATCTGGGAGATTGCTTGTGTCCTTCCTGGTGAAGACAGATCTAAAGTATGCATTAAATTCTGTTGCCATTTCCCTGTTTCCCATAACAATTTCTCCCAATTCATTCTTCAAGGGGCCAACATTGTTCTTAACTATCTTCTTTCTTCTCGCATAGCTAAAAAAGCTTTTGCTATCCCCTTTTATATTCCTGGCTAGACTGAGCTCATACCTGATTTTTTCTCTCCGTATTGCTTTTTTAGTTAAGATCTGCTGTTCCTTAAAACTTTCCCAATCATCTGTATTCCCACTCATCTTAGCCCTGTCATACTTCTTTTTCTTTAATGCTATACAATCTCTGACTTCCTTTGTCAACTACTGTGGCCCCTTCCCCCTCTTTGAATCCTTCCTTCTCATTGGAATGAACTGCATTTGCATCTTTTGTATTATGCCCAAGAATATCTGCCACTGCTGATCCACTGTCTTTCCTGCCAGGGCATCCGCCCATTTAACTTTGGCCAGCTCATCCCTCATGGCTCCGTAGTCTCCTTTATTTAATTGCAACACTGACACCTCTGATCTGCCCTTATTCCTCTCAAATTGTAGATAAAAACTTATCATGTTATGATCACTACTTCCTAATAGCTCCTTTACTTCAAGATCACTTATCAATTCCTGTTCATTACACATCACCAAGTCCAAAATAGCCTCGTTCCTGGTTGGCTCAAGCACAAGCTGTTCCAAAAATACATCCTTTAGACACTCCACAAACTCCCTATCCTGGGGTCCAGCACCTACCTGATTCTCCCAGTCCACCTGCATGTTGAAATCTCCCATAACGACTGCATTACCTTTAGCACATGCCAATGTTAACTCTCTAATCAACTTGTACCCAATATCCACGCTACTGTTTGGGGGCCTGTACACAACACCCATTAGGGTCTTTTTACCCTTACTGTTCCTCAGCTCAATCCACACAGACTCTACTTCCCCTGTTCCCAAGTCACCTCTTGCTAAGGACTGAATCTCATTCCTCACCAACAGGGCCACCCCACCCCCTCTTCCCATATTTCTGTCTCTACGATAGCACGTATACCCTGGTACACTCAATTCCCAGGCCTGATCCCCTTGCAGCCATGTCTCCGTTATCCCAACAATATCGTAGTTCCCCATTTTCATCTGAGCTTCAAGCTCATCTGTCTTATTTCTGACACTACGTGCATTCAAGTATAGAATTCTTAGCCCATTCCTCCTCTCTTTGCTTAAAACACTGTCTACTGTACCTAACCCAGCTCCTTGAACTTCCATCGGGCAAATTGCACCCTGAATTTTGATGACCTTCTCAAGATCACCCAAACCTTGTACACATTTAACCCCATGCACCTTCTGACCAACCCTCTGGATCTGGATCCCTGCCCCCTGCACATCTAGTTTAAACCCCCCCGAGCAGCACTGGCAAATACTCCTGCAAGAATGTTAGTACCCCTCCGGTTCAGATGTAGACCATCCCTTCAAAACAGATCCCAATGTCCCTGGAACAAAGACCAATTATCCAAAAACCTGAACCCTTCCTTCCTGCACCATGCTCTCAGCCTCGTATTAATGTGCATAATCATTCTATTCTTCGCCTCACTCACACGTGGCACAGGTAGCAATCCCGAGATTGTCACCCTGGAGGTCCTGCCTTTCAGCTTCACTCCTAACTCCCTGAACTCTCTAAGCAGGACCCCCTCACTCACCTTACCTACATCATTGGTCCCTACATGGACCACTACATCTGGGTTCATGCCCTCACTCTCAAGAATAGCCTGCACCCGATCTGAGATGTCCCGGACCCTGGCACCAGGGAGGCAACATACCATCCGAGACTCCCGATCTGCCCCACAAAATCTCCTATCTGCCCCCCTAACTATAGAGTCCCCTAAAACTATCGCTCTCTTCTCTTCCCTCCTCCCCTTTCTAGTTGAGGGTTCAACCTCTGTGCCAGAGGCAGGACCACTACAACTCATTCCTGGTAGGTCATCCCCATCAACAGTATCCAGTACGGTATACTTATTGTTAATGGGAATGGCCGCAGGGGTGCTCTGCTCTCTCTGCCTGCTCCCCCTGCCTCTCTGGACCGTCACCCATCTGCCTACTTCTTGGTTTTTTGGTGTGACTACCTCCTGATAACTCCTATCTATCTCTGCCTCCACCTCCCGAATGATCCGTAGTTCATCCAGCTCCTGCTCCAACTCCCTAACTCGGTCTGATAGGAGCTGCAGCTGGACGCACCTTTTGCAGGTGTGGTCATCAGGGACAACTGTGTTGACCCTGACCTCCCACATACTGCATACGGAGCACACCACTGCTCTGACTGTCTCCCCCATACCTGAACTGGATTAATAGAATAAGTTTAAAAAGCACCTAGCGACCTTACCTTCTTCCCCTCAGCGAGCAATCACACAGGCTTACCGAAGTCCCCTTACGCCGAAGCCCACTTAGCCAAAGCCCAGGACTCTGCTTCCACGGACTCCGCTGCCCGCTCTGAAAAGAAGTCCTGCCTTTTAAAGTGTGCGCTCGATGCTGACGTCACTCGTGCCTGCGCAGTTCCCCCTCCTCCACAGGTATTGACCAGGTAGGCTTAAATCCTATCTACACGGTCGAATTCTCTGAGCTCCCAGCTGAATCACAAGCTGTAACTTGCTCCCGATTCAAATGAAACTGCAACTGGGAGAGTTTCCTCTGGGCACCCTGGTTTCCTCCCATATCAAGGACATGTAGGTTAGTAGTACAGCTGGCCACTCTAAGTGGCCCCTGGTGCATAGACAAGTAGCAGAATCTGGAAGAAAATAAAATGGGCCTAGCGTGGGAATCCTATTTTATTCTTATACAGTTTGGTGCCTGATGGACAGTGCAGACTTTGTTGGGCTGAAGGGCCATTTACCAACTTATACAACCCCGTGAATCATTATTTTTACTGACAATATACAACAGATAGTCAAATTTGCCCAACGCATTACTGGCTCCAGCCTACACACCATCAAAGGACATATAAAACAAAAGGTGCCAGGAAAGGGCCAGTAACATCATGAAGGATCCCACCCACCCTGCTCGTGGACTGTTTGCCCCACTCCCATCAGGGAGCCAGCAATGTAGCATCCACACCAAGACTGCCAGACTCAAAAATAGCTACTTACCCAATCAGTAACATTGATTAACACCTCCACGCATTAACCCACCCCTCCACACCCCCAATCACCACTACTTTATCATTTTCTGTCTGCCACCTTATGTACAGACACTCCTGGGCCTAGTATCACTTTATGAACATACAAGCAATCTATGTATATAAGCCTCTTATATATTTATATTTATTGTGTTATTTTATTGTGTTCAATATCTTTCTGTGTTTTTTGTGCCGCATTGGATCTGGAGTAACAATTATTTCTTCTGTATTAAACTTGTGTACTTGGGGCAGCACAGTAATATAGTGGTTAGCACAACACTGTATGGTACCAGAGACCCAGGTTCAATTCCTGACACTGCCTGTAAGGGGTTTTACACTCTCCCCATGGCCATGTGGGTTTCCTCCGGGTGCTCTGGTTTCTTCCCACAGTTCAAAGTCATACCGGTTGGTAAGTTCATTGATCAATGTAAATTGTGCTAGGATTAGGCGAGAGTTAAATTGTGGATTGCTGGGGACACAGCTCAAAGGGCCAGAAGGGCCTATTCCGTGCTGCATCTCAATAAATAAATAACATTAAACAACCTGGAGTGAGATTTGTTGTTCTGTGGCAGCGTTACAGTGCAAGACAAAAGAAACTATATGTTACAATAAAAATAAATAAAGAGGAATAATGAGGTAGCGTTTGTGGGCAGTCCCATTTCTCTTTGTGGGCAGTCCAGGAATTAGTCCTCAACTATCTGCAAATCACCTACATCAATCAAGACCTCTGTTGGCCAGTGTCAACCTTGGATGTTTCACCCTAATTGTCTATGTAATACTCAAGCCAGGTCAGTATGATATGGAAAGCAAGCTGTTACTAGTCACATACATCAAGAGGCTACAGGAGTATTGTCTACAACTCTTATAATACTTGTGTAGAAAAATACATCGTGAAATTTGCTGTTTTGTGGCAATGGTACAGTGCAGTACGTTACAAGAAGGAATAACTTTAGAAAAATGTGATGCAAAGTTAACTATCATTTATATCCTCAGCAGCCCATCTCCCACAGACACACACCATTCTGTTCCATCTAATGCTAATTTGTAAGTTTCCAAAAAAATGATTAATTTGGTAACATGCATCTTACATCAAAGTTGAAATCAATTTTAGTTCATCTGCTCTTGTACAAACCCACATCATGGTTAATGGCCTCCAGGCCATTGTCTCCTATACCACCACCAACCATATCAGCTCTGGGGATCTCCCATCCACTGCCACCAACCTCATAGTTCCCACACCCCGCATTTCCCATTTCTACCTCCTACCCAAGATCCACAAACCTGCCTGTCCAGGTAGACCTAATGTCTCAACTTGCTCCTGCCCCACCGAAATCATTTCTGCATACCTGGACACTGTTTTATCCCCCCTTGTTCAATCTCTTCCCACCTAAGTTCATGACACTTCTCACGCTTTGAATTTTTTCAATGATTTTGAGTTCCCTGGCCCCCACCGCCTTATTTTCACCATGGACGTCCAGTCCCTATATACCTCCATCCCCCACCAGGACAGTCTCAAAGCTCTTCACTTCTCTTTGGATTCCAGACCTAACCAATTCCCCTCTACCACCACTCTCCTCTGTCTAGCGGAATTAGTTCTTACACTCAATAATTTCTCCTTTGGCTCCTCCCACTTCCTCCAAACCAATGGTGTAGCCATGGGCACCCATATGGGTCCCAGTTATGCCTGCCTTTTTGTTGGCTTTGTGGACCAGTCCATGTTCAAAGGCTATATGGGTATCCATCCCCCCTTTTCCTTCACTACATCGACGACTGCATTGGCGCTGCCTCCTGCACACATGCTGAGCTCGTTGACTTCATTAACTTTGCCTCCAACTTTCACCCTGACCTCAAATTTACCTGGTCCATTTCCGACACCTCCCTCCCCTTTCTTGATCTTGCTGTCTCCGTCTCTGGAGATGTTATCTACTAATATCTACTATAAGCCTACAGACTCTCACAGCTACCTGGACTATTCCTCTTCCCACCCTGTCTCGTGCAAAAATGCTATCCCCTTCTCACAATTCCTCCACCTCCGCCGCATCTGCTCTCAGGATGAGGCTTTTTATTCCAGGACGAAGGAGATGTCTTCCTTTTTTAAACAAAGGGGCTTCCCTTCTTCCACCATCAACTATGCTTTCAAACACATCTCTCCCATTTCCCGCACATCTGCCCTCACCCCATCTGCCCGCCACCCCACTCAGGATAGGGTTCCCCTTGTCCTCACCTACCACCCCACCAGCCTCCAGGTCCAACATATAATTCTCCGTAACTTCCGCCACCTCCAATGGGATCCCACTACCAAGCACATCTTTCCCTCCCCCAATCTTTCTGCTTTCTGTAGGGATCACTCCCTACGCCACTCCCTTGTCCACTCATCCCCCCCCATCCCTTCCCACCGATCTCCCTCCTGGCATGTATCCTTGTAAGCGGAATATGTGCTACACCCGCCCTTACACTTCCTCCCTCCCCACCATTCAGGATGGTTAAAGGATTCTTACATGCCTCCAATGTAGCTGCTTCTACTATTACCCCTTATAGGACCTTCCACGCACCTGCCACTCTCTGTATAAAGAACTTACCTCTGATATCCCTCATACTTCCCTCCAATTATCATAAAATTTTGCCCCTCACATTAGCCATTTCCACCCTGGGAAAATGTCTCTGGCTTTCCGCTCAATCTATGCCTTTTATCATCTTGTACACTTCTATCAAGTCACATCTCATCCTCTTTCACTCCAAAGAAAAATGCAGCAGCTCACTCAACTTATCTTCATAAGACGTGCCGCTAATCTGGGCAGTTGCTGGTAAATCTCCTCTGCACCCTCTAAAGCTTCCACATCCTGCTTCTAATGGGGTAACCAGAAATGAAGCAATACCCCAAGTGTGGTCTAACCAGAGTTTTACAGAGCTGAAACATTTACTTCATGGGTCTTGAACTCGATCCCTTGACTACAGAAGGCCAACAGACCAGCCGCCTTCTTAACCACCATATCAACTTGTGCTCCACCCTATCAACATGAGCTGCATCTTTGAGGGATCTATAGATCTGAATCCCAAGATCCCTCTGTCTCGACACTGTTAAGAATCCTGCCATTAACCTTGCATTCTGCCTTCAAATTTGACCTTCCAAAGTGAATCAATTCACATTTTCAATGGGCCTAATGGCCTACTTCTGTCTATATGACGATGACTAATGGTTTGATTATGTCAATAGCTTGGCCCACAAGAAGGGAGTTCTGGAAACTCTTGGAGCTTAATGACAGCATTCATAGTGAAGGAACAACTTAATTTGATATTTGAGATATTCTCTAATGGAAGTATTACGTTTTAAAAAGATATCATATTTACTAAAGGATCAATAGGAATTTAACAATAACAAAGACTTATTTGATGTACAGAAATACTCTAATGTCCTACCTGCTAGGCTGTGATGGTTAATTTGCAATTTGGACATTTCCAAAAGTCCAAACATTGAGGCCTGATGCCGGAACCCTGAGTCGGCGAAACCCTGCAAGTCCGCTCAGAAACTCAAAAGCCCAATGTCTGTGAATCCATGAGTCCTCTGGAGGCTGAGGCCGAAGACGACCTATGCTGGGGTTAGAAGACAGTGCATGTGTGTGTGTGGGCAGGTGTGATGGAGGAAAGGGCCTCATTAGGTTCAGTATGTTCCATTCTGTGTTGTTCTGCTGAGCGTTGCGGGCTTGCTGTGTTGGTGCTGGAATGCATGGCAACACTTGCGGGCTGCCCCCAGCGCATCCTTGGGTGTGTTGGTTGTTAATGCAAGCAAAGTGTTTAACTATACACTCAGTGGCCTCTTTATTAGATACCTCCCGTACCCAATAAAGTGCAAATGAATACGTGCTTGTGGTCTTCTGCTGCTGCTGTCCATCCACTTCAAAGTTTGATGTGTCGCATGTTCAGAGATGCTGCTCTTCACACCACTGTTGCAAAGCTTGGTTGCTTGACCTCCTGCTGCCTTCCTATCAGCTTGAACCAATCTGGTCTTTCTCTCTAACCTCTCTAATTAACATAGTGTTGTTGAAGAGCCATCAATCATCGGATGTTATATTTGCTTGCACCAGTCTCCATAAACTCCAGAGACTTTTTTGTGCATGAGAACCTCAGCAGATCAGAGGTTTCTGGGGTACTCAAGTTAACCCACCTAGCACCAACAATCACTCCATGGTCAGAATCAGTTAGATCCTATTTCTTCCTCATTCTGCTACCTGGTCTGAACAACAACTGAACTTCTGGAGCATGCCTGCATGCTTCTATGCATTGAGTTGCTGCCACATGATTGGTTGGTTCCATATTTGCATTGACGAGCGGGTGTAAGGTATACCTAATAAAGCAGCCTCTAAATGTCTGTTTTGATCTACGCATGATAAATAAATCTGAATCTGAAATCACCCATTCGTGTTGAGTAGTGGCAGTTCAATGAACCTCTCTATCTCAGTTTGGAGCTTACTTTGCTGGGCACACAAAGGACAACTTCCTTTAAGCGGTTTCCAGGAGATTTTTGATCATGTGCAGTGTTACAGGGACCTTGGCACACTTAGACTGAGAGAAAAAATGAAAAGTCATCACGTTAATGAGTTTAAGGCTGTGGGAAGCCAAGCAGGTCTATTTATAGCCTTGGTCTTCTGTTAGTGATACCAGGCATGCAGATGTAAGTAGAAACCTCTGTTTAATGTGTTCCAAGAAGAATGTCTGAGACATTCGGTGCATGTTATTAAATCTCCATTGTTTGCTGCATGATTCAAAGACCACAAAACCCTTGAAGCATTTTGCTTGCATAGTTCATCAGAAATGAGCCAGGTCTTAGTGATACAGAAATCAACAGGCAATCTGTTCACATCTGTCACGTTGCAGCCTTTGTCTCCCCGCTTTATGCATCTGCTGTGGTCAGTTCTCTACAGGAATCTTGCTCACAAAGAATTCCCCCCCCCCAACCGCCCCTTTCCCCAATGTGTCATCTAAACACATTCCATTGAGCAGCTCACCATCAGCTCTCAATAGAGACAAATCATCTCATTCAGACCTAGAAACTTGCTTATTCATCAGTGCTATCAAAGGTGGGGTGATGGTTCATCTCTACCAAGGGAGGTGTAAGGCAGTCCTTCCCTCCCCTAGCCTGCAAGTCACCGTTGGGCAATGTGTAGCACCTGCTTAGACCCCGACCAGGGTCATGTGAAGCCATAGGAGTAAGTGGTGGATGGTCAGATGAGCAGCTGGTGCATCTCACATGTCCTGATGCCAGGCAGACCATCTTTGAAGAGTATTGATAATGGCTGGGGTCACCCATCTTTTAAAGACACTGCCCAGAAAAAGGCAATGGCAAACCACTTCTGTAGAGAAATTTGCCAAGAGCGATCATGGTCATAGATAAGAATGATCGCCTATATCATACGGCATATGGCGATGATGATGATGCCATCAAAGGAAAAGGACCGAGGAAATAATTTGAGGTAGTAAGAGGTTTGGGCAATAAGTTCATAAGATGTAGGAGCTGAATTAGTCCATTCATCCCACCAAGTCTGCTCTGCCATTCCATCATGACCAATTTATTACACCTCTCAATCCATTTCTCCTGTCTTCTCCCTGTAATCTTTGACACCATGACTAATCAAGAACCTATTAACCTTCATTTTAAATATACCCAATGACTTGGTCTCCACTGCTGTCTGTGGCAATGCATTCCACAGATTCACCATTCTCTGGCTAAAGAAATTCCTCCTCATTTCTATTCTAAAGGGAGAATTCTATTCTGAGGCTGTGCCCCCTGGTCCTAGACTCTTCCACTATAGGAAACATCCTCTCCATATCTGTCAATGGCTTTTCGATATACGACAGGTTTCATTGAGATCCTCACCTCAATTTTTTGAACTCCAGTGAGTACCGATTCAAAGCCATCAAACATTCCTCAACCCTGACCCCTTCATTCCTAGGACCATTCTCATGAAATTGTGATTGAAGACATCAGTCAGTGGAATATTTAAAAGGTATAAATCACTGATAGTAAATAGATTAAAGGCCAAATATGCAAAATGTTTGTGGTAAAATGTTTCTATAGATGTGCTGCTGATCAGGGGAATTGTTGAACTACCAGTAAATGGAAGGCACTAGTCCACTAGCACAAACAGTCCTAAGAACTTCTTGTTGTCTCTACTCCCCCAGTCCAGAGGTTCAGAGATGTTTTTGCTTGCCCAGTGGATGTTAAACTGTCTACTAGACTAGTATTTCATTCATATAGTGATATATACTGCAGGAGTAGAGGATACCATCATCTGCAAGTCCAGAATCTGAGGCCTGAAGTCACCAAATATCAAAGCCCTAAGATTGATTGGAAGTCTGGACATCAAGCCTTTGATTTATGAGTCTGCAAATTCACTGGGGTAGTCAGGGGCCCAATATCTGAGTTCATGCATCCACTGGAGGTTTAATGCCCAATAACGGCCTGTCCTTGGGTTGGAGGCCTGCATATGCATCCAAGAGTGGGTGGGTGGGAGGAAAGGGGTTTGTTTTGCTGTTTAGGCACATTCCTCTGAAAACATCTTGCCCCCCCCCCTCCATGTTTCAACTTTCCCCTTTATCCTAAATGCATGTCCTCCAATATTTGATATTTCTACCCTGGAAAAGATTCCATCTACTTTGTCTATGCCCCTTAGTTTTATAAACTTTTCCGGTATGATATATAATGTTCCTTATAAAAGAGAACACTTTTCTTACATGTCCAAAGATATTCTAAAGTTGAAAGGCAAATAGCAGGGAACTTCTAAGAAATGCAACTGAGGAACATTCTATTGTAAAATCATTACGCCTAATCTATTTAACTTTTCCCTATTAGCCCATTTTAGATTTTAGTCCAGTATACTTTCTCTGTATTACTTACAATGCATTAATATCCTTCCTTAAATGATAAGATCATCACTGTACATTTCTTGCAAATGAGAAAAATTGAGCGAATTGGGCTCATTTTAGGAACAACTTCTTCCCTCTGCTATTACATTTCTGAGTGGATAATGAATCAACACATGAACACTATTTCACTATTTTAACACTAATTATTTAACTTAATTCTTTTATATATATATTTAAAATACATTTTAGTGTAATTTATAATATTTTTACGTATTGCATTATACAGCTGCACAACAATAAATTCTATGGAGTTCTTGCATCCAATGGACCCTTGGCACAACTACAAAGCCAAAAGGTCAAATGTGTTTGTCAGTGATATTAAACCTGATCCTGATTCTAAACTAGGGCTTTGCTCTTTGGACAGAAGAATGAGGGGTGACTTGATAGAGGTATACAAAATGATAAAAGGTATAGACTGAGTGGACCGCCAGAGATATTTTTTCCCCAGGAAAAAATTTTAAGGTGATTGGAAAAAGTATAGAAGGGATGTCAGAGGTAAGTTTCAGAATGATATATTTGTGGAATGTGCTGCCAGGGGTGGTGATAGAGACAGATACATTAAGGACATTTAAGAAACTAAGATATGCATATGGCTGATAGAAAATGGAAGGCTATGTATGAGGGCAAGGATTCATCTGTGAATAGGTTAAAAGGTTGGCACACCATCGTGGACTGAAGGCCCTGTACTGTGCTGTACTGTTCTACAGTATGTTCTATGTTTAACTGTGGTCTCACCAGCATCCTGCTCAGCTGAACCATAACTTCTCCCTTTTGAATTCAAACCACCCAGTAAATAAACAAAAATATTCTCCTCACTTTCCTGACTACTTGCTGTGCCTGCATACTAATCGTGCACTAGGAGATCAAATACCTTTGCATCTTCAAGCACTGTAATCATTTACCGCTTGCTCTCCTTACACTGTTGCCATCAGAACGGAAGGCACAGGAGCCTCGAGTCCCACACGGCCCAGTTCAGGAAGTTATTACACCTCAGCCATCAGGTCTTGAACCAGAGGGGATAATTTCATTCACACCAGCACTGAGTTGATCCCTCACTCTTAAGGACTCTACAACTCGTATTCTCAATATTTATTGCTTATTTATTTATTTAGTATAATTATTATTTCTGTTTCTTTATATTTGCACAGTTTGTTGTGTTTTACACATTGGTCTTTGTCGTATATGGTTTCTCATTGAATCTTTTGTGTTTAAAGAGTCATATAGTCATAGAAAAGTACAGCACAGAAACATACCCTTTGGCCCATCTAGTCAATGCTGAACCATTTAAACGGCCTACTCCCATCAACTTGCACAGGGGCTATAACCATCCATACTCCTATCATCAATGTACCTATCCAAACATCTCTTAAGTGTTGAAATTGTGCTTACATGCACCACTTGTGCTGGTAGCTCATTCCACACTCTCACGAGGATGATTCCGGGAATGAAGCATTTGGCAGCTTTGGGCCTGTACTCACTGGAATTTGGACGAATGTGTGGGGATCTCATTGAAACCTACCAAAGGTTGAAAGAACTAGATAGGGTGGACGTGGAGAGGGTGTTTCTTCTGGTGGGGGTATCCAGAACTAGAAGGCCAGGCCTCAAAATTGAGGGACGACCCTTTAGAACAGGGGTATGGAGGATTTTTTTTAACCAGAGAGCAGTAAATCTGTGGAATGCTCTGCCACAGACAGCGGTGGAGGATAAATCCATGTATTTAAGATGGAAGTGGATCATTTCCTGATCAGTCAGGGCTTCAAAGGATATGGTGAGAAGGCAGGTGTATAGAGCCGAGTGGGATTCGGGATCAACCATGGTGGAATGGCAGAGCAGACTTGATGGGCTGAATGGCCTAATTCTGCTTCCATGTCTTATTATTATATGGACCCTCTGAGTGAAGAAGTTTCCACTCAGCTTCCCATTAAACTTTTCACCTTTCAACCTTAACCCATAACTAGTTGTAACTAGTTGTTGTCGACCCAACCTCAGTGGGAAAAGCCCGCTTGCATTGACTCTACCTATACCCCTCATCATTTTGTATTAACTGTGAATGCCCACAAGAAAATGAATCTCAGGGTAGTATAAGGTGACATACATGCACTTTAATAAATTTGCTTTGAACTTTGAGGCATCCTCATTCTTCTGTCCCTTCTTGGATTTGATACAGTGAAGCTAGTTTACCACATTGATCCTACCTCAGTACAGAAAAGAAACACTTGCCCCCTGAGAGGGCTACAGGTAATATGAAATAAAAGGTGACATGGTGCAATGCCTGATGGAGCAGCATTTCCAACATCTTGTGTGTGCATCTACAGAATCTATCATGTTTAGAAGTTACACAAGGCAGAGAAGAGAGGGGGAGAGAAGATTGCAGTAATGAGAAGAAAAAGACTGTGCAAAATAAAAGACAGACCATGGTGGTGCAGGAGACAGTCCATGATATTCCATTGCTGAGGGTTAGGGCTGTGCAGGTTGTTTAGGCATTTTTAGGATGGAGTCATTACTACAAAGGCCAACATTCACTGCTGATGATGATTCAGAATCAGATTCACACTTACTCATCACATGGACGCTGAAACACACAATGTAATGCATTAAAAGCCAACAGACCCAAGGATGTGCTGGGGGCAAGTGTCGCCAGACATTCCAATGCCAACGTTGCATGCCCACCTCACTCAGCAGAACAAGGCAGAGCACAAAGAAACACAACATACAAAGAAACAAAGCAGCAACAGCAAAAGAAGCCGTATTTTTGCCAACCACCCACCAGTCATCCAACCACAGGACAGCCATCTTCGGCCTCCAGCCTCCAGAGGACTAGTGGATTCAAAGATGTTGGACATCCCCATGGACTCACAGACTCACAGACCAAGGGCTTCAATCATCACACCATGAGTTGTGGACTTCTTATCGATTTTTCGTACTTGCAGGGTGGTTGGGTCCATTGCATGCAAGAACTCCATAGAACTGTTTGATAAAGAATAATGTTTAAACTGACCCCAGGTCTCGAAGGTGAGACTCTGAACTCTAAGCCTCAAACTGGAGGCTCCCAGTAATTCACTGATTAAGGCTCTGGCCGTTAGGAATTTGACTTCTGGACTTCTGATCGAAGGTCTCTACTTAAACTGCCATTGCTCTGAAGATGATTATCCTATGATAAAAAATATTCTTGTGACATGGAGAAGATCTCGCATGGTTGTGATCCCAGCTTTCCTCAATTTGAGAAATAGTATCAAAGAAATGGGTTCAGTTTAATCATCTGTAATGGAATCTAGGTATGGAAAGCATCCAACTCCTGGGAATTTACACTTCACCACGGTGGGTACAAAATGCCCAGAAACAAAACAACCCTGAATTGAAACCTCTTATGATCCTTCTTATGGTTTAATTAAAGCCTCACTTCACTGATCACATATTAAACATCATTCTTTAGCAAACAGTTCTATGGAGTTCTTGCATCCAAGGTACCCTTGGCACAACTACACAGCAAATACGAAAAGTGATTACAAGATAATAAGATTAGGACTGTGGGAAATGGGTTGGTCTATGAATAGCTCTGATCTACTGTTAATAATATCAGGTGCAGAGCAGTGATCAATTTACTTTGGAATAAAGAAATTTCACATGGGCTTGTTAACACGTTCAATACCATATCTTTTTTATTTATAAACATTCATTTTGAGGGGCCTGGGTTCAATGGCAAGGGCACCTCTTATATACCTTCCCAATTGAGAAGCCAGCAGTATTTTTCTTAAACATGCATCGTTGTGCTGAAAAACCTCAGTATCATATTCAGCGCAGAAACAAACTGTTCTGCCCACTTCAGCCATGCTGACCATGGGCAATCCACCTATACTGCATTCTGTCATAGTTTTGCAAAGTAGAAGTGTGTCTTCAGGATCCTGATGGTAAACCCCATGAACCTGTCTAAAAGGCTCTTAAAAACCATATTGTATCCACTTCCACCAGCATCACAGACAATGCATTCCACACACCCACCACCTACACAGTTATTACTTTTCAAACATCAGGCTCCTAAACATCGTGGATAACTTCACTCAACTCAACAATGAACTGATTCCACAATCTATGGATTCACTTTCAAGGACTCCACATCTCATGTTCTCAGGACTATTTATTTACTTATTTTTTTACTTGCAGTTTGTCTTATTTTGTCCATTAGTTGTTTGTCAATCTTTGTATGTAGTTTTTCACTGACTCTATTGTACTTCACTGTTCTACTGTGAAAGCCTGCAAGGAAATGAATCTCAGTATCGTACATGGGTGACATATATATACTTTGATAATAAATTACTTCGAACTTTGACTGGAGGTTAGAAAATGCTGTTCTCTTATTCAAAATAAACAATATGGTTAAGCTAGGAAACTCTGTGCCACTGGGTCTTAAATAACTAAGAAGTGTAAAAGTATTATAAGGGAAAGCACTTACCTCACAAAGTTTCAAAGGTTCATTTATTATCAAAGTATGTATGCAATGTACAACTCTGATATCATTCTTCTCCAGATAGCCATGAAATAAAGAAAAACAATGGAAGTCAGTTCAAAGAATAGGAGCAAACCCACACATACAAAAAGGAACAGCAACACAATCATCAACCCAGCCCAAACCTCCCTCCCCTTGGCCCCAAATCCCCCTCCCCTGCACAAAAAACTAACAGAATCACATAAAGAGCACAATCTGCCAAACCCCCCCCCCTCCCTGCACAAAAACGCAGTAAGAATATTGACCCCCAAGTAATCCTAAAACTGAAAAAGTCCATAATACATAGTTCAAATCCATAAACACACAACCTTGGTAACAGCATAGAAAGAGACATAGTTTGGGGGCACAGGCTTACCCTCTAGTCACAGTGATAGGCCATACAAGCTCTTCCAGCAACAGAGGGATTAAAAAGCATGTAGCCAGTGCTGAACACTCGCTTGCTCACCTTCCACATTCGCCTCAATGTTTCATCTTCCTTGTTGCTTTGACCAGTGAATAATGGAAGTGGAAAGGCTGAGACTTTTAGGAGGCGTCTACATGGCTTTGTGCAGGGGTTATCCCATTTCATATATCTGAGCTTTGAGGATTAACTAAGAAAACTCATGAAGACAAAACAGTAGACACGGTATAAACAACAAGAGATTCTGCAGATACTGGAAATCCAGAGTAACACACCTCCAGTTCTGATGATGGGTCTTGGCCCAAAACATTAACTCTTTATTCTTTTCCATAGATGCTGCCTGATCTGCTGAGCTCCTCCAGCACTTTGTGTGTAGACATGGTATACAGATGTCACCAAGACTTTTGACAAGTTCCCACTTGGTAGATTAGTCCACAGGGTTAAAGCATGCCAGGGATCAACTTCAATCACCATATGGAGCACATTTACATATATTAGGAGTTTGCTATGTTGTGTTGGTTAGGATATAACATGCAACAAAAAATACAACAATTATAAAGACTTACATATAAAAATAAGTCAGATCGTAAAGAAAAGATATGGAATAAAGTGCACATAATTACACCAGAACCAGCATGTATTTACAATGTCAAGAGCTTTATAAAAAGTGGTGTGAAGTGTTTAATAACTGTAGATGTTCAAATTCAAGTTCAAGCTCAATTTTTTTGTCATTCAACTATATAAATGTATACTGCCAAACAAAACAATGCACCTCCAGTTCAAGATGTACAACACAGCACATATAACTCACACACAATTCAAGGTAATATTACCACAAATAAGTTAACAAATAATAACAAATATGTTCCAGAAGATTGGCATTTATCCAAAGGTTCATTTACGACACAAGTTAAAAAGTAAATAGTATAATGCTACCAATGCTTCATATGTGATGAGAGTTGCATGCCTGGGTGGTGACAGGGAGTTCACGGCACTCACAGCCTGGGGAAACAAGCTGTTTCCCATCCAAACAGTCCTTGTTCTAAAGCCATGGTTCTTCCTGTCTGATGGTAGGAGGTCAAAGAGATTGTAGGACGGATGGGCGAGATCTTTGACAATGCTAAGGGCCCAGGTTAATAGATAGAAACCCAAGGCTAGTTTGGTGGTAAGACATAGAGGTGGATGATTGTTCTCTGGTTGGAAGTCTGTAATCAGCAGTATGATGTAGGAATCAGTGCTTGGATATCTGTTAATGGGATGAGAATGTAAATGGTCAGATTAATAAGGTTGTTGGCAGCACAAAATTTGGTGGAGTTGTAGACAGCAGAGAAGGTTGTCCAAGGATAGAGAGGGAAATGGATCAGCTGGAAAGTTGCACAGAGCAGTGGCAGATGGAATTTAATCAAGGCAAGCACATATTTTTGGCGAATAGAATAATTAACAAAAATAAATATCTGAACTTGCTTTCCTTCTCCCACTAAAACCATAGGTCAATTTGTTTTCAGGTTAAGTAAAGGACACCACTCCTACACTCGTGTAGGATGTGAGACAGATGCCCTAGAATAATGCTAGAAGCCCTAACACAATCGGACCACCATCACCAAATGCCAGGAAGGCCTTGGTATTACATATGTGATTAGCTGACCATTGGCCAGTCAGAATGTTCCCCTCCAAAACCTCCTGCCTCAGCCAGCTCAGTTTGGCCCAACAGCTAATTGATTGCCTGTAATGCATGTTGAGATGTGCACAAGATATAAAAGGCTCCACAGAAATGAATTCCATGACTTTATTTACTCCTCATTGCTACTCCAACCCTTAAATCATTTTCTTTTTAATATTCACAACATGTGTCCTGTGCGCTGTTTATTCTTCCTTTCCCCAGTCAACAGCAGCGCTAAATTAAATAGTTGTCGCTGAATAATTGAAATGCAATTAGCAATTACGTTGCAATTTCAGCCTTCGGCAAATATCGTGCAGAAGCTTGAACACAAATTCAGAGCGGAACGCTGAGAATTTTTCATCTCAATTAACTTTGGACAGAGATAAAAGGGAGAGAGAGCAGCCAAGGTCGACAAATCGAAAACACCTTTGAAAATGGATCAGATATCAATTCTGTACCTTTTAAGGGAGTTGACAGAGTGAAAATCCAAGGAATGATTATTTTTTTCCAGACTGCTTTTCAAAATCACTATGCTTGAAGGGAAAGGACAGCCCTATACTAAAGCTTAAATTCAGAGCATGCACTAGGAAAATAATTAGGTTCACATGTGTTTTCTTTTATTTCCACTGTGACCTACAAGTGAGAGTCATCCAGCTCTTTAAGGTGTGTTAATGAATCCTATTTTTTATTATCTTCATACATATGCCAGACACAACCAGAATATAAAACAATGGAATATTTCTCCATGCAAAATATTATGAGGGTCTAGAGAGGGTAAATGCAAGGAGGCTTTTTCCACTGTGGTTGGGTGGGACTACAACCAGAGGTCATGGGTTAAGGGTGAAAGGTGAAAAGTTTAAGGGAAACATGAGGGGAAACTTCTACACTCAGAGGGTCATGAGAGTGTGGAATGAGCTGCCAGCTGGATGCAAGCTTGTTTTCAATGTTTAAGGGAAGTTAGGATAGGTACTGTACATAGATGGTAGGGATATGGCCCTGGTACAGGTCGCAGGGAGGAGGCAGTTTAAATCGTTTCAGCATGGAATAATTGGGCTGAAGGGCCAGCATCTGTGCTAGATTAGGTCATTGGTTCATGCCTTGATGGAGGTGGTCACTTTGTGAGCCAGTGACTGGCCACTGAATGTAGGGAACTGCTTTGTTATCGACAGTAGCCTTCAATCCACAAACGGGTACACTTCGATGTGGAGTGCACAGGGCAGATCGAGGAATGAAAACTCTCCACATTAAGTCCAAGCTGAGTGTGCAACTAGGCAGGGTTCACTGAGGGCCAGTGGTGCTCTTGGAGGAAAGAAGTCCCATGGCACAAGTCCTGGGTCTGCAAGTCCGTGAGTTCACTAGGGAAGTCAAAGGCCCAATATCCATGAGTCTACTGGGGTATGAAGGCCAAAGCTGGCTTGTTCTGGGGTTGGAGGGCTATCTGTTTGTTTGTGTGAGTAGGTGAGTAGGGAGGAATGGGCCTTGTTTTGCTGTTGCTGCTTTGTTTAGAAGAATGGGAGTGGGGTTGGTTATTGAAACCTACAGGATATTAAAAGGCAAAGATAGAGTGGACAAGGAGTGGATGTTTTCAATAGTGGGAGAATCTAAGACCGGAGGGCTCAGCCTCAGGACGTCCCTTCAGAAGAGAGATCAGAGGAATTTCTTCAGCTACAGGTTGGTGAATCTGTCAAACTCATTGCCACAGACAATGTTAGAAGCCAAGTCATGGAGTTTATTTAAAATGGAATTTGATAGGTTCTTAATTAGTAAGATAACCAAAGGGTTACAGGAAAAAGCAGGAGAATGGGATTGAGAGGAAAATAAATACACCGTGATTCAGTGATGGAACAGACTCAATGGACTGAATGGTGTAATTCTGCTCCTATGCTTATGATCTTATTTTTACAAGAAGAAGATATCTATTTTAGTGCAGATGATCAAATTGTTTCTCATGTTGCTAAACAGTAGTGATTAGGGTTTTGCCATTTGATTCAAGAACCAAACGTTTGAAGGAAATCTTCTTTTCTCCAGTCCTTCTGAAGGGTCCCGGCCCGAAAAGTCAACTGTACTCTTTTCTATAGATGCTGCCTGAACCGCTGAGTGTCTCCGGCATTTTGTGTGTGTTGGTTGAAGGGAAGTAATTGTTCTTGAACCTGGTGGTGTGAGACTTCAGGCTTCTGTACCTCCTGCCTGATGGTTGCTGCAAAAAGGTTGTTGATGGCAAATATTGAGGCAGAGTCTCCCATAGATACTTACAATGTTTCAAAAGATCAAAGTTCAATGTAAATTTATTATCAAAGTACATACATGTTACCAAATACAACCCTGAGATTGATTTTCTTACAGGCATTCACAGTATGACAAAAATAATGAAAAACTACACACTAAGATTTACAAACAAGTATGCAAAAGAAGAAACACTGTACAAATGAGTTGTAGAATACTTCAAAGTGAGTCTATACGTTATGGTAATGCACATAAAATGCTGGAGGAACTCAGCAGGTCAGGCAACGTCTATAGAAAAGTGTAAATAGTCGACATTTTGGGCCAAGACCCTTCACCAGTCCTGAAGAAGGGTCTCAGCCCATAACATCAACTGTTTACTCTTTTCTATAAATGCTGCCTGACCTGTTGAGTTCTTCCACCACTTTGAGTGTATTACTTTGATTTCCAGCATCTGCAGATTTTCTCTTCTTTGCTTTATTTTGTGGAGTCAGTTCAGAGTTGAGCTGAGTGAAGCGATCCATGCTGGTTCAAGAGTCTGATAGCTGAAGGGCAATATTGGTCTTGAACCAACTGGTGTGGCTAAGGCTCCTGTAGCTCCTCCACAATGGCAGCAGTGAGATGAGAGCATAGCTTGAATGGGGAGGGTCTTTGATCGTGGATGCTGCTTTCCTGTGACAGTGCTCCTTGTAAATGTGCTCAATTATGGGAAGGACTTTTCCTGTGATGGACTGGGCTGTATCCACCACAACTTGCCAGTAGCCCAACATTTTAATTCCTATTCTCATACCCATTATAACACATCAATCCATGGTCTCCTCTTTTGCCACAATGAGGAACAATATTTTATATTCCATCTGGGTAGCCTCCAACCTGATGGCATACATTTCAATTTCTCCTTCCAGTGATAATAATTTCTCTCCCCCTCCCCTCTTCTTCTATTCCCCATTCTGGCCTTTTCACCTGCCTATACCTCCCCCTGGTGCCCTTCCTCCTTCCCTGTCTTCTATGGTCCACTCTCCTCTTCTATCAGATTCCTTTATCTCCAACCCTTGACCACCCTACCCACCTGGCTTCACCTGTTACCTTCTAGCTAGCCTTCTTCCCCTCCCCCTCCCTCATTTTTATTCTGGCATCTTCCCCTTCCTTTCCAGTCCTGAAGAAGGCTTTTGGCCCAAAACATTTGTTCATTTCCATCGATGCTGCCTGATCTGCTGAATTCCTCTACCATTTTCTGCATGTTGCTTTTGAAAATGTTTCTGATCTTGGGCACTGATGTTTCCACAGCACTCTGTGATGCAACCAGTCAGAATACTCTCTACTATACATCTATAGAAGTTTGTCAAAGTTTTAGATGACTTTTAAGGAAGTGGGAGAACTGTCATGCCTTTGTGATGGCACTTCTGTGATTGTCACAGGACAGATTTCAGATAGTCCACGAGCTCACATACTTGGGGTCAACCATTAGCGACACTCTGTCCCTCGATGCTGCAATCAATAGGTGTATTGGCAAAGCAGCATCGATCTTTGCTCGACTCTCCTCGTGGGTCTGGGAGAATCCAAAACTCGCTACAAAGACCAAGACTGCTGTGAACAATGCATGCGTTATCAGCACCCTCCTGTACGGTAGCGAGACTTGGACCAGCTACTCCAAGCAGGAGAGGAAACTCAATAGTTTTCGCCTGCACAGCCTTTGCCACATCCTCCGCTTCGCCTGGAGAGAGAAAAAGTCCCAAACTTTGAGGTCCCCTCCTATGCTGGACTTCCCACAATGTTCACGCTTTTAAGACAATGCAGACTGCGCTGGCTGGGCCAGGTCCGTCATATGAAGGATGGTAGACTGCCAGAGGACATCCTCTACGGAGAACCAGCAACAGGCAAGAGAAACATTGGTAGACCCCAGCTTCGCTTTTAGGACATCTGCAAGCGCGACATGAAAGCCTTAAAAAATCAGCACAGAGTGCCGGGAGGATACAGCAGATGACGGCAACAAATGGCGAGGTATTCTTCAGCAACACCTAGAGCAAGGCGAAAGAGTGATTTGAGGAGCGGAGAGCACAGCGGATAGCGGACAACAATTCCATGGCGCCCTACACATGCAGCAACTGTGGCAGAGCCTGCCATTCCAGGATTGGCCTCAATAGCCACAGTCGACGCTGCTCGACAAACCAGTGACTACCAGAGGCGCAGAACCCATGGTCGACCACAACCGACGGAGGCCACACACACAGGACAGATTTGCTGATAGGGTAACACAAAAGAATTTAAAGTTATTGACCCTCTCCACCTCTGATCCCCTAATGATGACCTTCTGTAGTAAATAATGATGGGTCAGATGTGCTCATAACGTCCAGAAGAAGGGTTTTGGCAGAATCTCATTTTTACTATTCTCTACAGCTCCTGCATCCTTGTACGTTCAAATTGCTGTACCAGACTATGATGCAAGCAATCAGGTTATATTCAATAGTACATCTACAGAAATTTGATAGAATTAGTTAAATACCACAGGTCTTGAATATAGGAAAAAAGCTTCAATACAAACTGTAATGCAGGAAATATTCAACTGATGAGGCAGCATCTGTTGAGAAAACAAAGAAAAATTAACATTGTTAATCTTCTGCCAAAATTACTTGAAGCAGGTTTTAAATTGCAGAGAACGTGTGCATTACTAGACAGAAGGTTCTTGGGAAACTGAAAGGTCCGACAGAGATAAGTCACCTGGACCAGATGGTGTACACCCCAGGGTTCTGAGAGAGGTCATGAAGGCATTAGCAATGATCCTTCAAGAATCACTAGATTCTGGAATGGTTCCAGAGACTGGAAAATTGCAAATTTCACTCCACTCTTCAAGAAGGGAGAGAAGCAGAAAAAGGGGAACTTTAGGCTTTGTTGAAAAGTTTGCGAACGATATTAAGGTTATATTCAATAGTACATCTCCAGAAATTTGGTAGAATTAGTTAAATACCACAGGTCTTGAATATAGGAAAAAATTTGCCCATTTGAGAATAGGCAAAGAAATGGCAGATGGAATACAGTGTCAGGAATTGTATGGTCATGCACTTTGGTAAAAAAGATGCAAGTTTTGACTATTTTCTAAATGGAGAAAAAATACAAAAAAAAATCGAGGCACAAAGGACTTTGGAGTCCTTGTGCAGAATTCCCGACAGGTTAATTTGCAGGTTGGGTCTGTGGTGAGAAAGGCAAATGCAACGCTGGCATTCACTTTAAGAGGAGTGGAACAATGCAATGTTGCAACTTTATAAAATTCTGGCGAGCCGCACTTGGAGAATTGGGAGCAAGTTTGGGCCCCATATCTTAGAAAGGATGTGCTGAACTGGAAAGGGTTCAAAGGAGGTTCATGAACATTATTCCAGAATTAAATGGCTTGTCATAAGAAAGCATTTCATGGGCTTGCACTCACTAGAATTCATAAGAATGGGGGGGAAGGGGCATGGTAACCTCATTGAACTCTATTGAATGGTGAAAGACCTTGATAGAGTGGACAGTGGAGGTGACATTTCCTATGGTGGGAGAGTCTAAGACCAGCCTCAGAATACAGGGGCGTCCTTTTAGAATGCAGATGAGGATGAATTTCTTTAGCCAGAAAGTGGTGAATCTGTGGAATTCCTTGCCACAGACAGCCATGGAGGCCAAGTCTTTATGTATATTTAAGGCAGTGGTTGATAGATTCTTGATATGGGGAGAAGGCAGAAGATTGGGGCTGAGAGGAAAATACGATCAGTCATGAAGAAATGGCCTAATTCTGCTCTTATATCATATGGTCTTATGATCTTATATATTAAATAAAGTAAGTTATGCAAAAGGATAGCAAAGAAATATTGCAATAGTAGTCATTGTCTGTTCAAAGTATCAGAGGCAGATTCATTATTACTGATATATGTCATGACATTTGTTACTTTGTGATAGCAATACAGAGCAATACACTGTGTACTATAAATTACAAGATACAGTGAGTGTTCATGGTCTTCTGCTGCTGGAGCCCACCTACTTCAAGGTTCGATGTGTTGTGTGTTCAGAGGTGCTCTTCTGCACTCCACTGCTGTAACGTGTGGTTATTTGGGTTGCTGTCGCCTTCCTATCAACTTGAATGAGTCTGGCCATTCTCCTCTGACCTCTCCAATTAACAAAACATTTTCAACCACAGAACTGAAGCTCACTAGAAGTTTGTTTTTGCTTATTGCACTCTTCTCTGTAAACACCAGATACTGTTGTATGTAGCATCTTACTCTGTCAGAAGCTATCATTTCAAATTAACTCAAATCAAGTTTAACTATCACCCAACTATACATGGATACAAAAAAATGAAACAGCGTTCCTCTCCGGCCAAAGTGCAAAACATACATGGCACATTCAAAATAGCAACCAAGAAACAGTCATGCAATAAAAATACATATCTAGCCCAAGACCCCGAGCAACAAGTTGACGGTCCAGTTCACAGCACTGGTCTGCAATGGTATTTATCCAAGAGGGATGGATCTGGATCTGAATCTGTATGACCAAGAACTATGCTGCACTTACCTACTGAGTCATTAGGAGAATTCTGAATATTTTATGGCAGCTCTTTGTACTTGGAAGTTTGTTTGCCTTTGAATATCAGTGATTACTGTAATGGATCATACAGTTATGACCACACACAGATTTGTTATTTTTCTCTCTATTTTCCCCTCTGAATGGAACACTTCTTTCCACAGTGCCAGAACTGGGCAATCTTTAAATGCACATCTCTACAAAACAAAAACAAAAAATTAAATTATATGTTGTTTCTTTGGGACAATAATAAATAAAATGCATTTACATTTTCAAGTACCTCATCAACATATAATTGATTCAATATCATTATGAAAATATATAGATATTGGTGAAATGGTCTATTTTAATGGAAAACATTTTTGAAGTGAATAACATATAGTTAATAAAAACCATCTGAATCTAAATATAGGTCAACCTTTATTTTATATAAAGAGAACTGATTTATAGTGTGGCCTATATTGTATTGGCACGTCTCAAAGGTTTAGATGATATTTTATCCAGAGGTGCCATGTATGAAAGCAAATACAGCTTTATAACGTGCTTTTCACATATTTGTCGAGATCCTTATCTCTGCAATTAAAGGGGATGCAATAACTTTGAGCTGGATGGTGACTGATATAAGGTACAGCTATCAAATCCCCTTCAACTGCAAGACACAGTTGTCAAGGGTGGTGGAGTGGTGATACATCTCTACCAAGGTGGTAACTTCCCTCTGCTAACTTGAGCAAGGTATAGCACCTGCTTAACCCCAAGCCCCTCACCTATCAGGGTCACATGAAGCCATAGGAGCAGCTGGTCCATATCAGAAGTCCTGGTTATGCGACCATTGACACCAGGCAGACAATCTCTGAAGAGTATTGATGATGGCTGGGCTCACCCCTCTTGTAAAGACACTGTCCAAAAGAAGGAAATAGCAAACCACTTCTGTAGAAAATATTGCCAAGAACAATCATGATTGCCTATGTCTAAGACCATGATTGCCTATGTCATCCCACTCATCCACCCAGCATCCTCTTTGACTTTCTACCATCAGGCAGGAGATTCCGATGCATAAAAACAAGAACGGTTAAGAGAGGAAACAGTTTTTTCTTCCAGGCTTCAGAACCCTCTGTTATGTTATACTTGAAGTGGCATTGGTTAATCTGCTCCCACAATATTTAATATTAATGCACATTAGTTTGATGAATAATACCTTCTCGGGCTTCCAGCCGGATACTGGTACTGATTATAACCGACATTTCGATGACAAACTCCGCCATCTCCTTCAGGAATGATGCCTGGGCATGTCTAGTCCAGTGGTATTTATTCCCCTGTATTCCTCCCTCATGATTGGTTAGTCCTCATCCAATCAGGTTTCCGCTCTCCCAACTTGTTTACTATCGAATATATGTCATCATATTTACTGGGAAAGCTCTAGATCCTTTTGTACTTTAGTTTGTTATTTATGCATGATTCATCTGTAGATTTATCCTTACCTTCATAAGTTATCGTGTGTGATGTGTGCTATAATTACTGCTGTGCCTTACAACCTAATTCAAGGAAATGTTGTTTTGTTTCTATATACATGGTTATATACATTACATGTATGTATATAGCTAAATGTCAATAAACTTGACTTGACACAGAATATAATGATGATGATGAAGATTGTTGACAAATATATTAAAAGTGCCTTAAGAAGCCATATTTGCTTTCTTCCCATGACTGCATAGGTTTTCTCTGGGTGCTCTAGTTTCCTCCCACATTCCAAAAATAGATTTCAGGTTAACTTTAGTAAATTATGGGTACATTGTGTAGATGCTGGAAGAATGGTGGCACTTGCCACATGCCCTCAGCGCATTCTTGATGCAAACGTTGCATTTCACTGTATGTTCCGAAGTACGTGTGACAAATAGCACTAATCCCTCGAACCACATAGATGACAAACAACAATGAATCTACAACCAAACCTTGTGACACACTACTGGTCACAGGACTCCAGTCCCCAAAACAATTCTATTCTACCATCCTCTGACTCCAATTTTATGTCCAATTGGCTGGTGCACCCTGGATCCCATGTGAACTAACCTTTTGACTTTGATAAATCATATATGTTCTATACTGGACATGTAGAAGTCATCCATGTCAGAAGGGTTTGTTATATTAACGATTTGTATGAAATTAAAGAGATTATCCCTATTAGAACTGAAGCTCACTTCCATTAACTTTAGTTCTGAATGTCATTTGCTTATATTTCATTGTTTGCACAATTTGTTTTTTTCTGCACATTGGGTATTTGACTGGTTTTTTAATGGGTTCTATTGGATTTCTTTGTTTTATGGCTGCCTGTAAGGAGATAAATCTCAAGGTTGTATATAGTTTACAGACTTAGATATTAAATGTACTTTGAAATTTGAACTTTTAAATTTTATTTGCCACATGTACTTCAAAACACAGTGAAATGTCACTTGCGTCAGGATTGTCCTGAGGGCAGCTATAAGTATTGCCACACTTCCAGTGCCAACATAGCCTGGCTACAATTTACTAACCCTTACCTGTACATCATTTTTTTGGTCACAGGAAGAACAGAGAAACTCCCCTCTCCTATCAGATTCCTTCATTGCCAGCCCTTGACCTTTCCCACCCACCTGGTTTCACCTATCACCTTCCAGTCAGCATCCTTCCCCTCCCCCCACCTTTTTATTCTGACATCTTCCCCCTTCCTTCTCAGTCCTGAAGAAGGGTCTCATCCCTAAACGTTGACCATCTTCATTTGCATAGATGCTACCTGACCTGTTGAGTTTCTCTAGCATTTTGTGGGTGTTGCCTTAAATCAGGTTATAACATCTGCAGAAAAAATAGAGAAAATGGAGTGAGGAGCGGAGTGGTTTCAACTATTGGATCATCACTATGCCATATGGTATAGAGATGATCCATTTCCCACTACACCCTGCATCTTTTCCACCTCCCACTACACCCTACATCATCTGCACCTCCCACTACACCCCACATCTTCTCCACCTCCCACTACACCTTACATCATCTACACCTCCCACTACACCTTACATCATCTGCACCTCCCACTACACCCCACATCTTCTCCACCTCCCACTACACCTTACATCATCTACACCTCCCACTACACCTTACATCATCTGCACCTCCCACTACACCCCACATCTTCTCCACCTCCCACTACACCTTACATCATCTACACCTCCCACTACACCTTACATCATCTGCACCTCCCACTACACCCCACATCTTCTCCACCTCCCACTACACCTTACATCATCTACACCTCCCACTACACCTTACATCATCTGCACCTCCCACTACACCCCACATCTTCTCCACCTCCCACTACACCCTATATATTCTACACTTTCCACTACACCCTATACATTCTACACCTTCCACTATGCCTTACATCTTGTACATCTTATGTCTTCTATCACTATTAATGATACAGAATGTAAAACTGACATTTGGTATAGTGATGATGGAGGGATCGATATTCATGCCATTGGGTTGGAGGGTACCACGATGAAATACAAGGTGTCACTCCTCCACCCTGAGAGTGGCCTCATCTTGGCAGAAGAGGAGGCTATGGACTAACACGTTGGAACGGGAATGGGAATTGGAATTAAAATGTTTAGCCACCAGGAAATTCTGTTTTTATCTGATGGAGCGGAGATGCCTGACAAAATGATCCCAAAAACTATATTGGGTCATACCAACGTAGAGGAGGACACATCATGGGCACCAGATACAATAGATGACCCCAACGGATCCACAGGTGAAGATTTGCCTCACCTGGAAGGACTGTTTGAAACCCTGAATGGAGGTGAGGGAGGAGGTAAGTGGGCAGGTGGAGCACTTCTGTCACTTTCAGGTACGAGCACCAGGAGGGAGATTAGTGGGATGGGACAAATGGTTAAGGGAATCACGAAGGGAGTGATCTCTCCAGAAAGTGGAGAGTGTGGGGAGGTAAAGATGCATAGGATGATAGGTGTCGTGCATTTAATATTTCAGTAGTATTTGAGTAATATTGTAAATATAATGTTTAATTAAGCATTCTTTGTTTACATAATTCATTATGAGTTGTAAGTACTAAGTACGTGAACGGCATAAGTCATTATGCCAGCACGTTGTATTTATGCGCCTCACTAGAAGTAAAGTGAGACTAAACATACACGAGTTATCCCCAGCTCTTCCGTGTTTTTATTTTGATTAATTTCTGGAGTTAAGAAGCGTAACAGTAGGAACCCCTTGAAGATGGTGGAAGCTGCAGAGGCACATGGGCTCATAGGTGAGGACAAGAGGAGCTCTATCCCTCTTAAGGTAGCGGGAAGATGGGGTGAGCATGGATGTCCAAGAAATGGAGGAGATGCAGCAGAAGGCAGCATCAATGGAGGAGAATGTCCTGTAAAGGTAAGCTGCACCTTGGGAACGTATGTATGGGAGATGAAGAAACGGAGAAGAGGGAATAGCATTTTTGCAGCAGACAGGTTTGGGAGAGCTATAGTCAAGATAACTTTGGGAATCGGTAGGTTATAAAAGGTGTCAGTAGACAGTTTGACTCCAGTGATGGAGGCAGAAAGCTCAAGAAAGGGGAGAGGTGTCAGAAATGGACCAAGTAAATTGAAGGGCAGGGTGTAAGTCGGAGGCAAAGTTGATGAAATTGATGAGCTCAGCATGGTTACATGAAGCAGCAGCAATACAGTCACTGATGAAACACAGAAAGAGTTGGAGAGAATTACTGGAGGAGGCTTCGAATATGGATTGTCCAATGTAATTCAATGCCCTACATAGATGCTACCTGACCTTCTGAGTTCCTCCAGCATTTTGTGCGTGTTGATTCAAGGATAGTGAACTATCTAGGTCCCTGTTAGTCATTTTGTATAAAATCTTGTTGAGAGATGTGGCATAGTAGAATGCAAAAATACAGCTACCAGCATGTGTATAATAAAGATAGATTGGTTTTCAAACATAATAAGATTCAAATAGATTGGGGTGAGAAAGTTAGCTAAAAAGAGAGCAAATTTCTTCAGTATGTTCAAGATAGGTATTTTTGCAACACTATGCTCTGATACTAAACAAGCATGGGCCATATAACTATAACAATGACTAATTAGCCATTTTAGTTAACGGCCCAACAATTAATGTCCTTCTAATAATGATCATACTATCATGGAGCTGGTTGTATGATTTAAAAGGGAGAAATGTAAAACAAGTTGTTTTTCTTTAGATGAACAATTCAACATAAGAGACTTTTACGCTAAATTCTACAAAGCTGATATGATATGGAGAACAACAAAGAAGATGCTATAAAAACAGTAGGCTTTCATCAACCAGTGCCTAAGAAGGATTCTAAACAGACGGGCTGACAAAGTAGCCAACAAAACAGTGCAGGAAAACACCAAACAGGAATTGACATAGATGCAAATACACAATCGGAAATGGAGATGCATTGGCCACACCTTGAGGAATCCAACCAACAACATCAACAGGCAGGCATTAAAATGGAATCCCCAAGGAAAGAGAAAAAAGGAATGTATGAAGAACAAATGGAGGAGAGACACTGAATCCAAAATTAATTGATGGGAATGTTCCTGATCCACCATGGAGAACAGAGGACGATGGAGACCGGAGGTCATCAATGGCCTATGCTCCACTGGGGGTTAACAGCCAAGAGAAGAAGAAGATATTAAGTTTGACAGAGCTGATATTAGTAAAGCCACCTACAAAAAGCTGAAGTAACTCTGTGGGTCAGGCAGCATCAGTGGAGAGAAATATACAGTCCATTCTTCAGATCAAGACCCTTCAACAGGACTGCGTGCTGACCGAGTTCCTCCAGCATCTTGTTTGTCTGACTCAAGGTGAAGGGTCTGGAACCAAATTGTCAACTATCAATTTCCCTCCATAGATGTTGCCCGACACTCAGAGTTCCTCCAGTGTTTTGTTGTTTTGCTCCAGATTCCACATCTGCAGTCACTTGTGTGACCAATGAGTGAAGACACATCAGTGAAAATTGTTCAAAAATACACTGAAGCCTCTGTAGGTCAGTGTTGTGTCCCAGCTGTCTAGATGTACGAGCCAGGACAGTTTAATAAGGAAAGCAAGCTGTTGCCCACGTAGCAGGCTCCCTCACTCCAAGCATCTGAGGAATCCAAAGGAACAAAGAGACTAAAACAGTTTGGCACCAGCGGCATTGTAGGAGTTGGCAGTCAGGTTGACCTCAACATAGGACTGCCTTAGGGACTCCAGTTCCAGATTTTTCCCTAAGGGTTTACTCTTGAAGCCTTCCCCATCAGTGTGTGTAGCCACAAAGCAGCAGAGGTTTGAGATCAGAGTTTTCCTTCTCATAGATGAGCTGCCAACCACGGTTGACAAGAACCATCTACCCGAAGTGACTGCTTTTAAAGCACCAGTAACCTGCCTTTAATCCTTCTCCTGTCAGTAGCATTGGAAAAGAACACTGGCAGGGATGGTGACACAGCAGCAAAGGCTGGAATTTCTGGCAGCAATTTGGAAGGTAGAGGATTTATACATCCCAATGAGGAAGAATTATTCTAAAGGTAAGATGACACAACCATGGTTAACAAGATAAGTCAAAACCAACATTAAAACTGAAGAGAGGGCATACAATAGAGCAAAAATTAATAAGAAGTGAGATAATTAGGAAGCTTTTAAAAACCACCAGAAAGCAACTAAAAAAGTCATTAGGCAGGTAAAGATGATATGAAAGTAAGCTAGCCAATAATATTAAAAGAGGTGAGAATGGATCTCAGACCACTGGAAAATGATGCTGGACAAGAAGTAGTAATGGAGTCAACAAAATGACAGACAAGCTGAAAAAATATTTTGCATCAGTCTTCACTGTGGAAGATGCTTCCAATATGACGGAAGTTCCAGGTGTCGGGGGCATGAAGTGTGTGAAGTTACTGTAACTAGAGAGAAAGTTCATGGGAAACGGGAAAGTCTGAAGGTCACCTGGACAAGATGGTGTACACCCCAGAGTTCTGCAAGAGGTGGGAGAAGAGAACATGGAGACATTAGTAATGATCATTCAAGAATCACTAGATTCCAGAAGATTGGAAATTTGCAAATGTCACTCCACTCTTCAAGAAAGGAGAGAAGCAGAAGAAAGGAAACTATAGGCCAGTTAATCTAACCTCAGTGGTTGGGAAGATGTTGGAGTCAATTATTAAGGATGAAGTCTCAGGGTATTTGGAGGCACATGATAAAATAAGTTAACGCAAGGGAAAAGCTTGCCTGACAAATCCGTTGGAATTCTTTGAAGAAATAACAAGCAAGATAGCCAAAGGAGAATCAGTTGATGTTGTGTACTTGGATTTTCAGAAGGCCTTTGACAAAGTGCCAAACATGAGGCTGCTTAACAAGTTACGAGCCCATGGTATTACAGGAAAGATTTTAGCATGGATAAAGTGATTGTTGATTGACAGGAGACAAAGAGCTGGAATAAAGGGAGCCTTTTCTGGCTGGCTGCTGGTGACTAGTGGTGTTTCACAGGGGTCTGTGTTGGGATCAACTCTTTTTTTCATTATATGTCAATGTTTGAATGATGGAATTGATGGCTTTGATGAAAAGTTTGCAGATGATATGAAGACAGGTGGAGTGGCAGGTAGTTTTGAGGAAGAGGCGAGGCTATGGAGGAACTTAGCCAGATTAAGAGAATGGACAAACATGGCAGATGGAATGCAGTGTCGGGAAGTGTATGCTCATGCACTTTGGTAGAAGAAATGGAAGGTTTGATTATTTTCTAAATGAAGAGAAAAAATACAAAATACTGAGGCACAAAGGGACTTGGGACTTCTTGTGCAGGATTCGCTGAAGGTTAATTTGGAGGTCAATGAAAGAAATGAAAACTCTTTCCACAGGTGGGACAGGTTTTGACTTAGGAGGTGGACAAGTTGGTACACCATGACCATTAGACATAGGAGCAGAATTAGGCCATTTGGCCCAATGGGTCTACTACGCCATTTCATCATGGCTGATCAGTTCTTACTCTTAGCCCCAGTCTCCTGCACCTGTATCCCTTCATGCCCTGACCAATCAAGAATCTATCAAGCTCTGCCTTAAATATACAAAAAGACTTGGCCTCCACCCTGCCTGTGGTAAAGAATTACAGAGATTCACCACCCCTAGCTAAAGAAATTGCTTCTCATCTCCGTTCTAAGAGGATTACTCTCTATCCTGAGGCTGAGTCTTCTGGTCTTAGACACTCCCATCATAGGAAACATCCTCTCCACATCCACTCTATCAAGGCCTTTCACCATTCGATAGGTTTCAGTGAGGTCACCCCTCATTCTTCTGAATTCGATTGAATACAGGCCTAGAGCCATCAAACATACTTCATACAAGAAGCCATTCAGTGTCGGAATCATTTTCGTGAACCTCATTTGAATCCTCTCCAGTTTCAGCACATCCCTTCTAAGATAAGGGGCCCAAAACTGCTCATATTACTCTAAGTGAGTCCTCACCAGTGCTTTATAAAGTCTCAACATTACATCCTTGCTTTTATATTCTCATCCTCTTGAAATGAATGATAACATTACATTTGCCTTCCTCACCACAGACTCAACCTGCAAATTAGCCTCTAGGGAATCCTGCACAAGAACTCCCAAATCCCTCTGCACCACAGATTTTTGTATTTTCTCTCCATTTAGAAAATAATCAACCCTTTCATTTCTTCTACCAGAGTGCATGACCATACATGTCCCGACACTATATTCCATTTCCTCATTCTATTAATCTGTCTAATTCCTTATGTAGCATTCCTATTTCCTCAAAACTACCAGCCCCTCCATATCGTCTGCAAACATTGGAAAAAAGCCATCAATTCCATCAACATCAACCAATTCTTGTTTGGCTATCATGCTTGTTATTTCTTCATGAATTCCAACAGATTTGTTAGGCAAGATTTTTCCTTGAGGTAACCATGCTGACTATGGCTTATTTTGTCATGTGATTTCAAGTACCATGAAACCAGATCCTCAACAATAAACTCTAACATCTTCCCAACCACTGAGGTCAGACTAACTGGCCTATCATTTCCTTTCTTCTGCCTTTCTCCCTTCTTGAAGAGTGAAGTGACATTTGCAGTTTTTCAGTCTTCCAGAATCATTTCAAAATTTAGTGATTCTTGAAAGATCATTTGTAATGCCTCCACAATCTCTTCAGTCACCTCTTTCAGAACTCTGAGGCATACACCACCTGGTCCAGGTGACTTATCCACCTTCAGACCTTTCAGTTTCCCAAGAACCTTCTCTCTGGTTATGGTAACTTCACACTTCATGACCCTGACACCTGGAACTTCTACCATACTGCTAGTGTCTTCCACAGTAAAGACTGATGCAGTTTGTTTGCCATTTCCTTGGTCCCTATTACTACCTCTCAAGCATCATTTTCCAGTGGTCCGATATCCACTCTTGCCTCTCTTTTACACTTGATATATCTGAAAAATCCTTTGGTATCCTCTAATATTATTGGCTACCTTAGTTTTGTATTCCATCTTTACCTTCTTAATGACTTTGTTAGTTGCCTTCTGTTCATATTTATAAGCTTCCCAATCCTCTAACTTACCAATAATTTTTGCTCTATATATGCCCTCTCTTCAGCTTTTATGTTGGCTTTGCCTTCCCTTGTTAGCCACGGTTGTGTCATATTTCCTTTAAAATATTTCCTCTTTGGGATGTGTATATCCTGTGCCTTCCGAAATGCTTCCAGAAATTCCAGCCATTACTGCTCAGCTGTCATCCTGCCAGTGTTCTTTTCCAATCAGTCCTGGCCATCTCCTCTCTCATGCCTCTGTAATTTGCTTTACTCCACTGTAATACTTATACTGTACACTGGTGCTAGAAAGTTTATGAACGCTATAGAATTTTCTCTATTTCTGCAAAAATATTTCCTAAAATGTGATCAGATCTTCACCAAAGTCATAAAACTGGATAAAGAGAACCAGATTAAATAAATAACACAAAAATTACACTTGTTCATTTATTTATTAAGAAAAATGATCCAATATTACATGTATTTGTTGGATAAAGTTTGTGAACCTCTGGGGTAACGCTATTTGGAGTCAGGTGGTCCAATCAATGGGATGAGATTGGAGGTGTGGATTGTATAGGCGCCCTGTCCGATATTAAAAAAAGACACACAAAGTCAGGTTACTGACAAAGCCTGCTCTTCTCAAGAAAAACCTGTTTATGTGCACCATGCTGTGATCAAAACAACTTTCAGAGAACATTAGAAGAACAGTTGTAGAGATGCATGAAGCTGGAAAAAGGCACAAAAGCATTTCTAAAGACATGAGTGTTCATCAGTCCACAGTAAAAGAAATTCTCTACAAATGGAGCAAACTCAGTACTGTTGCTACTCTCCCTAGGAGTGGGCATCCAGCAAAGATCATACCAACAGCCCAACATGCACTGTTGAGGAAGGTGGATAAGAACCCAGGGGTAACAGCAAAACACTGCAGAAATCTTTGTTCATGTGCTCGCCATAAGAAAAACACGGAACAAGAATGGTGTTCATGGAAGGACACCATGGAGGAAACCACTGCTCTCTAAAATAAAACATTGCTGCATAACTCAAGTTTGCAAAATACCAGCAGGATGTTCTACAATGCTTTTGGGACAATGTTTTATGAACAGATGAGACAAAAGTTGAACTTCTTGACAAAAATGCACATTGCTATGTTTGGAGAAAAAAAGGCACAACACACTAACATCAAAACCTCATCCCAACTGTGAAGCATGGTGGAAGGGGCATCATGGTTTGAGGCTCCTTTGCTGTCTGAAACCCTGGACGGATTGCAATCATTGAGGGAACAATGAATTCAAAACTGTATCAAGACATTTTACAGGAGAATGTCAGGGTAGCAGCCCATCACCTGAAACTTAGTAGAAAGTGGTTAATGCAACAAGACAATGGTCCGAAAGACAAGAGTAAATCAACAACAGAATGGTTTAAAAAGAGGAAAATTTATGTTTTTAAATGGCTGAGTCAAAGTCCTGACATTAATCCTGTAGAAATTTTGTGGAAAGACCTGAAGCAAGCAGTTCATACAAGGAAGTCCACCAACATCCCAGAGTAGGAGCAGTTTTGTAAGGAGGAATGGCCTAAAATTTCTCCAAGACAGATCAGAATAACAGCTACTGGAAATGTTTGTTTGAAGTTAATGCTGGACAAGGGCGGGGGGGGGGGGGGGGGGGGTCACATCAGTTACTGAAAGCAAAGGTTCACATACTTTTTCCAATAAATACATGTGATAGTAAACCATTTTTTCTCAATCAGTAAATAAACAAGTATAATTATTTGCATTATTTATTTATTTAGGTTCTCTTTGTCTAATTTTAAGACTTGCATGAAGATCTGATCACATTTTAGGTCATATTTTTGCAGAAATAGAGAAAATTCTATAGGATTCACAAACTTTCTAGCACCACTGTACATCTGACTCCAGCTTCTTCTTCTCAGATTGCAGGGTGATTCGATCACCTCCTCCTAAGGGTTCTTTCACCTTAAGCGCTCTAATCAATTCCGGTTAATTGCACAACACACAGTCCAGAATAACTGATTTCCTAGTGGGTTCAACCAGGAGCTGCTCCAAAAAGCCATCTCATAGCCACTTTAGAAATTCCCTCTCCTGTAATCCAGCACAAACCTGATTTTCCCATTCTACCTGCATATTGAAGTGCCCCATGACTATTGTAACATTGCCTTTTTGGCATGCATTTTCTATCTCCTGTTGTAACTTGTAGACCATATCCTTATGACTGTCTCAAAGTCTGGATACAACCCCCATCAGGGTCTTTTTACCCTTGCAGTTCCTTAGCTCTATCCACAATGAATAATCACCTTCAGACCCTATGTCACCACTTTCTAATAGTTTGATTTCATTTTTTACCAACAGTGCTTTGCCACCCCCTCTGCCTTCCGGCCTGTCCTTTCAATACACTGTGTATCCTTGGACATTAAGCTCCCATCTATAATCTTCTTTCAGCCATAATTCAGTGATGCCCACAACATCATACTTGCCAATCTATAACAATGCTGTAAGTTCATCTATCTTATTCCGTATACTGCGCAGATTCAAATATAACACCTTTAGTCCTGTATTCACCTTTTCCATTTTGTCTGTTTTTTTCCAGTTCATCATGTTGATTTTAATTTTACCCTATCATCAGCCTCTCCTTGCTGGGAGTCTCACTACACATTGCCTCTGTTTGCAAACCAACTACCTCTTCTTCAGCTCCAGTTCCCATCCCCTGCCAAGTTAGTTTAAACCCATCTGAACAACTCCAGTCAATGTGCCTGCAAAGATATTGTCCCCCTCAGGTTCTGGTGTAACCCTTGTGTACAGGTCATACCTTTCCCAGGAGAGATCTCAATGATCTATAAATCTGAACCCCAGCCCCCAGCACCAGTTCCTCAGCCACACCTTCACCTGCCAAATCATCCTCTTCTTACCCTCGCTGGCATGTGGCACAGCCAGTAATCCAGAGATTACTGCGCTGGAGGTCATGTTTCTCAGCTTTCTACCTAGCTCCCTAAAATCTCTCATCAGAACCTCATCACCTAGTCCACCCATGTCATTGGCGCCAGTGTGCACTAAGACTTCTGTCTGCTCACCTTCACCCTTGAGAATGCCATGGACACAATCCAAGACATCCCTGATCTTGGCATCAGGAGGCTACATACCATCCAAATGCCAGTAACGCACCTGCAAATCCTCGTCTCCATTGCTCTGGCTACAGGACCTCCTATCAACACTGCTGTCCTCTTCACCTCTCTGCTCTACTGAATGACAGCAGACTCAGTGCCAGGGACCTGGTCACTGTGACTCCCCCTTGGTAGGTCGTCCCCCTCAATAGTATCTAATGTTATACATTAATTATTGAGGGGAATGGCCACAGGTGTACTCTGCACTGTCTGTGCAATTCCTCTCCTTCTCCTGAATGTCACACTGTTACCTATCTCCTGCAAACCTAGGGATGACTACCTCCCTGTAGCTCCTGTCTATCACCTTCTCATTGTCCTGTATGAGTTGAAGGTCGTCAAGTTGCAGCTCATGTTCTCTCAGGAGCTGCAGATCAGTGCATCCTGGTGCAGATATATTTATCTGGGAGACCAGAGGTCCCCCAGACTTCCCACATCCCACACGTCGTAGGGTTAGGGTTGCCCCTGGAGCCAACTTCACTGCATTTTACACTAATAGACGCACACCTTCTGCTGTTTCTGAGTGTTCACAATGTACGGCCTTGAGGCTCTCTGTGCCATCTTGAATGCTCCTTCTCTACTGGGCAAGAGAGAAAAAAAACAACAATGATAAAAGAGCAATGCTACAAAACTAAAAGAAAAGACATATAAAATGCAAAGTGAGCATAGATCTTAGAAATGGACTTACGAAAAGAATAGCGAAGTGTCAAGACATATGAGAAGGAATGGAAAAAGAGGGTCTGAAAGGAATATCAAATTTGACATCAACCTTTTTTTACAATTATGGCACGAAAATAACAGTCATCAAAACCAAAGCAACTGCATTGAAAATGGTAGGGGGGAAACTTGATTACATTTACAAATTTGCACTCAGCTTAGTATCTACAACAATAGGGCGCTGAACATTGCATGGAAACTAATGCTAAATCAGAGATGGATCAAAACAAAGTTAGTAAGATAATAGCAATGAAAAAATATAATACTATTGAAGTCAGAAAATCAGAATCAGAATCAGGTTTAACATTACCGGCATACAATACATTGTGGAATTTGTTGGTTTGCAGCAGCAATTCACTGCAATACAAAAAGAACCATAAATTACAATAAAAATTATGCATATAAAAATTAAATTAAATAAGTAGTGCAAAAAGAGAGGGGAAAAACTGACGTAGTGCACAAGGGTTAAATGTCTAGAGTCAGAATTAGGTTTAATAGCACTGGAATATGTTGTGAATGTGTCATTTTGTGGCAGCCATACATTGCAATACATAGTAATAAAAACTTTGGATTACAGTAAATAATAGTTAAATTAAATTAGTGCAAAAAAAGAAGTTGTGAAGTAGTGTTCCTGGGTTCAATGTCCATTCAGAAATCAGATCGCAGAGGAGAAGAAGCTATCCCTGAGTCGTTGAATGTGTGCCTTTAGGTTTCTGTACCTCCTCTCTGATGGTAGCAATGAGAAGAGGGCATGTCCTGGATGGTGAGGGTCCATAATGATGGATGCCGCCTTTTTGAGGCATCGCCTTTAGAAGGTACCCTCGATGCTGGGGAGGCTAGCGCACATGATGAAGCTGGGGTGAGCTTGCACCCCTCTGCAGCTTTATCTGATCCTGTGCAGTGGCCTGTCCATACCAGATGGTGATGCAACCAGTTAGAATGCTCTCCACGGTGCAGATAAGATGCAATGCTAGAAGGTTTTCATTTTAGGATGCCAGTAGGTGAGAATTCAAAAAGTACAACCTACAAAGTTCTCTTAATTTAAGAAAACCAGAGAACCAGAGGACGCAGCTTTCAGATGGGGGTGGAGGGTATCACCTGGACTGTAAGGTGCTGCGAGTGATTGTTTTAGGACTGACCTGGAACAGCTGAACAGGAAGGTAAGTGTAAAAGTAGATTTTAACGAATGTGGACAGACACTGCTGGTGTTGGAAATCTGAAATAAAATTTTAAAATGCAGAACTGCATCTGTGGAGATAGCTGTGATGAAGAGAATTGACCTGAGCATGTTGGCTGTTTCTTTATTCACAGATGCTTCCTGACCCAGTCATTACACAACACGCACACTTATGTTAGCTGTGAGACTATTAACTGATTACAGGGTTGAGGACAGGTTAAGGCTGATAGGTGAGCATTTAAGACCATAAGACCATAAGAGACAGGAGGAGAAGTTGGCCATTCAGCCCATCGAGTCTGCTCTGCCATTTTATCATGAGCTGATCCATTCTCCCATTTAGTCCCACTCCCCTGCCTTCTCACCATAACCTTTGATGCCCTGGCTACTCAGATTTAAAGGGAGGAACATCTTCACTCAGACCGTGGTGGGAAGTGGAACAAGCTTCCAGCAGAAATGGTGGATGCAGGTTCAATAGCAACATTTAAGAGAAGGTTGGATAAGTTCATGGATGGAAGTGGTCTGGAGGGCTGTGGTCCAGGGGCAGGTAGATGGCACTAGGCAGATTAATAGTTCAGCACAGACTGGAAGTGTTGTGTATTTAATATTTCAATAATATGCGAGTAATCATGTTTATATATGTGTTAGATTAAGCATTCTAGTTCATTTAACTAATTAAGTACAGGTTATATGTAAAACTACATTAATTAAATACATCACCACGCTATCACGTGATACGTGTGCACCTTGCTTAAAGTAAAAAACAAAGATACACCCACATTTCAGAATCCCCGTGAGTTTCTTTGAATTAATTTCATGTTTTGAAGTTACAAAACATAACAAGATGGGCCAAAGAGCCTGTCTCTGTACTGTAGTGTTGTATGACTCAATGACTCTTCAAGATTCAAGGTAGCTTACTGTCATTCTTCAGTACACAAGTGTAAAGGAGAACAAAATGGAAGTTACTCCGGAACCGATGAAACATAAAAAACACAATGAACATAAAACACAATAAATACGATTATAATTGCAATGCTATAAACACAATGTACAAACTGTTTGAGTATGGTCATATATACATAAGATTAGCTTATATACATAGATTGATTGTATGCACATAAAGTGACGCTAGGTGCAGGAGTGTCCAAACATAAGGTGACTGACAGAAAATGATAAAGTGTCGAAATGATTGGTTTTTTAATAATTTTTTATGAGTTTTTACAATGTGACAAAACAAAAAAAAGTAAAAGGAAGGGTTTATACAGTGCAAAACAAACATATCAAATGTACACATCATAACAATTAAGAAAAAGCACCCATAGTGGAATTGTATAAAGTTAGTTACCGCCCCACCAACTCCAAGCCAACCTTATGATATATAAAAAAGTTAATCAGAACTTTATCACCACAGAGCTGTATTTATAAAAAGAAGGTATATTGCCTACTACCTAATCTATAATATGTTTACACATCAAAAAAAAACTGATAAATCTTAACCATAAGAAGCTGGAAGTAAGGGATTTAAATGCAAAAAAAAAAGGAGGAATGCACCCTTAGTCTAAATAGGAATTATGAAAATATTCAAGAAAAGGTCTCCACACCTTTTGGAACTTTCTATCTGAATTAAGAAGTGAATAATGAATCGTTTCAAGGTCTAAGGAGGACATAATGTGTCTGAGCCATTGAGCATGAGTGGATGGGGCAGCATCTCTCCACCTAAGAAGGACTGCATGTCTGGGCAAAGGAGAGGCGAAAGACAATGTACAACACTTAGTCGGAGTCAAATGCATGTCAACTTCTCCCGAAGTACCGAAAAGAGCAACCAGAGGGTTAGGTTCCAAATAGCAATTAAGTATATGAGATAAAGTTTAAAAAAAAATCTCCAGAATTTCTCCAAGCTAAGACAAGCCCAGTACATATGAATAAAAGAGGCTTCGCCCCCTTTGCACTTATCGCAACAGGGACTAATATCTGGATAGAATCGCGATAATTTAGTTTTGGACGTACAACCTTAAACTGTAAAAGTCAGTGGCAAGCACATAGAGAAGTTGAATTAACTGACTTGAGAATTGAATCCCAAACTTCGTCAGACAAAGGAAAATTTAAGTCATGCTCCCAGGCAGTATTAATTTTGTCAAAAGGGACTCGCTTCAACATTGTTAACAAATGTTTGTATTTCAGATTGTAGAAATTAAACCTTTACCCAACGGATTCATACGAAGAAACAAATACACAACATTTTTATCGGGTACCTCAGGAAAGTTTGGTATTAGAGGATTGATAAAATGTCTAATTTCGAGATATCTAAATAAATGACTGTTAGGTAGACCAAACTTTACAGACAGCTGTTCAAAAGTTGCAAAGTGCTTATCTATGAAAAGATGTTCAAGGCACCTAATGCCCTTTCTGCGACAGTCTAGAAACGTTAAATCCTGCATAAAAGGCTGAAAAAGATGATTATGTAGAATAAGACTAGAGAGAGAGAAACCGAGAAGCCCGTTATATTTTCTGAACTGAGCCCATATTCTCAGAGCGTGTCTGACAACCGGATTAACAATTGATTTAAGCAAATGGCAAGGAAGCGCGGAGATGGAGAGATCCTTGTTAGAGTTCAACTCCATTGCTACCCATATTGGGCAGTGAGACTGATTATAAAAGTAAGATTGAAAAATAAAACGACGTATGTTGGCAAGCCAGTAATATAAACAAAATTGGGTAAGGCCATACCACCTACCCTTTTGAAGGTGAGCTTTATTTAGTCTGGGACGTTTGCCCTTCCATAGATAGGACGAAATAATAGAATCTAATGGGTCAAAAAAAAGCTTCAGAAATAAAAATTGGTAAAGATTGAAATAAGTATAAAAGATTAGGAAGGATATACATTTTAACAACATTAATTCGACCTATCAGAGACATGGACAAGGGTGACCACTGTGCTAAACTCTGTTTTGTATGATCTAAATGATTAGTGAAATTTTCTCCAAAAGGACGCTTACAACGTCTTGTTACTGTAATGCCAAGGTAAGTAAATTGATTATTTACTACTTTAAAAGGGAGATTATGAAATTCTAATAATTGTGCTTCTCTATTTATTGGAAAGAGTTCACTCTTAAGTAAATTAAGTTTGTATCCGGAAAGCTGGCTCAATTTGTTAGGAGTGAAAACATTGGGGATAAGGAGGTAGTCGGGTATGATACAAAAAGTAAAAGATCATCAGCATAAAGAGAGACTTTGTGATCAGCATCCGTTCCTCCCCCCCCCCCCCCCCCACCGCCCAAATCCCTGTCAATTCAGCACAACTACAAAGTGCAATCGCCAATGGCTCCATGGCCAGATCGAAAAGTAAGGGACTTAAAGGGCACCCTTGCCGGGTGACGTTAAAATGATTGCTGGCAGGAGGAACTCTTCTAAGTAGCATCGGGGCCTATGAAAACACAATAGGACAGTGACTGTAGGTGTGAGATGTGGAGTGTAAGTATACTGTAAAGTGGCAGTGCATGGAGGGATGAAACATGCTGAGGGGCTGTGGCAAGGTGTGACTGATGCCTATGTAGTGTTGGTGTGGAGTAGAAGGGTAGGTTAGAGGGTGGAGGTGTCGATCAGCCTTACTGCTTGGGGAAAGTAACTGTTTTTGAGTCTGGTAGCCCTGGTCTGGATGACTCCTCTCCGATGAGAGTGGAACGAACAGTCCATAAGTAGGGTGGGTGGATCCTTCATGATAGTACTGGTCTTTTTTCCATATATAGATACCTGTCTGTCTATCTATCTACATCCATTGAGCACATCTACATGGGGAGCTCTCACAGGGAAGCTGCACCCATCATCTGGGATCCTCATCACCCAGGCCATGCTCTCTTCTTGCGGCTGCAACCAGGAAAAAGGCACAGGAGGCTCACGACCCACATCACCAGGTTATTACTCATCAGCCACCAAGCTCCTGAAGCAGAGGGGATAACTTCAGTGAACTTCACTCGCCCCAGCACTGAACTATTCCCATGACCTATGGACTCACTTTCAAGGACTCTTCATCTCATGTTCTTGCTATTTAGTGCTCATTTTTTTTATTGTTATTTTGTTTGTTTTCTTTGCATTTACTGTGAATGCCCACAAGAAAATGAATCTCAAGTTTGTATTAGGTGACATATATGTACTTTGAAAATTCACTTTGCTGACAGACAGGTCGGTGTTGGTGATGTGTTGGGCAATGTGAACTACCCATTTTAGAGGCTGCCTTATCCTACTGTACTTCACCATCTAAAAGAATTGGCCAAGAGAACTCGCTTTATGCAATAAGCTGCTTTGATCCTTCCAGCTTAATTTAATCTTTAAATGAATTTTAAGTCAGCATGAACACAATAGCTAAAATGGTTTCTTTCGGTGCTGTGGAAATTCTATGATATCACGTTCAGTCCTCACACTAGATGTAACCCAGACCTGTCCATAGCTTATCGTTAATTCTTCTAATAAAGTTCCATGGCATTTCAATTCTTCTGCAGCCTTCTGTCGCTGGAATCTTTGGAATTCTCCACCCCAGTGAGCTGTGGATGCCAAGTCATTTAATATGTTCAAGGCTGAAATAGATTTCTGGACTACAGGGGAATCATGAGCTGTGGAAATCAGTCATGAAGAATTTGAATGCAATAGTCCGATCGGCTATGATCTTACTGCACAGGCTCAAGAGGATTTATGACCTTCTCCTCTTCCTACATGTTAGATACATAGATCAATCTGTCATTGAGAGATTCTGAGACTGTGAGTATCTTTATATATATATATATATATATTTCCAAAATAAACCTTATTCATAATAAGCATATATAAAAAGGAATTAACACCATGCAAAGCACTTTATATTCTTAGTATTCTTACTATGGTGGTTGGGATGGAAAATAAATCAGCCATAAAGATAAGAGATTCTGCAGATGCTGGAAGTTCAGAGCAACACACACAAAGTGCTGGAGGAACTCAGCAGGTCTGGCAGCATCCATGGAGTAGAATAAGTAGTCAACATTATTTATTTATTATTTGTTTGTTTATTGAGATGTAGCACAGAACGGGCCCTTCCGGCCCTCTGAGCGGTGATGCTCACAAATCCCCCAATTTAATCCTAGCCTGATCACAGGCTGATTTACAATGAGCAATTAACCTACCTACCGGTCTGTCTTTGGACTGTGGGAGGAAACTCACGTAGTCCCAGGGAGAATGTACAAGTTCCATACAGACAACAACGGGAATTGAATCCGGGTCACTGGTACTGTAAAACGTTGTACTAACCACTACACTCCCATGCCACTCTGGCCAAGAATGGCAAAGCAGACTTGATGGGTCATAGGACCTGATCCTGCTCGTATGTCTTATGGTATAATGCCCAATGCATTCAGTTTCTGCTGAATCTATACATGGTAGTGTTAGGATAGCACCTTTGCCACTCAGGACTTCCACTGTTTGAGTGGCTTTCCTGCTGGAATCGACCCCTCAATGCCAGATGCGGAAGGAGCCTAGGCTGTGGTCCTTCCCCACAAAACTCTTGTGTTGGATGTGCCGAGCTTCAATGCGTCCCTCAGCATGTACTCCCACAGTCGGGAATGTGGGAATGTCAGTCACCAGCATTCCCTTACGGACATCTCACCATGCCGGAACATCAACGAGCTCAGGGAAACTAAGGGGCAACTTTCACTGAATTGATGATCTTCCAGCAACACTTGATTGTGTGATGCTGCTAAAAAAAAGTTATAATTTCTTTAATTGAATTGTTTGAGTACACTTCAGTAAGAATGCACAACCAAGCTTTAAACCCCACCACTTAACAGATGGCCATTAACTTCAGATTTCTGGGCTTGGTGGTGAAACACTTGTACCTTGGTGGCAGTTTGATAAATATGGTGAAAAACTAGAATCAGTTCAAGTTTCAGCTCTGAACAGGCGACCAGCTGTCTAAAGGGATCTCACGCCATGTGAAGTGCAACCAATTTTGTGTCAAGTGAATTATATAATGTTTAGAAAATTTCCAGTCACTTCTAAAATTAGTACAGTGATAAAAGAGAATGCTAAGTCTCCGAATCCCAAGTAGAGTTGGATTTTACACGTGCAAATACACTGTTCAAAATTAAATCTCAAAACTAGACTAATAGTGTCAGAATGGGTACAGTATCAGGAATATCTATACCCTCACTACACCATTCTTCTTCAATTATTCACATTCAGTTTTATTTATCACATGTACACATATCAAAACATACAACAAAATGCATCTTATTCATTAACAACCATCACAACAAAGGATGTGCTGGGAACAGCCCACGATCGTCACACCTAATTGAAACCTATCGAATGCTTATGTTAAAAGGCCTTGTTAGACTGGATGTGGAAAGGATGTTTCCCAACATGGGAAAGTCTAATATCAGAGGACACCACCTCAGAATAGAAGGGCATCCTTTTAGAACAGAGGTGAGAAGGAATTTCTTTAGGCAGAGAGTGGTGAATCTGTGGAATTAGTTGCCACAAGCAGCAGGGGAGATCAAGTCTTTAAGTACATTTGAGGCAGAGGTTGATAGATTCTTGATTATTCAGGGCATGAAGGGATACAGGGACAAGGCAGGAAATCAGGAATGAGAGGAAAAATAGATCAGCCATGATGAAATGGTGGAGCAGACTCGATGGGCCAAATGGCCTAATTCTGCCCCTATATCTTATGGACTTACGGCACTATGGTCGTACATTCGGTGCAAACATAGCATGCCCAGCACGCTCAGCAGAACAACACAGAACACAGAACAGATACATACCAAGCCACAATGTAACAACAGTGAAACAAGCCCCATTCCTCCCTCCCTAACCTGACCCCTAACTCCTCCCTCCATCCCCAAACCATTGCTACAAACTGAAACAAAACCTAAGAAACCAACTAAGCCTGAGCTGTAACCTTGAATCTTGATGAAGATCGTAGCTTGGCACCATCTTGACTTCTTTTAGAGCCAATCACAAAAGAAACATGAATGTGTCACCCGTGCCAATAGCACCAAGGCGTAGAATCACACACAAAGTGCTGGAGGAACTCACCCGGCCAGGCAGCATGTATTGAGAAAAGTACAGTCGATGTTTTGGGCCAAAACCCTTCAGCAGAACTGGAGAAAAAAAAAGCTGTGGAGAAGATTTGAAAGGTGAGGGGAGAGGAGAGAAACGCCAGGCGATAGGTGAAACTTGGAGGGAAAGGAATGAAGCAAAGAACCAGGAAGTTGATTGGTGAAAGAGACAGTAGGCCACAGAAGAAAGAAGAAAGAGGGCCAGGGACAGGCAATGAGCGGGCAAGGAAAATAACATGAGAGAGGGACAAGGGGATGGGAAATTGGGGGGGGGGGTGGGAATTACCGGAAGTTTGAGAAATTGATGTTCATGCCATCAGATTGGAGGCTACCCAAACAGAATATAAGGTGTTGTTCCTCCAACCTAAGTGTGGCCTTATCATGACAGTGGAGGAGGTCCTGGATGGACATATCAGAATGGGAGTGGGAAGTGGAATTAAAATGTGTGGCCACTGGGGATCTTGATTGGTCAGTGCATGAAAGAATACTGGGAGAAGGCAGAAGATTGTGGCTGAGAGGAAAATTGGATCAGCCATGATGAAATGATGAAGCAGACTTGAAGGGGTAAATGGCTTAATCCTGCTCCAATATCTTATCGTCTTATTTTCTAAATGGATACAAATAATTTTGAAAGGTTTGTTTTGAAGGACAGACTATCCTTCAGTAATACAGGTTTAGTCAAAGAGCAGGAGATTTGGTGGGGTGCATGGTTTATAAAAACAATCTATTTTACAGAAAACAGAGTCCATTAGCTTTCTGAGGAGCAGGTCATGCCTCATGAGCCTGATTGAATTCTTTGAGGGGATGACAAAACAGAGGGTAGAGAGTGATGTGATGTATATGGATTTTAGTAAGGATTTGGACAAGTTTCCCCACAGTAAGATCATTCAGAAAGCAGAAAGCATAAAGCATGAGATCCAGTGAAACTTGGCCATGTGGATTCAGAATTAGCTTGCCCACAGAAGGAAGACGGTGATATTAGGTGGAACACATTCTACCTGGAGATCAATGATGAGCGGTGTTCCACAGGAATCTCTTCTGGTTCTTCTGATTTGGATGAGGTAGGCCGGTGGTAGACATGCCAGGCATCATCCCCGATGAAGATGGCAGAGTATGTCATCAAAACGCTGGTTAAAGTCACTATCTGTATCTGAGAGTAGCCCAAGAAGAGTTTATTTGTCATATACACTGGGAAAGCACTAGTTCCTTTTTCACTTATCTGGTAAATTCATAAACAGTCTGAAGTTAAAGATAACAACAGGTAAAGATATGAATAACAAGACACTGGACAGGAAAGGTATAGAGGCAAATGGGTCAAATGCGGGAAAGTGGGACAAGCTCTTATGGTCATCTTGGTACGGACAAGTTGGGCTGCAAGGCTTCTTTCTGTGCTATATTATGCTATGACTCTACACCACATCCCCATACTATTTTCTCACTGCTGCCATTGGGAAGGAGGTACAGGAACCTCAAGTCCCACACCACCAGGTTTAGGAACAATTATAATTCAAGTTCATTGTCACCTGACTGTGCATATATACAACCAAATGAAACAGCGTTCCTCCAGACCACGGGGCACCCACAAAACATATATCACACATAGCGCATAAAACAAAATATCACATTATAAATAAGTTAGTAAAGCATAATTCAAAATGTAAGTAGTAAAGTGCAACACGGAGAAGTAGTAAACAGCTCACTGTCCTAGTGCTAGACGTCGGTGGTGGCAGGGTATTCATTAGTCTCAGAGCCTGAGGTAAGGAGCTGTTACCCAGTCTGGTAGTCCGAGTCCTGATGCTTCTGTACCTCCTTCCTGACAGCAGTTGATCAAAGAGATTCTGGGAAGGCTGGTAAGGGTCCTCAACAATGCTTTGGGCACTTCGTCTGCAGCACTCCTGGTAAAGGTCACAAATAGGGGGGGAGGGAGACTCCGATGATCCTCTTGGCAGTTTTCACTGTCCTCTGGAGGGTCTTGAGGCTCGATGCCTTACAGCATCCATACCACACAATGATCCAGCCGTAATGGACACTCTTGATGGTGCTCCTGGAGAAAGTTGTTAGAATGGGGATGGGAGCCTTCCACACCTCAGTTTCCTCAGGAAGTGTTTATGCTGCTGCTCTTTCTTGACTAGTGAAGAGGTGTTGTGGGTCCAGGTTAGATTGTCCATTATGTCCACACCAAGGAACTTTGTGCTCTTCACTCTCACCACCGCAGAGCCACTAATGTGCAATAGAGACTGGTCAACCTGTGTCTTCCTGAAGTCCACAATCATCTCTTGGATTTATCCACATTGAGACACAGGTTGTTGTTCTTACACCATGTTCTCAACCTCTCTACCTCCACTCAGTATGCTGATTCATTATTGTTGCTGATGAGTCCAACCACTGTAGTATCATCAGTGAGTCTGATGATGCAGTTTGAGCTGAATCTGGCAGTGCAGTCATGAGTCAGCAAATGAATTCCAACCATCGGGCTCCTGAACTAGCGTGGATAACTTCACTCTCCTCAACTCTGAACTGATTTTGCAACTTACAAACTCACTTGCAAGGTCTCTACACCTGATGTTCTCAGTATTATTTATTTACTTATTTTTGTGTTTGCAAAGTTTGCCTTATTTTGCATGTTGGTTGTTTGTCAGTCTTCCTGTGTAATTTTTCATAAATTGTATTGTATTTCTTTGTTTTCCTTTGAATGCTGGCAAGAAATTGAACCTCAAGGTAGTATACGGTGACATATACGCATCTTGGTAATATATTTAATATGAACTTTGAATTTTTGGGAGCAAGGTGTCATTTAGGGACGATTTAGGGACATTTGATGAAGCAGAACTTTGGAATTATGAGTACAGCCCCAGAATTGTCTTCCTCTCTCAGTGCAATTAAAATGGTTTAAAACCAAATGAGACCAGAGAAACTATCAGGATAACAATATTATTCCATGTTAGGAGCTGGTTATTATTGGTTCTCAAAAATTGGCTAGCAGTGCTTCTCCTGTCATCTGGCAGAAGGAGACCAAGAAATTCCCGCCAGACCACAGAAATATTGTAGCACATAAAAACACCACATCAGCCAAAGGCATTCCAGCTCCATCCATCCACACACACACACACACACACACACACACACACACACACACACACACACACACACACACACACACACACACACACACACACACACACACACACACACACACACACACACACACACACACACACACACCCCTTTCTAAATAGATGAGGCTGGACTGCTCCGTCTGGCTCTAAATTTCACCATAGCCTTGGTTCAAAAGTCAACCAGAGTTTGAGAAGTGAGATCAGATCAGTTTCAGATTTATTTATCAGGCATATATTGAAACAGTGAAATGTGTCATTTGCAATTAACAACAGACATCGCAAGGATGTGCCGGATGCAGGCTGAAGTGTCGCCACACATTCCAGTGCCAGCATCGCGTGCCCACAATGTTCAGCAGAACAGCGCAAGCAACAACAATAACAACAACAAAATAAAAAAGGGACCACAACAGCAAAACAAACCCCTCACACACACACAGACAAGCCTTCAGCCCCAGGACAGGCCACCTTTGGGCCTCCAGTCCTTGGCCCTGAACAAGCAGACTTGCAGACATCTGACAAGGAAAACCAAGAACTTCAAGCTTCTGGCCGTGTATAAGATGATGAGAGACATTGATCGTGTGGATAGCCAGAGACTTTTTCCCAGGGCTGAAATGGCTAATAGAAGGGGCATAGTTTTCAGGTGTTTGGAAGTAGGTACAAGGGAGATGTCAGTGGTAAGTTTTTCACACAGAGAGTGGTGGATTTGTGGATTGCACTGCTGGAGATGGTGGTGGAAGCGGATACAATAGGGTATCTTAAGAGACTCTTAGATAGGTACACGGAGCTTAGAAAATAGAGGGTTATGTGGTAGGGAAATCCTAGGCAGTTTCTAGAGTAGGTTACAAGGTTGGCACAACATTGTGGGCCAAAGGGCCTGTATTGTGCTGTAGATTTCTATGTTCTATGTCCTATGTTCCACCTCCAGACTCACTGACTTCAACCTCTGGCCTTCAAGCTTCTACCTCTGTACTCGCTGGACTTTGATCTTTGGCATTGTCCTCTGGATTTCTCCAACCTCTGAGTAACAACCTGAGAACTTGCCAATCACGAGATTGACCTTCAGGCCTTGACCCCAGCACTCTGGCTAATCACGAATTTGACCTTTGGGCGTCAACCCAAGGTCTCACTGATCACAAGTTTGACCTTTAGGCCTTAACCCCAGGATCACAAGTATGACCTTCAAGCCTCGACTTCCAGCCTCACACGAACCTCCAACCCCAGCGACCTTGGGAGGGTGGTCACCAGCAATGTTCCCTCTAAGGTGTGTGCCAGTGCACACGCACACATCTTTTGCTACTAGCACACAGAAAGTTGACATCCTCTACTTTGTTGACATGTTACATATATTTCACGATCAAACACAATCACATTTCCTTTTCCATTTTCTGATGTGGACAGTATTGACAATGTGAAGTTTATGGAACTGGCTTATTTAAGCTGTTTTTATTGAAGAAATTATTCAGTTCACCCATGTTGTCACAGGGCAAAAAATTGCTCAGCACAAGATTTTTGCTCACATTGGTCATTACAAATTACTGGGAACATTGGTCACCAGCCCTTGTGAGTCCCACCCATATGAACCTTAAACCTGGAACTTACCAACCTGGGGATTGCTGTTCTCCTCAGCGCCTGCCTATCCAACATCCAGGATTGCCGACCTTTGAATATGGAACACTCCAAACACCAGCTCCTATCCTCACTCTTCATTACTACCTCTGACCTTTAACTCTCCCTCATTCCTGTCTCTGAACTCTAATCTGAACCTTAAACCCTCACAATATCCCCATAACCAACCCTACAAATGTAAAAAAAACTTGTCTAAGCTATAAAATCAATAGACACCTCAGCACCATCTTGACCAGAAGATGGGAGTGACTCCGGTTGACCACAAGGTAACATCTAACTGAACAAGACAGGAAGGAGATCTGGTAAAATTGGTGAATGGCCATCAAGGAGAAAACACTTCAACGTTTGGTGTCATATCTCACACAAGGGAAGTTGGTTGTTGCTGTTCTCAGTCAATCTTCCCAGTCCCATGACATCGCCCCAAGAGTTCCTCAGGGCATGGCATGCTCTCCACTTGCATGGGTGTGCTGTTCCAGCAACTCTCAAGAAGCTTCACAACATCCAGGTTAAGGCAAACCCACTTGCTTGTCTCAATGCAAAATATTCATTCCCTCCACCACCAGTGCATAGAGTCCATAGTGTGTACCATGTACAAAATACACCTCAGGTGCTGGCATGATCCATAGTGACAACACTTCCCAAACTTGGTCTACTACCAAGGACCAACCACCTCAGTAGGACCACAGTGTCTTACACAGTGAATGGCAGAGCACTGACGAGTTGTGGTAGAACAAAGGGATCTGGGAATACAGGTCCATAATTCCTTGAAAGAGTCATCACAGGTGGATAGAATTGTAAAGACAGCTTTTAGAACATTGGACCTTCATAAATCAAAGTATTGTCTACAGGAGATGGGATGTTACGTTGAAGTTGTAAAAGGCATTGCTGAGGAATATTGGAGTATTGTGTGCAGTTTGGTCACCTACCTACAGGAAAGATGTAAATAAGGTTAAAAATTACAAGGATATTGCCGGATCTGGAGGACTCGAAATGAAAGATTGAATATGTTGGAACGTAGAAGATATGATAGAGGTATACATAGTTAAAAGGGGCATAGATAGGGTAAATACTAGCAGACTTTTTCCACTAAGGTTGGGTTGTTCTACAACTAGAGGTCATGGTTAAGGGTAAAAGTTGAAAAGTTTAAGGGGAACATGAGGGGAAATTTCTTCATTCAATGGGACGTGAGAGTCTGGAATAAGCTGCCAGTACAAGTGGTGCATGTAAGCACGATCTTGACATCCAAGAGAAGTTTGGATAGATACAGGGATGGTAGGAGTATGGAGGCTATGGTCCTGGTGCAGGTCCATGGGAGTAGGCATTTAAGTGGCTTTGGCATGGACTAGATGGACAGAAGGGCCTGTTTCTGTGCTGCACTTTCCTAAGACTCTACGACTCTGAGGACGAAGACAGCAGGTATAGGGGGAACACCACTACCTAAAAGATAACCATCTTCCTAACTAGGATCCTAACATCAATAGTTTATTCCTGGCTGTATATGTCAACTGTTTATTCCATTCCATTGATGCTGTGAAACCTGTTAAATACTCCAACATTTCCTGTGTGTTATCCAAACATGGAAATATGTTGGTTACACCATGGTCAGGCTGAGCAATTCAAATACACAGGAATGAAAGAAGCTGCAAAGAATAGTTGACTGCCCAAAACATCATGGGCACATCCCTTCCCACCATCAGCCATATCTACAGAAGGCAAATTCCTTTATCAAAGATCCCCACTATCTGGGCCACAGCATCTTCTCATACCTTCTCATGGCAGGAGATACAGAAGCCTGAAGTCCCAAGGTGTGGAAACAGCTATTTCACTTCAACCATTTGGTTCTTGAACCAGCTGGCAGAACCCTAATCACTACCCTAGTATCTCAATCCTATGGTCACTTTGCACTACAATAGTCTTTGTTATACTTTTTTCTAATCATGTTATTTCTTGTTAAAAAATCATTTCTTATTTATGTATAATTTGACTTTTTCTTGTGCATGTTTTGTTCAAAATGGTTTGTGCCTGTGATAATGTTCTACAGGCTTGTACTTCTGACAATAAACTCCAACTTTGAAATATTTTACAAGTGTGTTGTGGTCCCTGAGTTTAATTCATTAAGTTCCTCCCCAGCTATACACTGGGAGCCTTTTCACCAGCAGAACCACATCAAATCAAGAAAGTACATCACCACATCTTCATGGACTACTAGCATAGACAGAAGCTTAGCTGACTGGCAGGAGGCAAAGATTGGGAATAAAGGGGGCCTTTTCTGGTTGGCTGCCATTGACTAGGGGTGTTTCACAGGGGTCAGTGTTTGGACCAATCCTTTTCACATTATATCTCAGTGATATGGATGACAAAAATTATGACTTTGGGGCTAGGTTTGTGGGCAATACGAAGATTGGTGGAGGGCCAGGTAGTGTTGAGGAAGCAGGGAGTCTGCATAAGGACTTGGACTGATTAGGAGAATCAGCAAAGAATTGGCAGATGGAATACAGTGTAGGGAAGCGTATGGTAATGCACTTCAGTAGAAGGAATAAAAGTGTAGACTATTTTCTAAACAGAGAAAATCCAGAAGTCGGAGTTGCAAAGGGATTTAGGAGTCCTTGTGCAGGACTACCTGAAGGTTAACTTGCAGGTTAAGTCGGTGGTAAGTAAAGCAATGACAATGCTAGCATTCATTTTGAGAGGACTAGAATATAAAAGCAAGGATGTAATGCTGAGGCTTTACAGGGCATTGCTCAGAACACACAGAGTATTGTGAGCAGTTTGGGGCCCCTTATCTAATAAATGATGTCTTGGCATTGGAGAGTGTCCAGAGGAGATTCACAAGTGATCCCGGGAATGAAAGGGTTAACGAATGGGGAGTGTCTGATGGTTCTGAATCTGTACTTGTTTGAATCTAGAAGAATGGGGGGGGGGGAGCTCATTGAAACCTGTTGAATATTGAAAGGCCTAGATAGAGTGGACATTGGGAGGATGTTTCCTACAGGGGAAGAGTCTAGGACCAGAGGGGCAGCCTCAGAAGAGAAGGATATTCCTTTAAAACAGAGGTGAGGAGGGATTTCTTTACCTAGAGGGTGGTGAATCTGTGGAATTCATAGCCACAGACAACTACGGAGACCAGGTCATTGAGTATATTTACTAAAGTGGAGGTTGAAAAGTTCTTGATTAGCAGGGGTGCCAAAGATTACAGGGAGAAGGTAGGAGAATGGTTTGAGAGGGATAATGTCAGCTGTGATTGAATAGCAAAATAGACTTGATGGGCCAAATGGCTTAATTCTGCTCCTATGTCTTATGGACTAATGGGGACATGCAATAAATGTTGACTCTGCCTATTAATCATAAATTAATTTAAGAAACAGAAACCTTGCTAGGAGAAGAGGATCATGTATATGATCTCCAACCCAATTAGTTCCCTTCTAATTTTCTTCAGGCCTCTCTTATTTCCTTTCCTCCTAGGAGAATTCTTCAAATTATTACCCGTGTAGTGTAATTTCCTTCAATATTCTTCCTCTGTTCCTTTTGCAAGCACTGATGTCCCAGCTGCCAAATGAATCCAAGAGGTCAAAAAGGAGCAAATCCCAGCAACTGTGTCCAAGTTATTCACCACTGATGCCTAACATTGTTTAGATCTTGTGTGTCCATTTCCAAACACAGGAATACACGAACACACAGCAGTTGGGTCAAGAGACCGATGGATGGATGGATGGATGGATGGATGGATAGATAGATAGATAGATAGATAGATAGATAGATCAATAGATAGATAGACAGACAGATAGAATGATTATAAAAACAAGGACGTAATGCTGAAGATTTATAAAGCAATGGTCAGAACTCACTTAGAGTATTGGGAGAAGGTTTACCCCCCTATCACCCCCCCATCTAAGAAAGCCTGAGCTGTCGTTTCAGAGGGCCCATAAGAGGTTCATCAGAATGCTCACAGGAATGAAAGCGTTAAAGTATGAGGAGCATTTAATGGTTCTAGGCGTCTACTTGCTAGATTGACTGAAACCTATTAAATATTGGAAGATCTAGATAGAGTGGACTGTGGCGAGGAGGTTTTCAATAGCGAGGAAGTCTAGGACCCAGGGTACATTCTCAGAAAAGAAGGATGTCCATTTAGAACAGAGGTGAGAAGGAATTTCTTTACCTAGATTGTGGAGAATCTGTGGAACTTAATGCTACAGTCGCGGAGTAGGCCAAGTCATCGGGTATATTGAAGGCGGAGGTTAATGGGTAAGGACATCAAAGGTTACGGGGAGAAGGCAAGAGAATGGGGTTGAGAAAGAAAATGGCAGAATGGTATCGATGAGCCGAATGACCTTACTTCTGCTCCTATGTGTTATGGTCTTATGGACACATAGATGAGCATCTTAAACTCGTGCGTTTTCTCTCTATGTGTAGGCAGAGTGATGCTAGAAGTTACACCAGAATAATTGAACGTACAAACTTAAACCTGCGTTTCCCGCACGCAGTCTATGAACACTGCTCCCTACTGGGGACTGAGGACATTACACCACAATCCAGACCGGAGCATTTCTTCGGCTATTAAAATTTCTTAAATATAACTGTGCAGGATTCTTTTTATTATTGGAGTTAGTGTATGTAAAATAGATTGAACCTCAAATAACTCCATATATTTCAGTACATGCAGTTGTTCTGTCAACAGGATAAGTCTACCACCTCAGCTCAGTGACAAGCAAGAGAAAATCTGCAGGCGCTGGAAATCCGAGGACGCACACAAAATGCTGGAGGAGCTCAGCAGGCCGGGCAGCGTCTGTGGAAAAGAGTAAACAGTCGACCTTTCGGACCGAGACCCTTCGGCGGGACGTTTCGGCTCGAAACGTCGACTGCACGCTCTTTAGTTCCTCCAGCATTTTGTGTGTGTTTCCTTAGCTCAATGGCCAGCACTTAGGGACCACAACCAGGTGGCTGAGATTGGATGCGGCTAGGACACTGGACAGAAGGCTCATTAACGCTCATCAGCAATTTGGGAAACAGCTACATTTTTAAATGTTTTGCACATTCCCCAAATTCTCACTCAGAAATTATAGACGGGCTCGGACGAGAATGAAAGATACCCTGTCGCAGGTGGTTCTACAGCGCGCTGAGGAGTGGGCAGAAAAGGGCTAGGATGGGAGGGAGGATGAGATTCATTGTGGTCTGCATAAAAGGACCGCTCTCATGAGCTGCCCTTTCCCGGAGGTTGCTACTCTTGTTGCTGTTCGGGACCGGGATTCACCTGCAGAGTGAAGTGGGGATACATCATACCGTCATGCCAGGCTCAGCAAATGGGAAATCCAATAGCGAGAGTTTCTCTACCATGAGACGTTCCCTTTACGCCCCAGGCACCTCGCACTCAAGCTATGACTCTGTCCGCAGTCCTAAGAGCTTCCGAACAGAGTCATAGCGTAATACAGCACGGAAACTGGCGTTTCGGCCCATCTCGACCATGACAAAATGCCCACCTAAGCCAGTCCCATTTGGTCCATCGACCTCTACACCTTTCTTATCCGTGCACCTGTCTTTCTCTATTTTATCTACAGATACTGCACGGTATCAGGCCCTCCCAGGCCAATGTGATCAATTACACCATGTGATCAATTAACTACTAACCCATACATCTTTGGGAGCATGGGGGGGGGGGGAACCGGAACACCTGGAGGAAACCCATAGTGAGAACTTGCAGTCCCTACAGGGAACCCGGGTCTATGACGCTCCGATAATATTACCATAAACCGCAGCTACGCAAGCGTCGTGTTATTTGTGCCTTCACCTGTTGTTTTTCGCTATGTCCGTCCCACATCATTTAGTGCGCTAAAGATGCCAACCCGCTTTCAGAAGAAAAAATTCCAGGAGCCAATTCCCCTGTCAACTCGGGAGTCCTGGGAGATTGCACATGCTGGGATCACAAGCAAAGAAAAACAACAGGCTAAAAATTCCCCAACATTTTTATGTTGGTGCCTTTGTGAACTTGCAGTGAGATTAAAGAATACGTGCAGGTGCACAGAGAGAGGGCGAGAGAGAAAAACAGATTCCTTCTATCATTTATCCCAATAAACCTTCCTTCAAAATTACTGTCCGCTGGAAGTAAATAAATAATAGCTCTTAATTGACCCAATGATCCACATATTACGATCGTTTATGACGATCAACATGCTATGTCGCCAAGTTCGGGTGAACGAGAACCCGCGACGTATTTTCACAACCGTATCTCGCCTAAGTAAATGGGTGACGCTGTTTGGACAGCGGTGATTGGGTCGCCGCCAGGATATTGCAGGAAGGGGGAGGGCACGATGGGAACCTCGCCTTTAACACGCAACGGTGACGATCTGTTACAGCCGGTGCCGGTTTGAAAACTCCGCTATAAATTCAATGGTACTCTGCCTTCTGTCTTAGACTCGACTCCCTTCTCCGCTGGTTCGCAGTGAAGGAGGGGGGAGGTGACAGCCGCTTTGCAAAGAATTTTACGTACAAAATAAACATTTTGACGCATCTCCAGTTGCGAGACAAAAAAAAATTGGGAACTTGGAAAGTTTGCGGAGACTTGTTTTTTCATAATTTAGCTTTGAGAATAACTATCTATCGACCGGTGCGTTTTATTTTTTTTTAATCATACCCTGCTTTGCCTGCGGACAATGTTGTTGCTCGCCTTGTGGAGTCTGCCGGTGCTATGCCTTGCGGGAGTGCAGCCTGCTCCCAGTCAGAGGCACGCCGAGCGCAATCTGTTCCCCCTGCGACCGGGATGGAGAAGGAGAAATGGGGTAGTACAAGCGGTGGATCGGATTTACGCGGGGGACGGCAAGCTCGGTTACATGCTGTACGCAGACGGTAAGAGGTTCCTGCTGGACCTGCAGCGAGACGAAGCTGTCACCTCGCCCCGCTTCGGCGCCTCCATCGTGGGGGGCTTGGAGCTTGACGATGGGACGAGCGGCCGCTGCTACTACCGGGGGACGGTGGACAATAACCCGGTGTCGCTTGCCGTCTTCAATGTGTGCGGGGCTCTGAACGGTTTCTTCGCGCTGGGCAAATCGCGCTACACCATCAGCCCGTTGACCGACATAGGTTCCCGGGGCCATCGGGCTTTCGGTGACGGCTCGGAGCCGGTGCTTCACGTCTTCGCCAGGGATGCTTTCAGGTTCCAGACTTTGGCACAGCCCAGCCGTTGCGAAAGCCGTGACAAGGACGGGCAGCATCCCAACTCCTCCGACAGCCCGGGAGAGCCGAAACAGCCCGGGCGCTCCAAGCGCTCGGTGTCCCGGCCGCGGTACGTGAAGCTGCTGCTGGTGGCCGACGCATCCATGTCCAGCAAGTACGGGCGCAACATCCAGCACTACCTCCTGACGCTGGCTTCCATCGCTTCCAAGCTCTTCGGCCACGCCAGCATCGAGAACTCCGTGCGCCTAACCGTGGTCAACATCACTGTGGTCAGCCAGGCGGCCGAAGGGCCGCAGATCGACAAGAACGCCGCGGCCACCTTGAAGAGTTTCTGTAAGTGGCAGCATGCCAGGTACGGCGGGACGGATGGGCAGACGGAGCGACACGATGCTGCCCTCCTCTTCACCCGAGAGGTAAGCCACTTAACCCCTGGTCCGTGCCAGTAACGTGCAGCTTCTGCTCTCTGCTTTGAGAACGCTCCCGGTTTAACAGCGGATTGGAGCATTGGCGGGAAAAGGACACTTAGTCCCAAGGAGTCTGACCCTTTGCCCCCACTGACTAAAGATTTGTGTGTGTGTGCGCGCGCGCGGGGGGTGGGGTTAACTTTGTAAAATAGTTATTAATCTCCTGGTGAATTAATTAATTGCTTTTCCTCCAACCAATTTACGAAATCGCTTCAAAAATAACCTTATGATACCCCAGGGGCACTCCAGGATCTCCGAGATAGGCACCACAGATGATAGGAAAATGGAGGGCAATGTGGGAGAGAAGGATGAGATTAATTTTAGAATGGGTTAAAAGGTAGTCACAACATGGTGGGCCGAAGGGTCTGTACTGTGCTGTGACGTTCTGTGTTTAATGTCGTGAACTATCTCAAGGTATTGTAACCCATCTCCTCTCGCCTTTTTCCCTCATGCCACCGGTCCTATCACCCCATCTCTTTCCCCTTCCGGTCCTTTCAATCTGCCCACCGCCCGCACATTAGTTCCTCCGATTCCCCTCCATACCCTTTATTCCGTGGTCCATTGTCCTCTCCTATTATGCTCCATCTTCTTAAGCCCTTTATCATTTCCACCTATCGCCTCTTGCATCATTATCGGTCTCCCCTCTCCCTCATGTGCCTACCAGCCCCCTCACCTGGATCACCCGCCCTTTCCCCTCACATGTTAATATCGGCTCTCCCCCCCCCCCCCTTTCTTTCGAGTCCCGATGAAGAGACACGACCCGAAATGTTGACTGTCTGCGGTCTGGTACTGTGCGGTGATGTTTTAGTACGGGGTTTTGAAAATAAATTGTATTGTTGGCTGTCATCTGTCAAGCTGCTTGATGATGGACATGCCTTTGGGGGTCCCGGGTTCAATGTTTAGTTGACTGATGTTTGGGGGTAGCAAGCACTTGGAAAGCGCCTGCGGACGAAGTCAGCCTGAACCAGCAAATGCGAGGCAGTGAGATGTTTGTAAACACTGCTCTATCGCTTGCAGGCATGGAGCACGTGTTTGCGAAATTAAAGGGGCGCCGAGCTCATTGAAGCGTCCTCTGCCGAATGTTATTCCGCAATCGTTCACAAACATGTTGTGCCAATCAAGTGCATTGTGTCATGACGGATAACTTATGGCCGTATTCCCTCTGCGAGCTAGTGACGCTGTTTTGCCAGCCGTTTTAAATTCCTCATTAAAGCGCTTGGAGGAACCCTTGCGAACAGAAACCTCCACCTCACACTCGCTGTTTCCGCAGGTTTGTGTTGTTTATTCTATCTGTTTGCAGCAAGGGTTTCCCAATCTTTTTTTTTTGTGCCTTGGACAAATACGATTAATCAAGAGGTCCGTGGCCAGCAAGTTGGGAACCCCAGATTTAGAGGTAGGGCACGGAGCCGGCCCTTCTGGCCCTCCGAGCGACCCAGCCCACCAACTAACCTATTTAACCTTAGCCTAATAGCAATGGGACAGTGGGAGGAAACAGGGTCCCCGGAGGAAAACCCGCACTCTCAAGTAAAATGTACCAACTGTGAAGTCCATCCCCCCTAGAAGTGGACTGCAGGACAGTAACAGTGAGAGGAGAAGGCTGGGATGGATCATCCCCACCCTGATTATTTGGGTGCCTGTTCTCTTTTGTCTCCACTCCTTGCGCCAGAACCCCAGGGCTACCTGCTCATCTATTCCATCCTCCTTTTCTACTAACCCACACGTCAACCCCCATCCCTTCCCTCAATGTTTTATTAAAAAGATTTAACATTGGAATATTTTGTACAGTTCTGGTTGCCACACTATAGGAAAGGAAGTTATTGCACTGGCAAGACTGCAGAGGAGATTCACTTGGATGTCAGACTGTACGACATAAGAACAGAATTAAGTCATTCAGCCCATCGAGTCTGTGCTGCCATTCCATCATGGCTGATTTATTATCCCTCTCAACCCTAGTATCCTGCCTTCTCCCCGTAACCTTTAATGCCCTTGTTAATCAAGAACCTATCAACCACTGCTTTACATATACCCAGTGACGTGGCCTTCACAGATTCACCACCTGGCTGAAGAAGTTTCTTCTTGTCTTTGTTCTAGGGGACATCTTTCCATTCTGAGGCTGAGCCTCCAGTCCCAGATGCTGCCACTATTGGAAACATTTTGTATGTAACATGGAGGATTTTGGTGATGGGGAGAGAATAGATAGGTTGGGCTTGTTTTCCTTAGAGCAAAGTAAGCCAAGGGGTGACCCGATGGGGGCATAGATAGGGTAGACAGTCAAAATAATTTTTCCATGCTGGGGCATCTAAAACAAGGGGACATAGATTTAAGATTGGAGGCTGATAGGGGCGGCATAGTAGCATAGCAGTTAGTGTAATGCTATTATAGTGCCAACAACCTGGGTTCAATTCCCGCCATTGTTTGTAACAAGTTTGTTCCTCCCACATTCCAGGTTTGTTGGTTAATTCATCACATGGGTGTAATTGTGCAATGTGGGCCTGTTGCCGTACTGTATCTCAAAATTTAAAAAAATAAAAAAACTTAAAGATCCTAGCAATTAAATTATTGCATAATGGTTGATATCCAGTACATGCTACCAGAGGAGGTGCTGGAAACTGTTTAAGGAGAGTTTGGACAGATATTTAACCAGACAACGTATAGGTGAATGGATTAGTGTAAATGACCACACTCCTGAACCCGTTCAAATAATACTACTGTTTCTTTATATCTACTATGAATGACTGCAAGAAAATGAATCTCAGGTAGTACAGTGGATTCCAGTTAATTGGGACACATAGGGCCAATCAGTTTGACCTAATTAAGCAGTTGTCCCAATTCGGTGAAGTTTCACAGAAATAGTTTAAATGGTATATAAAAAAGACAAACTACCATTGAACTGATTAACAACTGTATATTTAAAAGAAATGCAGAACAAATTGGAAGACTATCAATACTACTACAGTATTATAAAACTGTGTATTAGCTCCCTATAGTTATCAAAGGATGAATTATGGTGGTGTGTTCTTTTGACTGTAAATGAACAAAATCAGCACCGATACCTTGGTGTAGAAAATGTACTGCCTTCATGCAGTTTCTGACAATTGCATCCTCCAAATCTTCATTTTCATTGTAACATTGAAGATGATTTTCAATACCTTCAAATTCTTCATAGTTCCTACCTTGAAGAAGTAGTGAAATTAGTGAAATCCTTTCAGTTTTACTCTCACTGTTTCTGGTATCTCCAAGCCTGAAGGCTTGAAACCACAGTGAGTAAACCTGTTCTGAATTGTCTTGTTGCTCACCAGCTAACAATGACAAAATTTGCTGTTTTTTTTAACACAGTACACACATTTGGTGCTATTTTTAAACTGTTCTTTCAAAGTATGCTGTGGTGTTTAACGGACACACAAGTGCACACGTATGACACTAATTCAGCAACAGTCTCCTGTCCAAATTAAGCTGTGCAGTGTTCCAAAAAATCAAAAGGAATCCTGGCTATTTCTCAATTAGTTTTTGTTCTTTAAGTGTCCTAAATAAGTGGCTGCTCCTATCAACCAATGGCCCAATTAACCAAATACACTGTATATGGTGACATTTAGATACTTTGATAATAAATTTACTTAGAACTTTGGACTTTGAACCAGCATAGTTAACTTCACTCACTTCAACTCTGAACTCAGTCCACAATCTGCAGATTCCCCTTTAAGGACCCTATGACTCAAGTTCTCAGTATTATTTGTTTAGTCTTTATCTGCAAAATTTATCATCTTTTGCTTATTGGTTGTTCAGCAGTCTTTGTGTATGTATAGTTTTTCATTCAATTGTATGTCTTTATTTTCCTGTAAATGACTGCAAGAAAATGAATCTCTAGGTAGTATGTGGTGACCTATGTCCTTTGCTAATAAATTTACTTTGAAAAGGTCAGCATGGAAGTGAAGGGCTGAAGGGCCTGATTCTGTGCTCTGTGATTGATATTAAGCGATGACATTTTTAAGTGAATTGTAATGTTATCATTTTTGCAAGTTCTTTTGTCCTCTAGGTGCTTCTTAAAGTGTCAAGGGTAGTGCTTGTATAGTTCTGGCATCCTTCCATGACTATTTATCTACTCCTCCCACTAAAGTGATTGCATTAGTAAAGCAATGGAAATTCAACTGCTCCAAACTTGTTCTTAGTAAAACACCAGATTTCAGAATAAGGTGAATCACCACAGTCATCTTACACACAAGAGATTCTGCAGACGTTGGAATACATATACACATGAAATTGCAGATAGAAAGCAAAGGGTAGCAGTGAATGGGTGTTTCTCAGACTGGCTGGAGGTGACTAGTGGGGTACCACAGGGCTCTGTATTGGGACCACAGCTCTTTATGATTTATGTCAATGATTTAGATGAGGGCATTGAAAACTATATCAGCAAGTTTGCTGACGATACTGAACTGGGTGGCAGTGTGACATGCGAAGAGGACGTTAGGAGAATACAGGGAGACTTGGATAGGCTGAGTGAGTGGGCAGATACTTGGCAGATGTCATTCAATGTGAATAAATGTGAAGTTATCCACTTTGGAAGCTGGAACAAGAGGGCAGAGTATTGTCTGAACGGTGTCAAGTTAGGTAAGGGAGAAATACAAAGAGACCTAGGAGTCCTAGTTCACCAGTCAACGAAGGTGAATGAGCAAGTGCAACAGGCAGTGAAGAGGGCAAATGGAATGTTGGCCTTTGTTACAAGGGGAATTGAATACAAGAGCAAGGATGTTCTTTTGCATTTGTACAGGGCCCTGGTGAGACCACACCTGGAATATTGTGTACAGTTTTGGTCTCCAGGTTTAAGGAAGGACATTCTGGCAGTTGAGGAAGTGCAGCGTAGATTCACTAGGTTGATTCCTGGGATGGCAGGGCTGTCTTACGCAGAGAGATTGGAGAGATTGGGCTTGTACACGCTGGAATTGAGGAGATTGAGAGGGGATCTGATTGAAACGTTTAAGATAATTAAAGGATTTGATAGGATTGAGGCAGGAAATATGTTCCAGATGTTGGGAGAGTCCAGTACCAGAGGGCATGGATTGAGAATAAGAGGTCAGTTATTTAAAACAGAGTTGAGGAAGAGCTTCTTCTCCCAGAGAGTTGTGGAGGTGTGGAATGTACTGCCTCGGAAGACGGTGGAGGCCAATTCTCTGGATGCTTTCAAGAAGGAGCTGGATAGATATCTGATGGATAGGGGAATCAAGGGATATGGGGACAAGGCAGGGACTGGGTATTGATAGTGAATGATCAGCCATGATCTCAGAATGGCGGTGCAGACTCGAGGGGCCGAATGGTCTACTTCTGCACCTATTGTCTATTGTCTATTGAAATGCTGGAGGAACTCAGCAGATCAGGCAGCATCTATGGGCTGGCTCTCTTCATCTGGATACCACAGTTGGAAAACACTTTTGGAGTCTGGGTGTCACTGACAATGCCAGCATTTATTACCCATTCCTCCCTGCCCTTGAGAAGATGATGAGATGCCTTGAACCACAGCAGTCTGGGATATAGACTGTGTATTCACCCTCCTAATTCAAAGATTCAGATTTAATATGGAAAGGTTTTTTCTAACTCTGGATTGCAAACTAAGGAAGTAATATTTCACATTGTTGCCATAGCCATACTCGCCCCTTGCCCAAGCTAACAAGGATTTGGTTATTAGTTTTCCCATTGAAAATCAAATGCAGAACCGGTACATGGACCATGTCGTGGAGGGAAAACCATGGTATTGATGGTTACTGTGTCCTGACATTGACTTGGACACTAATGTGCAGTGACTGTATTGAACGTGCAACCAGAGGCATTCACATTCCTCAATGACCATCTCCCTGACCTCTCGTTAATATTAGTTGAAGGAGCAGTGAGTCGTGGTGGAGCTCCTTGGGGCCAGAGCTGGAACTGCTGCTTTTAATATTAATTCATGTTTAGGGCACAATTCCCAGGTCAAATTACAAGTTGAATTTATTGTAATATGCACCATTGCTTGTGTGCACAAGCGCAATGAAAAACTACTTACAGTAGCATCACGGGCACAGAGCATCAAATGCACAACATTCACAAGAGAAACAAATCATACAAATATTGCACAAGGAAGAACAGAATTAGAACAAGAGACCATTATAGAGAAAGTGGTCACAGCGTTCCTATACTGAGTTAATCATTGGGGTTGTGCAGATTGGTTTAATATCCAAATCGTTGAAGGGGAGTAGCTGTTCTTGAACCTGGTGGTATGGGACTTCAGGCTTCTGCTCAATGGTAGCGGTGGTCTCGGTGCTGCTGAAGGGTTGGGAGGGAGAGTGAGCCATGGGATGGTGGCAGAACAGTAAACCAGAGCCCTGCACGAACAATCCCAAGACCTAAGAGCAACACAGTATGTGGTGGGTAGAATCACAGCTCCAAAGGTCCAAGTTTAATCCCAACCTCTTGGTACCGTCCATGTGGAGCTGCACATTCTTCCTGCAACCACTTGGGTTTTGCCTGAATGTTCCTGTTTCTCTGGCCAGCCTCCACCCCTCTACCCCATCCCCCTCCACATCCCAAAGACACATGAGTTAGCGAGTTAATCATAAAACAATGGGCAAATGGAGAGTTGACGGGCAGGTGGGAGAGAATGGGAAGTGACTACACTCAAAGGGATTGTTCCCCAGGGAGCCGGGATGGTTCCTGGGTACCAAATAATCTCTTTCTGTATTGTTCTACAGGTAAGATAAATGTTCCATCGGCCACTGAACATCTAGGATTAAAGGAAGTGCAGTCCAGTCATTAGCAATAATAAACACAAAACATGGGATTGTCATGCAACACACTCAAAATACTGCAGGAACTCAGCAGGTTGGGCAGCATCTATGGATCCATGGCCCAAAATGTCAACTGTTTATTCCTCTCCATAGATGCTGAGTTCCTCCACCATTTTGTGTGTTTCTCAAGCTTTCTAGCATCTGCAGAATCTCTTGTTTAGGATTGTCATAGAGAGTGCTTTTGTTGACTGATGTCATTTGGGGAGGAGAACTGTTGTCTTCATCCATGAGATAGAGAAGCGGAATTATGCCATTCGGCCCATTGAGTCTGCTCCGCAGTTCCATCATGGCTGATATATTAAGCATCTCATCCAGTACATGATTCCAGACCCATCCATGGAGTGGACTCGTATTAGCCGTGTGAGATAGCCAGCCAGCCACTCAGCTCCAGAGCAGCAAATGTGTGGGGTTAACAGTAACACCCAGATTCAAAAACAGGATTTGAAAAAAGAGTAGATGAGCTGGTGTAAACTGGTGAACAAGTGGCAGTTCCAGGCTCAGGACTGGAGGTGTTACATGTTGGCAGCGAGAACAAGCAGATGTAACGCAAGTGTAAGGGTGTACAAGACTCAGTGGTCTAGGGATAAGTGGAGTATTGTGATCAGTTTAGGCTGCCCTGCTATATGACAGATGTTATTAAACTGGAAAGAGTACAGAAAAGATTTATAAGATACTGTCAGGATTCAAGGGCCTAACATCAGGGAGATGTTAAACAGGCTTGGACTTTATTCCTTGGAATGTAGGAGACGGGATGGTAACCTTATAGAGGTGCATAAGTTCATGAGGGGCATCGAGAAGATGATATGACAACATATATGTACTTTGGTAATAAATCTACACACTTTTTAATCACGGGTTTGGGAAATCAAGAACTACAGGTTTAAGGTGAGAGGAGTGAGATTTGTAGGAACCTGGGGTGGGTAACTTTTTTTACACAGGGTGGTTTGTATGTTCTGCCAATGGAAATGACCAAGGTAAAATTCAAGGTTCAAGTTTATTTATCACCTGTACATTGAAACATACAGTGAAATGTGTAGATTGCATTAACAACCAACCACGGTGTGTTGGTGTCAGCCCACAAAAAAATTGGGCAGGTACATGGATAGGAAAGGTTTGGAAGTTTATGAGCCAAATGCAGCCAGAGAGCCATCTTAGATGTGCATCTTGGTTGGCATGGACTAGATGGACCAAAAGGCCTTTTCCCTGCTGTATAACTGTAAGGAGTCAGCTATTCTCTTAATATCACAAGGGTAGAATGATATTGTTCAAAAATAGCCATCTCAGATGTGCATCTTGGTTGGCATGGACTAGATGGGCCAAAAGGCCTTTTTCCCTGCTGTATAACTGTAAGGAGTCAGCTATTCTCTTAACATCCCAAGGGTAGAATGATATTGTTCAAAAATAGCAGTTAAGCCAGTTTCAGCAGCTGCTTCTCCATGTCCGGACACCTCTGAGACTGCTTTTGGAAAGTCATTGGCTTGTGCTTTAGAATATAGCAAGGATGTAAAGCTAAGGCAAACCAAATCTGGAGTATTATAAGTGGTTTTGGACCCCTTATCTAAGAGAGGGTGTGCTGGCATTGGAGAGGGTCCAGAGGTGGTTCTTGAGAATGATTCCAGGAATGTGAGGGTTAACATAGGAGTGTTGGATGGCTCTGGGCCTGTACTCACTGGAGTTTAAAAGAATGAGGGGGTGATCTCATTGAAGGCTATTGAATATTGAAGGGCCTAGATAGAGTGAATGTGGAGAGAGTGTTTCCTCTATTTGGGGAGTCTAGGACAAGACAGCACAGCCTCAGAATACAAGGACATCACTTCAGAATGGAGATGAGGGATTTCTTTAGCCAGTGAGTGGTGAATCTGTGGAATTCATTGCCACAGACCGTTGTGGAGATCAAGTCATTGGGTATATTTAAAGCGGAGGTTAATTGGTTCTTAATTAGTCAGGTCATCAAAAGTTACAAGGAGAAGGCAGGAGAATGAGTCTGAATCAGGTTTAATATCACTGGTATGTGTCATGAAATTTGTTAACTTAACAGCAGCAGTTCAATGCAATACATAGTATAGAAGAAGAAGAAAACATTAATAGGATAATAATAATAAATAAATAAGCAAAACAATTATAGTATATGTGTACTGAACATCTGCCTCTTCCTCTCATACTGGCTATCTCCCCTCTAACTTTCTCTTGGGAAATAAAAACATACACTGTTCACTTCCTTTCACAGGTGCCGCCTGGCCCACTGAGTTCCTTCAGCGGTTTATTTTTTTTCTCTCAAGAGATTCCAGAATCTGCAGTCTCTCGTGTATTCGCTTTATTCTCTCTCAGTTCCACCCGGTAGTTGTGTCTTCAATGCATGCACTCAAGTCACTTAAACTCAACTCTTAAAGTCTTTTTCCAAAGAATACCCAAAGGGGACAGTGCTGTGAATCTTAAAATATTTATTTTTCTAGAGAAACAGCACAGTAACAGGCCCTTCTAGACCACGAATCAGTGCCACCCAGTTCCATCTATACAACCAGTTAACCTATTAACCGATACATCTTTTGAAGGTAGGAGGAAACCATAGACCCACAGGAACACCAAGCAGTCACGGGGAGAACATACAAACTCCTTACAGACAGTGGCAGGAATTGAACCTGTGTTCCTGGTGCTGTCTTAGAATTACACTAACTGCTACACTACCATATTGCCCCAAAAGTACTTGAAACTCCAACAGTACATAACAATTGTATTTTCAACATAGTTAGATGTATACTTTCAACATACACTCAGTGGGTACTTTATTAGGTACAGGAGTGGAGTGTGGTAGAACCTTCTGCTGCTGCGGCCCATTACCACTTCAAGCTTCCTCTTCTGCATACCACTGTTGTAACGCAAGGTTATTTGTGTATCTTCTAAGTTTTTCCAAGCTCTCATAAGACATAGGAGCGGAATTAGGCCATTTGGCTCATTGAGCTTGCTCTGCTGTTCAATCATGGCAAATCCATTTCCCGTTTAACCCCATTCTCCTTCCTTCTCCCCATAACCTTTCACATCCTGACTAATCAAGAACTATCAGCCTTCACCTTAAATGTACCCAGGGACTTGGTTTCACAGCTGCCTGTGGCAACCAATTCCACAGATTCACCACTGTCTGGTGAAAGAGGTTCCTCCACATCTCTAAATTAATGTCTGCATGTCAAACCGAGTATCAACAGAATTACCCCATTGACCACCCAGTGGAGGAATAGAGGGATCTTGAGGTCCATGACCATAGATCCCTCAGAGCTCCTGCACAAGGTGATAGGGTGGTTAATAAGGCATATGGCAAGTTAGCCTTCATTACTCAGGGATTGAGTTCAATAGCTGCCAGGTAATATTGTAGCTCCATATTGTGTTGAGTTTTGGTTGCCTCATTTTAGGAAAGATGTGGAAGCTTTACAGAGGGTGCAGAGATTTACCAGGATGCTACTTGGATTAGAGAGCACGTCTTATGAGGAAAGTTTGAGCGAGCTAGACCTTTTCTCTACGGAGCTAACAATGAAAGGTGACTTGATAGAGGTGTACAAGATGATAAGAGGTATAGATAGAGTGGACAGCCAGCATCTTTTACACAGGGTGGAAATGGCTGTTACGAGAGGAAGTCATTTTAAGGTGGTTAGAGGAAGATATAGGGGGATTCAGACGTAGATATTTTCATAAAAAGAGGATGGTGGGTGTATGGGACACACTCCTGGGAGGACAGGGGTGGGGGTGGTAGGTTAGGGACATTTAAGAGACACTTAGATAGGTAGAATTTCCTGAAATTCAAGAGTGCTAGTGACAAAGGTGAGTGCAGTTGCTATTACTAAGGACAAGGTGCTTGGGAAACTGAAAGGTCTAAAGGTAGATAAGTCACCCGGACCAGATGAACTACACCCCAGGGTTCTGAAAGAGGAAAACTGAAGAGATTCTGGAGGTATTAGTAGTGGCCTTTCAATAATCACTTGGTTCTGGAGGTCTGGAAAATTGCAAATGACACTCCACTTTTCAAAAAGGGAGGGAGGCAGAAGGGAAGTTATAGGCCAGAATCTGATTTCATTGGTTGGGAAGATGTGGGATTCCAACTATTAACGTTTCAGAGTACTTGGAGGCACATAATAAAGTAGGCCAAAATCAGCATGGTTTCCTTGAAGGGAAATCTTGCCTTACAAATCTTTTGGAATTCTTTGAGGAAATAACAGGTAGGACAGACAAGGGAGAGTCAGTGGACATTATTTACTTGGGTTTTCAAAAGCCCTTTCACAAGGTGCTGCACATGAGGCTGCTTAACAAGATAAGAGCCCATGATATTATAGGAGAGATGGCGTGGCGTGGATACGAGATTAGCTGACTGGCAGGAGGCAAAGTGAGGGAACAAAGGGGACCTATTCTGGTCACTGCCATGATGAGTGGTGCTCCACAGGTACTGGGACTGTTTCTTATATTATACGTCAATGATTTGGATGGTGGAATTAATGGCTTTATGACCCAGCTTGCAGACAATACAAAGAATAGGTTGGGGGTGGACAGGCAGTGTTAGGGAAGCAGAGAGTCTGCAGAAGGACTTGAACAGACTGGGAGAATGAGCAAACCGGTAGATGGAATAGAGTGGAAGGAAGTCCGTGGTCATGCACTTTGGTAGGAGGAATAAAGGCATTAACTATTTTCTAAACAGGAAGAAAATTCAAAAGTCAGATGTGCAGAGGAACTTGGGAGTCCTTGTGCAGGGTTCCATAAAGGTTAACTTGCAGGTTAGGTCAATGCTGTCATTCATTTCAAGAAGACCAGAATATAAGAGCAAGGATGGGATGCTGAAGCTTTATAAAACATTAGTCAGACTGCATTTAAAGTATTATGGTTCCTTATCTAAGACGAGGTGTCCTGGTATTGGAAAGGGTCCAGAGGAGGTTCACAAGAATCATTCTGGGAATGAAAAGGTTAATGTATGATGAGTGTTTTGTGTCTGTGGGTCTGTACTTGCTGGAGCTTAGAAGCATGAGAGGAGATCTCATTGAAACCTATCGAATATTGAAAGGCCTAGACAGAGTAGATGTGGAGAGGATGTTTCCTATAGTGGTGAGTTTAGGACCAGGGGCACAGCCTCAGAATACAAGGACATCCATTTAGAATAGAGATGAGGAGGAATTTCAATAGCCAGAGAGTGATGAGTCTGTGGAATTCATTGCCGCAGACTGCTGTGGAGGCCACATCATTGAGTATATTTGAAGCAGGGGTTGATAGGTTTTGATTTGTAAGGGCATTAAAGATTACGGGGAGAAGGCAGGAGAATGGCATTAATAGGGATAATAAATCAGCCATGATAGAATGGTGAAGCAGACTCAATGGGCTGAATGGCCCAAATTCTGCTCCTATGTCTTATGATCTTATGGATGGATGAAAAAAGTGGAGGGTTATGTGGGGCGGAAGTGTTAAATTGATCTTAGAGTAGGTTAGAAGGTTGGCACAACATTGTGGGCTGATGGACCTGTACTGTGTTGTACTGTTCTATAACACAGTAAGGGCAGTCCCAGGATCAAAATACCAATGCCATAGCCACAGTTCAAATACTTTAACCCTCTTGGCAACAGTAAGCCCATCAGCCCTACTGGGGCATTAGGCCTCTGGCAGTAGCTCGTTTTTGACCTCTGTCTGGAGACAGTCTTTCACATTGCCCCCAAGTGATGTCCGTATTCAAAGATCCTTCCTTTCCCAGGGATCAAGTCGTTGGAGCTTCTGTTGGTGCGGCTTTTTTTTTTACGGGATGGAGTTGCAAGCCCAGTGTCTAATACTCTTTCTTTCACAGCCAGGTTTGGGCCACACATGGTGAAGTTGCGTACTCTTTAGCCCCAGTGCCAATGCAATAATCACATTCTACAATCTGTCAGCAACGCAGTATCACCCTAGCGCGGATAAAAGTCAGTCCATGTCAAATACGGTATTCTGAATGACAATGCATAATTCCCCGAGCAAAGAACTAGACAATGACCACATTGGTCATGCTGTCAACAAAATTCCATTGCTTTTAGATGGTAGTATTTTTTTTAATGGGTTTAGAATTCCCTCCGTCCTCTTGGCATGAACATCAATTTCTCTAACTTCTGGTAATTTCTCCCCCTCCCCTCTTTTTCCATTCCCCACTCTGGCTCCCCTCTTTCCTCTTCTCCTCCTCACCTGCCTATCACCTCCCCCAGTGACCCTCCTCCTTCCCTTTTGCCGATGGTCCACTCTCTCCTCCTACTGGATTTCTTCTTCTTCAGCCCTTTACCTCTTCCACCTATCACCACCCAGCTTCTCACTTCTTCGTCCTTCTTCCCCCACCTAACATCTTCCAGCATGTAGTCTGTCCCCTCCCCCCACCACCTTATTCTGGCATCTTCCCCCTTCCTTTCAATCCTAATGAGGGTCTCAGTCTGAAACATTGACTGTTTATTCATTTCTCCAGATGCAGCCGCATCTGCTGAGCTACTCCATCATTTTGTGCGTGTTACTCTGGATCTCTAGCATCTACAGAATCTCTTGTGTTTAGGATTCCCTTGTGGACCACTCCTCTCTCTCTCTTTCTCTGTCTCTCTCTCTATATAAACTCTACTGGGAATCTCGTGCGACCTTTCAATCAGAATTTAGAGTGCCTTTCATTGAAGAAACCAGTCATTTGGTATATTGCAGGGGGAAAATGTTCATTAATTACTTATCTATCTGCTCAACATGCGGCATGTTATTTCTGGAAGTAATTCTGAATTCCTATCCCATTTTAGAGTGGGTGCATGAGTTCAAAGATTGAAGCAGACGTGTAGGAGCAGGTAAAACCTATTTGGTTGGTTTGGTGAGGGGGTTTCAGTTAGAGAGTAGTCGACACCTTGTGTTTATTAATAACTATTCTATGAATAGATGAACTTACTCAGAAAAGGCTGACTGCTGACAGGGTAACCATCAAATCCCACACTGGAACGTAATTGTGACCAATAACATACAAGGGGTTTTGGGTCCTAATATTGTGTAAATAGCGAACACTGGGACTGTTTGTTTCTGTATATTTGTCCATGTATATTTGTGCATGTGAGTGCATATGTTCCTACACACATCCACAGACATCTATTTATTTTCCCGACAAAATTGCATCAGCAAAAACGACAAGCATCCTCGCCATGTTACCCTGCACCTTTAATTGGACGCATCAGTCAGTCCTAACAGTGCACTGACCAGCAGACACCTGACATGAGCAGCTTCTGATCTAAAACACTACTCATTGGCTCCTCTCTCCACTGAGTTATTTGGTATAATCACTATTTTTTTTTCCTGCTGAAATGTTATTTTTCTCTCTTCCTCTCAATTTACAGTGACCTTTGAATAAATGTACTTGAACTTTGACCTACTAATGGGCAGTTTGCACAGTCTGCCCTCTTCCATGGTCACTAACCAGTTTTTGCCACCATCCACAGAGTGAGAGGAACCCCAGTTTATGAATTTCACTGGATAACTATCCCCTCTGAGAAGGAAGCAAGCATTTTAATAGCAACAAGAGCCTTAACTGCTCTGAGGCATTCTTTGAATCATCAGGTTTGCACTGGTGGTGATCCCTTGAAACGCCCTGTGGCTTATTCCTGCTCCTATTTTTTATGCCCTTGGGAGTGTTTTACGATTTTCAAAGCTGAGCTGGTAAAAGTGTAGAACACAGTATGGGAACTGCAAGGCATCTGACCAAAGATCCTTCAGTGCATTGAGGACTGCAGAATGTCCCCTCAGAGCAGCAATGAGGACGGATTTCTTTCACCAGAGGGTGGTAGATCTGTGGAGTTAGTTGTCCACAGACCGCTGTGGAGGCCGAGTCCTTGGATATATTTAAAGCGGACGTTGGTAAATTCTTGATTAGCAAGAGTGTCAAAGGTTATGGGGAGAAGGCGGGAGAATGGTGGTGAGAGGGAAATGAAGTCAGCCATGGCCGAATGGTGGGGCAGAATCAACGGGCTGAATGGCCTAACTATGTTCCTATGCCTTACGGGCCCAGCTTTCACTTCACTTATTTTTAGTCAAGTTAGTAGGCATTATAACTCCGCAGTGGTATAAATACCAGTACTATGGAATCATACAGTGCAGAAATAGGCTCTCCAACCCATGAAGCTATTCTCCTGAGATTCAGATTCATTATTACTGCCTTGGATGGCATGAACTTTGTGGTTTTATGCCAGCAGAACAGTTCCAAGTGTTTCTCTAGATATGTCTTGGGTTGTGGATATACCAGTCTCCACCAGCTCCTCAAGAAGTTTTATCCTAACGCGTCTTTGTAAATGTTTTTAAAATTATAAGAGGTGTTGATGGAGTAAGGAATCAGAATCTCTTGCCCTGGGTACAAATGGCAAATACCAGAGGACATGCTTTAAAGTGCATTTCCCTGCATGCTTCAATATACATATGATAAATTAATCTGAATCTGACTCTGAAACAGAGAGACAATGACTAAAGATGATGTGAGAGACAATTATTTTACAGGGAGAATGGTTGGGGACTGGAATGGGTTAACAGGAGAAGCAATGGAAGCAGACAGTGTGAGAGGATTGTGCTTAGGCTCATGAATGTGAGGGGAATGGAGGGAAACAGATGATATGCCGACACAGGATATTTGGTGTAAACTGGCGTCAAAATCAGCAAAGCATTGTGGCTGAATGCCGTGCTTTTCTTGGGTGGGCCTTTCACAAAGACCAAGGGAAAAAGAGAGGACCTCATCCAAAAGGCAGCTTAAGTGACTAAATTTAAACAATAACTGTATGACTCAAAATCATCCATCCACTGAACCACTCAGCAGGACAAACATGGCAGAGGAGAAAGCACAGCCGAATAAAATGAATCTGTTGTGAGATGTTAATTTGAACCTATCAGTTAGAAAACAAGCATATACCCTCAGTGGCCACTTTATTAGATGCACCGGTACACCTTGTTAATGCAAATATCGAATCAGCCAATCATGTGGCAGCAACTCAAAACATAAAAACATGCAGACATGGTCAAGAGGTTCAGTTGTTATTCAGGCTAAACATTAGAGTGGTGAAGAATTGTGATCTCAGTGACTTTGACCATAACGTGTTTATTGGTGCTTTGCAGGCGGTTTTGAGTATCTCAGAAACTGCTGATCTCTTGAGATTTTCACACACAATGTTCTTCAGAGTTTACAGAGAATGGTTTAAAAATCCAAAAAAAAAATCAAGTGAGTAGCAGCTCTGTGGGTGAAAATACCTTGTAAATGAGAGAGGTTGGAGGAGAATGTTCTAGACTGGTTCAAGCTGAAGGGAGGATGACAGTAAGTCAAATAACCACACGTTACAACAGGGGTGTGCAGAAGAGCATCTCTGAATGCACAACATGTTGAACCTTGAAGCGGATTGGCTACAGCAGCAGAAAACCATGATATAAACATGCACTCAGTCACTTTTTTAGGTACAGGAAGTAACTAATAAAGTGGCCACTGAATGTATTTTTGATTATTGTACCAACAATGGTGTTAAGAGTCTTTAAATATAGCAATTCAGATGCCTTTGGAAAATTGGAATATATATAACTCAGAAATATAAACAATTTTAAAGATAAAGACATAAGAAGTCAATTATCTATAACAGAGTTCTTCTGAGAATAAATCTGAATTTTCAATAGTCTGCAATTATACAAATATATTTATTTCAAACACTGGCTTCAGCAATCCAGCTTAAATGGGCAGATGTTACAATGGTGCTGTGGACTCTCCTCAAGCAATGGGAGTTGAGGTTGGATAATATGAAATTATCTAATCTCTGGAACATAGTACAATCCATGAGAAACAGAAAATGAATTATTTGTCTGCCTTCAATGTAAATATTTATGTAAATATTAAAATTAATTGAAGCATAAGACATAGAAGCAAAATTGGGCCATTTAACCCATCAAGTCCACTCCACCATTCAATCGTAACTGATTTATTATCTGTCTTAACCCCACTGTCCTGCATTCTCCTTATTAACTTAAGTACCTACCAGTTTAAATATACTCAATGACTTGGCCTCCACAGCCGTCTGTGGTAAAGAATTCCACAGATTCACCTTCATCTGGCCAAAGAAATTCTTCCTCATTCTTCAAGAAGAAACAGCCAATGAGCATTCTAAAGAGAAAAGGCTCAGCATCAATGGGAACCAGTTGACTTTGAAAGGTCTCGGCCTGAAATGTCAACTCTTTATTCCTTTCCGTTGATGCTGCCTGGCCTCCTGAAGGGGGAAGAGAAAATACCTGGTGCAGCTTGCATCTTTGACTATCCGGCTGCTTTACCGAGGCAATGAAAAGTGTCGACAGAGTCCACAGAGGAGAAGCTGACCATTTTAGCCCACTTTTGATAGACCTATGTATAGCTCTGAACAACCTCTTGCTCAAACTCTAACTTAGGTCTAATATATTTTATTTCTCTCTCGCTCACAGAATCTGTGCGGACACCAGTCATGTGACACCTTGGGAATGGCAGATGTGGGGACAATCTGCTCCCCTCACCGTAGCTGTGCAATCATTGAGGACGATGGACTCCACGCTGCATTTACAGTCGCTCATGAAGTTGGTAAGTTATAGAAAGCTGAATCGTGCATTGCCCACTCAAGAGACTCCACAACAATTTACAGGGTAAATGAGTCTGTCTCGGACAACATCTCAAGCATTACCTGCATCTGCTTAGAGCTCAAAACTTGAGTAAACATGGGCTAACACAATGAAATGAGAGATTAGCATGCGAGTGCTAGAGCAGGAGCTGGACTGCATTTCCCCAGTTCTAGCTGCTTCAGAGTAAATTATGCTGAGCTTTGGCAGTAGTACAAGGGACCAGTATCATTGATTATGTCTGTTGGGGAGGAAGTACAAGAGCCAGAAGACCCACACTCAACGATTTAAGAACCACTTCTTCCTACTCCATCATCAGATTTCTGAACAGTCCATGAAATGAAGTTTAAAGTGAGAACTGACCAGAGTCATAGAGCACTACACCACAGAAACAAGCCCTCGGACCCTATTATCCTTACCAAACTATTATGCTACCTAGTCCAATTGACCTGCAGCTTTAGCATGGGCTGAAATGCCTATTTCTGTGCTGTAGTACTTTATAACTCTATGACTTTTGACAGTTCCACACCTGATCATTTTGTGTTTGATCACAGGACATCTGCTGGGACTATCGCACGATGACTCCAAATTCTGTGAGGAATCTTACGGCTTGACAGAGGACAAGCGACTAATGTCTTCCATCCTGACCAGTATTGATGCCTCCAAACCCTGGTCCAAGTGCACTTCAGCCACAATAACTGAGTTCTTTGATGACGGCCATGGTATGTATATTGACAGGCAGGTTACTTATAACCCTACGGTAGGCCATCCATTTCGAGGTTCAACATGTTGTGCTTTTGGAGATGCTCTTCTGCACACCACTGTTGGAGCACGTGGTTATGTGAGTTCCTGTCACTTTCCTGCCAGCTTAAATCAGTCTGGCCATTCTCCTCGGATCTCTCTCATTAACAAGGCATTTTCACCCACAGAACTGCATCCAAAAAAAAGAATTTGTTTTTGTTTTTTGCCCCATCCTCTTTTAAAGTCTAGACTTAGTTGTGAGTGAAAATCCCAGGAGATCAGCAGTTTCTGAGATTCTCAAACCACCCCAGCTGTCAAAGCCACTTTGATCATATTTCTTCTCCATTCCAATCTCCGGTCTGAACAGCAATTGAACCTCTTGACCACATCTGCATGTTTATGCATTGAGTTGATGCCACATTATTAACTAATTAGCTATTTGAATTAACGAGCAAGTGTACCGGTGTACCTAATAAAGTGGCCACTGAGTGTGTACCGAGATGCAGATGGAAAATCTTTGTGGACCATCCAGAAAAACTATTCCACACATAACTACATCAGTGTGGTTTTAAAAGAAAAGATAACAGAGTGCAGCATAAAGTGTTACAGAAAGTGCAGTGGAAATCAAATAAGTTACAAGGGCAGGAAGGTAAACTGAGCGATCAGGGGTTCCTTACGGATGAGAGGTCCGTTCAAAAGAGGTGCAGATATAATGGAAAAGCTTGCCTGCAGCAACATCACAGGCACATGCAGTAAGTTCAGACAATGCTCAGAACATAATTGAATTGAATTGACTTTATTTCTTACATCCTTCACATGCGTGAAGAGTAAAAATATTTATGTTGCGTCTCCATCTAAATGTGCCATGTGCAATCATAGTAATTTATAATCATTTATAATAGGACAGTCAATGTAATATAGAGTGTACTCAAATCAGTGTGAGTTGATCAGTCTGATGGCCTAGTGGAAGAAGCTGTCCCGGAGCCTGTCGGTCCTGGCTTTTATGCTGAGGTACTGCTTCCCAGATGGTAGCAGCTGGAATAGATTGTGGTTGGGATGACTTGTAAATGTCCTGAATCATGGGAAGTTCACAACTGCAGATGTGCTGGACTGTCCACACCACTCTCTGCACAGTCCTGCGATTGAGAGAGTTACAATTCCCATACCAGGCAGTGATGCAGCCAGTCAGGATGCTCTCAATTGTGCCCCTGTAGAAAGTTCTTAGGATTTGGGGGTAAATACCAAACTTCCTCAACCGTCTGAGGTGAAAGAGGCACTGTGGTGCCTTTTTCACCACACAGCTGGTGTGTACAGACCACGTGAAGTCCTCGGTGATGTGGATGCCAAGGAACTTGAAGCTGTTTACCCTCTCAACCCCAGATCCATTGATGTTAATAGGGGTTAGCCCATCTCCATTCCTCCTGTAATTTACAACCAGCCATCAAGGCAGAGATATGGGTGCCTGAAGGTAGACACTCAGTGTTTCAGGAACAGCTTCCTTCCCCTCCACCATCAGATTTCTGAATGGACAATGACCTACGTACACTACCTCACCATGGTCTCATCTTGTGCCAAGAAGAGTCCACTCTCAGGGTGGAGGAGCAACCCATTTATGTTCCAACCTGATGGCATGAATATCAATTTCCAGTAAAATAAATTTTCCCTCTCCTTCCCCCTCCTCTCTTCTATTCCCCATTCTAGCCTCTTATCTCTTCTCACCTGCCTTACACCTCCCCTAGATCTCCTCCTCCTTCCTTTTCTCCTAAGGTCTACTCTCCTATCAGATGTCTTCCTCTCCAGCTCTTTACGTTTCCCACCGACCTGGCTTCACCTATCACCTTCCAGCTATCCTTCCCTCTACCCAACCCCCACCCCCCCCCCCCCACACACATTTTTTTATTTTGGCATCTTTCCCCTTCCTTTCCAGTCCTGAAGAAAGGTCTTGGCCTGAAATGTCGACTGTTTATCCATTTCCGTAGAGGCTGCCTGATCTGCTGAGGACAGCATTCTGTCAGTTTTCCAACCTTACAAATGCCCGTCATATTAAAACTGATTTTAGTTCATCAGTTATACAGGACAGTGAAGAGGACAAAAAGTGTGCAAAGCAATAAATTAGTGCAAGGAAAATTTTAAGTCGTTAATAGTGCAAGTGGTGGTCTGTAGGGTTTTGTTGCAGAGGTAGAATTAGGATTGCATTGTGCACTGTGTTAATGCTCAGATACTGTGTTGATGGATTAGGTTTCTGATGCACCATCAATAACTCTGAGACGTGAGGCGAGATATAGGCTTTTATTGGCTGGAAGAAAGAACAAGCAGCAATTGACCACCATACTACATCCTGGAGACTGAGGGCCGGGCTCAGGCTCCAATCACCTTTATACCAGGGTCTGTGGGAGGAGCCACAGGAGCAGTCAGTGGGGGGTGGGGGGGGGGGCATGTCCAGACAGGTATATGTAGTTCATCACAGTTTCTCAATCACATGTACATTGAAACATACAGTGAAATGCTTTGTTGGAGTTAATCAACAAGGATGTTCTGGGGAAGGCAACAAATGTTGCTACACTTTTGACAACAATATAGGATGCCCAAAACGTTTAGAAGAGCAACACACAGTCAATATACATCACAACAGCAAAACAAATTCCTTCTTGCCCTTCTACATTGAATTGGGGATCACTGTCCCAGATTTCTGTGGCCCATCAACCTTGGGAATCTTGACATTGGAAATCACAGGTCTTCATTCTAAGCTCCTGCCAACCCAGCCTCCATCTTTGGGGATCGCTGGAGTCTGACGTACAGATCTTCCAGCTGACCTTGGGCTTCTGAACATGCTAGATGATCTTGAGCCTCCTATCCAAAAGATACTGATTTACCGAGTCATAATTCCTAAAAGCAGAACAAAGGCCAGATGCTTTTGTATTAATTATGCCCATAATGATCACATACTTTCATTTCCCTGCAAAGGGTCAATTAGTCAGGCTACCAAGCTAAACGGACTCAGAAACTCCACATTTGATCCCAATCTGTGCTATATTGCTGGGTGTTTGGTGCCCAGGTTCCTGAACTGAAGGGTAGGGGGAGGGGAATTCTGATGCCCAAAAATTGTGTGGATCTTAATAGAAAAACTCAGATACAGTGTTCCCAGCAAGCAAGCAGCCTGCCACTGTCTTCATTCATGTGTGAATAATGACCGTGGGGAAGTTAGTATGTAGAACCATGATTCACCTTTAAAAGTAAAGGCTATGAAACTGAAGGGAGATTCCAAAGAAAACATAGAGTAACATTTGTGTAAACAGATTTGAATTGAAACATCTCAGTTGCTTATTTACCACAAAGTTCCAGTGGAAAGTATGAATGACCAAGCTTACACTTACGTGGAAGTTCGTTACCTCCCCAGGCTGCACTAAAATCATTCACAGCCAGCGAATCCGTTTCTGAAGTGTAGTTATTGGACAGATTTTAGAAGGATGAAGGGGGATCTCACCGAAACCTACTAAATACTGAAAGGCCTGGATAGACTGGATGTGGAAAGGATGTTTCCGTTAGTAGGAGAGTATAGGATCTGAGGGTACAGCATCAGAATCAAGGGGCGTCCCTTTAGAATTGAGATGAGCAAGTATTTCTTCCGGTAGAATGTGGTGAATCTGTGCAACTCATTACCACAGAGGCTAATAAGTCGCTAGGTATTTTTAAGGCAGAAATTGATAGGTTCTTGATTGATAAGGGATTTAAGGGTTACAGGAAGAAGGCAGATTCTTGATTGGTCAGGGCATGAAGGGATATTTTGCTAATGTTGCCCTTGAAGTGACTGATGTAAATAGAATAGAAAAACCATACTTGCAGCCACAGATCTCCCAAGATGTCACAAGGACCTGGCCCCATTTGACTTCAGGAGGGACAATGATGTCAGTTTGTTGCCACATTGCATTGTTTCAAAGTTCAAAGCAAATTTATTATCAAAGTGTGTAGTTGTCACCAAACACTACTCTAAGGTTCAATTTTCACAGAGATTTACAGGTAAAATAAAGGAATACAATTGAATTTACAGAAACTATTCATAAAGATTGGCAAACACCCAATGTGCAAAAGAACAAACTCTACAAATAAGAAAATCTGCACTTTTATTCATTCAAACACTGAAATTGAAAGAACTGATGTTTATTCCAATTTCCTCCTATCTTCACCTTTTAAGTCTTGACTCTCACTAAGGATTATCGTTGCATGAGAGTCACCTCTGCTTCTTCATCCAGCTCCCCACTTCTGTATTCACATGAGAGTGTGTTACTATTTGACTGTGTTAAGGATTAACCACTGATCTTGGTCTGCCTTCTCTTGAACTCTGTACCCCTGTTTATCACACATTCACACAGCAATACACACACATGCCTGCATTTACAGACACAGCACCACGTGAACACACTTCAACAAAGTACACAAACACACACAGATAAACACAGTTTTTTAGGAACAGCTTCTTCCCCTCTCACATCAGATCTATTATTCCTCTCTTCCTCGATAGTCCCCTTTTGCACTATTTAGTTATTTTTTTATTGTATCTTAGTAATTTGTTACACCTACACTATACTACTGTCACAAAACAACAAATTTCACAACTTAGGTCAATGATAATAAACCTGATTCTAAAGAAATCTCGCAGGAGATTTTTCCCACCCTTCTGCAGGTCCAGGCCAGGGACCTGAGGTCTGCAAGTCTAAGAATCCACGGTCAAGTACTGGAGGCCAAGAGGCAGCCTGGCCTGGGGTCGCAGGCCTATCTGCATTGGGTGAGGTGGCAGCCTGGCCTGGGGTCGCAGGCCTGTCTGTGTTGAGTGAGGTGGCAGCCTGGCCTGGGGTCGCAGGCCTATCTGCATTGGGTGAGGTGGCAGCCTGGCCTGGGGTCGCAGGCCTGTCTGTGTTGAGTGAGGTGGCAGCCTGGCCTGGGGTCGCAGGCCTATCTGCATTGGGTGAGGTGGCAGCCTGGCCTGGGGTTGCAGGCCTGTCTGTGTTGAGTGAGGTGGCAGCCTGGCCTGGGGTCGCAGGCCTATCTGCATTGGGTGAGGTGGCAGCCTGGCCTGGGGTCGCAGGCCTGTCTGTGTTGGGTGAGGTGGTGGATGGGTAGGAGGGTGGGAAAATGGCTTCTTTTGCTGCTTGCCCAAACTGCTGGAGGAACTCGGCAGGTCAGGCAGCATCTATAGAAAACAGTAAATAGTCGACATTTCAGGCCGGGAACCTTCATCAGGACTGCTGTCATCTTTTGTTCCATTATTTTTGTCAAATCTTGTGTTCTGCCAAGCATGGTAGCCCTGGAATGTGTGGTGACACTTGCAAGCTGCCCCCAGCACATCTTTGGATGTGTTGGTTGTTACTGTGATGCATTTCACTGTCTGTTCTGATATACATGTGATAAATAAATCTGTATCTGAATCCACCTCGTTCAATGAGAAGGGGCTCCCTTCACAACACTAGGTCAAACCTGGAACATATTGTGAGCAGTTTTGAGCCATAGTCTAAGAAAGGGTGTGCTGACATTGCAGAGGGTCCAAAGTAGGTTCACGAGAATGATCCAGGGACTGAAAGGGTTAACATTTAAGGACCATTTGTTGGCTCTGGGCTTGTACTCACTGAATTTTAGTAGAATGAGGGGGGAATCTCATTGAAACATTGAATATTGAATGCTCTGGATAAAATAGATGTGGAGAGTATGTGAGAGAGTCTAGGACCAGAGGGCACGGCCTCAGAATAGAAGGACTTCCAATTAGTACAGGGATGAGGAAGAATTTCTTTAGCCAGAGGGCAAATTAATTGCCACAGGCGGCTGTGGAGGCCAAGTCATTGGTTCTGTTTAAAGCAGAAGTTCACAGTTCCTTGATTAGTCAGGGTGTCAAAGGTTACAGAAGACTGGAAAATGGGGTTGAGAGGGATAATAAATCAGCCGTGATGGAATAGCAGAGCATACTCGATGGACCAAATGGCCTATTTCTGCTCCTGTGACCTAAGGTCTTCTTAGTCGTCTATGAAGCTACCTCCCACTGTGCTTTACGATTAATGTTGCCATAGCTGCTTTCTGGAAGCTCTGTACGTGGGAGAACGTTGCCTTATGGTGGGCTATTTGATTCCCTTTTCTAGGGGACTGCCTCCTCAGACCTCCACTGAACCCCATGCGGGCACCAGAGGAGCTTCCAGGTCAGAGCTACGACGCGGCTCGCCAGTGCAAGCTGGCTTTCGGCCCGGAGTACACGGTCTGCCCAGGGATGGATGTTTGTTCCCGTCTGTGGTGTGCTGTCATCCGCCAGGGACAGATGGTGTGCATGACCAAGAAGCTGCCCGCCGTGGAAGGGACCCCTTGTGGGAAGGGGAGGATCTGCTTGCACGGGAAGTGCGTGGACAAAACCAAGAGGAAGTATTACTCGGTGAGTGAGGGAGCTGTGAGTGATGGCGTTATCGGAGAGCATGGAATGAAAGGCCTGGATAGGCTGGAAGGGAAGAGTTAAAATATGAGGAGCACTTGGTGGCTCTGGGCCTGTACTCACTGGAGTTTAGAAAAATGAGGGGTTATCTCATTGAAATCTACCAAATTTTGAAACTCTTAGATAGGGTGGACGTGCAGAGGATGTTTCCATCAGTGGGAGAGTCTATGCCTAGAGGACCTAACCTCAAAATAGAAGGATGTCCCTTTAGAGATGAAGAAGAATTCCTTTAGCCAGAGAGTGAAAAATCTGTGAAGTCATTGCCACAAATTTTGTGGCAATTTTGTGGAGGCCAAGTCACTGGGTATTTTTAAAGCAGAGTAGTAAGTTCTTGACGAGCAAGGGGGTCAAAAGTTATGGGCAGAACACAGAGAATGGGGTTAAGAGGGATAATAAATAGCAATGATTGTTTGGTAGAGCAGTCTCAATGGGCCAAATGGCCTAATTGTACTCCTGTGTCTTATGGAATCCATCTTGAGCAACACATACAAGATGCTGGAGATGCTCTTCAGGCCAGGCAGCATCTGTGGAGGGAATGAAGAGTCGCCGTTTTGTGGCGAGACTTTGGAAAGGAAAAGGGCAGAGGGCAGAAGCCAGAATAAGGAAGTGGATAGAGGGGAAGGAGTACACTCTGGCAGATGACGGGTGAAACCAGGTGAGGGGGTAGGTGGGTGGAGGAGGGGGTGAAGTGAGAAGCTGGGAGGTAACAGTGGAAAAGGTACAGAGCTGAAAAAGGAATCTGATAGGAGTGGAGAGTGGACCATGGGTGAAAGGAAAGGATGGGCTTCAGAGGGAGGTGATGGACACTTTGAGAGTAGAGAAGTGGTGGGAGGTTAACCATAATGGAGAATGGGAGAAGAGAGAAGGGGAGAGTGGGGAGTGATTACCAGAAGTCAGAGAAATCTATGTTCATGCCATCAGGTTGGTGGCTACCTGGACAAAGTATGAATTGTTGCTCCTCCAACTTGAGCTTTGTCTCATCGTAGCAATAGAAAAGGCAATGGTCAGACATGTCGGTGCGGGAATGGGAAACAATTGAAATGAGTGGCCACCAGGAGAAATTTGCATTTCTGTTGAAACATTTTGTGTGTGGTGCTCACGATTCACAGCATCTGCAGAATCTCTTGTGTCTGTGGAATTCATCTTGATGTAGACAGGGACTGGGCTCCCGCTCAGAGTGATAGATGTATGGAGGCAGTGGTACAGGCAGATGCATTAGGGACCTTTAAGAAATCCTTAGGCACATGGATGAAAAGGAAATGGAGCACTAGGTGGGAGGGAAGAGACTGATAGATCTTGGAGTAGGTTAAAAGGACAGCACAACATCTTAAATCGAAAGGCCTGTACTATGTTGTGTCACTCTGCCTAAACAACAAAGGTGCAAAAGTCCAGTAGAATGGATAATTGTATGGGAAGCTGGAGTTCTGACTGCCCTGGTGCTGGGAGAAAGACCCACAGGGTAATTGACTAAGCATCTGTGACATTCCAGTACCGTGTTAAAAGCAGGAACACAGCTGGCAAACCTACCGGAACTTTGTTCCAATGGAAATAATGTTAGCCAGCTCAAGAACAACAGGCCCTTGACTGGAATGCACAAGATGAAAGCTATTTTCCCACAGACCCTTCTTGCAGTCAGCTGCCAAACAGTAGTTGATTCCTTCCAGTTCCCAAGAATTTTGAAATGCCCATCTGATCATTGCAGAACGACCTAATGGCAGTGCTTTGTCTGATCTCTGGCCGACTGCCCAGGTTTGGTGTCTCACGGCCCTATGGTCATGGACCCTCGGCTACAGAAGGGGCTGGTTACCTGATGCTGAATCAGATTGTTTGTTGCTCCAGATTCCAGCATCTGCAGTCCCTCGTGTCCCCAGCTGACTTCTACTGATTTTATGCCATTAACTCCTTGTTTTGTTTCCTGGGTTACAGGCTTCAGCGAACGGCAACTGGGGCTCCTGGGGCTCGTGGGGCCCATGTTCACGGACGTGCGGAGGTGGGGTTCAGTTTGCCCGCCGGCACTGCAACAACCCGGCACCCCGGAACAACGGCAAATACTGCGTGGGCAAAAGGGCAATCTACCGATCATGTAACGTGACTCCATGCCCGCAAACTGGTACGTGTCTCCAGCAAGCTATAGTGGCTTGGTAGTGACAAGATGATAAGAGGCATCAACTGAGTGGATAGCCAGAGATGCTTCTCCCAGGGCAGAAATGGCTAGTACAAACGAGCATAATTTTAAGGTGATTGGAGGAAAGTAGAGGGGGATGTTAGGGGAAAGTGGGTGCATAGAACACACTACCAGGGATGGTGATAGAGACAGATACATTAGAAGCACATAAGAAATTCCTAGACAGGTACATGGATGATTGGAAAATGGAGGGTTATGTTGGATGGAAGGGTTAGTTTGATCTTAAAATAGGTTAAAATGTTGGCACAACATTGCAGGTCAAAAGACCTGCCTGTGCTGCTCTGTTCTATGTTCTTGTTCCATAAGATATAAGAGTATAACTAGGCCATCAGTCTGTTCTGCCACTTAATCATTGTTGATTTACTTACTCTCTCAATCGCATTCTCCTGCATTCTTCCCACAAGCTTCAGACATCCTAACTAACCAAGAGGTTATCAACCTCTGCTTTAAATTTACCCAAAGACCTGTCTTCCACAGATTCATTCCCACTGCCCCACTCTGCCTAAAAAAATTACTCCTCATTTCTGTTCTGAAGATACATCCTTCCTTTCTGAGGCTGTACCCTCTGGTCCTAGGCTCTCCCACTATTGAAAATGTCGTCTGCACATCCACTCTATCTAGACCTTTCAATAAATGGTAGGTTTAATGAGATCCCCCTTATTCTCTAAACTTCAGTCAGTACAGGCCCAGAGCCATCAAAGTCTCCTCATGCATTAACCCTTTCATTCTCAGGATCATTGTCTTACTCGGGACCACTGTTGTAACGTGTGGTAATTTGAGTTACCGTCACTTTCGTGTCAGCTTGAACCAGTCTGATCATTCTCCTCTGACCACTCTCATTTTCACCCACAAAGCTGCCACTCACTGGATTTCTCTTGTATCTCACAGCATTCTCTGTAAGCTCTAGAGACTGTTGTGTGTGAAAATCGCAGATCAGCAGCTTCTGAGATACTCAAACCACCCCATCTGGCACCAACAATCACTCCACAGTCAAAGTCACTTAGATCACATTTCTTCCCCATTCTGATGTTTGATCTGAACAGCAACTGAACCTCTTGACCACATCTGCATGCTTTTATGCATTGAGTTTCTGCCAGATGATTGGCTGATTAGATATTCACATTAATGAGCTGGTGTACAGGTGTTCCTTATAAAGTGACGACTGAGTGTACATTTATTTCAGTAACTGCACAATGTGTAAACATCATACCATATAATCAGTGAAACACTACAGCATGGAAGGAGGCCATTTGTCCCTTCGTATCGATAATGGTCCATGTAAAATAATCCAGCTGGGTCCACTCCCCCATTTTCTCCCTAAAGCCTAACAAACATTTATGCAGCTCCCTTTGAATACTACATCTGAATAGTAGACATGCTATATTGGTGCCAGAATGTGTGGCCACACATGCGGTCAACCCCCAGCACATCCTTGGTTGCATGGGTTATTAACGCAAATGACACATTTCACTGTATGTTTCAAACTATCTATGATAAATAAATCTAAATCCGAATCTTCTTCCGACTCTGTCCCTAACAGTGAATTCCAGACCTGAGCAACTGGCTGTGTAAAAATAACTTTCCTCCTACTGGTCTTTGTTCTTTTGCTGATCACTTATGCAGGTGGGAACGATCATTCTGTTTCCTTGGTGATTTCAAATGCTTCTCTCAGACTCCCTTACAACTTTTTCTGTACCTCATGTCTGCTTTACATCTACTGAACTGAAGTCCCTCAACACTGGAATCATGTTGGTAAATCTCTTCTGCGACCTTTCTCAAATCTTTGCATCTCTGTTGATGCTCCCATGGAAACGCAGCTACACAGCTCGTGCTGACTTTTAGGCCCGATTCCCAGATACCATTCTTACTGCACAAGTCTTTGGCATATTTGTTTATCAAAGACAACATTGCTGAACTTGTTCTCATTATCCATGCATACAACCTTCAGCCAAGTTACACCATTATGATTGGTTGTAGGAAACTTAACTGATTTTCCTCTCCCCTTTCTCAAGCTTAGGGCACTGAGGTCCATTGTAGGTCCTTAACTATAGCTTCAATTAACATCACTGCTAAGTAATCATGGTTTACAGTCGCACCGGGTGGTGCCCATACCCATAGAGATGGTGCTCAAGAATGTTAATGTTAGAAATGATTAGAGAAACACTGCAAGTATTGTCCAACAAATAGAAGTATCGGAGGTGGCATCCTATCATTAAGAATTTTAGAAGCCCAACCTCAACTAATAAGGAACTATTCATTGACATTAATACATTCATATTTACATTTGTGTTCTGTGAACTCTGGTGCAATTTCAACATTTAAGAGAAATTTAGATAAGTACACAGATGGGAGGGGTATAGAGGGATATGGTCCAGGAGCAGATCAATGAGGTTTGGCCCAGACTGGATGGGCCAAAGGGCCTGTTTCTATGCTGTAGTGCTCTTTGGCTCTATGTTTACATATATTATATAATGTTATATTCTACATTATACTTTATGTATTCCATCATAATTCCACCCACTGACATGCAACAATTATTATTAATTATAATTAATATTACTACAATTAATGTTCCAATTATAATTATATGTATTAATTATAATGAAACCTAAATTGTATAATGCACCATATACTGTATATTATATATAATCTCCATTATAGCTTTACACCCTACAGAAATATCAGCAAAATTTTACCTTGATCTATTCCAATATATTTAGGATTCAACACTTAACATTCCACCAAATATTGCACTTCTCACTTCTCATTAGCTGCTGCCAATTGGTCTTAACATTATCCCTGATTAAATTCCCTCCTTTTAGTCTTAAAGTTAATCTCTAGTTGGTGATTCTTCATTGGAGGTATCACTGAGCCAAGTAACTCTTTTTTTTTCCCCAGTTGTTCTTTCTCAATCTCAGAACTAAGCACTGACCTGTAAAATGAAAGGGAATAAACAGTGGATTTATCATTAGCCTACGGTAAATTTATTTCAGATTTACTGAGTTCCCTGGAATGACAGAGACCGCTACAATTTGGCACCAGCGGTGTCCAGGAGTTGTCAGTCAGTGCTGAACTCAACGTGGGACTGCCTTAGGGACTCCAGCTCCAGAAATATTCCCTTGGATTTACTCCTGTACCCTTCCCCAGGAGTGGGTATAGCCGTAAGGCAGTGTAGGTTTGAGATCAGAGTTTTCCTTCTCCTAAATGAGCTGCCAACCCTGATGAGCCCTTTTAAGGCACCAGTACTGTGGCTTTGCCCCTTCACTTGTCAGTAAAAATTGTTCCATTGGGCTTAGTTGCTAAGCCACACGTGAAGGCCAGGAGCTGGGCTTGGTTGTCAGAGGCTATTTGAGACTCGCGTCATTGGGAGCATTTAATAGCTAGTTGGAGCATATCCCAGTACCATCCCCCACTATCCACTGTCTATGACAACCTTACTACTGTGCTGCCTGATAGTCAAAGGAGATAAGATATTCTCATGGATCCTGAGGAGTTTCTTTCCAGTGCTGTAATAACTGCAGGAATTTTTCCAACAATAATTCCAAAATCCTTGCCAAAAGTAATAATAAAAACAGAAACACAAGGGAATAGAGAAAAAGAATCAAAGAATTTGTCCTGATGCAAGCTCTTGACCTGAGATGTCAGCTCTCCCTTTGCTTCCACAAATGCTGCCTGTCCTGCTGAAATCCTCCAACAGCTTGGTTATAGCTTAGTGAAACCACGTATGTGTGCGAGGGATTCCTGGCACATTTTCAGGGGTTCTCAACAGGGCAGGAGCACCTTTCCACGCATATCTGGAGGGAAAATTGGACCAAAAATTATTCAAATGATTTATTGAATAAATGTTATAGTCTACCTGCTTGAAACACATTTAACCTATGCAAGAAGTACTTCAGAAGTGTATCTCCAGATGGGATTTGCTAGTAAATGCCAGGAAAATCTCCAGGATTTTCTATGTTGACCTGAGCAGCTAAGCAGCCCACAGCACAGTGGCCATGTAATTAAAGGTTATGAGAGAGAGCAAGAGAATTCCTAACACCACACTTGTAAGATGGGTGCTATGTTTGACAGGGAGATAGTTAGGGGATGCTCCGATCATTTTTGACATAGAGATATAGTCGCAAACCTGAAACATTGATTGTTTCCACCTCCACAGATGCTGCCTGACCAGCTGAGTTTTTCCAGCACTTTGGCTCTTTGAACCTTCTCAAACTTTCAATACTATCATTTCAAATCATTTAGGATTAGTTCCTCCTTCCTGTTTTCTCCCCATAAATTTTGAGGCCTCAAGCCCTTGGAAAAATACTCCTTCTCCCTTGAGTGTGTTTAAAGATTTTACTTTTGTGTCAATGTCAAGATTGTTTACCATTGTTTCCAGTACACGGTCGTAAAGGAGATTGAGATAATTGTTACTCCAGATCTGATGCAGCTCAACAAAAAATGCAATAAGATAAAGAACACAGTAATAAAAAAGTAAATATAAATGTTTAAGTTAGCTTATATACACTGATTATATGTACATAAAGTGGCGATAGGTACGGGAGTATCTGGACGTAAGGTGACTCTGACAGGACATGATGAAGTGAGGTGGGCATGGTGGATTGTGTTAGAGAGCAGAGGTGTCGATCTGCCTCACTGCTTGGGGAAAGTAACAGTTTTTGAGTCTGTTGGTCCTGTTGTGGATGCTGCGTAGCTTCATCCCTGATGGGAATGAGAGAAATAGTCCATGAGCAGGTTCAGGGGTTCCTTCATGAAGGATCTGTGGCAGAGAGTTCCAGAGGTTTATGGTAGGGATACTGTGGAATAGCAAATTACTGCCCCAAACTTTGGATAACATTCAAATAGAGTTTAAGGTCTTGGGAGTTAAAATCATAATGGGAGCAGATCATAATACATTTTTTAATCCTGTAAGACTAAGCTGTACTTTTAGTGCATAATGCAGTGGAAAATAACTAGAGTAGAGGCTTAAATGCTGGGGATAGGTCTGTGTCTGGCACGTTTAAAATGATGAATGTATAATCTGGCTGCCTTAGCTCTCCAAAAGAATTCTGATCTGACCATTGGATCGTATTAAATATAAACTAAGCGATAGCAATGTTTTCTAAACACTTCTATAAAATATGAATTAAGTGTTGATTGGAGTTAACTTTCTCAAGAGATCTAAATGTGTAAGGAAATTAGATCTATGTGTGCTCAGAGTAAGGGGAGGGAGAGTTGGTGGGGTCACTCACTTGAAAGACCCAGGGCTTATTTGCTCTTTCAAGCATTAGAGGGGGCTAGTGTTTGGAGTTTGCTGTCAGATCCTGTTGTTCTTGGCTTCTAGTGGCCCAATGTCTTACTGCAAGATGCCAGAGGACTTAATATTTTCCAGCATACGACACTCTGGACTCTACTTTATATTCTGATCATGCCATTAAAAAATTTGGCTGGATTTCCAAAACACTGGGAAGTATTATTTATCTATTTAGAGATACAGTGCAGAACAGGCTCTTCCGGCCCAATGAGCCACACTGCTCAGCAACCCACCTATTTAACCCTAGCCTAATCACAGGACAATTTGCAATGACCAATTAACCTTCCAACCAGTACATCTCTGAACTGTGGGAGAAAACCAGAGCACCCGAAGGAAACCCATAGGCTCACAGGAAGAACATATAAACTTCCTGAGAAAATTCTGGAATTGAATTCCAACCTCCAATGTCCCAAGCTGTAAAAGCGTTGTGCTAACTGCTACACTATTGTGCACCCAAATAGATTACTTATGGATAAAGTTTGAATAGGCTAGGACTTTATTCCCTGGAGCGTAGGAGAATGAGGGGAGATTTGATAGAGGTGTATAAAATTATGAGGGGTATTAAAAGGGTAAATGCAAGCAGGGTTTTTCTACTGAGGTTGGGTGAGACCTCAGGGGAACTCAAGGGCGGCCTTCTTTACTCAGAGGGAGGAGTGACTGTGAAAGAAGCTGCCGACAGAAATGGTAGATGTAGATTTGATTTCCAGATTTAAGAGGAATTTGGATCGGTACATGGGTGGGGATGAGGAAAAACTTCTTCACACAGAGAGTGGTGAATCTGTGAAATTCTCTGCCACAAGAAACAGTTGAGGCCGGTTCATTGGCTATATTTAAGAGGAGGTTAGATATGGCCCTTGTGGCTAAAGGGATCGGGGGTATGGAGAGAAAGCAGGTACAGGGTTCTGAGTTGGATGATCAGCCATGATCATACTGAATGGCGTTGCAGGCTCGAAGGGCCGAAGGGCCTACTGCACCTATTTTCTATGTTTCTATGTATGGAGAGCTGGGAAGCAGTTGATGGGACTAGGCAGATAAACAGATTGGCGCAGACTAGATGGGGTAAAGGGCTGGTTCTGTACTGTAGTGATCTATCACTCTGTAGACTATGTGCACAGAGCATTGAAGCTAAAGGGACACAGCAGAAACAATTTATCTGAGACACTGCAGAGCGTGCATGGAATTAGGTTAGTCAGGAGAGGGAGTGAGACTAGTAAGTATAAGGGAAAACTAAAACTTAGGTTGGGAGTGTAGTCTTGTAGAAGATAAAATTCAGTGAAGAACAAAATGCACAGAAGGGACATCAAAGGAGCAGGAGGGTTAAGGGTCAACTTTACTGGACAGACACCAGCCTGAAGAGATTCTCTGCCTGACATCAGTGGCCATACACATCTACATCATTAGGAATTTGCTGTGGTGGGTTGGTGTGGCATGCAACAAATTAAAACAACATTCAAACAATGATCGTCATTAGGTGTTGTTTCATATGATGGGGGTGACCATGGTCTTCCTTCTCTAACCATGACCATGATTGTTCTTGGCAAATTTTTCTGCACAAGTGGTTTGCCGTTGCCTTCTTCTGGGAGGTGTCTTTACTAGACGGGTGACCCCAGCTATTATCAATACTCTTCAGAGATTGTCTGCCTGTTGTCAGTGGTCACATAACCAGGACTTGTGATGTGCACCAGCAGCTCAAACAACCATCCACCACCTTGTCCCATGGCTTCACGTGACCCTGATCAGGGGCTAAGCAGGTGCTACACTTTACCCAAGGGTGACCTGCAGGCGAGATGAGGAAAGGAGCGCCTTACACCTCCTTTGGTAGAGATGTATCTACCCTGTCACCCAAAAACAATTATGAAGAATTATAGAAAATAAAATTAGAAAATTAGGATATTGAATAATATGTGCATAAATACCAGCATGTATTTACAGTGTTAACAACATTTTAAAAAAGTGGTTTAAAGTGTTTACAGAGCAGTGCTGTGACTGAGGTCCCAGAAAGAGAGCATGGGGCCTAACTAGAATGATTGATCAGTTTAACAGTCTAGAGGAAGCAATTTTTAAGCAAATTCTTGGAAGGAATGCAGAACGAGCAGAATGTAGTTATTGAAGAGGTTAAGCAAAAACTTTAGGAGCATACAATATTTAGGCAGTGAAGACATTAGTTGTGCCTTGGTGTTTCTGGAGGAGTTTAAATAAGGCAATAAAACATATGATTGAAAAGGGTATAAGGAATGACAAAATCACCATGAGAGGAATGGTGGAGGTTAACAGATGATTAAAGAGAGCCAATATAAGAGGTGTTGTGACTGTGACTGAAGTTGCCTGGAGGCACTGAAGTTGATGATATAGAAGCCTATTCGGCACACAAGCAGGCATCATACTGGAGACACTCTTAGAAAGGGTTCCCTGACCCAGTATTACATGACATTTTTACATGCTAAAGAACAAAGGTAACAGCAGGACAATTCTATAGTTACAATGTACCTACAATGCTTCCTTTAAATTGCATATAATTATCAAACACTTCTATCTTCACACCCACACTCCAGACGCACAAAATGAATGTTAATCACCACTGACCCTGGGCTGCTTTCATGCATATGCAGACATCTCAGGTCAGTGGAGTGTTTCTTGGTTTGCAATCAACCCAGTCTGCAGCTCCAAGAACACCATTAATCTGGTTTGTGTATTAAACTCTATCTACAATCCACCTTCAGCTCTAAAGGCAGGTTATTGTTGTTGAAATTAATATTTGCTGTACACTATAACTTCAGAATACACCCTAACAGGAGGCAGTTTGTGGGAAGAATGAGAAGCAGGCTTGTTATCACTGACATTTGTCATTAAATTTGCTGCTTTGCTGCTAGTACCAACCACTGGTTACTGTTACTTCCTCTGTCTTGTCAGGTGCTCAGATATATATGGATGGACCCCCTCTGCAGTGATCTCCACTAAACCCAGTACCGAGTCTGTTGATAAAAAGTCTTTTTTATCCAAATAGGCAAATCTTTCCGGGACGAACAATGTGAAGCAAGGAATGGGTATCAGACTGATGCCAAGGGAGTCAAAACGTTCATGGAGTGGGTCCCAAAGTACGCCGGAGTGAGCCCTGCAGATGTGTGTAAATTAACCTGTCGTGCAAAGGGAACGGGATACTATGTGGTATTTTCCCAGAAGGTAAGGGGCAACCTTTTTTTCAAACACAAAGGGTGATATCTATGTGGAATGAACTGCCAGTGGTTGAGGCAGGTACGATGGCAAATTTTAATAGACATTTGGACAGGTGCATGGATTGGAACGGTTTGAAAAGCAATGGGCCACAAGACATAAGAGAAGAATTAGCTCATTCATCCATTCAGTCTGCCCCACCATTCTATCATGGCTGACTTATTATCTCTCTCAGCCCCATTTTCCTGCCTTCTCCCTGTAACCTTTGACACCCTTATTAATCAAGAAGCTGTCAACCTCCGCTTGAAATATACCCAATGACTTGGCCTCCACAGCCTCAGAATAGAGGGACATCCCTTTTAGTACAGAAATGAGGAAGAATTTCTTTAGCCACAGGGTGATTAATCTGTAAATTCTTTGCCACAGACAGTTGTGCAGGGCAAATCATTGGGTGTACTTAGAGCAAAGGTTGATAGGTTCTTGATTAGTAAAGGTATCAAAGGTTATGTGGAGAAGGCAGGAGACTGGGGTTGAGAGAGATAATAAATCAGCAATGATGGAATGGCGGAGCAGACTCGATGGGCTGAATGGCCTAATTCTGCACCTATGTTTTATGCTATGGAGTTGTGCGAAATGAGCATTTTCTGACTAAACAAACTCGTGTAACGGAGACCTAGTAGCTTATTCAGCAAGTGCAGTTCCGTCAACAGAATGATGTGAAGCCATTTGTACACCAACGTGTCCGCCAGTTGGTTTACTTTGAGCGATGTGATTTGGGACTGGGTGGTGCTTTTGGCTGGTGGACAGCAGGATGGACGGGGCCTGTCTTGCAGCCAACTGTCGGAATCCTAAATGAAACAGTTCTGGAACAGACCCAGTCAAGCCTCAAGTGATCATACAGACCGGAGTTTAGTACTAAGTGTCAGCCTCACCCAGTAATTCCATTCATGTGGTTGAGGGAAGGGATGCACAAGAGGGTGTGTTATAATGTCCCTGAATTAAAACACATGGGCCGATATTCTAAGTTTGTGGCAGAAACTGCAAATCTCTTTTTATGAAGAATGCATATAATTCCATGTATGTGATTGAAGGAGATGAAATGGCTTTCTGGTACTTCAGCTGACCTGAGGCAACTCAAGGGAAAGGGCATCATAGGTTACGAGGAGAAGGCAGGAAAATGGGATTGAGAGGGATAATAAATCAGTCATGAGGGAATAGCAGAGCATACTCGATGGGCAGAATGGCCTAATACTCCTCCTATGCCTTATGAAATTATAGTCTTGTGTAGATGCTATAACCCATAAATGTGACACTATGTCTATGGCATTTTTTTTTTGCCTTGATGAGCTCAAGCCTTTAAGTCTTCATGACTTCAAGATTCTGACATTTTTAAGAATTCTGCAATTTTGCTTATTGCAGCTACAGTAAACAAGTGGTTAAATCACTAGTCAAACAACTTAACGGTGTGGGTTCAGATCTCACCTCTGCCTTTGGGGCATTTATTAAAACTTACATGTCTAAGTCAAGTCAAATCAATCAAATTCAATCACCTACAAGAGAAAGTCTGCAGATGCTGGAAATCCCAGCAACACACACAAAATGCTGTAGAAACTCAGCAGGCCAGGCAGCATCTATGGGAAAGGATACAGTCGACATTTTGGGCTGTGACCCCTCATCAGTTCTTTTTTCCCAGCTGCCTGGCCTTCTGAATTCCTCCAGCATTTTGTATGTGTTGCTTCAATCAAATTCAAGTTTAATTATCATTCAAGCATACATGAATACAACCAAACGAAAGAGCATTCCTCTGAGGCCAAGGTGCAAAAGATACACAGCACATTCAAAATGGCGAGCAAAGAGCATAGTCACACAAAAAAAAACATATGCAGCCCAAGACCCAGAGTGACGTGTGCCGCAAATTGATGATACAGTTCCCGGCACTGTCAGTACAATCCGGCCTTTCATTCCACCAATTGAACCCAGTGAAATTGAAGATAACCTTTATTTGTCAAGTGAAATGTATCATTCGTGTTGCTAGCCTGCTGCCCCTAAAATTCTGCAATGGTGACTGTTTAAATGCTCGATTCTTTGCTTTAGGGAAGTAGATTTCCTGGCCTACCTGTTGCTCCGGAAATGGCTGAGAAATGCGTTGAAGATTAGTTTGGGGACAGATGTTCAATGTCAGCTTTTTCTGTCAGGTTCACATTCCATGAATAAGTTTAACAAAAAAAACTTTGAACAGCAATGTAAAATTAAATATGTATTAGTGCTTAAGAGTTGAATGCATAAGGATGTTAAGTCCTGCAGTTCTACAGTAGTGTAGTGGTTAGCACAGCACTTTACAGTACCAGCGACCCAGGTTCATTTCCCACTGCTGTCTGTAAAGAGTTTGTCTGTTCTCCCCGTCACTGTGTGGGTTTCCTCTGGGTGTTTTGGTTTCTTCCCACAGTCCAAAGACATGCTGTTTGGTAGGTTAATTGGTCATTATAAATTTTCCTGTGACTGGACCGATTAAATCAGGGGTTGCTGGGCAGCATAGCTCAAAGTGCTGAAAGGGCCTGTTCCACATTGTATCTCAATGAATAAATAAATAAAAGACATAAGTGCAGAATTAGGCCATTCAACCCATTGAGTCTGCTCCACTGCCGATCATCACTGCTGATTTATTATCCCTCTCAACTCCACTCTCCTGCTTCTCCCCCTAACCTTTGACGCCCCTTTCTAATCATGAGCCTATCACCTCCACTCTAAATATACCCAACGACTTGGCCTCCACTGCTGTCTGTGGCAATGAATTCTACAGATCCACCGCCCTCTGGCTAAAGAAATTCTTCCTCATCTTATATTTTTAGAGTAAACACTTCATGTAATATGGTGACCAAAATTACTTTGCTTCTTGGCTCTTTTCATCTATAATTGAAGAAAGATTGTGTTACTGAATGTCCTTGCCAATAATGATCCAAAGTGTCATCAAGTGAGCCTGCCTGTGCTTTGTTAACACTGGCTTTGACACATTCCTTCCCCACCCACTGTTAACTACTGATCTATAACCACATCCCAACTGAGAAACGTAAAACCAATACTTAGTGCCCATGACTTTGTAAAGCCTTTTACTGGCTTTCTTGATGGACGTCCATTTCACATGAAGGGCGGGGGGAATGGACCTGCAAGGGTGTGGCTCAGAACCTAGACGCGGTTGAGTTCACTGCTCATGAAAGACTTAGAAAGTAGCTAAATAAGGAAGGAAACTTTCTTCGAGAGTTGCTGCACACGGCTTCCGTCCTTGAAAGCAGCTAGCTACTTTGAAGCTTTCTAATTAACCGTGGCTGGATCCAAGAAATGTCATGTCAGAAAAGTGACCTCTCTGTCTAAAATTCTCTGCACTGCAACCAAGCTGATCTTGCACCAATTTAAATCGGTAACTTGCCCCTTTGAGAGTAGGAAAACAAATTCAGCCCCAATATTAATTCAGTTTGCCAGATGACAAACTGACTGGCTGGCAATGTTCAAAGTAAATTTATTATCAAAGTACTTGTATATCATCATGTACAACCCTGGGATTAATTTTCTTGTAGATACATTTCAGTAAATACAAAGAAACACAATGGAAAGAGTGAAAAACTACACACAAAGACAGATAAGCAACCAATGCAGAAAAGAAAACAAACTACAAATGCAACAAAATCTATAAGTAGATAAATAAATAATAATGAGAACATGAGATGTAGAGTTCTTGAAAGTGAGTCTATTGGTTATGGAATCAGTGAGGTGATTGAATATATCCACGCTGTTCAGGAGCCTGATAATTGAGCGGTGATAACTGGACCTGAACCTGGTGCTGTGGGACCCAAAGGTCCTGTAGCTCCTTCCCAATGGTAGTAGTGAGAAAAAAGCACGGCCTGGATGATGGGGGCTCTCCGTGATGGGTGCTGCTTTCTTGTGGCAGTGCTCCTTGTAGATGTGCTCAATGGAGGGGAGGGCTTTTCATGTGACGGACTAGGCTGTATGCATTACTTTTTGTAGACTTCTCCATTCTTGGGTATTGGTGTTTTCATGCCAGTCAGGATACTCCCCACTGGGCATCTATAGAAGTCTGTCAAAATTTTAGATGGCATGCTGAATCTGTGGCAATATCTAAGAATTTAGACGTGCTGCTGTGTCTTGTTTGTAATCGGACTTGCATACTTCTGTTACATTGGGGGGAGGTGGGTGCAAGAAGTGGGCAATTGGAGCCTATTGCGGTGGCACCTCCACTATTTTAATGACTTGTGCTGCAGGGACTCCCTGTCCCACAATGGTACTTGCTCCAAATTAAGGCCGAATACACCTTTCGACCCTTCTGCTACACTGAGAATTATTTTCAAACCCAAGCCAACCATCTCCCATTTTGTGTTTTATCTCCACCTTGCTCCCATTCTTTTCAATGTAGGTGATATTCCCTGGCCCTTCTTAAAAGCATCTGGAAACACTTAGGTTTTGATTGCATGGAGGTCCCTAGAACCTTAAAAAAAAACACAAATATAATTCTGGCAATTGGCTCCTACGCTACAGAGGCCTTCTTGTTTGAATGAGTTATTATTTAATTGGGCCTTACAGGAGAGATGATTGAAGGTCTGGATAATATTGCTTGACTAAGTCATGGCTCAGAATGTGAAGTATCAACTGAGTTAATATGCAACATCGTTAGATTGCCAAATCAAAATGTATTTACCATAATGTTTTACAAAGTTTCCGTCTAAGGAAGATCCTGGTTCACCTGCACCAGTTCTTAACTTTGAGATGGGTTTCTATGTCATCCATTTGCAGTTTGTTTACTTGGAACACAAGTAACCCTTGCATTTTTCAGGGATTGCAACAAGGCGGTTTGATTAGTCAAAGCCACTGCTTTGTAGTGCCTGAGACAGGTTCAATTCTGACCTCAGTTGTCATCTGCGGGGAGTTGCACAGAACGTTGAACACTATAGCACAGTGCAGGCCCTTTGGCCCACAATGTTGTGCCAGCCTTTTAACATACTACAAGGTAAAAGGTCTATCTAACCCTTCCCAACAACATTGCACACATATGTTCAACCAAGGGTTTCTCAACTCTCCCTAAAGCTTGAAGTTCAAAGTAATATATTATCGAAGTACGCACATGTCACCATCTACAATCCGAGAATTTCTGTGGAAAAATTTGCCAAGAGCAATCATGGTAATGGAAAGATCATGATCGTCTACGTCATACGACATGGCACGTAATGAATGAATGATAGTCAGGATAGATGGTCTGAATCTTTTCCCCCAGTGGAGGGAATGAGGTCATTGGAGTTTGTCCTGGTGTATCTGTACCTCTGGATTTTTACAGGATGGGTTGCTAGTCCCATGTCCAACCCTCTTCATTTCACAGCCAGACTTGAGACTGTCCATAATGGAATTCAGAGTAGTATATGGTTACATATGCATACTTAGATAATATATTTACTTTGACTTTGACATTGGTCTATAACCTATGTTGGACCTCGCGGTATATTTCCAGTTTCTCAAATTGTATTTTCTTTTCATCCCAGGTAATAGACGGGACGGAATGCCAACCATACAGTAATTCACTCTGTGTGCGAGGCCGCTGTGTGAAGACGGGCTGTGATGGCATAATTGGCTCCAAACTTCAGTACGACAAGTGTGGAGTGTGCGGCGGAGATAGTAGTACATGTGTGAAAATATCTCGGACCTTTACCAAGAGAAGGTAAAGTGATTCAATCTGATACATTTTGCGGTAATAAGATGAACAGGGTACATGGTTTATATAGATAGCAACGTATATTATGCAGGGTCATGTAAACCCACGGGATCAGGTGGTGGACGGTCATATGAGCAGCTGGTGCATATCACAAGGCTTGGTTTTGCGAGCGCTGACACCAGGTAGACAATCTCTGAAGAGCATCAATAATGGCTGGGATCACCCATCTTGTGGGTAACCCTAGGTAAATTCTATAGTAAGGATATGTTATACACAGCTTTATGAGCCAAAGGGCCTGTATTGTGCTGTAGACTTCCTATGACACAGCCCAAAAGAAGGCAATGGCAATCCACTTCTGTAGAAAAATTTGCTGAGTCCATGATTGAGTCACTGAATCGCTGTCAAGTCCATGATTTCCCATATCATATGACACAGCCCATGATGATAACGATATTGGATGTGGTATAGACTTGAGGGACTGAGTTATAGTGAGATATTAAATAGGCTGGGACTGATCTTTTAGAAGTGTGTAAAATCATAAGGAGCATAGTTAAGGTGGATGCAGACAGTCTTTTCCCAGGGTTGGGGACTCAAGAACTAGAGGGCATAGGTTTAAGGTGAGAAAGGAACGATTAATAGGAGCCTGATGGGGGCAACTTCTTTCACACAGTGGGTGATCCATGCATGAAGCAAGATGCCAAGAAGTGATTGATAAATAACTCCTAGAAGACATGAACTTATAAGTGGATAGGAAAGGTTTAGTGGATAGACCAAATATGGACAGATTAGCTCAGCTTGGCACCGTGGTCAGCATGGATGAGTTAGGCTGAAGAAGCAGTTTCCAGCTCTATACCTCGGTCATTGGAGACCGTCCCGAGGAGGTTTACGAAGTGATCCCTGGAATGAAAGGGTTAACTTATGAGGAGCCTTTGGCCGTGGGAGAGTACTCACTGGAGATTGAGGGGGACCTCATTGAAACCTACCGAGTATTGAAAGACCTAGACAGAGTGGAAATGAAGAGGATGTTTCCAACAGAGGGAAAGTCTAGAACTAGTGAGTGCAACATCAAAAAGGACATTCTTTTAGAAAGAAGATAAAGAGTAATTTCTTTAGCCAGAGGGTGGTGAATTTGTGGAATCCATTGCCACAAATGGTTGTGGAAGCCAGGTTATTTAAACCGAAGGTTGATAGGTTTTTGATTCATAGGGCATCAAAGGTTATGAGGGGAAGGCAGAAGGATTGAATGGCAGAGCAGACTTGATGGGCTAAATGGCCCAATACTACTCCTGTGTCTTATGGTTTTATTGTCTATTGGTGGGGAACGAAATTGCTCTGTGGGCTGGTATAGAATTGATGGGCGGAATGGCTCACTTCTGTCATCAGGGAGTAAATGTGGAATTTAGCTTGTGATGTTTATTAACACATATGTCTGACTAATATTAAATAATACCCATCTCTCATACACACCCCACTCCCACACAAAAGCCTCTAAGTATTGACATCATCCACAGTGATGGGAGATTCCATCTTTCTCTGTTTGTCTGTCATGGGGTCAGAAGTGTTTATGCAGGGAAATGGAAAACTATTTACATTTCCTTTTCCTATTTTTTCTCTTATTTGTAATGATTGCTCACTACCATTCCATCGGCATCTGGGGATTTCTGGTGCTCTGTTCAAGCTGCCTTTCTTGATGTGTAATCCTGCACTGTGGCTGCCTGCAGCCAGTACCGCAGTGGATGCAACATCTGCAACGCTGAAAATCGGAAAAAGCTGAGGCTGAAACACTTCAGTTGCAGCCTTACAAAACTCTCATTAGCTGCATCTGGAGTATTGCCCACTGTTCTGGTCGCTCCACCACAGGAAGAATGGCAAGGGTTTGGAGAGGCTGCAGAAGAGGTTTACCAAGATGCTGCCTGGATTAGAGGGCATGTGCTTAATGAGTGCTTGGACAAACTTGGGTTGTTTTCTCAAGAGCGGTGCAGGCTGAGGAGAGATCTGATAGAGAGTTATAAGATTATGAGAGCCATAGACAGTAACTTTCCTGGGGCTGAAATGTCAAATATTAGAGGTATGCATTTAAGGTGAGAAGGGGTAATTTCAAAGGAGATGTAAGGCGCAAGTTTTCTACACAGAGTGGAGGGTGTCTAGAATGTGCTGCCTGGGGTGGTCATTAAGGATTTTAAAAGACTTTTAGATAAGCACATGAATATGAGGAATGTGAAGGATATGGACATTGTGTAAGTAGATGAGATTAGTTCAGTTGGCCATTTACTTACCAATTTAATTGGTTTGGTACAACATTGTGGGCCGAGGGGCCTGTTCCTGTGTTGTACTGTCCAATGTTCTAACACTCAGTGGGTCCAGTAGCATCCATAGAACGTGAAACAGCCAACGTTTCAGGACCAAGACTCTTCATCAAGATAGCACTGATAAAAGTTAGCTGTTTCTCCTTCCACGGGAACTGGTTAACCATAGTCCTGTTGAGTTTCCAGCATTTTCTATTGGTTTGTTATTACCACATGTACCAAGATGCCGTGAAAAGCTTTGGCTTGTGTCCCATTTGAGCAGGTCATGTCATCAAGGTAGTAAAAAGAATCGAGGATGCTGAATCCGAATCGAAATCACATTTAATATCACTGACATACATCTTGAGATGTGTTCTTTTGTGGCAGTGGTACAATGCAAGGCATAAAAATTACATTACTGGTGAAGGGTCTCGGTCTGTAACATCGACTGTTTGTTCCTCTGCATGGATGCTGTCTGACCTGCTGAGTTTCTCCAGCATTTTCTCTGTGTGTGTGGGGGGCTCTGGATTTCCAGCATCTGCAGAACCTGTTGTGTTTATAAGATTTATTATAGGCTGCCAAGCTAAACCATGCAAAAGAAGAATAGCGAGGTTGTGTTCATAGATTGACAGACCATTCAGAAATCTGATAGTGGAAGGGAAGAAAGAGAGGAGAATATAGTGTTACAGATACAGCAAATGTGCAGGGCAGATACTTAAATAAAGTACAAGGGCCATGATGAGCTAGATCAAGCGATCAAGAGATCATCTTTCAATGCACAAGAGACCATAAGACCCTATGATATAGGAGCAAAATTAGGCCATTTGGCCCATGGAGTCTACGCCGCCATTTCATTGTGGCTGATTCATTTCCCTCTGAGCCCCAATCCCCTGCCTTCTCCCCATAACTCCACATCCACTCTTTTAAGGGCTTTCAACATTCAAAACCTTTCAATGAGATTCAGCCCCTCATTCTTCTCAATTCCAGTGAGTACAGGTCCAGAGCCTTCAAACGCTCCTTATATGATGAGCCTTTCAATCCCAGAATCATTTTTGTGAACCTCCTTTGGTCTGTACAAGAGTCCTTTAACAGTGGAGTAGAAGCTGCCTGTGTGCTGTTGGTACATGCCCTCGAGCTTTTGTATCTTCTGTCCGATGGGAAAGGGAAGAAGAGAGAATAACTAGGGTGGGAGATGTCCTCTATTATGATGTCTGCCTTCCTGAAGCAGCGGGAAGTGTTGATGGAATCATTGAAGGGGAGGCTATCTATGCCAGGAGCAGCAGACTCAAAAACTGTTACTTTCCACAAGCAGTAACATCAACACCTCCTCCCACTAACTCCCCCCCTCCACAACCCCAGCCACCACTACCTGATCATTTCCTGTCTGAGTCACCTGATGTACAGACACTCCTGTGCCTAGCATCACTTTATGGACTTTATCAATCTATGTATATGTTATCTTATGTATTTATATTTATTGTTTCTTTTATTATTGTATTCCTGATCTTATTGTATACTTTTTATGCTGCATTGGTTCTGGAGTAACAATTACTTCAATCTTCTTTGCACTTGTATACGGAAAGTGACATGAAACAATCTTGAATCTTGTTTGGCATGCTAGATAGGGTCTATCTATCCAACTAACTATCAGATATACAGTATCTTGCTGTCTTGGGCAGAGCAGTTGCCGTACCAAGTAGTAATTCAGCCAGATAAGCTGATCTTGTTCTTTCACTGCATGCTTTCCAATCATTGCAAAGCCTCTGTCTGCAAGACCCCCAGCTTCATTCTCTGCCCCGAGAAGATTAAGGCAGCCCAAGTGTCTCCAATTCCTCTTCAGATACAAATTGCATCTGGATGCACTCTGTTAAAGAAGAAGGTGAAAGCAAAAGGCTGAGAAGAGGAAGAAAACTTCCTCCATTCCAGTGTGGATCAGATCCATGTAAGAAACCAAGCTATAAAACATAGGAGCAGAAGTAGGCCATTTGGCCCATCGAGTCTGTGCCACCATAACAATTTAAAGTTTATTGCTATTCAGCCATACATGTGTATACAGCTAAGTGAAACATTGTTCCTCTAAGGCCAGGGTGCAAAGCACGGTACATACAGTCACACACAGCACGTATAGTTACAACCCAGCCCGTACAGTCACAAAATAATATTAGCACACATCCCTGAGTGACCATCACCATGGAATAATAAACCAGCCCTGTTTATTCATCGTGGCTGACTTGCTTTGCCTCTTAACCCCATTCTCCTACCTTCTCCCTGTAACCTTCGATACCCTGACTAATTAAGAACCTATCAATTTCTACTTTAAATACACCCAATGGGCTGGCCTCCACAGTTGTCTGTGGCAATGAATTCCAAAGATTCACCTCATTCTGACCAAAGCAAGTGTTCCTAACATTTTTTTATGCGATGGACCAATACCATTAAGCAAGGGGTCCATGTCCCTAGGATGGAAACCCCTGGGCTAAAGAAATTCCTCCTCATCTCTGTTCATCCTTCTATTCTGAGGCTGTACCCTCGGGTCCTAGACGCCCCCACTATAGAAAACATCCTTGCCGCATCCACCTTATCCAGATCTTTCAGTATTCAGATTTCACTGAGAACCACTGCACCCTCCCCCACCCCATTCATTCTCCTGAACTCCAGTAACCAGACTGAGATTCATGTTGTGACTTCTGAAACAGCCTGTCAGTTGTAAAAGTTCCAGAATCTCCTCAGAACAGCAGCAGGGATCAAATATCCCCATGAGTGGAGGGCGGTCAGTAATTAGCAAGTAGCTAGTTAAGAAATGCACTTAAGATACGTTAATGGGCAATAATTGTCAGGAAGAGAGGGAAGGCTGTTTCCAACAACAGTCTCTAAATATTTACAGGCCTGACTCCCTGGGGTTTCTCAGTATCCTGAGTTTCACTTGTTTATATAACATCAATGTTCAAAGTAAGTTTATTATCAAAGTACGTCTAAGTCTCCAGATACTACACTGAGATTCATTTTCTTGTGGGCATTCACAGTAGAAGGAAGAAATGCAATAGAATCGATGAAAAACAAAGAATAACAAACAGCCATAAGAAGAATTGAGAATGTTTCCTAGTCTAGCACCAGAGGGCATGGCCTTAGAATAGAAGGATGTTCATTTAGAATAGAGATATGGAGGAATGTCTTTAGCCAAAGGAATTCATTACCACAAATGGCTATAGAGGCCAAGTCATTAAGTATATTTAAAGTGGGGCCTTGATTAGCCGGGGCATCAAAGGTTACTGGGGAAGTCATTGAGAGGGATAATAAATCAGCCATGGTGGAATGGCAGAGCAGACTCGATATGCCAAATAGTCCAATTCTGCCCCTATGTCTTGTCGGCTTGTGGTGTTAAGACAAACTGTGCAAATGCCCACAGTGTGACACTAACTTACAGCAGCTCAGAAAGTTCACTTCACCATCTCTGCTAGGGAGCTAGCTGAGGTGCTATGTTATTTCTCAGCCGGAAAGCTTCAACCAGCTTGCCCACCCCCGTGCAGAAGCCAGTCTGAAACAGACAGTTTATTTTTTCTGAACCTTCCTTTGAACACTGGAATTTCCTTTAGTTTAACCCATGGGAGCTATCTTATCCATGATTACAGTTGTGGAGGTCTTCGAGATGGAATTCTACTCCTGATGACAATTTATTGACCCACTTGCTGGAAAGTGAATGGAGGATTGGGTCCAGCTATGCTGCTGTTCGTAGTTAGATAACCTGACAACTTGCAGCCTGGAACTATGCCCTATGTACAGAGGGATCTTGGAGTGCAGGTCCTCGGCTCTCTGAAGGTAGTGACACAAGCAGATAGGATGGTAGAGAAAGCATACAGTGTCCTTGACTTCATCAATCAGGGAGCGCTGAAGCTGTCTGCATGTTCGCCAAGTAGTGAAAGGGTTACTACACCAGAACATTGAACACATAACATGACAGCACAGTACGGGCCCTTTGGCCCACAATTCTGTGCTGACCTTTTAACCTACTCTAAGATCAATCTAAACCTTCCATCCCACTTGGCCTTCCATTTTTCTATCATCCATGAGCCTATTGAAGAGCCTGTTAAATGTCCCTAATGTATCTACCTCTACACCCACCCCTAACAGTGTACTCTACACGCCCACCATACTCTATGTATATATTTTTAAAAATTACCTCTGATACTCCCCCTATATTTTTCTCCACTCGCCTTACAATTATGCCCCTGCTTATTAGCGGTTTCTACACCGGGGTAAAAGACTGGTTATTGACTCTATCATCTTGTACACCTCTATCAGGCAGATTCTCCTCCTATTTCAGTCCAAAGAGAAAAGCCCAAGCTTGCTCAACCTATCTTCATAAAACATGCCCTCTAATCCAGGCAGAGTGCTGGTGGATCTCTGCACCCTCTCTACATCCTTCACGTAATGAGGTGACCAGAACTGAACGCAGTACTCCCAAGTGTGTGAGGCATGATGAGTGAGAGAGGCCTCTATCAGTAAGGGTCAAGCCGTAGATGTTGTGTCCTAGCTGTCTAGACATGCAAGCCTGGGCAGTATGATATGGAGGGCAAGATGGTGCCCGTGTCCCAAACTCCCCCTCTCCGTGCATCTGATGAACCCAAAGGAACATCAGAGACCAGTACAGTTTGGTACCAGCAGCATCGTTGGAGTTGCCGGTCAATGTAGGAGTGCCTTAGGGACTCCAGCTCTGGAATTCTCCCCCAGGCTTTACTCCAGAAGTCTTCCCTTTAAGAGGGTATAGCCACAAGGCAGTGGAGTTTAAGATCAGAGTTTTTCTTCTCCCAGATGAGCTGCCATCCTCAGCTGATGACTCCCATCTGCCAAAAGCAACTGGTTTTAAGGCGCCAGGAACCCACTTTTGCCCCTTCTCCTGTCAGTAGAAATGGTTCCACCAGGCTTAGTAGCTAAGCCACACGTGAAGGCCAGGAGCTGGACTTGGTTGTCAGAGGCTATTTGAGACGCACACCATTGGGGGCATTTAATAGACAATGGGAGCTTGTCCCCATTATCCAACCCCACCTCCACCCCCCCCCCCAATTATAACAACCTCAAGGAACTGAGCTTGGTAATAAAAGTAATAGTAGAGAGGTCACTCAAGTCGAGTATGATGTTCTCCTAAGAGTTTGTCTACTGGTAGGTCCTCAAGCGGCTGTAGAGGCTGATCCAGGGTCCGCAAATTCTGGAGCAGTGTGGACATGAGTAAGTGGTGGCAGTGATTAGTGTTTGGGTCTTTTGGTTGTTCAGTCTCTGCCTCCGCAGCTGCCGCTAGTTTGCTGTGGCACAGCACAGGTCGATCTCATATAACACCACTCCCTCTTGTACAGATATCCTCCAGTTGCACCTATTGAGTGTTATGTCTTCCCAGTTTTTAGATGTAATGTTGAATTTCTTCGGGCTGATTTTGATGTTGTATTTGAAGTGTTTCCTTTGCCCACCAGGGGCTTGCTGACCCCCTTCAACTGGGAGTAAAGGATCTGTTTGGGGAGGTGTGAGTTAGGCATTCTGATGACCTAACCTATCCATTGGAATTGGTGTTGCTTTGTCATGGTTCATGTTGGCCTCCTCCAGTACACCACAGTAGCCTACTGTAAAAGCCTACATTGCAATTTTAATGATATTTGCAACCCAATGGCTGATTCACTAAAGGGTTAAACACTTACTAGTCTGGGCTCGTCTGCTTTGATCTACGTTGGCCAGTGCAACATTGGGTTTATACCACCTCCAGCTCCTGCAGGTTAAAATGAAGGAAATTCCTGCATTCCGCAGAATGCTGTGAAAAAATAAATGGCATCAGTTGCAGTCTGGTCTCTGCTCAGTGACGGAAATTTCCACTGAAGCAGCCTCTGCGCCATTTCTAGTTCAAGGGCACAATTACCGAGGTCACAGGGTCATCAAAGTCCGTTGTGTGGTCTGGGCCACTCCAGCATAGTCCGTAAACCTCGAAAATCAAGGGTTTTTTGAGGAAAAAAAAACACACAGATGCTAATCTCCTGCTGGTGAATGAAGGTCTGTCTAATGGTGCTGGAAACTCTATTCACAAACACGCAATCCAGATGTGGAGGCTGGATGCAGGGTCTCACAGGCAGATGTGCGCTGGGTCAATGAAACTTCCAAACATCAAGTGTTACCAGCTGTTTAACAAAGAGAGAATATGTACAGTATGTGCAACACGTAGATCGAACTTGCAATTAACGTTGTCATGATAAATGCAACCAAGCTAAAGAGGGTGCAGGAAAGATTCACAGAATGATGCCAGGTTTAAGAACAGCTCTTCCCTCCACTATCAGATTTCTGAATGGACCATGAACACTACCTCACTGTTCTGCTCTCTTCTTACACTATTTATTTATTTTATTTCTTATTGTAAATTATGCTCATTTTTTCTGCATTGCACTGTAGTACTACTTCAAGCCAACATGTTTCATGATGTACACTCAGTGGCCACACTTTATTTGGTACCTCCTGTATCTAGCAAAATGGGGGCTGAGTGTATATTCATGCTGCTGTAGCCCACCCACGTCAAAGTTTTGACATGATGTGCGTTCAGAGGTGCTCTTCTGCGTGTGATTATTTGAGTTACTGTCACATTCCTGTCAGCTTGAACCAGTCATCCCATTCTCCTGTGACCTCTCCCATTAACAAGGCATTTTTCCCACAGAACTACCGGTCACCAGATTTTTTTTTATATTTCGTGCACCAGTCCCTGTAAATTCTAGTGACTGCAGCGCATGAAAATCCCAGGAGATACTGAGATACTCAAATCGCCCCATCTGGCACCAACAATCATTCCACAGTTCAAGTCACTAAGATCACGTTTCTTCCCAATTCTGATGTTTGGTCTGAACAACAACTGAACCCCTTGACTATATCTGATTACCTTTATGCATTGAGTTGCTGCCACATGATTGGCCAATTAGATATCTGCAGTACCTAATAAAGTGGCCAGAAGTGTGTGTTAGTGATGTTAAACCTGATTTTGAATCCAGGAGACTGGATAGGCCCGGACTGTTTATCCTGCAGTGAGGGAGCCTGAGTGGTGACCTCACAGAATTTATAAAGCCATGAGGGTTGTTGATAAGGTGGACGGACACGGTCTTTTTCCCACAGGTTAGGAGAGTCTGAAACTAAAGGGCATGAGTTTAAGCAGAGAGGGAAAGTATTAAAGGGGATCTGAAGGGTAACTTTTTCCACAAAGGGTGGTTGAGTGTATGGAATGAACTGCCAGAGGAAATGTTTGAGGCAGGTACAATTACATAGAAAAGACGTTTGAGTAGGTTCACAGATAGGAAGGGTTTAAACCAGGGGTTCACAATTTTTTTTTATACCATGGACCAACACCTTTAAGCAAGCACTCTGTGGGCCCCATGTTGGGAATGCCGGCTTGAAAGGAACATGGACCAAGTGCAGTCACATTGGACGAGCTCAGGAAGGTATCTGGTTTGGCATGGATGAGCTGGGCCAAAGGGCCTGTGTGACTCTTGGTGTGAGGCTTCATTTAAGGAATTGACAGCCAGCTGTGGTACATTGCACGTGGCGGGAACGTGCCTGTGATGGCCAACACATCACTTGAATGCTCTCGGGGGGAAAAGGGATGATGTGCCTGGAAATTCTCAGCCTTCAAACCCATCAGATCTATCCCTGTACATCGAAACGTACAGTGAAACACACAATCCGCCCAAGGATGTGCCTTGTTTTCTGCCACCAACAAAGCATGCCCATGATGCTTAGAAGAGCAACACAAACCTCAACAACAACAACAACAACAAAACAAAGCAAGGACTAGAACAACAACAGCAAAACAAGCCCCTTTCCCACCCACCCACTCACCTACTCATGTGGACAGGCTTCAAGCCCATCACAGGCTGCCTCGGGGCCTCCAGTCCTTGGCTCTGAACTCTCAGACTCGTAGACATCAAACCTTCAAACTCAAGTCCCTCGTCTGGACTGGCAGACTCGAGCTTTAGGCCTCTACCTCCGGACTTGCCGACACTTGTCTCCCAGCTTTTGAGATTAGATTGTAAATGAGATATGAAATTGTGTGTTAAATATTCCAGTGATAGTATTAATACCTTTGTTTTAACTGAATATATCCATGCAGCAAGTTCCACACACTGTGAGGAGCATTTGTTCAGTGAGATTGGCATAATTTTCTAGTTCAGTCTCGTTACCATGGATACCAGTATTTGTACATGGCAATACATGTAAGGTCCCCATAATCAAAAGCTGAAATGCTGCGATGTTACAATTCGTTGCTACATAATGCAAAGAAAAGCAGGACTTGTATATCTTATTTATTTAGGGTTACAACAGACCAATAGTTGATGGGAATGTGGAGAGCAGGTAAAAGGATTAGTGTACGTGTACACTAGTGTTCACCATCCAGTGTACGTAGATGGGAATGTGTTGTTCAGCATGGACTCAATGAGCTAAAGGGCCTATTTCAATGCTCTGAGTTTAGTGTCCGCACCCCAAGAACTCATTCTTCCTACCAAAATACACCACTCTCTCGAATTTCATCAGTTATATGTCTGCCCATTGTGGTGAACTATGTGCCTGTCGGGACACGCCCCTGCTGACTGCTCCTGTGGCTCCTCCCACAGGCCCCTGTATAAAGGAGACCTGCGGCCTGAAGATCGGCCTCAGTCTCCAGGACCTTGTATGATAGACACTCACTCCTGGTTCCTTCTTCCAGTCAATAAAAGCCGATATCTCGCCTACGTCTCAGTGTGAGTTATTGATGGTGCATCAATTTTATTGACTGGAAGTTTTAAAACATGGAACCCGTTTTGCGTCCGGACCGGTTGGATTTGGACCCTCAAGACCCTGACGCGGCTCTCGCTTTTGAACACTGGCTTGCATGCTTCCAATCGTACTTGGCGGAGCTTCGTGCGACTGAACCCGCCGTTATGCACAGAATCCTACTCTCGAGGGTCTCCTCCAAAGTTTACTCCTTTATCCGGGACCTGCCGACCTACGAAGGGGCACTGGACGCCCTCAAACGACAGTACCTGCGGCCGGTGAACACCGTCTACGCAAGACATCGCTTAGCTACCCGGCAACAGCGGCCTGGCGAATCGTGCGCTGAGTTTCTCCGAGCACTACAGACACTAGTCCGAGCTTGTGACTGCAAGACGCTCACGGCAGAACAGCATGCGGAGCTGCTGGTGCGAGACGCCTTTGTGACGGGACTGAGGTCAGTGTACATGCGCCAGCGGCTGCTGGAGAACTCGGATCTTACCTTAAGCTCGGCGATAGAGAAGGCCAACGCTCTAGAAGCTGCGCGGCATAACGCCGACGCTGTCCAGTCGCGCGATTCCCCGCCGGTTTCGTGGACGCCTCAGACCCCGCCACCGCCGGCTCCCGGGAGTGAATTCGCCAACGCCGCCGCCAGTCGCCATTCCACGAGCTCCCCGACCCAGACCACGGCTGTGGCCCGTAAGAAACTCGTGCTTTGTTATTTCTGTGGCCAAAAGAAACATCCTCGACAACGCTGTCCAGCGCGAGAAGCGACCTGCTCCAGCTGCGGAAAGCGGGGCCACTTCGCCAAGGTCTGTAAGTCTCAACCTCGAGCGGAGTGCAGCGCTGCGGGTGAAACGTGGGGGCCGCCATCTTGCATGCCGGGATGTGGGCGGCCATCTTTGTCGACGTCAGCACGCCCCGCCCCCGATCCTCGGATGCTGACCGGGTACCCCGGATGTGAGCGGCCATCTTTGTCGGCGTCAGCATGCCCCGCCCCTGACCCTCCGATGCTGACCGGGTACCCCGACGGCGATCCAACTCTGGCCACTGTGACTCTCGACCAAAGCGCCCCACACCAGCTTGCAAGATCCATGATGGACATCCAGGTGGAGGGGCATTGGACTGGATGCCTGTTTGACACGGGCAGCACTGGGAGTTTTATTCACCCGGACACAGTGCGACGCTGCGGACTTGCAACGCGGCCGGTCAGTCGGAGGTTCCATTTGGCCTCTGGGTCGCAGTCCGCAGACATCCGGGCGGGTTGTGTAGCGACTTTGGTGGTGCAAGGCACAGAATATCGGGACTTTGAACTGCTGGTCATGCCTAATCTGTGTGCACCTGTGCTATTGGGGCTGGACTTCCAGAGCCGTCTCGAAAGTGTGACTATGGTATACGACGGGCCCCTCCCACCACTCACTGTCAAGAATCCTCAGTTTTGTGGGACTTCTTCACATACCCCGCTACTGACCACACACACACACGGACACACACATCCCATCCAGAACCAGGCCAACAGCTGCGCTACCGACACTTGCAGCCTCTCCACTCTCAAGATCCCTCCCCCACCGCTGTTCGCCAACCTGACCCCCGACTGTAAACCTGTGGCAACCAAAAGCAGGAGGTACAGCGCGGGGGACCGGGCCTTCATTCAGTCGGAGGTGCAGCGGCTGCTCAGGGAGGGGATCATTGAGCCGAGCACAAGCCCTTGGAGGGCCCAGGTGGTTGTTGTTCGGACTGGGCAGAAAAATAGGATGGTGGTGGACTATAGTCAAACCATCAATAGGTTTACGCAGCTTGACGCATACCCCCTACCCCGCATCGCGGATATGGTCAACCAGATTGCTCAGTATAAGGTGTACTTGACAATAGATCTGAAATCCGCTTATCACCAGCTCCCCATCTGCCCAGAGGACCGCCCCTACACCGCCTTCGAGGCGGGCGGCCGGCTCTATCACTTCCTGCGCGTCCCTTTCGGTGTCACGAATGGTGTCTCTGTCTTCCAGAGGGAAATGGACCGGATGGTGGACCAGTACCAACTGCAGGCCACATTTCCCTATCTGGATAACATCACCATCTGTGGTCATGACAGGCCAGATCACGACGCCAACCTCCAACGGTTTCTCCAAGTGGCCGCAGCTCTGAACCTTACTTATAACAGGGACAAGTGTGTTTTTGGTACCACCCGCCTTGCTATACTTGGGTATGTCGTGGAAAACGGGGTTATTGGGCCTGATCCCGAACGTATGCGCCCCCTGTTAGAGCTCCCTCTTCCCACCACTCTCAAGGCCCTCAGACGGTGCCTGGGGTTTTTTTCCTATTACGCCCAATGGGTCCCCCATTACGCAGACAAGGCTCGCCCCCTGGTCAAGTCTACCTCGTTTCCCCTCTCTGCTGAGGCCTGCGCGGCCTTCAACTGCATTAAAGCGGACATTGCCAAAGCTACGATGCATGCAGTGGACGAGACCGCTCCCTTCCAAGTGGAGTGTGATGCCTCCGATTTCGCTCTGGCTGCTACCCTTAATCAGGAAGGCAGACCAGTAGCATTCTTTTCTCGCACCCTCCAAGGCTCTGAAATTCGGCACTCCGCGGTGGAGAAAGAAGCCCAGGCCATAGTGGAGGCTGTTAGGCACTGGAGGCACTATCTTGCTGGCAAAAGATTCACTGTGCTGACCGACCAGCGCTCGGTTGCGTTCCTGTTCAGCAACCAACAGCGGGGCAAGATCAAAAATGATAAGATTTTGCGGTGGAGGATAGAACTCTCCACCTACACCTATGATATCCTGTACCGGCCTGGCAGACTCAATGAGCCCCCTTATGCCCTATCCCGGGGAACATGTGCTAGCACACAGCTCGACCAGCTGTACGCCCTTCATGCACAACTTTGCCATCCGGGGGTCACCCGATTTTACCATTTTGTGAAAGCTCGGAACCTGCCGTACTCCCTGGAGGACATCAGGACGATGACCAGGGACTGCCAAATTTGTGCCGAGTGCAAACCGCACTTCTACTGTCCTGACACGGCACAACTTGTCAAGGCCACCCGCCCTTTTGAACGCCTGAGTGTTGACTTTAAGGGCCCCCTTCCCTCCACTGACCGCAATGTCTATTTTCTCAGTGTTATTGATGAGTTCTCACGGTTCCCCTTTGCCATCCCCTGCCCCGACACCACTGCCACGTCCGTCATAAAAGCCCTGCGCCAGCTCTTCACTCTGTTCGGGTATTCCTGCTATATCCACAGTGATAGAGGGTCCTCCTTTATGAGTGAGGAGCTGCGCCAGTACTTGCTAGCTAGGGGCATTGCTACCAGTCGGACCACGAGTTATAATCCCCGGGGTAATGGCCAGGTAGAGCGGGAGAATGCCACAGTGTGGAAGGCCACACTTTTAGCCCTTAAGTCCAAAGGGTTGCCGGTCTCTCGATGGCAGGAGGTCCTCCCTGAGGCACTGCACTCTATCCGCTCTCTGTTATGTACGTCCACCAATGCCACCCCTCACGAACGCCTATTCTCTTTTCCCAGGAAGTCTGTCACTGGGACCACCCTACCAGTTTGGCTGACGTCCCCGGGGCCAGTGCTGCTCCGGAAACATGTGAGGAGCAATAAATACTCCCCGCTGGTGGAGAGGGTTCACCTTCTCCATGCGAACCCCCAGTATGCTTACGTGGTCTTACCTGATGGGCGGGAGGACACGGTCTCCATCCGCGACCTGGCACCCGCAGGTGCAGCAGACCACTACCCTGAAGGCTCTCCGGTAACTGTGAACCCTGCACCAGAGGTGACACCGTACTCACCAGGCCCTACACAGACTCCTCACGACACTTGTATACCGGGCGTTTCGTACGCATTTATACCAGGCGCCTCGCACATGCATGAGGGATCACCGGCGCCTAGTGGGCAAGAACACGCGCAACCCCCGTCCCCTGTGCAATCGCCAATGTTGCCGGCACCTATGCGGTCACAGCCGGTGCTACGTAGATCGCAGCGACAGATTCGACCGCCTGATCGGCTTGACTTGTAAGAACCTTCGCTACATGAGGACTTTTTCAAACGAAGGGGGGGTGAATGTGGTGAACTATGTGCCTGTCGGGACACGCCCCTGCTGACTGCTCCTGTGGCTCCTCCCACAGGCCCCTGTATAAAGGAGACCTGCGGCCTGAAGATCGGCCTCAGTCTCCAGGACCTTGTATGATAGACACTCACTCCTGGTTCCTTCTTCCAGTCAATAAAAGCCGATATCTCGCCTACGTCTCAGTGTGAGTTATTGATGGTGCATCACCCATTTTAACAGTCTGCCGTAGCTTCCTTGGAGCATAGCAATCGGCGGAAGTGGTGGATGTGGGTTCCATTTCAACATTGAAGAAATCTGGTTAAGTACGTGGATGGAAGGGCTGTGGAGGACCATGGTCCTGGCGCACATCAATGGGACTAGGTAGAATGAGTTTGGAATGGGCTAGATGGGCTGAAAGGCCTGCTTCTGTTCTGTACAACTATTTTACAGGTTTCATATGAAGTTGTATCTGTACAGAGTCACTTATGTATCAGACGTGTAACACAGATGGCAGTAACCCCATTGCTGACCTAGGAGATCCTTCAATCAGACAGCATTCTACACACTTCTCAGCTCCATCCCCTATTTACTTATTCCCTATCCAACTTTATTTTTATATAATTCTTTGCTCTATTATCGTCCCTCCAGCATTTTGTGTATGTTACTCTAGATTTCCAGAATCTCTTGTGAAGGTGAAGAAATCTTCAGGTTTAAAGGAAATAACAAGTGTTTGATAATAAAATAACATGTTTATCAGTGCTGACTACATCTTTTCTTATCTCTACAGTGTTGGGTACAGAGAGGTAACGAGAATCCCAGCTGGGGCAGTCCATATCAAGGTGAGACAGTACAAACCCAAGGGTCAGCAGCGATTCACCGCTTACTTGGCAGCCAAGAGGAAGAACGGCGACTACCTCTTCAACGGCAAGTACATGATTTCAACATCCGAAACCATCATCGACCTCAACGGCACGGTGCTCAACTACAGCGGATGGAGCCAGAGGGACGATGAGGTGCATTCAATGGGCCACGGCCCACTGAAGGAGCCACTGGTAATTCTGATTCTGGCCACTGACCCCAGGAAACCAGTTGACGTGCGTTACAGTTACTACATCCCGAAGAAGCCGCAGGCTGCACCCAGTGAGAATGCCCTGAAAACTCTGGCCGCGCATTCTCACCTTCCCCAGTGGATGACAGGGCCTTGGTTATCCTGTTCCAGGACCTGTGATACTGGCTGGCAGACTAGAACCGTTCAGTGCAAGAATGGAGAGGGGAAGTTGGCCAAAGGATGTCCTCTGTCCCAAAGACCATCAGCATTTAAGCAGTGCTTTCAAAGAAAATGTTAATGCACTTTTCACTGTGAGAGTTCCTTTCTTTTTAATTTTGCCATTCCATTTTCTGTTTTAATTTAAAATTCTCGAAGGAAAGGAAGGAAAATATTCTCAGTACATCTTGGTGTGAAGCAGAAATGGCTTCGGCATCAAGGACGTGGGCAGAATCTGTCTCATCCAAATGACTGCACATCAGAGAGTGGGGGAGCATCGGACTCATGCCCCTAGGAGTCCGCAGGCTCGGTGAGAGTGAGAGGGTGGAAGCCAATGGCAGCTGGCACGTCACCTACCTCAGATGCCTCCCTCGTCTACACTGAAGTGAGAACCAAGCGACTGTCTTTTCCACAGTCATTGGGCAAGGCATTGACTCCAGAATCCTCTCCGACCCTCCCGGCGAAGCAGATATCCAAATTTCTGGCACGGCCACCATTTTCCTTTGCTCTTCCATGGCCTGTCAGTTGTGGCCAGTGACTGATTCCTAGAAGTTTGGAAGAGTGCAAGACTGGCATTTTCTTCAATGACTCCAAAGACGATGCAAAACGCCAGACAAGCGGCCATTTGTGAAAGGAATGATTAATCTGGTGTCTTAATGAGATCACTGCACCTTGCAGACTCTAGATTGAACTTATGCCACAGTGTTTGCGTTAGAGTGCTTGTGGACGTTGCCTCTCGCTACAATCCTGTTGTTGAAATAGACTTTCTTAAATGAGGCACTGACTGATTCCAGTTTGTAATTGCAAATCTCTCTGGCACAAAATAAAGAGCTGACTGAAATTGAACAGCAGAAGAAATGTGAGAATAGAAAATCCAGCGTTGTATTCCTGAAGGATCACCAGCTGGACTGCATTCCAATGCGCACCTCCAACTGATGAGTAAAAAATGCAGGCTTGAGGCTGCACCAAAAGAGCTTTCCCAGAAAACAGTGGCTTTTCAGAACACCTGAATCAATCATCATCTCAACTTACCATTCTTGAGTGAATATCTGTCCACAGTTTGTCCCAACCCATGGCGTACTCTGCTTGGCGGGTCAGTAGCCCGCACAGAACTGCAATGGACAGAAAGGACATGTTTGTGTTTAATCTCCGACTGAAGGAATTCTTTTGTTCCTTTGACACATGCTTTATCTATGGTGCAGGAAAATTTTGTTATAAGCCAGTGGGAACATGGCATTAATTGTCAATAAGGTACTGTGATCAGATGAAACAGCACTTCCTTGCAAAGTTGTCTCATGAGGGGATGGGGGATATTGAAGAGAAGTAAATTCAGACCCAGTTCTGGTATTTACTTGGCAAAAAAGTCGGTCAGATCGTTTTCCATATCTGTCAATTCCACGTGACGAGAGAAAGCAGCGTGTGGGAGGCAGGCTTTCTTTTGCAAGAAAGTTGACCTTGCACTCCAATTAGAATTGCTGCCTGAAAAACCAGACTGTGTCTTACTGGATGGCATGAGGGGCAACCCTGGTCTAACGGAGACCAAAGGCACTCATCCTGAGAAACCTCTGCCTCACAGCTGTGAGCTCGCCAGAGGTCAAGAGACAAGTTGGTCAGTCTGTTAGTGAGCTTCACCAAGCGCCCACTGCCAATTCCACAATTTAAGAGGGGTGTGGTGACTTGCGTTAGAAGTAGTTGACTTTACTCACCATTCTGCAGTGGGCTGTATGGAGACATTTAGGCTGTTTCTGATCAGCTAGCTGGGATTCCCATGGTAACAATCAAAGCAGTGCTTAGAACCTTTGATCTGCAGAAGTTACTTGCAGGTGGGAAAATGTGCAATTTTTATAGTTAATACTTTTATTTTCATTTCTTATTCCCTCATTTTAATGGTCAGCTGCCATGCCACTTATAAGATGCATCATAATCTCTTTCCAAGTAGCTCCGTTATTACTCATTCCCAAACTAGAGTTGTACCTGTGGCGTCAGACCCTTCCCTGTCCCTATATATCAGGAGAATGGGGTTGAGAAGGGATAATAAATCTGCCATGATGAAATGGTGGAGCAGACTAGATGGGCTGAATGGTCTGATTCTGCTCCTGTTTGGTACAGAGAATCCATTGCTGGCAGGCTTGGTACAGCAGTGTGTCAGTCAATCAGATAAGAATCAACCACATCGGCCAGTCACTCATAGGCTGGTGGTTTACAAGCAAGTTTCCTTCTCAGAAGCGCATTAACTGATCACTTCAGCACTTCAGATAACCCAACCACTATGATCAGTTTTACTGCTGCCAGCCTTTAAAGTTCCAGGCTCTCTGTAAACTCAATGTGAAGTCGCAGACTCGCAAGAGGAGAGTTGGCATTATTTCTCCAGAGTTCAGTCTATACATGACGTCCGTCCGTTTACATAACCACTATGAATAAATGCACCATGTGGCATTGAACCACAAGTTCAGTCCTTTCCTTACGCTTGATCTCAATGGAACAAGTAAAGGTAAACACAAGAGATTCTGCGGATGCTGGAAATCCAAAGTAACACACACAAAATGCTGAAGGAGCTCAGCAGGCCGGGCAGCATCTGTGGAAGGGAATAAACAGTCAGTGATTTAGACTAAGTGAAGATTATTGAGATAAGATTGTTCAGCTCCTCTGAAGGCCGACCCCCTCCAGTCTGTTTATTTATCTTTACTGTGTTTAGGCTAAGCATGCCTATCTCCTATCAGTAAATAGCCTCCTCACAATATCAGCCAAGATTTTTTTTATCTTATTGAGATACAGCATGGAATAGGCCCTTCTGGCCTTTCAAGATGCACCACTCAGCAATCCCCCAGTTTAATTCTAGCCTAATCACAGGGCAATTTACAATGACCATTTCTACCTACTGGTACAAAACTGGCATGTTTTTAGACTGTGGGAGGAAACCAGAGCACCCAGAGGAAACCTGCATGGTCACAAGGAAAATGGACAAACTCCTTACAGGCAGCGGTGGGAATTGAACCCAGGATGCCTGTACTGTAAATCATTGTGTTAACCACTACACCGCCATGTTGCCATTTATAAGCAGAGGTTTCACTTTCCCAAGGGAGGATAAAAATTACCTCTTATAGTGGGGTTGAGTAACCATCCCAATCCAGGGAAAACCCTCACAGCAGCAACTTGTGTCTGCAGTGCACCCCTTGTCTGGCTGTAAACCCACAGCACTTGGAAAAATGTGGCCTTGCAAGCCACTCAGTCCAAGAGAGCAGACTTGAGCATTAAAAATCAGCTCCCAAATCCTGTGAAAGGATAAACCCCTCTGTCACAGGGATCAATGTAAACCACTCCTATTAATTCTCCAAAGCCCATTTAGACCAATTAGGAAGTAGTCAAAGTAGGGTCAGAAGTGGCAGGATATAGATTCGAAACCTCACACAAAACAGCTCAATTTGTCAAGGTTAAAATAAATCTTCATACCAGGAAGCTCAGTGGGGAGTTCTAAAGGGAACGAAGTTCCCCTCTATTCTTTGTCAATGGAGATATGTTGGATCCAGATGTTCTACAGAAGTCAAGAACGAGACAAAAAACCTATTGATAGCAATTTTATTAAGTGTTACAAGAACATTGAAAAGACAAAGAGAAAAGTAATTGTGGTTGTCTCACACCCAGAGCAAAGAAACAAAAATTCCAGTGATAGCAATTAACTTATAAAATAGCCAGATTCAAGTCGTATGACACCTGCCACTGAAAACTAAGAAGTTTCTAGAAAAAATACAGAAGCAATTATTTGTACCGTAATTACCGGAAAATTCACCATTACATGTATATAAAAATGCAAGTGAGCATAAGGAAGTTAGACTGCGGGAAAAAATAACAATTCTATACTCAAATCCAACAGGTGCAGAAGTCATCAACTCCTCCAGCACCATGTAGATTATAAGCCTTTGAACATTCAACGCTGAGCTCCAATACAATGGCCGTTTGTGTAACATACTGGAGAACCAGAATCACTCTGACATGAGACTGAAAGCCCAAATTTCAAGTTAAATTGAAAGTATAATGAGTAGTTTTGGGCCCCTTATCTAAGAAAGTATGTGTCGGCATTGGAGAAGGTTCATTAAATGATTCTGGGAATGAAAGTGTTAATGTATGAGGAGTGTTTGCTGGTTCCGGGCCTGTACTCACTGGAGTTTAGAAGTGGGGGGGGGGGGGGGGGGGGATCTCACTGAATCTTGAAAGGCCTAGATAGAGTAGGTGTGGAGGGGATGTTTCCAATATTGGGAGAGTCTAGGACCAGAGGGCACCACCTCAGAATGGAAGTACATCCATTTGGAACAGAAATGAGGAGGAATTTCTTTCACTAGAGGGTGGTGAATCTGTGGAGGCCAAGTCATTGGACATACTTACAGCAGAGGTTGATAGGTTCCTGGTTAGTTATGGTGACAAAGGTTATGGGAGAAGGCAGGAGAATGGGACTAAGGATAATAAATCAGCCTTGATGGAATGAGAGAGCAGACCTAAAGGGTTGAATGGCCTAATTTTGCTCTTCTGTCTTATGGTCTAAATTCCTGGCATGCCCTCCTCTATGTTCATCTCCCACTGGATAATTGTACAAAGACGAGAAAATCTGCAGATGCTGGAATTCCAAGCAACACATTCAAAATGCTGGCAGAACTCAGAAGGCCAGGCAGCGTCTATGGAAAAAAAGTAACAGTTGACATTTTGGGCTGATGCTGTTCATCAGGAATTAAGCAGGACAAATCATCAACAGTTTACTCTTTTCCAAAGATGCTGCCTGGCCTGCTGAGTTCCTCCAGCATTTTATGTGTGTACTTGTCTCTGGTAGACAGGTGTGACCATTTCAAGGATAGAAGGAGCTCCAAGAATGTGTCAAACTGTTCACTAAGTCTGTAAATCTTTCCATAACTTCTCAAGTTTACCCCAGGGAATCTTGACAACAACCATTACTCTTTAGCAAGATGGAGCTTTCAGCACTTCAAAACAAATAGTATTGGTGTTATTTGAATGGGAATAGGCAAGAAATAAACTTGACTCTTTGGCCTTTACAGTTTATGAAGGCCAATGTCTATTATGCATCACTACCTGTGGATATTATCTCATGATGTGGCACATTTTCAAATAGGGAAACCTCTAGTTCCAGCAGCCAACGTTTGCTTCTGGATGGAATAAAGGACTTCTCTAATTCCCAGGGAGCGTGATGAACTGCCAGTTCAAAACTGAGTTAAGGCACCTCAAAGCTTTAGGGGTTGATGGGGAGAAGAATAGGTGATGGGGGGAAGGGGATGGGTAGAAGCTCGTGGAGGGTGCAGGGTCGAGTGATGGGCAAGAACACTATCATTTACACCTGCAGTCTTAAACTCAGGTGACATGTTTATTGGAAAGGAAACAAAATGCTCTTCAGGTCAGGCAGCTTGTGTGGAAAGAGAAACAAAGATCTCAGGTCAAAGAAAAAAATGTCATGCAAAACGGAAGTTTTTCATTGTACCTCAGTACATGAGACAGTAACTTAACAATATACCAAAGGGTCATGAACCTGTAATATTCAGTCTGTTCCTCCCTCCACAGCTGCTCCCTGACTTGCTGAATGTGAACACCATTTTTTAAATAGAAGAGATTCTACAGGCACTAGAAATCCAGGGTAACACGCCCAAAATGCTGGAGGAACTCAGCAGGTCAGACAGCATCTACGGAGAGGAATCAACTATTGATGTTTCAGACCAGGACCCTTTCTTCAGGATCCTTCATTCTCGAGTGCTGATGACGGCTCTCAGCCCGAAACATCATCTGTTTATTCCTCTTCATAGATGCTGTCTGACCTGCTGAGTTCCTCCAGCATTTTGCATGTGTTGTTCTACAATTTCTTTTATTTTGGGTCTAAATGATTCGCAGGAGATTTTTTTGGCTATCTCAGTGTGCGCTATTGAGTAGCAATGGATAGAATGTGTTATTCTAGACTCTGCACCCCACACTCTTCATTGTTTTCATAGCTGGACTATAGACATTTGAAATTTGCTCCACAGTGGTTTAACAAGTCCCTTTTAGATCTAGCAGCTTAAGGAAGAAGAAAATATATTTCTGCTGTGAAAACCTTTCAATGGGGTCTCCAGAAAGAGCAGGGGGAAAAGCATTCCATTTAAATTGTGGAAAAAAATCCTGAGGCACAGCACTGAAATAATTTATTTTGTTTTTGTACAACTGATATGTGTGATTTTAATGTTTTATTTATTGTTATTTAATTTCGAGAACACCAAACAGGCAACTTTTTTTTGGAAGAGAAAAGAATTTGCTGTTGTGTCCTGTTTTACAATTGTGTTTAATTTATGCTTCACTCTTGTGAATTTTCACTTTTTTTTAAATATATGTATGTATGTTTACGCAATGTACAGCACTGGTTGCCTTGTGTATTATTGTGATGTGTTTCCCTTCATGCAGTTATTTTGCCGTTTGTATTCTTTGAGATAAACTGCACTTATCTTTTATGAAAAAGTAATTGACTGAGGCAGGATGTCAAATCCACTCTAATACTTGTTTCAAAAAACGTAGCAGTTCTATAATGCATATTAATCATGTCAAAGACATCTTTTTTATCAATTATTTTAAGCCCAGCAGTAATATCCTGTAATATACTGTAACATTAATCATTGCTGTATGTGGAACTAATGCCAAAATTCATCTTTTTTTTAATGTGTGTAAATTATATATTCTCAAATGCAATACTACAGTCTCACAACTTAATTCTGATGTTTAATGGTTGCATTTCAGAGATTATTTCCGTATGCAGTTTCAACCTTGCAGTTTCATATTTTATACACTCCCTCTTATCTTGTCAACACATGGGGGGTGGGAAACAGAAAAGAATAATTTCATGAGTTCAAGAGACACAGCAACGAAGCATCTTTGAAATTGTGTTTTAGTGTGGACTGGGAGCAGAATTAGGCCATTTGGCCCATGGAGTCTGTTCCACAATTTCAACACGGCTGATCCATTCTCCCTCTCAGCTCCAATATCCTACCTTCTCCCCTTATCTCTTCATACCATAACCTTCAAGAATCTATCAGCCTCTGCCTTAAAGATACGTACAGATTTGGGCTCCACAGCCCCCTGTGGCAAAATATTCCACAGATTGGCCATTATCTGGCTAAAGAAATTCCTCCTCATCGCCACTTAAAAATCGACGCTCCTCTATTTTGAGGCTGTGTCCTCTGGTCGTAGACTCTCCCACCATGGGAAACATCCTTTCCTCATCCACTCTATTGAGGCCTTTCAACATTCGATAGGTTTCAATTAGGACACCACTCATTTTTCCGAATTCCAGTGAATACGGGCCAAGAGCCAACAAACGCTCTTCATATAACAAGCTGTTCATTCCTGGAATCATTTTTGCTTGTATATGTGGTACTTTCTTCCTCGCAATTAGGATTTCCAGTGCTTTCTATTGGAGATTGCTCCCATCTCCCTCTGTGGAATAATGGAAGATACTTGTGATTCCCTTGATTTTGATCTTAATGGCTGCCTGCTATGCGGGCCAGAAAACAAATATAACTGAAAGTGAATACGGAAACGTCATGCGATTTGATTCAGCTTGGAGGCTGAAGGGAGTATTTCCATTCACTCAGTGGCCTTCTGCAAACTTGGAATGCTACCAATGTAAATGGAAATGTGACAGTTCTTGCAGTGCAGAAGCACACACTGATCAATCGGCACTTGTAAGGGTGGGCAACTCTTGGTGGGATAAATGATTTTATTTATTTATTGAGATACAATGACCAATTAACCTACCAACCAGTTCATCTTGGAGGGAAGCAGAGTGCCCAGGGAAAGCCACACAGCCCTGGTGAGAACGTACAACCTCCTTACAGAGGATGCTGGGATTTATCACCGAACTCTGATCCCCTCCCAGGCAGTAATAGTGTTGCACTATCAGCTGGGCAACCAGGGCACCCCATGATTAAGTAGCACAATTCACAAAAAGCTGGAGGAACTCAGCAAATTGATTTTTCAGGCAGAGAGCCTTCATCAGACCCAAAACGTTGACTGTTTAATCCTTTCCACAGATGCCGCCTGATCTGCTGAGTTCCTCCAGCATTTTGTGTGTGCTGCTCCGGATTCTGCACCTGCAGAATCTCTTGTGTTTATAAGCAGTAAGATTTATTTTGATGTTGGGGCCAGCCCATTGGAGAACTTATCAGAAAAGCCTCAATATAATTCATTCAGGGGTTTGGAATACCTCAGGAAAACTGTAGCCAGTGAAATACTTTTGATGTAAGACAGGGCTTCCCAAGCTTTATTGTGCCATGGAGCCTTACCATTAACCGAGGGGTCCGTGGACCCCCAGACTGGGAACCCCTGACGTTGGGAGATGAAGCCACTATGCACAAACCAGCTATTCTGCTTCCTCTTAGACTCATAGAAACTGGTGATATTAGATCAGATTTATTTATGAACCACACATACATTGAAACATACAGTGCATTGCAACAATTGCATTAACAACCAACAAAATCTGCACGTTCTCGGACTAACCTGCACTATCGCCACGCATTCTGGCGCCAATGTAGCATGACTACGATGTTCAGTAGAACACACAACCATCAAACAATAGAGTCATAAAGAAGTACAGTACAATAGCAGGCCCTTTGGCCCATCAAGTCTGTCCCAAACCTTTAATCTACTTACTCCCATTGACCTGAACCAGGACCATAGCCCTCCATACCCTATGTACCTATCCAAACTTCTCTTAAATGTTGAAATCCAGCTCACATGAACCACGGGCTGGCAGCTCACTCCACACTCTCACAACCCTCTAAGTGAAGAAGTTTCCTCTCATGTTCCCCTTAAACATTTCACCTTTTATCTTTAAACCATGACCTCTGATTGTAGCCTCACCCAACCTCAGTGGGACAAGCATGCTTGCATTTATCTATACCACTCATAATTTTGTATACTTCTATCAAATTTCCCCTCAATAGAAACATAGAAAACATACAGCACAATACAGGCTCACAAAGCTCACAAAGCTCACAAAGGCTCACAAAGCTCACAAAGCTGTGTCAAACATGTCCCTACCTTAGAACTACCTAGGCTCTACCCACAGCCCTCCATTATTCTAAGCTCCATGTATCCATCCAGGAGTCGCTAAAAGACCCTATCATTTCTGCCTCCAACACTGCCGGCAGCCCATTCCACGCATTCACCACTCTCTGAGTAAAAAACTTACCCCGACATCTCCTCTATACCTACTTCCAAGCACCTTAAAACTGTGCCCTCTCATGCTACCCCTTTCAGCCCTGGGGAAAAGCCTCTGAATATCCACATGATCAATGCCTCTCATTACCTTGTACACCTCTGTCAGGTCACCTCTCATCCTCCATCACTCCACAGAGAAAAGGCTGAATTCACTCAACCTATCCTCATAAGGCATGCTCCCCAATCCAGGCAACATCCTTGTAAATCTCCTCTGCACCCTTTCTATGGTTTCCATGTCCTTCCTGTAGTGAGGCGACCAGAATCGAGCACAGTACTCCAAGTGGGGTCTGACAAGGGTCCTATACAGCTGCAACATTACCTCTCGGCTCTTAAACTCAATCCTATGATTGATGAAGGCCAATGGACCATATGCCTTCTTAACCACAGAGTCAACCTGTGTAGCAGCTTTGAGTGTCCTATGGACACGGACACCAAGATCCCTTTGATTTTCCACACTGCCAAGAGTCTTACCATTAATATTATATTCTGCTATCATATTTGACCTACCAAAATGAACCACCTCACACTTATCTGGGTTGAACTCCATTTGCCACTTCTCAGCCCGGTTTTGTATCCTATCAATGTCCCGTTCTAATCTTCTATGTCCTAAGGAATAAAGTCTTAACCTATTTGATTTTGTCTTGTAACTCAGGTCCCTCAGACCTGGCAACATCCTTGAAAACTTTCTCTGTACTCTTTCAACCTTGTTTACATCTTTCTTGTAGGTAGGTAACCAAAGCTGCACACAATACTCCAAATTAGGCTTTATCAATGTCTTATACAACTTCAACATAACATCCCATCTTCTGTACTCAATACTTTGATTTCTGAAGGCCAATGTGCCCAGAGCTTTCTCTATGACCCTATCTACCTGTGATGCCTCTTTCAACAGCTAATGGACCTGTATTCCCAGATCTTTTTGTTCTACCACACTCCTCAATTCACTGTGTAAGACCAACCTTAGTTGGTCTACCTAAATGTATAACCTTGCACTTGTCTGCACTAAATTCCATCTGCCATTTTTCAGCCCATCTTTCCGGCTGGTCCAGATGCCATTGCAAGCCTCGATAGCTTTCCTCGCTGTCCACTAAACCCCAATCTTGGTGTCATCCGTAAATTTGCTGATCCATTTAACCACAGGCTTTAAATATTTCTGCTAGGGCCCCGGCAATTTCTGCACTTACCTCCCGCAGGATCCAGGGAAACACTTTGTCAGGCCCTGGGGATTTGTCCACCCTAATTTGCCTCAGGATAGAAAATACTGTGTCCCTTGTAATCCTTTTGCTCTTAACGTATCTGTAAAATCCCTAATGATTCTCCTTCAGTTTGTTGACTAGGGGAACCTCATGCCTTCTTTTAGCCCTCCTGATGTGTCTTTAAGTGTTCTCTTGCATTTCTTATACTGCACAAGCACCTCATTTATTCCTACCAGCCTATACCTGCAAAGCACCTACTTTTTTATTCTTAACCAGGGCCTCAATATATCTTGAAAACCGAAGCTCTCTACACCAATTATCTTTGCCTTTTATTCTGACAGACATATACAAGATCTGTACTCTCAAAATATGACTTTTGAAGGCCTCCCACTTACCAAGTACACCCTTGCTAGAAAACAGCCTGTCCCAATCCACACTTATCAGACCTTTGCTGATGCCATCAAAATTGGTTATTCTCTGAATTAGAATCTTAACCAACAGGCCTGGCCTATCTTCATGCATATTTACTTGGAAACTAATGGCATTGTAATCACTAGATGCAAAGTGTTCCCCTAAACAGACTTTTGTCATCTCCCCTGTCTCATTCGCTAACAGCAGATCAAGTATCGCACACTCGCTTATTGGGATTTCTATGTTCTGATTAAGGAAACTTTCCTGAACACATTCACCAAAGTCTATCCCATCTAGCACTATAAGGAACAACAGCAAAACAAACACCTTCCTCCTTTCGCTCCTCTATGCACACACACACACAACTGAGCCTCTGACCTCCAGACTCACCAATATAAGGGCTTTCAGCTCAGACCTCCGGACTCTCTAACCTCAGGAAATGCCAATCACGAGCTTCTGACCTCCAGACCTGCTGACTAACCTTGGACCTCCAACTCACTGATCTGGGACTAGGAAACCCAGGATTCATTGGCCTCGGGGATCATTGACACTTAGTCTTAGGGCATAAACCTCAGACCACTGACCTCCATTCTCAGGGGCTGTTGGCCTCTGACCTCGGAACACTCTGACCTGAACTCCAACCTCTGGCTCCTTCCCCTAACAGTTTTGCTGATCTTTCATTCCACTCATGCCTGTTCCTACCCCTAACCTGAAACAGCAATCAGTAGCTCAGGTCCTCAAGCCTGTCCTGAACTCAATATGATTATGTCTGATCTTTGCAAGGCCACAACTCCTCGCCTGTACTAGTTCCACGTAACATTCACTGCCCTGATCTTCGAAACATTTGATCAGAGCCAAGTTTATTGTCATATAAAGAAAGGTAAGAGCTTATCTTTCTCTGTCACATGTACAGTGGACTGTCCAGGTAGGACTATTGGCTCTGCCTGGTCCTTCCCTACTGAACTCATGTCATATCTCGATTCCATTCTATCCCTTTTGGTTCATTCCCTTCCCATCTGCATCCATGACATGTCTCATGCCCTCAATCTCCTCGGTCACTTTTAAATCCTTGGCCCTGACCATCTCATCTTCACCATGGATGTTCAGTCCCTCCACACATCTATCCTCTTTCAAGAAGGCCTTAAAACTCTCTGCTTCTCTCTTGACCAAAGAACCAACCAATCCCCTTGCACCACCACCCTCCTCCGTCTGGCAGAACTGATCCTCACCCTCAACAATTTTTCTATCAGCTCCTCCCGCTTTCTCCAAACTCGAGGAGTAGTCGCAGGCCCCAGCTTTGCCTGCCTCTTTGTTAGCTAATAGAACAGTCTATGCTCAAAGCCTTCCATAGTTATGTTCCTCATTTCTTCCTCCGCTACATCGGAGCTGCCTCATGCACCACTGCTGAGCTTGTCAATTTTATCGACTTTGCCTCTAACTTCCAGCCTGCCCTTAAACTCACTTGGTCTAATGCCTCGCTCTCCTTTCTCGATCTCTCTGTTTCCATCTCTGGAAACAAAATGTCAAATGACATCTTTTATAAACCGATTAATTCCCACAGTATCTCGACTACACCTCTTCAAGTCAAATCAAGTCCAGTTTATTGTTATTTAACTACATACGTGTATATAATTTATATAATCATATAATGTCCGTAGAAACGTGACAACCTTTCTCTGAACAAGGGTGTAAAGCACAGTAGTACACAAATACTCATAACACAAGATAACTTATGAAGGTAAGGATAGAATCTATAGATTAATCATACATTAATAACAAACTAAATTGCATTAATATTAAATATTGTAAGGTACGGAACAAATTAATCAGTGACACTAAGAATACAACGCGGCAGGGAGTTCAAAAGTCTAATGGCCTGTTTCTCATCCTGACCATTCTTGTTTTTATACATCGGAGTCTCCTGCCTGATGGTAGAAAGTCAAAGAGGATGCTGGATGGATGAGTGGAATCCTTAATGATACCAAGGGCCCTGCATATGCAGCGCTCCCAATAAATGTCCCAGATGGATGGTAGAGAGACCCCTATGATCCTCTCAGCTGTTCTCACAGTCCTTTGTCGGGACTTCCCAGCCTATCTCCTGGAAAAATGCTCTGCCTATTTTTCATTTTCTTTGCCTCCACTTCATCTCTCCCCAGGGCACAACTTTCCATTTCAGGACACCAGAGATGTCCTCCTTATTTAAAGAACAGGGTTCCCTCCATATTGGTGCCTTCCTCACCCACACCTCCTCTATTTCCCATACCTCCAAACTCACCTCATCTTTCCACCGCCTTAACCGTGATAGAGTTCCCCATGTCCTTACCTACCAACCAATCAGCCTCCCCACCCAACACATCATCCTCTGCAACTACCACCATCTCCAAAGGGATCCCACAACTGAACATACCTTTACCTCTCCCCCTCCTCCCCCACTTTCCGCAGAGAATATTCCTCTATGATTCCCTTGTCCATTCGTACCTCCCCGCTAGCCTCCCTCCTGACAATTATCCCTGCAAGTGGCCAAGGAGCTACAGCTGCCAACTTAGGTCCTCCCTCACCTCCACTCATGGTCCCAAGTTGTCCTTCCAGTAGAGGCAACACATCACCTGCAAATCTACTGGGGTCGTCTATTGTGTCCAGTGCTCCCAACATAGCTTCCTCTACATTGGTAAGACCCATTGAAAATTGGAAGGCCACTTTATTAAGCACCTCTGCACCATCTTCCCAATGGCCAAACATGTTAATCCTAATTCAAATTCCCATTCCATTGCCTCCTCTTGTGCCACAACGAAGCCACCCTCATGAATATTGATTTCTCCTTCCAGTAAACAAATGTTCCCCCCTTCCCCTTCCTCTATCCCTTACTCTGACCTTTTACCTCTTCTCATCTGACCTATTATTTCCCCCTGTGTCCCCTCCTCCTTCCCTTTCTCCCATAGTTCCCACTCCTCTGCTATCAGATTCTTTCTTCTCCAGCCCTTGCCCTCTCTCACCCACCTGGCTTCACCTATCACCTTCCAGCTGCACACACAAAATGCTGGTGGAACACAGCAGGCCGGGCAGCATCTATAGGGTGAGACCCTTCCTGACGAAGGGTCTCGGCCCGAAACATCAACAGTGCTTCTCCTCCCTATAGATGCTGCCTGGCCTGCTGTGTTCCACCAGCATTTTGTGTGTGTTGTTTGAATTTCCAGCATCTGCAGATTTCCTCATGTTTGACCTTCCAGCTAGCCTTGTTCCCCTCTCCCCACCTTTTTATTCTGGCATCTTCCCCTTTCCTTCTCAGTCCTGATGAAGGGTCTCGGACCAAAACCTCAACTATCTATTCATGTCCATGGATGTTGCCTGACCTACTGAGTTCCTCCAGCATTTTATGTGTGTTGCTCTGGATTTCCAGCATCTGCAGAATCACTTGTGTTTATCATTCTCACAAACCCTGTTTTACACTATTTATTGATTTATTCTTGTAACTTATGGTAAATCCTTTACTGTTATTTACAACAATAATCTTGCTCTGTTCTGCTGCCCTAAAACAACAAATTTCCCAGTATATGTCAGTGATAATAAACCTGCTTCCAATTCTACCTCCCGCTGGGTCGCAGGTCAGGGAATGCCTGCGGCAATTTGCTAATACTCAGCGCCATCTCTTGGTGCCTCCTCTACTCACAGGAGTCACAAAGTCAGTCCTGAAAGCAGGCACATTGAAGAAACTTTGCACACTTCCAGCTTTGCCCACTGTTGTCAGGTAATTCTCTAGAACATTAAGTTGGACTCTGAACGGAGTCAGAATCAGAATTAAATTTATTACCACTGACATATGTCATGAACTTTTTATGGCCTTGCACCTTATTGTCTGCCTACACTCTCTCTCTCTCTCTCTCTCTTGCTGTAACACTTTATTCTGCACTCTGTTATTCTCATCCTTAATACTACCTCAATGTTCTGTGTAGTTAAATGACTTGTATAATCATATAACCATATAACAATTACAGCACGGAAACAGGTCATCTCGGCCCTTCTAGTCCGTGCCGATGCTACTCTCACCTAGTCCCAGTGGCCTGCACTCAGCCCATAACCCTCCATTCCTTTCCTGTCCGTATACCTATCCAATTTTAATTGGATAGTGCAAGGCTTGTATGGATGACAAGCAAAACAAGATTTTCAACTGTCAAAATTCAAAAGTACGTCAAAATTCAAAGTATTTTCATTACCGAAGTACGTATATATCATCATTTACTACCCGGAGATTTATTTTCTTGCAAGTATTCATAGTAAAACAAAGAAATATAATAGAATCAATGAAAAACTAACACAAAGGCTGATAAGCAGTCAATGTGCAAAAGAAGACAAACTGTACAAATACAAAAATAATAAATGCTCTTTTCTCACTGCTGCCATCAGGAAGGAGGTAGAGAAACCTCAGGACTCACATCACCAGGTTCAGGAACAGTTATTACCCATCAACCATCAGGCTCTTGAACCAAAGAGGATAATTTCACTCAGCTTCACTTCATCATTGAAGTGTTCCCACAACCTATGGACTCACTTTAAAGGATTCTTCATCTCATGTTCTCAATATTTATTGCTTATTTATTTATTTTTATTATTTCTTCTTTTTGTATTTGCACAATTTGTTGTCTTCTGCACTCTGGTTGAACGGCTTAGTTGGGTGGTCTTTCATTGATTCTGTTATGGTTATTATTCAATAGATTTATTGAAAATGAATCTCAGGGTAGTATATTGTGACATATATGTACTTAGATAATAAATTTACTTCAAACTTTGATGATAATAATAATAAATAAATAATACTGAGAAAATGTGTTGTAGAATCCTTGAAAGTGAATCCATAGGTTGTGACAATGAGAAATCAATTTACCAATTTACCACCTTTAACAACAAAGTTAGTAAAACAATGACCTGAGCAGAGAGAATGCCATTTCATTGTGAAACATTCCCACTAACACATGAAACCCTGGTGATAATTCTAGTGGATCATCTGTGATGGCTGCTGCTGCAGTTGCTAAATGTATTGTACTTCACTATGAGTTTGGAACAAGCTCGGGAAAATTCCTCAAAATATTATGTAATACCCTGATTAAGATATCCACTGCTATACTGTGAGGTAGTTTATATCAGCAGTTTTCTATAAAAGCAGTCTGCGATGCTGGAAAGTGTGCTTCAGCTAAAGTTAAGGACACATGCTGTCCAGCTTAGGAATGCAAGTCAGCTAATCAGGATGGTGGAATCGGCAGAAAGTTCTAGAGAAAGATTTGTGATGACCAGTAATCTGGTTCAGGCTTTTTTTTTTGGTGGGAGTTATAGAGAGGACAGGAGGGAAAATGCCGCAGTATGCTGTGTGATGGAGAGTCTCCGTCACAAAGAGTGCTTTGTGCAAGTGAATGGCTCCAAGGAAGAAGGGCCAGTAAGAAACCACTCCAGTATGAGCTCCAGAACCGGATGAGATGTGCCCCAGGCTAGTGTGGGAGGAGATTGATGAGCCTCTGGCAATGATCTTTGCATCACCAATGGGGATGGGAGAGGTTCCGGAGGATTGGAGGGTTGTGGATATTGTTCCCTTATTCAAGAAAGGGGGTAGTGATAGCCCAGGAAGTTATAGACCAGTGAGTCTTTCTTCAATGGTTGGTAAGTTGATGTAAAAGATCCTGGGAGATAGGATTTATGAACATTGGCATAATATGATTAGGAATAGTCAGCGTGCCTTTGTCAAGGGCAGCTCGTGCCTTACGAGCCTGACTGAATTTTTTGAGGATGTGACTAAACACATTGATGAAGGTAGAACAGTAGATGTAGTGTATATGGATTTCAGCAAGGCATTTGATAAGGTATGCCATGCAAGGCTTATTGAGAAAGTAAGGAGGCATGTTGTGGATAGTGTGGAGGGCTGTCAGAGGTTACAGCGAGACATCGATAGGATGCAAAACTGGGCTGAGAAGTGGCAGATGGAGTTCAACCCAGATAAGTGTGAGGTGGTTCATTTTGGTAGTTCAAATATGATGACAGAATATAATATTAATGGTAAGACTCTTGGCAGTGTGGAGGATCAGAGGCATCTTGGGATCGGAGACAATAGGACACTCAAAACTGCTGCACAAGTTGACACTGTGGTTAAGAAAGCATACAGTGCATTGGCCTTCATCAACTGTGGGACTGAGTTTAAGAGCCAAGAGGTAATGTTGCAGCTATATAGGACCCTGTTCAGACCCCACTTGGAGTACTGTGCTCAGTTCTAGTCACCTCGCTACAGGAAAGACGTGGAAACCATAGAAAGGGTGCTGAGGAGATTTACAAGGATGTTGCCTGGATTGGGGAGCATGCCTTAAGTGAATAGGCTGAGTGAACTTGGCCTTTTTTCCTTGGAGCGAAGGAGGATGAGAGGTGACCTGATAGATGTGTATAAGATGATGAGAAGCATTGATCATGTGGATAGTCAGAGGCTTTTCCCCAGGGCTGAAATGGCGAGCACAGAGGAGATGTCAGGGGTAAGTTTTTATACAGGTGAGTGTGTGGAATAGGCTGTCAGCGATGGTGGTGGAGGCAGATACAATAGGGGCTTTTAAGAGACTCCTGGATAGATACGTGGAGCTTTGAAAAAGAGAGGGCTATGGGTAACCCTAGGTAATTTCTAAGGTAAGAACATGTTCAGTCTGCATTGTGGGCCAGAGTAGCTGTGTTGGGCTGTAGGTTTTCTATGTTTCTATGAGCTCCAACGGTGTGTCCACATTGGGCTGGTTTAACTGTAATGGGCCTTTTATTTCTCTTTCCTATTAACTGTTCGATAAAGCTGAAATTTGTAAGTATACTCTCTTTATAATTTTATATGGTGTACAGTCTGTTATTTCTTGCTGACCAACAATTGTATATGGGCAGTTATTTCCACAGCATTTGCTCAAATTGAGGTTTCTTTAATCGGGAACATCACGACGTTCCCATTTGGTTAAACCCCAAATTATACTGATCCCAGACGTACATTGTTTATGAACAATGTCCTTCTCACTGGTTATGGGCCAAATGCTGGCAAATGGGACAAACTTGGATGGGGTATCTTAGTCAGCATGGACCAGATAGCCGAAGGGCCTGTTTCCACTCTGGATAACTCTATAATGCAAACAGTTCATAACTGAGAATTGCAACCGCAAGCTGAGATTTCGGGCATCAGGAGATGCCTGCAGAGGTCAGGTATCCCATAGAAATAGATAAACTGGAGAAGCAGGTTACATTTCATTTTGCCTTTCTTTATAATATAACCAATATGATTTGGCCCTGACCTGTTTCACTGATAATGAATTTTTTTAAGAACATTTTACTGCATATTAAGTTTCAAGTGCTACCGAAGGCTTTATAAAGGACACTGCTGCTGATGTAGGCAGTGGGTCACTGGATAGGATTCACAAAATGGACGTCAACGTGTTAAATAGAAAATCATAAACACAAGAAAATCTACAGATACTGGAAATCGAAAGCAACACATACAAAATGCTGGAGGAACTCAGCAGGCCAGGCTGCACCTATGAAAATGAATAAACAGTTGACGTTTAGGGCTGAGATCCTTCATCAGGACTGGAAAGGAAGGGGGAGGAAGGTTCTCAGCCTGAAATGTTGATTGTTTATTCATTTTCATAGATGCCACCCGGCTTTCCAAGTTCCTCCAGCATTTTGGTTGAGCTAAATAGAATATCTCTACTTCGGTTTGACTCCATATCCAAGACAGTCGCTCACAACCCTATACCAGCCAACAAGTCCATTCAGCCGGTCTCCCAAACACTTGATCACATATACGGACTGTCCTCATGTTAGGGATTCATAACCTGGGGAGCACCTGTATCAATAACTTCCTTAATATCCAGTTTCAAGACTTAAAGAGAAAATCAGCTAAGACTAGTTCCCGAAATTTCTGGTGTACGTAGAACACTGAACAGTACAGTACAGCGCAGGAAACAAGCCCTTTAGCCCACAATGTTGTGCTAAACATGATGTCAAATTAACTAGATTCAAATTCATGTTTATTTATCATGTGTACGTTGAAACGTGTCATTTGCATTAACAACCAACAGAACATAAGGATGTGCTAAGGGACAGCCCATTAATGCCACCACACATTCTGATGCCAACATAGCCTGCCCATCGTGTTCAACAGAACAACACAAGCACCAAAACAAGCCCCTTTCTCGCCCCCTCACCCACATATTCACACACACAAGCCATAAGACCATAGGTATAGGAGAAGAAGTAGACCATTCGGCCCATTAAGTCTGCTCCACCATTCAATCATGGGCTGATCCAACTCTTCCAGTCATCCCCACTCCCTTGCTTTCACCCCATATCATTTGATGCCCTGGATAATCAAGAACCTATCTATCTCTGCCTTAAATACACCCGATGACTTGGCCTCCACAGCCACTCATGGCAACAAATTCCACAGATTTACCACCCTTTGACTAAAGCAATTTCTCTGCATCTCAGTTCTAAAAGGACATCTTTCAAACCTGGAGTTCTGGCCTCTTGTCCTAGAACCCTCTACCAAGGGAAATAACTTTGCCATATCTAATCTGTTCATGCCTTTTAATATTTGGAATGTTTCTATGAGATCCCCCCTCATTCTCCTGAACTCCAGGGAATACAGCCCAGGAGCTGCCAGACATTCCTCATACAGTAACCCTTTCATTCCTGGAATCATTCTAATGAATCTTCTCTGAACTCTCTCCAACGTCGGTATACCCTTTCTAAAATAAGGAGCCCAAAACTGCACACGATTCTCCGTGTGGTCTCACTAGTGCCGTATAGAGCCTCAACATCACATCCCTGCTCTTATATTCTATACCTCTAGAAATGAATGCCAACATTGCATTCACCTTCTTCACCACTGACTCAACCTGGAGGTTAAGCTTTAGGGTATTTTGCACAAGGACAATGCATCTCTGCATTTTGAATTCTCTCCCCATCTAAATAATAGTCTGCCTGTTTATTCATTCCACCAAAGTGCACGACCATACACTTTCCAACATTATATTTCATTTTCCACTTCTTTGTCCATTCCCCTAAACTATCTAAGTCTCTCTGCAGGCTCTCTGTTTCCTCAACACTACCCACTCCTCCATCCATCTTTGTATCATTGGCAAATTTAGCCACAAATCTATTAGTACCCTAGTCCAAATCATTGACATACACCATAAAAAGCAGCAGTCCCAACACCGACCCCTGTGGAACTCCACTGGTAACCGGCAGTCAGCTAGAATAGGATCCCTTTATTCCCATTTTCTGTTTTCTGCTGACCAGCCAATGCTCCACCCATACTAGTAACTTCCCTGTAATTCCGTATCTTGCGAAGCAGCTTCATGTGCAGCACCTTGTCAAAGACCTTCTGAAAATCCAAGTACACCACATCTACTGCATCTCCTTTGTCTACCTTACTTGTAATTTCCTCAAAAAATTGCAGTAGGTTAGTCAGACAGTATTTTCCTTTCAGGAAACCATGCTGGCTTTGGCCTATCTTGTCATGTACCTCCAGGTACTCTGTAATCTCACCCCTAATAATCGATTCCAACAACTTCTCAACCACTGATGTCAGGCTAACAGGTTTATAGTTTCCTTTCTGCTGCCTCCCACCATTCTTAAATAGCAGAGTAACATTTGCAATTTTCCAGTCATCAGATACAATGCCAAGATCTATTGATTCTTGAAAGGTCATCGTTAATGTCTCCACAATCTCTCCAGCTACTTCCTTCAGAATGTGAGGGTGCATTCCATCAGGTCCAGGAGATTTATCCACCCTCAGACCATTAAGCTTCCTGAGCACCTTCTCAGTCATAATTTTCACAGCACAGGCTTCACTTCCCTAACACTCCCTAGACAGGCCTCAAAGCCCAGGACAGGCCGACTCCGGGCCTCCAGTTCTTGGCCCCCGACTCGCACAGACCTTCAACCCTGATGGCTAATCCCTCTACCTGCACATAATCTATATCCTTCCATTCGCTGTGTATTCACATACCGCTCTAAAAACGCTGAGATGTCATAATCACCACCCCATTCCAGGCACCTACCACACTCTGTATAAACATCTGTCTCTACACATCTCCCACTTTCTCATGCGCCCACAGCTATTCGACATTTCCAGCCTGAGGGAAAGATTCTGGCTGCCCACCCTATCTCCGTCTCTCATAATTTTATAAACCCCTGTCAGATCTCTCTCAGCCTCCAGAAAAAGTGTAAAGCAATCTTTACCAGTGAAGACAAGAGAGACTGCAGAAACTGAAATCTGGAGTAACACACAAAATGCTGCAGGAACTCAACGGCACGGAATCAGAATCTGAAGTGAAATATGTTACATCGTGGCAGCAGTACAGTGCAGTACATTTTAAAAAGTTGCAAAAGGAGAGCAAAATAGTGAGTGGTGATTCTATTTTATTTCTTTGTTCTACTGTGAATGCCTGCAAAAAAATGAATCTCAGGATGGTATATAGTGCGGATGGTATATGGAAAGCAGCCAGTGATTGAGTGGGCCAGTGAAGGAGTGGAGATTTGAGGCTTTGACTCGAGAGATTCTGGCAGTTTTGGCAGTTGGACTGTGCAATCAAGTCAATCAAGATTTGAATAGCTCAGACTCAGCAGAAAGCACTGATTGGGCAATCAAGGTCAGGTGACCAAGCAGTTTGGAAAAACTCAAACAAATAAATAGAGGGTTACCTCAAGCAGAGCGGCCTGTGGAGAATGGGCCAGTGAAAGATTGGAGATTTGAGGCTTCGACGAGAAGAGGCAAAGGACGAGCTTCACTCCGAGTGAGGTAAGGCCAGGTAAGTTCCTTTCAAAGGAGAAAGTTTCAAAAGTTGAGGCAAGTATTGGGTAGGTCATGGCAGCTGAGATCAGCCCCATGGTTTGTTCATCCTGCAGCATGTGGGAAATCAGGGATACTTCCAGCATCCCTGACAACTATGTGTGCAGGAAGTGCGTCCAACTGCAGCTTCTGGCAGACTGCACCTATTTTCTACGTTTCTATATCTATGTGCCATATACATACTTTGATAATAGACATACATTGAACTTTTTTGAACTTTGAGTAGGGCTCATGGGTTCATAGACCATTCAGAAATCTGATGGTAGAGGGGAAGAAGCTGTTCTTAAAATATTGAGTGTGTATTTTCAGGCTCCTACACCTCTTCCCTGATGTTAGCAATGAGAAGAAGGCAAGCCCTGGGGGGGGTGAGGGTCTTTAATGGTGGATGCCACCTGCTGGAAGCTTCGCCTTTTGAGGATAACCTTGATAGTGGGGAGGCTAATGCCCATGATGGAGCTGGCTGAGTTTATGACTCTATGCAGCCCTTTTCTGATTCCATGCTTTAAAGACTCCATCCCAGATGGTGATGTAACCAGTTAGAATGCTCTGCACGGTACATCTGTAATAATTTACTACAGTCTTTGATGACATACCAAATCTCTTCAAACACCAAATGAAATATGGCTGCTGGTGTACATTATTCATGATTGCATTAGTATGTTGGGCCCAAGATAAATCTTCAGAGATGTTGACAACCAGGAACTTGAAGCATCTGAGGCAGCACCTTTGGAAGGAAATGGGCAGTCAACGTTTTCGATTGAGATCCTTCATCCAGAACAGACCCGAGATATTGACTGTTCATTTCTGGTGCTCAGAAATCCTTGGAGGTAGAACGGGAAACTGTTGCTGTCCTTTTGTGTGGCTGCCTGTGCATGAAGACAGCCGGATGGATAAGGCCAACAGGACAGTACAACAAGGGTCAGAGCTAAAGATTCCCTGTTCCTCATAATAGAGAAAACATAGAAAACCCTCAGCAAAATACAGGCCCTTCAGCCCACAAAGCTGTACCAAACACATACTTACTTTAGAAATTACCTAGGGTTACCCATAGCCCTCTATTTTTCTAAGCTCCATGTACCTATCCAGGAGTCTCTTAAAAGACCCTATCATCTACGCCTCCACCAACATCGCCGGCAGCCCATTCCACGCACTCACCACCCTCTGTGCAAAAATCTTACCCCTACATCTCCTCTGTACCTACACCCCAGCACCTTAAAATTATGCTCTCTCAAGAATGAAAGAAACACACATTTGGTGGCCATGTTATTAGTCACCTCCTGGGCTTAATAAATTGGCCACTTACTGTATGTTCATGGTCTTCTGCTGCTGTAGCACGTTCACTCCACAGTTCAACATGCTGTGCATTCCGAGATGGTCTTCCACACACCACTGTTGTAACATGTGGTTATCTGAGTGACTTGCCTTCCTGTCAGCTTGAACCAGTCTGGCCATTCTCCTCTGACCTCTCTCTCATTAACAAGGCATTTTTTGCCCGCAGAACTGCTGCTCACTGGAAGTTCCTTTTTGTTTTTCTCACCAGCCTCTGTAAGCTCTGGAGACTGTTGTGCATGAAAATCCCAGGAGATCAGCAGTTTCTGAGATTCTCAAACCACCCGTCAGGCACCAACAATCATTACGCAGACTAAGTCACTTTTCTTCCCCATTCTGATGTTTTTCTGAACAGCAGCTGATCCTCTTGACCATGTCTGCGTGCTTTTATGCATTGAGTTGCTGCCATATGCTTGGCTGATTAGATATTTGCATTAACAAACAAGTGTACAGGTGTACCTAATAAAGTGGCCACAGAGTGTACCGTCGGCATTAGAATTAAATTGTGTTTTATTAAAATGGCACAGGAACCCGGGAGGATTTTGCCACCTTATAAAGCAAAATGGAAAATACCACTTTCATGATAATCTCTTCTGTCTGTTGGAGGCTTTTCACAATAATGTTCTTTCAGTGCTATTCTCAATATTCAGGTCACATAACTATCAATTATCCCACGCTTTCTGTTTTGAAAGCTCTGCTCTCTACCTGTCTTCTGGCACGTTATTTATGTTGTTCTGCACGGCTCTCCTTGCCCACAACAGTACCAGGCGTTGCTAGGTTAATCGAGGCTCCTGGTTCCCTTCCAGCCATTTCCCAAACATTCAGTCTTCAATGATGCCAAACTCTGGACATCTTTTCTCCCCCAAACAAAAGACCAATGGGCAGTGACTACTTCAGGAGTCTTGAGGAAGGCAATGGACCTCGGCACTGAAATTTCATTGGTCAATTCTTGGCTTTTGCCCATTGACCATCTTCAACTGCCTCTCACTTGCAGGGGACTCTCCCTCAAGTGAGGAAGTAGATGGTTTGGCTGAGACACAGGAAAGGCTACAGATGCTGGAAAGCTGGAGTAACACATGCAAAAAAAAAGTGCTGGAGACATCAGAAGATCAGACAGCATCTTTAGAGGGAAATGAACAGTCAATATTATGGGCTGAGACCCATCATCGTGACTGGAAGAACAATGATTTCTCTAACTTCCAGTAACCACTCCCCTCTGTCTCCAACTGCCCTTTGTTTTCGCTTATCCTTCTGGCCTGTTACACCTTCTCTTTTCCTTCCCCAACTCTCACAACTTGCACATTACCCTCACATTCCACCCTCTGGTTCCATACCTCCTTCCATTTATTCTATGGTCCCCTCTCCTCTCCTGTCAGATTCCATCTTCTTCAGCCCTTTACCTCTTCCTCCTATCCCTCCCCAGCTTCTTACTTCATCCACCCACCCTCACCCACCTGCCTTCCCCCTTCACCAGATTCACCCACCAGTTCATCCTCCCTCCTTCATCCCATCCCTGACCTGCTATCTCGCCTCAAAATTCCTCAAACTGCTCATTTCCCTCCATAGATGCTGCCTATGCTGTTGAATTCCCTAGTGAGAAGATGTTTTAACTGATTGACCTTTCCCCATCACCATTCGGGGAGTAGTATCCGCGGATCCACTGAAGGCCTAAGGTCTAAGTATTCGGCTCAGCTTTAGAAGCCTAGGATCTCAGGCCTCTGGAGACGCATGGATCAAGGGTTGGTGTCATGACAGGAGACCTGTGTGTCGCCCGGGGAGTCAGAATATCTGCAGCTGTGGGCCCAGAGACTCACGATCTTTAGGCACAGAGCTCAGAAAAAGCGACATGGCGGACTTTTCATGTCGTAAACCAGCGAGTTGTTTGTCATGTCTCCACGCTCATTGGGAAAATGGAGATGCCTCTTTCTCCCCGGTAGGGAGAGAGAGAGCCTGTGGTATGTCGAATGTCGGGTGAACTATGTAGTCTTTGGGGTACTGCAGGTCTTGTGTCTTTACTGTTACTTTGCTCACACTTGAATGCTTGGTGGTGAGTGCTGATGCTACTTTTTGCCGGTGGGAGGGGGAGATTGTTGCTTGCTTCCACTTAGCACAAGAGGGGAGAGCTGGGTGGGGAATCTTTGGGGTTCTAACATTTGACTGTCGTTCATTCTTTGGGGCACTCCTCTGTTTTCGTGCGTGGTTGAAGAAAAAGTATTTCAGGATGTATATTTGAAACCTTTGGTATCAGTGAAGGGGACTGTAAAACTGCTGGATTGTCACCAGCTTAGCAGTATCCTAAACCTGAATCATAGATCGAGAGGACAGCCGGAGACTTTTTCCCAGAGCGGTAATGGCTAATACATTTTAAGGTGATTTGGTGGAAGGTATAGGGATGATGTTTATACAGAGAGTGGTGGGTGCGTGGAAAGCATTGCCAGAGGTGGTGATAGAGGCAGATATATTAGGGATATTACATGGATGGTGGAAAAATGAGGATTATGTAGGCAAGAAAGGTTAGATTGATCTTAGAGCAGGTTAAGATATCAGTACAACATCGTGGGATGATAGGCCTGTACTGTGTGGTAATGTTCTATTTTCTATGACTGCAGATACTATATGGTCAATTCTGAAATGCTCTCACATGCCATCAAAACAAAGTTCAAAGTTCAAAGTAAATTTATTATCAGAGTACATATATGTCACCACATACAGCCCTGAGATTCATTGTCTTGCAGGCATACTCAACAAATCCATGATAGAATAATAACTATAATAGAATCAATAAAAGACCACACCAGTTGATTGTTCAATCAGTGTATAAAAACAAGAAACAGTACAAATACAAAAGAAAAATAATGATAATAAATAAGCTACAAATATCAAGAATCTGAGATAAAGAGTCCTTGAAAGTGAGTCCCTTGGTTGTGGGAACATTTCAAAGATGAGCAAGTGAAGTTGAGTGAAGTTTTCCCCTTTGGTTCAAGAGCCAGATGGCTAAGGGGTAATTGTTCCTGAACCTGGTGGTGATTCCTGAGGATCCTGTACCTTCTTCCTGATTGCAGCAATGAGTAGAGAGGATGTCCTGGGTGGTGAGGGTCCCTGATGATGCACATTGCTTTCCTGCAACAACATTTCATGTCAATATGGTCAATGATGGGGAAACGATCATTAAGAATGTATGAATACACCAGTCAGAAGCAGAAGTAGGTCACCAATGCAACCACAGTCTATCTCCCCATTTAGTGCTCTCAGTTCTGTTGGATCTAACAGTTATTTTCCTTGTCATTTTGATGGTCTTTTTTAATGGATTCTATTGTGTTTCTTTATAATGTGGGTGAATGCAAGAAGATAAATCTACTGGTTGTATATGATATACATACTTGATAGTAAATGTATTTTGAATTTAATCTTTGAATTAATTATCTATTTGTATTTTATAATAATTATTTATATGCAAGTAACTGCTTACTATGATTCCTAATGGCTATGGTATGCACATAACAGTTTAATATGTCTCTAGTACAGGTGCTCCCACCTTTTTTGTGCCATGAACTCCTACCATTAACCAAAGAGTCTGTGGATCATGGGCTGGGAATCCCTACTGTAGTAGTTAGTACATTGTCTCACAGTACAGGAAATTTGGGTTTAATTCCCACCACTGCCAGTAAGGAGTTTCTATGTTCTCTCCCTGACCATATGGGTTTCCTCTGGGTGCTCTGGTTTCCTCCCGCAGTCTACAGACGTACTGGTCAGTTGATAAATGGGTCATTGTAAATTATCCCGTGACTAGGATAGGGTTAAATCAGAGGGTTGCTGGGTGGTGTGACTCAAAGGGCTGGGAGGGTCTGTTTCACACTGCATCTCAATAAACAAACAAACAAATAATAAATTACTTGACTGAATGAATCAATATAATTCTGGAAGACTCCAGAAGTTTCTTTGTTGAATAATTGTTTTCTCATTGGTTAATTTAGAATTGCAGGATTGATTAAGTATTTTCTAATTGGTTGATTGTTTGTCTATAGATTAGAATGGATTTTTTCTTATCTCTGGGTATAAAATAGCTAAACACAAATCATCTTTAATCGTCGCTTTCCCTGTCACTGTCTCTTCAGCTTTTTTCTGTTCCATCAGTTTTTAATAAACAATCGTGAAGCAATGAGTTTTGTGCCTCATTCCTGAGTTCCAAAAGAACCTTGGATCAAAAACACCAGAATCCAGCAGTTCCCTATTCTTAACATTCCCAATAATATTTTGTTCCTTCGACTTTACTACAAAAAGATGTGGATACAGCCCAGTTCATCACGGGTAAAGCCCTCCCCACCATTCAGCACGTCTACATCAAGCACTGTCACAGGAAAGCAGCATCCATCATCAGGGACCCCACCATCCAGGACATACTCTCTTCTCACTGCTGCCATCAGGAACAAGGTACAGGAGCCTCAGGACTCACACCATCAAGTTCTGGAACAGTTACTACCCCTCAACCATCATGCTGTTGAACCAAAGGGGATAACTTCATTCAACTTCACTTGCCTCATCATTGAAATGGTCCCACAGCTGACAGACTCACTTTCAAGGACTCTTCATCTCATGTTCTCAATATTTGTTGTTTATTTATTATTATTATTATTTCATTATTTTTGTATTTGCAGTTTGTTGCCTTCTGTACTCACAGGAGTTTTCTTAAACTAGTCAACGTTGCTAGCCTTGAGTTGAGCCCCTGAACCTGGAGGACTGGTGGACCACACTTTGTCAGGCTTCTACCCTGTGACCTGTTTGGCATGGGTGACCTACAAAGAACTAAGGCATAAGCCTCTGACTCCATCCAGTGTAGCTCTCTGGGCTATTGAGTCACGCAAGCCTCCAACCCATGACAAGGCTGTGGACCTCTAGGAGGTTTGTCACCAAAGATTCTTAAAATTTTCTATATATACATACAGTGAAGAGTATTTGGATTGGTTGTATCACAGTGTGATGTGGAGGTACCAATGCAGAGGGTTTTAAGAGGCTGAGAAAGTTGTAGACTCAGCTAACTCCCTCATGAGCACAACCCTCTCAATCATCAAGGATATCTTCAAGGGAAGGTGCCTCAGGAAGTTGGCGTCCATCATTTAGGACCCTCACCATCTGGGACATACATGGCTTCTCATTGACTGCATGAACAGTGTGAAAGGCAGGTTTTTCATTGTGCCTTGGTACACGTGACAATAATAACCAGTCTCCCATCATTGACTCCATCTACACTTCTCACTACCTCAGGGAAGCAGCCAATACAATCGAGGACCTTCCTATTTGAGGAGTGTTACGAATGCAGCAGCAATGAATATGACTCTGAGACAGGGTTTAAAACAAATCCCAACTTTGTAACACCTCCCGCCAAAAAGGGGAAATTTTGGTCTATTATGAGCAAAATTTTTACAATCATTTACAAAAAAATTATACAGATGTATAAAATCCACAAAATAGACAATAATTATTATACAGCACCTTACAAACTAATATACAGTAGGAGTGTTACAAATATTAAAATACTACTCTATAAAAAAATTACATTGTAAATTCAACATCTGAACAGACAATCGCCAATCACATTATTTTTGCCTTTAATATGCATTATTAAAATATCATATCGCTATGAAACTAAACTGCAGTTTGATTAACCATTTCCATTTTAACCAGGTGGAATGAGAACATCAGGAATTACATGAATTTTTGCCACATTAAATGCAGGAACCAATTTAACTCCCTGACTAGTAACAAATGATTCCCTAGAACCAGAAGACTGTTTCTCGGACCTTAACTTTGCTATCACTAGCTCAAAATCCCTTTTTTTTCTGCAGCTTCTAATCGACTTTGTTTCAAGTCAGCTTCCACTCTAAGCTTTCCGAACACTACCTGTCCCAGGTGCAACTGGATTACCTCCTTACTGACAGGGAACTTGTCTAACTCCGCTTCATCAAATTCTCCAGAATTTGTATAGTTGTTCCGCGATTTTTCCCTGAATTACTGGCTTAGTTGTAACTGTCGGTATTCCTGTAAGCTTCAGATCTTTAGCAATCTCCCACACCTCACCCATTACTGCATACACTAATGATACAGGGGTTGGTGTTTCCAGGAAATTATCAATATCCATTGCTGCCAACCCACACACTAATCAAACAAAAGGAATCGAGTATCTCCCTCTTCCAAATCAGATCAATAACTAAACAAACAATTAAACTCAGAATGGGTTCAAATCCCAGATGAGCCCCCACATTTGTTACGAATGCAGCAGCAATGAATATGACTCTGAGACAGGGTTTAAACAAATCCAGAGATTTATTAACCTTTGCTCAATTTTAGAAAAGTAAACAAATGACTAACTTAACCGGAAGTTAACAGTTAGGCAGCAATATCTAACAAACAGTCAAACTTAGAAACTGTTCTTAATGAGTTCTCATCCAAGCACAGACTTAAAGTGATAAATTCAAAAGTCCATGTGATTTATACAGTCCGTAAGGAGATACTGACTGTATAAATCATCAGGAGTGAAGTAACATGGGATGGTCAAGGGGGGGATAAGAAGTGGGGGGGAGGGATGGGAAGTGATAGGCTGAAGGGAAATGGGCTGGGGAAGGTGAAGAATTATGGGAAAGAAAAGAGAAAGAAAGGTAGGGCTGGAGGGAGATTATAGTGAGAGGGGAAAAGAGAGAGAAAGAAAACCAGACTGAAATTATAGGTAGGGATGGGGTAAGGGGGCAGGGGTATCAATGTAGGTCTGTGAGTTGATACCCCATCCCTATCTATAATTTTAGTCTGGTTCTCATTATTATCTGTTTTGCTGCCACCTGTGTCTCATTGTGCTCCACCTATCATCTGCCTCTCTGTTTATTGCTCGGTGTATTTCAGTCCTGTGTTTCCACCTGTTTGTTGCCAGATTGTGCCAGTGAATTTTCCTGAGCCTTCCCAGCATGACTGTCTGTTTCCTGACTCTGGTTTTTGGATTTCTCTGAATGTTTTGATCTCTGCCTGAACTTTGACGCTGACTTTGTTTGCACCTCCGGATTTGTTACTCAGTTAACATCACTGTGTGCGCAGTACTGGGTCTGTGATTGGATCCCTGCTGCAGCGTCCTGACAAGAGATGAACACAGAATCTATAGAAATGAGGCAAAATGACAGTGAGATCATGAACTGTGAACAGATTCCAGAGAATGTGTTTAATGCTTTGAGAAAAATGAAGGTGGATAAATCCCCAGAGCCTGTTAAGGTGTTCCCTTGGACCTTGTGAGCGGCTAGGGGCCTGGTCAGAAATATTTAAAACATCTTTAGCTAATGAAGTGCCAGAAGACTGAAGGATAGCAAATATTGTTCCATTGTTAATTTATGCATTTATTTATGTGGTTATTTATTTGTTCACTGATGTAGGCTCTTCCTGCCCTTTGAGCCATGCCACCCCAACAACCCTACAATACTGATTCAACCCTAACCTAATCACTGGACAATTTACAATGACCGATTAACCTACCCGATACGTCTTTGGACAGTGGGAGGAAACCAGAGCACCTGGGAAAAAAACCATGCCTTGCAAGGAGAGGAGGTACAGACACTCCTTACAAAACAGCACCAGAATCGAACTCCAGACTCTAAACTCCAGAACGCCCCGAGATGAAATAGCATCAAGCTAACCACTATGTTATCGTGGCACCCAAGAAAATGTTTAAGAAAGGCTCTATGAATAAGCCAGGTGGGTCTGATGTCAGTAGTGAGTAAGTTATTGGAAGGTACTTTTAGACACCAGATTTGGACAGGCACACCTGATTAAGAATAGTGAACATGCATAGTAGGTCATGTTGAAACAATCTTTATGGAGTTTTCCAATGAGGTTACCAGGAAAGTTGATGAAGGAAAGGCAGTGGAGGTTCTCCACATGTACTTTAGCAAGACCTTGAACAAGGTCCCAGAGGCGAGGTTCTGTCACTTGGCATTCAGGATTCAGTTGGATTAGACACTGGCATAGTGGGAGAAGTAGAGGGTTGCCTCTCAGACTGGAAGCCTGTGACTAGTTGGGTGCTGCAGGGCTTGGTGCTGGGTCCATTGTTGTCCGTCATCTATATCAATGATCTGGATGATAATGTGGTAAATTGGATCGGAGGATTTGCAGATGACACCAAGGTTGGACTACAAGGAAGGCTATCAAAGTTTGCGTGGGATTTGAACAAACTGGAAAAATGAGCTGAAACTTGGCAGATTGAATTTAATGCAGGTGAGCGTGAGGAGTCACACTTTGGGAAGACCAATGAGGGTAGGTCTTCCATGGTGAACGGTAGGGTACTGAAGAGTACAGTCAAAGAGATCTGGTAACACAGGTACATAATTCCTTAAAACTGATTTAACTTCTAATTTTTTTACAGCAATATATAGTTTTTATTATTATGTATTGCAATGAACTGCTGCCACAAGACAACAAAATTTTATGACTAATGCTGGTGATACTAAACCTGATTCTGACCTAGAACTGGAGGCCTTAGATTGAGGGTGAAAGGTGAAATGTTTAAAGGGAAACTGACGGGGAAGTTCTTCACTGAGGGTGGTGTGAGTGTGGAGTGAGCTGCCAGCCAAAGTGAAGGATGCTGGTTTGACTGCAGCATTTAAGAGAAATTTGGATAGGTACAAGGATGGGACGTCTATGGAGGGCATTGGCCCAGCTGCAGGTAGATGAGGCTACACACAACAGTTAGTACAGACTAGATAGGTCTTAGGGTCTGTTCTGTGCAGTAGTGCCCTGTATCTCTATGATGAAGGCCCTTACTGGAACCCTTAAGTCTCCTGCTGTGGATACATTTGCTACAACCAACGTTTTTTGTTTTTTAAAGAATTGGACACAAATTCTTAAAAAGCACGGTGGGACTTCATGTCACTGTTACAACTTAAGTGAGTTTGGTGACTAGTCATCACAACACCAAAACGGGTCCAAAGTGCTTAGACAATGAAGATTTCGCTTTCCAGCTGTGAAACTCTTGCAGGAAGTGGTGTTGGTTGTGCTATTCACGGTGGCGGGTAATTCATGGCTGGAATCTGGTTGTTTACTGCCACCTGGTGGGTATCTCTTTAACTGCTGGTGTTAAATTCCAGACCCGGATAACCAAGATAAAGTGAAAAGCTGGTCTTGCAGTTAGTCCTGACGAAGGGTCTCGGCCCGAAACGTCGACTGTGCTTCTTCCTATAGCTGCTGTCTGGCCTGCTGTGTTCCACCAGCATTTTGTGTGTGTGGCTGGTCTTGCATACTGTTCATACAGATCAAACCATTACTCAGTGCATTTAAGGTAGAACATAGTAAAACAAAAACATTACAGAATAAAATGTGACAGTTACAGAGAAAGTGCAGTGCAGATGAACAATTAAGTGCAATGTCACAAACAAGGTAGATTGTGGGGTCAAGAATCCATTATATTATACGAGGGAACCATTTGAAGCATGTTATAACACCAAAGTAGAAGCTGTCATTAGGCATGGTTTCACTAGCTTTCAGGCTTTTGCACCTTCTGCTTGATGAAAGAATGTCCAGAGTGTATGGAATCTTTGATCAAGCTGGCTGTTTTACTATCCTATGTTCCAGGTTTAGAAACTTTTTATTGACTGAACATATGTGCTTGATTTTAAATGATACACTGGCTATTCTTGTTGACCTCCAATTACAAATCCAGTCCAATTACATGACAGTGTAAAGGTCAGCACAATGCCTTTCAGCACCAGCAACCTGGGTACAATTCCTGCCACTGTCAGGAAGGAATTCGTATGTTCTCCCCGTGACCATGTGGGTTTCTTCCCACGTTCCAAAGTTGTCCAGGTTAATAAGATTCAGGATTGTGTAACGTCATACCCAGTAAACAAGTATAAAGGAGAATGAAATAATTGTTACTCTGGATCTGATGTGCCAAAAAAATATATAAATCCATAAAATAGAGTATATACATAGATTAATTGTATGTCCATAAAGTGACATCTACACATTGTGAGCATGCTATGATGAAGCCAGAAGCATAGCAACAGCTGTGGGCTGCCCCCAAACATGCTTGGAATATGTTCATCATTGACAGAGAAAACATTTCACTGTATGCTTCAAAGTACATGTGAAAAATAAAAAACTCTTTGAACTTAATGGGCTCTGAAATCTATTCATTAGATCATAAAGGTAGTACCAAGAGATTGGTTCTTTGCAGGGAGATAAGACAGCAATCTCTCCCCCTCACCTGTAAAACACAATATTCATTTAGTGCTCTGCATTGGCAAAATTAGTGCAGAAAGGAGTTTCTCTGCTCTGAAAAATACCACCTGAACCAATAACCCTAGGATTACCATTTCACCCAGAGTTATTTGCTATCTAATATTTAAGAACTTGGAGTCGTTTATAACAATCGCAGGGCTGCAGTTTTCAACATCAAACGGCATTACGGTCACATTTCAAAAACCTTTCCTTTGACACTTTTGGAAGTTTACTGGTAAGATTGGAGGATGCACCAGGGGCAATTTGCAAGTGTCACAATGCTTCCAGCACCTTTATTACATGCTCACATCCTGGGAATGTGGGAGGAAACCAGAGTACCCGGAGGAAACCCATGTGGTCACAGGGAGAACGTACGGATTCCTTACAAAAAGTGATGGAATTGAACCCAGGTTGCTGGCACTGTAATAGTTAACCGCCACAGCACTGTGCTGCTCCTAAATCACCTAATTACCAATAAAGTCAACCCCATTCCAACAAGACCCCGTCATCAGCTTCAGCTGACAGAGTGGCTCAATGGGTAAAGTCACCGCCTCATGGTTCAGGAGAAGAGGGTTCGATCCCACCCTTGGGTGCTGCTTGGGTACATTGGTCATGGGTTCCCTGGGTGCTCTGGCTTCCTCCCATAGGCAATTGGCCAGAGTGACAATAGACAATAGACAATAGGTGCAGAAGTAGACCATTCGGCCCCTCGAGTCTGCACCGCCATTCTGAGATCATGGCTGATCATTCATTATCAATACCCAGTCCCTGCCTTGGCCCCATATCCCTTGATTCCCCTATCCATCAGATATCTATCTAGCTCCTTCTTGAAAGCATCCAGAGAATTGGCCTCCACCGTCTTCCGAGGTAGTGCATTCCACACCTGCACAACTCTCTGGGAGAAGAAGCTCTTCCTCAACTCTGTTTTAAATAACTGACCTCTTATTCTCAATCCATGCCCTCTGGTACTGGATTCTCCCAACATCTGGAACATATTTCCTGCCTCAATCCTATCAAATCCTTTAATTATCTTAAACGTTTCAATCAGATCCCCTCTCAATCTCCTCAATTCCAGCGTGTACAAGCCCAATCTCTCCAATCTCTCTGCGTAAGACAGCCCTGCCATCCCAGGAATCAACCTAGTGAATCTACGCTGCACTTCCTCAACTGCCAGAATGTCCTTCCTTAAACCTGGAGACCAAAACTGTACACAATATTCCAGGTGTGGTCTCACCAGGGCCCTGTACAAATGCAAAAGGACATCCTTGCTCTTGTATTCAATTCCCCTTGTAACAAAGGCCAACATTCCATTTGCCCTCTTCACTGCCTGTTGCACTTGCTCATTCACCTTCATTGACTGGTGAACTAGGACTCCTAGGTCTCTTTGCATTTCTCCCTTACCTAACTCTACACCGTTCAGACAATACTCTGCCCTCTTGTTCCTGCTTCCAAAGTGGATAACTTCACATTTATTCACATTGAATGACATCTGCCAAGTATCTGCCCACTCACCCAGCCTATCCAAGTCTCCCTGTATTCTCCTAACGTCCTCTTCGCATGTCACACTGAGTGTGTGGGTGAAGATGTGGGGAGTAGGAGCCTGATGGTTGGGTTGGATTTGATGAGTCAAAAATGGTTCTAGTGAATCGGTGGAATTCATTGCCGCAGATGGCTGTGGAGGCCAAGTCACGGGGTATCTTAAAAGTGGAAGTTAAAGAATGGCAGGGGATCTCATTGAAACCTATCAAATATTGAAAGGCCTAGATAGTAAGTGGGAAAGTCTAGGCCTGAGGACACAGCCTCCAGACAGAAGGACAGAGATGAGGAGGAATTTCTTTAGCCAGAGGTGAATCTTTGAAATTCGTTGCACAGGCAGCTATGGAGGGCAAGACATTGTGTATACTTAAAGTGAAGATGGATAGGTTCTTGATTAGTCAGGGCATCAAATGTTACAAGGAGAAAGCAGGAGAATGGGGTTGAGAGGGGAAAATAATTGAGCCATGATGGAATGGTGGGGAAAACCCCGATGGGCCGAATGGCCTATTTCTACTCCTGTGTCTTATTACCAGCTCCCCTCAGGAATGCAGAAATAAATAAATATGAAATCCTAAATAACCGTTAACGAACTAAAAAACCGCAGAGGTAAGGAAATACAATCATTGCAAATCGACGAAAAATGAAGAGGTTCCCTGAAGACGGTTAATTAATCACGTCGACGCTTCTACTAAGTTAGGTAATGTCACTATACAGTGAGAACTCGGGCTCTCAGAAGACAGATGAAAGTAGTTGTCAGATCTAAACTGTTTGCTCGCACTAGGACCATGAAAGCGGCTGAAATTTTGTCTGTTGACCTATAACTGTTCCCCTGCACTCCGCCTGAACATCACAAGTCTGTTGAAGTATTAGCCCAGGGGTGGTGGGGGGGGGTGACAGTGGGAGCAAATGCGCGGTCAGGAGTCGCCATCTGCTGACGGGTTTGGGAGTTGCGTTATGCTTTCAACTTGCGAGGAAGCTTTCTGTTCTACAACAGTACATACGTCGGTGGGCGTTATGACGGGGAAGGATTTGAACATGAGATAACTTCAAGATAGTATTAAATATTTATTAACATTGTCAGAATTAACTGTAATACAGTGGATTGTTTGATATTATGGCCTAAAATGAGAGAAAAAAATAACTTGCAGTGCAGAGGCCCGAGAACGGCTCACTAATCAAAAACCGAACAAAATATGATTTGTTTCACAGACACCTGACTTACTTTTGAAAGGACTGCCGGTGTTTTTTTTTAAAAACTGGGCTGTAGCCTTACAAAGTAAAGCAGACAAGTTCGGGGATGGAGAATTCGGGGTAAATTTGCCAGTGACTAAACAGTAGACTTAAACGATCCAAATTAGCCGCGGGCCATCTTGAACCACACATGGAAGTCTTTTTATTAAAAATTGGATTTTAAAGAAATTAAATCAAACCAAATAAATCCGGTTTAATCTTTATTCATTAAGTTGAGCATCGATAATAACATTCTTTTAAATGCTTTTTTTTAAATAGATATTGTTTTAGCTGATAAAGTTGCAATCATTTTAGTACCATTTTGTTTTCTCAGGGTTTTGTCCCATCGAGTTAAGTCTTTGGAAAATAAAGGGAGACTTTAGTTCTGTCCAGATGTGTAATTACTTTTGAGTTTGATTCGGGAGTGGTAAGCAAAGGAGCAGACTCGCCGAGATTTTCTTAAGGTGGACGAAACATGTTTCACTATGGATGTCATTACGAAGCAGATGAGATCTCGGTATCTGCGTTTAAAAATCTGTATGTTTTGTTGTGGTCTGGCGGCCTTAGAAATACCCTTAAAACAATTCTCAATGATCTTTCTGGTAAATCTTGTAAAAAAAATTCGATAATTGCAAGATCCGCCTTAAGAGGCACAAGCCTGTGGCGGCCTCGCTCTTTCTTCTCTCCACCGAGTTTTCAATCTGAAGATGATTTTCAAATGGTCGATGGCGGTCACCGGAAACGTGACAGTTTTTTTTTAACTTGAAACGGAGAAATTGAGCGATTCGCGTTTACATTTATTTTGTTTGGGAGACTTTGGGCAAAGAACGTTTTTCTTTGTCCCCTGATTTTTTCGCAGGACTTCAACTCCGGGGTGTGCAAGGAGAAGGGAGAGCGCGTTACACAGGGGTTACACAGACCGGCTCGGGGCTTCACGGAATAAAGAGGGGGGCAGAGAGAAAGAGAGAGAGGGGGGAGTTACTCGATTAACTTTCCGATGCCCCTGGGAGTGGTCGGCTTCGAGCCAGCTGGAACTCTCCGGCTCTCGCTTACGCACTTGCTTGGGATAGGTTACAAACTTGTGATGGGGAAAGGAGAGGGCGGGGGCCCGGGCGAGGGGCTGCTTCGGAAGGCGAGCGAGCGGTGTATAAAAGGATCGCCGGGATCACGAAGAGCGGCAGAAACCAAGGAGCGTAAAAACCCATCGGCGCTGGGAAAGAGAGAGCAACCATATAAAATCTGTGCACCCGGCTGCAGGAGAATTTAGACAATCCAGAACTGATCCTACTAATTATTTATTTCTAATCCAATCTCCGGGAGAGAAACTGCATTTTGTATTTTTTTTGTCGAATTAGTGCTTTGAAGTCGAAGAAAAGTTTTGCAATAGAAAAGTTTTGAGGCGGCGGCTGCAGAGTTCCTGCTGGGGATTGTGGATCTGTTGAAGATGTTGTGTCTGGTTCTGCTGCCTATCCTGGCGATGTTCAGCCCCGCTCGGGCTGCCGCAACGGCCCCGGAAGAAAACCTCGTCTACCCGCAGCAGTTGAGCGGCGGATCACAGGGAGGTTCCCGAGAAGATGGAGCCACTGAGCTGGGGGAGAAGGTCTCCTACCGGCTTCGGGCTTTCGGACAGGAGTTCACTTTGGAGCTGGCAGCGGACCGGAGCTTCCTGGCGCCCGCTCTCACCCTGCAGAGGCTGGGCAAGGCCGGGCAGAAGGTCGAGGAAGAGAACGGCGACCTGGGTCACTGCTTCTACACCGGCACGGTCAATTCGCTGCCCGACTCCGTGGCAGCCCTCAGCCTCTGTCACGGTCTCCTGGGCGCCTTCGTGGTCTCCGGACACCAGTACCACATCCAGCCCAGTAACCAGAGCACCCTTGGGCGCGCTGGAGCGCACCTGATCCGGAGGACGAGCCTGGGACCTTCTACCGGCTCCAAGTGCGGGGTGAGCTGGCGGCTGCTTGCGATTCTCTGCACCCCCTTGACGGAGGAGAATTCGGCCCATTAGACTCCACGCGGAGCAATTCCGCAGTAGGGATTGCTTCTGCATCCGCAGATGCTGCCCGGCCCGTTTTGTTTTTATTTAGATCTTTTATTTCTCCTTTCCCACCCGTCCACAATTATTTTCCAGATTCCAGTGACAGTCCCCCCCCCACACACACACACACACAGATGTATTATTTCTCTCCCCCCCCAACCCCCCAATTTAAGGGTGACTTGCATCAGCTAATTTCCAGGGACGCCCGGCGTCGGAATCGAACTTGGGACACTGGTGTGCGCGGCAGCTGCTCTCCCGGTTGCGCCACTGTGAGAAATTTAAACCCCCAAATCGCTGCTCTGACGGGAAGACTGTCCTGTACTTAACCCCGGGTGTGCGTGTCAGACTGTAATGGCTTTTATTTGTTGATTGTCCCAGGTCAGCGATCAGAATGCAGCCCAGGGTGGCGGCGAGTCCCAGCGTCCAGCCCCGGAGGAAAACCCCGCCCCGCCCGCGACGGCCGGCAACCGCAGAGCCAAGCGGTTCGTCTCCTCTCCTCGCTACGTGGAGACCTTGCTGGTGGCGGATCAGTCCATGGCGGAGTTTCACGGCGCCGGCCTCAAGCACTACCTCCTGACCCTGATGTCGGTGGCCGCCAAGCTGTACAAGCACCCCAGCATCAAGAACTCCATCAACCTGGTGGTGGTGAAGATCCTGGTTGTCTACGAGAAGGAGAAAGGTCCCGCCGTGACCTCCAACGCCGCCCTGACCCTAAGGACCTTCTGCAGCTGGCAAAGGCAGCATAACGTCGCCAGCGACCGCAACCCCGAGCACTACGACACGGCCATCCTCTTCACCCGAACCGTAAGTCAAATCCCCATCCACAGCAGCCCATCAGTATTCGCGTTCACCCTCGAAGCAGCTTTTAAAGTCGTACCATTTATAATTTTTCCCTCTACCCGAGCCCTTTGGCGACAGAAGCGTTAATTAAGAGCTCATTCTAACCCCCCCCCCACCCCCACCCCCTGCCCGCTGGTTCACTAAACGCCATCTTCGTCTGTTGCCACTGAAGGATCTGTGCGGAGCCAAGACGTGCGATACGCTGGGGATGGCCGACGTGGGGACCATCTGCGACCCCGGCAGAAGCTGCTCCGTGGTCGAAGACGATGGACTCCAAGCTTCGTTCACGGCGGCGCATGAACTGGGTGAGTGCCCCCGCCTCGGGAAGCCCACCCCGCCCCCGACGCGCGTTGCAGGAGCACCGCCCTTAAAATTCCTGATCTGGCCGCATTGGCCACGGATAATCAGATTGGTGTGAAAAATCAGCTTTATTTGTCACGTGAACATTGAAACATACGGTAAAACGCGCAGTCTGCCTCAAATTAGCGACGATTGCGGTGCCAACATAGTATGCCCACAACTTATCCTGTATGTACGTGTGTGAGGAAGGTCACGGGGAGAACGCGCAAACACGGGCGATACTGGAAATCCCGAGCAACACACGCCCACAAAATGCTGCCTGATCTGCTGAGTCCAGCCAGCATCTTGGGAAGGTAGAAACTCCTTTCAGGCAGCCGCGGGAATTGAACCCTGATCTTCCAGCAAGGCGGCTACGCTAGCGTGCCGCCCCAGTTTCTGGCAAACTCTGCGAACTTTTGGTTAAACAAGATAGCTGTAAGATGAGAAGGGGAACGTGTGGAATGGATTTCTCTTAAAAGTGCGGGCTCCTGGAAGGGATGACCCAAGTGGCATTAAGAGGCTCACAGAATTGAACATGAGGATGGGGGGTGGGGGGAATGTAGATTAGCTTGGCACATTGTGGCCTGAAGGGCCTGTTCCTATGCGGTCCTATTCTATTATTTACTCAGAGATGTAGCATGAAACAAGCCCTTACACCAACAAACTGCACAGCTCAGCAACCCACCTATTTAACCCTGGCCTAATCACAGCACAACTTACAATGACCAACTAAGCTACTAACCGGTACATCTTTGGAGTGTAGGAGGAAACCCACGCAGTTGGGGGGGAGCACTCCTTACAGATCGTGAAGGAGTTGAACGCTGGAATCCCACCCACCCCAATGTAAGAGCATTGCACTAACCACCACACTAGTGTGGTGTAATAGTGACAATTCTGGTGAAACTTGTGCCATGGGTGTGTGCAGTACTGAAGGATGTCGGCTGATTACATTTTTCCACTGGTGCCGAGCTCCTCCAGCGTTTTGTGTGTTGCTTTGGATTACCGGCATCTGGGGATTTTCTTGTGTTTAAGGCAGGTGTGTAGGGTACAAGTGGCATCACCTGGCATCTGTCCAAATCTAACATTGAGCACCTCCTCTTGTTTCCCACCATCTAGGACACGTGTTCAACATGCCTCACGATGATGCCCGTCAGTGTCTCCATTCTGTCCAGCTGACAAGTAGCAGTTCCCACATGATGGCATCCACGCTCTCCAACCTGGATCGGAACCAACCCTGGTCTGTCTGCAGTGCTTACATGATCACTTCCTTCCTGGACAATGGGCACGGTAAGAGCTCTTGGCCCGAGGAAAAGTTAGTTTTCCAGGCAGTGAATTTTATTGGCTATGGATATTAGCAAAGTATACATCATCAATTACAGGCATAATCATTAATAAACAGAAGAATAAATTATCCACGGAACCAACTGCAAACAGCAATAAGTCTTCAAACTGCCCAGTTTTTCAATTCTTAATTTCCAATTGTATCAATGCTTTTTTCCTCCTTATGATACTTTATTTCAATTCGTAATTAACTTATCTATTCATTAAGTTGCTCCAGCGTAATTTGCACTTTCTGAAATTAATTTGCATCTTTTAAAAAAAAATTATCCGTAGTCAGCTGATTTTATTTATTTTGAGTGCAGCCTTTAAAATGCACATTTTCCTGCACCCTGTTGCTACCTAGAAGAGTTCCTCTTGCCAAGGATCACATTGGCACTTTATCATTTCCTGTATGAGTCACCTTATGTACAGATACTCCTGCACCGAGCATCGTTTTCTGTACAGACAGTCTCTGTTTATAAGCTAGTTGGTATAGATATATACACACCAAACCGTTGTGTTTTATAGAATTGCCTTTATATTTACTGTGAGGTTTTTGTGCTCTTTTTGCAAATGTTTGTACTCCGCATCGGATCCGGAGTAACAATCACTTTGTTCTCTTTTACGCTGGTAATGAAGAATGACAATAAGCAACCTTGTTGAGCTGGTGTGACCATAAGGTGATGGTTGTCTGTTCTCAGGAGAATGTCTGTTGGACAAGCCCCAGAGGCCCATCCAGCTTCCCCGGGAGATGCCAGGGGCCACCTATGACGCAGACCGCCAGTGCCAGCTGACTTTTGGGGAAGACTCTCGGCTCTGTCCAGACGCCGGCAACACCTGCTCACTGCTCTGGTGTACTGGCATGTCGGGTGAGATGCTCATCTGCCAGACCAAGCACTTCCCCTGGGCTGACGGCACCCGCTGCGGAGAGGGAAAGTGGTGCATCAAGGGGAGATGTGTCAACCAGTCCAGCGTGAAGGATTACAATGTACGTACTTCCCGGCTTTGCTTTCTCCCCGGCTGCGCGCAGATCCTGCTTGTGTTAGTTGTTTAATTGGTGCAAGTTCAGGTTCCCCTCAGGTTATAAATGCCCATTTTGTATATAACAGCCTCGGGCTGTCTTCTGGACCCAGCTCCCCTTAGTCCACAGTTCCTCAGACTTCCAAAGTTAGCTCCGTGCAGTTATCTGCAGAGAGATAGCCAGCCACGTGGAATTGTCGCACAAGAGGCCTGGCTCAGCCAAGGGAAGGAAAAGGCACAACAGATTCCTGGATAGCAAGAACATTCAGGGATAGAAAAGGAACCGGCAGTACTGATCAAAGGTATTGTTCCTGCAGCAGAAGGAGCCACGTGCTTGAGGCTTTAAAAACAAACGTTTGTTTGGTTAAGATCTGTAAGACATAGGCCAGACCACACTTGGAATATTGTGAGCAGTTTTGGGCCCCCTATCTAAGAAAGGATTGCTGGCATTGGAGAGGGTCCAGAGGAGGTTCACGTGGATGATCCCAGGAATGAAGGGGTTAATGTACGAAGAGCTTTTGATGGGCCTGTACTTGCTGGAGTGTAGAAAAATGAGGGTTTGGGGGGGGGGGGGGGGAGGGGAATCTCATTGAGACCTACCGAATATTGAAAGGCCTAGATAGAGTGGAATGTGGACAGGATGTTTCCTGTAGTGGGGAGTCCAGGACCCGAGGGTACAGCCTCAGAACAGAAGGACATCCCTTCAGAACAAAGACCAGGAGGAATCTTTTTTGCCAGAGTGTGTGAATCTGTGGAATTCATTGCCACAGACAGTGCTGGGTATATTTAAAGTGGATGATAGATTTAAAGGAGTTGACAAATTCTTGATTAGTAAAGGTATCAAAGGTTATAGTAGAGATAGGAGAATGAGGCTGAGACAGATAATAAATCAGCCATGATGGAATGGTGGAGCAGATTTGAGGGGCTGAATGGCCTAATTCTGCCCCTATGTCCTATGGCCTTGTGCACACTTGAATGAGTGTTGAGTAGCCAGGCAAAATGACTTATGAGCTGATCTTCAGCTCCAGGGCAACTCCTTCCAGATGGTAAGGCCATAAGATGGAAAAGCAGAATTAGGCCATTTGGCCCATCAAGTCTCCTCCACCATTTCATCACGGCTGATAAGTTTTCCCTCAACCTCAGTCTCCCGCCTTCTCCCTGTATCTTTTCATGCCCTGACTAATCAAGAATCTATCAATCTTTGCCTTAAATATACCCAATGATTGGCCTCCACAGCCGCCAGTGGCAATGAATTCCACAGAGTCACCACTCTCTGGCTAAAGAAGTTCCTCCTCATCTCCATTCTAAAAGGATTCCCCTCTATTTTGAGGTGCTGTCCTCTGGTCTTAGACTCCTTTTTGTTTTTCTCCTTCTCAGTCATGAAGAAGGGTCTCGGCCTGAAAAGTCGACTGATTGTTTATTTCCGTAGATGCTGCCTGACGTGCTGAGTATTTTCTGTGTGTGTGTATTTACCTCTGTTACCAGCTTTGGTCTCATTTGCCTGCTTTACTTGTCTTCACAGACCCCTGTGCACGGCGGCTGGGGAATGTGGGGCACCTGGGGCGAGTGCTCGCGCACGTGTGGCGGCGGAGTGCAGTATTCATTCAGGCAATGCGACAACCCAGTCCCAAGGAACGGCGGGAAGTACTGCGAAGGGAAGAGAGTACAGTACAGGTCCTGCAACACCATGGACTGCCCGTACAAGAACGGTAAGACCCAGGGTGCTGGGAGTGACTTGTCAGCGGAAGTGGTGGATGCGGGTCCAATCTCAACGTTTAGGAGATATTTGGATAAGAATAGGGATGGGAAGGGGATGGAGGGCTTTAGTCTGGGTGCGGGTCGATTGGACTAAGCGGAATAATAGTTCGGCATTTACTAGATAGGCTGAAAGGCTCTATGACCTGCTATAGTGCAGTTAGTCATTCTGCATGTTCCTTCTCCACTGTGCTAACGCTTGGCCTTTGAAACTGTATGCACTTGACCTTGAGCTGACTGGCGTCCTTGACCTTAACCCCGTCTGTTTCTTGTGCAACACAGGCAAAACATTCCGTGAAGAGCAGTGCGAGGCTCACAACGACTTCTCGAAGTCCACCGCCTTTGGGGGATTACCGGCAGTCGAATGGATCCCAAAATACGCCGGGGTGTCTCCGAAGGATCGGTGCAAACTCATTTGTCGGGCAAAGGGCACAGGATACTACTTCGTGCTTCAGCCCAAGGTACGTCTTCCGTCGGAAATCCGCTCCCTTCAGCCGCTTGCTCGACTGGTTTTCTGGGGAGCTGTAGGGTTTCCGTTTACTAAAGGACAGCTGGAACAAATTCTGTCATCTTAATGCACGTCAAGAACTTGTCACTTCTTAAGGGCATCGCAAATGTGAAGGTTGTCCCACCTGTGAAGTTCGTTTTATTTAAATTTGCACGCGAGGCACCTGGGGTGAATGTTCACGCGTGTCTGGCAGCAGAGTGGAGTGTTTATTCAGGCAATGCACCAGCCCTGTCCCAAGGAACGGAGGGAAGTCTGATTACTCTGCCAAAAGTACTATCCCTCATTCCCATTAGTGGTCATGGTCGTACAACAGACCTTCAGCCTCCGCATTTGGCCCGTAGGTCATTGTGTAGGCAGAAGTGATTAGTTGCGTTAAGCATTTAACTATCAGCTAGCTTGGCAGCTTGATTTCGGGCCAAAGTGACTACTGCTGTACTGTTCCAATACACTGAAACGATCTTGTGAGTAATTCCCTTGCACAGGTCGTTTCAGGTACTTTATCCAGCTTTGTAAAGAAGTGTTCTGCTTCCTCGGCAGGTTGCTGACGGCACTCCGTGTAGTCCGGACTCCACCTCCGTCTGTGTCCAAGGGCAGTGTGTCAAGGCTGGCTGTGACCGAGTCATCGGCTCCAACAAGAAGTTTGATAAGTGTGGCGTGTGCAAAGGCAAAGGTTTAACCTGCAAGAAGATCACCGGTTCTCTCGAACGTTCAAAGTAAGAGCTCCCTTTTTACCTTTTTTTAATTTCCTTTATATGCAATCTTGCTACGAGCGCTAGTTTTCATTTATATCTTGGAAGGGAATATCAGAATTATCGCTGACGTGTCTTAAAAATTTTAAAAGATTATCTTTATTTGTCACGCGAATGTGGAAACACACCGTGAAATGCATTGTCTGTGTCAAATCAAATCAGCAAGGAACATGCTGGGCAGCCTACAAGTACCACCTGCTTCTGCCACCAACGTAGTATGCCCACACGTTACTAACCCCAACCTGTGCATCCTTGGCACGTGAGAGGAAACTCACATAGTCATGGGGAGAATGAACGGACAGCGACAGGAATGGAAACCCAGTCTTACAGCTGGTACTGTAATAACATTACACTGACCACTAGTTTAATTAATTAATTGCCTGTAACACCGCCAGTCCTTCTTCCTAGTCTTGTCTTTGACCTCATGGAAGGAATTTTCATTGCTGTTTACGTAACTTTTTTTTGACCAGTCAGGCCCTGATCCCGGTGGACCGCTGTTAGTCTGGTCTGTACCCTTTGACCTGTTTGGCATGGGTGCCCCTACCATGAGCCAAGCATAAAGCTCTGACTCCAGCCAAGATAGCCCTCTGGGTCATCGAGGCACGCAAGCCTCCAAAAGCAACATCAAGGTTGTGTTCTGCGGTTTACAGCATTTGCCACTTCTGCTGGCAACTCATGCCACACTCACACCATACTCTGAGTGAAGTAGTACCTCCTAAGGTTCCCCCTTAAAGTACTGTCTTGGGCACATGTATATAGCTAGGATGGCTGAGACATTGGAACTGTACTGTATTTATCAACATGGAGTGGAGAACGAGTTTATAAACCTGGTAGGAGCAAATGATGTTGGGAATGGTGTGGGTGGAGTGCAGTGGGAGGGGTGTGGGACAGGTGGCAGAGAAGGAGTGCCAAGAGTTGGCACACACACCCAGCCGTGAGACAGCAGGCAAGGTCATTTGATTCCAAACAATTGGTTTATTGATCGTTACAGAATGTCTCTGGTGCTTCCCGCTCCCTCCCCTTCTCCTTTCCCCTTTTTCCCCAGCCATGATTCCCCTCTCCTTGCCCCCTTCCCACACTGTCCACAATAGACACATATCAGAATCAGGTTTATCATCAATCTCATGTCATGAAATTTGTGGGGGGGGGGGTTGTAACAGTAGTGTAATGGAATACCTAAATTACTGCAGTACTGTGCAAAAGTCTTGGGCACCCTAGCTGTATAAATAAATGGCCTAATTCTGCTCCTGCGTCTTGCAATGTTGCATGTATAATCACATCCATCAAATTCCTGGTTTGCAAAAGTGAAGGTTGAAATAAACCAGACATTGATTTTGGACAGGGAGAGTTGAGAAAGTGGTTTTAATGACTTTGAAAAGGAAAGGCATTGGATTAAGTTGACCCTGTTTTTTCTTCTCTTTTGACAGACCCGGCTACCAAGAAGTTGTCACCATCCCTGCTGGAGCGACTAACATTGACATTAAGCAACGTAGTGTTCGAGGTACAAGGCACGATGGGAGCTATCTGGCACTGAAGAAACTTGACGGCACCTACCTCCTGAATGGAGAATACACGTTGTCCACTCTGGAGCAGGACATCTCGTACCACGGCACAAACCTGAGGTACACTGGTTCCTCAGTCTCACTGGAGAGGATTCGCAGCTTTGGTGCTCTCAAAGAGCCCCTCGTGGTCGAGGTGCTCTCAGTGGGGGACTCAACGCGCCCGCGGATCAAATTCACTTTCTTTGTGAAGAAAGACTTGCTGCAGCACCCGGCGAAGTCCAGCCCCAAGAAGCTGTCTTTCAACGCCATCAGAGAGACGGTGACCTCGGAGTGGGTGATCGGAGAGTGGGGAGAATGTTCCAAGACCTGCGGGCTGGGTCTGCAGCGCCGGTCGGTGCAGTGCCTGGGTAACTACGGGCTGCCGGCCAGCGACTGCAGGAGGGAACTGAAGCCGGATGACCTGCGGCTGTGCGCGGACGTGCCCTGCCCGAGGTGGCTGCTTGGCGAGTGGTCGGCCTGCTCCAAGACTTGTGGGAAGGGCTTTAGGAAGAGGTCTCTGAAATGTGTCACACGCGATGGTCAGGTGCTTCCGCTGGAAAGCTGCAACACTTCAAAGAAGCCAAAGCACTTGATTGGCCTTTGCACTGTGCAGGCTTGTAACTAAGGAATCAACTTCAGTAGAAAGACAATTCAGATGAGCAGCGCGCACACAAAAAGCTGGAAGGGCTCACCATGTCACGCAGTGTCTATGGAGGGATGTGAGCAGTTGACATTTTATCAGGAGTTCACTCTGCCAATTTGCAACAGGCATGAGGAGGAATTTCTTTAACCAGAGGGTGTGGAGGCCAGGTCATTGGGTATATTTAAAGTGGAGGTTGATGGGTTCTTGATTAGTCAGGGTGCCAAAGGGGCTATGGGGAGAAGGCAGGAGAATGGGATTGAGAGGGGTAATAAGTCGACCATGACCAGGCTGGATGGGCCAAATGGCCTAAATCTATGTCTTGTGGTCTAAAATGTCAATTGTTCATTCCACTCCATAGATGCAGCCTGACTTGCTGAGATCCTCCAGCTTTGTGTGTGTGTGTTGCTCGACATTTTCCAACATCTGCAGAACCTTGGGTGTCGCCAATTCAGATAAGATTTATGTTCAACCTAAATGCACTGAAAGGCTGTCCGAATCCATTGTCATGTGGCATGACATGATGGTCGTCCCACCCATATTTCCCTTTGACAATGAATGTTTGAGTTAGTCATAACAGATTGGTAGATAGTGGAGGGGGGGGGGGCAGGAGAGATGAGAAGCTCAATGCTTGCATTGTTTCTCTCTCACAACAAGTAGTCTTGTTAATATTCAGATATATTTCACTGTTGACAGTGAAATCAGATTTGTATTTGCTCTTAGATAAGTATAGAATTCCTTAGTTAGATAAGTATGGAATTCCTTAGTTCATAAGTATCACCTTTTGTTACAAAATAACCAAGATTGTTTCTTCTAGAATGTTCCTTTCTTTGAGGAAATGACCTTGTGTTTTAGATATATTTCTAAATATTCCTGTTCCCACAGCGTTATTGAGAGTTGAATCTTAATGCCACTGGGTATTGTACTTGATGCTCACTCATGCCCCACAGAGAACAATATCTGATATTACCATTGGTACTAAATAATAATCTGGTATCAAGTAGACCATAAGATATAGGAGCAGAGTTAGGCTCTTAATACATTAACCCTTTCGTTTCCAGAATCATTCTCGAGAACCTCCCTGGGACCCTCCCCAATGTCCTCTAGTCCTAGACTCCCCCGCTATAGGAAGCATCCTCCTACATTCACTCTGTCTAGGCCTGTCAATATTCAGTAGGTTTCAATGAGAGTTCATGGCTCTGCCATCATTGGACAGCTGAAGGGGTTGGTGGTTGGTTTGTTGCCAGTTCCTGGCTTCTTTCCCAGTGTGAAAAGAGTACGGAGTAAGTTTTGGGTTGGAATACTGTAAGATAAATGGGTGGGTACAAAACCTTGGAACTAAAGGAAGGAAAGTTTGATTAGTGTCATTCGCACCTGAATATGAGGGCATTGTTCGGGGCTTTGCCATTGTGTTCTTGTGTTCTAGCCTGGGGTCACAGGAGGCATGAATCGGTCCAAATCCTCACTTCCCACCCTTGTGAGGACAGGAGGCCGTGCACCATCCTGACCTCAACGTTGCCATTGTGGTTGGGTCAAAATCCCAGAATTCCCTCCCTTAGCAGTGTCGGTGGCCTGCAGTGGGTCAAAAAGGAAGCTCACCAACACCTTCCCAAGGGTAGATAGGAATGGACAGTTGAAAGGTTGGCAAGCTTGAAGAGAACAGAGAGCTTGAAAGCAAGACACAAATTCCAACCTTGCATAGATCAGTGTCCTCATGAAAGGGTGAAGTTGGACTTGAAGTGGGGTTGGAGGGGGGGGGGGGAAATATTCTCTTTTTCAACAACCTTATCACAAGGTATTGCCCAACAACATCCTACCCTCCTGGCACATAGTCTGGTACCGATCATTCCCTTGGCTTGTGACCAAGTCAGTTCCCACCTACCTCAGAAATGAAGGGTGAGATTTATGAAAAGAGAACAACTTAAACTATGCTATTCACAGGCTGCTATTAATACAACGCTACAAATCTGAAATCCACAGAGTTACATGAAGAATGTACATATTAAAACTAGCACCAAGACCAGCAAGGGGTACTTTATAAGTAAAAGTATTTAAACTCCTTCTGTGAAGGATTTACCATTTTGTACAGATTTCAAAAACTTATTTATTTTTTTAAAGCTTTGTATAATATAATCTTTAAGTTATCGCTTTTTTAAAAAAAGAAACAAAGGACATTTAACAAGAATAGACTATTTATACAGTATAATTTGTCACTAGGAGGTAATAAAAGTGATTGACATAATTTTTGTGTCTTGTTTTTACTGTGTGGTGAAATCTGGATTCTACACATTATTAGATTAAAGACTCAGTTATGTTATTTGAAAAAGGGATATTTCTCACTTATAATTTTAAGATGATTGGGGGATGTCAAAGGTAGGTGATTTTTTTACACAGTGTAGAGGGTGTGTTTGAACGCCCTGCCAAGAGGATATCGTGAGTCCCGTGAGCTGTAGAGCTCTGGGCTTCCAGGTTTCGTGAGCACCTGTATTTACTAATTGGCATCTTAACAAAACTTGTTAAGCCCTTCTGCTTTCTGTTTAATCTTATCAAGTAAGTTGTGACTGGCACGGGTTTTCCACTTTCAGTGATCATTTAATGGGGACTCTCATTTAGTGCTCATCACGGAGTCCTTGTGTGGGAAAATAATTCGTCTTGTGGTGTCACTCAGTTGTGCTATTGATGCTTTGTTAGTATTCCTACATGGAATATATGGGAATGTGCCTTTCCATGATTACCAACACTCCCTGTGACAGAGACAGATACATTATAGAGATGTTTAAGAACCTCATAGATGGGCACATGGATGACCGAAAAATGGAGGGGGAAGGAGGATTATCTTAAAGTAGTTTAAAAGGTCAGCACAGTATCATGGGCTGAAGGGTCTGTATTGTGTTGTAATGCTCCATTGACTAGAAAATTCCATAACACCATTAGACGTCGGAACGGAATTAGGCCATTCGTCCACTGAGTCTGCTCAGTCATTCTATTGTAGCTGCTTATTATCCCTCTCAATGCCACTCTCCTGCCTTCTCACTGTAACCTTTCACCTTCTTGCAAATAAAGTCCGTAAGACAGCGAGTCTGCTCTGCCAGTCCATCATGGCTGATTTATTATCCCTCTCAACCACATTCTCCCCATAACTTCTGACTCCCTTACTAATCAAGAACCATTAACCTCTGCTTTAAATATACCCAAGGACTGGATCTCCACTGTCGTCAGTGGCAATGAGTTCCACAGATTCTCCACACTCTGGCTAACAACATTCTAAAGGGTTATCCTTTTATTCTGAGGCTGTGCCCATTGGTCCTAGACTCACCCACTCTAAGAACTATCCTCTCCATATCCAGTCTCCCTAGGCCTTTCAATATTCAATGGGTTCTAATGAGAATTTCTTCCCCCCCCCCCCCCACTACCATTCTTCTGAACACCAGTGTGTACAGGGCCAGAGTCATCAAGTGCTCCTCATAAATCTTTCCAGAATCATCCTCATGAACCTCCTCTGGACCCACTCCAATGCCCCACATCTTTTCTCAGACCCAGTGTGGTCTGACCAATGCCTTATAAAGCCTCAGCATTACATGCTAACCTTTACATTCTGGTCCTCTTGAGTTGAATGCTAACATTGTATTCTCCTTCCTCAGCACAGACCAACTTGCAAGTTAACCTTTAGGGATTCCTATAGAAGGACTGCCAACTCACTTTGCACCTCTGATTTCTGAAAATAGTCTGCACCTTTATTCCTTACGCCAAAGTGCCTGACCCTCCACTATGTTCTATCTGCCCGTTCTTTACCCATTCTCCAAATCTAAGTCCTTCTGCAGTCTCACTATTTCTTCAACATTACCTGCCCTTCCACCTATCTTCATATCATCCGCAAGCTTGGCCGCAATGCCATCAGTTCTGTCATCCAAATCATTGACATTTAACATGAAAAGAAGCTGCCCCAACACAGACTCCTGTTATACACCACCAGCCAAACAGAAAAGGTCCCTTTTATTCCCACTCTTTGCCTCCTGCCAGTCAGCCAATCTTTTATCCATGCTAGCATCTTTCCTATAATACCACGGGCTCTCATCTTGCTTAACAGCCTCATCTGTAGCACTTCCCATAGGCCTTCTGAAAAACTATCCTGCCTGTTATTTCCTCAAAGAATTCCTGCAGATCTGTCAGGCAGGATTTCCCCTTAAGGAAACCATGCTGACCTTGCTCTGTTTTATCATGTGCTTCTAAGTACCCCAAAACCTTGTCCTTAATGATGGACTCCCAACGTCTTCCCAACCACTGAAGTCAGGCTAGCTGGCCTTTAATTTCCTTTCCCTTGCCTCTCTCTCTCTTCTTAAAGAGTGGAGTGACATTTGCAATTTTCCAATTCTCTGGAACCATTCCAGAATCTAGTGATTCTTGAAATATCATTACTAATGCCTTCAGAATCTCTTCAGCTACCGCTTTCAGAACCCTGGTATATAGCCCATCTGGTTCAGGGGAGTTATCCACATTCAGAACATTCAGATTCTAAGCACTTTCTAGTAATGGGAACTTCACACACTTCGGCCCCCTTATACTCTCAAACTTCTGGCACACTGCTAGTGTCTTCTGCAGAGAATACTAATGAAAATTATTAAATTTGGCATTTTTTTGTCCCCCAATACTTCCTTTCCAGTGTCATTTTCCAGGAGTCCAATATTCACTCTCGGCTCTCTTTTACTCTTTCTATTTCTGAAAAATCTTATGGTTTCCTCTTTTATATCATTCACTAGCTTATGTTCATATTTCATTTTTCTCTCCTTATCGCTTTTTAGTTGCCTTCTGTTGGTTTTTAAAAGCTTCCCAATCCTCTAACTTCCCACTAATTTTTGCTCTATTAAATGCACTCTCTTTTGTTTCTATGCTGTCTTTAACTTATCTTGTCACCCACAGTTGCCTCATCCTCCCTTTAGAATACTAATTCTTTGGGATGTATCTATCCTATGCCTTCCAAATTTCTCCCTGAAACTCCAGCCATTGCTGCTCTGCTGTCACCCCTGCTTGTGTCCCTTCCCAATCAATTTTGTCCAGATCTTTTCCAATGCCTCAGTAATTCCCTTTACTCCTCTGTGACACTGATACATCTGATTTATCTTTTTTTTATCTTTAATCCTGTGTTCTCAATTTCTATGCTCCCTTTGTGCTGGGGGAAAAGATTCTGATCATCTCTCCTGTCATTCGTTCATTAATGTGTCATGTTATATGTACCACCTGCTCCCATGGTTCGCGTGAGCCGATTGTGGTCTAAGCAGGTGCTAACACTTCTCTGAGGTTGACTTGCAGGTTAGCAGAGGGAAGGAGCACCTTACACCTCCTTTGGTAGAGACGTATCTCTACCCCTTGATCTTGACTATGCCCCTTGTAATTTTGTAAATCTCCATAAGGTCACCCCTCTGTCTCCAACATTCTAGTAATAAAAAAACTATAGTACAGTAACACACCAAGATAATTACAACCCACAATCCAAACACAGAATTTTGCCAGCTAGAACAATAAGACCATAAGATATTGGAGCTGAATTAGCCCATCTAGCCCATCGAGTCTGTTCCACCATTCAATCATGGCTGATCCTTTTTTTCTATCTCCTCCTCAACCTGAATTACCGGCCTTTTCCCTGTAACCTTTGATGCCATGTCCAGTGAAGAAACTATTAATCTCTGCCTTAAATATGCTCAACAATCTGGCCTCCACTGCTGTATGTTGCAACAAATTCCACAAATTCACCGCCCTTTGGCTAAAGAAATTTCTCCACATATCTGTTTTCAAAAGGTGCCCCTCTATCCTGAGGCTGTGCCCTCTTATCCTTGACTCTCCCATATGGGAAACATCCTTTCCACATCTACTCTGTCTAGGTCTTTCAACATTTGAAAGGTTTCAATGAGATCCCACCCCCCATCCTTCTGAATTCCAGCGAGTACAGACCCAGAGCCCTCAAATGTTCCTGAATGATAAGACTTGCATTCCTGGAATCATCCTTGTGAACCTCCTCTGAACCCTCTCCAATGCCAGCACATCTTTTCTAAGATAAGGGGCCCAAACTTCTTCACAATACTCAAGGTGAGGCATCACCAGTGCCTTATAAAATCTTAGCATCACATCCCATTCCTGCTCTTATGTTCTAGACCTCTTGAAATGAATTCTAACATGGTATTTGCCTTCCTCACCACCGACTCAACCTGCAAGTTAACCTTCAGGGTGTTCTACACAAGAACTTCCAAAGTCCCTCTGCATCTCAGATTCCTGTATTTTCTGCCCACTTAGAAAATAATCCCCACATTTATTTCTACTTCCAAAGTGCATGACTGTGCATTTTCCAACATTATATTTCATTTGCCACTTTCTTGCTCATTCTCCTAATCTGTCCAAGTCCTTCTGCATCCTTCCTGTTTCCTCAACACTACCTGCCCCTCCACCAATCTTCGTATCATCTGCAAACTCGGCAACAAAGCCATCGATTCCATCATCTAAATCATTGATATACAGCGAAAAAGAAGTGGTCCCAATACCGACCCCTGCCGAACACAACTTGTCACTGGCAGCCAACCAGAGAAGGTCCTTTTATTCCCACTCACTGCCTCCTACCAATAAGTCAATGTTCTAACCATGTCAGTAAATTTCCTGTAATACCATGGGCTCTTAACTTGGTGAGCAGCCTCATGTATGGCACATCATCAAAGGCCTTCTGAAAGTCCAACATCAAATACATCCTCTTTATCTATCTTATTTGTAATCTCCTCAAAGGATTCCAATGGGTTTGTCAGGCAGGATTTTCCCTGAAGGAAACCATGCTCACTTGGTACTATCTTGTCTTGTGTCACCAAGTAAACCACAACCTCATCCTTAACAATTGACTCCAACATCTTTCCAACCACTGGGGTCAGGGTAACTGGTCTATAATTTCCTTTCTGCTGCCTTCCTCCTTAAAGAGTGCAGTAACATTTGCAATTTTCCAGTCTTCTGGCACCATGCAGGGTCCAATGATTTTTGAAATATCATTTCAAATGCCGCCACAATATCTAACGCTACCTCTTTCAGAACCCTAGGGTGCAGTTCCCCTGATCCAGGTGACTTATGTACCTTTAGGTCTTTCAGCTTTTTGAGCACTTTCTCTCATGTAACAGTAACTGCACCCACTTCTCTTCCTTCACACACTACAATATCAGGCACACTGCTAGTGTCTTCCACACTCCAGACTGACGCAAAATACTCATTTGCTTCATCTGCCATCTCCTTGTCCCCCTGATTATTTCTCTGGCCTCATTTTCTAGCAGTCCTATATCCACTCTCATTTCTCTTTTATTTTTGACAGACTTGAAAAAACTTTTACTATCCATTTTGATATCGTTTGCTTGCTTGTTTTCATATTTCATCTTTCCCCTCCTAATGATTTTTTTTTAGTTGCTCTCTGTAGGTTTTTAAAACCTCTATCTTCCTAATAATTTTTGCTTTGTTGTGTGCCCTTTCTTTTGCTTTTACAATAGCTTTGGCTTCCCTTGTCAGCCATAGTTGTACTATTTTATCATTCATTTTTGGAATACACATGTCCTGCGCCTTCCTCAATTTTCCCGGAAACACACACCATTTCTGCTCTGCTGACATCCCTGCCAGCAGCTCCTTCCAATTTACTTTGGCCAATTCCTCTCTCATACCACTGTAATTTCCCTTACTCTACTGAAATGCTGCTACGTCAGACTTTACTTTCTCCCTATTAAATTTCAAGTTGAATACTATCATATTATGATCACTGGTTCCTTAGGGGGTTTTTTTTATCTCAAGCTCCTTAATCACCTCTAGTTCATTACATAACACCCAATCCAGTATAGCTGATCCCCTATTAGGCTCAACGACAAACTGCTCTAAAAAGTCATCTCTTAGGCATTCAACATGCTCACTCTCCTGAGATCCATTACCAACCTGATATTCCCAATCGACCTGCAAATTAAAATCTCCTATGGCTACCATAGTATTGCCCTTTTGACCCGCCTTTTCTATTTCCTGTTGTAACCTGTGGTCCACCTCCCAGCCACTGCTGGGAGGCCTGTATATAACTGCCATCACTGTCCTTTTACCGTTGCAGTTTCTTAACTAAGCCCACAAGGATTCAAAATCTTCCGATCCTATGTCATATCTTTCTACTGATTTGATGCTATTCTTTACCAGTAAAGCCACACCACCCCCTCTGCCTACCTTTCTGTCCCTCCAATATAACGTGTAACCTTGGACATTCAGTTCCCAACTATAACCATCCTTCAGCCGCGATTCAGTGATGGCCACAACATCATATCTGGCAATCTGTAATATTGTAACAAGATCACCCACCTTATTCCTTATACTACTTGCATTTAGGTCTTGAGTTTGAATTACTACTTGCATCTTGAGTACTGTATTTGCCGTCCTTTCTGACTCTGCGTCCCTAATAATTTGATACTCAGCCTGTTGGCTGCAACTAAGTCCCATCACCTGCCTGTCCTTCCTGACAGTCTGACTGCACGCTATCTTTACTTGTTTACCATCTGTCCTTTCCCGAATCCTTTCACTCCGGTTCCCACCCCCCTGCCATGTTAGTTTAAACCCTCCCCAACAGCTCTAACAAACCTGCCCACGAGAATATTGGTCCCCCTCGAGTTCAGGTACAACCAGTCACTTTTGAACAGGTTATATCTCCCCCAGAAGAGATCCCAATGATCCAAGAACCTGAAGCCCTTCCCCCTGAACCAGCTTCTCAGCCTCGCATTTATCTGCCAGATCATCCTGTTTCTACCCTCACTGGTATATGGCACCAGCAGCAATCCACAAATAACTACCCAGAAGGTCCTGCTTCTCAGCTTTCTACCTGGCTCTCTAAATTCTCTTTTCAGGACCTCATTGCTTTACCTTCCTATGTCATTGGTACCAATATGTACCAAGACATCTGGCTGCTCCCTTTCCCTCTCCAAAATGTTGTGGACATGATCTGAGACATCTCTGAGCCTGACACCTGAGAGGCAACATACCATCCGGGTGTCCTGTTCATGTCCATAGAATCTCTTGTGTGAACCCCTCCTCTCTCACTACCGCCCCCTTCTTCTCTCTCTTCCCCTTCTGCGCCACGGACCCATGCTCAGTGCCAGTAACCCGGTCGCCAAAACCACGTGAACACCACATCCTGGAAGCTGCCCTCCATCCTTAGAAATGCATTCAGTGGCCTCATATTAGGTACACCTGTACCCCTGCTCATTAATATGAATATCTAATCAGACAATCATCTGGCAGCAACTCAATGCAGAAAAGCATGCAGACATGGTCAGAAGGTTCAGTTGTTGTTCAGACCAAACATCAGAATGGGGAAGAAATGTGATCTAAGTGACTTTGACTGTGGAATGATTGTTGGTGCCAGATGGGGTGGTTTGAGTATCCCAGAAACTGCTGATCTCCTGGGATTTTCACACACGACAGTCTCAGTTTACAGAAAACGGTGTGAAAAACAAAAAAGAAACATTCAGTGAGCAGCAGTTCTGTGGGCAAAAATGTTTTCTTAATGAGGAATTTCAGAAGAGAATGTCCAGACTAGTTCAAGCTGACAGTAACTGAAATAACCACACATTACTACAGTGGTGTACAGAAGAGCATCTCTGAACACACAACAGATCAAAACTTGAAGGGCCAGTTTCAGAGCTGTAGTGCTCTTTGAGCCTAAAAGAAATTAAATCCACGTGTTTTCATCCCTGCGAGCACTTCTTGCTTGTTCGTTTTCTTCTTCCCTTTCTCCTATGATCCACTTTCCTCTCCTTTCCAGCCCTTTACATTTCCCACCCTCCTGGCTTCACCCATTAACTTCCAGCTAGCCCCTCCATCCCCTCATCCTCCTTTTTCCCTAGCATCTTCCTCCTTCCTTTCCACTCCTGAAGAAGGGTCTTGGCCCAAATGTTGACTGTTTATTCATTTCCATAGATGCTGCCTGACCTTCTGAGTTCCTCCAGCATTTTGTGTCAGTTGTTTTCATCCCTGAATTCTTCTCCATTAAGAATGGACATCACCACAGCTGAATTAGCACACCTGGTTGTATGTTTACCATAAGACCATCGGACACAGGAGCATAACTAGGCCATTCAGTCCATCATCTATTCTATCATTCTACCATTCTATCATAACTGATTTATTTTACCTCTCAACCTCTCTTCACCTCATAATCTTTGACACTCTCATTAATCAAGAACCTATCAATCTCCGCTTTAAATATACCCAATGACTTAGCCTCCACAACTGTCTGTGGCATGAATTCTGTAGATTCATCACCCTCTGGCTAAAGAAATTCCGCCTCATCTCTGTTCTAAAGGGTGACCTTGTATTCTGAGGCTTTGCCTGTTGGTCCTGATTTTCCCCACTACAGAAAACATCCTCTCTATGTCCACTCAATCTAGACTTCTCAATATTTGAAATGTTTCAATGAGATCCCCTTTCCCCATTCTTTTAAATTTCTGTGAGTACTGGCCCAGAGCCATTAAATGATTCTCATACATTAATCCTTACATTCCCAGAATCAGTCATGTATACTTCCTCTGGATCTTCTCCAAAGTTAGCACCTTCTAATCTTAAACCCACTGAATTAAATTTTAAGTTCCCAGTTACATCCATCATAGAGATTGTAAAGTAATTGGATCATCTTCGGTGAATGTTGGGGTCAATACTGAAGATCGAAGACCGTAGGTCAATCAGAGGGTCAAGGTCCAATGGGCAAATCCTTGAATCTACGAGTCAACTGGGGAAGTCGAAGGCCAATGTCTGCAAATCTGCAAGTACCTTGGAGGCATGTGTGGGTGGGTGGAAAGGGGCTTGATTTGCTGGTGCTTTTTTGCTGCTTATTATGTTTTGTGTTGTTCTGCTGAGCATGGTGAGCATGCTATGTTGGCACCAGAATGTGTAGTAACACTTGCAGGCTGTCCCCAGCACATACTTAGGCCGTGTTGGTTGCTAACGCAAATGACGCATTTCACTAGCACAGGAAATTCTGCAGATACTGGAAATTCAATGCATTGCACACAAAATGCTGGAGGAACTCAGCAGGTCAGGCAGCATCTGTGGAAAAGAGTACAGTCGATGTTTCAGGCTGAGACCCTGTTGAAGGGTATCAGCCCAAAGTGTCAACTGTTTACTCTTTTCCGTAGGTGTCAATGTCTAGTCTCGTCAATGATCATGAGACAAATTCATTTAGACTGGCAATAAATAAAATGAGACAAAGATGTTCTGTTTCTTACAGAGGTCAGAGGGACCTTAAATAACTTCTTGCAAATGTCCATGTTCTGATCGCAGAATCAATGCAGATGCTCCCTCTCCTGGACATTTCAATGATTGCAAGATTTGCAGGATATTAAGTGATTTGCCTTGAAAAACGGGAGAAGACTAAGAGTGAGAACTGGAAAAGTCTAGTTAAGACAATTATTCAAAAGCCTAATCTGCCCAATTTCTTATGGCCTTATGGCTTAATCTGTACATTGTTGTCTATTTAATTTATCAGTAATATTGTAAATATATTATTTAATTAAGCATTCTTTGTTGTTTAAATTAATTCAATATCAATATATGTATGAAGTATGTGAATAGGATATGTCGTCACACCATTGTGTCATGGATGCTCACCTTACTTAAAGTAAAAAAGAAACTAAGGCATTATTCCCAGCTTGGTGTTCATTAGATTTATGTTTTGGAGTTACAAAATGTAGCAGTGACGATGAGGAAGCTTTAAAACGAACCCAAGGCGACTACCTTCCTGTTGAAGGACAGCAAAACATTTGAGTTTAAAAAAGCACAGCGAGAAACAATGAGTAAAAACAGACAGCAGAGCGAGTATTCTTTGAAAGGGGCAGACATGGTCGACTTTATAAAAAGACTGAAAATGGGCAAACTGGCAGTGAGTACCTGGTTTTAATCATCATAAAAAGAAGAGTGGAGATGGCTGGCTATATTGAATACTGAACAAATTGAGCAATATCTTAAAGTAAATGGAATAGCTGATGAGAAATGAGTGCCAATTTTGCCATGTGCATTGGATTGAAAGGCAGACAATTAGCTTAGATATTGAACTACTGCAATCAATTCAGCAAAATGAGCTTTGCTGATTTTATGAAAGTAATGCAGGAACACTTAGAGTCAAACCCAATGTTGATTGCAGCATGTTTTAGGTTTCATCAGCAGAATCAAAAGGAAGGGAAGTCCATTTCAGAGTATCTGGCTGAATTGAAGAAGTTGTCTGAGCATTGTCAGTTCAGTGATGGGCTTAATGATGCACTAGAAGGTTGTTTAGTTTGTGGAATCATACAAGAAAGCATTCAAAAATAGTTCCTAACTGAAGCACAACTTACATTTAAAAGTGCAGTTAAAATAGCTGTATCAATGGAAACAGCAGGCAGAGACACAATAGAGTTGCAGTTAGGAATGAAAGTAAATGTGAACAAAATTGCAACATCTAAACAGACTCTGGCCAGGCAAAATAAATTGTGATACCATTGTGAGTGGGGCTCACATACAGCAAACCAATGCAAGTTTAAATGGGAAATTTGCAGAAAATGCAATAAAGTAGGGCACATACAAAAAAAAACTTGTCAGGCAAACAAACATAAGTGGACTGCACAAGGAAGAGAAAAAAATAAAAATGTCAGGTTGTAGTTTCAAAAAGAGAACTGGTCTGCATGCTGTTGATGAAAACCCTGATCATGATGAGAGTGACACAGGACTGAGTGGCCTTATGATTTACAACAAGAAAACTAACAATAGATAATTAATATGGCTTACACCAGCATTGAATGGCAAATTAATTGAAGTGGAATTGGGCACTGGTTCAGATGTTTCAGTCATTCCACAAAATGACATTGAACAGATTTTCAAAGATACTAAACGGAAGCCTGCAGTTATATCCAACTAAGAACTTAAAATGGATAAAAGATAACTCCTGTGGGAATAACATTCGTATCCGTGAAATGCAACAACCAACAAGCCACATTGGGCTTGTAGGTGGTAAAAACAGGAGGGTCAACATTGTGGGGACATGAGTGGCTGGGAAAACTACAATTTGATTGGTGATCCATCCTCAATTTGCATGCCACATACCCCACAAAAAAAGTCAACTGAAAGCAAATTAAGAAATGTACTGGATGATATCAAACTGTCTCCATGCTGTACACCAAGAACTGTTGTCCAGCAGAGGGCAAACAGGCACTGGTGCCAAACTCTGTGCCTCTGGCTGGAAAGCATATTGGACCAAGGAAGGATCAGGCTGCTCAGTGGAATTGTGAAAGTGACGAAAGCAGTGGTTGACTACAGCAGTTTTAGTAACTGTAATGTGCCGTAAGGTTTCACTGCTAATGTAATGGTTCCTCAGTAGCAGCAATTTTTGGGTTATAACTAGAGATAACGGGGCTTTGGAATGTGAGTCTATCCGATGAGTGGGATGTTGTTCTTTCTTATGTGTCTGGGAGAAGGTATGTCGTTGGTCTTTTGCCAGGAAGAGATGAGGAGAGGAGACGCAAATGGAGAGAACTGGTAGACCGCCGGACGGAATGGACTTGGAGCAAGGGTCAGAAGGTCAACAATGCTCGGAGGAGGTCAATGGTGGACGAACGGCCTTATCAGTGAGCTCCAGCATTGCACATTAGACTGTTTCATGAGAATAGGCCCTTTTCTTTTTTTGTTTCTTTACTAACCATATTGTCAAATTAAGAATTAAAAAGCTCAATCGTTTAATTGCATATTGTGTACTGTTTGTTATTTCGTGGTACTGATTTGTAACAGTGGGCACTTTGCACAGCATCCACCCAAACAAAATTTCTTAAGTTTGGCGAGGCCAAGGACTGTCTTCCCCTAGATTAAGCCGCTAGCTGAACCAAGAGTTACACAAGCTCCTGATATATTAATCAGGCAATTACTTGTGAAGTGTGGCATGGTTTTAAGTTGGAACAGAATTTAAGGACCTTCAAGAAAGTTGGAAGCATTTGGCTTTTGAATCATCATACTTCACATTCATTAAGGTTATTGCATGAACTTCAAGTGGGAGACAAAAAGCTGCTTGAAATAGTAGATGCAAAGACTAAAACCCAGCTGGATGAACGGAAGGCTAAGAGGAAAGGAGTCAATGGAGATTGTTACAAACACGCAGGATTCATTTACTGTGGACTGTCGCTTTAAGTGCCCAAGGCGGGGCTTTCATGTCAGTCACAGGCTGTCATGGTCTGTGCAGATTAAAATACAGTGACACAGTGAGAGAGAGAGAGAGAGAGAGAGAGAGAGAGAGAGAGAGAGAGAGAGAGAGAGAGAGAGAGAGAGAAACAGAGAGAGAGAGACTGGGGAAACTGGTATCTTCAGCTTGTCACAGCTAAGGCTTGGAACTCTCCTGTGCCCATAAGGGTGGGTTGATTATCATGTGCACAATGAATATGGGACTGTCACTCCATATAATCCATAGGAATGGAATTTGGGATATCTTGTGGGGGACCACTTGTGTAGCCCTTGCCTGGTATGTTGTGTGGTAACCACTGGAAGATGAAATTCCTGTGACAGGTCACTTTCAGTGATAATTCATATGTGGACTTGGAACATCACGATGGACAAGATCTATGGTGGCTGTTATCTCGTTTTACCAGCGTGGAACCTGTGGAATACTTTGTACTTACCCTCTCTCTCCAGTACAACATGGATTTCAAATATCTCTTTCCCATCATTTATTACGTGGATGACTGAATTTTCTGACTTTACCATCTCAAGACTCTAAGCCTTGTTCCCCAAAGCTCAATATATTTTGGGAGCTATACTTACACACAGATATACACATAACACTGCTAACTTTAGTTTATCTTGGTTGAGTTGCTATATTATAAGTAGATACTAATGAAGACAGTGATTTGAACATCAAAACCAGGTTCCATGTGTAATCTATTGCTGCAGGTTCGTTTCTAAAACGTTACAGTTCATAACAAAATTGGGGGCTCATCTGGGATCCACAGAAGTGTAGTAGAATCCAGTGGACCTACAGCAGGATATACACCCAATTCAGCAATTTCACATGGAAGCACAGTTATGGAATACAAGTGGGCAAATTTAGTAGTAGGTGCAGGGTCAGTCAAATCATCAGCTGGTACATAGATAACCTGCACTGATGTAATTGATCCTTTCTTTGTGCTAGTGATTTACTCTTGCATGGTACTCATGTCAGTGGCCAGAGTTGACTGATAACCTACTGTAGAAGGAATATGGCCAAGCAGAGCAGATACCTCTAAACCTGCCTGAGTGAGCCTAAAAATGTTGTCAATGAGCAGCAACACATCTTGACATTCCTGATCATGGAAGTATTCAGCAACAGTCAATCCAGTCAGCGCCACTCTAGCACGGGCACCAGGTGCTACCTTGACCATATACAAGTGCTACCTTGGATGTTGTGTCTTTCAGATTGATGACACCAGACACAATCATTTCATGGTATAAATCATTCACCAACTCCAGCAAACATGGAGTAACCACCATGGGCTTTAGCAATATTGTTAATAAGTTCCATGATCGGTAACGTCAAGATGTGTTGCTGTTCATTGACAACAATTTTAGGTTCACTCAGGCAGGTTCAGGGGTATACCATATATCAAGTATCAATTTATCATCCAAGTGCATATATGTCCCCGTATACAACCCTGAGATTCATTTTCTTGCAGGAATACTCAGTAAATCCATTAAGCATAATAGAATCAATAAAAGATCACACCCAGCAAGATGGACAGACAACCAGTGTGCAAATAACAACAAACTGCAATTACAAAATAAATAAATAAATACATACATACAGACATACATACATACATACATACATAATTATTAAGAGATTATATATCAAGAACATAAGTTGAAGAGTCCTTGAAAGTGAGCCCATAGGTTATGGGAACAGTTCAGTGATGGGTAAGTGTAGCTGGGTGAAGTTATCCCCTTTGGTTCAACAGTCTGAAGGTTGAGGGGTAATAACTATTTCACTGTTTCATGTTCTCAATATTTATTTCTTGCTTGCTTATTTATTTATTTATCTATCTATCTATCCATCTGTTTATTTATTTGTTGTTTATTATCTGTTTCTTTGTACTTATTGTGTATGCCTGCAAGAAGATGAATCTCAGGATTGTATATGGTGACATATATGTACTTTTGATAATATATTTACTTTGAACTTTAGTCAAGTCAAGTCAGGTCACTTTTTATTGTCATTTTGACCATAACTGCTGGTACAGTACATAATAAAAATGAGACAATGTTTTTTCAGGACTATGGTGTTACATGAAACAGTACAAAAACTAGACTGAACTATGTAAAAAACAACACAGAAAAAAACACTAGACTACAGACCTACCCAGGACTGCATAAAGTGCACAAAACAGTGCAGGTATTACAATAAATAATAAACAAGACAATAGGGCAGTAAGGTGTCAGTCCAGGCTCTGGGTATTGAGGAGTCTGATAGCTTGGGGGAAGAAACTGTTACATAGTCTGGTCATGAGAGCCTGAATGCTTCGGTACCTTTTCCCAGATGGCAGGAGGGGAGAAGAGTTTGTATGAGGGGTGCATGGGGTTCTTCATAATGCTGTTTGCTTTGCGGATGCAGCGTGTAGTGTAAGTGTCTGTAATGGCGGGAAGAGAGACCCCAGTGATCTTCTCAGCTGACCTCACTATCTGCTGCAGGGTCCTGCGATCCAAGATTGTGCCATTTCCAAACCAGGCAGTGGAGCGGCTGCTCAGGATGCTCTCAATACAACCCATGTAGAATGTGATGAGGATGGGGGTGGGGGTTGGGAGATGGACTTTCCTCAGCCTTTGCAGAAAGTAGAGACACTGTTGGGCTTTCTTTGCTATGGAGCTGGTGTTGAGGGATCAGGTGAGATTCTCCGCCAGGTAAACACCAAAAATTTGGTGCTCTTAACGATCTCTACCGAGGAGACGTCAATGTTCAACGGGGAGTGGTCACTCCATGCCATCCTGAAGTCAACAACCATCTCTTTTCTTTTGCTCACATTCAGAGAGGCTGTTGACTCTGCACCAGTCCGTTAGCCGCTGCACCTCCTCTCTGTAGGCTGACCTCATTCTTGCTGATGAGACCCACCACGGTGGTGTCATCGGCGAACTTGATGATATGGTTCGAGCTGTGTGTTGCAGCACAGTTGTGGGTCAGCAGAGTGAACAGCAGTGGACTGAGCACACAGCCCTGGGGGGCCCCCGTGCTCAGTGTGATGGTGTTGGAGATGTTGCTCCCGATCCGGACTGACTGAGGTCTCCCAGTCAGTATCTAATAAATAATGCTAATATATCTCATCTTCGTTAGCACAATTTCAGAAATTAGCATTGGTGTCCTTTAAGAAAGATGCCAGGTTGTATCTCAGAATAGGCAAACTGAAAGAAAAGCATCCCTTTGTAGACACAAGTGCGAATAGATGCTGAGCCCACACAGGCATCTGTGTTTACATGAACTGATGGTGATTCAGAGCCTCCAGGCACACAGACAGACACTTCCTGAGTGTTGATGACGTGAAGCCTGTCATCAGCTCTTTCCTCCTCCTGCACTGTACCTACTTACTGCTGGTGTTGTTAGAGATGCTCCTGAGGGCATCTGATGTACCTTTTTTCCTGGTGGGGTGATTAAAGCTTATAAAATTATATGAGAGGGAGACATAGGGTAAAGAGACAGTCTTCTTCCCAGGGTGGAAATGTCAAATGCTAGAGGACAAAGCTTTAAGGTGAGAGGGGGAAAGCTTTCCATGGTAGCAAAGCAGTTAGTGCAACTCTATTATAGCTCAGGGCGTTCTGTAGTTTGGAGTTCAATTCCGGCACTGTTCTGTAAGGAGTCTCTGTATGTCCTCCCCATGGCATGCCTGGGTTTTCCCTGGGTGCTGTGGTTTCCACTGACAGTCCAAAGATATACCAGGTAGGTAAGCTGTCCATTGCAAGTTGTCCCATGATTAGGTTAAGGTTAATTGGGTTTGTCAGGGGTTGCTAGAACAGCACAGCCCAACCGGATGGAACGGCCAACTCTGTGCTGTATTGCTAAACAAATTAAATAAATAAATGCAGAATGTGAAAACTGGAAACTTTAGAGAGGATGCAGAGGAGTTTCACCGGAGTGCTGCCTGGTCTAGAGAGCATGTCTAACAAGATAGGTTGAGTGAGCCAGAACTTTCCCCTTTGGAGTGAAGGAGGATGAGAGGTGGCTTCACAAGGTGTACAAGATGACAAAAGGCACAAATTGAATGGTTAGCCAGAGTCTTTTCCCTGGGTGGAAGTGGCTAATACCAGTGGGTATAATTTCAATGTATTTGGGGGAAAGTATGTCAAAGGTAAGTTCTTTACACAGAGAATGATTGACATGTAGAACGTGATGCCTGGGATGGTGGTAGAGGCAGATACATTAGAGGCATTTAAGAAATTCTTAGGCATATGGATGGAAGAAAAAATTGTGGGAAGAAAGGGTTAGATTGATGTTAGCGTAGGTAAAATGTCAGCACAACATTGTGGGCCATGTCGTGGTTTCTCGTGCCCCACAAATGACCAGGAGATGCAGAAGGTTCTTCAAGAAGGGTTAAACTTTAATTTGCAAATCAAAGCCGAGACAGTCATTGAGCTAGTCACTGATTGCCCAGCGATCCTTGTACATAGCATTTTTTATAGCAATCTCCTGGTTTAGTTGCATTAGCATATCCAATCGGTCTATAGTTGCGTATCACAAGTACATCCGCCACTATTGTTTCTACCCATTGACTTAATCATGTTCTAATCTACATCTCTTAGCTACCTCTCATTAATACACCATTGTCTTCTACACTCTTAAGATTTCATTCTCCTACTAAATTGGATACATGCATAGCAAATAGCAAGTTCAAAGCTGACTATATAGTTTTGGTTACACAGCAAACAATGCAACTTTTATACTCCAATAGCCAAAGGGCCCGTACTCTGCTGTAGTATTTTGTATTCTATGTTTAATGGAGATTTACCAGGCAGGCAGAGGGAGGGTACCTGGAACACACTGCCAAGTGAAGTGGAAGAACTGATTCTATAACAGAATTTAAGAAGCATTTTGACAGGCACATGAACAGGCGGGGATTGGAGGGATATACCTGTAGACTGTGTGTACGTCAGCCATTACTGTCGGTTCACTGCAGCGTCCTCTCACAACATACGAACGCTATATTGAACTGTCAGCATAAAAGATCACTGGAGCACTTGTATGTGCCCAGGACAAAGAAGAGGGGAGGAAAGTTGTGAACTCACCCACCCAGCTAAAAGCCTTTTCCAAAATCTCTCTTCTGGAAAGTGCTGTAGGGCTACTAAAACAAAAAAAAACTTCATGCCATTTTAAAATTTAATCTGATCAACCACTCTAATTGTTTTATTTACTCATTTAGAGATACAGCACAAAATAAGCCCACCTAGCCCAATGAGCCGCACTGCCAGCAACCCCAGCCTAATCATAGATCAATTTACAGTGATTAATTAACCCACCAACCGATACGCCTTTGGAATTTGGATGGTAACCAGAATACTCAGAGGAAACCCACTTGCTCTTGGCAAGCATGTGCAAGCTTCTTACAGCTAGATATCATTGGAATGGAACTCTAAACTCCAACTGAAATAGCATTACGTTAACCGTTATCCTACTGTGACGTCCCTGCCCACCCCAACTCCTCTGTCTATTACCTCAGTCACAGCACTTTAACCACTTTTTATAATACTGTTTACATTGTAAATACATGCTGGCACTTGTGTATTTATGCAACTTTCTTCCATATCTGTACTTCTGACTTTATCTTCATACAATTCTTGATTCTTTGTAATTGTTGTATGTTGTTTTTCGTTGCATGTCACACCCTGACAAACAAATCACAGCAAATTCCTAATACATGTAAGTGTATACTGTGAATAATGTTGATCCTTGAGGCATCGACTTCATAGCTTTCGTTATATTTATATAGAGATAGACTGTGGAACAGGCCCTTCTGACCCAATGAGCCACACTGCCCAGCAACCCGCCTATTTAACTCCAGCCTATACATCGGACAACTTAAAATGACCAATTAACCTACTAACCCATTTGCCTTTGGACGATGGGAGGAAACCAGAGCACCAGGTGGAAACCCACAGTCATGGAAAGAACAAATTCCTTACAGGAGACCCCGGAATTGAACTCCGAACTCCCCAGTGTCCCAAGCTGTAACAGGGTCACACTGACCTATGCTACCCTTCTATGATCTATATCAACAATTTCAGACAAATCAAATGAAATTAAGCAGCATGTTAACTTAGGTAGAGATATTTTATATTGCACTACCTCACTGTTGTAATGGAGTGACCTGTATGGATGTTTTCCACTCTAGGTGTGGCAATAATAAAACAATTTACCAAGTTTATTGATATACCTGCTGAATTTGAACATTGATAGAAAGTCAATATTACTTTTATACATTTTTTTTGTCTAGCACATACATTTTTAAATTTAGGAAAAGCTTCCTCACAAGATACCAGGAAAATTTAAGACTGGGTGTGGGAGAAGCGAAGTATTTAAATAATTTTCCGCTGAGTATAACGTTCTAAGTTTATTTTTCTCTCCTTTTCCGATTGCGTTGGTTTGAATAAGCGGCGCCAAACGCCAACCTGCGCCCCCTCACCCAAGGCGTTGTAACCTGAGAAGACGGCACATTTGCTCGCTTGTAATCCCGAGACACGGAGACCATGGGGTTAACAAAGGCGTAAAGGAAACCGGCGTGGGGAACACGGTTTATAGCAAACCGAAATCGTCAATAAGCAAATTAAGGGGGGGGGGGGCGTGGAACAACAACTTTAAAGGCGGTCGGCTACGGAGGAAGCGATAATCAGCCCTTGGGGTTAGACAGTGGAATGTCTTGTGAGTCTCAGATAGGGTTTGTAAAGAGAACATCTGCTGGAAGTGTGCGCTGGGACGCCCGAATTGTTGTACCAGCTCAGTAACTTTTATTTTAGACCTGGAAGGAAAAGAGTTTGCAGTTCTCCCTGGATGGACGTCTTGAGAAGTTGCAGAATCAGTTACTTCCTCGCTTGTCTCTTCAGCGTATTTCAGGGTGCGAAGCAAGCTGCGTTTTTAAATCATTGTACTGTATGTTTTATTTAATCGTGTTAACCTGAAATTATTCTGGGTAAAAAGGAGAGTTCTACGTTCCATCTTGTCTCTTTTACTATTCCCCATTTTGCCTCCCATCTTCCCTCTTCCACTCACCGGCCCTCCTCGACCCCTTTCTCCCTGGGTCCAGCCTCCTCTCCTCTCAGATTCCTCCTTCTGCAGCACTTTACCTTTTCCACCCATCACCTCGCAGCTTCTCACCTCATCACTACCCCCCCCCCTGCCCCTCACCTATCTTCCCCCTCACCTGGCCTCACCCATCACCTTCCAGTTTGTTCTCCCCAGTCCGCCCCCCTGCCTTTCCAATTCTGATGAAGGGTCTCTGCTTGAAACGTTGACGGTTTATTCCCCTCCACAGACACTGCCTGATTTGCTGAGTTCCTCCAACATTTTGTGTGTGTTGCTCAGGAAAGCTGTTTGGAAAGTTTCAGACCAGAGGGTGGCCATTGATTGATGTATTTACTTATTGGGATACAGTATGGAACCGGCCCCTGGAGCCACACTACACAGCAATCCCCCGGTTTAGTCCTAGCCTAATCGCCAGACAGTTTACAATGACCGATTAACCTACCAATCGGTACCTCTTTGAAATGTGTGAGGAAACCGGAGCACCCGGAGGAAACCCATGCAGTCACGGGAGAGCGTGCAAACTCCTTCCAAGCAGCGGTGGGAATTGAACCCAGATTATTTTATAAGCAATGTGATATCTAAATAGACTGATGCTGAGTGACGATTCAAATGAAAGAGGAAAGTAGAGTCCTGGGAATCGACAGGGAGAAGCAATACAGAGGCCCTGAGTGATATTGAAGGATAGTGGAGTGGGAAGCAAGTTGGCTAATGGAATAAACACAAGGAACTCTGCAGATTCTGGAAATCCAGGGCAATGCACACAAAGTGCTGGAGGAACTCAGCAGGTCAGGCAGCGTAAAGCTGGCATGGTAGCATGGTGATTAGTGTAAGGCTATGATAAGTGTCAGCAAGCTGGGTCCATGTATGTTTGTGATCTTCTGCTGCTGTAGCCCATCCAGTGTTGTAGCATGTGGTTATTTGAGTTACAGTCCTTTTCCTGTCAGCTTCAACCATTCTGGCCACTCTCCCCTGACTTCTCTCATTATAAAGGCATTTTTTTTGCCCACAGAATTGCTGCTTGCTGGCCTTTTTTGTTTTTCACTCCATTCTCTTTAAATTCTAGTGACTGCTGTGTGTGAAAATCCCAGGAGATCAGCAGTTTCTGAGATACTCAAACCTCCCCACCTGGCATCAACCATCAATCCATGGTTAAAGTCAATTAGATCACATTTCTTCCCCATTCTGACATTTAGTCTGAACAACAACCGAATATCTTGACCCTGTCTGCAAGCTTTTATGCACTGAGTTGCTGCCACATGATTGGCTAATTAGATATTTGCATTAATGAGCAGGTATACAGGTTTGTCTAATAAAGTGGCCACTGAGTGTGTGTTTTAATAATGTTTCCTTCTGTCAACAGCATATTGTTGTACACAATGTGAAGACTGCATATCTTCCTACTGCTGCAGAGGTTCCCCCGCATACTGCTGCTCATACTATGCCTACATTGGAAGTGCCCTTTCGTAAGTGTGACCAGTTCATAAAGTTGATCAAAGGATGACATTGATTTCTTAAGCACAAGAGATTCTGCAGATGCTGGAAGACCAGAGCACCACACACAAAATGCTGGAGGAACTCAGCAAGTCAGGCAGCATCTACGGAGGGGAATAAACAGTCGATATTTCAGACTGAGACCCTTCATCAGGACTGGAAAGGAAGGGGGCAGAAACCAAGATAAAAAGGTGGGGGGGGGAAGAGGAGGAGTACAAGGTGGTAGGTGGGAGGAGGATGGGTGATGATGTGAGAAGCAGGGAGGGGATAGGTTGTCAAGAAAAAAGACTGAAGTAGGGGGAATCTGATAGGACAGTGAATCATGGAAGAAAGGTTAGAAGGAGGAGAACCAGAGGCCTGAAGTCAGGCAGGTGAAAAGAAGAGAAAGGGAAAGAGGGTAAGCAGAACGGGGAGTGGATAAAGAGAGGAGGGACTGGGAAGACATTACCAGAAGTTGGAGAAATCGATGTTCATGATATCAAGTTGGAGACCACCCAGACGGAATATGAGGCGTTGCTCATCCAACCTGAGAGTGGTCTCGTCGTGGCAGTAGAGGTCATGGGCAGACATGTCAGAATGAGAATGGGAAGTCAAATTGAAATGGGTGACCACCAAGAGATCCTGCTTTTTGCAGCAGACAGCGAAAGTGCTTGACAAAGCGGGTCCTCCAGTCTGCGTCAGGTCTCACTGATGTAGAGGAGCACTAACTAAAATAGATTAAATTCTTTATCTGGCTTCTGTGCCTCCTTTCCTTTCCAGTCCTGATGAAGGTCCCGGCCTGAAATGGTGATTGTTTATCTCCATTGATGCTGCCTGAGTTGCTGAGTTCCAATAGCCTTTTGTGCAGGCTTCTCATTGGGATTCACCCTGTGACTGTCATGTGTAACCAATATGCTGATATGAACAACAGTTGTTAATGTAGATGCTGGAATTTGAAACAAAAAGCAAATTATTCAGCACTCAAACCCTCCTGTAGTTTATTATTTTGCCTTATCAAAATGCTGATTTATTATCCTCTGCTTTCATCTGAGTCTTAATGACTCTGAATCCAGTTCTTTTACTTTGATTTGTTTTAAAGTACAGGTTACTTTCTTACTGCCCGTTATGCTGCTGGAGTTTAGGGCAGCAATGAGGGTTCTCCATCCCTGGTGGTGTCCAGGCCTTCCTTCAACATGTCAGCAGCTTCCTCGTAGTTTTCACTGATGTCCACATGCAAGTCCTATGTGAATACTCAGGAATACTGCCGGACTCAAATGTAGAAGAATTCTTCAGTGCTGTTTCCGTAACAATTGTTTTTTTGACCAGTCAGGGTTGTTAGCCCTTAGCTGAAACCCCAAACCTGGAGGACCGATGGACCATTTCTAGGTTGTCCTCTACCCTTTGACCTTTTTGGCATGGGTAATCCTACCAACAGCCAAAGTGTAAAGCCCTGATTCTAGCCAACACAGCTCTCCACGTCATTGAGTCACGCAAGCCTCCAAATCCTATGACAAGGTTGTGGTCCTCTTGGAGAAAAGTACAGGTTAAGTATCCCTTAACCAAAATACATGATCGAGATCTTAACTTTTTTTACTTTATGCAGTGTTTTTTTTAATTTTTCATTAACTAATGTTTATTACATATGTGAAGTCACATCTCAGAATGGTCTGTGACCTGTGCATGGCCCAGAAACCACCTCAGCGCCCTGTGGAATTTTCCATTTGTGACATCATGTCAGTGCTCAGAGAAATTTTAGACTTTGGAAGGTTTTGGATTTTTGAATTTCATATATGGGGTGCTCAACCTGTCCTAATGAAATCACATGATATCAGTGATAGTGATAAGCAGAAGCAAAAATCTATTCTGTATACATCAGACTTCCAATATAACTCAGAGTCCTGCCATGTGCAGAAGTTCGCTGATGACACGGCCATAGTAGGGTGTGTCAGGAATGGTCAGGAGGAAGAGTGTAGGAAACTGATACAGGACTTTGTGATATGGTGCAACTCAAACTACCTCCATCTCAATATCACCAAGACCAAGGAGGTGGTGGTGGACTTTAGGAGACCTAGGCCTTATATGGAGCCAGTGATCATTAATGGAGAATGTGTGGAGCAGGTTAAGACCTACAAGTATCTGGGAGTGCAGTTAGACGAGAAGCTAGACTGGACTGCCAACACAGGTGCCCTGTGCAGGAAAGCACAGAGTCAACTGTACTTCCTCAGAAGGCTGGCGTCATTCAATGTTTGTAGTGAGATGCTGAAGATGTTCTATCGGTCAGTTGTGGAGAGCACCCTCTTCTTTGTGGTGGCGTGCTGGGGAGGCAGCATTAAGAAGAGGGACGCCTCACGTCTTAATAAGCTGGTAAGGAAGGCGGGCTCTGTCGTGGGCACAGAACTGGAGCGGATGACTGGTGGCAGAGAGGAGGGCGCGGAGTAGGCCACGGTCAATCATGGAAAACCCTGAACATCCTCTGCACAGCACCATCCAGAGACAGAGAAGCAGCTTCAGCGGCAGGTTGCTGTCAATGCAATGCTCCTCAGACAGGATGAAGAGATCATTACTGCCCAACGCCATTCGGCTCTACAATTCAACCACCAGGGGCAAGACATGTTAAAGTGCCGGGGTTAGGACTGAGCTTAAGTTACCACTCAATGCACTTTAGTGAACTATTTAAGAACTTTTTAAAAGCTATTTATTAATGCTTTTTGGGAGGGTTATTTTAGATGGATATCATATTTATACTGAGTTAAATACTGTATGTAATTAGTTTTGCTACAATAAGTGTATGGGACACTGGAAAAATGTTGAATTTCCCCTTGGGGATGAATAAAGTATCTATCTATCTATCTATCTATCTGATTGATTGGTACATTTGGTTCTTTTGAGAATGCTTGGTTTCTAATTTGAGCAATGTGCAGTTGTAGTTAGAACCATAGAACATCACAGCACAGAAACAGGCCTTTTGGCCCTTCTTGGCTGTGCCGAACCATTTTTCTGCCTAGTCCCAGTGACCTGCACCTGGACCATATCCCTCCATACACCTCTCATCCATGTACCTGTCCAAGTTTTTCTTAAATGTTAAAAGTGAGCCCACATTTACCACTTCATCTAGCAGCTCATTCCACAATCCCACCACTCTCTGTGTAAAGAAGCCCCCCCAATGTTCCCTTTAAACTTTTCCCCCTTCACAATTCAGTTCTATAGTTTTTTTCTCCCCTAGCCTCAGTTGAAAAATCCTGCTTGCATTCACTCTATCTATACCCATCATAATTTTATACACCTGTATCAAATCTCCTCTCATTCTTCTACGCTCCAGGGAATAAAGTCCTAACCCATTTAACCTTTCTCTGTAACTCAGTTTCTCAAGTCCAGGCAACATCCTTGTAAACCTTCTCTGCACTCTTTCAACCTTATTAATATCCTTCCTGTAATTCAGTGACCAAAACTGCACACAATACTCCAAATTCGGCCTCACCAATGCCTTATACAATCTCACCATAACATTCCAACTCTTATACTCAATACTTTGATTTATAAAGGCCAATGTACCGAAAGCTCTCTTTACTACACTGTCTACCTGTGACACCACTTGTAGGGAATTTTGTATCTGTATTCCCAGATCCCTCTGTTCTACTGTACTCCTCAGTGCCCTACCATTTACCTTGTATGTTCTACCTTGTTTTTTCCTTCCAAAGTGCAGTACCTCACACTTGTCTGTATTAAACTCCATCTGCCATTTTTCAGCCCATTTTTCCAGCTGGTCCAAATCCCTCTGTAAGCTTTGAAAACATTCCTCACTGTCCACTCCACCTCCAATCTTTGTATCATCAACAAATTTGCTGATCCAATTTACCACATTATCATGTGGTGAACTGTCAGTTGTTGGTGAATAGCAGCACCAAGCAGAATTGTGTGGGATTATTTGTAATGTTTCCTTGGTTGTCCTTCAAGACGATCACAATCTTGTGGTTTGGAGGCTTGTGTCTCAGTGACCCGGAGAGCTACAGTATGTTGGCTGGAGTCAGGGCTCCTGACTTCTACTTTGGCTCTTGGTAGGGTCACCCATAACAAAAAAGTAGGGGCCAAACTAAGGGTGGTCCACCAGTGCTCCAAGTTCAGGGGTTCAGCTTAGGCCTAACATTCCTGACTGATAAAGTTGTAATGGAAACAGCAAAGAAAAATCCTAAGTGAGATGCACAAAATGCTGGAGAAACTCTGCAGGTCAGGCAGCATCTAATAGAAGGATCCTTCTACATCTGTGTGCAAGGGTATTCCAGAGTCTTCAGCTGGGACTTGCATGACTGGCAGTAGTGAAAACTGAGGGGCAGCTACTGACATAATGAAGGAAGCCCTGAACACCGCCAGAGATGGAGGACCTTCATTGCTGCCTTGAATGGCAGTGGCCTAACAGACAACAAGTAAGTGGACCATGCTTTTTTTTATTAATACAGTTGTGCTGTTGGGTATTTTATTTTCTGCAGATTTTTTCAAAATGCAATGTGTTCCTTTAATTACATTATACAATCAAGTAATTCAGTTATTTGATAAGTTAGGCTTGTTGAATTAGTCAATGGCATATTGTTAACATTTGACCATTAAGATGCCACAGATTGGGGTTAGTTATTTTCTGGAGAGAGTGCAGGAGTTTTGGAGGGGGAAGGAGAAATGGAAAGGAAAATGGAAATGCTCACAGACCCCATTTAGAAGGACAGATATTGCTGTTGGAAGATCCTCATGCAGACTTTGGTCTCACGGAGAATGTACAGATAACATTTAATTAAGACCATAAGATATAGGAGAAGAATTAGGCTGTTAGGACCATCGTGCCTTCTCATCGTGCCATTTCATCATGGTTGATCTATTTGCCCTCTCAGCCCCAATCTCCTGCCTTCTCCCCATATCCCATCATGCCTTAACCAATCAACAATCTATCAACCTCTGCCTTAGATATACATAAAGACTTGGCCTTTGATGTTGCTTGGGTATTTATTCATTTATATTTCGCTTGGTCTGCTTTTTAAGGCAAAACTATTTAGTACTATAAGTAAACAAAGTAAAGCAAACAGGCTCCAATGATTATGTGCACACTATATGTTAATATATGTATAATGGGCTCTTCTCTTTATTGTGTTTGCTATAGTTTAAAATATTGTGCCAATACAATTTTAGTCTAAGCTTATACTGGTGTGAGCTAGATTATTACTTGCTGGCGACGTTAAACTTGCATCGGTGTGACAGTGTTTTTACACGTAATAACCTCCAATTCTCTTAAAGGAACATTCAAAGTTTTATGTTTATATTTACCCAAATCACATTTGCCCTAGATGTGCTTATTTATTGGAAATGGTCATCTCATCATTCTTCCCCATGCATTGACAAGCTAAGTTGCTGTTAGCTTGTATTCACTGTAATAGTTAACTCTCAATGAGCTTTGGGTGAGAGGGTTGCATAAGTAAATTTCCTAGGTGGTTGGTCTGCCAACAATCAAAATTTGGCAACCGGTGTCTGGAATCTATGGTAGGAATAGTGGTGATGCTATTAATGGCTCATCTGTATAACTGATAACAATCCCTAGTATTACCCAAAGTGCAGTTAAACAATGGGTCTGGTAATCACTGCAGCCTCATCTCTACAGGGATTACAATAGCAAATTCTTGTGTGGTCAGAAGAAATCAGTGAACTTACAAATCCTTTTCTGTAAACAAACCCACAAAGTGTCAAGCACTTTTGCTTCACCTGCAACAGACTGGATTTCCTAGTAACCAACTATTTTAATTACATGCCTCAGTCCCATTCTGACGTGTTGATCAATGGCCTCCCCTTCTGCCATGATAAGGTCACTGTCAGGGTGAAGGAGCAACATCTCATATTCTGTCTGGGTTGCCTCCAACTTGTCAGCATGAGCATAAATTTCTCTAACTTCAGGTAATCTCTCCACCCCCCCACCCCCCAGCTCCCCATTCTCTCCCATTCTGGTTAAGCTTGCTCCTTTTCTTCTACATACCTCCCTCTGGTGTCCCTCCTCATTCCCTTTCTCAGATGGTAATTTCTCCTCTATCAGATTCCTTTCTATCTAGCCCATTATCTTTTCCACTTATCACCAGCCAGCTTCTCACTTCAGCCCCCTCTCCCCTCACCTGGTCTCCTCTGTCACCTGTCAGCCAGAAATGCTGACTCATTATTCTCTTCTATAGGTGCTACCTGACCTGCTGAGTTTCTCTGGCATTTTGTGTGTGTTACACTTCACTGAATGAGTTTTCATTGAGTTATTCTACAGCACAATAAACCATAAATACTGCTTAATAATCCATCTGAGTTTGATCATATAATATGGTGATTTATTCCCAGATTATAATTTCAAAATTCCCTGGTTTTTAGTCAAAAATTCATTTTACTTCATCTTTTAAAGGTTACCTTGGGCATTTTGCATGTTACAATCTTTATTTCACCCATCATAAGAAGAATAAAAAGTTGCATTAAAAGATTTTTTTTTACTTTTGTATAATAATTCTTTAACATTATTTGCGTCTCAACTTGTGATGCCAGAAATCCCCTGTAGTCCCGAACATCCATTTAGAGCAGGGGTGGCCAACCTTTTACATTCTATGTGTCAAATTTTTCACGCACGAGTTCGGATGCACCATGCAACTCTTGTGCCCCCATTCAATTCTTGTAACAATATGTTAATATAGACATTTAGCATTTTTACATGATATATTGATTTAATATAAAAACAAGATAAACATTACTTACCTTAATGAGACTTCTAACAAATATATTTTGTCCTCTTTTGATTTCTTCCTTTTTCTTAATCACATACTGTATTCTTTCCGTAACTTAGACCCAAGCACTGCTTCAGTTTTCCTTCTATTTCGGTCTGATGTTGTGTTGTATAGTGTATTAAGATCATGTCTTCTATTATGTGAGAAAGAGCTTTCACAATCAATGTACAATGATTCTCCTGACAGATCCGCTATAAATAAGAACTCATTTTCCCACTGTTCATTGCCCACTTTTGGCGCATGCGCCGTAGGTTGGCCCTCCCTGATTCAGAGTCACAGAATCATTCAGTCTTGCAGTAGGGAAACTTGCTTGTGTATGCCCATAAATCCTTTTCACAGACATAGAGCATTAGAGTACTGAAGCTTAGAATCAGGCCCTTCAGCCCATCTAGTCTATGCCTGCCTGGTCTTCTGCCTAGTCCCATCTATTTGCAACTGGACCGTAGCCCTCAACACGTTTCTTATCCACGCACCTATCCGGATCAAACTCGCATCTGGAGTACCACTTCCCATATCAGTTCACTCCACATTCTCTCCACCCTCTGAGTGAAGAAGCTCCGCCTCAGATTCCCCTTAAGTATTTCACATTTCACCTTAAACTTATGACCTTCAATTCTAGTTTCACCCAACCTGAGGGAGAAAGGATTATAGAATCAGAATTAATATTACTGGCATAGTTCGTGAAATTGTTGTTCTGTGGCAGCAGTAAAGAGCAATTCAGAATAAAATATCTATACATGGCTTCATTGTCCATCAGAAATCTGATGGCAGTGGAGGGAAAAGCTGTTCCCAAAATGTTAAGTTTATTTCTTAAGGCTTTTGTACCTCCTTGATAGTAGTAATGAGAAGAGGGCACGTCTTGTGTGATGGGGATCTTTAATGCCAGATGCCGCCTTTTAGTGACATCTTCTGAAGATGTTCTCGATGCTGTAGAGACTAGTGTCTGTGGTGGAGCTGGATGACTCCACAATCTTCTGCAGCTTTTACCAATCCAGTGCAGTAGCTCTTCCATATCGGATATTGACGCAATCAATTAGAATGGTACATCTTTAGAAATTTACGAGAGTCTTTAGTTACATACCAAGTCTCCTCGAAGTCCTATTGAAATATAATGGCTGTCGTGCTTTCTTTGTGATTGCACTAATATGTTGGGCCCAGGATAGATCTTCAGAGATGTTAACACCCAGGAACTTACATTTGCTTTTCCTTTACAGTGTCAATTTTTCCCCAATGAAGACTGGTGTATATTCAGTCTTTTCAGAAATGTTCACAGTCTTACTGATGTTGAGTGCAAGGTTGTTGTTGCAACACCACTCGACCAGCTGATCTATCTCGCTCCTGTACACTTCCTCATCACGATCTAAAACTCTGCCAATAATACTTGTGTCATAGGCTGATGGAAAGATGGTGTTTGAGCTGTGCCTAGCCACATAGTGATGGGTGGAGAGAGAGTAGATCAGTGGGCTAGGTATATATCCTTGTGGTGCGCCTGTGTTAAGTGTCAGTGAGAAGCGGCTGTTATTTCCAATCAGCAAGTCAAGGATCCGGTTGCAGAGGGAGATACAGAGGCACAGGTTTTGGAGCTTGTTGATTAGAACTGAGAGTATGATTGTGTTGAATGCTGAGCTATTGGAAATAAACAGCAGCCTGACATGGGTATTGCGATTGTCCAGGTGGTCTAGGGCCGAGTGGAGAGCCTGTGAGATTGCATCTGTTGTAACCTATTGAGGTGATAGGCAAATTGCAGTGGATCCATGTCCCTGCTGAGGCAGGAGTTGCTACTGGCCATGATCAACCCCTCAAAGCACTTCATCACAACAGATAGGTGCAACTGGGCAACAGTCATTGAGGCAACTCCCCTTGGGCACTGATTTGATTGTGCCCATTTAAAGCAGGCGGGAACCTGACTTCAGCAGTGAGAGACTGAAGATATCCTTGAACATTCCCACCATCACCATCGGGGCCTGATGCCTTGCAAAGGTCTACTGTCAAGAAAGATGTGCTGACGTTGGTGTCTGAGACAGAGATCACAAGGTCACTAGATGCTGCAGGGATTCGCACAGGTCTCTCTGTCTCTCTCCATCACTATATATATATAAAGTAAAATATAGAAGGTGGGTAGATTTTGCTGCCGATTCTCGAGTTGGAGAAACTCAGAATAAAAAGTAAGTTCAAAACAGCAAGTTGGTTGTTGAAGCTGAAACCAAAGGTGGCCATAGTTTAAACTGTCCACTGTCGGTCCGACCAATCAGCCTCCATGCTGCAGGACTGCTTCGATGACACTGACTGGAATGTCTTCCATGATGAGGATGTCCCTGAGTTCATGGATGGAGTCACGTGCTTCTTCCAGAGGTGCATCGTTAATGTTGTTCCCCAGAAGTCGGTCAGGGTCTTCCCAACCAGAAACCCTGGATCGATGGCTCCGTGCGTGCAGCACTTACCGCGCGACATAGAGCGATCATTGCCAGCAATCAGCTGGAGCTCAGCAAAAGCAGCTACAATCTGCGCAAAGCTATCAAGGCTGTGAAACAACAATACATGGGCAAGACTGAGTCAAGATTCACAACGAATAGCACACATGACTTGTGGTGAGGGTTGCATACCATCGCAGACTTCAAAGCCAAACGTAGAGGCACCGCCATCATTGTCGTCTCTCTCCCAGATGGGCTCAATCGCTTTTATGCTCAGTTTGATGTTGCTAACTCTGAGCCTCCGAGGAAAGTCACTACTTCAACCTGGTCATCTGAGACTGAGGTATGCAGATGTTTCCAACATGTGGACAGTCTATAATAAACCCTCTGACACAGTGGTGTCAAGAAAACAACCTCTCCCTCAATGTCATAAAAACAAAGGAGCTGGTTGTGGACTACAGGAGTAATGGAGACAGGCTAACCCCTGTTGACATCAATGAATGTGTGGTTGAGAGGGTAAACAGCTTTAAGTTTCTCGATCTCCACATCACTGAGGACCTCACGCGGTCTGTGCACACCAGCTGTGTGATGAAAAAGACACAACAATGCCTCTTTCACCTCAGACAGCTGAAGTTTTGATTGGGCCCAAATCCTAAGAAACTTTCTACAGGAGCACAATTGAGAGCATTCTAACTGTCTGCATCACTGCCTGGTATGGGAACTGTACTTCCCTTAATTGAAGGACTCTGCAGAGAGTGGTGCGGACAGCCCAATACATCTGTAGTTGTGAACTTCCCATGATTCAGGACATTTACAAGGACAGGTGTGTAAAAAGGACCCTAAGGATCATTGGGGACCCGAGTCACCCCAACCACAAACTGTTCCAGCTGCTACCATCTGGGAAATCACACAATGGTGGGTGCATGGAATGCACTTCCGGCAAAGGTGGTATAAGTGGATACAACAGTGTATTTTAAGAGACTATTAGATATGGAGTTTAGAAAAATAGAGGGCAATGCAGTAGCATGATTCTGGGCAGTTTCTAGGCTAGGTTACATGGTCAGCACAACATTGTGGGCTGAAGGGCCTGTAATGAGCTATGCTATTCTATGTTCAGTCAACATTGTACTATTTGAGTGAAGTGTAAGTTATTCATGTTCTAGGTTTCACTTTGGAGGAACTTATGGCCTACAAATCCTGCCAGAGATGATGTGAATACGATTCCATCTCTAACTTCAATCAAAAATTTTTTATTCACTCTTAAAATAACCATCCATAGGTCATGCCTAGTCTTGTCTAGTCTGGATCACCAGTCCTGAATGCCACAGCCCCAGCCTTTGAGCAGATAATGAACCTCCTGGTTCATCCACAGCTTTTAATTTGGGTAAGTCCACTATGTTGTCGAAGGCACACAGAGATCTATATATTGATGAAATTGGTGATAACTGTGGCGTATTCATTTAGATTCGAAGATGAATTCTTGAATATTCTCCAGTCTGCCAATTCAAAGCAATCTTTTTAGCGTTCCTCTGCCTCCCTTGGAGGTCATGGTCCTCATGAACTTCATGGTCCTCACCACTAATGCATCAGATACCTCATAATTTTTTATACCTGTATGAGATCTCTCCTCATTCTCCTGCACTCCAGAGAATAAAGACCTTTCCCTAAAGATCAGATCCTCAAGTCTCAGCAACATCCTTGTAAATTTTCCCTGCTCACTTTCAAGTTTATTGATACCTTCCCTGTAGGAAGGTGACTAGAATTGCACACAATCCAAAAGATTAGGCTTTGCCAGCACCTTATATAACTTCAGCATAAAGTCTAACTCCTCTACTCAATGCCCTGATCTAAGAAGGCCAATGTGCCAAGATCTCTATGAATCTTCACTCTATCTCCTCTTTCACTGTCAGTGATGGGTGGTATCACTTTCACTACTGCTTTAAACTCCAATCTGTTCTGCAAAGTGGGATAAAGTTGGAGTTGTGTGTTCTTCAGGGTGCTACCACCCCATGGCCATGGTTAATGACGTCATGGTAACGTAGCCTTTCGTGCGATGCTACTGCAGCTCGGGCGAAAGAGCTTGGCGTTCAGTTCTGGAGTCCTCTGTAAGGAGATTGTACATCCTTCCTGTGAGCACGTTCGTTTTCCCTTGGTGTTCCATTTTCCTCCCACAGTCCAAAGACGTAATTAGTGGTAGCTTAATTGTTCACTGTAAATTGTCCTGTGATTAGGCAAGGTTTAAATGAGTTGGCTGCTGTGTGGCATGGCTCGGTGGGCTGGAAGGGCCTGTTCCTCACTGTATCTCTGAATGAATGAATAAATAAACAAATTATCTTTCATTGCACGTGTTAAACGAAGTATTCTCTTTGTGGTCTTCAATACTTGTTTTTCTGAGTACTGCTTCTGTGCATGAGGTACAGATGTGAAATCATGCTCTGAATCCATGGTGTCGTATTAGAGGGATTGGGCTGTCATTCGAATAAGCAATTTGGTGCATGAGTGTAGTTTTGCACATTTTGGTACATAAGTCATTCAGTCTGCCCTGTTAATTTCTTTCCTCTTTCAACACCATTCTCTTGTCTTCTCCCTGTAATCTTTGACACCCATACAAATCAAGAACCTTTAAATATACATACCCAGTGACTTTGCCTCTACATTCTTCGGCCTGTGGTTAAATAAATTCCTCCTCATCTCTCTTCTAAAGGGATCTCCTATGTGACTGAGAAGGTTAAGCCAACATAAAAGCCAAAGGTAGAGCAAATGTTAAGCCAAAAAATAGTGGGAAGTTAGAGGATAGGGAAGCTTTTTAAAAACAAGTAGAAGGCAGCCTAAAATCATTAAGAAGAAATATGTAAGTAAGCAAGCTAATAATGTTAAAAAGGATACCAAAAGTTTGTTCAGATACATAAAGTGCAAAAGAAATGCGAGAGTGGATATCGGACTGTTGGAAAACAATGCTGGAGAGGTATTAATGGAGACAACAAAATGGCGGATGAACTGGTTAAGTATTTTGCATCAGTCTTCACTGTGGAAGACGCTAGCGGTATTGTGGCAGTTCCAGGTGTCAGGGGTCATGAAGTTGCCATTACTAGAGAGGAGGTTCTTAGGAAACTGAAAAGTCTAAAGGTAGGTAGGTCACCTGGACCAGATGCTGTACACCCCAGGGTTCTGAAAGAGGTGTCTGAAGAGATTGTGGAGGCATTAGTAATGATCTTTCAAGAATCACTTAATTCTAGAATGGATCTGGAAGACTGGAATTTGCAAATGCCACTCCAAGGGAGAGCAAGGGAGAGAGGCAGAAGGAAGGAAACTATAGGCCAGTTAGTCTGACCTCGGTGGTTGGGAAGATGTTTAAGTTGATTATTAAGGATGAGGTCTCAGGGTACTTGGAGGCCATGATGAAATAGGCAGTAGTCAACATGGGAAAGTCTTTGCTGATGATCTGTTCGAATTCTTTGAAGAAATTACAAACAGGATAGACAAAGGAGAATTGGTTGATGTTATGTAATTGTATTTTCAGAAGGCCTTTAACGAGGTACCATGCATGAGGCTGCTTAACAAGCTACAAGCCCATGGATAAAGTTTGGCTGATTGGCTGCAGGCAAAGAGTGGGAATAAAGGGAGCCTTTTCTGGTTGGCTGTTGGTGACTAGTGGTGTTCCACAGGGGTCTGTGTTGGGACTGTTTCTTTTCACATTACATGTCAATGATTTAGATGATGGAATTGATGGCTTTGTTGCAAAATTTTCAGATGATATGAAGGTAGGTGGAAGAGCAGGTAGTTTTGAGAAAGTAGAGAGACTACAAAAGGACTTGGATTAGGAGAATAGGCAAAGAAGTGGCAGATGGAACACAGGGTGGGGAAGTGTATGCGTATCACCCACCAATGCCTTGCAAAGGTGTGTACCAAACCTACTTCCCTACTCTCTCTTCACCTATGACTGCAATCCTACCCATACTACAAACCCAATCATCATATTTGCTGATGACATGACTGTGGTTGGCCTAATCACAAAAGTAACAAATCTGTGTGTAGAGAGGAGGTGCTGCAACTGTCCGATTGGTGCAGGAACATGATAGAGGTAAACAAGATAGAGGATACAAGATATACATGATAGAGGTGTACAAGATATTAAGGGGAATAGATAGAGTGGACAGCCAGCGCCTCTTCCTCAGGGCATCACTGCTCAATACCAGAGGACATGGCTTTAAGGTAAGGGGTGGAAAGTTCAGACAGACTTACTTTATTGATCCCGAGGGAAATTGGGATATTAGAGGAAGGTTTTTTACTCAGAGTGGTTGGTGCGTGGAATGCACTGCCTGAGTCAGTGGTGGAGGCAGATACACTAGTGAAATTTAAGAGACTACTAGACAGGTATATGGAGGAATTTAAGGTGGAAGGTTATATGGGAGGCAGGGTTTAAGGGTTGGCACAGCATTGTGAGCCTAAGGGCCTGTACTGTGCCGTATTGTTCTATGTTCACGCACTTTGGTGGAAGAAATAAAAAGGATGGACTATTTTCTAAATGGAGAGAAAATACAAAAAAACTTAGGTACAAAGGGACTTGGGAGTTCTTGTGCAGAATTCCCTGAAGGTTAATTTGTAGGTTGAATCTGATATGAGGAAGACAAATACAATGTAAGCATTCATTTAAAGAGAACTACAATATAAAAGCAAGGATGTAATGTTGATACTTTATAAAGCACTGGTGAGGATTCACTTGGAGTATTGTGGCAGTCTTGTCTTAAAGTCTTTAAGTCTTATCTTAAAAAGGCTCTGTTAGAATGAGAGGGGTCAAAGGAGGTTCAAGAAAATGATTCCAAGATTGAATGGATTGTCATATGAAGTGTGTTTGATGTTTCATGGCCTGTATTCACTGGAATTCAGAAGAATGAGGGGTGGAAAGACCTCAAGAGAGTGGATGTGGAGAGGATATTTCCTATGGTGGGAGAATCTAAGACCAGAATTCTAAGACAAGCTCAGAATACTTTTAAAACGGAAATGAGGATGAATTTCTTTAGCCAGAGTGTGGTGAATCTGTGGAATTCTTTGCCACAGGCAGCTGTGGGGGCCAAGTCTTTATGTATATTTAAGGCAGAGGTTGATAGATTCTTGATTGGTCAGTGCATGAAGGGATATGGGGAGAAGGCAGAAGGGGAGAAATCGGATCAGCCGTGATCAAATGGTGGAGCAGACTTGATGGGCCAAATGGCCTAATTCTGCTCCTATATCTTACGGTCTTAATGTTCTTGTATTCTGAGTCTGTGCCCTCTGGTCCTAGACTCCTCCGCTTTCAGAAACATCCTCTCGGCATCCACTCTAGGTGTTTATGAATTAAGGTATGATGTCTGTTCAAGCTGCTTGGGCTTGAGTATATTTATTTGGTTACTGCGCAAGTGAATCATGATGTGATTGAGTAGTTATACGTCTGAGTAATTCTGATTTGTGCTTTAAGCAATTATGTAAGTGAGAAGTCCTTGTGTGATGAAGTGGCTTGAATTTGCATGATGCCACTGAGTAATTTGTTGATTGATCTGGGGTTTTCAGATTGTTTTATTTATCTATCACACGTAGATTGAAACATACAGTGAATTTCAAGTTCATGTTAACAACCAACACAGCTAGGGTTGTGTTGGGGGTAGCATCACTGTCATGTCGTGAAATTTGTAATTTGTTGTTGTGCGGTAGCAGTACATTACAATACATAATAAAATTGTAAGTTATGGTAAGGTGTGTGTATGGTAAGAGAAAAAATTAGAAGTGAGTTAATGTTCATGGGTTCAATGTCCATTCAGAAATCTGATGGCAGAGGGGGTAGAAGCTATTCCTGAGTCAACTTCTCGGCTTCCAATTGACCTTTATTAAGAATTGAATTGGCTCTGTTCTAGATGAGTATTTGAATATTATATGAAAGATTGAATATTGGTGGACTGTTTGGTTGTTCACTTGATCCTTTCTGTGTGGCTGGCATCGTATCCAGCTTTATGTATGAACACTCATTGGCTACTTTATTAGAAGACCCCTGTACCTAATAAAATGGCCACTGGGGGTATGTTTGAATACTTGTGTCTCTAGTGTGATATTTGATTTATGTAACCGTGTGATAAGTGTTATTTACAAAATAACTGCAACCTGCTACAGCACACAAATATAAAAGTACTGAGACAGTACAATATGGGTGCAATACTGTGCAATAGCACTGTGATGTGAGGTTCAGCAGGGTCACAGCCTCAGGGAAGAAGCTCTTCCTGCGCCTGCTTATGCGGGAGCGGAGGCTCCTGTAGTGCCTACTGGGTGGGAGGAGAGTAAAAAGTCCACGGTTAGGGTGAGATGCATTCTTGATAATGTTTTTTGCCCTGCCCAGGCAGCATTTATGGTAGATGTTCTCAATGATGGGTAATTAGGTGCCGATAATCCGCTGGGCAGTTTACACCACCCGCTGGAGTGCTTTGCAGACCGATATGGGACAACTGCCATACCACACTGAGATGCAGTTGGTGAGTATGCTCTCAATGGTACAGCAGTAAAAGTCCGTCAGTATCCTGGGACAGAGGTGAGCTTTCTTGATGCTACACAGGAAATAAAGGCACTGTTGCGCCTTTTTGATCAGGATGGAGGAGTTCAGGGACCAGGTGAGATCCTTGGAAATGTGGACACCAAGGAATCTGAAGCTTGATGCACGCTCCACTATAGCTCCATTGAGGTAGATGTAGTGAGTGTGGCTCCTGGCATGCCTGAAGTCCACAATGATCTCCTTGGTCTTCAGGGTGTTAAGGGCCAGGTTGCTGTCAGCACACCATGCGGCCCGGTGCTGGACCTTGTCCCTGTAGGCTGTCTCGTCATCTCCTCTGATCAGGTCAACCACCATGGTGTCGTCTGCGAACTAACAACTAATATGCAAAAAAGAATAAACTGTGTGCAAATACAAAAAGGAAGAAAAAATATTAATTATAAATAAGTAGGCAATAATTATTGAGCGCATGAGATGAAGAGTCCTTGAAAGGGAGTCCATAGGTTGTGGGAACAGTTCAGTGATGGGGCGAGTGAATGTGGCTGTAAGTAACCATTCCCAAACCTAGTGGCCCTAAAATTGGTTGTTTTGTGGCAGCAGTACAGTGCAAAGATTTTTAAAATGGCAATAAATTACCAGATAATGCAGACCAGAAGGAATAACAAAGTAGTGTTCATACTGTAGGTCCATGGGCTGTTTAGAAATCTAGTGGAGGGGGAGAAGCTGTCCCTAAATCGGAGGGTGGACCTGGCTATTTTGCGCTTGCATACTGCTTTGAGAAACTTGTATTTAAGTAGTGCCTGTTTAATTGACCGTGTGTTTGAGAGGCCAGATGTATGACAGGCCATCTGTTTGATTAGCTGTGTTTGGATGGCTGGGCATATTAGCTGCATTCCTCAGAGGTCAACACACACAAAATGCTGGTAGAACACAGCAGGCTAACCTCCTCAGAGGTTATGTGTTTGGCTGGGTGTCACTGTGGCTGTGTACTGCTGTACTGATATGTATCAACAAATAGTGTGCCACTGTGATTGTGCAGATGTGGGCTGATGTGATTTAGTGAATGGATCACTGGAATAGACAATGTTTGCAGACCGTAGATGTGAATGGTTATCTTTGCTTTAAACTGTTTGTGCAAAAGTTCCGGTCATGAATGCCCATGAATCCTGTACAAAAACAGCAGACGACATTGGCATCCCACCCGGTGTTGTTCTTGAAATTTTTGTCCAAAACTGAGTAGTTCAAAGTAAATTTATTGTCAAAGTACATACAGTATAGGTCACCCTGAGATTCATTTTCGTGCAGACATTCAGAGCAGAACAGAGAAATACAGTGGAATCATTGGAAAAACTACACACAAAGACTGATAAGCAACCAATGTGGAAAAGAAAACAAACTGTGCATAGACAGATAAATACAGTAGATAGATAAAGAAAGAACAATGCATTACATTGGCTATTCATTTTATATTTGTTTACAAGATATAAGCATGTCTAAAAACTAATCTGTTTATATTTGCATAAAACTCTCAGTAGTTCAGAAAAAAAATTTACCTAAATTGTTTTGACACATTTCCAAGGGGTATGGTAATTCTGCGTCATTGCAAGGTACAGTAGCGTAGTGGTTAGCACAACTGCTTTACAACACCAGCGATTTGCCCCAGTCAGTGTTCAGCTCCCGCTGTGCTCTGTAAGGAGATTGTGCGTTCCCATGGCCAAGTGTACTTGCTCCGGGTGCTCTGGTTTCCTCCCACATTCCTGAGGTTGATAGATCTTTGATTGGTCGGGGCATGAAGGGATACGGGGAGAAGGCGGGAGATTGGGGCCGAGAGGGAAAATGGATCAGCCATGATGAAATGTCGGAGCAGTCTCGATGGGCCAAATGGCGTAATTCAATTCCTATATCTCATGGTCTTGTGTAGTTTCGGATTAGGGTCAGTTAGGTGGTACTGGAAGTGTGGATACTCTTGCCCAGCACAATCCTCACTGGTCTGATGAGGCACAAAATGACACATCTCACTGTATGCTGTGATGTACAGTATATGTGACAAATAAAGCTAATCCTTTAAATATTTTAAAGATTTGACAATCTTTAAAAATTGTTTTGACAGATTTCAGAGATACGGTAACACTGCACAGAACTATCAGATGCTGTGCCAGGGATAGTGGTGGAGGTAAATACATTGGGGGCATTTAAGAGACTCCTAGATAGACACATAGATGATAGAAAAATGGAGAGTTGCAATATGTAGGAATTAAGCATTAGATCGATCTTGGAGTAGATTAAAAGTTCACCATACCATCGTTAGCCAAAAGGCTTGTACTGTACTGTTCTATGTTCAAAAAGCACGATATCTTTTCAAAGCCACTTGTAAATGCTTTGAGTAGAAATTATAGCTTAATTAACATTGTGATAACATATTTAATATTTTGTTTACAAATGATGGGGAATTCAGCCTTTCAAATGGAACGTGTTACCCATTTAACTTGCAGACTCTAACATCATATTGACAGACCTGGAGTTCCTCAGCCTGTGCATGAGCACAGCAGGTTTGAAGGTTTACGATGATTAACCACAGGCCCAACTTGAATTTTACTCCTGGGTAGCTTCAGAGAGAGGATAAATGATGAACTCCTTAGGGTCACAGCAGAAAAGATAAAGTCGAAGATGGATTCCATTACAGCACACAATTCATCATCTGATGTTAATGAGGTCTCTTTCCGTGCAGAGCCCTACACAGCCAGGCAGCCTGGAATTCTACAGAAGAAAATATCCACTGCAAAAGATAACACAACATTGTTGTCACTTTTATTTTAATCACCTCAGCACCATCACCAACAAATACAAGAAGAAGTTGTTCTGCAGATGCTGGAAATCTTGAGCAATACTCTCTTCAGGCAGGAGGTACCTTAGGTTTTCCCCAACACCCACCCCCCCCCCCCCCCACCCCAACCAGGTTCAGGAACAGTTCAGCATGTTATCTGTTGTAGCCCGGGGAAACAACTACTTTTTTGGGTTTTAATTCCTTTATCTGTTTTAGATGTTTAAGTGCCAGAAGAGGGTCTTAAAACAAAATGAATGACTTTACAATCAGGTCCTGCTGTTATAATCTCCGTTTAACCTGCGATCCACACACTTGTGTCTCGACTGATTGCATATGCAGTAAAAAAATACAAAGAAAATCGCACAAAACTAATACTGTACTAATACGGGAGTGGCAATTCTGAAGGAACACAATACAAAACAACATTAGAATCCCCTCCAACCCTGTACCTTATACATAGCAGCGAAAAATGTAAGCAAATACATCTCATCTAAGAAGTCTACTACTCTTTAATACACACGTGCTGAACTCCTGAACGGAGACTGAACATTCACGTTACGCGCTTACGTGCACGATCAGTCATGATACAATAAAGTTAGACAAAAGGTACACTTAGGCACAACTTTTACAAGATATTGCCTGGTAGTTAAATTACAGGAAGACTAATGTACTTGGCCGGTGAGGAACTTTGCAAGCCACGCTATCCAGCGTCGAGTTCTTTACTCGTGAAAATCTAAAGCGTCCACATGTAAAACATGTCAAATTACCGATATTCCCGATTCGCCAACAAGCATAAATGAATTCACATGGATATCGTCAGTTAATGCTCACCTTTCCTCACCAAGCCCAGTACCTCTGGGGGAACTTGATTCCAGCTTCGGCAGCAGAAAGCAAAATGGTCTCCCCATTATCCCGCGTGTGCGTAATGATGTCACCATCATTCTAGCATTACCCGGATGAATGCCCAAGTACACTTTTTACAATACTGAATAGCATTCAATAGTCACCTGGTTACACATCTAAAACTTTGGCAAACTTCTATAGATGCACAGTAGTGAGTATCCTGACTGGTTGCATCATGGTCTTGTATGGAAACACCAATGTCCAAGAATGGAAAAACCTACAAAAAGTGGGTACAGCCCAGTCCGTCAAAGGAAAAGCCCTCCTCATCATTGTGCACATCTAAATAGAATACTGCCACAAGAAAGCAGCATCCATCAGCAAGGACCTCCACCATCCAGGCCATGCTCTCTTCTTGTTGAAGGTACAGGAACCTTGGATCCCACACCACCAGGTTCAGGAACAGTTACTACCCCACAACCATCAGGCTCCTGAACCAGACTAGATAACTTTTACCACAACAATAAACTGATTCCACAATCTACAGACTCACTTTCAAGAACTGTACAACTCCTGTTCTTAGTATTATTTATATTGTTGTATTTAGAGATACAGAATGGTAACAGGCTCTTCCAGTGAAACAAGCTCATGCCACCCAATTATACCCATGTGATCAATTAACCTACCAGCTCCTAAGATGTTAAGATGAGGGAGGAAATCCACGCGGTTATGGGGAGAATGTACAAGCTCCATACAGACAGCGGCAAGAACTGAATCCCAGTTACTAGCACTGTAGTAGCATTACACTACGATGCCGTTCAGTTTCTCTTTTGCACATTGGTTGTTTGTCAGTCTTTAAATATAGTTTTTCAGAAATTCTGTTGTATTTCTCTACTTCCTGTTGAGTGCCTGCAAGAAAATGAATCTCGAGGGAGTATATGGTACTTTGATAATAAATATTACTTTGAACTTTGACTTTTGAAATGTTGGAGGAACTCAGCAGGTCACACAGCATCAGTGGAGGGAAATACCTGTAGATGGGGTCTTGGCCGCAAACGTTGACTGTTTATTCCCCTCCACAGATGCTGCATGGCCTGGTGAGTCCCTCCAGAATACTATGGATGTTATAATTGTAAGATTCTGAGGTTGTTTGACAAGGTTGATGATGACAGGATGTTTGCAGGGTACCGAGATGTTTAGTTTCGGGATAGATAGATGCTCATTGAAGACTGAGAGGAGAAGGAATTTCTTTTCTCAGAAGACTAAGTTTTTAAAAATTCTCTACTCCTGAGACTCAGAGGCTAGTCATTGTGTGTTCAGGGCTGAGAGGGTCGGATATTGGGACTGTAGAGGTATTAAGAGGCAGAAATGAAAAAATATTAGAGGGTATTGTGAAAGGGGAAAGTTGAAAGGAGATTTGTGAGGCAGGTTTTATTTACACCAATTGGAAAGTGTCTAGAACACCTCCCAGAGGGGACAAAAGAAAATCTGCAGATGCTAGAAACCCGAGCAATACATAGAAAATGCTGGAGGGACTCAGCAGGTCAGGCAGCATCTAAGGGGGAAAAAGTACAGTCAATGTTTGGGGCCAACACCCTTTGGCAGGACTGGAGGGGAAAAAACCTGAGGAGTAGATTTGTGGTGGGGAGAGGGGAGAGAGAAGAACACAAAGTTGAATCCTGGAGGAGGAGGGACGAAGTAAAGAGCTGGGAAGTTGATTGGTGAAAGAGATAGAAGGCCATGGAAGAAAGAAAAGGGGGGGAGGAGCACTAGAGGGAGGTGATGGGTGGGCAAGCAGATAAAGTGAGAGAGGGAAAAGGGGATGGGAAATGATGAAGGATGGAGATGAGGGCGTACAGGAGCAAGATATACCAGCTAGTTGAGTGGTGTCACAGTAATAACCTTGCGCTCAGTGTCAATAAGATGAAAGACTTGGGATGATTGGGGACTTCGGGAAGGGTAAGGAGGGTGAACCAATCCTCATAGAAGGGTCAGAAGTGGAGAGAAGTAGCAACTTCAAGTTCTTGCGTGTCAAGATCTCTGAGGATCTAACCCGGTTCCAAGATATCAATGCAGTTATAAAGAAGGCAAACGGTGGCTTTATTTCATTAGGAGATTGAAGAAATTTGGTTTGCCATCTAAAACACTCGAGCTTCTATAGATATACTGTAAAGAGAGAGGATTCTAACGGGTTGCATCACAGTCTGGTATGGGTCGGGTTGTGGTGGGGGGGTTGCTACTGCGCAGGATTGAAAGAAAAACTAGGCAGTGCTATCTTGAGTACTAGCCTCTGTAGTACCCAAGACATCTTTAAAGAGCAGTGCCTCAGAAGGGCCTTGTCCATTATTAAGGAATCCCAACACCTTGGGCATGCCATTTTCTCATTGTTACCATCAGGCAGGGGATACAGAAGCCTAAAGGCACACACTCAGTGAATCAGTAATAACTTTTTCCCCTCTGCCATCTGCTATCTGAATGGACATTGAACCTTTGAACACTACCTCATTTTTCAAATATACACTATTTCCATTTTTGCACTATTGTTAATCTATTTAATATGCAGTTATATACTTACAGTAATTTATTTATTTCTATATTGTCATGTAATGCATTGAACTGCTGCTGCGAAGTTAACAAATTTCACGACACATGCTGGTGATAATAAACCTGATTCTGATTCTGTTTTTTTAAAAAAATACCTATGACATTTTCTCTATAATTTTCCTCCAATCACCTTACAATAATATCCCCTCATAACAGAATGGCCTGTTATCATGCTGTATCTTTGAATTTAAAGAGATCTGGATGCACATGAAAGTAGAAAATAGCAGCAAAATAGAGATTCGAGCGAAACAGTTACATTCAATTCACTGTCAATGTTTTATCAAAGTGTGTACCTCACCATATACTGCCCTGAGTTTCATTTCCTTGTGGGTATACACAGTCGAATGGAGAAATGCAGTAGATTCAATGAAAAATCACACACAAAGACTGACAAACAACCACTATGCAAAAGAAGGCAAACTGCAAATGCAAAAAACAAACAAAACAATAGATAAACAATACTGGGGACATGAGTTGTATAGCTCTTGACAGTAAGACCATGGGTTTTGGAATCAGTTCAGGGTTCCTGAGACTGATGGTTGAAGTGTAATAACTTCCTGAATCTGGTGGTGTGAGACCTGAGCCTCCTGTACCTCCTTCCTGACGGCAGCAGCGAGATAAGAGCACAGCCTGGATGTGGGTTTCCTTGATGCTGGATGCCAATTTCTTGTGGAAGCCCTCCTTGAACATATGCTCAATGGTTGCGGGGGTGTGCTTTTCTTGTGATGGACTGGGCTTTTGCATTCAAGCACATTGGTGCTTCCAATGCAATTGATCAGTAGACTCTATAGCAAGGAAGCAGGCCCTTTGGCCCAACTCTCTCCTGCTGCGCAATACATTACATCAGTGAGATTAATTTGCTTAATGCAACTGCAAACACTTGTCAATAAAGTTTCTGAGGTTTTCTGTCCATGTTTCTAGAACAGCTAAAATTATACTGTAGTATAGGTCCTTCAGCCTTATAATGTACTTATAATGACCTTATAATGTACTCTGAGATCAATCTAACCCTTCCCTCCCATTTAGCCTTTCATGTTTCTTTCATTCATGTACCCATCTAAGAGTTTCTTAAATGCCCCAATGTATCTGCCACTACCACTATGCCTAGCAGAACGTTCCACACACTCACCTCTCTCTGCGTAAAGAACCTGACTCTGACATCCCCCCCCCCGATACTTTCCCTCCCCTAATTACCTTAAAATTATGCCCCCTGGGTATTATCAATTTCTGTGCTGGGGAAAATGAGTCTGACTGTCCACTCTATCTATGATCTTATTCACCTCTATCAAGGTGCATCCTCCTCAAACTATCTATTGACACATTCTCTAATCCAGGCAGTATCCTGGTAAATCTCCTCTGCACCCTCTCTAAAGCTTTCAAAGTAAAATTTATTGTCAGAGTACGTATATGTCACCACATACGACCCTGAGATTCTTTTTCTGCAAGCATTCTCTGCAAATCTATTAAACCTGAAACCGTTAACTGTAAACAAACTGTACAAATGCAGATGTAAATAAATAGCATTAAATAATGAGCATGAAACAACAAGATTAAAGTGTCCTTAAATGGGTGTAGCTATCCCCTTTTGTTCAAGAGCCTGATGGTTGAGGGGTAGTAACTGTTCTCTAACATAGTGGTGTGCGTTGTGAGGCACCTGTACCTTCTACCTGATGGCAGCAGCGAGAAAAGAGCATGGCCTGGGTGGTGAGGATCTTTGAAGATGGCGGGTGCTTTTTTTTACGGCATCGTTCCATGTAGATGTACTGAATGGTTTGGAGGGGTTCAAATGTAATGTCCTAGGTTGAATCCACTACCTTTTGTAGGATTTTCTGCTACGAAGTGAACAGAATACAATATGTGGTCTTACGGGGTGGTACATTGCTACAATAATAATTGAGGGGCTTCCTCACCCAATCTGGCCCCTCCCTCTCCTGCAACACAGCCTTAGAGTAGAGGGTTTTCTTTTTAGAACTGAGATGAGGAGGAACTTCTTTAGCCGGAGAGTGATGAATTTGTGGAATTCATTGCCACAGACGGCTGCGGAGGCCAAGTCATCGGATATATTTAATCAGAGGTTGATAGATTCTTGATTGGTGAGGGGATGAAGGACTATGGGAAGAAAGCAGGAGACTGGGGCTGAGAGGGAAAATGAATCCACCAGGATGAAATGTTGGAGCAGACTTGATAGGCCAAATGGCCCAATACTGCTCCTATATCTTACGGTCTCATGATCTAACCAGGGTTTTATAGAGCTGCAACATTACCTCACAGACCTTGAATGGCAACACCACTCCACCATCTACTTTGTGGTGACAAATAGACAGGTTTGTTATTTGTTGTCATGGAAACAGTACACAAAGCTTCCACTGAATAGGGAGCTCAAACCCGGAACAAAACCCATAGGATGAATAGCTTTTTAATTCCCTCCTTCTCTCATGTTCTGCTAATTAAATCTGAACTTTATTGTCCATCCTGTAAGAAAGGTTACTCATACTGGCCAATGTTTAAAAGTACTCTGCTCGGGGGGGGGGGGGGGAGGAAAATTGTAATAATAATGTGTTACTTCCACCCTTATTTAAATATCCGCTCTCTCACTGAGTTTATTAGGACGCAGTACAGTGTTACATGCTTCCTCCTCTGCCCTCTGCAATTTTACTCACTTCCAAGCTGGTATCGAAAACACTTCTTAACTGTTACTGTCCAACCATACAGGGTCTTGCACCAAGGTAAAACGGAAACAAAGACTTTAGGCAGCCTGTCTTTGGAATCAATAATGAGTTTTGTCGGTTACCTGTCACTGGAATGGAAGGGAGGTGAGTATTAACAGGAAGCTAACACTCAGTGGACTCTTTATTGGGTATCTCCTGTACTTAATAAAGTGGCCATTGAGTGTCTGTTTGTGATCTTCTTCTGTTGTAGCCCATCCACCATGAGCTTCGATGTGTTTTGCATTCAGAGATGCTCTCCTGCACACCCCTGTTGAGTTATTTGAGTGACTGTCACCTTCCTGTCAGCTTGAACCAGTCTGGCCATTCTTCCTCTGATCTCTCTCATTAACAAGGGGTTTTGGCCAACACATCTGCTGCTCACTGGGTGTTTCTTTTGTTTTTCTCACCATTCTCTCTGAACCCTGGAGACTGTTGTACATGAAAATCCCAGGTGATCAGAAGTCTCTGAGATACTCAAACCAGCCTATCTGGCACCAACAATCATTCCACGGTAAAGTCACTTAGGTTACAGTTCTTCCCCATTGTGATGTTTGCTCTGAACGACAACTGAACCTCTTGACCATGTCTGCATGCTTTGCGGCATTGAGATGCTACCACATGATTGGCTGATTAGATATTTGTATTAACGAGCAAAATACAGGTGTATCTAATAAAGTGGCCACTGAGTGTAAGGTACACTAGATGACATTTTTGATTTGTATGTGTACAAATGGTGATAAGTCTAAGATCAGGTTCAGGTTTATCACATACAGACAGTGAGATGGATCTGGGCCGTACCTTCCAAATATCCAGACCTGATTTGCGCTACCTTACTTTCCCTTTTCTATTTTCTAATTATGATTTATAATTTAAGTTTTTATTATGTTTACTTCGATTTGTACCCCAGGGAGCGCGAAGCGCAGAATCAAATATCGCTGTGATGATTGTACGCTCTGGTATCAATTGTTTGGTGACAATAAAGTAAAGTAAAATGCATTGTTGGCGTTAACAACCAACACATCCTGAGGATGTGCTGTGGACAGCCTGCCAGTGTCACCACGTCTTCCAGCATCAGCGTAGATGCCCTTTGGTCTACCCAAATCCTCCAGCACCTTGAGACGTCTGTAGAGGAATGCTGCTGACTGACACATTCCAGGCTGTGGGAGCGCATGCTGATCAACGCACTGAAACTTGGTGCTGCTACCACAAGATGCTCATTGGCAAGTGTAGAGATCCCCCTCTACCAGAAGCCCCTCAATTATTATTGTATTATGTACCACCCCAGAATGCCCATGAGTAGCAGCAGTGATACTGAAGTGTAGGAATGTAACGGAGCAGTGCAGAAAGCATTGACTACGAATGTAAAGGATGAAAAGATATTGCACAGTTTATTCCTGGAAGTAATTTTTTTTAATTATAAATGGTTTATTTTGATCTGAAAATAACATAGCAAGTCCCACATGATCTTTTTGTTTTGCTCTTAACCACTTGTGATGTCCTTTGAATGATCTTATAAGCGACACAGATAAAATGCCAGAGGAACTCAGCAGGCCAGGCAGCGTCTATGGAAAAGAATGAACAGTCGACGTTTCATCCTGATAAAGGGTCCCAGCCTGAAAACATTGACTGTTTCCCCATTTCCAGTGATGCAGCCTGGCCCGGTGAGTTCCTCCAGCATTTTGTGTGTCTTGCTTGGATTTTCTCATTCTGAGTGATCATATAAATTGGGATTTGGCATGAAAGTATAACAACAATAGCTATCCTCCCTGTAAAGCAACGTGTTGATTTTAAAACTCTCCTCCCCCCTCTTAAGTCCCCCCAATCTCAGTACTCCAGACAACCTCACAACATATCTGACTTTTCCTACTTCTGGCCTTTAATAGACTCATTCCACTGATCAATCATGGTTCATTTGTATGTTGTGTCTGTTTGGGGTAGCTCCTGCTTCAATAACAGAATCAGAATCAGGTTTATTATCACTGGCATGTGACGTGAAATTTATTAACTTAGCAGCAGCAGCAGTTCAATGCAATACATAATCTAGCAGAGAGAGAAAAAATAAAACAATAATAAACAAGTAAATCAGTTACGTATATTGAATAGATTTTTTAAAACGTGCAAAAACAGAAATACTGTATATTTAAAAATAAAAGTGAGGTAGTGTCCAAAGCTTCAATGTCCACTTAGGAAACGGATGGCAGAGGGGAAGAAGCTGTTCCTGAATCGCTGAGTGTGTGCCTTCAGGCTTCTGCACCTCCTTCCTAATGGTAGCAGTAAGAAAATGTAAATATCAGATTGGTGATGCATATTGAGTAATATATGTTGATGTAGTTATAAAGAAGACAAGACAGTGACTATACTTCATTAGGAGTTTAAAGAGATTTGGTGTGTCAACAAAAACACTCAAAAACTTCTATAGATGTGCCATGGAGAGCATTCTGACAGGCTGCATCACTGTTCGGTATGGGGGGGGGGTGGGGAGCGGCTACTGCACAGGACTGGAAGAAGCTGCAGAAGGTTGTAAATGTAGTCATCTCCATCTTGTGGTACTAAAAGTACCACAGACATTTTCATCAGCGGTGTTTCAGAAAGGCAGCGTCCATAACTAATGACCCCCAGCACCCAAGGCCTCCCCTCTTCTCACTGTAACCACAGGTAGCTTGATAGAGGTGTACAAGATGGTAAGAGACTACATTTGATTGGACAGCCAGAGACTTTTTCCCGGGGTGGCAATGGCTAATATGAGAGGCCATTATTTAAAGGTGATTTGAAGAAAGTATAGAGGAGTTGTCAGAGGAAGCTGTTTTACACAGAGTGGTGGGAGGGTATGTGGAATGCACAGTCAGGGGTGCTGATGGGCAGATGCATTAGGGACATTTAAGAGGCTCTTAGGCGCATGGACGTAAGAAAAATGTCAGGCTATGAGAGAGGGAAGGCTTAAATTGACCTTGGTGTAGTTTAAAATGTTGGCGCAACATTGTGGGCTGAAGGGCCTGTATTGTGTTGTAATGTTCTATGTTTTATGTGATAGAATATTGAAGCAAGATGGAGCCAGAGTGCAGCAATTCGCTGCAAGCTTCTCACGACTGATAGACTCACTACTTCCATTGTAATAGTGTACATCCCAAAAGATGGAGCTGAAGAGGTTGTGGAGGCTTCAGTAGTGATCTTTCAAGAATCTCTAGATTCCAGAAGACTGGAAAATTGCAAATGTCATTCCACTCTTTGGGTAGGGAGAGAGGCACAAGGAAGGAAATTATAGACCAGTTAGTCTGACCTCGGTGGTTGGGAAGATGTTGGAGTTGATTATTATGGAAGAGGTCTCAGGGTACTTGGAGGCACATGATAAAATAGTCAGTAATCAGCATGGTTTCCTCAAGAAAAATCTTGCTTGATGAATCTGTTGGAATTCCTTGAAGAAACAGGATCGACAAGGGAAAATCGGTTGATGTTGTGTACATAGATTTTCAGAAGGCTTTTGACAAGGTGCCACACCATGAGATGTAGCAGCAGAATTAGGCCATATGGCCCATTGAGTCTGCTCCACCCTTTCATCATGGCTGATCCAATTTTCCTCTTGGCCCCAATCTCCTGCCTTCTCCCTTAACAAGCTATGAGCCCATGGTATTACAGGAAATATTCCAGCATGGATAAAACAGTGGTTGACTGGCAGGAGGCCAAGGGTGGGAGTAAAGGGAGCCCTTTCAAGTTGGCTGCTGGTGACCAGTGGTGTTCCTTAGGGGTATGTGTTGGGACCAATTCTTTTTATGGTATATGTCAATGATTTGGATGATGGAATTGATGGCTTTGTTGCAAAGTTTGCAGACGATATGAAGAAAGGTGGAAGGGCAGGTAGTTTTGAGGAAATAGTGAGGCTACAGAAAGACTTGGACAGGTTAGGAGAAGGGTCAAAGAAATGGCAGATCGAATACAGTGTTAGGAAGTGTATTGTCATGCACTTTGGTAGAGGAAATAAAAAGATTGACTATTTTCTAAATGGAGAGAAAATACAAAAAAACTGAGGTACAAAGGGACTTGCGAGCTTTTGTGCAGGATTCCCTGAAGGTTAATTTGTAAGTTGAGTCTGTGGTGAGGAAGACAAATGCAATGTTAGCATTCATTTCAAGAGAACTAGAATATAAAAGCAAGGATGTAATGTTTTGACTTTATAACACATTAGTGAGGCCTTACTTGGAGTATTGTGAGCAGTTTTGTGTCCCTTATCTTAGAAAGGATCTGCTGAAACTGAAGAAGATTCAAAGGAAATTCATGAAAATGATTCCAGGATTGAAAGTCTTGTTATATGAATAGTGTTTGGCTCTGGGTCTGTATTCACTAGAAGTCTAAAGAATGAGGGGTGACATCATTGAAACCTATTGAATGGTGAAAAGCCTTGATAAATAAAATTTACTTTGACTTTGATCATCTGTATTTGGTCTGTTCACTTACCTTTAATAAAAACAGAATGTTAGAAATAGTCAGCAGATGAGGCAGCATCTGTGGAGAGGGAAACTGAGTAACTGCAGTCCTGATGCAGGGTCTCGACTCAAAGTATCAAATATCCTTTTGCCTCCTTCGATGCTGCCTGACCACTGATTTTCTCTGACAGCATGTTCAGAGACCTTGCATGTATCTTATACATAAGTCACTGAATGCCTTTGTGCTGGTGTTAAGAAACAACTAAGCATTCATACTCGTAACCCATAGCTTCTGATTCCCCCTTCAGACCAAAAACCTCTTTTTCACCCACTTACAATAACAGCAAATATTAATTTGCCTTTCCAACTATTTGTTGAACTGAATAATTAATTTTTTCATTATGTTAAGTCCCTTTCAGACAGTATTTTCCTCCTCTTAATTATATCCTCTTTGACTATTTCTGTGCAGATAACTGCATTTCCAACATTGTCCCTCCCCCCATTCACCAATTAAACAATTTGCCAATATTTTAAAAATCAGACCCTTAATCTTAGAGGCATGGGAGCATAGCACAATGCTTTACAGTGCCAGCTGTAAGATCAGTGTTCAACACCCACCACTGCCTGTAAGGAGTTTGTGTGTTGTGCCTATTACCACGTATGTTTCCTCCCATACTCCAAAGACAAAGTTGGTGTTGGTGAGTTGTGGGCACGCCATGTTGGCGCCCAGCACAATCCTCGCGGATTTGTTTTAATTTAAGCAACCATTTTACTGTTCATTTCAATGTACATGTGACAAATAAGCTCATCTTTATCTTTAATTTTTAAATGATATGTTGAATCACAGAATCGTACAGCATAGAAGTGCAGAGGCCCTTTTGGCACACTTCGTCCATGCGAGCTATGATGCCTGTCTGTGCTAATCCTATTTGTTGACATTCCATCTATGTCTCTTGCCCTCCCTCTGTGCTTTTCCTATCTTTACCCATCCAAATGTCTTTCAACTACATCTCCCCCCACCGCCTCCTCCGCCAATTCATACCAGGTAGCCCCCACCGTTTGTGTGGAAGAATTTGGCTCCCCAAGAGAGGATTTTTGCAAAAGGATTTCAGTTGAAAAGTAAAAGATGTCTAAATATGATTATGCAGGGACTTGTTGAGGCAATGCCTGGAGTATTATAATGGCAAGTAGATCCCGATTTCCTTAAAGTGGATGTATTGCCACTCTAGTTATTGAGTTACCTTAAGTTATTGAGTTAACTTAAAATGGAGGGAGATCTATTTCTAGATAGCGCGCACAAAATGCTGGAAGAACTCAGTAAGACAGGCAGCATCTATGGAAAGGAATGAAGAAATAGTGCATCATGATAGGGTAGTGGTTAGCATGACACTACTATAGCTTGGGCCATCAGAGTTCAGAGTTCAATTCCGATGCCATCTGTAAGACATTTATACATCCTTTCCATGACCATGTAGGTTTCCTCCGGGTGCTCCAGTTTCTTCTCGTGTTCCAAAGGCGCACCGATCAGCAGGTTAATTGGCCATTGTAATTTGTCCTGTAACTAGAGCTAGTGTTAAATCAGGGTATGCTGCACGCCGCAGCTCATTGAGCTGGGAGGTCCAGTTCCGCGCTGTAACTCTAAGTAAAGAGTCAACATTTTGGGCTGAGAACCTTGGATATTGAGATCACTTTAAATTAAAAATGTGAGTATGTGAGCATGAGGTGGTATGGGAGGGTGGGGAGGTCGAGAATATAGGAAGAAGGAAGATGAGGTTGCAGAATGGGACTGAAAGACAGAAGGCTCAGCCGAAACATCGACTCTTTATCCTTTCCAGAGATGCTGCCTGACCTGCTGTCAGGCAAGTACAGGAGCCTGAAGGCACACACCCAACAATTCAGGTACAGCTTCTTCCCATCCGCCATCGGATTTCTGAATGGACATTGAACCCATGAACTATACCTCATGACTTCCCCCCCCTCTTTTTGCATTATTTATTTAATTTAACTTTTATATATAAATAAATTACCGTTATTTATTATGAATTGCAATGTACTGCTGCTACATAACAACAAATTTCATGATTTTGATTCTGCAGGTCAGTTCCTCCATCTCCTTGTGTGTGTTACTCTGGATTGTCAGCATCTACAGAAACTCTTGTGTTTATCAATTTCTAAATATTAAGGCAACCAAGGGTTGTAGAAATGAGACTGGAATGTTGAGTTAAGATGGAAGATCAGCCATGATTTTAGAGCAGAGGTCAAGGGTTTTACTGGTTGACTTGTGAAAAATTATTTGATTCAGCAAGTTCACCAATTGACCGCTTAAGAAGTTCACTGCATTTGCTTCGGCCTTTGAATCTTTGATTTCCTGCTTATTATCCAATATTTTCCCAACATCTTGCATCATTTGCAAAAGCCATTGCCCCACATTAAGTTCTGATATCAATGTTTCAGATCAAAACACTGCAGTTTCCTTCCTCCCACAGATGCTCCTTGATATGTTAGATTCCCTCCAGCAGATTAGGTGATGCTCCAAATTCCAGCGCCTAGTCTCTTGTGTCTCCATGACAAATATGTAACTGTGACTACATAGTTTAGCCACCAGAGGGTGCAGAGGATGGTAAATCGTAGTTGTGTGGTAGGCAGTGGGATTTTCAGAAATGAAATGTATTGAGATCACCTAACTTATATTGGGTTTGAGAATATGAGGCTGCACTGGAAGGAAAATGAAAATATAGCAACAGGGACAAGATGGCAGAAGGTGAGGGACTGTTTCTAAAGGTGACGTATGGGCCAGTTTGGTAGTGTTGTAAGTCCTAATGATGATAATCTTAAGGCAATATCAGAATTGCATCAAGGGTACTTTATTACGGACCAACTAGGACTAATATAGTGTTTATATATTGCATTTTTTTCTATTTTGTCTGAATTGGTCCCTTAAAGGAAGCATAGCTTCTTTCAAAGTTCAAAGTAAATTTATTATCAAAGTACAAATGTGTCACAATATACTACCCTGAGATTCATTTTCTCACTGGCAGTTAGAGGAAAATAAAGAAATACAGTAGAATATATGAAAAACTATAAATAACAAAGGCTGACAAACAACTTATGTGCAAAAGAAGACAAATTGTACAAATAAAAAAAATTCTGAGCACATGAGTTGTAGAGTCCTTGAAAGTGAGTCTGTCGGCTGTGGATTCAGTTCAGAGTTGAGGTGAGTGAAGTTCTTTTGTCTGAATTTGTTGGTTAAAGGAAGCATGGCTTCCTTGCTATGTCACATGAGTTTTAGGATGCTTCCATTCAGATGACAATGTGCTTGGTCACAACAGCCTCTCTGGGTCCAACAAAGTGTAATTGTTCATTCTTTTTGCAATCGCAAGTCACTGCTGCATATTGAGAACATCAAGGGCTGAAAGTCTGTCCCACTGGTGAGCTGATTGAACGTGGTAGAGCTGGACTTGTGTAATATGTTGATGCTCAAGGAGGAAGGCATCAATGGTGATGTGCAGTCCCACAAACAGTGCATGTAATTGTCCGAGGCGTTGATCGTGTGATTGCAAGACCCTGTTGGACATGGGTAATTTGCAAGTCTGGTTCCTTGTTGAGACTGGTGGTGGGGAAGCTGCATGACCTCGGTTGTTGTGCGGACCAGCCCCTCGTGCTGCGGGGTTGCCTGTTGCAGTCACCCATGGGAGAGAGCCGGAGCCTGTGCCAGGTTGGGAGCTGACCTCCCCTCAATGGTGCCCTCATGGGAAAACAAGCTGGATTGTGTTTGTTTGTGGCTGCAGTGGTACGTAACAGGGACTGCTGTGTGCTTGTTCTTGTAGAAGTGTGGCTCTAGGACAACATCCATGGACCATCAATCAGGGACTTGGGCCATATTTTTATATTGTTTTGTGACCATGTTTTTCTGCTATCATAACTATAAGTGCTGTGTGTGACTGGTGTTCCTGAGGTTTGCACCTTGGCCCCAGAGGAACACTGTTTCGTTCATCTGTCTACACATGAATGGTTGAAGGACAATTAAACATTATTATGAAATTGAAAAAATGCTAATTCTGCCTTTGCTTCATTGGCTGTAAATGTCCTCATTTGGCCGCCTCCCATTCAGTGACAATCAGAATTTATGATGCATTAACTATTCTACTGGTTGTAAAATATGGTACATGGATTACAGAAAAAGTATGGTACTGAAACAGGCCCATTAGCCATGATCTATCAAAGACATCGAGCAGCAGTGCCTCAAAAAGGAAGCATCCATTATTAAGGGTCTCCATCTTCCCAGGACATGCCCTCTTCTTGCTGCTACCATCAGGGAGGAGGTACAGAAGTCTGAAGGCACACACTCAACGATTCAGGAATAGCTTTTTCCCCTCTGCCATCTGATTTCTGAATGGACATTAAACCCATGATGACTACTTTTTTTATTATTTCTGTTTTTGCACCATTTTTAATTTATCTATTTAATGTACATATATACCTACTGTAATTCACTTATTTATTTTTCTTTCTATATTATCATCTATTACATTGTCCTGCTGCCGCAAGTTTAACAGGTTTCACGACACATGCCGGTGATATTAAACCTGACTGATTCTGATATTTCACTACACTCAGACCCCGCTCAATGCTGAGGCGTGTCCCCAGAGGTGAAGCGCTATGTCAAGCAGTGCTAGGCGGGGTCACTACAACATTAGGTAAATGGACGTGTGCGTAATTTTTAAAAACTCTAATCCAAGATACATGGTCTTTTGTTTTATGTATACAAGTAATTCACGGAGTAACAAACACACAAATAGGCCTAGCCTCTACATCAGTACTGCAGCAGCACCGGAGGGAAGCAGGTGGTGGTATTACCTGCCAGTTTAGGGGAATATTTTGGTGTGTTTGGTCGTCTACCCCTACATTTAGTCTATTTTCCACTTTTTCAAGCAAGTGGCTTCCTGAACAAGTCACCTTCATTAGTGATAACTTTGAGGTTATCCTCGCAGAACCTTTCTATCTTGTCTGCATATTTTATAATTGTTCCGATCGTCGATGTAGCAAATTTCAAAGAGGCGCCAACTTTAGCCTGATGCTCACCAGCTTCCAAATCCCGCATCAGCTGCAGTTTCACATCCGTGCTGATGCCTTCCCCAGTCATCTTAGACACTCTCCCCTCGCTGGAAGTTACAGGCCATTTTCCAGACATTCTGGTTAAGTTGGTGAAGGGAGCAAGAATGTTTACACCTGCGGGCGAGCCGGAGCGTGAACTAATACATGATTGGCTGTGAGTGGTGCAGAGCGTATGTAAGGCACTCTCATTGGCTGATTGAATATTTAGTATAACGGCGGCTGTTCTTGAGAAGTTTTAAGTGTTGCTTAGAATTAATTTTTGTCATTTTTTAAAAAATTTCAATAAAGAACTGAATAACTGTTTTGTAACCAATCTGTGCTATGCGGGGTAGTGCTATATGGGGTCTGAGTGTAAACTAATTAAGTTAATGACACCTAATTAAACAAATCCCTTCACTTGCACATGGTCCATCTCCCTTCATTCTCTGCGTATTCACGCACCTATGGAAGAGCCCTTTAAATCTATCTTTGCTGCCTCCATTACCACCCTGTTAGTGGTTTCCAGCCACTCACCACTCTATGTGCGAACAAAACTTGCTCTACACACTGGAGATCTGAAGGATCACACTCAAAGCACCTGACGAGAAACTCGGCAGGTCAGGGGAGGAATAAGTGCTTTGGGCTGAGGGTTTGTACATTCCCCAATGACCTCCAGGTGCTTCGGTTTCCTCCCACATTCCAAAGACGTACCAGTTAGGATTAGTAAATTGTTAGCACTGGAAGTGTGGCAACCCTAGTGGGCTCCCTTAGCAAATCCTTGGACTGTGTTAGTCCTTGACGCAAATGATACATTTCACTGAATGTTTTGGAGTTACATGTGATAAATAAAGCTACTCTTTAAATGATATAGGAGCAGAATTAGGCTCATCGAGTCTACTCCACTTTTTCATCATAGCTAATCCAATGTTCCTCTCAGCCCCAATCTCCTGCCTTCTCCTCGTATCCTTCACCTCCTGACCAAACAAAAATCTATCAACATTTGTCCTAAATAGCCTCCACAGCACCTGTGGCAAAGAATTCCACAGATTCACCATTCTCTGGCTGAAGAAATCCCTCCTCTTTTCTGTTCTAAAAGGACATCACTCTGTTCTAAGGATGCATCATCTGGTCTTCGATTCACCCACCACAGGAAACATCCTCTCCACATCTGCTCTGTCAAGGCTCTACCATTGGATAGGTATCAATGAGCTCATCCCTCATTCTTCTGAATTCCAGTGAATACAGGCCCAGAGCCATCAAACACTCTTCATATGACAAGCCTTTCAATCCTGGAATCATTTTTGTGAACCCTCTCCAGTTTCAGCACATCCTTTCTAAAATAAAGGGCCCAAAACTGCTCACAGTACTCTTAAGTGAGGCCTCACCAGTGCTTTATAAAGCCTCAATGTTACATCCTTGCTTTTATATTCTAGTCCTCTTGAAATGAAGCTAACATCACATTTGCCTTCCTCTTCACAGACAACTGGCAAATCAACTTTTAGGGAATCCTGCACAAAGATTCCCAAGTCCTTCTGCGCCTCAGATTTGTTTTTTCTCTTCATTTAGAAAATAGTCTACCCTTTCATTTCTTCTACCAAAGTACATGACCATACACTTCCCGACACTGTATTCCATCTGCTATTTCTTTGCCTCTTCTCCTAATCTGTCTCAGTCCTTCTGTAGCCTCTCTACTTCCTCAAAACTACTTATGCCTCGGCCTATTTTCATACCGTCTGCAAATCCTTGCGCAGCAGAAGAAGCACACTGCTTCTCCAACTACCTGCTACCCACTTCCTTCCCCTTCAGCAAGAGAGTCTGCAACTCTTCCAGCAACTAATGTCAAACTATCACTGTCGGTGCCTTTCAGTTCTAATTAAGATCAGGCCTTTATAGCTGATGTGTGACTGAATCCAGTCATCATAAATTGCTGACAGGAACTAAAACAGCTTTAAAAATTGAATTTAAAAGGTGATGACAATTAAGAAAATACAGATTATCTATTTACTAAGAAATTGCGGAAATCTCACTCGTATCTCATTTGTCAAATCCTTTCATCCCCTGAGAGTAGGAGTAAGGGTCATTAATCAAGTTTATTCTAAAATAGAAATAGATTTATTATCATTGACTTATGACGTGAAGCTTATTGTATGCAGCAGCATCACAGAGCAAAGAAACAAAGACTGTTCATTTGTTCGGTCATTCAGTACCTTGTCATGTCCCATGACTGTGATTATTCTTGGCAAATTTTTCTGTCAGTGGTCTGCCATTGCTGCCTTCTGAGCAGTGTCTTTACATGATGGGTGACCCCAGCCATTATCAATACTCTTCAGAGATCGTCAGCCTGGTGTCAGTGGTTGCATCACCAGGACTTGTGATGTGCACCAGCTGCTTGTACGACCATCCACCGCCTGCTCCCACAGCTTCACATGACCCTGATCGGGGGGGACACTGTCCCCAAGGGTGACCTGGAAGCTAGCAGAGGGAAGGAGCACCTGACACCTCTTTTGGTAGAGACGTATCTCCACCCCGCCACACAAAAAAATTATAATTTAGAAAATAAATAAACGTTGTAAATAGAAAGAATAACAAGGTAGTGTTGGAGAAGCATTCAGAAATTTGATGATGGAGGGGAAGAAGCAACTCCTGAACTACTAGGTGTGGGTCTCCAGGCTCCTGTAGCTCTTCCCTGATGGTAGTAACAAAAGGGCATGTACCGGATGGTGATGGCCCTCTAGTGATGAATGTTGCCTTTGTGGGGCAGCACCTCTGGAAGATGACCTTGATGGTGAGAACACTTGTACCCATGATGCAGCAGCTCAGTCTACACGCCTCTTGCAGTTCTGTGCAGGGAAACCTCCGTCTCTGCACCCAGTGACCCGTTGATCTCTGTCTCGAGGCCGATGTTAGGCTGTCTTTAAAGAAAGTAAACCCTCACATGGTGGAAGGTCCCAATGGAGTACCTGGTAAGGCTCTGAAAATTTGTGCCAACCAACTGGCGGGAGTATTCAAGGACATTTTCAACCTCTCACTGCTATGGGCAGAAGTTCCCACTTCAAAAAGGCAACAATTATACCATTGCCTAAGAAGAGTAATGTGAGCTTAATGACTATTGCCTGGTAGCACTCTCATCAACAGTGATGAAATGCTTTGAGAGGTTGGTCATGATTAGACTGAACTCCTGCCTCAGCAAGGACCTGGACCCACTGCAATTTGCCTATCACCACAGTAGGTCAACGGCAGACACAATCTCAATGGCTCTTCACATGGCCTTGGACCACCTGGACAACACAAACACCTATGTCAGGATGCTGCTCATCAACTATAGCTTAGCATTTAACACCATCATTCCACAATCCTGATTGAGAAGTTACAGAATCTAGTGGAGTGCCACAATGATCGGTACTGAATCCATTTTTGTTTGTCACTTATATCAATGACATGGATTATAATGTGGTAAACTGGATTAGCAAATTTGCAGATGACACCAAGATTGGGGGTGTAGTGGACAGCAAGGAAGATGACCAAAGCTTGCAGTGGGATCTGGACCTGCTGGAAAAATGAACTGAAAAATGGCAGATGGGATTTAATACAAACAAGTGTGAGGTGTTACACTTTGGTGGGACCAGCCAGGGTAGGTCTTAAATTGGGCAGTGTGAAGTGTGGTAGAGCAAAGGGATCTGGCAACACAGGGTCTAAAAGTGTTTGGCACATTGACTGTCATAAATCAAACTACTGAGTACAGGAGATGGGATGTTATTAAGAAGTTCGTGAGGCCTACATACAAGAAAGATGTAAATAAGGCTGAAAGAGTACAGAGAAAATTTACAAGGATGTTGCCAAATCTGGAGGATCTGAGTTATAAGAAAAGACTAAATAGGTTAGGACTTTATTCTTTGGAACATAGAAGGTTGAGGGGAAATTTAATAGAGGTATACAAAATTATGAGGGGGAGAAACAGGATAATTGCAAGCAGGCTTTTTTCCACTGAGATTGGGTGGGACTACAACTAGAGGTCATGGGCTAAGGGTGAAAGGTGAAATTTCACTCGGAGGGTCATGAGATTGTGGAACGAGCTGCTAGCACAAGTGGTGCATGCAAGCTCGATTTCAACATTTAAGAGAAGTTTGGATAGGTACATGGATGGCAGGGGTATGGAGGGCTATGGACTAGGTGCAGGTCAGTGGGCCGAAGGGCCTGTTTCTGTGCTGTACTTTTCTATGACTCCTAAGAAAATTTATCTCAAGGTAGTATCTACATACTTTGATAATAAATTTACTTACAGTTTTAAATAAATTGAACAAATTAGACAATGAGGAAATCTGTAAAAATGTATCGAAATTAAAACATCAACCAATATTTTGATTAAAATTGCCAGATTTATAATTAGCAATGTTGATCCAGTTGTATCTGAATCTTGTGAAAACTCTTTTTCCTTTTACAGTGGCACGGTGATAGCAGGTGTGGTGTTTGGGATTGTCTTCCTCATGGGAGTAATTGCTGGCATTGCTATTTGCATCTGTATGTGCCTGAATAATGGTTGGAATGCACGTGTGGGTGTGCTGCAAGGCTCACATCTTGATACGGTCAGTCGACACAATGGTAAGCATCAGCCTGAACAATCTTTTGTTGAGTCAGGTTCTCTTTATCTATCCAATTCTTTGTAAAATCACTACCTCTCTACCTCTCCATTATAAGACAATAAGATATAGGGGCAGAATTGGGCCATTTGGCCCATCAGTTCTGTTCCACCATTTCATCATGACTGATCCAATTTTCCTCTCAGCCCCAGTGTCCTGCCTTCTCCGCATATCACTTCATGCCCTGACCAATCAAGAATCTATCAACCCGTTACTTATATTTACATAAAGACTTGGCCTCCACAGCTATCTGTAGCAGAGAATTCCACAGATTCATCACTCTCTAGCTAAAGAAATTCCTCCTCATCTCTGCTCTAAAAGAACACCCCGCTATTCTGAGGCTGTGTCCACTGGGCTTACATTCTCCCATCATAGGAAACATCTTCTCCACATCCACTCTATCAAGGCCTTTCATCATTCGATAGATTTCAATAAGGTCACTCTTCATTCTTTCGAATTCCAGTGAATAGAGCCCAGAGACATCAAACACTCTTCATTTGACAAGCCATTCAATCCAGGAATCATATTTGTGAACTTTCTTTGAACCCTTTCGGTTTCAGCACATCCTTTCTAAGAAGAGGGGCCCAAAACTGCTGACAATACTCCAAGTGAAGCCTCTCCAGTGCTTTATAAAGCCTCAGCATTACATCCATACTTTTATATTCTAGTCCCATTGAAATGATAGCTAACTTTGTATTTTCCTTCCTCAATGGAGATTTTTCTGTAATACCATGGGTTCTTAACTTAAGTAGCCTCATGTATGTCACCTTGTCAAAGGCCTTCTGAAAACCCAAGTACACAACATCAACCGATTCTCCTTTGTCTATCTATTCCAAAGGATTCGACAGGCAAACTTTCCCCATTATTTTATGTGCCTGTGAGTAACCTGAGAACTTATCCTTAATAATCGACTCTAACATCTTACCACTCATGGAGGTCAGGCTACCTAGTCTATAGATTCCTGTCTTCTGCCTCTCTCCCTTCCTGAAGAGTGGAGTGATATTTGCAATATTCCAGTCTTCCAGAACCATTCCAAGATCTAGTGATGCTTGAAAGATCATTACTAGAGCCTCCACAATCTCTTCATCTACCTCTTTCAGAACCTTGGATGTACACCATCTGCTCCAAACAACACATGCAAAATGCTGGTGGAACACAGCAGGCCAGGCAGCATCTATAGGGAGAAGCACTGTTGACGTTTCGGGCCGAGACCCTTCGTCCTGATCTATAAGCATCGTCCTTATAGATGCTGCCTGGCCTGCTGTGTTCCACCAGCACTTTGTGTGTGTTGTTTGAATTTCCAGCATCTGCAGATTTCGTTGTGTTTACCATCTGCTCCAGGTGACTTATCTACCTTCAGACCTTTCAGTTTCCCAAGAACCCTTTCTCTAGTACTGATAACTTCACACTCTTCACGACCCCTGACACTTGGAACTTCCAACATAATGCTAGTGTCCTCCACAGTGAAGACTGATGCAAAGTACTTATTCAATTTGTCTGCCATTTCCTTGTTCCCCATTACTACCTCTCCAGCACTATTTTCCTATGGTCTGATGTCCACCCTCACTCCTCTTTCCACTTCATGTATCTGAAGAAACTTTTGGTATCCTTTTTAATACTGTTGGCTAGCTTACTTTTGTATTCCATCTCTACCTTCTTAATGACTTTTTTAGTTACATTCTGTTGGTTTTTAAAAGCTTCCCAAATCTCTAACATCCCACCATTCCCATTATTCCCTTTATCTTTTTTGGAATGTAGAGTGGGCTCCACCAGCTTAGAGTCATAGAACACTATAGCACAGACACAGACCATTCAGCCCATCTGGTCTGTGTCAAGCTATTATTCTGCCTAGTCCCATCAACCTGCATTCGGACCATCACGCTCCGCACCCCTCCAATCTGTCTACCTATCTAAACTTCTCTTAAATGTTGAAATCATACTTGCATCCAGCACTTCTGTTGGTAGCTCACTTCACACCCTCACCACCCTCTGAGTTTTCCCTCATGTTCCTCTTGAACATTTCACCTTCCACCCTTAACCCACAACCTCTAGTTCTAGTCTCACCCAACCTGAATGGGAAAGCCTATCTATAATGCCCACAGTTTTGCATACTTGTATATAATCTCCCCTCTTTCTCCTACACCTTAGATTATCTTCTGTTGTCTTCATATCAGCTGATTCTACAACAATGCAACCTTTAATTAACCTACAACAGAGGTAGAGGGGACCCCAGTCATAAAAAGGTCTCCAAACCATGGTGTGATTACCTATTGATCCGAAACTATAGATTTCTGGAAGAGAGCTACCTATTTCTGTCTGTTCAGAAGACCACCTTTCCGATACCTTCCTAAATTGGCTTGTTATTGGCACATGTATTGAGGTACAGTGAAAATGTACTTTGCATATCAACTACATAGATCAATTCATTAAAACAGTTCATCGACGTGGTCAATCTCAATGCAGAAAGTGTTACAGTTACAAGGTACAGGTAGATAATAAGGGCCATGAGCTAGACTTGAAATCAAGAATCCATCTTATCATACTAGGGGACATTGAATCAACTTTATTTATTTGTCATATAGATTTACAGGACGTTGTAAAGTCTTAAGCACATATATATAGCTAGGAGAGCTAATTTGTAAATCTGGCAGGAGCAAAGGATTTTGGGAATGGTGAGGATGGAGTGCCATAGGAGGAATGTGGGACAGGTGGCAGAGAAGGAGTACCAGGGGCGGGAGATGCACGGGTACAGACACACCCATCCCTGAGACACCAGGCAAGGTCATTTAATTCCAAAGATTTGTTTATTGATCATTACAGAATGTCTCTCTGGTGCTTCTCACTCCCTCCCCTCTCCCTTCCCCTTTTTCCAACTATGATTCCCCCCTCCCTGCCTCCTTACCACTCTCAGTCCACAGTAAAGACCCATATCAAAATCAGGTTTATCATTCTCACGTATGTCATGAAACTTGATTTTTTTTAATGACGGCAGTACAGTACAATACATACAAATTACTACAGTACTGTATAATAGTCCTAGGCACCTGAGCTATATGGTTCCTTAAGGTTGTTATAGCCGGGGGTGGTAATGGGGACAAGCTCCCACTACCTATTAAATGCTCCCAATGACATGCACCACACATAGCCTGTGATAACCAAGGCCCACTTCTTAACCTTCATGTGTGGCTTAGTTACTAAGCCCAGCAGAACCATTTCCACTGGCAGGAAAAGGGTCAAAGGTGGGTTATGGGTCACTTCAGGCAGATGGGGATCGTTAGCTGTGGTTGGCAGCTCATCTAGGAGAAGGAAATCTCTGATCTCAAACCTCCGTTGCATTGCGGCGATACCCCCTCATGGGGAAGGCTTCGGGAGTAAACCCCGAGTGAAAAATCCGGGGCTGGAGTCCCTAAGGCAGCCCTACATTGAGTTCAATGTTGACTGGCCACTCCTGCGATGCTGCTGGTACCAGACTGTATCGGTCTCTGCTGTTCCCGTGGGTTCATCAAGTGTGTGGAGAGGGCGAGCTTGCTACATAGGCAACAGCTTGCTCTCCGTATTGTACTGCCCAGGCTTGCATATCTAGACAGTAAGGACGCAACATCCATGGTCAGCTCTGACTGATGGAGGCCTCAAAAGACTTTTGCACAGTACTTAAGTACTTATGCTGTATCTATTAGGAATTTGCTGTGGTCTGTTAGCCAAACATACAACAAAAAATAACAGCATTCAACAATTATTAAGAATAAATAATTATATAACAATTGAGTTAGAGATTAAAATACAGATATGGAATAAAATGTGCATAAATACATAAATACCAGCATGTGTTTACAATGTAAACAGCATTATAAGAAGTGGTTTAAAGTGTTTTCAGTGCAGTGTTACAATGTAAACAGCATTATAAAAAGTGGTTTAAAGTGGTTTCAGTGCAGTGACTGAGGTAATAGCCTGTGATTTCATTTGAAAGCTGCTTCATGTTCTCCTTATTTTGCAATTTTTTCTCTCCCTAAGGGAAATCTGTGGGTGACCGAGTCTCGAGCAAAGAAGGTGTAAGATACTCCTTCCCTCCGCTAACTTACAAGTCACCCTTGGGCAAGGTGTAGCACCTGCTTCCCGCCCTCCCCCCAATAATCTGCTGGGCATCAGGGTGGCGATCTCTCTACCAAAGGAGGTGTAAGGCACTCCATTCCTCCACTACCCTGCAGACCACCCTTGGGCAAGTTGCAGCACCTACTTAGCCCCCAATCAGGGTCACATGAAGCCATGGGAGCAGGTAACGGATGGTCATATGAGCAGCTGGTGCACATTACAAGTCCTGGTTATGTGACCACTGATGGCAGGCAGGCAATCTCTGAAGACTATTGACAACGGCTGGGGTCACCTGTCTTGTAAAGACACTGTCTAGAAGGCGACAATGCCAAACCACCTGTGCAGAAAAATTTGCTAAGAACAATCATGGTCATAGAAAGACCATGATCATCCACGACATACAATAGGAAGCATAATGAAAGAATAGAGGATAAATCAAAGATGTGCTGATGTTGGCTGAAACATTCTTGTTTGCAACTGATGTATGGACGTTCATCTGGAACATCAACAACTTGCATTTATATAGCACCTCAGAGTTGCTCTGAGTAAGTAGAACTCCGAGAGCTGCTCATTAAAATAGGAGAACATAAAACGAGAAACTGCTGATCAAAATCACTTTTTTAATACTACCAAATAACTCTTATAAAACAGTGCAGTGTGGTGACTGAGGTAATAGATGTGGAATTGGGGTTGGATCTTATATCAGCAGGGCAGAAGCTATGTTTGAGGCTGGTGGTCTGTGCAAGGTGGGTATTGGCTGTTTTCCTGATGCAGTCAGAAGTGTAGACAGAGTCCAAGGAAGGTAGGCTGGTTTTCATTATGTCGCATTTTTCCACCCTCATGCTTTGTGCTCTACTTAAACATTTCCTTGGTTATTCATGCTGAGTCTCCAGCCTCACAGGAATATTATTAATTCAGCAGGTGAATGTTAAAAACATAATTTCATTTAAATGTGAGAATGAATTTACCACTAAAAGTGGCAGATATCAAAACTGAAAGATCATTTAAATGAAACACATATTGGGTATAATTCAAGTGAATGTTGATAGATTGTTGATCAGTAAGGGTGTCAGTAGTTATAGAGAAAAGGCAGAGAATGGAGCTGAGAGTCAATCAGCAATGTTGGATGGCGGAATTGAATCAATGGGTTGACTAACCTAATTCTGCTCCTATATCTATTGGCCTTTGGTTCTTTAAGATTGTTACAGCCAGGATTAACAATGGGTATAAGCTTCCACTACCTATTAAATACTCCCAATGACATGCATCTCAAATCGCCTTTGACATTCAAGTCCAGCTCCTGGCCTTCACATGTGGCTTAGCTACTAAGCCCAGTGGAACTGTTTCTACTTTCAGGAGAAGGAGTAAAGGCAGGTTACTGGTGCCTTAAAACCAGTTGCTGTGTGCAGATGGAGCTCATCATTGTCACAACCATGGATTTGACAACACAGCAGATACAGCAATAGCACTCATGAATATACACATTCAGCTAATTATTATTTAATTGTGATGGTATTTAACTCCATTCTTTTCATCTTTAGTGCTTGTTGAGGCTTGAGCAAAGCACAGCAACGTTTCACTGCCTGCTTGCATTTGGCCATGTCTGAGAATTTGGACTGTCAAGTCAACTGATTCTGAAGACTAGCGGTTTTCATTTTATATTTAACTATTCCTTTCAGCTACAGTGCAGGATCCATTTTCCATTTGAGCATTTTAGTTAATGGCCCTGTTTGGCCTGGCGTTTATTGTCTACTTTTCCCTCTAACTCTGTTCGCATTAAAGTCTGTGAACTATCGCACAGCTTCAGTATCTCTCGCTTCGCACTTTGGCCATACCCGAACAAAGTGACAACAAATCTCGACAAACCACTACAATGAAAAGAACAGAGTTATACCGCCACAATGAATAACTAGCTGACACATGCGCACTCACAAGCGCCATTGCCGTATCTGCTGCGCTGCCGAATCTGTGGTTGTGACGCATCAGATACGGTTGGCAGCTCATCTAAGAGAAGGAAAACTCTGATCTAAAACCTGCGCTGTCTTGTACTTATACCTACTTATGGTGAAGGCTTCAGGAGTAAGCCCCAAGGAAAATTCCAGAACTGGAGTCCCTAAGGCAATCCTATGTTGAGCTCAATGCTGACTGGCAACTCCTGCGATACTGCTGGTGCCAAACTGTATCGGTCTCTGCTGATCCTTTGGGTTGAGGGGAGAGGGACCCTGCTGCATGCCAACAGCTTGTTCTCGGTTTCCTACTGCCCTGGCTTGTATATCACATAGACAACTAGGATCAAACCTGACCAACGAAGGGTTTCATTACGGTCTGATTCAGGCTTTTAAACCGGACAGGGATTGCTGCTTACTTCCATCTACCTTTGTTCATCTTTAAATCTGTTAACTGATCAATGCAGATCTCTCACTGTCTACTTATCCATGGCCTTAATCATTTCATTAGATGTCAATTATTTCAGTGTTAATTTTCTCCATTGGATATTCATGTCTCTTATCTGCCCATGCATTTATCTTTGGAATGTTCTGTCCCTTTTGTCTCCAGTTTTCAATCTCACTTGCTCTTCATTAATTTCTTATGACAGTGTTTTATTCCTTCTGAGTCAACATCCCCTTCTATCACTGTCATTCAGTCACTTCACATTTCCAACTCTCAAGAATAAATTAGTGAATTTAGTTATTTCTAACAACTCAAACAAATAATTTGTCTAATATCTATGTGTGGTGGGATTTTTTGAGATCTATATGCAATATATCTCTACTGTTCTAGATGTCTGAAATAAAACAGAACAAATGCTTCTCCCCACTTCCCTTTTTCCATTCTCCCCTTCTCTTCTCACCTCCTATCACCTCCCTCTGCCATCACTCCTCCTTCCTTTTCTCCCATGTCTCTCTATACTCTCCTATCATATTCCATCTTCTTCAGCCCTTTACCTTTTCCACTTATCACCTCCTAGCTTCTTACTTCATTCCATTCTCTGACCCACCTATCTTCTCTTTCACCTGGTTTCACTTAGCACCTTCCAGCTGAAACTCCTCACCCTCCCTCATCTTCTTGTTCAGGTTTCCTTCCCCTTCCTTTCCAGCCCTGATCCAGCCTGCTGACTGCTTATTCCTCTCCATAGATGGTATCTGACCTGCTGAGTTCCTCCAGCATTTTGTGTGTGTTGCAATTACTGAAAAAGCTCAGCAGGTCAGGCAGCATCCCTACAGCAAGAAACAGATTTAACAATTCAGGTTGATGATCTTTTATCAAAACAAGCATTACCTCTGTTTCATAAGACGTAGAGGCAAAGGTAGGCCATTTGGCCCATTGAGTCTGCTCCACCTTTCCATCATGGCTGATTTATTGTCCCTCTCAGCCACATTGTCCTGCCCTCGCTTCATAATCTCTGATGCCCTTATTAATCAAGAACCTATCAAGCTTTGCTTTAAATATATTCAATGACTTTGCCTCTACAGACATCTGTGGCAATGAGTTCCTTAGATTCACCACTCTCTGGCTAAAGAAATTACTCCTAATCTCTGTTTAAAATGGACGTCCCTCTCTTCTGAGGATGTGTCCTCTGGTCCTAGAATCCCCCACTATAGGAAACATCCTCTCCACATCCACTCTATCTGTGTCCTCTGGTCCTAGAATCCCCCACTATAGGAAACATCCTCTCCACATCCACTCTATCTGTGTCCTCTGGTCCTAGAATCCCCCACTATAGGAAACATCCTCTCCACATCCACTCTCTCTGTGTCCTCTGGTCCTAGAATCCCCCACTATAGGAAACATCCTCTCCACATCCACTCTATCTGTGTCCTCTGGTCCTAGACTCCCCCACTATAGGAAACATCCTCTCCACATCCACTCTATCTGTGTCCTCTGGTCCTAGACTCCCCCACTATAGGAAACATCCTCTCCACATCCACCCTATCTAGGCCTTTCAATATTCAATAGGTTTCAATAAAATCCCCTCTTTCTCCTTGATCTGCTGGGTATTCCTAATACTTTCAGTTTTAGAAGACTTATTTGGTAGTATTAAAAAAGAGATTTTGACCAGCAGTTTGTCATTTTATATGTTTTCTTAAATTAACTAGCAGGTCTCAAAGTTCCACTCACTTATTCAGAGCAAATTCTTCTACAGAAGTGGTTTGCCATTGCCTTCTTCTGGGCAGTGTCTTTACAAGATGGGTGACCCAGCTGTTACCAATATACTTCAGAGATTATCAGTGGTTACATAACTAGGACTTACGATACGCACCAGCTGTTGATATGACTATCCACCACCTGCTTCTGTGGCTTCATGTGACCCTGATCGGGGGGCTAAGCAGGTGCTACACCTTGCCCAAGGGTGATCTGCAGGCTAGCGGAGAGAAAAAGTGCCTTATACCTCCTTAAGTTAGAGACATCTTCACCTCACCACCAATAGATTTTCCCTAGAGAGAAATATTATTGCAAGATAAGGGGGGAAAAAAGAAATGAATTTGAGTAACTTTCTAGTGAATTCACAGGCTACTACCTCAGTTACTGCACTGTAAACACTTTAAACCACTTTTTATAATGCTGTTTACATTGTAAATACATACTGGCATTTATATATTTATGTATATTTTATTCCATATCTGTATTTTAATCTCTAACTTTATTTTTATAGTCTTTTATTCTTTGTAATTGTTGGAAGTTATTTTTGTTGCACATCACATCCTAACCACCAAACCACAGCAAATCCCTAAATGTAAATGTATATGCAAATAAAGTTGATCCATTTGAACAATTTGAAAAGTCACATCAATTGTGACCATCTACAAGAACAAGGGAGACGAGAGAGACTGCAACAATTACCGTGGCATCTTCCTTCGGTCAGTTGCGGGATAACGCCTCGCGAAGATCATCCTTAGACGCTTGGTGTCCAACGTCAGTGACAACGTCCTTCCAGAAAGCCAGTGTGGTTTTTGAACAGGCCGTAGTACAGTGGACATGATCTTCTCACTGAGCCAGCTCCAAGAGAAATGTTGGTGGAACACAGCAGGCCAGGCAGCATCTATAAGGAAAAGTCCTGATGAAGGGTCTCGGCCCGAAACATCGACAGCGCTTCTCCTATAGATGTTGCCTGGCCTGCTGTGTTCTACCAGCATTTTGTGTGTGTTGTTGCTTGAATTTCCAGCATCTGCAGATTTCCTCGTGGTTGCTCCAAGAAAAAATGTATTGAGCGGCAGAGAAGTCTCTATGTCACATTTGTTGATCTAACCAAAGCGTTTGACACTGTTGGTAGAGATGGCCTGTGGAAGCTCCTACCAAAATTCGGTTGCCCCTCACACCTAACTAACATCATCCATCAGTTCCACGAAGGTACAGAAGGCCATATCAACATGTGTGGTGAATTGTCAGACCCATTTCCCATCGGCAACAGTGTAAAACAGGGTTGTGTTTTGGCTCCTACTCTGTTTGGACTATTCTTCGCTGCTGTTCTTCAGGATGCCACATCAGACCTGAAGTCAGGGATCTTCCTACAAGCGAGGGTTGATGGCGGGCTCCTCAACCTCGCAAGGCTGAAAGCAAAAACGAAATTCAGGGACATTGTGGCGCATGAACTACAGTTTGCTGATGACTGTGCATTGGTTGCCCACTCTCTCGAAAACTTACAGGAGATTACCAATCGCTTTACCAATGCAGCCAAAAGCTTTGGACTGACAGTCAGCCTGAAAAAGACGTAAGTTTTGTACCAACCAGCTCCTGGCTCAAGCTACGAAGAACCAACTGTCCTCATTGATGACACTCTTCTCAATGCTGTCAACAAGTTTTACTGCCTGGGCAGCATAATAACATCCTCAGCTTCTCTGAATGTAGAGATTGAGTCAAGAACCAGAAAAGTCTGCTTTGCCTTTGGTCAGCTGAAAGATCGAGTTTGGTCACAGAACATCAGGTTGGCCACCAAGTGCAAGGTATACAGGATCGTTGTCATATCAGCCTTGCTATACGGATGTGAAACGTGGTGCCCATATCAGAGTCACTTACACCTGCTTGACCAGCTGCAGCAGCGTCACCTGCGTTCTCTGATGAAGACAAGGTCTCCAATACTGAGGTCCTCTCTCGAGCCGGAATGCCAGCAGTTTCAACCTTGGTGATGTCAGCCCAACTGCGCTAAGCAGGACATGATGTCAGAATGCCTGACGGAAGACTGCCCAAGGACATCTTGTATGGCCAACTGTCCAGTGGTACCCGAAAACGAGGAGGCCAGCGACTACGGTGCAAGGATGTTCTGCACAGGAGCCTCAAGAAAGCTGACATTGCCCCATCAACATGAGAGGATCTGGCTCAAGATCGCTCACAGTGGAGGGACACCATCAGAAAAGGTGTGGATGCTGCTGAGAACAAGCTCATAGAGGCAACAGAGGAAAGGCACAGGAAGCACTACAAAAGAGCTTCTGCCCCTGCTGCCCCTCCAGGCTTCACTTGCCCAGTACGTGGCAAGCAGTGCCCTTCAAGGATCGGCCTGTACAGTCACTCCAGGCTGCACATATCAAACCCCACTAACTGACTGAAAGGAACCACCGTCATCCTATGGGATGGATAGTCAGAGAGAGAGACTAAGCACCTTAATTCTTACTAAGTATAATTAATGTTGCTTGTTTTTTTCTTTGATTCTTACACGTTCTCCTTGTTACCACAGAGGTTTCCGTGCGCATACACACTCACACACACACTTTCCTAGACAAGTGTTGATCTGGAGACACACTAAATAATTATCCTTTCCTTCACATGTATAAGCACACAAATATCTTTTGCGGTATCTATTTTTGAGCCTCAGCTAAGTTAGCAGAGACTAGAAACAAATTATCCTGGAACTGCCTCCTTTATTTCCAGGTAATTATCCCTTGTTTGATGATTAAGTTGCTGATACATTGTCCAAAGGTATCTGTGTGGCAGAAACATTGTGGGCAGTGGATCAAGGGTAGCTATCAGTAAGCAACTCATCAACTAATGAGCAACAGTCCCTCATATCTGACTTGGCTGTTCTGCAACCTAACTGTGTGAATACTGAATGCTGTAATTTCAAATAACTTGCTTCCCCTATATCTCTTTTATCTTTCCTCCTGATCTGCTTGGTTGCCCACTCGCCCATCCCAGTTCTCCATCACCGTTTTTGCCCCTAATCTATCCATGCTATCTGTCCATCGGCACACACAACTCCCAATGTCTCTGTCCCCCCACTATTCCTTTCTGTCCAGCCCATCTCCAATACTCGATTCCCTGATCCACTCTCCTTTCCAATCAGATCCCATCATCTGATGCCCTTTGTCGATTCCACCTATCACCTTCCAACCTCTGTGCCATCTGCCAATGCACCCCCTCTTTAGCTGGAGCTAGCTATCACCCACCAGCTCTTGCCTCACCTCTTTACACCGAATAGCCCCACCTGACTCTTTCAGTCGATCTGAAGGGTCTCGACCCAAAACGTCAACCGTCCATCCCCCTCACAGATGCAAACTGGCCCACTGAGAATCTCAAGGGTATCGCTCAAAAAAACTTCCTTGCTTCCAGCCATCTGGATAATATCAGCAACAAAAAATTCTCTCACATCACAGACGCATAAAAGATCGCTCCTTGATCACTCAGTAAGTTACAATTCATCATTGGGAAGGTTATCGAGTTCAATTTAAAATTTATCATCATTCAACCATACACGTGTATACAGCTACAAAAAGCCAACATTCTCAGGGACTAAGATGCAAAACATGGTACATATAACACATACACCACAAAATAATGTTAACAGATCATTAAAAAACTTCTGTAGATGTACAGTACTTCACTAAGTCTTAGACACATATATACTATATATATATTAATTTAATTGTAGCAAAAGAGAGAGAGAGAGAGAGAGAGCCCAAGATTTTTTACACAATACTGTATTTTCCAATGTGGAGGAGCAGTATAATACTTCCGGAGTTGTCATAAGTAATGTCTGCTGGGTGATTGCATGGTTTGTATTATGTATGCTGAATAAATATTTATTAAATCAGTTTTTATTCTTATATGTACTTGAGAGCAGACTTTTGTCTTTTAATATTGCTGTTAACTCTTTTAGGAATTCTGATCACTGCAAATTCATTTGCTTTTATATCCTGTTATGTTTTGAAACATAAAACTTGTTGAAAGAAATCAAGAGAAGCAGGTAAACTTTGTTTTTATTTTTAGCAAGGCATGCACATACGATGAGGTGGTGTGATGCTGTATGCTATTCACGTTGAGGCCCACTGTTGGTCAGGGTCAACCACAGATGTCAAGACCCAGCTGCCTACTCAAGCCAGGGCAAGCTCCCCCTCTCCACACAGCAGATAAATCCAAAGGCAGAAGCTGATACAGTTTGGCATTCTCAGTGTCATAGGAGCTGCCAGTCAGCATTGAACTCAATTTAGAGCTGCCTTAGAGAATCCTGCTCTGGATTTTTCTCTCAAGATTACTCCCAAAGCCTTTCCCATGAGTGGGTGTAGCCACAAGGCAGGAGAGGTTTGAGCTTAGAGTTTTCCTTCTCCTAGATGAGCTGCCAACCATGGCTGGCCAGCCCCATCTGTCTGAAGCGATTGGTTTTAAGGTACCAGTAGCCCACCTTTGCCCCTTCTCCTGCCAGTAGAAACAGTTCTACCGGGCTTAGTCAGAAGTAAAGGCCAGGAGATGAACTTGGTTGTTAGAGGCAATTTGAGATGAACGGCGTTGGTAGCAAGTTACTGTAGTGTGAGCCTATTCCCACTACCATCCCCAGCTATAACAACCTGAAGAAACCATTCACATCCAGTACTTTACACATATCCTGTAATGAATTATGTAAAACAACAAAGAATGCTTAATCAAACAATATGTTTGCAATATTACAGAAATATTAAATACACAACATATCTCTTTTTGCTTCTTTTCAGATTCTTCTCCTCCACCTTACAGTCACAACCAAGAGATGGAGTACACTGCAGATCCACCCCCTCCTTATACTCCCACACCTCCAGCTTCCCTGCAGTTTACCCTACCCCCACCTTACCCAGGATGCTCAAGAAAATAAAATTCTCAATCAATGTTATTAAACTCTGAGCATTGAACACTTATTGTAACTACATGGCTTTATAATAAATGAGAGAGCCTCAGGCGACAATAAGGTATGCACCATCACCCCTTTGACTTACTCTAGCTTTGTGCCTGAACGGTAATTGCATCACTGACTCTTTAAACAATTTCTTTTCCTCTGATACCATCGACCACAAAGAACAGAATTCTTATTAACGTTATTAGATTTAATACCATGGTTACATGTCCATAGTAAAATATGCGCCCTGTAATTTCTCCAAGCATTTGAAAATTGCATGGAGGTCTATCATAAAGGTAGATAGAAACTGAATGACATAGGAGTTAGAATTTTGGCTTCAATCATCTCTACATCACTAAAGAGATTTAAAGTTGATCTTTATTTGTCACACGTACATCGAAACATACAGTGGAATGTGTCATTTTGCACCAGCAATCAACACAGTACGAGGATTGTACTGGGAGCCGTTCACGAATGCAACCACGCATCCAGCACCAATGTAGTGATGGATCCTGATGCTTTAGCAAGTTATGAATGAGGCAGAAAACTAATTGCTAAGCATTTTTATAGAGTGTTACAAGAATAAAGAATGAAGAAGGAGAAAAGAAAAAGCTGTTGTGGTTGTCTCGTACTCAGACTAGAGATAACAAAGAATCCAGTGATAACAATTAACCTATAAAATAGCCAGATTCAAGTGGTGTGACACCTGCTACAGAAAACTAATGTTGACTGATCATCAGTGGATCTAGGTTAGGCAATTCACAACACAATTCTTAATTAATCAAACTTGCACTTTATTGTCTCTGCACAAACAAGAACATAACCATGTTGACCCCAGCCAACAGCTTAAAACATGAATTCTTCTGTTCCCTTTGTACCAATACTCACTCAGACCATTTCTGCAATTTATAACACTGGTATAGGAAATCTGTTGGCCAGATGATTGATGCTTTTTCTTCCAGCCCTTGGCATGTACTTCTTCTTTGCGATAGTTAGTCTCTGGAGTTCTTGCCACTTTGCATTTGAAGCCCTTCATTCTTATAGTTTTTCCTCATCAGTACAAATGGTGCATTTCAATCTCGGTGGCTCGAGGTTATCTGACTGACCTGTGTCAGATTTCCATTGGAAGTAGTCCAAGCCAGCATCAATTCATTGCCTTTCTGCAAGTGACAACTCGTAATTAATGTTTCTTTGTTCTGAATCAGCCAGCTACTAGGCTCAAGTTACTCAGGTCAGACACAGACGCCCTTATTCATAAACCTTCATGTTCCATCATACCAAAGAACACCTCACAATTAACTTATTTGAAATAATCTCTAGTTTGGCAGATTATCAGGAGCATCACTGTGTCAACTTTAAAGCACTTTCATAGAGCAAAAACAGTTCACAAAATGGAGGTTACAGAGCAGCTTCACAAAATGGCAACCTTCATTCCTTCAAGCACGTGGCAAGAACAAAGACATTAGATTTTTGTACTTCCACTTTCTTCAATCCATTTGAGTTTGTTGTTTTCTTTCTTCTTTTAATTACTTCATGTCCAACACTAAGAAGCTTGTAGAAGATTCAGAAATAAATGTACCGTAATTACTGGAAAATTCACTGAATAATTACAAACGTTTGTACATGTATATAGGGTGATTATACAAAAATACAATAAAGCATTGAAAAACTAAACTAAATGAAAACTAAGAGATGTAACCCTAATCCAAAAATAGCATGCACCCAACTTACTAACCCTAACCAGTTTGTCTTTGGTATGAGGGAGGAGGAAACCCGTACAGTCACAGGAAGAACATACAAAGTCCTTGAAGACATTGGCAGAATTTAACCCACTTTGTGATCATTGGCACTGCAAGGTGATTATACTAACCGGTATGCCACCATGCTGCCTAGTAAATGTAAAGTTGTAGAGGGAGTTGGACTAAAATAAAACAGTCTGGGTAGCCTCCAAACTAAAGACATGAACATCGACTTCTCTAACTTCTGGTAATTACTCAACCCGTTCCCTTCTCTTTTTTATTCTCCATTCTGGCTCCCCTCTTACCCCTTCTCTTTTCACCTGCCCATCACCACCCTCGGGTGCCCCTCCTCTCCTTTTCCCCATGGCCCATCTCCCTTCCTATCAGATTCCTTCTCTTCAGCCCTTTACCTTCCCACCCATCATCGCCCAGACTCTCATTTCATTCCCCCCCCCCACTTACCTTCCCCCTCACTTGCCTTCACCAATCCCCTTCAAGCTTGTGCTCCATCCATTTCCACCACCCCCACACCTTCTTATTCTGGCTTCTTCTCTATTTCTTTCAAGTCTTAAGGGGTCTTGGACTGAAATATTGATTCTTTATTCTGCTCCAAAGATTTTAATTATTAATTTAATTTAGAGATACTGCACAGTAACAGGCCTTTCCGGCCCAGTGAGTCCACACCTTCCAATTATAAGCATATAACAATTACAGCACAGAAACAGACCATCTCGGCCCTTCTAGTCTGTGCCAAACGCTTACTCTCACCTAGTCCCACTGGCCTGCACTCAGCCCATAACCCTCCATTCCTATCTTGTCCATATACCTATCCGATTTTACTTTAAATGACAATACCGAACCTGCCTCTACCACTTCTACTGGAAGCTTGTTCCACACAGCTACCACTCTCTGAGTAGAAATTTCCCCCTTGGGTTACCCTTAAACTTTTGCCCCCTAACTCAACTCATGTCCTCTTGTTTGAATCTCCCCTACTCTCAATGGAAAAAGCCTATCCATGTCAACTCTATCTATCCCCCTCATAATTTTAAATACCTCTATCAAAGCCCCCCACCAACCTTCTACGCTCCAAAGAATAAAGACCTAACTTGTTCAACCTTTCCCTGTAACTTAGGTGCTGAAACCCAGGTAACATTCTAGAAGATCTTCTTTGTACTTTCTCTATTTTGTTGACATCTTTCCTATAATTCAGTGACCAGAACTGTACACAATACTCCAAATTCAGCCTTAACCAATGCCTTGTACAATTTTAACATTACATCCCAACTCCTATACTCAATGCTCTGATTTATAAAGGCCAACATACCAAAAGCTTTCTTCACCACCCTATCCACATGAGATTCCACCTTCAGGGAACTATGCACCATTATTCCTAGATCACTCTGTTCTACTGCGTTCTTCAATGCCCTACCATTTACCATGTATGTCCTATTTGGACTATTCCTACCAAAATGTAGCACCTCGCACTTATCAGCATTAAACTCCATCTGCCATCATTCAGCCCACTCTTCTAACTGGCTTAAATCTCTCTGCAAGCTTTGAAAACCTACTTCATTATCCACAACACCACCTACCTTAGTATCATATGCATACTTACTAATCCAATTTGCCACCCCATCATCCAGATCATCAATGTCCCATTAATTACACTCATGTGAACAGATAACCTACTAACCTGTACACTTTTGGACTGTGGGAGGAAACCCACATAGTCACGGGGAGAATGCACAAACTCCTTACAGACAGTGGCGGGTACTGAACCCGGATCGCTGGAGCTGTAAGAGTGTTACTCTAACTGCTCTGCTACCATGCCACCCTTATGCTGCCCGACCAGCTGAGTTCCTCCAGCACTTTGTGTGTCCACAGAATCTCATGCTGAGAACTTTCCAAGGAGCTTTTATGCCAACTGTCTTTTTCAAAGATGTTATAACGAAAAGAAATGTGAAAATGACTGCAGAAAAGTAACTAGTTTGAGCAGACTTTAATATGACCCCAAGATGTCAACTAGAACTGTGTATATATAGACACAGTGATGACAAGATGACCTATTTGTGGATAAATAATACTTCTCCAGTAAAGTAACAAAGACTGCTTATAGAAACAGGAGTGTTATTCCCATTACTTTGGGATCCATTAATAGAGGAAAGCTATTAACCTACAAAATAATAAACCTTTCTGGTAACTAGATTTTTTTGGTCTCAAACAATTTAAAAGATGAAGGAATATCCACAAAGCAACTTTTGAAATCATTGTCTTTTCCCCCACTGATAAAATTCTATGACAGCAAATAAATATCAACCATGCAAAATTTCCATTTCCATTGATTTTTCATAAAAATTGTGTGTGGTTTCCAATTGCTTTTATAGGTGACTGACCTATATCGTGTCCGTGTGTGCATGCACGCGATGGGGTTTCTAGTAGGCAACCAGACTCAAAGGATTAGAGTACAGCACAGAAACAAGCCCTTTAGCCCATCTAGTCCATGCCAAAACCATTTGAACCACCTAGTCCCATTGCACTATGTTGGAACTATAACCCTCTATACCCCTATTATCCATGTACCTATCCAAACTTCTCTTCAATGGTGAAATCGAGCTCACATGCACCACTTATGCTAGCATCTGATTCCACAGTCTCATGACCTTCAGAGTAAAGACCTTTCCCCTCATGTTCCCCTTAAACCTTACCTTTCACTCTTAACCAGGAGCTCTGGTTGTAGTCTCACCAAACCTCAGTGGTAAAAGCCTGCTTGCATTTACCCTGCCTATACACCTCATAATTGTGTATACTCTATCAAATCTCCTCTCAACATTTTACATTCTACAGAAAATAGTACTATCCTATTCAATCTTTCTTTATAACTCAGGTCCTCCAGACCAGGCAACATCCTTGTAAATTTTCTCTGTACTCTTTCAACCTTGTTTACATCTTTCCTGTGGGTAGGTGACCAGAACTGCATACAATACTCCAAATTAGGCTTCACATTTGGAGAAAAGTGCAGGCAGAAATGGGCAAAAAACAGAAGTGGTGATAGTTCCAGAAAAAAGAAAAAAAAATTTTGCCTGAAATAATTAAGGTAAACTAGGAAACAGATTGCTTTTGTCCTTTCGACAATTTTATTCAGTAATGATCGATGCTCTTTCAAATGTTTTGTTCTAATAACCAGATAAACCTGTTTCGTCTGAGCATTAATATGAAATTACACATACTACCAAAATGAACTGAGGGGAGCACAGTACTGTAACAGTTAGTGTAATACTATTACAGTGGCAGCAAAGCAGGTTCATTTCCCACCTCTCTTGATGAGAAGTTTCTACGTTCTCCTCGAGAACATGTGGGAGGTGCTCTGATTTCCTCCCACATTCCAAAGACATACAAAGTTCCAAGTACAGAGTAAATGTATTATCAAAGTCCACATATGTCACTATGCAAAAAACAATAAATTGTGCAAATACTGTACAAAGGAAAGAAAAGAAATAATTAGCAATAAATATCAAGAACATGAGATGAAGAGTCCTTGAAAGTGAATCCAGAGGTTGTGGGAACAATTAAGTGTTGTGGTGAGTGAAGTTATCCCCTCTGGTTAAGAGCTTGATGGATGTGGGGTAATAGCTGTTCCTGAAGCTGGTGAATTGGGTCCCAAGGCTCCTGTACCTTCTTCTTGATGGCAGCAGTGAGAAGAGAGCATGGCCTGGACCGTGAAGGTCCTTGATAATGGATGCCGCTTTCTTATGGCAATGCTCCTTGTAGATGTGCTCAAAGATGGGGATGACTAGTCCTTTGCCAGACTTGGCTGTATCCACTTCTTTTTGTAGGCTTTTTCATTCTTGGGCATTGATATATCCATCCCAAGCTATGATGCAACAAGTCAGAATTCTCTCCACTGTGCATCTATAGAAGTTTGTCATGATTTTAGATGACCTGTTGAATTTGCGCAAATCTCTAAGAAAGTAGAGTACTGCCATCCTTTGTTGTGATGACACTTATATGCTGGCCCCAGGACATATCCTCTGAGGTAATAACACCAAGGAATTTTAAATTACTGACTCTCGTCTCCTCCGATCCCCTAATGAAACCTGGCTCATGGACACCTGGTCTCTTCCCTGCTACAATCAATAATCAGCTCTTTGGTTTTGCTAACATCGAGTGAGCAACAAGTTGAACTCAATTCCTGTTGCAGGGTCTTGACTCAAAACGTTGATCATCCTCTTTCCTCTATAGATGCTGCCTGACCTGCTGAGGTCCTCCAGCAGTTTGTGTTTGACTCCGTATTTCAGCAGTCTCCACTGTCTCTATTTCTTCTTGGAGTTTATTTTTTATTGCTTCTGATAAATGACTCTTTCTTACTGTTCAGATCTGAATTGGCCATTTGAGGCTGTGATGATTTTGGTTCATTTTTTAAATTCTCCTTCTATAGTTTTTTTAAAATTTTCCTTGCTGTAGGTTTCAATATGCTCACCAGTATGAGTGGGCTGTATACACTAAATTCCAGAGTCAGCGATTCCTCCTCGCTACTACACAATAGGAGAAATGTTCTTTCTGGTGTACTGACTGTAGAACTTCAGTCCAAATACAAGTTCAAATTTAATTGTCAGTCAAGCCAAGTGAAACAGTGTCCTCCAAGGCCAAAGTGCAAAACACAGTACCAAAAGTTACGCTCAGCACACAGTACATTTTGCAAATGTACTGTTCAAATAAAAATATAAAAAAAGAGTAATAATGGAGCCTGTCCCTGAGGATTATGACCTGTAGAATGATGGTGCATGGATCATGTTTCTGCACGAACAAGCCCGTAGCATTTCCTTATCTCGCACAAGGGGTGCTGCAGACAAATGCAATCCACCTTGTCTTCTGCCAAACGAACACTGGGTGGCAGCACTGATGCGGGGTTTGGCGGGGGGGGGTCCATTTCCAACCCAGTGGCACACAACCAAGGCCACACAGCTCCCTGCTGCCGGATGCACCAATGAACCAGAGAATTGGACACACAGTACTGATGTCCATTAGGGCCTTAAGGTTACAATGAAAATGTCCAAGTCAATAATTTCCACCATCCATTAGACTCTGCCCCATCTCGGATGCTTACTTCTCTGGGTGGCTGAGAGAGGCTTCAACGCAGTCTGCAATAAGCCTAGTTCCACTGCTATCAAGCAACTGGCTAGTGGGTTAGTCCTGCAGGATTTGATGCTCTTGATAGCCAGCAGTGTCTTGCAATCGTAAAAAAGGTATAGTGGTTCAACAATTACACCTTTATTTAGACCCAGAGAAGCCGCTGCAACCAAGCGCACTGCCATCTTCGATAAAAGAGCAGTACGTTGGTCTTTTGCAGACATTTTGCAATCTTTCCTGAGCATACATACATGGTTATGACGCAATTTCAGCTGCAGAAGTTCCACAACATGGTACGTATGACCATTAAACAAAGGAGCAGTATTAGGCCATTCAGCCCATCAAGTCTGCTCTGCCATTCCTTCATGGCTGACTTATGATTCCTCGCAACCCCATTCTCCTGTTTCTCATTTTACCTTTGACACCTTTACTAATCAAGAATTTATCAAACTCCACTTTAAATATACCCAGTGACTTTGCCTCCTCAGCCATCTGGCAATGAATTCCACAAATTCACCACCCTCTGGCTAAAGAAATCCTTCTGTTATCACTGCTGTGCTAAAGGACTGAAAACTTTCAAACTTCTTACACTCCATGTTAGTGCCTGTGCTACCTGTTGCCAGGTAAAATAAACTGAATTAGCTGTGAAAGCACTGATTTCTTTATGACATAACCAAAATGTCTATGACATCACAGCAACTATGGGACATTATCAAGTGCACTCCCTGCAGATGTGCTACTGGTGGGGAAAGCTTTCCCTCCGGTGGGCTGGGCTGAATCCAATACCTTTTGTTGGCTTTTCCATGCTTGGGCATTGATGCTTTCATACCAGGCTGCGACGTAACCAGTCAGGATACCATCTACTGTCCATCTAGAGAAGTTTGTCAAGGTTTTAAATGAAGTGCTCAATCTACCAAATATGCTGGTCCCAGGACAGATCCTCTGAAATGATAAAGCCAGGGAATTTAAAGTTACTGACTCTCTCCTCCTCCTAATGCCCTAACGAGGACTGGTTCATGGACCCCTTGTTTCTTCCCCCTGTAGTCAATAATCATCCATTTGCTTTTGCTGACATTGAATGATCAACATGTGGAACTCAAACCTGATGCAGGATCTTGACTCGAAACATTGATCATCTTCTTCCCTCCATAAATGCTGCCTGACCTGCTGAGTTCCTCCAGCAGTTTGTGTTTGACTCCAGATTTCAGCAGTCTCTACTGTCCCCAGTTCTTCCAGCAGTTTATGTTTTGCTTCTGATAACTGACTCTTTCTTTCTGTTTATATCTGAATTGGCTATTTTATTTCAGGCTGTTATGATTTTGGCTAATTTTTAATTTCTATAGGTCTATTTTTAAATTTTCCATGTTGCAGGTTTCAAAATGCTCACCAGTATCAGTGAAATGTGCACACTAAATTCCAGAGACTGTGATTCCTCCTCGACACCACGCAGTAGGAGAAATGTTCTTTTTGGTATACTTAGAGTTGAACTTCACTTTAAGTTCAAGTTCAATTTAATTGTCATTTAGCCAGACACATGAATAAAGCCGATCAAAACAATGTTCCTCTGTACCAACAGTTCCACACAGCACACGGCACAGATAATTACAATAGCAGCAAAAGATACATTTCCAATAAAAATCGTAATTATATTGCCCAGATCTCTAAGGGTCATGTCCTGTAGATCGATTGTGCATGGATGTTGTCCTGGAGCCATGTTTCTGCAGAAACAATTCCACAAAACTTCCTCATCTCGCACGGGACTTGTCTTTAGATAGAATTGATGTGGATCGGCTTTTTCCATTGAGAGTTGGAGAGATTCAAACAAGAAGACATGAGTTGAGAGTTAGGGGGCAAAAATTTAGGGGTAACACGAGGGGGAACTTTTTTACTCTGAGAGTGGTAGCTGTGTGGAACGAGCTTTCAGTAGAAGTGGTAGAAGCAGGTTTGATATTGTCATTTAAAGCAAAATTGGATAGGTATATGAACAGGAAAGGAATGGAGGGTTATGGGCTGAGTGCAGGTAGGTGGGACTAGGTGAGAGTAGCATTTGGCATGGACTAGAACAGCCAAGATGGCCTGTTTCCATGCTGTAATTGTTATATAGTTATAAGTGCAGCCGCAGACAAATGCAATCCAGCCTGTCTTCCACTGAGCGAACACTGGAGGGCAGTACCAGTAAGAGAGGCCAGCACAGAATCCAGCAGCACACAGCTTGCTCTGGTGTCTTCCCCCACCCCCCCACCCCCGACAGCATGAGGGTCTGGTCCACACAAAAAGAGATGCCATGCAGCTTCCCTGCCACTGGCCACGTCAATGAACCAGTGAATTCTGCAGTACTGATATCCAACAGGGCCTTGTGACCACAGTCAGAATGTCCTGGCCAATCACTTTCACCAATCATTGCACCACACACTGCCTTTGAGCAACCTCCTGTTCATAAGGACCTGCTATTCTTGATGTTCTTGATAACCAGCAGTGTGTTGCAATCACAAAAAAGACATAAGGGATGCTCAATTACACCCTTGGCTGGACCCAGACAGGCCACTGCGACAAAGCGCGCTGCAATCTGGACATTTTAGAAAAAGAGCAGTGTGTTCACATGGGAACTGAGAATGGCTGTTCCAAGTATTACACTGAGACAGTCTGCAGTCTTCCCAGAGCATACAAACATGGTTGCAACACAATTTAAGCTACAGAATTTCCACTTAACAGACTATAAGACATAAGAGCAGTATTAGGCCATTTGGTCCATTGAGCCTGCTGCACCAATCCAACATGGCTGATTTATTAACCTTCTCAACCTCATTCTGCAGCCTTCGCCTTACAATGTTTAATCAAGAACCTGAAAACCCCTAATTTAAGTACATCCAATGACTTGGACTCCATAGCCGTCTGTGGCAATGAATTCCACAGACACACCACCCTTCGACTTAACAAGTCCCTGTTATCCCTGTTCTGTTAAAGGATTTGAACCACTCACTGCAGTTTGGTAAAATGTTTATAGGGTGATCTTGACGTAAACTCTACCCAAAAAGGATCTTTTTCCTCACCACATCAGTGCCTATGGTAACTGTTGCCAAGTAAAGTAAAATGAGCTGGCTGGCCAGAGTGAAAGTACTGATTTCTTTATGACATCACCAAAATGACCACGACATCATAGCAAATCTGTAACATCTTCAAGCATCTCAATGTTCAGGTTTGAAATGTTGTAGTGCTAAGATGTTAAATGACAGCAGTACAGTCTACAGGGAAATATTTCAGAAACTTTTTCTCGTTTGTTTCCTAAATAACATTTTGATGCAAGCTGTCTCATGGCTTAATGTGCAACTCCCCATAACCTCCCCAGCAAAGATAAAGAAACATAACATGTCTGTAACCGTGATTAACCCGTCTGGTCTCACCCCACCTTTCAGAATCAGACTCAGAAACACAATCAAGTTTATTATATTCACATATATCGTGAAATTTGCTCTTTTGTGGCAATAGTACAGTGCAATTCTTAATTATAATAATTAATTATAACACTTAAGAACAAAAGCAGGGGGGCTAAAAGAAGGCATGAGTTTGCTCTAGTGGTCAAGGTGAAGGCAAATGCTAAAGGCTTCTACAGGTATATTAAGAGCAAAAGAACAGCAAGGGAGAAAATTAGTCCTCTGGAAAATCAGAGTGGTAATCTATGCATAGAGCCGAAAGAGATGGGGGAGATCTTAAATGGATTTTTACTTGGAAGACAGACACAGTTTATAGAAATGAGGCAAAGCAGTTTGACGTCATGGACCCTATACAGATTACAGAGGGGAAGATGTTGCTGTATTGAGACAAATTAGGGTAAATAAATCCCCAGAGTCTGACAAGGTGTTCTTTCAGACCCTGTGGGAGGCTAGTGCAGAAATTACCGGGGCTCCAACAAAGATATTTAAAGTATCCTTAACGACGGCTGAGATGCCAGAGAATTGAAGGATAGTTGTTTTAGAATGACCCTAGGATTAAGCTAGGAAATTATAGGCTGGTGAGCCTGACATGAACAGTGGGAAAGTTATTGAAAGGTATTCTAAGGAGCAGAATATATAACTATTTCAATAGACAGGGACCGATTAGGGATTTGTGCACGGTAGGTGTTACGTGAATGAAATCACTGGAGAGAGAGCTATTGGTAGATACAAAGCAGCTTCTTTATTCGACAAAACAAGGTGCTGCAGGCATCACCATACGGAGACCCTTTCGGCGGAAAGGTCTGCTGGCCCAGTGTGGGGCTTGATATTTATTTGCTAAACAAAAAGGGCAATTCATATTTACAAAGTATAGACAATGCTTTCTTTTGAAGCTACATACAAGACTTCACACCTTCTGATTACATTCAGCATCCAATGTTCCAGACTGACTCCACAATACACTTATTTGATATTTTACGTGCTAATCATGAAGGACAATCCATATTTACAAAGTATAGATAATGCTGTCTTTGAAACTGCATGCAAACCTCACACCTTCTGGTTTACATCCATCCCAGCAGCGTCTGGGCTGGTATTCCGGTATTCACAGCTTTTAGGAAATGCATTGTCAGGGAACAGAAGACTGGTGGTTGAAGCCATTTACTGAGTGTTAATGACCTCAACCCCCAAAAATTACTTTAACAGTAAATTGTATCTTTTAGACTAAAAAATTAAGACTCTAACTTTGAGTTTTTTGAGGAATTTGCCAGGAAAATTGATAAAGGCAAGGTAGTGGATGTTATCTACATGGACTTTAGCAAGGCCCTTGACAAGGTCCCACATGGAAGATTGCTCAAGAAGCTTCAGTTGCTCATCATTCAGGATGAAGTAGTAAATTGTATTCAATATTAGCTTCACAGGAAAAGCAAGAGAGTGCTGGTAAATGGTTGCCTCTCTGACTAGAGGCCTGCAATGTAAAGAAAGCTTTTTGATGCATTGGCCTTTACAAATCAAAATATTGAGTTGGGATGTTATGTTGAAATTGTGTAAGAGGTTGGTGAGGCCTAATTTGGAATTTTGTGTGTACTCTTGGTCACCTACCAGGGAAAGTTTAAATAAAATTGAAAGAGTGCAGAGAAAATTTATAAGCATGTTGCAGGGACTTGTGGACCTGAGTTACAGGGAAAGGTTGAATAGTTCAGTACTTTATTCCCCATAATGTGGAAGATTGAGGGGAGATTTGATAGAGGTGTACAAAATTATGAGGGGTAAAGATAGGGTAAATTCAAGCAGGCTTTTTCCACTGAAGTTAGGTGAGACTAGAACTAGAGGTCATGGGTTAAATGTGAAACGTGAGAAGTTTAAGGGGAACATGAAAGGAACTTAATCACCCAGAGGTTTGTGAGAGTGTGAAATGAGCTGCCAGCAGGGGTGGTGCATATGGGTTTGATTTCAATGTTGGATAGGTACATGGATGGGAAGGGTATGGAGGGCTATGGTCTGAGTATAGGTCAATGAGGCTAGACAGATTAATATTTTGGCAAGACTAGAAGGGCTAAATGGCCTGTTTCTCTGCTATAAATAATGCAAAAAGAGAAAAAATGGGGTGGTAGTGTCTGTGGGTTCATGTACAATTCAGAAGTCTGATGGCTGATGGAAAAAACGTTGTTCATAAAATGTTGAGTGCAAAATTTCAGACTCCTGTAGCTCCTTCCTGAGCACAGCAGTAGGGAGAAAGTGTGGCCTGGATGGTGAGAGATCCTTGATTCTGGACACTGCTTTCTTGTGGCAGTGCTTCTTGTGTTCAATGGTGGGGAGGGCTTTTCCCATCATGCACTGGGCACACCCAGTAATTTTTGTTGGTTCTTCCTTTCTCAGTCATTGGTGTTTGCATGCCAGTCCATAATGCAACCCCTTAGGATACTCTCCACTGTGCATCTATAGAAGCTTGTCAGGGTTTAGATGACATGCTGAATCTGCCATGGTCCCGCTGGGCAATGCCCTACCTTGCTATTACCTCAGTAATTGGCCTCAATCCCCTCGTCTAATTTCCTATTATTCCCAGTTCCACTAATTACACACACCTGCTTCCCATCAGTAAATGCAGGATAAAAACCCTGGAATCAGAACAAGGAACTGCCAGTTTGTTGGTTGACTCTTGTATGAATTAACCTCGTTTCATGGTTCTTTAGGACTGGCAGTTCTAAGTTCCTTATCGTTTCCTGGATTTTCTACGTGAACCTAATCTCAGCGTAAAGACTCTCCTGGATACCTATTGCCCACTCACTATGGTGCTAATGCCTCCCGACTCTGTCTCCGCACCTGTGTCCTGCACTTGGGTGCGTCCCTAGCCATGTCCTTGCAACAGAATCTGTGCAAATCTCTAAGAAAGCTGTGGCTTCTTTGTGATGGTACTTGAGTGCAGGTCCAGTACAGACCCCCTGAGACAATAATGCCAAGGAATTTAAAGATGCTGATACTCTCCACCTCCAATCCCCTGATGAGGACCATTCCATGGATCCCAGTTTCTTCCCCCTGTAGTCAATAATCAGTTCTTTGGTTTTGCTGACATCAAGTGATCAGCATGTTGAACTCAATCCCTGATGCAGGGTCTTGACTTGAAACATTGATCATCCTCTTTCCTCCATAGATGCTGCCTGACCTGCTGAGTTCCTCCAGCAGTTTGTGTTTGACTCTGGATTTCAGCAGTCTCCACTGTCTCCAGTCCTTCCAGCAGTTTATTTTCTTTGCATCTGATAACTGCCTATTTCTTTCTGTTCATATCTGAATCAGCCATTTCAGGTTGTTATGATTTTGGCTCATTTTTAATACTATTTGAATGGTTTTAATTTTCCATGTTACAGTTTTCAGGCTGCTCAGCAGTATTTGTGAGATGTAGTCACTAAACTGCAGAGCCAATGACCCTCCTAGAAAACAGCCCATCACCCTTGCTGGGGTACAAGCTGCCAACTGCAACTTATGAGAGTCCTCTATCCTGGGCCAAAGGCTGATCAGCCCAGTGGCTTCTGGTGTCACCACACAACTTCATATATCTTCTCGGCGAAGATCCTTCCTCTCCAATGGATGTGGCCTTTGGTGCCTCTCTTGACATTTCTGTATCTCTGGGTTTTTTATGGATAGGGTTCCAAGCCTCAAGTGAACCCCGTCTCCCTTCACAGCCGGCTAGGAGTCATTCAGATATGACACAATAGGAGAAATGCTCTTGTTGACATACTTCCTATCAAAATTCAGGAAAAAGAGCAGTATGTTCACAATGAAACTGCAAACAGCTAAACTAAGAAATATTATACCATGACAACTTGTAACCTTCCTAGAACATACAAGCATGACTGCGACACAATTTCAGCTCAGAACTTCCACCTCAGACAGTCCATAAGACCATAAGACATACTGCAGAATTAAGCCTTTCTGCCTATTCCGTCATTGCTGATTTATTATCCCTCTCAACTCCATTCTCCTGCCTTCAAATCAAATCAAATCAACTTGATTTAAGTTGAATTATCATTCAAACCATGCAAGGATATGGTCGAACAAGCCAGCATTCCTCTGGGGACAAGCTGCATAACATACATTCAAAATAGTGAGAGAGAGAAAGAAAACACACAGTTACACAAGAAAACACATGTACAGTCCAAGTCCCTCAGTAACATGCAAATCGATGATACAGCAGTCCAGTCTGTCATGCTATCATTTGAACACTGGAGGACAGAACTGATGGCAGAGACCAGCTCACTGCTGACCACAGACGCCACACCACACTGCCTCCAGCATCTACTCTCCTGGACTACAGCAGCAGGCAAGCCCCCGGCGTGAGGCCTAATCCTCACTACAACCGATGCCAGACTGCAGCCTTGTTGCCTGTCTCCACACCAAACAAGGGAAACAGGCCTGCAGCATCTTACTTTTTCAATGTCCAACAGGCTCTTGTGATCGCAAGAGAAATGCTCAAGACAGTCATTCAGTCACGCTGCATGCTGCTTTCACGCACCAACTCCAATGACTTCAAGTATCAGGCAGCAGCCCAGTCTACACCCAAGACTGCTCCTTTGAACTGTCTCCAGCCTTTCTGCTGGCTTCTCCTTCTCCTGGCCGACCGCTGACTCCTCTGACAATCCTGCCAGCTGCTCTGAACAACAAATAGATCACTGATATAGTAGACCTGCTGTACCCGCAGTTCTTGGAGTCCAGTATAGTCTTTCAATCATAAAGAACACACCACCTGAAAAGAAAACACTTCTGTTTGGCCCCCGAGATGCTGCTGTGTAAGAACGCACCAGCGTCTTACCGGAAAGTAACCTTGTAACCTTTGACACCCCAATTAATCAATAAACTATCAACCTCCAGTTTAAATGTACCCATTGACTTGGACTCCATAGGCATCTGTGGTAATAAATTCCATGGATTGACCATCCTCTGTATTCACTGTTGTTCTGAAGGACTTGAACCTCTCGCAGCAGTTTGGTAAAAAACTCACAAGGGTGGTCTTGATGCAAGTGCTAGCTAAGGATAACTTCTTTCTGCTCCACAGTAGTGCCTTTGGTAAACATTGTCAGGTAAAATAAACTGAGCTGGCTGGCCATCGTGAAAGCATTGATTTCTTTCTGATATCACCAACATACCTATGACATCGCAGAACTCTGTGACATCATCAAAGCTCGGGTGCTAAGTGCTGCAGTACTACAATGTAAAATGATAGCAGTGCTATCTTTAGGGAAGTCCAGAGACCTTTTCTCACCTCTTTCCTAAATAACGTGGCGATAGCAAGATGCCTTATGGCCTGATGTGCGTCTCCCCATTGCCTCACCATTAACAGTACAGGCATAACATGTCTGTAACTGTAATTAACCCATCTGGACTCACCCTGCCATTTAGAATCAGAATCAAATCAGGTTTATCATCACTCACATATGTTACGAAATGTGCTGTTTAGCAGTGCCTTCCAATACTTACACAATTACCATAAGTTACAATATGAATGCATAAAAATACTAAATAAGTGCATAAAGGTAGGAAGGTAGTGAGTTAGTGTTCATGCGTTCATGGACCGTTTAGAAGTGTGATGGCAGAGGGGAAGAAGCTATTTCTGAATACCTGAGTGTGAATCTTCAGATTCCTGTACCCCCTCCCTGATGGAAGTGATAAGAAGACGTATCCGAGATGGTGAGTGTCCTTCGTGATGAATGCCACCTTCTTGAGACACCGCCTTCTGAAGATGTCCTCAATGCTGTGGAGGCTAGGGCCCATAATGTAGCTGGCTGAGTTTACAATCCTCTGCAGATTCTTTCTGATTCTATACAGTGGCCCCTCTATAACAATGATACCAGCAGCATCTACATGCTGCAGATGTTGAATGCTCTCCATGATACCTCTGTAGAAGTTTGCTAGAGTCTTTGGCGACATACCAAATCTCCTCAAACTCCAAGTAAAATATAGCCACGGGTGTACCCTCTTCATAATTGTATCAGTATGTTGGCCCCAGGATAGATCTTCAGAGATGTCGACCCCAAGAACCTGAAACTATTCACCCTTTCCACCACTGACCCCTCAATGAGGGCTGGTGTTTGTTCCCTCAACCGCCACTTCCTGAAGTCCACAATCAATTTCTTGGTCTTGTTCTGGATCTAAATGTATACCTCAGTGGCGCTACACAGTTAATCTTGGAGTGGTGTGATCACTCGAATTGTGTATAATGCTCTCCAAAGCAGTCGTCTACTGGTGGATGCAGAGGCCAAATCAATATCCACGTAACTGGAATGTTAGTGTGGATTCCCTTAATGGAGAACGCCTGTGTATGTCTTAGTTTAACATGGGGAGACGAATGCATGGGCAACGACCTCATGGTTCTTGACAGATCATTCAAATTGATTCACTGACAATGCAATAGTCCACTCTGTCCAGTCCTCCTGGAATAGGATCTCGTATGCCAGACTGGTGTTTATAGACGTCATTTCGGTGTTTAACACCACCATACCCTATAAATTGGAGGGTAAACTGTCCTTGTTGGGTCTCAACGCCTCCCTTTGTAACTGGATCCTGGAATTCTTAACAGAAAGCCACAGTCAGTTCATGTGGCCAGCAACATCTCCAGTCCCATTATGCTGAGCACTAGCACTCCCCAGGGCTGTGTGCTCAGCCCGCTGCTGTTCACACTGCTGAAGCATGACTGTGTCATAGGATCCAGCTCAAACTGTATTAAGTTTGCAGATGGCACAACAGTAGCTGGCTCATCAATCATGGTGATGAGTCGGAGTACAGAGAGGAAGTGGAGCAGCCGGTGGGATGGTGTGAGAACAACAACTTAAGTTTGCATGTGGAGAAGACCCAGGAAATAACTGTGGACTTTAGGAAGGTGCAGATGAACCATCCCCCTCTGTGAATACATGGCTCCTCCTTCCTAGGAATTCACATCGCAGATGACCTCACCTGGTCCCTCAATATCACCTCCATGAATAAGGCACAGCAATGCCTCCATTTCCTGAGGAATTTGAGGCAAATGAGCCCACCCCTCCCCCCCAACACACACACACACACACATTAACTAAATTTTACAGGAGCACCTTTGACAGCATCCTGACAAGCTGCACCTCCATCTGGTATGGGAGCAGCTGAGCGTCAGACCAGAAGTTTCGACTGGGACTGTGAGAACAGCTGAGAGGATCACAGGGGTCTCCCTACAGGAAACATTTATCAGGAGAGCTGTGTATGCAGGGCCCTTAGTATTATCAAGGATCTGACCCAACCATCCAGCAACCTCTTTGACATTTCACCATCAGGCAGGGGACTCAAATGCATAAAGACAAGAATGGTCAGGATGGGAAACTGCTTTTTCCCTTGAGCCATTAGGCTTCTTAACTCCTTGCCACATCACGTTCGAAGTGTCACTGAATAATTTGTACTGTACTCTATAATTATTAATTTTTGCACTTCACTTCATTTATCTGTGCATAATTTATTTGTAGATTTAATTCCTACTTTCCCTTATTACTTGTGTGTAATAAAAACACAAAATGCTGGCAGAACTCAGCAGGCCAGACAACATCTATGGGAAGAGGTAGTGATAACACTTCGGGCCGCAACTCTTCATCAGGAGTGGTATGTACTACTATGCTTTACATCCTATCCAGAGAAATGTTGTCTCGTTTGGAAGTATACATGTATATAGATAAATGACAACAAGCTTAACTTGACATTTTTGAGGAAAGACAGCTTGGATTTGGAGGCAGTGATGGATTTAGAGTTGGAGGGTCACTGTGTTGATTCCAAAGATGATGAGGTTAGCCTATGAGGAGATATGGTGTTGCCTGAGACTATACTTGCTGCAATTCAGAAAATGAGAGGGGATCTTATAGAAACATAAAAAATTATACAAGCAATAGATAAGATCGAAACAGGGAAGAATTTTTCCATTGGTGGATGAGACTAGAATGAAGGACATAGCCTCAAGTTTTGGAGGAATGTATTTAGGATGGAGGTGAGGAGAAACCGCTTCCTTGAAAGTTGTCAATCTGTGGAATTCTCTGCTCAAGGAAGCAATAGTTGCTGCCTCATTAAATACATTTAGTACACAGTTAGATAGATGTTGCATAGTTGGAGAATTAAGGGTTATAAGGGAAAAAACAGGTAGGTGGAGCTGAGTCCATGGCCAGATCAATCATGATCTTATTGAATGGCAGAGCAGGCTTGCCAGGCCAGATGGCCGACTCCTGCTCCTATTTCTAATGTTCTTATGTAATGCAAATGCCAATACTCTCATTATAATAGCAGCAGGCAATTTCCTGCCCTTTTAATGTATGCCATGTGGTGATCAATTATCATCAGGCTTAATGATGCCAACTTTGAAATGTTATAGATAAAACGTTGAAAAACTGTCCAACTAGTAGTGAGGCACTTAAATTATAATAGGCTTCATGTTAACAAAAACACAACCTTGTAATGGATTCCACAATGCAAGTGGCTCATTGTTTGCAGATTATTTTGTTATGCAGTGCACTCACTCCTTATCCCAGGTTGGGGGAATCAAGAACCAGCAGTTATAAGTTTAAGGTGAGAAGTGAAAGGTTTAATAGGAACTTTAGGGGGTCCTTCTTTTACATGAGTGTGGTAAGCAGATAGACCATAAGACATAGGGGAAGAGTTAGGCCATTTAGCCCATCGAGTGCTCTGCGATTCCATCATGGCTGAATTATTATACTTCTCAATCCCATTCTCCTGTCTTCTCCCCGTAACCTTTGATGCCCTGACTAATCAAAACCTTATCTACCCCTGCTTTAAGTATATCCAGTGACTTGGCCTCCACAGCTGTCTGTGGCAATAAATTCCACAGATTCATCACTCTCTGGCTAAAGAAATTCCTCTTCACTTCTGTTCTTAAGGTATGTCCTTGTATTCTGAGGCTTGTGCCTTCTTTTGCTAGACTGCCTCACTATAGGAAATTCCATGAGATCCCCCTCATTCTTCTAATCTCCAGTGAGTACAGACCCAGTGCCATCAAAGGGTCCTCATACCCAGGGACCTCCTCTGGACCCTCACCAATGCCACCATGTCCTTTCTTAGATAAGGAGTCCAAAACTGTTCACAATACTGCAAGTGTGGTCTGTCCAATACCTTACAAAACCTCAACAATGAGCTTGCCAAAGGAAGAGCTTGAGGCAGGTACGATAACAGCCTAAAGAAAGCAATTGGACAAGTATAGAGATAGGAAAGGTTTCAAAGGATATGGGACAAACATTGTCAAAAGCTTGGATGGGAATCTGAGTCGCAACAGCAAAGGTTGGAGTACACTTAACATCAGTATGACCAAAGAAGAGATTGTGGACTTCAGAAAAGGTTAAGATGAGGGAACACACACACCAGTCCTCATTGTGGGATCAGAAGTGAACAGGGTGAGCAATTTCAAGTTCCAGGATGTCAACATCTCCGAGGAACCATCCTGGGCCCAAAATATAGATGCAGTTGCAAAGAAGGCACAACAGTGGATATATTTTATTAAGAGTTTGAAGAGATTTGGTTTGTCACCAAAATCACTCACAAATTTCTACAGATGTACTGTGGAGAATATTCTAAATGGTTGCATCACTGTCTGGTATGGGCGGAGGGCACTGCATAAGTTGCAGAAACTTGTAAACTCAGTCAGCTCCATCATGAACACTGGCTTTTCCAGCATCCAGGACATCTTCAAGGATCAATGCCTAAAAAATGCAGCATCCATCATTAAGGACCCCCATCACCAAAGACATGCCCTCTTCTCATTGCCATGATCAGAGAGGAGGTACACACTCAGTGATTCAGGAACAGCTTGTTCCCCTCCACAATCAGATTTCTGGCTACAACATAACAACACTTTCATGACATATGCCAGTGACGTGATTCTGATTCAGATACAGATTCAGTTCCTGATTCAGATAGATTCAGTTCCTGATTCTGACCAGTTGGACCGAAGGGTTTGTCTTTCCGTTATGTGATCCTATGACTCTATGGATCTTTTGAATTCGCCCCATAGTCTGAGTCAATGATTGAGAACAAAGGTCAACAAATTTTGGGGAAATCAAGATACTTGGTAAAAGATCAGGAAATTGATGCAAAATGGAGATTACATAAGCCCTAGTGTAGTTGGAGTTACTGAGTGGCCTATACTTTTCCCGTTTGTTGGTACAGTTCGAGAATATCTTCCTTCAAAAGGGGATATTTTATTCCCTCACCGTTAATTTGACTTGTGCTCCTTACATCAACGCTGAGTACTCATTCAGCACAAATGGTGGGACACAGCCAGAAATACAGAAAAAAAAAATGTAGAAGGTGGCTTTGGCAATCCATGCACATATTTTCCAGTATTTTCATAACGTAGCACTATAAGTAACCTCCTTCTCCTCCACGCTGGCTGGTATGGTTGGCTGTATCGTCAGTTCAAGCGGAGATGCGCGATCGCCGGCCGGAGGGACTGACTCCTCCGAGCCGGGCGGCGCTGTAGTTGTCCTCCCAGCTCCGTCTGCCTGTCCCGCAATACCTCCTCCGGGTGCGGTGGCACTGCAGCTGGCCTCCCGGTCGCCTCTGGCCGGCTGGGAGGAGCCGCAGTATCTCCTCCGAGCCGGGCGGCGCTGTAGGTCGCTGTGACACCCCGAAGCCGGGAGGGGGGTGGTTGGTAAAGCGGGAAATGGCCGCTGCACTGCAGCACCGCCGCTCCCAGGCCCCCGCAGACGGCGATGCAGACTCTCTATGACGGAAGGTCGGGCGGCGGGACGGTGCTCTGCGCGCTCCCGGCCCTGTGGCTTCAGCGCTAGGTGGCGGTGCCGGGCCGGAGCCGAGTGAGCTGCGCTGGGCGGGGAAAGCGGGGAGGGGCGGGTGCAGGTGCCGCACAAAACGCGCTCGCCCACCGCTGCCCAGTCATCGAGAGAGTCGGGGAACCGCAGCGAGCGTCCGAGGCGGTGTGGGATTTACAGTCGCTCGGAAAGGACCGACACACGAGACGTCTCCTTCCCTCCCGCCCCCCGCATACACACACAAACACAGACCCGCAGGAGCGATCGACCAGCGCGGCCATGATCCCGCACTTAACCGGGCGTTTGAGGATGCTGCTGCTGGCGGCGGCTCTCGTCCTCGCCCCGCTCTGCCGGGCTCTGGAGGTAACAGCCCGCGGGACCGGTGCGCCGTCCGGCCGAGGGAGAGCGGGGTGGGGGTGGCGGTGGAGGTCACTTTCCGGGCTGCAGACGGAGCCCTTCGACGAGGAAGGGGAGAAGCGAGTTGCGTCCTTTCCAAAGGAACGGATGAGGGGTACCTGTCCCGAGCTCCCGATGAAGGGAACGGGGTGGGAGGGTTCTTGTTTTCCTAGGGTGGGGTGATCTACCTTTTGCTAGGGTCTCAGAGATGAGGGGTCCCTATCCTGGGCTATCGATAGAGGGAATGTCTGGGTGTTGGGTCCCTCCCGTGGGAAGGGGAACACCTTGGTGGGTTGCCATGAGGGGGATCACTTTCCGAGGCTGGGATCCCGTGGGAAAAGGTTCACCACGCTGGGGTCCCGCCGGGGGAGGCGATCGTTTTCCTGGGCTAGCGTCCCGTGGGGAAGCGTTCTCACTATGCTGGGGTCCCGCGGAGAGGAGGTAATTTTCCTGGGCTAGGGTCCCTTGGGGAGGGGTTTATTATCCCGGAGCGGGGCTCTCTGGGCTGAGGTCCCATGGGGAGGGGTTCATTATCCGGGAGCGGGGCTCTCTGGGCAGCGGTCCCGTTGACTGGGGACGATGTATAGCGAGGTGGTCACTGTCCTGGGGTCGTAAAAGTGTGGCGATGCCTTTGAAGGGGTGTAATCGACGTCCTGGTCTTGGGGGGGGGGTTGCTTTTTGAGGGAGGAGGGTCTGCTGTGCGTGAAGGGAGTGGGTACCTTCTGAGGGATCGGTTCTGGGCTGCGATCTCTTGGGAGAGGGTACTGCCCTTGGTGGGGGAGATTGAGTGCCTTTCGGGGTCCGGCTTTGGAAGGACTCAGCGGTTGAGGGGTTGGGTCCCTCTTGGGGGAGGACTGCCCGATGATGGCGTGGTTTCCTGGGGGGGGGGGGTTGGAGGACACCGTCCTGGGCTGGAGAGGGAATGCGTCTGGGAGGAGAAGCAGTGAGCAAGATGAGGGGTGCCTCTGATGTAAGGACTGCGATCGCTATCCCGAGCTGAGGTTCAGGGTGCCTCCTGAGAGGGGACTGAGTACTTGGGGGAGAAAAGAGCGTGGGGATTTTGGGGGGCAGGAGGTGTGAATTGAAATGGGGTGGGTGGCTGGGTTGGCCGGCCTCGGGTCTCAGTGTTTGACTGGGGGGGGGGGGGTGGAGGTGAGGGCTCGTAAATAGAGCTGTCCTGTTGAGACTGGAGGCTGAGGGGTGTTTGCTGAGGCATGTCCGCCCCTGTCGTGAGGGGTGGGTGGGTTGGGATCAAGGCGAACCTTTCCCCTGAGATTAGGATGCGAGTTCTCGATCATACCCCTTCCCGATGAGCCTCCAACCCCTCCTCCAATAACTCCTCCCACCCCTCCCCATGTTCTCCACTCACACTCTCCCTTGGCAGCTCTTCTTCCCGATTTCTTTGCAATCCCGGTTCCTGCGTGTTCTTTGTTTGGCTTCTTCCAGCTTCCTTTCGTATGTGCGTGCGTGTGTTTAGGTGCTCCACAGCGGGAAAATTTATCCCCTTCTGTCAGCCTTTTCGTTTGTTAATGGCGTCCTTTGCCCCCCCCCCCACGCTGCACCTTTTCCCTCCCTTCCGCCCCCCCCAAAGCCCTTCCGCCCCCCTCCCGTTTTTAATCTATCAAATCAGGTGGTTGGCCCTTAAAAGATGGCGCCTCTGCAGTGCGCAAACATCCCCTGCCTCGTCTGTACATCAGCCTCTTCAGAAACATTTTTTACCAAAGTCACTGTAGAACCGTTTTCCAGAAGAATTCAGCTCTATCGTTTTGTAATGGGCAAAGGGTTGTTGTTGCATATAAAAATGTGTATATTGTCATTGCTGTGTGTAAAAACAATCGAATAATACATGAGAAAATGGAAATAAATCAGTATAAAAATAAAATTGCCTGCAATATGTAATTGAGAGTTAACCTGTTTGAATCTTGACTTTGTAGTGAGCTAGAGACTTCTGCATCCTATTGCCCACGTTTTTATTTAGCTTTGATAATTTATCTTTCCCTGCGTTTCTTACAATTTAAGATAATTTAATTGAGTTTATTAGGTTTATTATTTATGTCTATCGCACACTTTTTGGCTGTATTCCCATTTTTTTTCTATTTGTCTGGGTTTTGTTTCTGTTTTTTTTCTGTTTCGTCCCATTTTATTTACATTACCCAATGTGTTGCTGTAATACGAGCAAGCTTCTGTTTGACATTCAGTGGAATAAAATGCGCTGTTATCATCAGAGGTGTTTCTCTATTTGCAGTATATTGATGTTTTGGAAATGCTGGGTTAGTAGTCTCTTGAGTTTTGCAGTTTGTTTCAAACTGGGGTTATTTCAATAATAAATTAGGCATAAGTTTTCCCATGTTATGGTCAAAACCAAAAGAGAGACTTTATTTCAGTGATGAGGCTGATCAGCCTTTGTTCATTTTGTTGGTTTGGGCAGTCTGACATTAAACATGGCATAAATTATGCAAATATTACTTTGCGATAGGGCTGAGTTATTGAGGTTCATGGGGGTTGTAATAAATTATAAGAAATGAACTTGCCTTTACTACATTTTTGTGAAGAATCTTGCATGAGATTTCTTAAAAAGAATTCCTGAAGCATTAAAGTTGGATGATGCTGGACATATCGATGAGGAAATCTACTTGGGTGGATCTTTGTTGCAGGAATTTTTTTTCAAATGGCTGCAGTTCTTGTCATAAATCCTGGGGGTGGACTCATTCCAAAGAGCTTTCTGCAGTTTCCAGGCTTGGGTTGATTAGGATTGGATTGTAGGAAACAGAGCTATCATTATGCTCTTATTTATGGACGGAGGCATTTTGTCAGCTTTCAGTACACTATTTAATTGGTGACCAGGGTGGATAAGGCTATTTGCTGCTGAGTTGAACTTTCTGTAAAAAGATGGGCTGTGATTACACCTTGGGGACCACCTATGTGCTGTTTCACTGGGCAAGCCTAGGAGCCATCCCAATAGGTTAACTCCAAAGTATAATGCTTTCATTTAGTAAATGTACCAAACTCTATCTGCTGTAATTTGAAGCTTATTTGCTTTGATAAGGGCATCATGGTGGTATAGCAGTTAGTGCAACACTATTGCAGCTTGGGCGTTAGAGTTCAATTCCAGTGTCTGTAAGGGGTTTCTACATTCTCCCCGTGGTTGAGGAAACCCACACAATGCTCTGGTTCACTGTCCAAAGGCCTACTGATCAGTAGGTTAATTGGTCATTATAAATTGTCCTGTGATTAGATTAGTGTTAAATAGGTGAGTTGCAGTGCAGCTTGTTGGTGCAGAAGAGCCTATTCCGCATTGTATTTCTAAATAAATGATTATTCACCATACAAGCCAAGACAGTTCACAAATTTGACCTAGTATTGGCTTAGATGACCATCTCAATCAAGAGTGACTGCCTTACCTGGTAACAATCTCACCTTGCCTCACTGCAGAGACCCGAGAACAAAAATTCAGACGAACACTTTGGTGTCATAATGTCAGAAATACCATTTCTCAGATGTAGTGTTGAACTACGGCCCCTTCTGAATTCTTGGATGAATATAAACAATCCCATTGCATTGTATCAAAAGAACAGTGTGGTGTCCAACCTAAAAAGATGGTATTTGTGGGGACTGGTTGTGCACAAATTGATTAACATTTTCTGCACGGCAGCAGTAGCTATATTTTAAGTGCTCATGGCTGTAAAATACTTAGTCATTCTGAAAAGGACACAATAGGTGTTATGTAACTGAAAGTATCTTGGATGTGATTTTCGCTTCTGAATGCAATCTGCCATGCACAGGTCTGTTCTTGCCCACCATTCACAGTTGTATTTTTCAGTATAACAATATGAGAGTGATATTACTTTCCACTCAACCAGAACCAGTGATGCATTAATAATTGGGTGTCTTTACTGCCACTATACAATCGTCTGCTTTTCTACTCTCCCCAGAAGCTGCTCCAGCAATTAAATTTGGTATGTTTCATAGAATAATGTTCTGATTCTTCATTTTACTGTGATTGTTTCAGTTTCAGCCATTAGGGAGGGACTCAATTAATTGAGATATAGAGAAAGATTGAGCAGCATAGGGCCTTAATCATTGCAGCATAGAAGAATGGGGCTGATCTTGTAGAGATTTTTTTTAAAAATCATGAGGAGCAGAGTTGGGGCAAATGCATACAGCCTATGGTTGGGGAATCAAGGTCTAGGTTGGGGCATAGTTTTAAGGTAAGAGGGGAGAGATTTAATAGAAACTTGAGGAGCAACCCAGATGGTGGTCCATGTATGGAATGAGCTTCTGGAGGTAATGGCTGAGGCAGGTATAATATCAAAAGACATTTGTACAGGTACATAGCTAGGAAAGCTTGAGGGATATGGACCAAATATGGGCAACTGGGACCAGCTCAGAGAAGCAGCTTGGTTGGTACGGAGCAGTTGGGCTGAAAAATTTTGTTTCCTGTGATCTTTCCAATGATCGTTTCTGTGTTAAACATCGTTGAGACCTATTCCACTGTAAGGTCACTTACATCAGTGCTGTTGATTAGTCACAAAACTAACAAAAATGCATTTACATTTAAAAACTTTTTTGATCTGAATTTCTAAAATTCAGGTTTTTTTTCTTAAAGAAACAGAATTTCCCTTTCAGCTTGTGCAAAAAGTTGGGGCATAACAATCAAGATTAGCATATGTTATGGTGAGATGTTTTGGTAGGTTTGAATGGAGGGAGAAATGGTCAGTATTTCAGATTGACATTAACTTTCTCTTTTTCACAGTTACTGCCTGACTTGAGTTTTTTTTCAGAATTTTCTCTTACAGATTTCCAGCATGTGTTTTTTTTGTTGAAGAGAGAGACTGGAATTCTGTTGTAGTAAAGATTATTACATATATAAACTCAGAAAATTAGCATGCAGGGTATAACAAGTAGTTAGGAAGGAAAGGATTATTGGCCTTTATTGGTTTATAGAGTATGTGATTGTGCAGGACGGTGGTAGGAATACACCCAGAGCACTGCTCTCAGTTTTTGTCTCCTTACTAAAGTCGATTTGGAGAAGAATTACTATGCATATTTCTGGGATGAAGAGAACGCTTGAGGAGGTTGCACTCATTATTGAGAGAAAGAAAAAACAATCATATTAAAACCTAAGATTTTGATGGAACTTGAGAGGACAGATGCAGAGACAAAAACAAGTGATTACTGCTGGAATCTCAGAAAATGCTGGAATGTCAATGGACTTTATTACGGGGAAGTATGAAGTCATGCCCTCTAGTAAGAGGAATCATCGGAATAGAGAAGACTAAATAAGTTCTAAGGGATCTATTGTATGTGTTCTCATGCATGAGCTACAGAAATTAGACATGTCCAATGGTAATAAGACGAAAGGCACGGTAATCTTTATTGCATAGGGAAGTTTTGTAATAGTTGAAAAGGGTATTGGTGTTCCTGCACCTGGAATACTTTGCATAATTTTGATTTGCTTATCTTGAAAAGGGAAACTCATAACATTGAAGTTAGCCCATTGAACTGCCTCCAATGGGCTAACTCTGAGATGAATTAGTTGTCCTTTCAGGAATGGCCCATGAGAATAAGATGACCTTATTCAAATCCACAAGATCATACAAGAGCCTAACAGGATAGATATTAAAGCTGTTTTTAACAGTGGGAGAGCCACTAACAAGTGGAAAACCCTGCAGTATAAGGGACCGTGCATTTGAAACAGAGGTACAGGGAAATTTCTTCTGAGTAGTGAATTTGTGAAATTATGCCCCCAACTATTGTGGAGCTGAGATCAATAAATGTATTTAAGGTGGGTGTAGATATATATTTGAAAGATTGGGAGTGTGTACAAGATTTGGCTTTTGTGCATCAGTCATTGTATTGAATGGCAGGGCAGGCTTCAGGGCTTGGTGGCTTGCTCCTGCTATTTTCTTGCATTCTTGTGGAGAATTTAGTTTTCAAAGCCGAGCTAGTGGAGGGATAAGAAACAAACTTGCATAAGGCCGGTGATGGCTTTGTGCCCATACTTGCTAGAGTTTCGAAGAATGTAGGGGAATCTCATTGAAACCTATTGAATACTGAAAGGCCTGCATTGAGTGGATGTGGAGAGGATGTTTCCTATAGTGGGTGAGTCTAGGACCAGAGGGCATAGCCTCATGATACAAGAACATCCTGTTAGAGATGAGCAGGAATTTATTTTGCCAGAAGATCGTGAATCTGTGGAATTCATTGCTACAGGCAGCTGTGGAGGTCAAGTCATTGGATATGTTTAAAGCAGAGGTTGATAAGTTCTTGATTAGTAAGACCATCCATGTTATGGAGAGAAGGCATGAGAATGGAGTTGAGAGAGCAAATAAATCAGCATGATCAAATGCTGGGAACATGCTTGATGGGCCAAATAGTCTAATTCTGCTCCTATGTCTTATGGCAATGAGGATCTTTGATATTGACATTACGAGACATTTTAAGGATCCCATGATATAGGGATATACTAAATATAATGGGAAAACTACGAGAGACTACTTCATCTGAAGTTGATAAATTTAATGTTCATTCCAGAGGGTTGCTAAGTGCCTAGACAGAAGTTGAAATGTTGTTCTAATTTGCATTGAGCCTCTCTCTAGGACTGGAGGGTGTTTCAGACAGGCAGGTAGGAGTGGGCTTTTGACTTAGTGGCAAGCAACAGGAAATCTGGGATCACCCCTGTGAACTGAGCACAGCTGCTGTGCAGAGCAGTCACCCAACACTTCTTAATTTTATAGCCAGAGAGAGAACTAAGGGCACAATTAGATCAGACAAAACCTTGATCACAGGACATGAGAGCTAAATTAGGCTATTCAGCCCATCGAGTCTGCTCTGCCATTCAATTATAGCTGATTTATTAGTCCTCTAAACACCATTCTCCTGCCTTCTCTCTGTATCCTTTGACGCCCTGATTAATCAAGAGCCTATCAACCTCCATTTTAAATATACTCAATGACTTGGCCTCCACAGCTGCCACTGAATTCCACAAATTAAACACATCTGGCCAAAGAAATTCTTCCTCATCTGTTCTAATCTTCTGAATGATTGGGTGGGTTCAAGGGACCACATGAACAATTTTTGCTTCTGTTTCTTAGTTGTCGACCCTTGGATCTTGATTCCATCTTAATAATGCTGTTGAAAAATGACCCACGGTGATGTTTCTAGGTATAGTAGCTATCAAGAATTTTGCTTGTAGTCAGTTGAGCCTCGAGAAAAAGATGTAAGATACATTTATTGCATAAATACAGGAAATGTAGCAATCAGAGGACAACAAAGCAAATATCTGTGAATTTGCTTTGGGATCAAATAACCAGCCTTTAGTCATGTTGATTGAAGAATAAATACTGTATAGGGATAGCTCCCCTGCTTCTGAAAAGTAGTGCCTTGGGATCATTTGTGTGCACCTGGGAGGACAAGTGGAGCTATGATTTTAATATTCTCATCAGAAAGGCAGTCTCTCTTCCTCTGGAGTGTCAACCTAGATTTGTACTTAACTCTCTGGAGTGAATTCTCACTGCCTTCTAACACAGAACTGAAGTACGGTAAATGAACCACAGCTGACACATGGTTTAGTCCAATCTGAGCAGCAAACTTAAAGTGGGCAGGATACATCATGGGAAAAATTGATTCGGTTGGGTTTAGAAAATACATGTAGGACTAATGGACTTTGTCCAAAGATTGGGATAATTTTGAATCTGAAGAGGTTCATATCATCCATGAAGCAGTTAAATAAATATGGATTTCATTAATTAGTCCTCAGGAACACTTCCTGACATACTAAACAAATAGACATTAAAGACAACAGTCCAAACATTGTACATTGAAACGCAGTACAAGCCCTTTGTTGTGCCAACCTGTTAACCTACCCTAAGATAAATTTAACTCTTCACTCCCATATAGCCCTCCATTTTTCTTTCATCTGTGTGCCTTTCCAAGAGTCTCTTAAATATCCCTAATGTGCCTTTATCACCCCTGGTCATTTGTGTGTAAAAACCTACCTCTAACATTCCCCTATACTCTCCTCTAATCACTTTAACACTTATCCTTCAGTTCAATTAAATTTTAGTCGTTATTTCAATGTACAGTGGATTCTGGTTAATTGGGACCAGTAAATTTTGGGCCAATCAAGTGCTTGCCCCAATTAAACTTTTATGGACGTAGTTAAAAGATATAACAAAGACAAACTACTATTTAACTAAGAAATGCATAATATGTGAAAGTGAAATACAGAACAAATTAAAACCCTATCAATAGTGCTGCAGTGCTATAAAATTGTATTAATTCCTAATATCGATAAAGGAATTCATCCAGTGTAGTCAAGTCACTTTTTATTGTCATTTTAACCATAACTGCTGGTACAGTGCACAGTAAAAATGAGACAACATTTTTCAAGACCATGGTGCTACATGAACAATACAAAAACTACACTGAACTATGTAAACCAACACAAAAACTACACTAGACTACAGACCTACCCAGGACTGCATAAAGTACACAGAACAGTGCAGGCATTACAATAAATAATAAACAAGACAATAGGCACATCAGAGGGCAGTAGGTTTGTAGTCCAATGGGGGAAAATCTGTTACATAAATAAACAGCTGAATGGCGGTGTCTGGGATTCTGTCCGTTTCTGTACTCCCGCTGAGTATTTCGTTGCCACAGATGTTGTCCAATTTAATGTCCTTTGGAAAGCAGACTGGACGGGAGAGCTGGCCGGCTAGGGCTGGCTTTTTTCCTGGCACAGACTCCTGCCCGCTCGCATCGCTTCCACTTCCTCGCACACCGCTTACGAAGTCCCCAACTCCGGCCACCAGCATCAGGCAACTCTGTATGCTGTCATGTTCTTTTGACTGTAAACAAGCAAGATCAATGCAGATGCCTAGTCCAGATAATGGACTGTCTCCATTGACTTCCTGCGTAAAGTCAAAATAAAAAAATGATCAAAAGTCGTTGCTTTTTTTGAATCTGTATTTGTTGGCCCAAATAGATAAATAACACAAGCATGTGCAACGGGAACTACTGAAAAACTTTGCTCTGTGGTGCCTAACAGATACTTTACTGATGCGAGTTAGAAACTGTTTGGCAGCAGTTTTCTGCCACATGGTTTCCCAAATAACAATGGAAATCACTGCTATTTTCTTGATTAGTTTTTGTTCTTAAAGAGTTGTCCCAAATAAGTGGGTGCCCCGATTAACACAGGGCCCAATTCAGCGGAATCCACTGTGCTGATCTAGTGTCTCTAGGCCCCCTTTAGTGGTTTGGAAGTTATTTTGGCCATCAGTTATGGCTGATAAAGTCATAGTTTAGGTAAAGTTACTTTCTCACTAATTTATGTGAGATGGATCCGTAGGTGAAGAGAGAAAAGTCAAAGTAATGTCTTTTAAGGTGTTTCCCCCTTCACCCCCCCCCCCATCTCCAAACTGAGATCTCCATGAACACAATTATTTTACTGTATTTTAAGTTTTTAAATTTTCCTTCATGTGTTGAAATATCTAATACCAGATGGTATGCATTTAAAGTGAGAGGAATAATTTCAAAGGAAATGTGAGGGGCAAGTTTTTTTTTTAAAACACAGTGGTGGGTGCCTGGAATGCACTGCCTGGGGTGGTGATAGAAGCAGAGACATTAGGGCAGGGGTTCCCAACCTGGGATCCACAGACCCCTTGCCTAATGGTATTGGTCCTTGGCATAAAAGGTTGGGAACCCCTGCATTAGGGACTTCTGAGAATGATTTAAATAGGCACATGAGTGTGAGGGAAATGAAATGATATGGCCATTGTGTAGGCAGAAGAGATTGATTAGTTTTTTGATTAGTAATATGATTAGTTCGGCTCAACATTGTGGGTGGAAGGGCCTGTTTCTGTGCTGCACTGTTCTATGTTCCAGATGGTGTTTTACTCATACCACATGCTCTAAATATTGTCACTTGGGGTTAATTATCATGCATGGTTGAAATGGTGGAAATCTTTCCCCATTGTTACAATGACCATGCTACAGGGACCTAACTTTTGCTGTTGCTTTTTCTGTAGCTTTATATCAGACACTGAAAACTTAAGGTTAGATGAGATTTGCCGTTTTGATATTTGACATGACCACTTGTAAAGCGGCACAGTGATTGACCATGAGATCTATAAGATATTGGAGCAGAATTAGGCCATTCATGTCTGCTGCCATTCAATCATGGGTGATTTATTTTCCTCTCTCAATCCCATTCTCCCCATTACCTCAATAGAGGTCATGTGTTCAAGCAGCTGAGTAATGTATCAATTGTTTTCATGCAGTCTAAAGTTGCTGGACTACAAAATCAAGCTCCTCCAATAAAATACAGAAGATCTATTATAATTGGAACATTCAAAATCCAGAAAAGTCTCCTTGCCATGGCTTTTCAAGTGGTAGAACAACACTTTGCTAAACGAAACTGATTTGACTAGGCTAGGTTCATTTAATGTTTGAACTATTACTTAAGTTCTATTATATTTATGACTTGCCCTATACTGTTTGCCAACTGTGTTCCCTCCTGCCTACATGCAGAACATGGAATTGTGATAAATCTAATGATTACAATGTTATTGAACTCAAGAAATAGGCATGCAAATCATTGCTTTACCTCAGCTGTATATACCTGTTCACTACCAATAACCCATCTCAGTCAAGAAGTTTACCTACCAGCTTATAGAATGATCCAGCACTTGCAGCTCTTTAGCACAGAGAATTTCACTGCTTCATAACTCTCAATGCCTTGTGTTGTCTTGCAGAATTATTGAATAGTTATAGTAGAGAAGGAAATGATTTGGTTTGCTATGCCCATGCTGCTCTTTGGAAGAGCACCTTACAAATTCTTTCCCTTAGCCTCTTACCATAACCTCACAGGTTCATTTCTCTGCGCGAATTAATTCAAGTCCTCTTCCTTGAAGGCCACCTTTGAATCTTCATCCATGTCTTCAAGCAATGTATTCCAAATTCCAGCCATACACTGGATTAAAAAAGTTATCTTTAATTACAAGATTCTTACCTTGTCCTATACTTCTAGATTTCTCCCACAAGGAAACATTCTTGCATCACTTGTACTGCTGAATTTTCTTTCAAAATCATCATCATCATCTAAATTCTCTATCCATTTTGTTCAATTTCTCTTCATCCATAAGAATCATTTGGCAAACCTTTGCTGTATATTTTCAAGACAAGTACATCCAGTGGCTACTTTGTTAGGTACAGAATGTACCTAACAAATAAAGTGGCCATTGTGTATACTTTTGTGGTCTTCTGCTGCAGTAGTCCATCCACTTCAAGGTTCGGTGTGTTGTGTGTATTGATATGCTCTCCCAAACACCACTGTTGTAAACGTGTGGTTATTTGAGGTACTGTTACCTTCCTGTCAGCTTCAACCAGTCTGACCATTCTCCTCCAACGTCTCTTATTAACGAGGCATTTTCACCCACAGAAATACTGCTTGCTGGATGTTTATCATTTTTCGCACCATTCTCTGTAAACTCCAGAGACCGTGGGTGAAAATCCCAGGAGATCAGCAGTTTCTGAGATACTCAAACCACTCTGTCTGGTACTGACAATCATTCCACGGTCAAAGTCACTTGTATCACATTTCTTCCCCATTTTGATGTTTGATGTGGACAATAACTGCATACTTTTATGCATTGAGTTGCTGCCACATGATTAGATGATTAGATATTTGTATTAATGAGCAGGTGTGCCTAATAAAGAGGCCACTGTCTGTATTCCACTTTTTAAAGTAGACCAAAACTTGAAGTGTTCCAAATATGATCTTGCCAAAGTGCTATATTACATCAGTAAGCCTTCTCTACTTTTGTATGCTATTGTTCTCACAATAATGGCAAAAATTCCATTTAACTTGGTCATTTACTGTGCCTTTGTGCTCTTTCTCTTGTATGTAGACATCTAAGGCCTTTACTCTAACAATTGAATATTATTCTGCCTTTTCCTCTTCCCACCCAAGCGGATTAATTTAATATTTCCAGAATCTTTACTCGGGAGTGCTACTTTCTCTATAACTTTTCCCTTTCTTTCCTGATACAAAATCTAGATAATTCAGCTCCCTGTGTTGCCATCTTCCTTCCCTATCAGCTAAGCATACATTAGAGGGATTCTAGTGTATGGTTAAGATGTGTATTGACTATGAAATTTGAAATGTTCAAGATGCATTTTTGGAAGTATTTGTAGTTGCTGCCATCAAGATGAAAAATTTAGCTTAATTCAAAGTTTAAAGTAAATTTATTACAAAGTGACCTTTGTGGCCATTCACAAAAAAATACAGCAGAATCAGTTATAAACTGCACTTAAAAGGCTGACAAACGAACATATGCAAAATAATGTGCACTATGCAAAAAAGAATAATGGAATCAGTTCACTGAGTGCAGCTATCTATGCTAGTACAGGACCCTGATGATAGATGGTAATAACCATTCCTCAACCTGATAATGAGGCTCCTGTACCTCTTCCCTGATGGCAGTAGTGAGAAGAGAGCATAGCCCAGTAGGTTAGGGTCCATGATGGTGGATGCTCCTTTCTTTTGGCAGTGCCCCTTGTAGATCTGCTCAATGGTAGGGAGGGCATTTCCAGTGATGAACTGGGCTATATTCACCACTTTTTGTAAGCTTTTCCGTTCTTGGGAATTGGTGTTTCCATTGCGGGCCATGGTGACAAGGAAAGATTGAAAAATGTGTTCCAAGTCTCTCTGAAGCAGTATCCCTATTGACTCTTGGAAATCCCTGGGCATTTAAAATGCAAAAGGAGCATTCTGGGTGGTATTGAGAACTTGGAGGGCACACACAAGGCCCTTGTAAATGGCAGAGGTACCACACTATCTCACACAGTATCCACTTGTCTACCCTGTGTTCCTGTCTTACTTAACAGATGGGGTGAATTTCTTTTGTTGATATGAATCTTTAGAACTTACTTGCTTGAAGAGTAGTAAAAGCAGTCTTTGAATGTTTTTAAAAGGTATTAAATGGCAGAGCAAGTTTGAGCGGCTGAATGGTCTACTTTTTAATTGATATGTTAATACAACATGAATTTACAGTAAAACAACTTAGCATAGTAATTCTTGATTAGAAAAAACAAGGCTGGAGTAGAGAAATGTGTGACCCATGGTTTATGTGGTATTAAATTCATGTATTTATGTGGTATTAAATACTTCTCACTTCCACGGAATGATTGGAGGTCTTAATATCAGAATTGGGTTAAATATCGCTGGCATATTTTGTAAAATATGTTTTGTGACATCAGTACTGTGGAATATAAAGTTACAAATTACAATAATGTGTGCGTGTATATGTATATAAATAGTGCAAAAGTAGAGCAAAAAAAGTGAGGTAGTATACATGGGTTCATTGTCCATTCAGAAGTTGTGGAGGGGAAGAAGTTGTTCCTAAAACACTGAGTGTTTCAGCTTCTACGTCCTTCCTGATGGTAGCAATGAGAAGGGAGCATGTCCTGGATGATAAGGATTCTTAATGATGGATTCTGAATATTTGTTTCACCGTTATTGAAGTAGCAATTTATTTTGTTCAAATAAATTTTCATTTGCTTTGTAGTATTAGTACTATTATTTAATTCAGCCTATATGATTTTCAATTTATAATTTATGATGTGGGAGATAACCAGATTATTTTTCTTCCAAATATTGGTCTGTCGAGATTTCACAATTCTCAGGTCATGTATAATGTAATTCATTATTCACTTAGGTGATCCAAATATAGATCTAATCAAGAATTCTCTCTTTTAAGAAGATGGGGGGGGGGGGGGGAGAACAGTCACTTCATTGTAATTCAAAAATATGCATGTATAAATTGATTATACTGGCAGAATTTAGCCACATTCTGTTGTCATTACCAGAAACATCAAGATTAGACCTTGCTACATAATACTGTGAACTCCTTTTCACGTTTCATCTCTTTCCCACCCCATTGATGATGTAGAAATATGCAGTTGTTCTGGTCATGGATACCATATTTAAACTCATGAATGGTAGGGTATCAGGAAGTAATTGCCTTTCTAATGATCATAGAAACTGATTATTCCAGAACATTCCTGTTTTGGGTTCTGCTGGAACACAGGCAGGACCATTGGCTTCAGTACCATTTCCCAGGGTTGTGTGCTGAGACCATTGCTGTACATTCTACTCACATGACTGCATGACCAGACACCCGAGTAATCACATTGCCAGGTTCGTCAATGACGATAGTAGTGGGGCTCATCAACAATGATGAGATGGCCTTCAGAGCGGAGGCGGAAGAGCTCAAGGCCTGGTGCCAGGTAGATAACCTTTTCCTCAATGTCAACAAGTGATGGTTATTGACTTCAGGAGAACTCTCATCAGTCACAACCCTCTTCTTTGGTGGCACAGCAGTGGAAATAGCGAGCAGTTTCTAACTCCTGGGAGTACACATCTTACAGAATCTGTCATGGCCCCAGAACACATTCTACACAATGAGGAAAGATCACCAATGCCTCTACTTTCTGAGGAGGCTGAAGCAATCTGAACTATGCACATTTATATACTCAAATTATTATGCAGATGTGCAGTGGAGAGCACCCTAACAAACTGCATCACTGCATGGTATGGAAACTACACTGCGGCAGACCGGAAGGCCCTTCACCAGGTAGTCAAAAGTGTCCAAAGCATCACCAGCATAAATATCATGAAGGATCTCAATTACCCTGCTCACAGACTTTTTCTCACTCCCTTCAGGGAGAAAGCTATGTAGCATCCACGCCAGGACCACTAGACTCAAAAACAGCTACTTCCCGTAAGTAGCAAGGCTGATCAACACCTCCACCCAGTAACCCACTCCTCTGCACCCACCACTGTTTTATCATTTCCTGTCAAGTCACCTTGTGTACAGACACCTGTGCCTAGTGTCACTTTCTGGACAATCAATCAATCTACGTATAGAAACTTTCTATGTATTTATATTTATTTTTTTTTAATTATTGTTCTTTTCGTGCAGCATCAGATCTGGAGTGACAATTATTTTGTTCTCCTTTACATTTGTGTAATGGATATGATATTATACAGTCTTGTATATTTAGGACTTTTGAGTATGGTAAGATAAGTGGTGGGAAAACTGGATGATTGCCAGAGACTCTGAAGAGGAACCTTTGAAACTTATTGAGAAAATGTAATTGATTGGTGAATAGAAATATCTAGAGGAGCAAATCAGTTTCTTAAACTATAAGACATAGCAGAACTAAGCCATTTGACACGTTGAGTCTGCTCCACCATTCCATCATGACTGATTTATTGTGTCTCTCAACCCCTTTCTCCTGCCTTCTTGCCATAACCTTTGCTGCACTGGCTAATTGAGACACTATCACCCTCTGCTTTAATTATACCCAATGCCTTGGCTTCCACAGCCATCTGTTTTCACCAGCCTCTGTCAAAAGAAATTCCTCTTCATCTCTAGTCTGAATGGATGTCCTATTCTGAGGCTGTGTCCTCTGGTCCTAGACTACCCTCACTATAGGAAACATCCTCTTCATATCCACTCTACCCCGGCACTCTTCTGCCACCTGCCCTACACTCTCCCTCAGCGCTTCACCCTCGTCATTCCTAACATCCTTTGCTCATGTCAGTTTACAAACTTGTAGTCCGCTCCACATTGACAAATGGTGGATATAGAGATTAATGTTAAGCATTTGTCAGTAAGGCAGTTTCAGTTATAGTTCCTTTAAGTGTGCAAAGCACTTGTCTTTTAAAAAAAACACTTAGTAAGATTAACTGGGACAAATGCCAAAATGCAGTGATCAAGACTTCAATGAGCTTTTGAAGTCCATTGCTTGTGGCAAGGGTGTTGGTACAGCGACAGAGTTAGCGGAGAAACCTGAGCATCTGAATGCACTTGTGCTTTTACATTGCATACAGTAGAAACTGGTGCAAACTATTACTAATTTAGCAGCGAACAACTGGTTATCTTGCTGTGGCTTCTTTCCAATTCAGGTTAATGAAGTTGGGCACAGATTAGCCATGATCTAATGGAATCGTAAAACAATTTAATGATTGACTTGTTACTATATTCCTTGCTGCCAGTCTCCATCTTTGGCATTCTTTCCTGTAAATTATCTCTGGATGTGGGCACTAATTATTAATTATTGATTAGCTATTGCTAGCTTGCATTGTAGATGTTTTCTGAGATTGACTCCCAGTGAAAGAATTAATTTGCATGTCCAGTAGGGTTGTTCACCTTTTGCTAATGTAATTTTGTGTAGTTTATTGCAGAATAAATTGAATTCATCCTGGATGCATTGTTTAATTCTGAAAAGATTGGCAGGTGCTAGTGAAAACCAGTAGCCATACAAACCGAACATTATTCCTGTTGGGGGGGAACCACACAAGGGTAAGGGCAAGGATACAATAGTGCAGTACAGCAAGGTTGAAATAGAGGGGGAGATAAATCAAGTGGTATTGATTCAATGTTTTTAAAAAAAATGAATTTTAGTTCAGTTTTATGCATTGATTGATACTTGGCAGTTACACTTAGCAAATTATTGTTATACCTTTTTCTGTGACTCCATGCCAAGGAAAGATTTTTCCAAGCTATCGTATCTCCACCAGTAATAGTTGTGCTGGTGCCTGGTTCTAATGGTGCCAAGCTAATCTGCAAATATTCAGTTTAAAAGTGGGACTTCCCTCCAGTGTAGAGATGCCACAGGTTTCTACCTCTGAAAGCTAATATTATTTTATATCAAGTAACATTCAATGTTGATTTACTATTCTCTGTGGATTGAGTGTCATCTCCCAAAACCTTCCCTTCCATTTTCCCTATTACTGTGAGGAATATTCCATTACATTGTCAAGATTGCTAGATTCTAACTTACAATAGCGTTATCAGATGCAAACAGTTCTCGGCAGTTAAATTGTTCACTGTGAGCAGCATTTAGTTTGTTATATTTAATGAGTATTAGAAGACCTTGCAGTTCTGTTTTGCTATATTTAATATGCTTTAAATGTATTTAATCTGAGAAGTGTTGATTATATTTCAACTGAATAAATCTTCAAGTATTTTTAGTCCCATCTCCATCAGTGTTTCAGACCAATTTAGGTTCTGAATGTCAGGATCATATTCTCAAAACTTCGAGCTAATTTTAAATGCTGTTTGAAATAAATGTACAGCAGGCTGTGTTTATAATGGTTAAGGAGCGCTTTTGAATTCTTGCCAGCTTGGAGAGGATTTTGCTTGTAATTTTCAACAGTAAATTCCCACCAAATCTTTAATACAGTGTCACTATTATAAACATGAGACTTTGCAGATGCTGGAAATCCAGAGTAACACAAACAAAATGTCAGTAGGTCAAGCAACATCTGAGGAAAGGAATAAAGAGTCGACATTTCTGGCTGAGACCCTTCAAAAGGTCTGGAAAGGAAGGGGCAAAAAGCCAGATTGAGAAGGTGGGGGATGGGGAAGGAATAGAAGCTAGAAGGTGAAAGATGAGACCAGGTGAGGAGGAAGGGAGGTGAGAAGCTGGAAGGTATTGCAATGTTGATTGAAGTAGCTGCATTTATAAGAGCAACTACGTTGTTAAAAAGCTAATTAGTACATTTTAAATGTCCTCAGCCATTCTAGGTCTTGCATTGCTCAATATTGATAAGTAAATCATTAAATTGCATTTAGATATTTGCTGGGTTTATTTGCATTTGATCTACTCGAGTGCCATTCTTTAAAGCTGTGTTACTCTAGCAATTCCTAGTTTATAATTCATAATATATATCAAGGAAAGGAGAATCAGGGCGTGCGACATGAAATTTGTTGTTTTGTGGGAGCAGTACAGTGCAGTACATAATATATACCATAAACTAAATAAGGGCTATATAAATAAATATGTAGTGAAAAAAATAGTGGGGTAGTGCTTACGGGTTCATTGTCAGTTCAGAAATCTGATAGAGGGAAAGAAGGGAAAGATGGGTGAGTAAGTTTGCGGATGACATGAAGATTGGAGGAGTTGTGGATGGAGGTGTAGGTGGTCAAAGGTTACAAGAGGATAGACAGGCTGCAGAGTTGGGCAGAAAAATGGCAGATGGAGTTCAATCCAGACAAGAAGGCCTATGGGATGCTAGGCTTCATTTACAGGGGGATTGAGTTCAAGAGTAGAGAGGTCCTTTTACAACTCTACAGATCTCTGGTGAGACCGCGCTTAGAGTATTGGTGTTCAGTTGTGGTCACCTCATTATAGGAAGGATGTGGAAGCTAAGGAGAGGGTGCAGAGGAGATTTACCAGGATGTTGCCTGGTTTGGAGAACAAGTCATGTGAAGCAAGGTTAGCAGAGCTGGGACTTTTCTCTTTGGAGTGTAGAAGAATGAGAGGGGACTTGATAGAGGTCTACAAGATTATGAGAGGCATAGATAGGGTGGATAGTCAGTACCTGTTTCCCAGGGCACCAGTAGCAAACACCAGAGGGCATATGTACAAAATTAAGGGAGGGAAGTTTAGGGGAGACATCAGGGATAAGTTTTTTACACAGAGGGTTGTGAGTGCCTGGAATGACTTGCCAGCGATGGTGGTGGAGGCGAAAACATTAGGGATATTTAAGAGCCTCTTGGACAGGCACATGGATGAAAGAAAAATGGAGGGTTATGGAGTAATGTGGGTTTAGTACTTTTTTTTAAGGATTATATGGGTCAGCACAACATGGAGAGCTAAGGGCCTGTACTGTGCTGTAGTGTTCTATGGTTCTAAGCTGCTCCTAAAACGTTGAATGTGTATCTTAAGGCTCCCCTACCTCCTCTCTGATGGTGGTGGGGGTCTGTAATGATGGGTGCTGTCTTTTTGAGGCATTGCATTTTGAAGATGTCCTCTGGCGCAGAGGCTAGTGCCCATGATGGAGCTGGCTGAGTTCACAGCCCTCTGCAGCCTTTTCCGATCTTGTGCAGTGGCCCCTCCATATCAGATGGAGATGCAACCAATTTAAGTGCTCTGTACGGTACATTTGTGGAAATTTACGAGAGCGTGTGGTGACATGCCAAGTCTCCTCAAACTCATACTGAAATATAGCCACTGGTGGTACTGCTTTTGTTGTATTGATATGTGGGCTCAGCATAGATCTTCAGAGATGTTGACACCCAGAAGATGGACAATTCCATTTTTTTTAAAAGGAGTTGCCATCTGAGTCATTAGCTAATTAAACTTCCAGGATTCCACTGCTGAGCAGGGGATGAGAAATGACCATCGTAATATCCTTTCTACCCCACCTTAACCCTTGGATAACCTGTCTGACATTGAGAATGCAATCATAAAATCCATCTTTCTGATCGTATCCATTAGGTAACGAGTACAGTAGTTGCCAGATTACTTAAATGAATATATACATCTAATGCTTCCATCTTCAACGCGGTTTCCATGAATGAACTCGGCCTTTTCTACTTAGAGCGACAGAGGGTGAAAGGTGACCTGATAGAGGTGTACCAGAACATGAGAGGTATTGATCATGTGGATAGTCAGAGGCTTTTTCCCGGAGCTGAAATGGTTGCCACAACAGGGCACAAGTTTAAGGTGCTTGGAAGTAGGTACAGATGAGATGTCGGGGTAAGTTTCTTACTGAAGACTGATGAGTGAGTGGAATGGGCTGCTGGCCATGGTGGTGGAGGCGGATATGATAGGGTCTTTTAAGAGGCTTTTAGATAGGTACATGGAGCTTAGTAAAATAGAGGGCTATAGGTAAGCCTAGTAATTTCTGAGGTAGGGACATGTTCGACACAACTTTGTGGGCTGAAGGGCCTGTATTGTGCTGTAGGTTTTCTATGTCTATGTTTCTACATTTTCCTTCCTACTTTGTTTGCGTAATGCATTTATCATCTACTAAAGATATCAAACTATTTTCCCCACCGTGAGGAAGGTGATGTGATACACGCTTCTTTGTTTCAGTTGTCAGGAATATTATTGTGTTTAATGAGGCTGTTGTGATGATTGCATGAGTGGGAGTAGGTATTGGTGTAGAAGGTGTACAGAAATTGGAATCGTGACCCCCTCCCTAAACAAGATTATTTTCTTTCTGCGTGATATAATGGGGCCAATGTGTGACTATTATGAAACTAACTTTAAGTAGGCAGGAATATTGTATTTTGATCAGCCAGCTTGTAATACAAATCCTAATATTGTAGTTATTCTGTATTTTTAGCAATTGCCATGTACAGGCAGTCCCCGACTTACGGACAACTCGTACTTGAACCGAGGAAGGAAAACACCGTCCCTCATTTTAGACCGCGACGCCATCCGCCATTTTAAATTGTTGCCGTTGACACTATGTTGAGAGTTTAACTTTGCATTTGGCTTAAATTTTTCTTAGTAAGTTTCAGCCTGACCCCCCCCCCCCCCGTTCTGGTCGGCTGGTGGCACATTGAGATCAGCACTGGGCACTGGGCTGGAGTACGGCGGTTTGATCCAGTGCCAGTCCACTCCCGTGCCAGGTTGATGTCGATCTAGTGACTCTTGTACCATCCGTGCCGGGTTGATGTCAAGCTTGCAACTCGACCTCGTTAAAAAAAACCCACTGCCACCTCCAGTTTAAATACCCAAGCAGAATGTTGTGGATTATCAAATACCCAAACTGAACACAACCCCCACTTATCCCATTTAGCCTGTCTCAGTGCGGTGGTCCTTGGGACAGTGTTTCTGTTCCATTGACCGGAAGCGATCGCAATTGAAAATAAAGTGGAAATAATAAGCGTTTGAAAAGATGTGAAACGCCATCGGTCATTGGAAAAGCGTTAGGCTACTGTCGGTCAACGATCAGAACAATTTTAAAGGATAACGGATAAAGTGAGAATATTGGAGCATATGAAATGCTCTGCCCCGATGAAAACTACAATTATTACTACGCAACACAGTGGCTTAATTATTGGAATACATATGTTTCTTAAGTGTTTTATGCATAGGAAGGTAAAATATATACTAAGACAAACGTTTGACGAACTGACGCTAAATAATACCAGATGTACTTGTTCCGACTTGCGTACAAATCCGACTTAAAGACAGACTCAGGAATGGAACTCGTACGTAACCCGGGAACTTGCCTGTACATCAATGACCATGTTTATTCGGTGCCCCTGTACCTAGTAATGTATGTTTGTGGTCATCCACTGCTCTAGCCCATCCACTTCTAGGTTCATGTGTGTTCAGAATTGCTTTTCTGCACGCCACTGTTGTGATGTGTGGTTATTTGAGTTACTATTGCCTTCCTGTCAGTTTGAACCAGTCTGACCATTCTCCTCATTAACAAGGTGTTTTCACCAACAGAGTTGTCGCTCACTGGATGTGTTTTGTTTTTGCACCATTCTCTGTAAACTCTAGAGCAGGGGTTCCCAACCTTTTTTATGCCATGGACGCCTACAATTAACTGAGGGATCCATGGATCCCAGGTTGGGAACCTCTGCTTGAAGAACTGGTGTGTGAGAAAATCCCAGGAGATCAGTAGTTTGAGATGCTCAAATGGCCCTGTCTTGCACCAACAATCATTCCACGGTCTAAGTCACTCGGATCACATTTTTCCCATTCTGATGTTTGGTCTGAACAACTGAACCTCTTAACCATGTCTACATGCTCTTGTGCTTTGAGTTGCTGCCACATGATTGGCTGATTAGATATTTGCATTAATGAGCAGGTGTCCCTGATAAAGTGGCCACTGGGTGTATACTACTATGGAAGAGACTACAGTACCAAAGTTAGATGTTTTGTTTGGAGTTGCTACACAGGCAAGATACTTGTAAAAGAATGGGAGTTACCTCAAGTTTTGTAAAACAGATATAGTTTGCCAATTCACATGTTCATAATTAATATATCTTGTTACAGTCGTATATCAACATCTCCATTGATCCCCTGAATCACTGCAGTAAATTTAAATTGCTTTTAACTTAAACTGATCATGTGTGGCAGCTGGAACAATATGTACTCACCAGGAAAATGTTTTTGCTTGAGGTCCCCTTCTTACAAGCTAAGCGTATTCCAGGGTAACTGTGACTCAAATATCAAACAGTTTTCAAAAGCGACTCTCAGGATATTGTTTGTTTGTGGCTGGAGCTGAAGAAAATGTCCTCTATTAGATAGCCTGAGGTGCTGCGGTGTGCATCTAGCAAATGGGATACCTGTACATTATTAAAGACGGAAAACAAAGATTCCAGTGTAGCCAGTTTGTTTCCCACGAGTGATGTCTCACAGTACAACACAGCTTTCATTGTTATATTGAGCAAGATTAAAGATTTTGTAGTTCAGGTTTTTTCATTTTTCTATCCTGCAGGAACCTCAGTACTTGGACACACATTTTGAAAAAGCTATGATACTTTAAATCCCCAAAAATGCTTTCAAGAAGGAGCTAGATAGATATCTGATGGATAGGGGAATCAAGGGATATGGGGACAAGGCAGGGACTGGGTATTGATAGTGAATGATCAGCCATGATCTCAGAATGGCAGTGCAGACTTGAGGGGCCGAATGGTCTACTTCTGCACCTATTGTCTATTGTCTAAAAGTGAATTTGCTTAATTTGTGCTTTGTACCCTAGAGAAAAGCAGTTGAGTTCAGGGGTATGGAGGGCTATGGTCCAGGTCCGGGTCAATGGGAGTAGGCAGAATAATACTCTGGCATGGACTAGATAGGCTGAAGGACCTGTTCTGTGCTACCGTGCTCTACAACTCAAATTATTCTGATTTTATTACCCCTCTCAACCCCCTCCTTCTGCCTTCTCCCTGTAACCTTTGATGCCCTTACTGATCAAGAACCAATCAACCTCCACTTTAAATACACTACTGTGCAAAAGTCATGGGGATATGATTTTTAAAAAATTCTGTAAAGTGAAGATGCTTTCAAATATGAAATGAAAAGTTTCTAAGTATCAAAAAACGTAAACAGTTTTTAAAAGAAACTAAAATCAATATTTGGTGAGACCACCCTTTGCTTTTAAAACTACATCAGTTTTCTTAGGTACACTGTTGTGCAGTTTTATAAGAAAACCAGTTGTTTTCCAAGCATCTTGGAGAACTCGCCACAGATTTTTTAATATATATATATTAAAAAAGTAGATCAAGAGTGCCTAAGACTTCTGTATAGTTCTGTATAGTCACAATGTAACCCCCTGGGTTATCTCAGGCTTGCTCAGCTCATTCTCGTCTAGGGGGAGCAGCCTTCGGCCCCGCCAAACTGGGTAATCAGCTGGAGTGGATGCCGTGTGATGTCCCCGCCTTGCCCAAAAACAGACAGTACGCCATAAGCAATTAAATGAGTACAATTTATAAAGGTTACTATAACTAAGTGATTAATAATGATACAGTATATATGAAGAGAAAAAATAAAGAAAAGGCGCCAAACTTATCAAAGTCCAAACCACTTCGTGCACAACCGTTGGACCTCAATTACTGAAGTCTTCTTGCCACCATTCGATCCCCTCTGAACTCCTCAACTCGCAGCTCAGGACCCTCCGAGTGGTCAACCAAGCACATCTAGCTTCATCCCCCCTCCTCGGAGTACCTCCTGGCCTCGGACCCCTGCTTGGGGTCTGTATACCCAATGACTTGACCTCCTCTGAATTATGAAATTCCTTATCTCTGTTCTAAGGGAACATCTCTTTATTCTGAGGCCATGCCCTCTGGTCCTAGACAATAGGAAGCAACCTCTCCAGATCCAAATATCTGAAATATTTCAGATCTTTCATATCTGGACAGCACAATAACACAGCTGTTCGTGCTACTGAGACAGATCAAACAGCCTGGGCTTGATATTGACCACGGGTGCTATCTGTGTGGAACTCACATGCTCGTCCTACACAGTTCCTCCCACATCTGAAAATATGTGCTAGTAGGGTAATTTGCTATTGTAAATTGCAATTAGACAATGGAAAATAGAAGTTATGAGTATTTGAAAGAAAATAGGTTACAGTGAAATATGTGGGGGATTGGGCCTGATGAGACTAATCTGAGAAAACAGAAAGTGCGGAACAACTGCCTCCTGGATGAAAATGAAGGCGACACCAAGAATATTTTGCAATGCCTCAGTATGAAATATGTCACCATAAAAGAATGAAGTACAATTTCCTCCCCAGTATTCGGGGAGTCGTAAGGATCAGGTCAAAAGTGGGAGCTTTAGTTAACCTTCAATATTTTTCTTTCCATTCCCTAGAAAGAGTTGTCCAAGTGAATTGGCACACAAGAAATATATATTTAAAAAAACCGTGATTAGGTTATGTGGATTATACAACTGGCTCCCCTTGCTTAATAATTTCATAATGCATTTACTTTCCTACCTAATATTTATATCCTCTTTCTCTTAACATATTATATCTGACATTCCCATTCTGATATGTCTATCCATGGCCTCCTCTACTGTCAAAATGAATCCAAACTCAGGTTGGAGGAACAACACCTTATATACTGGCTGGGTATCCTCCAACCTGATGGCATGAACATTGACTTCTCTAACTTCTGTTAATGCCCCTCCTCCCCTTCTTACCCCATCCCTGCCATATTTATTTGTTTGCCTGTTCTCCATCTCCCTCTGGTGCTTCCCCCCTTTTCTCCCAAGGCCTCCAGTCCCATGATCCTTTCCCTTCTCCAGCTCTGTATCACTTTTGCCAATCACCTTTCCAGCTCTTAGCTTCATCCCACCCCCTCCGGTCTTCTCCTATCATTTTGCATTTCCCCCTCCCCCCACTACTTTCAAATCTCTTACTATCTTTCCTTTCAGTTAGTCCTGACGAAGGGTCTCGGGTCGAAACGTTGACAGTGCTTCTCCTTGTAGATGCTGCCTGGCCTGCTGTGTTCCACCAGTATTTTGAATGTGTTGTATATCTGACAGGGTTGTCTCAATTGTATTCAACAACTGGGCACCCACAGACCTTGATGCAATAGTTATATCCTGTCTAAAGGAGATTTCTACTGACATCAGTCAAATGTTGATATTTGTTTGTCCTGAGGTGCTGTCCTCCACTATCTAGATTTCTTACTAGAGCAGTGATTCACAACCTTTTTTATGCCATGAACTCCTGTCATTAACCACGGGGTCCATGGACTACAGGTTGGGAACCCCTGCACTAGAGGAATCTATCTTATCAGTTTCCCCAGAATCTCTTGTCTCAGTAAGATCACTAATTATTCATTTTAATAAAAAAAAGTATAAAACAGTAGGGTTTTATACTCTTCCTCCAAGAATCAGTTAGTCAAAGAAAATTAAGCTCCCTGCCTCCAAGGCATGTAGATTCTACCTAAGGTACGGAGACCGAAACTGAATGTAGTATTCCAAATTAAGCCTTTTTGATGCCCGGTGCAACCTAGGTAAGATTGACTTTTGTTTACCAATCCACTCACTATAATTGCATACTGTAGCTGCAGGTTTATCACCTATGTCTCATGATCTCTTTTATCATTTATTGGTTTCAAGTTCAAATTTTTTATTTAAATGGAAACCACATTTTTCCTTATATCTACTCAAACTTGCCACCCTCTTGTCCACCTTGTGCATTGACAATCTTTGCTTTCTCCATGTGATTCACTTTCCCAGCTATATTTGTATTGTCAGGAAACTAAAAGGTGCGGCAAGCTGAAAATGACTTGTTTATACTTTGGTTTCCGTTCTTTAACCAGTCTCTTAGTCATGTCAATCACTGTTATTCCCATTCTGTAAGCCTCTGGTATGTTACCTCATGTGATGCCTTTTTGGAAAAATTCTGACATGCTTCATCCTGTGGCTTGTTTCCTTGTCTGCTCAGCTTCATCCTCCAGCAATTTGCTAAACACCATATTCTCATCTCAAAATCATCTATTTTTTTCCCAAGGATATTGTCCAAGGATGTAGTATTTTGATGTCAAGCTATAGTTCCCTTTTATCTTCTCTTTTCAGCAACTTTATCATTTCGCCAGCTAACTAGTCACTTGTATTAGGGTTTGCCCCGTGAATTCAGGACACATTCATTGCCAGTGGCAATCGGCAAATGGGATCACTGAGCCTCCTCCATCATTCAGTGAAATCCTGACCTCTGCCATTTCCACCTTGCCTTGAGACTTCCTGAGGTAGAAGTCTTGATGTTCTCAAGATGTGTCCCAAAACCCCCAAAATCAGTTGTACACCAATAAGATTTTAAGCTCATTTTTCCAAATTACTGATCATAAGCTAATTGGCTTATCTCCTGGTTTTCTGCAGTCACTTTTTCCAGAAATCTAAATTGAAGTCAACTGCGCAATTACATTATTAGCCCTTGGACCCATTAGTTTTATTTTGCATGGTTCCTTTTCTCCAGTGATAATCACTTTTTGAGTTCCTGAGGAGAAATTTATTTGCTAGAGGGTGGTGAATCTGTGGAATTCTATGTCACAGATGGTTGTGGAAACCAACTCATTAAGTATATTTAAAGAGAAGGTTGATTAGGTTCTTGATTAGTCAGGGCATCAAAGCTTGCAGGGAGAGTCAGGAGAATGGGGTTGAGATGGAGTGGCGGAGCAGAATTAGGCCCTGAGACTTAGTTCTTATTCTTTTTTTTGCCCAAAGATGATCTTTTTTGCTTATAATGTCTTATGTTTTTGAATCACATGAGATATTTAATGCCTCTGCAATTTCCACATGTACTAAGCCACCGCCCCCCCCCCCCAAACACATTAGCTAAGCAACTGACATTTTGCTGTCCTCTATTTCACTTGTATATTCCTTGTTAATTTATGCTGGAGTCTATTTTCTCCAGATTAATTATTTTGCTGGATTTTGAATCCTTCTTTGTTGCATAAGCCTCTTTGTTCAGTTTGAGTGGTCCTTCTTTGGATCGTCATTGAAAGATCACTTGTCCCATGGAGCAAAATAGCTTTTTAAATGTTTGCCACAATTATAATGATCTTCATACATTTTTATCCAATCTGGTGGGTCACTTGCCCCTCCTGCGTATCTAATTGCCTTTTATACTATTATTGTACTTTCTCACATCCAAATTTCCTGTCACAGGAAGAAACTGATTCTTGTAAATCACATGTTTGGTCTGGAAGCAGTGTCCTGTTCTACAAAGTAAATGGAAATTGTGTAAAATTATCTTGGGCTCCTGAAATGATGGTGTGCTGTACTGTTAAGTTTTAGTGTAGGAGTCGTGGTGTTTGCTTTAAGATCATTTGCACTTTCAAGCTGTAATTTGAACATGGCTTAAAAAAAATTGAAGCTGAGATAATATTAAAGATTATTATTAGATTTCTTGTAGAAAACATACACAGTTGTATTAGTCACCTTGGACTGAATAAACTCTGCATTTATAATTTTTCTTTCCTAAGATGTATGTTTTTAAGATATTTCGATTTCTGTGCTCAGATGCTCTAACTAAAGCTGTGATGGTAGTTCTCAGCAAAGCGAAAATATTTGGGCTAATGGGTGTGGGAAGAGGGAGTGTAACTAAGATAATTCAGGCATTGAGCCATTGCAAGTGAGATGAGATGCATACTCCCTTAACGTAACCAATACTGTGATTTGATTTGTTTATTATAGTCGTTCGTTCAGTCTGTTCTTTAAAAATGATTCTTAAAATTAGAATGACAGTTGGGGCATAGGGAGAATCTGTTTAATACACTTTTCCTTTCCCAAACGTTTTCAGCCATTAAAATTGATGAACGCTTCTGTTTCTCACTTCCCTAATGGGCTATTTGGATCAATCAAATGGATTGTTATCTTGGATGGGGATGTGTGACACAGCACACAAGCTGACATTCAATCTTGTGCTGTGGCAATGGGCCACCTAGCTTTTTTTTACGTGTTTCAATTCTTTTAATTTTAGCAGGGTTATTTTGCGGAGTAAATACCATGGGGCACCCCTGAAAACAAGTATCCTGATCCCATTCATTTGCATTCTGCAGATATTACTACATTTGGGATTTGCCCACCAAAAGGAGGGTGAGCATTAACAGCACTTTCACAAAACCTCCATGCATGAAAAAGAGACCAGGTGAACCAAATAAGCGATGTTGTGCATTAGAATTGGGTTGTGGGTAGAGAACCAAGTGTCGTATATGAGCCCCACTTTTGAACATTTCTAGGTAGTCATGTCAGTAAGTAAATCTCTCCCTAATAACCACCACAACTAATTTATTGAGTGAACGTTAACTATGCTACTGGCCTCAATGAGTTTGATTTGTAACATTAGTCTGTTGAAATTTAGAAGGTAAAGTTTAAACTAAAGTGAAGTAACCATGGTTTATTGAAGATCTGATACACTTGTCTCAGAATGTTTCTGCAGAGGTTTGTTTTAACAGTTCAGATGTAGTATGTGCTGTCAGTCAAATGACCCTAAAAAGCTAAATGTAAAGGATGTATTTGTAAATAATATCTGGTTTATAATTGATCTGGATTACAAAGCAATTGCATGTTTGGCTGCTGAATGAGATTCGTAAGAGAAAAAGACATTGCAGAATTAGGCCATTTGGATGATTTCGGACTGCTCCACCATTCCATCATGACTGATTCATTATCCTTCTCAACCACAATTGCCCTGCCTTCTCTCTGTAACCTTTGATGCCCTTACTAATCAAAAACCTCACAAACTCTGCTTTAAAAATACCCTATCACTTGGCCCCCACACCCACCTTTGAATTCCACAGATTCATCACTTCTGGCTGAAGAAATTCCTTCTCATCTCTGTTCTAAAGGAACATTCTGCTATTATGAGGCTGTGCCCTCTGGTCCTAGACACCCCATGGTATGTACTTCTATGCAGAACTACTATATAAACTAGTGTGGCCTATGGATAAAATATTTTTACCTGCTCTTGGGGCTCCAGAAGCATGGAATTCTAATATCTTACTAGTGTCCTTTGAGTTTTTTTTAAAAACACAGACCCCGTATAGCCCTTAGCTATAAATTAAGGAGTAGATAGGGGAACTTGTTTTCTTTCTTTTGAAGCTCTTCAAGTAAAGAACTGGTCTATTTCATATGATCAGAAATACTATGTTCTTGCTCTTGAGATACAAACGTATGGATTAGAAGCAGCAGTCTGCTACTCGCCTAAACATCACATAGCAAAAGTTTTATTTCTGTTAAATCCTTCTTTTTGCATTTGAATGTGATCTATAATTGATCTAATTGATTAAGGTGGAAGTGGAAAGATGTGTACTTATGTAGTTTGAATCCAAATGCGAACTTAACTGTAGACTCAAGTCACTATACCCAGTAGGATCTTGCTGCAACAACAGAATGTATGGTTTTTACTAAAGCTGTCTGGAAACGACTTTTCGTTCAATTTTTGCTTTGTCCACATGAATAATTGCAATTTGGGTTTTAAAAGGAGCACATTGGAAGTGCCTGAATCTATCATCGTGGACTGTAAGCGTGGAAATTAATCGCTTAATATCTTGCTCTGGAAGAATCATCTATCAAGTGTGAAAAGGTTTTTTTTACATACATGAATTTTGGCAATATGTTTTTGGTTCTTTATTGGTTTTCTCTTCTGATTCTCTTCCACTTGTTCAGTGGGCTTCAGGAACACAAAAATATCATCTTGCATACTTGGAGTTTGTGACCTGGAGGTTCTAACTAAATGCTGCCAACCTACATATTAAGCATCTTTGCAAAATTAAATAATCAGTAAATTTAAAATAAACTCTTGATTTATCCTGATTAATTTGATGTTTTAGATTGCACTAATTTATCAGCTGCATGCATTTGAGATTGTCAGTGATTCCTGACAGAAGTTAAGTTTTTAAATTAAAACATTTCGTCAAGAGTTAACTTGTAAGAAGAAAATGCAGTTTTCAAAATACTCCAGCTATTTTAAAGGCAAATTATTGTTCTTGATACCAACTGTTAAACTGCATGTTAGTGACCATTGTGACATTGTAGAATCTGTCAAAACTGTTCTTCGATAACTTTTATCAGCCATCTATTAACCAAATTAACATTTAAAATTGTGATACTAAGGAATCATGATTTTTGCTAAGTCAGCCTTTCATTGTTCACCTCAAATAGCATTAAGAAAATCAGCATTCTTTATTAAGAAAGAAGGCAATGGCAAAAAGGTTTGGCTTGTATAATACTGCCTTATTTTTCACTGAAAAGTAGTTGAGGCATTAAATCATAATTGTACAACATCAACAGGCCCAATTTGCCTTACCGACCATGATGACATTGAAGGGTATGCTCCTGTTGTGTGCTGTTCTATCTGAGCTAGTCCCATTTGCCTGTGCTTGCCCACATCTTTCTAAGTCATACCTATTGTAAAACACAGAACATCAAACGTTACAACAAGCACAGGCCCTTTGGCCCACAGCGTTATGCCACTTTTAATCTGCTCTAAGAACAATCTAATCCTTCCTTCCTACATAGCCCTCCATTTTTCTGCCATCCATGTGCCTATCTACCAGTTTCTTAAATGTCCTTAATGCATCTGCTTCCACCTCCACCCTGGAAGGGCATTTCATGTACTCACTACTCTCTTTTTAAAAAAAATAGTTCTGATGTCCCTCCCACCACCCCACCCCAAGACACATGTTTCCAAGCCATCTACAAGTGTCTGGCTCTTCAATATATAAATCTGGCACTCTTTCTTGGTTACGTGTCATTCCCTATATAGTGCATCTTGTGCAATGGGAGGACCTTGATCTCTCCAACTGTTAACAATCACCAGCAACACTGTGGAGAGTTAAGCAGATACCACATTTTGCCTTTCCTGCCAAGAATCGCAGTTTCCGCCTTCCCAAATGTCTTCAGCTGGAGGAAAGGTGAAGCTGAAGCATTATTGTTTATGGTAGTAACGAAGCGCAGGCATGATCCACTGCTGTGTGATGTTTGACCCGTGCAAGGCCTGAATGACCCCTCAGTGGCCTTGACCCTGAGAGGTGATTGATTAAGTGAAAGGGCACTGTGCCACATCAACAGCAAGCTGTCTTTGATTTACTTGGAAATCCCTGTGGTCGTTATAGAAACATTTTGTGTGTGTTACTCTGGATTTCCAGCATCTGCACAATCTCTTGTTTAATCTTCAGTAGAGGAACGTGTTTTATGCCTGAAAGGGTATGAGCTAGTAACACATCTGCTGATTTGTACTAATGCTTTGTTATATAAAACATCATAGTTCTTTTCACTCTTTTACTCAGTCTACAGTTCATCCTTGTGTCCTGCAATATTATGTTTTCAGACTTGTTATATGGCTAATGACTGTTGTCCTGTTCTAACTGGAATTATTAATATAAATGCCATAGTCTGTTTTGTCTCAGGCTCCTCCATTGACCATTTTGGTGTTGAAAGTGAGATTTCTCTTGTTCTTAAGCAACACATACAAATTATTGGAGGAATTCAACAGGTCAGGCAGTATCTATGTAATGAATAAACAGTTGATGTTTTGGGCCAAGAGCTTCCTTCGGTACTGGAAAGGAAGGGGGATGCTAGAGTAAAAAGGGGAGGGGAAGGAAGATAGGTGATAGGTGAAGCCAGATGGGTAAAAAAGGCTAGAAAGGAAGCAATCTGATAAGAGAGGAGAGTGAGCCATAGGAGAAAGGGAAGGAGGAGGGGACTCGGGAAGTGTTAGGCAGGTGGGAAGAGGTAAGAGGCCATATTGGAGAATAGAAGTGGAGGTGGGTGAGAGAAATATTTTTAACCAGAAGGAGAAATCAGTATTTATGTTATCAGGTTGGAGGTTACCCAGGCAGAATATAGGGTGTTGCTCCTCCACCCTGAGGGTGGCTTCGTCTTGTGCCAAGAGGAGACAATGAACCAACGTGTCAGAATGGGAATGAGAACTTAAAATGTTTGGCCACCAGGAAATTGTGCTTTTGACAGATGGAGCAGAGATTCCCTTTTTCTTGCTTACTATGAGGATGCATGGAATATACATCGGTGTTCATTTATTATGATACAGATGTGCCTTTAGCACCTGAGAGGCCAGTTTTCGGCCATTGCTGATGCTCGTTGGTAACAATTGTTTTGCTGGTGTGTGTTAGCTGAGCTTCTGCAAAGTGGCTTTCAGTTCCTGCAGATTTCATTGGTGTTACTCATCCTAGCTGTCATTTTCCAATGGAACACACACAAAATGCTGGAGGTACACAGCAGGTTTGGCAACATCTGTGAGAAGGAGTTGGAATTTTGGCTGAAACCCTTTTTTTAGGACTGGAGAGAATGGGGGGCAAGAAGCCAGAGAAAGGAGGTGGGGTGTAGGGGAAGGAGTACAAGCTAGAAGATGGTAGGTGAGACCAGGTGAGGGAGGGGAGGATGAAGTGAAAAGCTGGGAGGTGATGGGTGGAAAAAGTAGAGGATTGAAGAAGAAGGAACCTGATCAGAGAGGAGACTGAACCTAAGCACTTTGCAATTCTTTTCAGGCAAATAATTTCAAAAGAAATATTTGATGCTACTGTAATCAGAACTTAAGAGATTAACTTGAAGACTATAGACTAATCCAGACTAATCTACTTTGTAGTTTTAAAGGGGTTCTTGATTCTTTCAAGGTGGGTAAAAGATACACACCTTTGTCGACAGTTTAGGAAGGGCAAGCTTTGTAGAATTCATGGCCAGTCCTTCGACTTCAACTGATAACATTTCTGCCATTTTCTTGGTTGCAAGTCACAATACCTCAAATGAAGCAAGCAAGGTCCTTCTATATCTTCTGCCAGTAGTGAGGTAATTACAATAGTCCAGCATTTACATATTTTTCTCTGTCCACTTTTACTACATGCCAGCAATCTGTTCCTCTCAAAGCCAGTGTAAAAAGAGCAAGTCCGCACTCTTGCATTTTCTGATTAAACCCAAGAGATGCTGGAAATCTTGAGGAACACACACAAAATGCTGGAGGAACTCAGCAGGTCAGGCAGCATCTTGATAAAGGGTCTCAGCCTGAAACAGTTATTCTTCTCCATAGATGCTGCCTGACATGAGATTTTTTCCCCAGCACTTTGTGTACATTTTTTTGAGGCCACATTCGTCATTCCTGTGTACTGTATCACTTGCATTCAGAGCAAGTTGCACTGGCTCTCCCTGGCAGCAGCAATAAAAATCCCCTGAGCTGTCTCCCTGCCTGGGGTAAATTTCAATCTTTTGATCAAAAGATTTAAAATTGTTTTCTTTGAACTGTTGGTTTCTGTAGGGGTCATTCTAATTTACAATCCTGTCACCAAAGCCCTGACTAGGATGCCGGGTTGATTTAAATTGCTATTTACACAGCATATCATGCCAGACATTCCATTTGAAAGCTGCAGGCAATAGAGCTCAAAGCTACTCTGTTGTCTGCATCTGTCACAAACCAAAGGCAAAGATGCTCATTATCTTACACAGTAGGAAACCTACTAAGCCATGCTGAATTCGGCAAAAGTCATCAATGTGCTGAAAATCTAATTCCTAATCTCAGGGATGGGGGGGGGGGGGGGAAGAAAACAAGATCAGAAATCAGACCAAGAATTGGTCATATGTTTGTTTGTGCACACGCAGTTTCCATTGGCACATTGTTAATTTTGGGAAGATCTCAGTTTCCCTGCTAGAAAGGCTACCCACTTGTGATAAGTGCACTACGTCAGTTATGGATGGAGAAAACTAAAGTTGATGGTTCCTGAGCCTCATTTAGTGAAGAAAAACAGCAATATATTGAAATAAAAAAATATAAGAGGCTGCGTAGTGTAAGAATATTTGGAAGCAACAAACAATGAAGGGAATAGTATCTGTGGGATGAAAGGAATTGTTGAAATCCTGCATCAGATCTGGCAGTGGAGAGGAGAGTTAGCTAGTATGTAGACTCCCCCCAGGTTTTGACTCAAAATGTCAATATTTTTTTTTCACTTCCCACACCCTTCCCTAAAAGATATTGCTCAACCCGCTCAGTTCTTCCAGCAGACCGATTGTTGCTCCAGATTCCAGGAGCTGCAGATCCCGAACAGCTCAAAAGCTGGAGAAACTCAGCAGGTCAGGCAGCATCTATGGGGAGGAAGAACAGTCAACATTTTGGGCTAAGACCCTTCATCAGCACTACAGATAGCTGATGTTTCGGGCAGCTCCTGATGAAGGGTCTCAACCGAAAACACTGATTGCTTATTCCTCTCTGTAGATGCTACCTGATCTGCTGAGTTTCACCAGCATTTTGTGTGTATTGCTCAAGATTGCCAGCCTCTGCAGAATCTATTGTGCTTGCTCGTCTGAAAAAGTTTTGTCAGAATAAAGAAAATTTGGGTCAAAAATCATTAAAATGCTGAGAAAGGGAGGAGGATGGAAAAGCTTTTGCATCATTCCTTCATGTCCCCTTTCACTTCACCTGATGGGCAATTGTGAACAATGTAAGATAAAGAGTGGTTGTGGAATTGGGGATAGGTTGAGAATGGATATAAATTTGGTTATCAGAATGATTTGTTTGAAATGAATAAAATACTGACCCCAGAAGGCTTAATTGAAAGACTAAGTGCTCTTTGTTACAATTCTGCACTTTGTAACTCTGGAAAACTGAGGTAATTGGTAAGTATTGGAAATGTGCTTCAGTCTGATTGCACTCATTGAGAATTAAGACGTCAGCCCTAGATCCAATGAGAAAACATGAAGTTAATGGTTTTATGGAACAACTGAAGTTTCAGATACAAGCTCTACATGGCTGCTAACGTGCTAACTGTTCCTTTTGAACAACTTTGTGTCCAAATTGTAGAGCTGCCATTCAGAAGTGATTCTGGAAGGCAAAATAAACATGCCATTGAACTTCATAGAAATTTAATTTCTGGCAATGTTAACAGTCTTTGCACATCAAAATGACATTGCTCTTTACAAAGTAATGTGGCTGAAAGTATTGAAAGGTTAAGAAATCTGTTAACTTTTGGAACATTGCACCCCAGGTGGTTTTAGTAGACATAAATTACAACAACTGAGCAATTTTAAGCACTAAAACAGTCAAATAGGGGCATCTCATTTTGTTGTGCAATAGATCATTTGTCATGAGTGCACCATGCCCCCGGCCTGTGTCTAATTCATTGGCTAACCACAAATGATGTAAAAAATTACTTTTGTCACCAGGAAACTAACTACACAACTTACTGTATGTACACACAATTCTGAATATTCTCTTTATATGGATGTGTAGGTTTTGGCGTAATAGATAAGTCAATCTTGCAAATTAGGTCTTCATCCTGTTTTTTGGAAATATTTCCTGGATCAATAAATAAAATTTTGGGCTAATTTCAGCTAAATACGTTTAATGAGCCTTCAGTAATATATTTAATAAACTCAAAATGACAGTCTTTCCTGCAGTAATGAGTCAATTATTTGGTATGAGTTCAGCAATGATTAAAATGTATTTTAATTTTGGAGTTCTAAGAAGTGTATGAATCTTCTTGCATCAAGTGTATGAGTTCATCGTTCTTGCTTCATATTCATAGAAAGATACTAGAGTTGCATTCACCTATAAAAATGTTCAAAATTGCATGAGATACAGGAGACTGGGGAGTGCTCTTTAACAAGTATGTTGTGCAAAGGATAAAAATTCAAGAAATCAGCAGTTGGAGAGAGAGTTTTTGACTGGAGGATTACAATCTGGAATGCAGTACCTGAAAGGGTAATAGGAGTAGGTTTTGATATACATTTGAAGAAAACAAGATTGCAAGGCAGAAAGGAAAGGTGAATTGGTCCATGAAAAGGCCACAGCCTGCACATAATGTGCCAAATTGCAGTTTTCAATAGTGTGTGATCTTAGTGTCATACTTAGTTGGCGTGCATCTATGAAAATGTGAAGAAAGTGCAGGAATAGTCTCTGCCTTATTTTGAAATCGATAAACATTATTTACGTCTTGCCCCACTCCCAAAGATATGGAGGAAAAGACAGCATCCTTTTTATTCCACTTAATCCCCTAAATAATTACAAATAGACTAATATGTTAACTGTCAATTTACTAGTTTTATGGCAGCTGATGATTTATCTGTGCTAAGGATCTAGAAGCAAGCTTGGTTTGAAATGTGGAAACGCCATCTAATTTCATGCTTTCTGAAATTACACCTTGTATTTTATCTGAGATAAGAAACCTCTGCACCTAGATGCCTTATGAACAACATTGGCATAATAATTTTACCAGTGAAATATGAACAAAGATGTCGCCGAGGATGCCAATTTACCTTGTGGCAAGTGATTGTATCTGTAGTGTAAATTGGAAAGTTATAGTCCCCTTCCTGAATGATGTGGCTGTTCCTCATGAGTAAGAAGTTACCCACTGGATGCGAGGAAGAATTTCTTATGGTAATCTTTGGAATTTACCACAGTTGTGGAATAAATTATTGAATATATTTTAAGGCCAAGATCCACAAATGGAGGCTAAGGGGAACCAGCAGGAAAAGTAATGTTAAGGTAATAGATAATGTGTAATCTAATCTTAATGGCAGAATAGTCTTGACAGATGCGGCTTGCATATATTCCTTATGTTCCTGTGTGATCCAAGAACATATGTCAGCAAGCATCACGACCCAAGTGCATTGATGACAGTGTCATTTTCTCTCAGTGAATAGTACTGAGTGGTAACTCCTGCTCATTTCCTAGTTCACCAAGAGATAAAATCTTGTCTATCCAATGTACTCTTGTTGCCATCACAAAATACTTCTTCCCCTTTCCATCCTTATTCTTGCTGTGAATCTTTAGAGAAGTGACATTCTATGAATAACACATTGCAAGGACCAAGACATAATTCCTTCATCAAAACAGAAAACATACATTTGAGAATTACGTAATACTTTCCTCAACCTTGAAGTCCCAAAGGCTTCACAGCAAGTCTTGGTGTATTATTCCTGTTGTAATGTCGGGTAACAGAGCATTCAATTCAAACATAGTTCCACAAAAAACAGCCAGAATAATCAGATGCCTCCCCCTTCCAATATCTTTCTTATCCCTCTTCCAACAGGCAAAAGATAGAAAAACTTGAATGCATACTACCAGGCTCAAGGGCAACTTCTATCCCACTTTCGTACAAGAAGTCTGTTCAGGAGTCTTATAACAAGAATAATAAAAATGAACTCAATTCACCTCAATGTGATCTTTGTAGTTTTTGTTCACTTTGGACTTTCTCTGCAACTGTAATAGTATATTCTGCATTCTGTGTCCCTGTACTGCATCAATGTGCTTGTGTATAGAATGATCTGTCTGGCTGGCACTGTACCAAGTTCATAGCACTATACAAAGTTATTTACATTTACCTGAGTACAAAAGCTTTGTTTTTTCACTGTTGTATGTTTCATAATAAAACCGATTATAAAAAGAATATTGAAGAGGACTACAAACTTGAAGGGTTTGTAGGATTGCATGCCAGAAAACAATTTTGGCTGGAGTCAGGGCCTTGTGCTTTGACTCTGAGTAGGGTCACCTATGTGAAACAGGTCAAAGAGTAGGGACCAGACTAAGACTGGTCCACCAGGTTTGGGGGGCCGTGGAGGGTGGAGGAGTTCAGCTTGGGGCTGACAACCTTGACTGGTCAAAAAACAAATTGTTACAGAAACAGCAATAAAGAATACTATAAGATGGTTCATTGCTGCCCTAAATATCAGTGATGTAACAGGCTAAAGAGAAGAGATCATAAACAAGTGAACTTGCAGATGCTGGAAATCCAGAGTAACACACACACACAAGTGCTGAAGGAACTCAGCAGGTCAGACAGCATCTATGGAGAAGAATAAACAGTTGAGGTTTTGGGCCGAGTCCTCATGAAGGGTCTTGGCCTAAAATGTCAACTGTTCATTCCTCTCCATAGATGTGTTTTGTGAAAGAATGAATTATGTGGTCAGATTGATTTGGTGAAAGGTGGTTCGTGCATAGACTGTTAGGGTTTCTGCTAATATTACGAATAATTCTTCAAATATCTTGAAGGGATCTTTTATAGCTACCTGGAACTATGGTCAATGCCTCAATTTTTGTTTACTTCATTGAGCTGACCAACTAAACTCCTGCTGTACTGAGTTAAACTAATCCAATAGATGCAAATAGCGCAGAACGATGCAAACAAATCCCTTTTGTTTAGAATTGAAGTCATTCCTGAGGATATATATAGTTCTGTCATTGCCTTATCTGATGTTCCAACAAATGTATTGTTGCTGATGTCAAACTGAAAGCCTAATGCAACTTTTCCGTGACATTAGCAAATTAACCACATTCCTTTCTGGGTCAGACAGATGCACTGTTAAAACATGAATATCTTTGTCATTCAGTAGAGATTAGTTAGTTAATTTGAGAAATGGAAGATGTCCCTGTGGTTCCTTTTTAAGCCCATACTGGCTACCCCATTGTCATCAGAACCAAGTTTAATATCACTTGCATACATTGTGAAATTTGTTGTTTTGCAGCAGCAATACATTGTAATACATAGTACAGAAAATATAAATTGCAGTAATACATATAAAGTAGTGCAAAAATAGTGATAGTGTACAGTGATGCCAGAAAGTTTGTGAGCCTTTCAGAATTTTCCGTTTCTGCATAAGTATGACCTGAAATGTGATCAGATCTTCACGCAAGTCCTAAAACTAGATAAACAGAACCCAACTAAATAACTAACAAATTGTTCATTTATTTGTTCATTATTCATATAATTGCTTGTTCATTTATTTATTGAGAAAAATAATCCAATATTACATGTATTTGTGGAAAAAGTATGTGAACCTTTGCTTTCAGTAACTGGTGTAACTTCCTTGTACAGTAATGACTTCAACCAGACGTTTCCAGTAACTGTTGATCAGTCCTGCACACTGGCTTGGAGGAACTTTAGACCATTCCTCCATACAAAACTCTTTCAGTTCATCAATATTTCTGGGATAGCTTGCACGAGCAGCTCTCTTGAGGTCATGTCACAACATCTCAATTGGATTAGCATCTGGACTCAAAGTTGGCCACTTCAAAACACAAATTTTCTCCTTTTTAACCATTGTTGATATACTCTTGTGTTTCAGATCATTGTCTTGATGCATCATCCAACTTCTATTAAGCTTCAGTTGAAGGACCACCTCCTTGACATTCTCCTGTAAAATGTCTTGAAACAATTTTGAATTAATTGCTCCCTAAACGACTGCAAGCTGTCCAGGCTCTGAGGCAGCAAAGCAGCCCCAGACCATGATGCTCCTTCCAAGCTTCACAGTTGGAATGAGGTTTTGGTGTTGGTGTGCAGTGCCCTTTTTTCCACCAAGCATAGTATGCATTTCTGCCAAGAAGTTCAACTTTTGTCTCGTTGTTCACAGAATATTGTCCCAGAAGTTTTGTGGAACATCCAGGTGGCCTTTGCAAACTTGAGACATACAGCAATGTTTTTTTTGGAATTTCTTCCGTGAACACCATTTTTGTTCAATGCTTTCCTTATAGTGAACACATGAACAGAGGTTTTAGCAAGTTCTAGAGATTTTTATAGGTCTTTTGCTGTTGCCCTTGGGTTTTTTTCATTCCCTTTAGCATTGCATGTTGTGCTCTTGGTGTGACCTTTACAGGATGCCCACTCCTAGGGAAGGTAGCACAGTACTGAATTTCCTCCATTTGTAAACAATTTCTCTTATACTGGACTGATGAACGCTCAGGTCTTTAGAAGTGCTTTTGTAGCCTTTTCAGCTTCATGCATCTCTACAATTCTTTCAAGGTCCTCTGAAAGTTGTTTTGATCAAGGGCTGATGCACATCAGCAAATCTTCTTTGAGAAGCGCTGGGTTTGCCAGTAACCCGACTTTGTGTGGTCTTTTTTTTAAAAGGGCAGGGCACCTCTAAGACCCACACCTCCAATTTCAACTCATTGATTGGACCACCTGACTCCAAATAGCTTTTGTAGAAGGCATTACCTCAGAGGTTCGCATACTGTTTTGAGTGTAGTCTATGATTGTTTAGATGGTGTACTGATGAAGATCAGAAAATTTTTCTTGCAACTCTACATGCTTACATTGTCCATTCAGAAATCTGATGGTGGAGGGCAAGAAGCTGTTTTTGAAATGTTGAGTGTGTCTCTTCAGGCTCCTGTACCACCACCACCACAATGGTAGCAATGAGAAGGTGGTCACGTCCTGGGTGATTGGGGGGGGGGGGGGGTTCTTAATGATAGATGTCGCCTTTTGGAGGATGTCATCGATACTGGGGAGGCTAGTGTCCATGATGGATTTGGTGGAGTTTACAACTTCTGTAGCTCTTTTCCAAACCTGTGCAGTGGCCCATCATATTATATGATGATGCAACCATTTAGAATACACAAGAAATGAAGCATTTTTGTACAATTGTAACATCTGTATATATAGAATTGCAAGCAATGCTTAATTAGTTTAACCACACAGATTATGCATGTGCATACAATCTCTAGCCCTGCAGGAAATAGAAGTAGTCTTTGTGTATGCATTTCACTGTATGTTTCAATGTACATATGATAAATCTGAAGTAAAGTAACATCCTTGTCAACTCGGAGCTGGAGTGGCAGAGGAGCACAAGAAAGTTACAGACAAGGAACATGTCGGAACCCAAACAACTCAACTACTTGCCTTTTTAAATGTCATTGTTTTCCAGTTTCAGTGTCTGAGCCTCCTATGTACACTCAGTGGCCACTTTATTAGGTACAGGAGTAGAACCCAATGTAGTTCTGCTGTAGTTCATCCACTTCAAGGTTCAACATGTGTGTTTAGAGATGCTCATCTGCACACCACTTTCATAATGCATGTTATCTGATATCTATCTAGCTCCTTCTTGAAAGCATCCAGAGAATTGGCCTCCACCGTCTTCCGAGGCAGTGCATTCCACACCTCCACAATTAAGAATCTCAACCTCTGCTTTAAAAATACATGCAGACTTAGCCTCCACTGCTCTCTGTGGCAAATAATTCAACAGATTGACCACTCTCTGGCTAAAGAAATTCCTGCATCTCTGTTCTAAAAGGACACCGCTCTCTTCTGAAGCTATGTCCTCTGGTCTTAGGCTCTCCCACCATAGGAAATATCCTCTCACCATCCACTCTATCAAAGTCTTTCACCATTCAATAGGTTTTAATGAGGTCATCCTTCATCTGAATTCCAGTGAATACAGGCCCAGAACCATCAAACACAGTTCATGTAACAGTCTGTTCAAACCTGGAATCATTTTCATTAACCTCCTTTGAACCTTCTCCAATGTCAGCACATCCTTTCGAAGATAAGAAGCCCAAAACTGCTCACAATGCTCCAAGTGAGTCTTCACCTGTGCTTTATGAAGTCTCAACATTAATCCTTGCTTTTGTATTCTAGTCAAGGCAAATGAAGGCTAATGTGCCAAAACTCTTCATGACCCTATCTACTATGATACAAAGATATGTGGAGGAGTGGGTAGTGTTGAGGAAACCGAGAGCCTGCAGAGAGACTTGGATAGTTTAGGGGAATGGACAAAGAGATGGCAAACAAAATACTATGTTGGAAGGTATGGTCATGCACTTTGGTGGAAGAAATTAACAGGCAGACTATTATTTAGATGGGGAGAGAATTTAAAATGCATAGATGCAAAAGGACTTGGGAGTCCTTGTGCAGGATACCCTAAAGGTTAACCTCCAGGTTGAGTTGGTGGTGAAGAAGGCAAATGCAATGTTGGCATTCATTTCTAGAGGTATAGAATATAAGAGCAGGGATTTGATGGTGAGGCTCTAGAAAGCACACGTGAGACCACACTTGGAGCATTGTGTGCAATTTTGGGCTATTTATTTTCGAAAGGATGTACTGACATCAGAGAGGATTCAGAGGAGATTCACAAGAATTATTCCAGGAGTGAAAGGTTGACTGTATGAGGAATGTTTGGCAGCTCTTGGGCTGCATTCCCTGGAGTTCAGGGGAATGAGGAGGGATCTCATAGAAACATTCTGAATGTTAAAAGACCTGAACAGATATGGCAAAATTATTTCCCATTGTAGAGTTTCTAGGACAAGAGGGCACAACTTCAGGATTGAAGGAAGTCCATTTAGAACAGAGGTGCAGAGAAATTGCTTTAATCAGAAGATGGTAAATTTGTGAAATTTGTTGCCACAAGTGGCTGTGGAGACCAAGTTATTGGGTGCATTTAAGGTAGAGATAGGTTCTTGACTTAGCCAAGGCATCAAAGGATATGGGGAGAAGACACGGGAATGGGGATGACTGGAAGAATTGGATCAGCCCATGATTGAATGGTGGAGCAGACTCGATAGGTCAAATCTAGTCTACTCGGGTTTTCTACTTCTGCTCCAATATCTTATGGTCTTACTTGTGACACCAGTTTCAAGGAATTAAGAATTTGCATTACCAGATCCCTTTGTTCTACCACATTCCTTAGTGTGTAAAACCTGCCCTGGGTTGTCCTCCCAAAGGGTAGCACAATACACTTGTCTGTACTAAATTTCATCTGCCATTTTCCAGCTGGTCTGGATCCCACTGTAAGCTTCGATAAATATTCAAGTTCTTTGATAAGTGCCAAAGGACTTTGGTCTGAAATGTCGCCTGTACTTTTTTCCATTGATGCTGCCTGGCTTGCTGAGTTCTTGCAGCATTTTGTGTGTGTTGCTCAGGTTTTGAGCATCTGCAGATTTCGTCTTGTTTGTGATGAGTATTCCTTGCTGTCCACTACACCCCCAATCTTGGTGCCATCTACAATTTTTCTGATCCAGCTAACCACATTATCACCCAAATGATTGATGTAGATGACAAAAAACAACGAACCCATCACCAATCCCTGTGGCACTCCACTAGCACAGGCCTCCAGTCAGAGAGGCTGCCATCTCCTATGAAGCCAATGTCAAATCCAATTTACTACCTCATCCTGAATGCTAAGCAACTGAATCTTCTTGACCAGCCTCCCATGCGGCATCTTGCCAAAATCTTGATCTTAGCCATACGGTTGTCATAAAATGCTGGTACTTACTGAGATGCAAGTCAAGTTCTTCATGATAGTTATCAGAAGAATGCCATTTAAAATTGTTCTGAGTGGTCTGTTCCTAATTGGATATATTCACATTAGCCCAACAGCACTGACAGGCCCTTGCCAATTACATAAATAGTTCTATGTTGGCTTTCATACTACAATCAAAGGAACTTGCTTGTCATAGTCATTGGTAGACCCTGTAAGGCAGGGGTTCCCAGTACCATTAATTGAGGGTTCCATGGACCTCAGGTTGGGTACCCCTGCTTTAAGATCCTTTGTATTACTGGTAATTTTTAATTGGATTTTTTCAAGTTGTTCCTATCCTCCTGGCACACTTTAGTCTTTAGTTTATTGTATCGTTACTTTGACTTGAACTGGCAGCTCACATCACTGTTGTATTCTCAGCAGTGAAGTGGATGTGATGGACGTCAGTGTGAAGAAGGAGTTCAGTTTTTCCTGATGGAGCTTATAACCACATAGACCAGAATAGCTACAAGTGCGGTTCCTTGGGTATTTTACCTGCGGTGTCGGCACTCGTCCCTCTATTCTCACTTCCTCTTACTAAGCACACTGGTGTCATGAGGCAGTGTTCATACTCAAATTAATATTGAGTGGGAAAGCATGGGGGAAGGGATCTGATCTATTTAAGTAGAAGTCAAGTGTTCATGAAATGTTCTTGGGTAGAACATTTAAATGGTTATGTACATCTAAAAGAGGATAGAAAATGTGCTTTGTTAAGCTAATATTATTGTACCAATCTTTAAAGACTTTTGGGGAGCTAGGTCAGAGAAGATCCAGTAGCGTTACCTGGCAGCTCTCGACTACAAGTTTTTCCTTGGTATGCCTCCCACATGCAGTAAAATTTCATTGTAAGATGTAAATCAAGGGCTGCGTAAAGCATTGATTTATTGCTTGCGGAAAATAGCAGTCCACATGGTTACTGTAGGTGTGCTGTAGTTCAGAATGTTGCATTAAAAATACAGAAGCTCATAATCCCTTGTAAGTAGCTGACCTACAAAAAAGAATCAGTCCTTTATCCATGTTCTTTATATAAAAGGATTAAAAACTCTTTATCCCCATAGATGCCCTTTCTCGTGTTCCTGTCAGTACTGGAATGTATGGCAACACTTGCAGGCTGCCCCCAGCACATTCTTAGGTGTGTTGGTTGTTAATGCAAACAACACATTTTGCCACACGTTTCAATGTACAGGCGATAACTAATCTGACTCTTCTGATTTGTCATCTGTAATTATCAATTTTGCCACTGTTTTATTCACAACCGTCCATCTAATCTAAATATCTAATCCCTCAACTCCCCAAGTTTTAACACAGAAGGTGATTGAAGAGTAAAATCAAGCAGATTCCCCAAAGCTTTGCCCTAATTGGAACCCAGACTGCCAACAGCAATGACAACATCTAAGAAATTAAGTCATGTTTGATAAAAATTGTATAGTATTGTGCAAAAGTAGCACCCCAGCTATATACTTTATATTTTTGCACAGTACTGTCTGTACGTGGCAGAGAGAAATCCAATAATTAACTGTTTTGCCTGCTTGCTCACTTTTTTCCATTGTTGGACATGAGTGAATGCAAATGTAATTATGTAAATACCAATTATTTATCTGTGTTACAAAGTGAATGTGAAAACCTTAAGGGTCATGCTTAGCATAAGACAGCTGTTTTGGTTCATGTCTGTGGGGCAATCACAAGCTCCTGGTATTTTACTGGAGGCCTTTAGAGTAATTAATAAATCATGGTATGGTGTGTCTGTTGTTTAGAAAGATGCATTTTATTGATCATTAAAACAAGACAGCAAACTCAGTGAAGTAATGTAAACTTGTGCATTTGATTTTCATGACAAAGTTGGTATATTTGATTTAACTGGTCCAAATATTATTCTTTCATTGGTTGATTCATTTTCAGATGTTTAGTTTTACCAAGTTTGTGTTCTATGATAGCTAAGTTAGCTAATTGTGAATGTGCTATAAGGTTGATTACTTCTGCTCCTCTGCTGCTTTCCCACCTCTAAGCTCAGGCTTTCACTCACAACCTAATTCTAGCATCAGGTTCCCCTAGGCTTCAAGCATGACTTATCCTTACACCGTAGTTATCAACTACTGGAATATCTGTGGGGTGTATGGCAGTAATGGTAATTAAATACCTTGCAGGAATGAAAGATGTATCACGTCTTAAACCAGCATCAATAATTTCACTCGCCTCAACACTGAACTGGTTCCACAACCTATAGACCTAGTTTTAAAGGACTCTACAACTTGTGTTCTCAATATTATTTATTTCATTATTATTATTATTATTATTATTATTATTATTATTTTAATTGGTGTTCTTTTGCACCATTGGATGTTTGTCAGTCTTTGTGTGTCATTTTTGCCTGTCCATCAAGCTGGTGTTACAAGTTCATCACCAGGAGGACTACATGTCATCTTCAAAGCTTCTTTCCTCCAGCAATCTAGCTTCTCAATAAAACTCACTCAGGTGTAATACCCTAACTGTCCCTGCCAAGATCTACTAAATGGTCTTTCCTGCTCTGCTTGTTCTGTTGATAATTATTGGATCTGCTCATATGTTCACATTTAAGTTTGATTATTGACATTTGCGTACGTGACCTTCTGCTAATTATTGATTGCTCATGGCTGTTTGCACTATTGTCTTGTAAATTTTTGGTGGCTATTGCATTCTGTTACGGTATCGTCCTGTTTTTGATGCTTGGCACTGAACTACAATCAATTTTGGTATGTTTCACATATTGGCAATAAATAACTGATTATAATTTTTCATTGAATACTGAATTTCTCTGTTTTACTGTGAACATCTGCAAGAAAATGAATCCCAGAGATAGATTGCTATGACATACATACCTTGATATTGAATGTACTTTGAACTTGATTTTTGACTATTTTCCAGAAAGGATAAAATAAAAAATTCAAGTATTTTGAAATTATTTTTATTTAAAAACAATACATCTAAAATATCTGCCATGGATAGTCAAGGAAAGACATAACTAAGAGCTCTGATATTATGTAGGTGTTTAGATTTTTCTTGCCGATCATCAAAGCATTAAGCTTCAGAATTTTGGTTGCACTTCAGTAATGGAAAAAGCAAGCTGAAAAAAAATGGCACTTTTGAGAGAGATATTTTCATGTACTTATTTAAGATTACAATGACTTGTAACCTTCCATCAGCACCCTATGCTGGCTTCTGAAGCCTAATGTTCGAAGTTCAGCTTCTTCATATGATTGTAGCTGAGAATAAAAAGAAAGTAGACCCAACGTTGCCACCACGATGAAAGGGCCTAATTTAGCAGTGTAAATACCTATCTCCTAGAAACTGTACTAAACAAATGCCAGCAGAAGAGATGGCTTATTTATCATATGCTGGCTTCAGAACTGCAGGTATTTTTGTCCTTGACAGGCTATTTCTCCCAGCAGCATTTTTGTTGCATAATCTCAATGGAAATAGCAAATCAGAATTATTTTCAAACCCAATGAATTGTTATCTAGAATGTCCTCCTTGAAAGTTTTTTTTTGGATTTTGTTTTCAAATAGGAAAGTTGTTTTCCTTTTTAAACCTTTGGAGAAAAGAACAGGAAGAAACATGGGCTGAGGTAGGTCATTCAAGCCTGCTTCACCATTAATTATCTTCCTCAGCAATATTTTCCAGTACCATCCATATTCCTCAATCCCCTTAATGTCTAGCAATCTATCAATCTATACAGTGACTGAACCTTCATGGCCTTTGGGCATGGGGAATTTCAAATGCTCACCATCCTTTGGGTGAAGAAATTCTTCAAGTCAGACTATCCCTTCTGTATCTTTCCTCCATGTGACACTTCATCTTTTATCAAATTTCCCTGTAGCCTACCATTTAAACTTTGAATGTCAAACTAAGATGGAAGCAAACTGGGATATAGTCCCAACCTTTCCTTGTGGCAAAGATGACTCATCTCTTTGACTAGTCTCATCCTCCAAGATCTTCAGTAGAGCTGTCATACGTTCTACTTTCATAAATGTGTGCTGGATATATTCAATCCTCATTTTATCCAATGTGTTCTGTTTTTGCATTCTTTTTTATTTAAGACTCCAGCATTTCCCTGCCACTAACATTGGGCTAATGACTCAGTAGTTGGGTACAGCATCGATTTGTGCAGCAGCCAGGAGCTATAGGCATGGACATAAGTTAATACTATTCATCAATATCCACAAAGGACACTAATGTTTTTGGAGAATTTAGCAAAGAGGACAACTAAAATCTCATGCAAGTCTTAAGAGGGCATACTCTGCCTTATCAGGCTTCACTTTATTTATTTGGAGATGCAGGACAGAACAGGCCCTTCCAGCCTAATGAGCTGTGCCATCTGGCAGCCCACCAATTTAACCCTAGCCTAATCACAGCACATTTTACATTGACTACTACATCGTTGAACTGTGGAGGAAACCAGAGCACATGGGGAGGACGTACAAACTCCTCACATTCGGCACTAGAAATGAATTCTGAACTCCAGTGCCCTAAGCTGTAGTAGTATTGCGCTAATCACTACACCACCATGGCGTTTATACTGGATAAATCCCCAAGGTCTCTTCCAGGCTCCTGTTGGAGGCAAGGGAAAAGATCTCTGGGGCTTTTTCTGAGTTTAAAAAAAAAGATTTTGCTGGTCACTAATGAGGTTACTGTTGGGTAGTAGACGTGTTTCCCCTTTTCAAGAAGGGCAGCAGGGATAAGCCTGGTAATTGTAGATCTGTGAGCTTAACATCAGTAGTTGGGAAGAGAATGGAGAAATGAAGTACAGGATTGGAATAATAGGGCCTAATCAGAAATGATTACCCAATGTACTACCCAAGGAGAGTGATGGAAATGCAGCCACTGACGGCATTTAAATCTCTGTGGATGAGTACTTGAATCACTTAAGCTTAGGAGTATGGGCTAACTGCTGACAGATGGAATTAGTGTGGATTGGAGTCCACTGGTTGGCATGAAAATGAAGAGCTCAATGGGCTGTTTCCAGGCCATACAAGCGTTACAGCTCATTACATTGGTGCAGATTGGATTAGATCCTTAGGAGGGGTGAGGAAGGGAAGTGAATGAAATACCTTGGCAACGGGAGAAGATGTGCCTTAAATGATTTGGTTAGTCAATGATGGGGTCAATATCTGCTGCCCTCTGAAAGACCCTTGATCTCTGCTGCTCTTTGACCTTTACCTTTTCCACATCACCACCTTCCAGTTTCTTACTTCATCTCCCCACCCCCCCCCCCCCTTCACCTATTACCAGCTAGCTGTACTCCTCCTCTTCCCACCTTCTTATTCTGGTATTTTCCCCATTCCTTTTCCAGTCCTGATGAAAGGTCTCAGCCCAAAAAGTCAGTTGTTTATTCCTTTCCATTGATGCTGCCTGACTTGAGTTGCTCTGGCATTTTGTGTGTTCCTCTGGATTTGCAGAATTGCTTGTGTTGAGGGTTACATATGAAATAGGAGCAGGAGAGGGCCATCTGGCCCTTTGAGCTGGCTCCACCATTCAGTAGATCACAGCTGATCTGGCCATGGACTCGTCTCCACTTATCTGTCTTTTTCCCATAACCCTTAATTCCCCTACTATGCAAAAATCTATCCAACCTTGTAGTAAATATATTTACTGAGATAACCTCCACTGCTTTCTTAGTCAGATCTTTCTGTGCTACAAGTTGTTCCATTCCATGTAGTTTCTAGTCTTTGATGAAGCAGGGTGTGAGGGTGGGTGAACTCCATCTCTCTTGCCTGCGTGCACACTGCTAGCCCACTCATGCAGCGCATCGTCAGTCAGCTCAACTGGATTGAAAGCAAGATCAGCTTCTGCCCCGAGGCTCTCTACGAATCTGCACCAGGAACAAATTGTTTCTCATGTGGTAACTCCATAATGGACTGTGAATTCCCACCCCACCCCACCCCGGTGATCTTAAATTTTGGTAGTTACATAACTCAGATTGGTGATGGTGGGGAATATGGGAAGGAAAACGCTTTGAATCCCAGCACTAATAATTTGAGCCATTAGGATTAAGAGTTTCACTGAGATTCTGAGATTAAATGAACCATCGAATCATTGCTTCTCTGGACGTGTAATAAACATGCCAAAGTGATTCAACTATTCTCCAATGAATAACATTGATGTGCTTCGGTTTCTACCTACCACTTAGGGCAGGGAGTGGCAAATTGGATGAAAGGAAAGTGTTGCCTCTGGCATTATTAGTCTATTGCTTGGGTGAAATTAAAAGCTCTTCCAATAAAATTGCTGGTATGTAACCTGAGCACCTTTTTGCAGAGCTGTGAGGCAAAGTGTCATAACATAGAACACAGGAACAGTCCCTTCAGCCCACAATGTTGTGCTGAACCAGTTAAGGTACTTTCAAATGGCCAGCTGAACGAATCCCCTCTGCCTGCATAATGTCCGTATCCTTCTATTTCTCTCACGTTCATGAGCCTGTCTACATTTCTTAAAAGTCCCTAATGTATCTGCCTTTACCAGCACCCTAGGCAATGCATTCCAGGTACGTACCATTTGGTTTAAAAGAAACAAAACATCTTGCCTCTCACACTTTGAACTTACCCTCTCACCTTAAATGTATGCCCTCTGGTATTAGAGATTTCAACCTTGGGGTGGTGGGTTTGGATATACTGTATGCCCACTCTATCTATGCCTCTCATAATCTTAAAAACCTCAATCAGATCAGATCTCTGCTCAGCCTCTGCTGTTCCAGAGAAAACAACCTAATTTTGTCCAACCTCTCATTATAGTACATGGCCTCTAACCAGGCAGCATCCTGGTAAACCTCTTCTGCACCCTCTCCAAAGCTGGGGCATCCTTCCTGTAATGGGGTGACCACTATGCAATACTCCAGACCTAGCCTAATTAAAGTTTTATAAAATTGCAACATATCTTCCTGATTTGAACTCAGTGCCTCAACTAGTAAAGGCAAGCATGCCATATGCAGCCTTGATCACTATCAACCTGTAGCTACTTTCAAGGAGCTATAAACTTGAACCCCAAAATCCCTGTGCTCATCAACATTGTTAAGGGTCTAAGGTGAAGGAATGTGTGATTAAAAGACCAGCTTAATCTTGATGCATCACTCTATCCCAGGAGTTCCCAACTTTTTTTTATGCCATGGACCAATACCATTAAACAAGGGGTCTGTGGACCCCAGGTTGGGAACCACGTGTTGAGCACTTGTTGAGTTCTACACGTTTTCTTGAACAACAATGTTAGCCCAGTGACCTAATGTAACAGTATCTCAATACAGTTGGCCCTCCTTATCCACGGGGGATTGGTTCTGGGACCCCTCGCAGATACTAAAATTCGCAGGTGCTCAAGTCCCTTATTTAACCTGTCTCAATCCGTTGAGTCTTAGGACCCAGCAGAACCCCAGACTTTATTTAACCTGTCTCAGTGCAGTGGACATAGGACTGGGCGCCAGAGCTCTGAATGCACAGTGTTTCTGTTCACGAAATTAATCACGATCACAATTGAAAATAAAGTGGAAATAATAAAGCGATCACTGAGAGGTGAAACGCCATCGGTCATTGGAAAAGCGTTAGGCTACAGTTGGTCAACAATCAGAACAATTTTAAGGGATGAAGTGAGAAAGGCTCTGCCCTGATGAAAGCTATAGTTATTACTAAGCAACACTATGGTTTAATTATTGGGTTTTGGAGTTTTGAGTTTTTGATCCTCCACATCGACCCGGCACGGTGGAGACGGCACTCGGGAGCGATCTGTCCCGAGTACCGAGAACTTCCGTTCTCGAGCCCGGCGCTGAAACATACGTTCTTAAGTGTTTTATATGCATAGAAAAGTAAAATATATACTAAGACAAATGTTTGACTAACTGACGCTAAAAAATACTAGATGTACCTGTTTCGACTTAGTAAGAGAACTTCCCGTTTTTTTCGATCCCGATCCATGGTAACCCACACACATCCTCCCGTATACTTTTAATCATCTCTAGATTACTTATAATACCTAATACAATGTAAATGCTATGTAAAATGGTTGTTATACTGCATTGTTTAGGGAATAATGACAAGAAAAAAAGTCTGTACATGCTCGAACAACAAGTGCTGGAAGAGTACTTCTGGGTTTTCACGATTCGCAGTTGGTTGAATTTGTGCACTCGGAATCTGCGGATAAGGAGGGCCGACTGTATTGAGGAATGACCTATGTTTCCAGTGAATGTGGAGGATGTTGGTGTTTGTCCATTGGTGTGAAGTTGGAAGCCGTAAGTCAGAAGCATAGAGGGTGGCAGGATTTACTGATAGATGATAAGCTTGTGCAAAGTCCGAGATCATCTGCGTGTCCAACAATATGGACAGGTGATGAAGGACACCTGCAATCCAGATATTAACTCTGCACTCAAAAGGCTAGCAACGTGCTGATGAAGGACACCCATGGATGTTGGGCTAACCCAGAACTAGTTGGTGTGTCCCAGGATCAGATGTCCGTGTAAACACGGAGCACAAGGGCCAGACAGATGGTGCTCATGGAGTTCTTCTGGAGTTAGGGATCCCATCATCAACTAGCCCAAAAGTCACTACTGATGATCAATTAGTAATATGGAGATCAAAGCTGGATCACCAAAGCTGGAGGCTGGTAACCTCTTCTGGAGTTGGACTGTCCAATTTTGTGGGAGGGAGAGTAGGGAGGAGGAAAGTCTTGCTGCTGTTATTTTGTTGCTTGTTGTGTTCTGTGTTGTTCTGCCGAGCACAGTGGGCATGTTGGTACTGGAATGTGTGGTGATACTTGCAGGCCTCCTCCAGCACACCTCGATTGTATGGTAGTTAATGCAAATGACACATTTCAATGTATGGTTTGATGCATGTGTGATAAATAAATCTGAATCGTATATCCTTTTTCTCAATTGACCAAAGGTGTATTGAGGTAGTGGTGAGTTTCAACATGGATGCCTGCCCTCATCGATAAGTTTCTCTTGAGATATTGACAGGGTTTTACCTTGAACCTTTGGAGGGAAGTGTATCGTAGCAGCGGCAGATTGATGGAGAACCATCACCTTGCGGATGCTGAGTGCCAGGTCCATCCCTGCACTTCAGTGCAAGTGTTCAAATTTTGAAATGGATGTCTTCTGAACACTCATTTGTGACTCACTCATTGTGAGGTTTAGGTTCTGTAATATAGACAGCAGGGATTGATCAGCACCTGTTTAAGTTTAAACTTTAGCTCTGTTCCCTGGGAGATTTATTGGAGATGAGATGCAATGTGGTATGAAAGACTGAGAAAAATTACAGGTTCTTGTTTGACAGCATTTTCAATAAGAATGATTCTCAGTGTAGATTCTTTTGTAGACCCATTACAGCTGGAAAGCAAGAATGGACTGATGTGAATTTCTGAAGGCAACTGAATTTAATCAGGGGTTCCACGCTCCCTCTTGATGTGTAGGATACTAACATTCCCGCCACTCCCTGAAAAGAATTTGTACGTTCTCTTTGTGTCCACATGGGTTTCCTCCAGATATTCCCAGTTTCCTCCCACAATCCAAAGACATACCAGTAAGTATGTTAATTGGTCATTATAAATTGTCCTGTGATTTAGGCAAGGATTAAATTAGGGGATTTCTGGGCAGTCTGGTTCAAAGGGCCAGAAAGGCCTACTCCGCACTGTATCTCAATAAATAACTATCTCAGATAAGAGGCTAATCGAATTTTGTCTGTAAATCTGGCAACTGTTTCATCATGTCTGTATATGCTTACAAATTTAATAGAAGTATCATTATGATAAATCCGGCCGATGAGCAGGTCGCACAATGGCTTACAAAATTTGCAACAGTTTTCTAAATGTTTCTCCAGCCTTATGAAAGGCAACACCCTTATGCAGTCTGGAACACTTCCTGATATACTACGGGCTCCTGAGTCATTGAGTGTGGAAGCACATGATTTGAGTCCCGAGCTAATTTATTTTAGTTAAAATCTCGATCATTCTGCTCCTTGGTTGGGGAGTGGCGATGTGGCAAGCAGCCCGTGCATATCCTATGCAGTGATTGTTTAAAATGTGTGGCAACATCAGATGAATTCTTGTGAGATTCAGGGTCAAATAGCCTTGCAATGATCTTCTGAGTAGGTGAATTATCATGAATCCCATTTCATTGTGATTCCAAAGATGCTTTAGGATTAAAATCTCAAGTTTAATTGTCAGCATTAGATATCATCAGCAAAACTTCAAAGCAAGGAAGTGTGTGATGTGCCATTAAGTGCAAGTCTCTATGGCAGGCAATCATGGAACCTGCCAAGCTGAGAAATCATTGTGAAACTACATTTAGAAAAGTGACAACATACTTCGGTTTGAGCAGTCGTATATCAGGTATTATTACAGCTCCTTATAATGCATTATTCAACCGAAGGTACAGTGGTCAAGGACTCCAATTTCACAGTGATTTAATAATTTGTCAGGGGATTTGCTCCCCCTTTCCAGGTGACTACCGCAAAATAAGAAGACATTGTAGATCCATGGTGATGTAACTCCCTTTTTTAGTTTAGATATGAAAGAAGAAAGGTTGTTACATTTAAAATAACCTTGACATTTAGAGAAGGCACTGGATCCATTATTTCACTTTACAACTCAAACTTGCAAGCACTACAACTAAGGTACCTTTAATATCCATGGTTCAATGGTACCTTCCCCCTCACTCAGCCTTACCAATCACCTAGCTTGTCCTCCTTCCCTTTCCCCCAGCTTATTCTGGCATCTTCCTTCTTCCTTTCCACTCCTAATGAAGGGTCTCGGCCAGAAACATCCACTGTCTATTAATTTTCATAGACAATGCTTGAGCTGCTGAGTTCCTCCAGCATCTTGTGTGTGCTGCTTTGATTCTGCAGTGGCTTTTTTTAAACTTTGTTTAGTAACGAATGTCATTCTTTTTACCAGGTTCCAACTGACGGAGGTGCCGGACTGTTGGCAGCAGAACCCCAAATTGCCATGTTCTGTGGCAAGCTAAACATGCACGTGAATGTACAGACCGGCAAATGGGTCTCTGATCCTTCTGGAACAAACAGCTGCTTTGGCACAAAAGAAGGAATACTGCGATACTGTCAAGAGGTAGGTGCAGTTCTGACGGAAGGCTATATTTATCAGAGATACTGTATGGAGCAGATCTTTCTGGCCCACTGCACTGCACCGCCCAGCAAACCCCCTATTTAACATAATCACAGGACCATTTAAACTACCAACCGGTACACCTTTGAACTATGGGAGGAGACCCATGTGATCACGGGGAGAATGTACAAGCTCCTTATGGGTGGAGTTGGGATTGAACTCCAAACTCTGAAACATCCAAGCTGTGATACCATCGCACTAACTGCCATGCTACTGTGCTTTGGGCTGTTGTACATCCTACTTTAATAAATACAATGTACGGAGATATCTTGTGACTTTATTGTGCTGATAGGGTGTGTTGAGGAGATATGCATTCAGAACACATAATGTGATAAATGCCACTTTGAACAAAATAGTATTTTCATTGTTATGTAGAGTTAGAAGAAGACGCAAATGTGCGCCCAAGCACACACACCATGTCAGGCAGCATCTAGGAGGGGAATAAACAATTGACCCTTCATTAGGACTGGAAAGGAAGGGGGAAGAGGCTAGAATAAGCAGATAAGCAGCCTGGGGGGTGGGGGGAAGAGTGGAAAGAGTACAAGCTGACAGGTGGTAAATGAGACCAGGTGAGTGGGAGGAGGAATGAAGTAAGAAGCTGGGAGGTGATAGGTGGAAGAGGTAAAGAGCTAAAGAAGAAGGAATCAGATCGGAGAGGACAACGGAGGAGAGACACCAGAGGGAGCTGATGGGCAGGTGAGGAAAGAGGAGGAGTGAGAGGGGCCAGAATGTGGAATGGAAAATGAGAGGTGGGGTGCAATATATACCTGAGGCTGGAGAAGTCTATGTTCATGCCATCAGGTTGGAGGCTACCTGGACAGAATGTGAGGTTTTTTTTGCTGCTCCCACCTTAGTATAGCCTCACTGTGCCACATAAAATGATGGAAGAACTCAGCAAGTCAGGCAGCATCTAAATGCCAGAAGAAACTAAAATTGTGCAGCTACCATTTCTTTCATCTTTTAATCCTTTTCTTGGTATGTTGTCCCAAGACATCATACAGTCATGGTCTGCCACCTTGAGTTGCTGCATGTTGTATGGTGAAAGTTCTCTCACAATGGGTTAGGATTAGTGGCCAGTTGGCCCACAGTCACAGTACCCAGTGATGTTGAAGGAATGATGGGCAAATTTCAAAGTGAGAATAGTCTGGCCTGGAGGGGTAAATTAGAGGCATTATTCTTTCCTTATAGAATTGGGAACTAGATTTGGGAACTGTTATTGAAGAATCCTTGCTTTCGTTTGTCTGTATATACTCATGATAGCTAAGTCACTGGCCGAGCAGCCTAATTTGCAGTATTGTTGCCACTATCATCTATTGCGTGAGGAAGAGATCCCTGACTGCCTCTGCATTTGTTTTCTTACTCTTCCCTTAAGGTCTGTCGTCATTGGTATGTTTTACCTGTGGGGCATTTATGTCCCCAGTGACTACTGCATTATAATTTTCCACCGCCATACTTGCCCGACCGAGCATCTCTTAAGTCTGTCTATTCGCACAGCGTTGGTGAATAAGAGCAGGTACTAATTAGCAACCTGCTACATTGAATTAGCCAGTTCTTTCCATATTGTTTGGCTTGCATGTTGCTGAGGTTGTATTTAAGTATGCTGTCATTTCTCCCTCAGACCTATTTTTGTGCACTCATTACGTACTCCATTCCGACATGGCCATGCAAGATTCAAGATTGTTTAATGTCATTTCAAATCACAAGTGTAAAGAAGAACAAAATAACTGTTACTCCAGATTCGATGTAGCACAAAACAAAACACAATAAAATAAAGAACGCAATAAAAAAAACACAATAAATGTAAATACATAAGATTGCTTGTATACATTGATAAAGTGACACTACATACAGGACTGTCTGTACATAATGTGATTTTGACTGGAAATGATAAAGTAGTGGTGGTTGGGGGTGTGGAGGAGTGGGTTAGTGGGTGGAGGTGTTGATCAGCCTTATTGTACTGTTTTGGCGGCTGCACTTGTATCAGTTTCTCAGTACCTCCATGACTCAAGTTACAGTTCATTATTCTTTGCTTCATGTAAGTGTTTAAATTGCATTTGATCTCTCCTCCAATAATTCCTTGTTTCTTTTTATCTGCCTTGTCTGCTGTCTTATGAACATGGAATCAGTCCAGTTCTCCACTTGTGTTCTCCTTAAGGACGTTGTTGCCCGTGTGATTTGTTGACGTTTAATCCATTGCATATTTTATGATTTGGGAGGACTACAAGGATTCTCTATCTTCTGATTAAATTACATGGCTGCACAAATCCTTTAATAGCAATTCTTGATCCTTGGTGCCCTCTTGGGTACTACCTTTATTCTCCTCACTCCTCCATTGATCTTTCCCTCTTCATCAGTATCTTCAATCTGCACTTGTAGACTTCTAGCCTTCAGCCTGTCCTTCAAGACAAATAAAGAAGTCCCGTAATTAAATTCTCGAGGATATTTAGGATACAAGTTAGCATCCATTATTGAGGACCACCATCACCCAGGACAATGTCCTCTTCTCATTGTTGCCATTGAGGAGGAGGAGAAGCACTCAACGTTTCAGGAACAACTGCTCCCTCTCTGCCAGCAGATTTCTGATTGGACCATGAACATTACCTCATTATTTTCCCCCTAATTTTGCACTACATATTTAATTTAAAAATTATATGTGTTTGCATATATTATACAGTTGTCTATATATTATATATAGTAATTTATATTTTATTATGCATTGCAGCGTACTGCTGCCACAAAACAACAAATTTTACGACATACATCAGTGACACTAAATTTGATTCTGATTCTGAAAATATACTCTGAGGTTTCTAGCCTAACAACTCTTCTCACTAGTACGCAAAGTCTGTCCTTGATGCTAAAACCCAGTATTCCATTTTTTTAATATATAATGGATAGGCTTACACATTCACGAGAAAATCTGCAGACACTGAAAGTCCAAAGCAACACACACAAAATGCTGGAGGAAGTCAGCAGACCCAGACATCATCTATGGAAAAGAGTAAACAGTCGACATTTCATAAGTTCCTCCTGCCTTTTGTGTGAGGCTTGCATGTTGTTGTCAATTGGCGTTAAGGTGCTAGTTTCTCTAGAGAGAAGCCAGAGAGCACGGAAACGGGGAAGTGTGTAGGAAAATCTCTTTAAGGTGCAAAAAAAATTTAACAGGCAAGTGCAAGTTTGGCCTTTATCCCAAGGATAAAGCTAGGATGTAACAATGCTTATATATAGTTCCAGATAGACACCATTTAGAATACAGGATGATTGCACTGGCAGAGTTTGTAATCCTTTTGACCATGAAAGATTTAGCAGTCAACTAATTGAAGTATTTAAGATGATTAAGCGGGTTGGCAGGATAGTTGGAACTAATTTTCAGAGTTTTTCAAGTTAAGTCCAGGACAGGGACTATAACCTTAAAATTAAAGCTTAGCTGTTCAAGGGCAGTATCAATAAAACTTCTTCACTCGAGGGAAATGTGTGAATACTGAAAACTGTTGAGGCTGGAGTTCAAGTTTCAAAGCTGGGAGTGAACCTGCAGAAGCTAGAAATTTGAAAAACAAACAAAAAACACTGGAAGCTCTCTGTGGAAAGAGAAATGGTTAATGTTGTAATGAAGTGTCCCAGACCTGAAACCTGAACCGATTCTATTTCCACAGTGCTTCTAGTGTTCCACAGATTGCTGCTGTGCCTGCTGAGTGATCTGTTTGTGTTGTTGAAAGATACCAGCCAGGGAACTAGTGGAACCTTTGTGAATGATGCTATGGAGCTCTTAGGCACCTGTGGGAGGCCCTCAGGTTATGAAAAACAAAACCTCTGCAAGTGCTGCATTCCATCAATGCTAGAGCCTTGCTACCTGACCTGAATCTGATAACCCTGGGTTAAAAACTGGTATGCTGGATTATAATTTTATGCCAAATGGTCTGCTGGTGTGTCAACCTAGATTTATTTTACCTTTATCTCTCCGAGACTTGAGCCCATCACTTTCTCATTCCTAGGCAAATGTGGCAGTGTACTAAATTTTACAGCTCAAATTTATGTCACAAATTTTTCTTAGTAAAAACAATACCTAAGGTGGGTAACCGGAGATATAGCAGAGTATACTGTATAGTGATGTATTCTATGTAGTAACAAAACAAATCGAAAATCAGAACGTTCTTGCTTGCCTGTGCCTGTACAGACTGTTACAGTTGCATGACACACCCAGAGCTCTAATGATTGTTCCAAAAGTCCAACCCTTTATTTGATTCTTTATTAGCAAATATACAATTAAGCATTATGAAGTGTTATCTCATTGTTCAGCAAACAATATGACCTCCGCCAGTCCCGAGCTGCAAACTGCAACCGAAGTAAACAAGAATGCGTAACATATTCCCCTTTGCTTTGCCACACCCCCACTCGTGACTAATTACTATAAAAACATAGTAAACGTGCATCTCAGAATACAAAGCTGATAGAGATCAGATATGTGGCTCTTACATTACATATTGATATAGAGATGCAAGCTTTGCTAGTCAAGTTTTTGGTGCCATAACAAGGTGACATCCATCACAAAGGACCTTCATCATCCAGGACGTGCCTTCCTCATTGCTACCATCAGGGAGGAGGTATAAGAGCCTGAAGGCATACGCACTGTTTTAGGAACAGCTTCTATCCCTCTGCCATCAGACAGTAAACCAACCCATAAACCACCTACACAAAATGCTGGTGGAATGCAGCAAGCCAGGCAGCATCTATAGGAATCTCTTCTTTCAGATAGTCCTGATGAAGGGTCTCGGCCCAAAACGTCAACAGTCCTTCTTCCTACAGATGCTGCCCGGCCTGCTGCATTCCACCAGCATTTTGTGTGTGTGTGTTGCTTGAATTTCCAGCATCTGCAGATTTCCTCGTGTTTCCATAAACTACCTCACTTTTTCCTCTTTCTGCACTTATTTATTTAATTTTTTTTTATATATCTTGTAATTTATAGCATATTTTATGTGTTATACTGTCTGTCACTACAAAACAACTCATTTCACAACATACGTCAACAATGCCAAACCTGATTCTGTTTCTCGTAAAGCCGCTATTTGATGTCCATCCTCATTGCTCGCGAGGGTGGTGGTGGCATGTTTGCACAGTGGTCACTGTCCCATTTTCCTGCACTTGGTCCATTTCCTTCTCAAACTTTCCCATCCATGCACCAGTCCAAATGTTTTAAATCTTGTACCTTCCTCTACCACTTCAGCAGCTCTTTGCATATACCCATTGCCTGTCTAGAGTCCTTGAGTTCACTTAAATCGTTTCAAAGTAAATTTGTTATCAAAATACATATATGTCACTATATACAACCGAGATTCATTTTCTTGCGGGCATTGTCAATAAATCTATAGAATAATAACCATAAAAAACCCAACGAAAGACTGCACCAACTTGAGCACTCAAACAGTATGCAAAAGACAACATCTGTGCAAATATAAAATACATAAATAATAAAAAAAATATAAGAAAGAAATAATAAATGAATATATAATTATCGAGTGCATGAGATGAGTTCTTGAAAGTGAGTCCATGGGTTGTGGGAACATTTTAATGATGGGGTGAGTAAAGTTATCCCCTTTGGTTCAATAGCCTGATGGTTGAGGGGTAATTATTGTTCCTGAACCTGTAGTCCTGAGGCTCCTTTACTGTCTTCCCTCTCACCTTAAGTTTATGCCCTCTAGCTTTAGATTGCCCTAACAGGGGGGGAAAAGACGCACCATCCACCTTATCCATGTTCCTTAAGATTTTGTAAACCTCTGAGGCCAACCACACTCCAGGAAAGCAGTCCCAGTCTCAAGTCCTGTAGAAGAGTCTTGGCCTGAAACGTTGACTGTACTTTTTTTCCATAGATGCAGCCTGGCCTACTGAGTTCCTGCAGCATTTTAGGCATGTTGCTTGGATTTCCAGCATCTGCAGATTTTCTCTTGTTTGTGATTGGATTACACTGACCATGATTTGTTTTTGTACCTCGGTAGAGTCTCAATGAGTACTGTCATTTTTATAAGCTGGATATGTTTATATTCTGATTGTTCTGGTATCAACCAGCAGTAAGCAGGTGCTCATTCATCCTGTGAAGGCAGAGATGGGATTGGTCTGGAACGGTGGTACATCCTGGGTCTTCCCATTCTCAACTGGCAGAATTCATTTCACTGTTTACGTATCTGAATAATGAGAATGCTTCACAGTGAAGTGTAGAGATAATATTATTTGGCTGTAGGATTGACCCTAATTAAATGTGACCTTGCAGTTCAGATGATTTGATCGACTATTTGGATAATTAGAATTCATATAATTATAACTGGTTCTATCCCAGATAATTAGAATCGGTAATAAGACCATAAGACATAGGAGCAGAATTGGGCCACTCAACCCATTAAGTCTGCTTTGCCATTCTATCATGGCTGATTTATTATCCATCTCAACCTTATCCTGCCTTCTCCCCATAACCTTTGACCCTCTGACTAATCAAGAACCTATCATCCTCTGTTTTAACTATACCTAATAACTTGGCCTACACAGTCATCTGTGTCAGTCAAATTCGCCAATTCACCACCCTCTGACTAAAGAAATCCTCCTCATCTCTGTTTGAAAGGAACTTCCCTCTATTCTGATGCTGCACCCTCTGTTCCTAGACTCCCACTGTAAGAAGCATCCTCTCCACATCTACTGTATCTAGGCCCTTCAATATTCAAAGGTTCATTTCATATCAGAGTATGTATACAGTCTGAAATTCGTACTCTTCATTTGATAGTTTTTGATGAAATTCCCCCTCATTCTCAGTTGATTAGTTTATGACCACGATAGAAAGCCTGTGTTAATTTAAAACAAACCACATCTGGTACTTGTGATCTTCTGGAGATGAATTGCACTAAAAGCAGAGACTATAAGACAAATTCACTAATGCTGGCGGGAGACATGTGATAATCAAATCCAGAATTTTCAGATGCTTCTGCATTCAGTTGACAAGAGCCCAAACTCTCCAGCCTGCAGATTCAATGACATTAACTTAATGGATTAGCTCTGTGGGAGCTCCATCTGTGATGGTTGCTGTCAGGGGTTTACAAACTGAACCTTGCCATTGAAACGTCAAGTATAGTATATCAAGTAAGCTAAGTTAATATGTCATTCAGCATAGGTAAAAAGATTCAATGGGTATCAAAGCATTGGCAGAATATGCTGCTGTTGCTATTCATTGCACAATTATTTTTATAATCTAATTTAAATGGGAAAAAAAGTAATGCAAGATTAATTGCTTGCTGACCTAATTTCATCAAGTTCTTAAATAGTCATCTTGGTATTGAATCTTCCAGTTACTTTAAGCATCATTTGATTATTTGGTCTATTAGAATTGCTAATGTAGTAATTCATGCTGATACCTTGTGAATTCAGATCTATAGAAATCTGCCTTTGTGTAGTCTGACCTGAGTGTGAAAATAGACACACCATTTTCCTTGCCTTTCAATTTCACTCAAGCGGGCAAGTAAGATGCTGAGTCTAGGAGGGCAATTTGGAAAAGGTGAAGTAACTGCAGGGTTTTGATCTAATGATGGATATCCTTATTTCATGTATGATTATGTCATTGGTGCTCCATTGCATTTATGGAGCATTTTGAATGCAATTGGCCTTTATGGTCCCTTGGAAAGACTGATGCTTATCTATTAAAGCCACTTCAGAGGGATCATTTTGGCTCTAAGACATCTTCTTGTCTAGGTAACCATGAAATTTCATGTTTGCCATCACGTCAAATCCTCCAAGAATTGTTTTATTGTGAATGTATGCTAACCTGCCCCTTGTCATAGTCATAGAGCACTTCAAAAAAGCAGGCCCTTTGGCCCATCTAGTCCATGCTGCACCTGCTCAATAGTCTTCCATTCCCCTCCCCTCCATGTACTTATCCAAACCTAAATGTTGAAATTGAACCCACATCCACCACTTCCTCTGGCATTTTGTTGCACACTCTCACCACCCTCTGTGTGAAGAAGTTCCACCTCATGTTCCCTTTAAACAGTTGACAGTTCGGACTGAGATCCTTCATTAGGACTGTAAAGATAGATGAGAAATCAGAGCAAGAAGGTGGGGGGAAAGGAGGAAGCAGTACAAGGTGGTTGGTGATGGGTGAAGCCGGGAGAGGAGAAGGGGTGAAGTAAAGAGCTGCAAAGTTGATTGGTGAAAGAGGTAAAGGGCTGGAGGAGGGGGACTCTGATAGGAGGCGATAGAGGACCATGGAAGAAAGGGAAGGAGGCAGGGCCCAAGAGGGAGGTGATGGGCAGGTAAAGAGCTAAGGTGAGAGAGGGAAACAGGGGAACTTTGAGAAACCGATGTTCATGCCATCAGGTTGAAAACTGCCCAGATGGAATATAAAGTATTGCTCCTCCAACTTGAGTGCGACCTCATCATGGCAGTGGAGGAGGCTGAGGGCTGACATGTCAGAATGGGAAGTAGAATTGAAATGGGTGGCTTCTGGGAGATCACTTTTTTTTCTGATGGACAGAGCATAGGTGCTGACAAATCAGTCTCCCAGTCTATATTGGGACCACCGATACCACGGCAGGCCACACTGGATACAGTGGATGACCCCAGCAGTCTCACAGATGAGTGTCACCTCACCTGGGAGGACTTTTTGGGGCCCTGAATAGCAGTGAGGAAGGTGGCGTTGAGGCAGGTATGGCACTTGTTCTGCTTGCAAGGGTAAGTGCCAAGAGGGAGATCAGTGGGGAGGATGAGCAGACAAGGGAGTCATGGAAGGGAGTGATCCCCCCCACCCCCACCCAACTTTCCACTTTCTGCAGGAATCACTCACTATGCAGCTCCCTTGTCTGCTCGTCTCTCACTCCTGGCACTTACCCTTGTATGTTTGCCCTCACCCCATCCACCTGCCACCATACCAGGGATAGAGTTCCTCTTGTCTTCACCTACCACCCCAATAGCCACCGTGTCCAGCACAGAAGCTCTGTAGCTTCTGTCATCGCTAACAGCCCCTCCCCCACCCTACTTTAGGCCTCATCTATCTTTCTAGTCCTGATAGAGGGTCTCAGCCCGAAATATTGACTGTTTACTCTTTTCCATAGATGCTGCCTGACCCAATGAGTTCCTACAGCATTTTGTATGCGTTGTGCTTTGGGTTTCCACAATCTGTAGATTTTCTTGTGTTTGTGAGACTAAAAAACAGTTACTTTCCCCAGGCAGTCTGATCAACACCTCCACCCACTAACCCACCCCTCCACACCCCAACCACCACTACTTAATCATTTCCTGTCAGTCACCTTATGGACAGACACTCCTGTGCCGAACGTCAAATTATAGACATGCAATCAATCTATGTATACAAGCAATCTTGTGTACTTATTTATTGTGCTTGTTTTATTGTGTTCTTTATCTTATTGATTTTCAGTTCTCCATTGGATCTGGAATAATTTCATTCTCCTTTACATTTGTCTAGTGGAGATGACATTAAACAATCTTAACTTGAATCTTGAATTGTGCTTAAATTTAAGGCATTTTAATTATGCATAATTGAATCTACTTGGAATTGGATGGAAACTCTGTGACTCGGCTTCTGCGGAGTCATTGCATTAATGAAGCTGCTGCGTTTGCATCTGTCATTGCTCCGCATGGGAATGTTGCTAATTTCTGTGTGTCTCACGCACTCAAAGGGTAGCTGATAGTGAAATATGCACTTTAAATATTAATGATCAATACATTTTATTGAATTTTTGTTTTAATTACATTGGTGTGATTTAAATTAACTTGTTCTTCTAGCCATTTTGAAGATAAATGATTCTCTGTCCAGGTACAGAAGTTTTGTTTATATTCTCTTGACTCTGTATACAGTCTAGCCAGTAGACTTCCCTCAACCTAGTGCTGAAACAGATTGGAGGTATAAAAACAGTCGCTGTTTTGGGCTGAGACCCTTCATCGGGATTGGAGAGGAAAGGGGGAGGAGGACATGCTAGAAGGTGATTGGTGAAGCCAGATAGGTGGGAAAGGTAAAGGACTAGAGAAGAAGAAATCCGTTTGAAAAGGAGAGTGGGACATGGGAGAAAAGGAAGAGGGGAAGGGCACCAGGGGGAGATGACAGGCAGGTGAGGAGAGGAGGCAAGAGGCCAGAGCGGTCTTTCATTGGTTCTATTGTGGTTATTTTATTATGGATTTATTCAGCATGTCCACAAGTAAATGAATCTCCAGGTTGTATGTGGTGACATATATGTACTTTGATAATAAATTTACTTTGAACTTTGGGAACAGAACAAAAGGGGGAGGGGAGAGAAAAGAAAATTACTGAATTGAGAAATCCATATTGAGGCCATCAGGTTGAAGGATGCCGAAAAATGAGGTCTTGCTTCTTCAACCTGAGATTGGCCTCATTGTGGCACAAGAGGAGACGATGAAAAGATGTGGGAGTGGGAGTGGGTATAGGAATTAAAATGACTGGCCACTGGGAAATTCAGCTTTTGGCGATGAAGCGGAGGCACTTGACAAAGCGGTCCCCCAGTTTACATTGGGTCTCACCAGTGTAGATGAGGCTGCATCAGGAGCACTGGATACATTAGATTACCACATCACTGTCGCCTCACCTGGAAGGACTGTTTGGGGCCCTGAATGGAGGTGAATGGGCAGGTGTAGCATTTCTGTCACTTGCAGAGATTCGAGCCAGAAAGGAGATTAATGAGGAGGGACAAATGGTGGAAGGATTCAGAGAGCAATCCCTGCCGTTAGTGGGAGTTGGGGGAAGTAAAGGTATGGCTAGACCAGAGACTATTTTGTTCAATGCACAGGCTCATGGGGTGGGAGGTGAGAACAAGAGAAACTCTATCCCTATTAAGGCGGTGGGAAGATGGGGTGACCACAAATGTCAGGAAATGGAAATGTGGGTGAGGGCAGCATCAAGGGTGGAGGAAGGGAAATCCTGTTCTTTGTATACAGTAAACCTGCAGGGAAGTAATGCTGAACCTGGATGAAGCTCTCTGAAATTAAACTGGAACTGCTGTATAATGTATAGTTATGGCCATTACATTTTAGGTTGGGTTTTAAGGTCCGAAGGGCGTCCCAGAAAAAAAATCGTCAGAGTGCTTGCTTGGATAAAAGGTTTTAGCTTCAGACTGAAGAAGACTGAAATATGTCAAAGGAGTTGTGAATTTTGCACAAATTTGAGAGGAGATTTCATAGAAATGTACAAGAAGATGAGTTTAAATCCCTTAAGTGAAGATGATTTGATGGCTGAGGGACAGGTTCAAAGTGTTAAACACAAGATGATGTAAATGTGAAGAAATTTTTTTATATATAGAAGGGGAAAGATCTGGAATATTCTGCTTGTGTCACAGAGCCTTGAAAAAGCAAATAAGTTGCAGGGATGTGAAGGAGGAACAGAGAACTGGACTTCTAAACAGATTCTCTGCAGGGAGCCAACATATAGTCAGGGTTGAATAAGCTGCCCACTGTGTCATAATGATACTTAGTGTGGAGAAATTACAGTCAACTGCATAACGGATAATGGCTTCTGCAGACAAGGAGAGGCTGAAATTTGGTAGAAAATAGTGAGGAGATGTATTTGTTAAGAATGAGGACAATACAAGATGAGGGGTTTTCTGCAAAATAGGCCTCGGAAGTTGACAGTACAGATTTAAAAGTGAGTTATAAACATGAGATTCTGCAAATGCTGGAAATCCAGAGCAGCAGAGACAAAAAGATGGAGGAACTCAGCAAATGAAGAAGCACCTATAATAAACAATCAATGTTTTAGGCTGACATCCTCCATCAGGACTGGAAAGGGAAGGAGTTACAAGCTCAAAGGTGATAAGTGAAGCCAGGTGAGTGGGGGAGGGGGGAATAATGTAAGAAGCTGGGAACTGACAGGTGGAAAAGGTAAAGGGTTGGAGGAGGAGTCGTCTAATACGACAGGAGAGTGGATCAAGGGAGAAAAGGAGGAGGGGCACCAGGGAGATAGGCAGGTGAGGTGAAGAGGTAGGAGGGGTGTAGAGCGGGGAATTGAAGAAGAGGGAAGGGAGAGGGGCAGAAATTGCTGGACGTTGGAGAAATCGATGTTAATGCCATCAGGATGGAGGCTACCCAATTAGTCTTTTTAAAGCTTGCAAGTTAATGAAGAACACTCTATTTCCCCATTTGGAGTGTGGTGTGCAATTTTGGGCTCTGCTTTAGGAAGGATGTGAAGGCTTTACTGGAAAGGTTCCAAGGATAATGTATGACATTATAAAGATAGACTTCTTGGAGAAGTTGCTAAGGAGGGATTTGACAAATCATGAATAGTTTATATGGAATAAAAAGGAAAACACGTGGCAATGCCTGTTGGTTTGGTGACTAGAGGGCACAAGTAGGCCAGCATGATTACCTATTTTGAGGTGTTTGGCAAATAGGCAAGAGTACAAAAACAAAACTTTTGTACCTGACGACTGGTTGCAATTTGGAGCAGGCTAGATAATAGAATAAAGGATGCAGATTCAACTGAAGCCACCAGAAAGAAGTGATGAATTCTTGGAAGGAAAGTGAAATTTATTTTTGTGGTGAGAGAGCCAGAAATTGTGACTAATTGGGTACTTGCAATTGGAGAGTCAATTCTAGTTTGAGGCCATTCCCTGTCTCCTATATTCTATACTTTTGGGAGTCATGGATGTCTTGTCTTGAAAACGTAGCATATTTCCACACAAGGAGCCCTTCATCCTATTCATCTGATTATCTGCTGGAACAACCTAAAAGTAATCCCACTGTTCTGTTCTTCATCTCTACTACAGGGGAAGGTGGAAGGAGTTGATGTGTGAATGAATGAATGAATAAATAAGTAAATAAAATTTATCGTTAGGGTGGCCTTGTATCCATTGGGGTTTCAGAATTGGGTTTGTTATCACTGATGTACAGTTTGCCATGAAATTTGTTTTGTGGCAGCAACGTGTTGCAAGACATAAAATTACTGTAAGTTACAAAGAATAGTGCAAGAGTGGCAAAGTAGTGTTCATGGACTTGAGAAATCTGATGGTAGAGGGGAAGAGACTGTCCTTAAAGGATTGAATGTGTCTTCCCTCTGATCGTAATAAGGAGAAGGAAGCATGGTCTGGATGGTGAAGGTCCTTAATGATGAATGCTTCCTTCAGAGGCATCACCATTTGAACATCTTCTTTATGGTGGAAGGGTTGGGTCCATGATGGAACTGGCTGAGTCTACACCCTTTGCAGCCTCTTTTGATCCTGTGTATTAGACCCTCAGTACCATGTGGTGATGTGGTGTTGTGATGGAAATAACTGGTTCTTTGAGTCTCAACAGTAGAGGCCTGGACACACACAATTTTAGTAATAAGTGTAACCCCCGGGTCACCTCAGGCTCGCTCAGCTTGTTCTCGTCTAGGGGGAGCAGCCTTCAGCCCTGCCAAACTGGGTGATCAGCTGGTGTGGATGCTGTGTGATGTCCCCGCCTCGCCCAAAAACAGACAGTACACCATAAGCGATTAAATGAGTACAATTTATAAAGGTTACTATAACTAAGTGATTAATAATGATACATTATATATGAAGAGCAAAAAATAAAGGCGCCAAACTTATCAAAGTCCAAACCACTTCGTACACAACCGTTGGAGCTCAATTACCGAAGTCTTCTGGCCACCATTCGATCCCCTCCGAACTCCTCGACTCGCAGCTCAAGTCAACCAAGCACATCTAGCTTCATCCCCCCTCCTCGGAGTACCTCCTGGCCTCGGACCCCCGCTTGGGGCCCGTTCCTCGCCCAGTTTACAGCATTGCGTCCTCTCTCTCAACCCCCTCGCGCCGATCTGCCCAAAAGCCCGTCAACAAAAGCTTACTGACTCAGAAGAAAGAACATTAATCCCCATTTGGTTTACAAAGGAATACAATTCTCATTATCAGTAAATTAGCATTCCTGCTAGTTAACAAAACAAAGAAGCCCTTTTGATTACATACACAGCAACAAAGAAAAAAGAAGAAACCCCCTTTACATAAGGAATTTATTATTAAAGGAGAAGTCATGTCAACACAAGCAACTACAATACACAGGAAGCGGTGTGGGGACAGGGTACGGTTACACATACAAAGAACAAGGGAAAAGCACTACAACAGCTATCCCCCTTGACCTTGGATAGCTGCGGCTCCCTTACCAGGACAAATGATAGACCTTCCCAAACATAAATCAATGTACTTACCTCCAATGAGATGATCTGTAAGAGAGCCTAAGCCAGGGACAAGTCTCACCTTTTATAGCATGGGGCTGGGTGCGATAATCCAATTAAGGTGACCAGTAATTTAGGTGTGCATTGATTAGTTGGGAGGGACCAAATGTTGATTGGCATGTGGTGTGTCCGACCAGCCAGGTGGCAGTGCGTGCGTCTGTCACGTGGCCGGTATCTCTGGATACATGCGGCCAGTCAGAACGCTCTCCACAGTACATCTATAGAAATTTGCAAATGCTTTAGGTAATAGCAAGATCAACCATGACCTTATTGAATGGCAGAGCAGGCTTGACGGGGCAGAAGGCCTACTTACTCCTACTCCTATTTCGTATGTTCTTCAAACTCCTAACGAACTACAGCCACTGGTGTACCTTTCTTGTGTTTGCATCAATGTGGAACTTGATGCTACTCACCTTTTCCACTGCTGACCCCTCAGTGAGGATTGGTGAATGTTGTCCTGGCTTCCTTTTCTTGTGCACAATCAGTTCCTTGGTGTTGCTGATGCTAAGTGCAAAATTATTTTTGTGACACCATTTAATCAGCCGATCTACAGTATTTCACTCCTGTACACCTCCCTTGTCACCATCTGAGATTCTGCAAACAACAGTGGTGTAATCAGTGAATTTATAGATACCATTTGAGCTGTGTCATTCACATAGTCATGAGTGTAGTGAGAGTAGAGCAGAAGGCTGAACGCACATCTTTGAGGTGCGCCTGTGTTGATTTTCAACTATGAGATTTTTTACTGATCCGCACTGATTGTGGTCTTTTGATAAGGTAGTTGAGGAGTCAGCTGCAGAGTGGTACAGACGCTCAGGCTTTGAAGGTTTTTGTACTGATGTGATGCTGGTGCTTTAGATTGATAAACAGCAGCCTGACGTATATATTGCTGTTATCTGGAAGTTCCAAAGCTGAGTGGAGTGCCAGTGAGATGGTGTCCACTGTAGTCCTGTTGTTACTGTTCTCACAACTGTTACTGCCGTCCTAAAACTGCCTGTATGCCGGGGATAGAAGTACAGCCAGGTGATCGGACTTGTGTGAGTGTGAGATGGCACGGTAAGTGTTCTTGGTGGTGGTATAACAGTGACTGAGTGTGTTGGCTCCTCTGGTTACAAGGGTGACACGTTGGTGATACTTGCTTCCTGTTATGCCACTGGTGTTTGGGGCAGCAAGGAACGTCCTTCATCTTTGTGGCGTTCAGAACTTCCGTCATTGTGTCAGTTGTTTCCTCTTGGTTTTCACTACTGTAAGTCATGCAAGTCCTGGTTGCAGAGTCAGGAATACCATCACATTCAAATATAAAGGAATTCTTTGTTATTTTGTTTTACCGGGGTTGTTGGCCAAGCTGAACCCCTGAACCTGGAGGACCAGTGGACCACCCTAAGTCTGGCCTCTACCCTTTGACCTGTTTGGCATGGTGACCCTACCAAGAGCCAAAGCATAAAGCCCTGACTCCAACCTACATAGCTCTCTGGGTCATTGAGGCACTCAAACCTCGGAACCATGACAAGATTGTGGTCCTCTTGGAGGGTGTTGGTGATACTTTGTCAGAAACTACAGTGCATCAATCTGACCTGGTGTAAGTCCCCTGTAATGATCGGGGAGGCATCAGGTTGTGTTATCTTCTGATTGTTGATCATAGCGCTCGTCTCATCCAGTGCCTTTTTGGCATTTGCGAGTGATGAAATGTACACTGTAATGAGGACGACAGCGGATAGAATGAATAACACAACAGTAGATGTTCAAGGTCAGGAGAGCAGGACTGAGATGGAACTGCCACGTCTGTGCACCATAATGCGTTCTTCATGAAATATACACCATCGTCTGTGCCTTTACTTGACACCATTGTCTAGTCCGTGAAGTGGACTGTGAAGTCTTAGATCTGAAGCACTGGTGATGAGCTATTTCTCTGTGAAACAGCACACAACACTCCCTGATGTCCTTCTGATACTGCAATCTTGCTCTGCAGTCTTCACTTTTATTTTCCAGAGACTGTGTGCATTAAAACAATGTACATTAAAATAAGTGATGGTACTGAAAAGTTTGAGGGTGGGTTCTGAGACAATATCACAGTATGGTTTCATACTGAGGCATGGTTTCAAAATGAGTTGGAGATGGGACAGTTTTTCTGAGCAGTGTGACTTTGGAATTCTGTACATCAGTTATAAAGGAGAAATTATTGAATAATTTCATGGTGGAGACTAACTCCCTTGTGGTGTAAGTGCTTCTGAAGAGGTATGGGAAGTGGGTGGCAAGATGGTGTTAACGGACAGATTAGATCAGCCATGATCCTATCAAATGCTGATACATTCCTGATTTCCTGTCTTCTATTTCTCTTTTCTCTCACCCGTCAAAGAAAATGAATGATTTACATCCCCAGCATTAATTTTCTTGAAAACAAAGCACACCATGCTGTCAAATTGTTCCACTAAGAAATTTGGATTCTCAATGTGAATCATAGATTGGTGTCATCAATTCAATGGTCTATCAAAGCCTTGAACTGAAAACTATCCTGATAGCTTTATCATGTCCAACAGTGCCTCAGTTTTGAAATATCCAGCTTCCCCCACCCCCCCCCCCCGCCCTTTTTCTTTCTCTGCAAGCTGCTTCCCTCAAACAGTCCATAGACCTCCATTCCAATTCAAGCCTTCTTGAATTAGGGTGACTCTGGTGTAGCAGCTAGTGTAATGCTATTACAGTTCTGGCTATAAATGGGGGTTCAATTCCCATGCTGGCTGTAAGAAATGTTCTCCCCATGACCATATGGGATCCCTCCCACTTTCCAAAGATGTTCCGATCAGGTTAGTGAGTTTTGGCATGCTAAGTTGACGGCGGCAGAAGCGTGGCGACTCTTGGAGGCTGCACTGCACAATCCTCGCTGATTTGATTTGCTGCAGGTGACCCGTTTCACTGTATGTTTTGATGTACATGTGACAAATACAGCTAATATTTATCCTGTGGAACAACAATCTTAATCCTCTGGTTGCTTTGGCCCCTAGTCACAGAATGCAGGAGGAACTCGGCTCAACCTGAAACATCAACTGTACTCTCTGCTAGATGCTGCCTGGCCTGCTGAGTTCCTCCAGCATTTTGTGAGTGTTGCTTGGATTTCCAACATCTGCAGATTTCCTCTTGTTTGTGATTCCTTTATTTAAATGTCTCCTTTTGTCTTCATTCTCTTGCGTTGCTCCCTTAAACCAATCTCTTCAGCAAGCACTTAGTTACCTGTCCTGTATAACGATGAGAGTTTTTGTTTACTAATGCTCTTATTCTACTTTATTTCTGTTTTAAAAATGCTGTAGGAGTGTAAATTGGTGCTTTCCTATCCTTGTAAATCAACAATGTTCAACCTGTGATCTTAAACTTTAATATGTTCAGACTTCTCATAAATAGTATTTGCTTTTTTTTTGCTTTTGATGCAATGATTTGCATCATTGTGTTTTTCTCTTGAAGTCGGTGATCCTATTTATAACCAGAGATGCTGTAATTCTGGTCTCTTTGTGGCTGCATATATCTTTACACAGACTTTTAAGGTATTTGCTTGATTGCAGCTTTCAGTATTCCTCTGTGTAATCTCTCATTCTCTAATTTTCCTTTCAAAATGTATTCTTTCTACTGGACAGTTCAATAGTGACTGCCAGTTCTGCTAACGCTACTGTAAAACAAGCTGGTAAAATGTTTGTCCTGTAATATTCTCCATTGTTGCCTGATCGGCTCACTGTTTCCTCCATTTTGTTTTAGTTTCTAATTTTCCATTGTGGAGCCGAGGCATAAGATGTCGTCCAGATCTCACTGTGCTGAGGCACAAGCTGCTTCATTATTTGAAGAGCTGCATGTGGAAATGAACTTTAAGCAATCATCGGCAAACCACATCACTTGTGCCTTTGCTTTGAAGGAATGGCTATTGATGAAGTCACTGAAAATTGGTTTTGGGGATGTGCCTTCCTAGAGCAATGTTCTGGGGCTGAGATGCTTTGTTACCTACTAGCACGTTTCTGCTGCCAATCCAGCCAGTGGGTGATTTTCCCTGAGCTCAGTTCTAACTGGCTTTATGGTCAGATGCTTTCTGTACAGTACCGTGCAAAAGTCTTAGGCACATATATACGTAGAAAATCAAATACCTTTGCACAGTACTGCTAACGCAAAAAAAAAATTGAATTTCATGAAACGTGTGAGTGATGATTAAACCCAATTTTGATATGGTTCTCTTGTGGACTGAGAGTGGGAAGGGGCAAGGAGAAGGGGAATCATGGTTGGGAAAAGGAGAGGAAGCAGGTGGCACCAGAGACACATTCTGTAATGATCAATAAACTAATTGTCTGGAATCAGATGACCTTGTCTGGTGACTCATGCTGGGCATGTCTGCACCTGTGCCACCCTGCACTTCTGGCACTCCTTATCTGCCACGTATCCCACACCCCTCCTGCCGCACTCCACGTTGACAAATACAGTACTGTGCAAAGGTCTTTAGCACCCTAGCTATATATATGTGCCGAAGACGTTTGCATAGTATTGTAAAGGTGGTGATTGTTGCACAGTGTGAATTGGAATTCAGTTATGTGATATAATTTGGATGTAATGAAATCCAGAGTATAACGATCCTGGTCAGAATAATCAGTAAATAAGTTATCAGATACTTCAAAGTTCAAAGTACATTTATTACCAAAGTATGTATATTGTATATGACCTTGAGATTCATCTCCTTACAAGCAGCCACAAAACAAAGAAGCCCAATAGAACCCATTTAAAAAAAAAGACTATCAAACACCCATTGTGCAAAAAAAGAACAAATCGTGCAATCAAAAAAGCACCTTAAAACTGTGTCCTCTTGTGTTAGCCATTTCAGCTCTGTGGAAAAATGCCTCTGACAATCCACACGATCAATACCTCTCATCATCTTGTACACCTCTATCAGGTCACTGCTCATCCTCCATTGCTCCAAAGGGAAAAGGCCAAGTTTACTCAACCTATTCTCATAAGGCATGCTTGACAATCCAGGCAATATCCTTGAAAATCTCCTCTGCACCCTTTCTGGCATCCTTCCAGTAGTGAGGAGACCAGAACTGAGCACAGTACTCCAAATGGGGTCTGACCAGGGTCCTATATAGCTGTGACATTACCTCTCGGCTCTTGAACTCAATCCCAATGCACCATATGCCTTCTTAACCACAGAGTCAACCTGCGCAGCAGATTTGAGTGTCCTATGGACTCGAAGCCCAAGATCCCTCTGATCCTCCACACTGCCAAGAGTCTTACCATTAATACCATATTCTGCCATCATATTTGACCTACCAAAATGAACTACCTCACACTTATCTGGGTTGAACTCCATCTGCTATTTCTCAGCCCAGTTTTGCATCCTATTAATGTCCCACTGCCATTTACCTGACAGCCATTTACTTCAGTGAATCCAGGAGCCCGTTAGTTGCAGGCCAGTTCAGTATAGAAGTGAGTAAACCTCACTGTGCAGTGAACTGAACACCAGCTCACCCCTTGCCTCTAAACCTCAACACTCTGACCTTTTCAATCTAGGCGTCTTAGCTCTATATAGGTGCCTAAGACTTCTGCACAGTACTGTATAGGTAGCATTTGACCACAAAACCAGTTAAAATTGAATTCAATGGTAACCAAGGGAAAATCATCAGCTGGTTTAGCCCCAGAACATCGCTCTAGGAAGGCAGATCCCCGAAACCCAATTTTCAATGTTCCTTGCTCTGGACTTTGATTTGGCCTGTACATGCCACACCACAACTGTCCTGCACCCTCGAGACTTCATTTCACACTGTGTAAGTGACAGGTCATACAGTTGCTTCAACTCCAAAAGGGAAGTTATAGGCTATTAATTGCAGTGATCATCATCCATAAAGAGTGTAATTAATTGAATAAGTTAGTAGTTCTGTTTGCTGCCATTTAGTAGTCATTATATCTCACCAGCACCATCTTATACTGGACTGACTGAAGCCCATCACCTGTACAGGGACATAGGATGCTGACTGCAGCCTGGCAGAGTCCTCAATCCTGAGCCAGTCTTTCAAGTTGTCTCCTGGTATAGCCTGTCTTCAAACATCCTACCTCTCCCAGCATCTGTTGGTGTTTCTGTAGCTCTAGGTTTTTATGGGATGAGTTAGCTATCCCCATGCCTGGCCCTCCTCTTTTCACAGCCGTCCATGGCAGAGTTAAGTTAATGGATAGCAAATGCTATTTGATAACACTGTTGGCATTGTCTTCCAGTAATTTGACACAATATTGTGGGCATAAAGGCCTGTTCCTGTGCAAACTAGGTTAGTAATTGACCTAATTGCATTTTTTTTGGTTATTCAACCAACTGGCTAATTTACATAAGATGTTAGTGTCCCATTTTAACCACAGGCATGGGAAGCACTACAGATGGGAAAATGAGGATTGTCTTGGGCCGTAGAACAATGTTGATCAGATGGTAAACTGGGAAAGGCAGAAGCTGACAGAATTCAATCATAGTGTTAGTTGATGCACTTTGAGAGCTCCAATAAGGTGTGGCACACAGCATAATTGGTAGGGCCTGAGGAAGTGGAAACTGAAGGACTTTGGTGTACAAGTTTGTAGGTCCCTAAAGATGGCAACAAGATAGATAATGTAGTGAAGGAAGCGTACAGGGTGCTGGAGCAGTGTATAACAGCACAGGGGTTATGGTAAACATTATGAAACATTGGGCTGGCCACAGCTGGAGTACATTGTGCAGTTCTGGTTGTCAGACTTTCTGAAGGATATGAGGGTGCAAAAGATGCTACCTTGCATGAAATGTTTCAGTTGCGAGGAATTTGATTGGAATGTACTGCCAAAGTCAGATCAGATGCAACGCTGAATGAAAACCAGAAAGCATATTTGCCTCTGTCCCCTTATCAGTTTAATTATCCGTGGACGTTCATGAGTGTGTGCTCCAGCTCCAGTCTTGATGAAGGGTCTTGGCCCGAAATGTCAACTGTACTCTTTTCCATAGTTCCTCCAGCATTTTGTGTGTGTTGCTCCAAGGTTGTAGAGCTTTGATCCAATTTGTTATTTCCTGGAGCATTTGATGATATCTGCTGCATTCCTCATTGAACTAGGGTTGATATGCTTAGACAGGTATAATGACAGTTAGGTATATGAATGACTGTGGTAGAATATGATTCTTCACAATTATCCGGATGCCCACTTTTGAGTGTTAGTTCTGTTCTCAATCTAAATTGGTCAGCATTATGGTCATGATTCCTAACGTTTCGATGCCCATCAGAAGAAGAAGAATTCATTTATTTATTTTATTTAGAGATGCAGCACAGTAACAGACTCTTCTGGCCCAACACTCCCATGCAGGACTAACGTGCATTACTAACCCACAAGTCTTTAGAGTGTGAGAGGAAAGTTGAGCACCCAGAGGAAACCCACACGGTCTTGGGGTGAAAATGCAAGCTTCTTACAGACAGCAGTGGTAAATGAACCTGGGTCAATGGCTCTGTATTAGTGTTCTACTAAAGTGCCATCCCAAAGAATAGATATCCCCTGGCAGTGATTTGGGCTGAGGTTCCTGCCACAGATTCTGGGTGAAGCCAGTGGTTTTCTGAGGTATTCTGTCATTGTCAAACACAGATTGAATCTGGAGGCATTATCCCTCAGAATTCAGTTAACTCTGTATGGTTATAATGAGCCACTGCAGATGATGAGAGTCGTCTACTGCCCCACCCAGTACGTGCCATGGGTCCTGTCAGTGTTAAATGTGGTGGACTACCAATTCTTCTTTCTAGGGAGAGGCAATAGACGATCAGAGCTGCCCTCGTTCATATGTGATATTATAGCGTGATAAACCAAAAGACCTCCAGGATTTGCAGCAAAGATAACTCTGACAGATGCTGCTGGGCCACTGTGTAATTGATCCTAGAGGACTCGCGTGGTACATGGACAGATTTCAAAGCTCAAATTAACAGTTTTAACCTGGACGCACAATCTTAAGTGTAGCCAAGATGCCAGATCACATCATCTCAGCACGTCTTTGACATTCATCAGCTTACCCTTTGGGTCTATTTGTGCTGGTTAGCCTTGCTGTGCCTGGGAAATTATAATTGGAATTTTAATTTTTAAAAAAGGCATCAAAATTAACTTCAGTGGCCTAATTCACTGTACATGATTTTTTAAAATATATTTCATTAAATGCAAAAGGTTAACAACCTTTTCAGTCTAGTGGGCAGTTCAGTAGTGTATGCCTCTACAGCGCAAGCGATTTGAGTTCAGTTCCGCCACCATCTCTAACGACTTTGTACATTCTCCCTGTAAACTACTTGGATTTTCTCCAGGTGCTCTGGTTTCGTCCCGCATTCCGAAGTTAGTAGGCAAATTGTAACTGGGTGTAGCTGGGCGGCACAGACTCTTGCGGCTAAAAGGGTCTGGTATGTGCTGTTTCTGTAAATAAAAATACATTTTTCACTAATTGTGGGTCATCAACTAGACCAGTGGTTACAACACCTCCCCCTCCCATGCACAAGCAGCAGCAAACCAATGACCCTCCTCCATCCTTGCCCACTTCTGCAATAAGCATCAGCACCCTTCAACCACCAAGCGTACAATAGCAAAGCCCCCATTCAAGACCATGATCTGCAGTACAACAAAATTCTTCTCCCGACAATTCAGCATGCCACAGGCTCGCTGTCTCCCTAATAAAGGGAAAAAGAGGTGTCCCCTTTCACAGTGAGAGGGGAGACATAACAAGTCAACTCACTGATTTACAGTGTTAAAAGTCTGTCACGCTGCTTTACTTATCCCAAGTTCTCTTCCAAGAATCGGCAACAATTTCTCACCCACCAACGAAAGAGAGCACGGTGTACCGAGTACAAAACTTCAGACAGCTGATCCGATGTTCCATTCTCTCCTGCTCCACTTCAATCGGCGGCACCAGCTTAGAATCATCCTGTCAACGTAGACGCAAAATGTCGGAACCCCAAAGGCATGTTCACCTTCTAGGCCACATCCTTGCGGTATTGAAAAGCTGGGAGCGAGTCCCATGACCACAAAGAACCAAAGTCTGTATGTAATTCCAGATCAGGGTCTTCAACAGAACCCCATCCACCCTGAAAGGCAAAAGTACAGACATCAAAAGTAGAAATAAAGCTGTTTTCATAGATAAACATGAAGGAGTCACAATTTAGTGCCATCGTGACTCTGCCTCTGCCTACATCAACAGAGCCAATGTTCAGCCGCTTTAGAAACATAGAAAACATACGGCACAATACGGACCCATCAGCCCACAAAGCTGTGCTGAAAATGTCCCTACCTTAGAACTACCTAGGCTTTACCCATAGCCCTCTATTTTTCTAAGCTCCATGTACCCTTCCAGGAGTCTCTTAAAAGACCCTATCGTTCCACCTCCACTTCTGCCACCAGTAGCCCATTCCATGTACTCACTACTCTCTGCATGGGGAAAAAAATAACACCTCCTGTACCTACTTCCAAGCACCTTGAAAATATGCCCTCTCGTGCTAGCCATTTCAGCCCTAGGGAAAAGTCTCTGACTATCCACATGATCAATGCCTCTCATTATCTTGTACACCTCTATCAGGTCACCTCTCATCCTCCATCGCTCCAAGGAAAAAAGGCTGAGTTCACTCAACCTATTCTCATAAGACATGCTCCCCAGTCCAGGCAACATCCTTGTAAATCTCCTCTGCACCCTTTCTATGGTTTCCACATTCTTCCTGTAGTAAGGCAACCAGAACTGAGCACAGTACTCCAAGTGGGGTCTGACCAGTGTCCTATATAGCTGCAATAGTACCTTTCGGCTCCTAAACTCAATCCCACGATTGAGGAAGGCCAATGCACCGTATGCCTTCTTAACCACAGAGTCAACCTGTGCAACAGCTTTGAGTGTCCTATGGACTCAGACCCCCAAGATCCCTCTGATCCTCCACACTGCCAAGAATCTTACCATTAATGCGATATTCTGCCATCATATTTGACCTATCAAAATGAACCACCTTACACTTATAAAGTCTTATAAATTTAAAGTGCTTCTGTTCTGGTGGAGGTACCACCATGGGGCTTTTGGGCTGGGCATTCCAGAATTCTGGCCCAAAGCTGATGGGCGATATATTTCCAAATTAGGATGGTGCGTAACTAAGGAAGGTAATCTGCAGGTGGTATTCCTCAGTATCTGCTGCCCTCTGTGGCAGTGGTAGCAGATTTGGGAGGTGCTGCAGTGTAGTAAATCCTGTAGCTGATGCTCACAGCAGGCTCGTTGAGGGGTGAATGATTAGAGTGGCTGATGGTGTACCATTCAGACAGGCTGCTTTGTCCTGGATAAAATTAATTGGAGCTGGATTTTGTCCAGGCAAGTGGAAAGTTTTCCATTACACTCTTGACTTGTAGAAGTAGAAAGGCTTTGGGGTGTCAAGACATGAGTAATTTGCCACAGGGTTATTCATCATGTGCTGTGTCATATGACATGAGTGATCCTGGTCCTCCCACAGTCCAAAGGTGTATGGGCTGGTAGGTTAATTGCTCATTGTAAACTGTCCTGTGGTGAGGCTAGGGTTAAAGTAGGTTGGATGGCACGGCTCATTGAGCTATAAGAGCTTGCTCTGTGCTATACCTTTAAATAAATAAAATAAATAAATCTGTAGTGTAATGTTCATTTGTTATGTGCTGTGTCATATGACGTGGGTTATCATGGTCCTTCCGTGACTGTAATTGTTCTTGGCAAATTTTCCTACAGAAGTGGCTTACCTTTGTCTTCTGGGCAGTGTCTTCATAAGACAGGTGATCCCAGCCATTCTCAACACTCTTCAGAGATTGTCTGCCTGGCGTCAGTGGTCACATAACCAGGACTTGTGATTTGCACCAGCTGCTCATAATGCCATCCACTGCCTGCTCCTATGGTTTCACATGATTCTGATCATGGGGCTTGTCTATGGGTGGCCTGCAGGATACTGGAAGGAAAGAGCACCTGACACTTCCTGTGGTAGAAACATATCTCCATCCCATTACAGGATATCAAACGTTTTGGATCAAGACCCTTTATCAGGATGTTCATCAGGATCAGTCCAGATGAAGGGTCTCGGCCCAAAACATTGGCTGTTTACTCTTTTTTGAGCTCCTTCAGCATTTTGTGTGTGTTGCATCTTTAACCTCAGCAGTCTGAGTTATCCACCTGCTTCAAGTAAACATCAATAATACCATGCCTAAGAAGAACGTGGTAACCTGCCTCAATGATTATCGTCCATTTACACTTACATCCACTATGATGAAGTGCTTTGAAAGGTTGGTGACGAAGCACATCAGCTCCTGGCCGAGAAGCGACTTGGATCTACTCCAATTTGCCTAACTGTCACAACAGGTCAGCCACAGATGCTATTTCATTAGCTCTTCACTCAACCCTGGAATACCTGGACAGTGAAGATCCATACCTCAGGATGCTCTTCTTTGACAACAGCTCAGCATTCAGTGCTATCATCCCCTCAAAACTGATCAATAAGCTTCAAGACCTTGGCCTCAATACCTCTTTGTGCAACTGGATCATGGATTTCCTCACTTGCTCCACAATCTCCATCAGCACAGGTGCACCACAAGGCAGTGTGCTTAGCCCCCTGCGCTACTCACTGTATAAGTATGATTGTGATGCTAAGCACAGCTCCAATGCCATATTCTTGTTTGCTGACAACGCCAATGTCATTGGCTGAATCAAGGGAGCTGATGAATCAGCATGTATGATGGAGATTGAAAATCTGACTGAGTGGTACTGCAACAATAACCTTTCTATCAATGTCAGCAAGATCGAGAAGCTGATTATTGACTCAGGAGGAGGAAACCAAAGGCCTAAGAGTCAGTCCTCGGGGGAATTAGAGGTGGAGAGGTTCAGCAACTCTAAATTCGTTGGTATTATTATTTCAGTGGATCTGTCCTTGGTCTAGCAAGTGAATGTCCTTAAGAAAGTACTGCAGAGGCTGTCTTTGACTACTCCTACAATCTTCACTCTCACACACTCTGAAATCTCTAAGCACCCATTCTTCTGGGTATTAGTCTTAAATGCACTGATAGTGGGCTAATGAGCACCATTGAGGCAGACTTCACCATGACCCAACCCAGGTGCAGTCCTTGGGCATAAGGTGCATCTTGCCAACCATTGCACTGTTCACATACCTTATGTACACAGGTGGTGTCTCTGCTAAGTAACAGGAGAATCTCAGTAGAAGAGGCAAATGGAGAGGATCTTGTCAGCTATGTGAATGACCGTGTGCAGCTTGAGGAGTTGGGATTTCATCCCTTTTGTTGGGAATATAATTGCACTCAATGAGAGTTGGCAGGGTCAAGCAAACCTCTCTACCTATTGACTGTGCAGCAGGTTCACTGGCTCTCCTCGGGTACCTTCTGATGCCCCAGAACATGTCTTTAGAATGTGAGGGAAAGTAGCTACATCTGATGGATGCTCAGCTGGCCCCTGCCAACTCTTCCTGGGTGTGCTGGAACCAGGAACCCAAGGTTCTGGTTCTGGATTTACAGCTGTACCTGGGTCTAATTCTTCAGAAGTGGCAATAGATTCTTGGCTGTGTCCTGGAGACCACTAGTGCTTGCCATACCGTATGTCCATGCCTGTTCTGCAATATATTGTTCCTACTTCTCCGGTTGTCCTTGCTATTCTCCCCAGATTCTCCAGCACTCTCCAGATGACTGACTTGTCTACATTCGGTCTGACTCTGGCTTCTCTAGCCACTCTCACTATCTCTCTCAAACTATTGTCCATGGTAATTTATTACCACAGCCTGGTATAGCAAGTGAGGACTGTGCAGTTGGATCTGTGAACACCTTCTGTTGAAAGGTGAGCCACTGCTGCACTTGACGCACTGTTCAGCCCTTGCCTGCTCTTATGAAGTGGTGAATACCCATGTGTTTCCAAGATGGTTGACTTTGGACACTTCTCACTTCCTACCTAAAATAGGATTCATCTTTCTTTTATTGTTGATTATTCTCACGATCAGCATTAAACACGTTAGTACACACATGCAACATTCTATAGCTATCCCGTAGACTAGAGCAAATTCGGGCATGCCAATAGCTTAATAGTGAAGAACAATAAACTTAATATTTCCTTCTACATACATCTAAATGTTTGCCAATATAAAGAAAGCCTAAGACTCACAGATTTTGTTGTTTCAAAGACACATAAAGAGTGGATGGAGAAGGGTGTCTTTCTACCATTTCTACCAAGTTGAAATCCAAATTAACCTGCACAGAAAATGATGTAAAAATATAAGCTTATGAACAGGAACTGACTTTTGCACAAAACAAATCTGTGCTATACTTCTCAATGACTCTATCAGATTCCTTCTTCTCCAGCACTTTACCTCTTCTACCTATTACCTCCCAGCTTTTTGAGTTCAAGAGCTGTAAGGTAATGTTACATGTATATAAGACCCCACTTGGAGTACTGTGTTCAGTTCTGGTCACCTTACTACAGGAAAGATGTGGATACAATAGAGAGTGTGCAGAGGAGACTTACAAGGATGTTGCCTGGATTGGAGAGCATGCCTTATGAGAATCTGTTGAGTGAACTTGGCCTTTTCCCTTTGGGGCAATGTCAAATGAGAGGTGACCTGATAGAGGTGTACAAGATGATGAGAGGCATTGATTGTGTGGATAGCCAGAGGTTTTTTCCCAGAGCTGAACTGGCTAACAGGAGGAGGCATAGTTTTAAGTTGCTTGGAAGTAGGTACAAGGGAGATGTCAGAGTTGAGTTTTTCACAAAGAGAGTGATGGGTGTGTGGAAAGCACAGCAAGCAACTGTGGTAGAGACGGATACAATAGGGTCTTTCAGGAGATTCTTAGGTACTTGGAGCTTAAACAGATGGAGGTTAATGCAGTAGGGAAATTCTAGGCAGTTTCTAGATTAGGTTACATGGTCAGCACAACATTGTGGGCCAAAAGCCTGTAATGTGCTGTAGATTTCTCTGTTCTCACTTCATAACCCTCCCCCACCTACCTACCTTACCCCTCACCTGTCAACTGCCATCTTGTATTCCTTCCCCTCTCCCCACCTTATTCTGGCTTCTTTCCCCTTCCTCTCCAGTCCTGATGAGGAGTCTCAGCCCAAAGCGTCAGCTGTTTATTCCTTTCCACTGATACCACTTACCTGCTAAGTTCCTTCAGCATTTTGTAGGGGATTGTCAATGTTTTGCGTCAAAATTCTGCTAAGTAAAAGATGTTTTGATGTTATAAACACAAAATATTTCACAAAGCATGGGTATCTTTAAAATAGTATATTGTATCATAGTAAATCTGTTGACTTGTTGAAATTGTGGTGAGGATTTGTTAAGAGTATTGGTTTAATGTTTTCTAATCACCTCTTGCAGTTGCTTTAAAATCTGTCCTGGTGTAGTGGAATAAGATTTTCTTGATTCTTTGTCTTAAGACCTCTATCCAAACTGTGTATTGTGTATTTCATTGGGATTTCCATTGGCCAAAATGTCTGTAATCTGAAATTAATTAGATGCTAGAAGCAATCATGGAAAGTAAAGAGATTACATTTCACTAACAAAATGTTGTTGGAACTCAGCAAGTCAGGCAGCATCTATGGAGGGGAGTAGACAGCCCATGTTTTGAGCCAAGGACTCCGTCAGGTCTCTGGTTTTGCAGCATCTGCACAATTTCTAGTTTTTATAAATTTCATTCAGTCATTATTCTCAGGGTGGTTGTATGGACTTGCAGTGGATAACAAACATAAAGGTGGATACCACAAAGGCTGTTGCCTGCAATGGCATGCCATTTTCTATCATGACTGACGCATGCAACCTGCTGGGGCTATACAATGTCATTGATCTAGGCACACCTCAAGTTGTAACATGTTTCTCTTTCTGAGAACTGTTTATAAATCTGAAATTAATGCTTGGGAGAGAATCACAAAAACAGCTGTGACAGGAGAGCAAGTAGACACAGGCAGAGTGGGTGCCAGCAAGCCCCACGACACAGTGGGCAAGCAACTCTGCTCAACTCTCTCAGCTCCTTTCAACCCAACTCCTGATTGTGGCTTTGGACAAGATGAATACATAAATACCCCATTTCCACTTGCCAGAGGATGCCTGCTGTCCTGCAGTAGCCAGGAGGACAATCCCCATCCAGCCTGCTAATCTCTTGAATGCTCATTCATATGTTTGTACCCCAGTGAGGACCTGCCTATTTTTACATACCATCTAAAGACATCAAATGTAAGCCATCCCATGGCAGAGAGGATTCAAAGCTTAAAGTAAGTTTATTATCAAAGTACATATTATGTCACCATATACTACCCTGAGATTCATTTTCTTGCAGTCCATAAGACATAGGAGCAGAATTAGGCCATTCAGCCCTTCAAGCCTGTTCCGCCATTTCATCATGGCTGATCCATTCACAATAGAACAAAGAAATATAATAGAACCAATGAAAGGCTACACACAGGCAAAGACTGACGTACAACTAATGCACAAAAGAAGACAAACTGTGTTAATAACCACAAGAAAGTCTGCAGATGCTGGAAATCCAAAGCAACACACAGAATGCTGGAGGAACTCAGCAAGTCAGGCAGCACCTAATAAATATCATTGAGAAGATGTGTTGTAGAGTCCTTGAAAGTGAGTTCATAGGTTGTGGAATCAGTTCAGTGTTGAGGGGAGTGAAACATTGGGTGCCATAATCATGGATTCTGCTGTAATTACCACTACTCCTAGAAATAGACAATTGACATGAATTCATGTATGGTTAATCAATAGAAAGCAGGGTTTAGTGTATAATATGTTTTAGTATGTTTGTGATGACATATTTTACCTTGTGGAAAGAATGACAGCACGGCAGCATATAGCACAACGCTTTACAGTACAGGCAACCCGGGTTCAGTTCCTCCTGCTGCCTGTAAGGAGTTTGTATATTCTTGAAGTACATACGTGACTTATCCTCCGGGTGCTCCGTATTCCTCCCACAGTTGGAAGATGTACTGGTTGGTAGGTTAATTGGTCATTGTAGTCTAGTCCCACGATTAGGCTAGAATTAAATTGGGGGATTGATGGGCAGCGTGGCTCAGAGGGCCAGAAGGGTCTATTCTGCACTGTATGTCAATAAATAAATAAAGGGCTCCAATTTGGGTTGATCATGGATGTTGCGTCCTAGCTGTCTTAAGTCGATACACAGCCAGTATGTAAGCAAGGGTTGTCGTGTAAAAATATAATCCCTTTGAACCAATTAAAGAAATGAAATAGAGGATTTAGAACCCAATGTTTAAAAGTCCCTTAGCCTGAAAAAGTGAACCCCTGAGGGTGCATTCTTACTAAAAGAAATGCAGAGCTCATGGGACTAAAGTGGGTGAGGAGTTGTCAATGAAAACTCTGCTGGGGATGGAGTACAGTGAAGAATGTACCAAGATGGGATTGAATTAGTGCACAGTTTAGCACTGGTATAGTTTAGTGTATAAAGTGAACTATTTTGGAAAGGAAGAAACTCCACCAGTGATAATATTTGAATTGGCATTGAGCAATGTTTCTCTAGATGGCTCCTTGATGCTCATGTGGTCTGCAAGAAAGGTTTTTAATTTTGCCAGAAGTATTTTAGTTAGCCTTGGTGCATCTGGCCAGGTCCAGAATTTGGCAAGTAACTACACTCTCCCCCTTTGCACTATTGCCCTGAAAGAAGGAGGGACAAACAGTGCGTGTCCAAAGCAAAGGATGTGCTGGCATTGGAAAGGGTTCAGAGGAGGTTCACGAGAATGATCCGGGCAATAAAATGGTAAACATATGAGAAATGTTAGATAGTTCTGAGTCTGCACCCACTAGAGTTTAGAAAAATGAGAAGGGATCATGTTAGAAACCTATTGAGTATTGAAAGGCCTAGATAGAGTAGGTTTGGAGTGGATGTTTTCTGTAGAGGGAAGTCTAGGATGAGAGGGCATGGCATCAGAATAGAAGAATGCCTCTATAATAGAGGTGAGGAGGAATTTCTTTACCCAGAGGGTGGTGAATCTGTAGAATTCATTGCCATAAACTGTAGTGGAGGCCAAATCTTTGGGTATAAGTTGATAGATTCTTGATAAGTGAGGGCATCAAAAGTTACGGGGAGAAGACAGGGGAATGGGATTTATAGGGATAATAGAACAGCCGTGATGGAATGGCAGAGTAGACTCAATGGACGGAATGGCCTAATTCTGCTCCTATGCCTTACGGTCTTTGGTCTCAGTCATTCATAACAGTGTAGCCAGATCTGCTGCATTTTGTGCCAAGTTCTTTACGTTTGTATTTCTCGGTTACTTTCTGGGAAACCGTAAGTCGGAGTCTGATGTCTGCGAGATCAATGGAGGCTGGAGGTCTGGTTTGTCCTGGGGTTGCAAGACAGTTTGTCTGTGAGGGAATGCATGGGAGGCAGTAAAGGGGCTTATTTTGCTGCTGTTGTTCTGACGAACATGGAGGGCGTGCGCCGTTGGCGCTGGAATTTCTGGCAACACTTGTGGGCTGCCCCCAGCAAATGCTTTGCACAAGAGATTCTGGTAGCTAGTATTCAGAACACAGAAAGAGATTTGTAATAAATACAAATTGCAGAGAGAACTCAGCAGGTCAGGCAGTCTGTATGGAAAGGATTAAAGAGTCAACGTTTCAGGCTGAGGCCCTTCATCAGGACTGGAAAGGAAGGGGGAAGAAGCCAGACTAAGACGGTGGGAGGAGGTGAAAGGAGTACAAGATAGAAGGTGACAGGCAAAACCAGGCACTTCACCAAGCTAAGCACATCCTTGGGTTATGTTGATTGTCAAAACAAACAACTCATTTCACTCTTTTGATGCATGTGATTTTTTTTTACCACTCCCACTCTGACTTGTCTGTCCATGGCCTCCTCCTGCCGGCATGAACATCCAACTCACTGACCTCCGTTGATACCCCTGCCCCCCACCATTACCCCCATCCCTATCTATTATTTGAGTCTGGTTCTCTTTCTCTCTCTTTTCCCCCCTCACTATATAATCTCTCCTCCCAGCCCTACCTTTCTTTCTCTTTTATTTCCCATAATTCTCCACCTTCCCCCTAGCCCAATTCCCTCCAGCCTATCACTTCCCAGCTCTCTACTTCATCCCTCCCCCCACTTCTTATCCCCCCCCCCAACCATCCCATGTTACTTCACTCCTGATGAAGGGTTTCAGCCCGAAACATCGTTATTACCTCCTCCCATAGATGCTGTCTGACCTGCTGAGTTCTGCCAGCATTTTGTGGTTTTTATTTATTTCCAGCATCTGCAGATTCACTCATGTTGAACCTAAGTCATTGTCTGCCTATGATCCCAGTCAGATTTCGGAAACATTCAGGCACTGATTTGAAATCTGAAACTGGTAGCTAGTATTCAGAACACAGAAAGATTTGAGTGTATTTAGCATACATAGTGTTGACTGACAGGAAGGACACCAGCTAATGAATGTGGCTGGGGAAAATGGCTCCTCGCAGGCCTCTGAGGATTTTGCTATCACATGAAGGGAGCTTCAGAAGCCAAAAAGTTCAAGCATTTCTGGCATGGAGGATGATGCAGAGAATTACAAAAGGCAGTAAAGTTGTTAGTACTCAACTTTTTTTTAAAAAAAAACAAAAGACTAGGCAAATTAGAATCCTCCATTTTAGTTAGGCATGAAGTGCAAAACTAAACAAAATTTATCCAAGTAATGACACTACAGAAAAAGTATTTCATAAATTGTTGAGCATATTATCCAGATTCGCTGAACACCTTTCACACAGACATGAAGTTACAGTCATAAGCAGATTTGGGAATGGTTAAGGAGTGAGCAGACTGAGGGCTTAACTGAGGAAAATAGTAATTATGGAAAATATTGAACCACTCTTGGCTAGTAATGGGGAATATTTAATGATACAATGCAGAGTAGGCCCTTCCGCCCCAACAACCCCTGACAAACCCTGACCTAATGACTGGATAATTACAATGACCAATTAACCTACCCAATGTATCTTTGACTGTGGGGGAGGAAACCAGAGGACCCAGAGAAATTCCATGGGGAGGACATACAGAGACTCTTTACAACACAGTTCTGGAGTTTAACTCCAAACTCCAGAAACGCCCCAAACCCTAATAGTGTGACATTAACCGCGACACTTCCATGGTACATTTAACTGGAAGGACTGCCACAAAATAGACTTGTATTCTTCAGAATTTAAATGACTAAGAGGTGGCAGCATCTAAAACAAAATAAGATCTAGGTAGTTTGGTTCAGGAACAATTATTACCCCTCAGCCATGAGGCTCTTGAACCAGAGGGTCAACTGCACTCAATTTCACTTGCTCCATCACAATCTATGGACTCACTTTCAAGGACTCTTTATCTCATTTTCTAGATATTTATTGTTTATTTCCCCCCCCCCCCCTTTTGTATTTGCACATTGATTGCCTGCCTGTCCTGTTGGGTATGGTCTTTCATTAATTCTATTATGGTTCTTGGATTTACTGAGTATGCCCGTAAGAAAACTAATCTCAGGGTTATATTTGGTGACATATGTATACTTGGATAATAAATTTACATCGAACTTTGGACATGCTTTGACGAAGAATTATTTTTAAGAATATGCTCAGAACTGAAGTCTGAGCATGAGTGGTTAGCTAAAGATGTGCCAGCGTTGACAGTCTGTTTCTCTGTATGCAACTCTAACTCCAGAGTACAAATGAGGATTTTCCTTTTTTCTTATCTTTAGAATTATCTGCCATTACAGCTGAATACTGATTATCAGGTGTGCTTTGGGCATACCTGATAATGTTCAGGGAATTAGTTGTTAGTCAAAAATTGGTCATTATTGAATGGTGAAGCAGTTTGCTCTTGAATCTTGCTCTTAAGCTGGCAAACCATTTGTGAATAGAATTTCAAAGCGGTCATTATTTTTTATAAAATCAGGGCAGGGCAAGATGGAGAGTCCTATTATGTGCAGTTTTGGACACCTACCTACAGGAAAGATGTAAATAAGATTGAAGGAGTACAGAGGAAATTTACAGGGACGGGAAGATCTGAGTTATAAGAAGATTGAATAGGTTAGGACTGTATTCTTGAGAATGTGCAAGAGTGAGGGGTGATTTGATAGAAGTATACAAAATTATGAATGTATATACAAACAGGCTTTTTCCACTGAGGTTGGGTGAAACTACAACTAGAGGCTATGGGTTAAAAGTGACATGTTTAAGAGGAAACAGGAGGAGGAACTTCTTCACTCAGAGCTGCCAGCGCATTTCTTGATTTCAATTTCAACATTAAGAGAAGTTTAGGTAGGTACTGCACGTGAATGGGAGGGGGATGGAAGGCTATGGTCCGGAGGTTCAGGTTGTTGGGACTAGGCAGTTTAAATGGTTTGACACTGATTAGATAAGTCAAGGTCTGTTTGTTTGCTGTAATAGTTTCCTATACCCATATTTATGATGGCTACCTTTTAGAATCCTATATCACAAATGTAGCTTTACCATAAATCAATCAATGAGACTTAAATGTGGTTCATATTGACAAGGAATATGAACAGGAGAATATGTAGTTAGGTTGTTTGTTAGACAATGATCAGTTTGGCATAGGAGCAGAATTAGACCGTTTGGCCCTTCTGAGTCTTCTCTGCCACTCCATCACGGATGATTTATTATCCCTCATGCCCCATTCCCCATTTAATAGTGTAGCAGTGTGCTACACGCAGTGCTAAAATTACGACACGGAGTCGGTAACTGCAGTCGAAGGAAAAAACTTTATTCGAAATCAGCCTCACTTTTAAGCCTCCCTCAACCTGCCCCCCGTGGCGCAGAGGCTCCAAAGCTCTGTGCTCGCAAACCCCCGTAGGCTATCTAATTGTGAGCCGGTTCGGATGTGCCAGGAAATAGGTCGCCACATAACCCCCCCCCCAGAACCGGCGATACACCCCCCCAATGTCCACAGTCTGGGCCAGAACCTGCTTGGGAGGTCGGCCTCTGCGCCGAGGTGCCGGAAACTCGGCCGGTTGTGCCAGGTCCACATGGGCCGGTTTGAGGCGGTCCATCGTGAAAACCTCCTCTTTCCCCCCAACGTCCTGCACGAACGTGGACCCATTGTTCCAGAGCACCATAAACGGCCCCTCGTATGGCCGCTGCAGCGGTGGCTGATGCCCGCCCCTTCGTACAAACACAAACTTACAGTTCTGCAGGTCTTTGGATACGCAGGTCGAGTTCCGCCCGTGCTGTGAAGTGGGTATGGGGGCCAGGTTACCGAGCTTCTCGCGTATTCTGCCCAGGACTGCTAAGGGATCTTCCTCTTGCCCCCGTGGGGCTGGTAGGAACTCCCCGGGGACGAGCAGGGGCGCGCCGTATACCAACTCAGCCGACGAGGCGTGCAGGTCGTCCTTGGGCGCTGTGCGGATGCTGAGTAGGACCCAGGGAAGCTTGTCCGCCCAGTTGGCTCCTCGCAGGCGGGCCATGAGGGCCGACTTCAGGTGACGGTGGAAACGCTCCACTAGCCCGTTCGACTGTGGGTGGTAGGCAGTTGTGTGGTGCAGCTGAGTCCCCAAAAGGCTGGCCATAGCTGACCACAGGCTGGAGGTGAACTGGGCGCCTCTGTCGGAGGTAATGTGGGCCAGTACACCAAAGCGAGATATCCAGGTCGTGATCAGGGCTCGGGCGCAAGATTCGGGGGTGGTGTCGGTGAGCGGGACCGCCTCTGGCCATCTTGTGAACCGGTCCACAATAGTCAGGAGGTGCCGCGCTCTGCGCGACACTGGCAGGGGGCCCACGATATCCACATGAATGTGGTCGAAACGCCGGTGGGCGGGATGGAACTGCTGCGGTGGGGCTTTGGTGTGCCGCTGCACCTTGGCCGTCTGGCAGTGCATGCATGTTTTGGCCCATTCACTGACCTGTTTGCGGAGTCCGTGCCAAACGAACCTGCTGGAAACCATCCAGACTGTTGTCCAGATGGAGGGATGCGCCAAGTTATGAATGGAGTCGAAAACACGGCGCCGCCTGGCTGTCGGGACAACGGGATGGGGCTGGCCGGTGGCGATGTCACAGAGTAGGGTCCTCTCACCCGGGCCTACGGGGAGGTCCTGGAGCTGCAAACCGGAGTCTGCGGTTCTGTAACTCAGAATCTCCTCATCCGCCTGCTGCGCCTCTGCCAGTGCCTCAAAGTCTACCCCTTGGGAAAGGGCATGAACGGTAGGGCGAGAGAGCGCATCCGCCATGACATTGTCCTTACCCGAGACGTGCCGGACATCCGTCGTGTATTCAGAGATGTAGGACAGGTGGCGTTGCTGGCGGGACAACCAGGGGTCAGACGCTTTCGTAAACGCAAAGGTAAGCGGTTTGTGGTCCGTGAACGTGGTGAAGGGCCGACCTTCTAGGAAGTACCTGAAATGCCGGATTGCCAGGTAGAGCGCCAACAGTTCCCGGTCGAAAGCACTGTACTTGAGCTCGGGTGGCCGCAGGTGTTTGCTGAAAAACGCCAGGGGTTGTCAGCGACCTGCGATGAGTTGCTCCAGCACCCCACCGACTGCCGTGTTAGATGCGTCCACTGTGAGGGCGGTAGGGGCGTCCATTCTGGGATGTACTAGCATTGTGGCGTTCACCAAAGCTTCCTTTGTTTGAATGAAAGTGGCGGCGGACTCCTCATCCCAGGTAATGTCCTTGCTCGGACCCGACATCAGGGCGAACAGGGGGCGCATGATCCGGGCAGCTGAAGGGAGGAAGCGGTGGTAGAAATTGACCATACCTACGAATTCCTGAAGGCCTTTGATCGTGGTGGGTCGGGCGAAGTGGCGGACCGCATCTACCTTAGCGGGCAGAGGAGTTGCCCCGTCCTTAGTAATCCTGTGGCCCAGGAAGTCAATGGTATCGAGTCCGAACTGGCATTTGGCGGGGTTGATTGTAAGACCGTACTCACTCAGTCGGGCGCAGAGTTGACGGAGGTGGGACAGATGCTCCTGACGACTGCTGCTGGCTATGAGGATGTCGTCCAAATAGATGAACGCGAAGTCCAGGTCCCGTCCCACCGCGTCCATTAACCGCTGGAACGTCTGTGCGGCATTCTTCAGGCCGAATGACATGCGGAGGAACTCGAAAAGGCCAAACGGGGTGATGAGAGCCGTTTTGGGGACGTCGTCAGGATGCATCGGGATTTGATGGTACCCTCGGACGAGGTCTACCTTGGAGAAGATCCGTGCGCCGTGCAGGTTTGCTGCAAAGTCCTGAATGTGCGGCACAGGGTAGCGGTCCGGTGTGCTAGCCTCGTTCAGCCTGCAGTAGTCGCCGCATGGTCTCCAGCCTCCCGTCGCTTTGGGCACCATGTGCAGGGGGGAGGCCCATGGGCTGTCGGACCGCCGGATGATCCCCAATTCCTCCATCCTCTGGAACTCCTCCTTCGCCAGTTGGAGCTTGTCCGGGGGAAGCCGCCGAGCGCGGGCGTGGAAGGGTGGTCCCTGGGTTGGGATGTGGTGCTGTACGCCGTGTCGGGGCATGGCCGCTGTGAACTGCGGTGCCAGAACCGATGGGAAATCCACCAGGACACTGGTGAAGTCGTTGTCGGACAGCGTGATGGAGCCGAGGTGAGGGGCTGGCAACTGGGCTACACCCAGGGCGAACGTCTGAAAGGTCTCGGCGTGTACCAGTCTCTTCCTGGGCAGGTCGACCAGTAGGCTGTGAGCCTGCAAAAAATCCGCACCCAAAAGCGGTTGGGCTACGGCGGCCAGTGTAAAGTCCCACGTGAACTGGCTGGAGCCGAACTGTAGCTGCACCTGACGGGTGCCATAGGTCCTTACTGTGCTGCCGTTCATGGCCCTCGGGGGGGACCCGGTGCCCTGCTGCGGGTGTCGTAACTTGTCGGAGGTAAAACGCTGATCTCGGCACCAGTATCGACCAAAAACCGGCGTCCCGACCTTCTATCCCACACATACAGGAGGCTATCCCGATGGCCAGCCGCCGTAGCCATCAGCGGCGGCTGGCCCTGGCGTTTCCCGGGAACTTGCAGGGCGGGCGGCAACAGCGGGCCTCTGCGCCCCACCGCTGGTGGTAGAAGCACCAGTGTTCCTTGGGCCGGGGGTTGGCGTGCTCTGCGGCTGGGCCTGGACTGGTTTGCTGCTGGGAGCGGGGCTGGGTGATCTGTGCGATGGATGCCCCGCTCACCTTTTTGGCGTTCCACAGCCTTCCGGGGGTCACTGAAATCCGCGTCGGACAGCAGCAGGCGTATGTCCTCGGGCAGCTGCTCCAGGAATGCCTGCTCAAACATGAGGCAGGGTGTGTGTCCGTCGGCTAGAGACAACATCTCATTCATTAAAGCCGATGGAGGTCTGTCGCCCAAGCCATCCAGGTGCAGTAAACGGGCAGCCCACTCGCGCCGTGAGAGTCCAAAAGTCCTGAGGAGCAGGGCTTTGAATTCCGTGTACTTGCCGTCTGCCGGGGGCGACTGTACGAACTCCGCGACCTGGGCCGCTGTGTCCTGGTCGAGGGAGCTCACCACGTAGTAGTAGCGGGTGTCTTCTGAGGTGATCTGGCGAACATGGAATTGGGCTTCGGCTTGCTGGAACCATAGGTTCGGTCGCTGTGTCCAGAAACCCGGCAGTTTCAACGAAACCGCATGAACAGAGGCAGCGTCGGTCATTTCTAGCGGTGTGCTACACACAGCGCTAAAATTACGACATGGAGTCGGTAACTGCAGTCGAAGGAAAAAACTTTATTCGAAATCCTCAGCCTCACTTTTAAGCCTCCAGGCTCCAAAGCTCTGTGCTCGCAAACCCCCGTAGGCTATCTAATTGTGAGCCGGTTCAGATGTGCCAGGAAATGGGTCGCCACAATAGGCCAATTTGATGTACAAAGCCTGCTGGAGATGTTTAGGTTGGAACTGTATTACTTCAAAATAACCTTTTTTCACTTTTAAATTGAATCTAAGGTGACCTTATTATAATGTGACCTGAAGCAACATAATTATGACACTCTGAATATGATTGTATTTTATTTTTAGGAAATTAACTAGAATACATAATTTCCTTCAGAATAAATATTTTTTAGTTCCATTGATTTTTCAGATGTATCTAGCCGACCAAATCAATTCTGCTCAAAGAGCACTTGTCACTAACAATTTGAGTTAAAGATCAGAGGTGCTTCCAAGTATGTCAAATGCCAACATGGTGTAAAGGATTCGATGACAATAAAAACTGCAGATTCAACAACGTTGAAACTGAAATGTTAGCTGAATCAGAGCTATAGCTTTTTTTAATGCTTGTCTTTTCAATTTGTTTTTGTCTCCTAGGTTTATCAAGACTTGCAGATCACCAATGTTGTTGAGGCTAACCAACCTGTCACCATCCAGAATTGGTGCAAGAAGGGACGTAAACAATGTAAAGGCCACCCACACATCGTGGTTCCTTACAGATGTTTGGGTAGGTGCTCCTCTTGTTTACATCATTGAATATAATCATGCAACTGTTTGTAATTATGTGTGTGTACACCTAGTGGCCACTTTATTAGGTAGACCTGTACACCTGCTTGTTAAAGCAAATATATAATCAGCCAGTCATGTGGCTGATGGTGCCAGATGTGGTGGTTTGAGTATCTTAGAAACTGCTATTCTCCTTGGATTTTCATGGACAACAGTCTCTAGAATCGCGAGAACAGTGCGAAAAAACAAAAAAAAATCCAGTGAGTGGCAGTTCTACGTGTGAAAACAGCTTGTTAAGGTGTTTGTTGAGAGAGGTTGGGGGAAATGGCCAGGCTGCTTCAAGATTACAGGAAGGTGACAGCAACTCAAATAACTACGCATTACAATAATGGTCTGAGGAGGAGCATCTCTGAAGGCACAACTCATCAAACCTTGCAGTGGATGGACTACAGCAGCAGAAGATCACACTAGGTTCCACTCCTCTGTGTGTGCGTATCTGTACACACTCACCCAACAGGCTGGTATATGTTTAGGGGAAAAGGAGATCCAGCCACTCACCAACCCCACCTCCTGTACATGCAGGTACAGTGAGAATCAAGCTTATGCCATGTGTGCACACACAATATCAAACTCACACCAGATACCGTTATGGAATACACTTTAAAGATTTTACTAAAACTAAAAGAGTACTATGCAATACAGTATATATGAAGGAAAAGAAAATAAAGTAAAAGGCGCCAACTTATCAAAGTTCAGTCAGTTTAGTGCACATCGTTGGAGCTCAACCATTGAACCATTCAATCCCTCGTCACTTTCCTCCAACCTTCACGTCCTTGCACCTGGGACCACCCTGGTGGTCGGCCGAGCAGTGCAGCACACATCCACCTTCCTCGGCATCTTCTTCCCGACTCCCTGAAAAGACCGCGAAAACCCCAAGTTCCCAGCCCCACAAGACAAAATAACATTCCCCCATTGGTTAACAAATGAATACAATCCCCAATACCAGCAAGTTTAAAGCTAAACAACTGCGAGAGAAAGCACTTATCATACAAAGAAGCATTCCTACTCTTAAAGAAACAAAGAAGCCATTTTGATTAACATACACAGTACATTGTACATTCTCCTCCCACCAGCAAATGTCATGCCCTCATGACATTACCAGAGTTCCCCAAGGTTTCTTGCAACACACAAAACCCAACCCAGGTGCAGAAAGCAGCAACATAACTACCCAGAGCAGTAGAAATCACACTTGGTTCTCCTGGCACCACATAGGTCAACCGCTCCAGGGGGCGCCTACTTCTCTGAGATCTCTGTACCCCTTCTGCCAACCCTTCCGCCTCGGACCCCGCGGGGGGACATCTGTCAGACCCTTACCCTCCCCCTCACTGGGCTCCCTCTTCACCTGCGAACCCTCTGCCTCAGACACCCCAGGTCTACCTGTCAGACCCTCACCCTTCCCTCACAGGGCTCCCCCCTCACCTGAGAACCCTCTGGCTCGCATTTGGGTTCCACCTTCTCTTCCCCCCCAAAGCTGGCTGCCTCTCCATCTGACCATTAACACCTTCCCTCCTCTCACCCAACTCAGTATGGGAAAGGCCAGGAGCCTCCTCTTCTGGTACTGGAGGGCCAGCAAATGGGAACAAGGGCCAATCATCTGAGTCGTCATCTTCCGAATTGATATCCATTCCCAGGTTAAGGACCCATTCCAGCTCTTCAACAGCGGGCTCTTCCCTCGCTCCGCGCCCTCGCAGAGTCCTTGTACTAGGCACAACCTCCCACTCGGGCTGCTTGTCCACCTGCACCACTTGACCCAGGGACAGCAGGTGATTCCGATGGAGTACCTTGATAGGCCCATTCCCATTCTCAGATTTCACCCGGTAAACTGGTAGATTCAGCACCTGGCTCTCTATTACATAGGGGCTGGCCACCCATCGATCTGCCAACTTATTCTTACCGGGGAATCCCAAATTCTGTAAAAGGACCCGGTCGCCCGGCAGTAATTTAGCAAACTTCACCTTTTGATCATATCTCTTCTTATTCCTCTGATTTTGTTTAGTACTCACCGCAAAGAAGCATTCCTACTCTTAACAAAACAAAGAAGCCATTTTGATTAACATACACAGTACATGGATATTAGTACCACCTAAAGTAACACTTAAAATCAATATTATGTCTTGAATTTTCAAACACAATAAAACATAACATCTCAGCCTGAAGTTTTGACCATTTACTCTTTTTCGTAGATGCTGCCTGGCCTGCTGAGCTCCTCCAACATTTTGTGTGTGTTGAGTGTAAATTTAATTACCATTGCACTAATCTCAGTACTCCATTGTCAGGGTTTTATACACATGACCACCAGTACTCCATTGTCAGGGTTTTATACACATGACCACTCCCTGTTCCTGTTCTTAGTCTCTTTGTGAACACAACAGTTTTAGTTGTTTTATTTTAGTTTAATAGGTATGGTTTTGGGAACAGAGAGGGGAGTTAGCAGTCAGAATATGGTTTGGGGACAGGGTTGTGGAGGAGTTCGAAGTCAGGCCAGAATCTAGGCCTCCACTCTATGTTCTAAAGCCAGCAAAGTGGACGTGACGGACATCCATGTTTGGATGTTGGGACGTCAGACCAGCAAGTTGACAGCAGGTTTGGAACTGGAGTTGCTTGAGGGCAGGGAGCACAAGGGTCATTGACCCTCCAGGTATGCAAATTGGCAAGTCTGGCCTGGAATTTGCGGTCCTCATGCAGTGTCTTCATTTGTCATTGTCCCTGAGTCCTGGGATTGAAGCCCGAAGTCAAATCGGAAGTCAAGGCCCTATGGCCGGAACCCTGAATCCGTAAATCCACTGGAAATGTCAAAGGCCCAGTGTCCACTGTACGCCTGGATGTGGCTTGTTCCGGGTTTGAGGACTGTACGTGCGTGCAAGGTTGGGAGGAAGAGATGGGATTTGTTTTGCTGTTGTGTTGTTTGTTCGTTTGTTCTCTTTCGTGTTCTGATGAACATTGAGAGCCCGCTATTTTGGCACTGGAGTGCGTGGTGACATTTGCGGGCTGTCCCGGGCACATCCTTGGGTTGTGTTGGTTGTTAACGCATACAACAGATTTTGATGTACATTTGGTAAATAAAACTGAATCTTGTTCTTCCTCTCTCCTCCCCTGCATCTCACTGTCACTCTCTGATATGGAGTTCTTTTCTGCCTCACCAAAGAGCATCAATTTGTTCCATTACATTCCAAAGTGAGTGTGCTGGTTTTTCACTGAGCACAGATTGCTTATGACTCAGCTGAACTTGTTGCTACATATCGGTAGGGAAAACAAGTTGTAAGAGTAAATGTTGTGGGAGGAACTGACTAAGACTTACTCTTAAGATTATTATCCTTTTTACATTGCCTCCCACAGGCAACTGCTTGAGCTTAAGTCCTCTGAGCTTGTAGTTTTACACTTTAGTTGTTTCAGGATCCCTTGAGATCCTGCAAGAGGACTTGGGAGTAGATTCCTGACTGTAGTACTACACCCTGATCCTCATACATACCGGAGAGATACAAAAATTAAAATTCAGTGTTGTGGAATGCACAAATATTAGTGAAGAGCTATAGCATCCAGAGGGTCCAGAGGTGGTTCACAAGAATGATCCTCGGAATTAAAGGGTTAATGTGTCAGGAGTATTTGATGGCTCTGGTTCTGTACTTGCCAGAATTTAGAGGCATAGTAGTAGGGGAAGGGTGGGGGAGATCTCATTGAAACCTATTGAATATTGCAAAGCCTAGAGTGGACATTGTGAGGATGTTTCCTATTGTGGGGGGAGTGTAGGACCAGAGGGGCATAGCGTCAGAATGCAATGGGTGTCAGATAAGGAGGAATTACTTTAGCCTGAAGCTGGTGAGTCTGTGGAACTTATTGAGGTGGTAGACAAGCTATTGAGTATATTTTCTCCCAGCTACTCTGGATCCTTTCCATTTCACTTATGGTTTGAATCGATCCACTAACAATGCCATAGCCTCTGCCCTCTTGATGGGGTCTCGTATGCCAGGCTGCTGTTTATAGTCTTCATTTCAGCACTTAACTCCATCAAACCCCAGAAACTGGTGGGGAAACTGTCCTTGTTGGCTCTCAACACCTCCCAAAGTAACTGGATCCTGGACTTCTTAACGGAAAGGCCACTGTCAGTCCTTGTGGGCATCAGTGTCTAGTCCCATTACACTGAGCACTGTCTGTGTGCTCAGCTGACTGTTGTTCACACTGCTGACATATTACCGTGTCACAGGATTCAGCTCAAACCGTGTCATCAAGTTTGCGGATGACACAACAGTGATTGGCCTCATCAACGATGATGAGTCGGAGGACAGAGAGGAAGTAATGCAGCTGGTGGACATAAGTCTGAACATGGCGAAGACCAAAGAAATATGATTGAGCGGAAAATCCCACAGAAGGTGGTGGATTTGGCCTAGTATATCACAGGAAAAGCCCTCCAACCATTGAGCACATCTACATGAAAAGTTGCCATAGAAAAGCAGCATCTATCATCAAAGATTCTCATCACCCAGACCATGCTCTCTTCTTGGTGTTGCCATCAGGTAGAAGGTACAGGTGCCTCAGGAATCGCATCACCGGGTTCAAGACAGTTACTACCCCTCAAGCATCAGGCTCTTGAATAAAAGGAGATCTCTACACTCATTTACAGACTCCTTTATCTTGTTATTTCATGCTGGTTTTTTTATTGCTATTTATTTATTATCTGCATTTGCACAGTTTGTTTACAGTTAACAGTTCCTGATGTTTACAGCTTACAGATCCTGTTTATAGTTACTGTTCTATAGATTTGTTAAGTATGCCCGCAGAAAAAGTATCTCGGCATTTTGTGTGGTGACGTGTATGTACTCTGATAATAAATTTTACTTTGAATTTTGAACATACATGGCTCCTCCATAGAGAGGGTTAAGTGCACCAAAGTCATGGGTGTTCACATAATAGGTGACCTCACTGTCACCTCCCTAAGCAAGAAGGCACGGCAGGGTGTCCACTTCCTAAGGAGATTGAGGCAAGTGAGGCTTCCGTTGACTCCTCATTTTAACTGAACTTTACAGGAGGAGTGTCATTGAGAGCATCCTGACAAGTTGCATCTCCATCTGGTATGGGAGCAGCCGAGCATCAAACCAGAAGTTCTTACAAAGGACTGTGAGAACAGCTGAGAGGATCACAGGAACATTTATCCAGAGCGCTGCATACGCAGGGCCCTTAGTATTTTTAAGGATCCCACCATCCATCTCTGACTTTCTCCATCAGGCAGGAGATTCTGATGCATAAAAACAAGAACGGTCAGGATGAAAACAGTTTCTTTCCTCAGGCCATTAGGCTTCTGAACTCCCTGCGGCAGCATATTCAAAGTGTCACCAGATAATCTGTTCTGTACCCTACAATATTTACTTTATGCACTTTGTTTATACGTAATTCATCTGTAGAATTTATCCTTACTTGTCTAATTATTGTGTGGTACATACGTGTTATGTATACCACTGTGCTTCACACCCGGAGAAATGTTGTTTCGTTTGACACTATACATGTAAATATTTAAATGACAATAGACTTGATATTTAAAGCGGAGCTTGACAGGTTCTTGATTAGTACGAGTATGAAAGGCTACGGGGAGAAGGCAGAAGATTGGGTTTGAGAGGGATAATAAATCAGCCGTGATGAAATGGCAAAGTGGATGTGATGGCTGAATGGCCTAATTCTGCTCCCATGTCTTATCCCTCTGCACCACTTGAAAAGAATCATCTGTGAAGACTTGAGTAGTGCCGGAGCTGAGAGGTGCAAGTGCTCACTTGCACACTAAGCTCCAGCACAACTCAGTTTTTTTGTCCTAAGGCTTAGTGCCACTCCCACAGTCATAGTCCGGTATCAGGAGTCCAGGCTAGGAGCACTGGTCATTGTGTGAGTGAGCAACAGGGAGAGACACCCAGGTGTAGATCAAGGATCATGTCTGCATCAGATTTGGCATGCAGCATTCTGTCAGCAAACCTCATTTCCTATGTCGTAATTGAGAGCTGCACCTTCTTGTGTCATTATTTAATGTTGAGCTCACGTATAAACATTAATTGCTGTACTTTATGGCAATAATAAAATCCACCCTGTCTTCAAAAACAGTGAAAAACACACAACCAAAACTGTTCGAAAGGTATCTTTAAAGAATTCAAATTTAGGAGGTGAACAACATGAGAAGATTTTGTTTTGACCAACTATAATTCTGTAGATTCTACCATTTCTCTCAAATCTTCTGTCATCCGTACAAATAAAATGGCATTTAAAGTCCAGGATCTCTCTTTTCTGTTTCTTTCCTCCTACCGTCATTTTCATCTTAAGCCCATCATCCCTCCTGCAACTCGCCAGCAGTCCTCTATCCTGGACCAAAGGTTGAATGGCCCTGTGGCTGCCACTTTCACCACATAACTTTGTGTCTTCGACGCAAAGATTCTTCCTCTCCTAGGGATCAGGTCTTTGGTGCTTCTGTTGGCGTTCCATAGCATCGGGTTTTTATGGGATGTGGTCGCTAGCCCCATGCCCAACCCTCCTTTCATAGCCGGGCTTGGGGCTGTCCATGGTGGAGTTCCTAGATACTACACAGCAGGAGAAATGCTTTTGTTTGTATACCTTGTGGTGAACTTCAGGAACCTCATGCAAGAGAGTAGCTGATACTTTTCTCCTCCCACCTTCCTGGCCCTAATTTTTTTGAACTAATTCAGACCTTGATTAGGTCACCAGCATATTCCTTCTGAAGTGTATTATCGTGCATTTTATGCCATCCTTGCAGATTTTCTTTGGCATCTCAAACTGTGTGCTAACTTGGCCCAGAATGTTTATGTTCCAGATTAATATAGCCAGACCCCTGGAAGAGGTTGTTGAAGTGGAAGTATGTTTTCTGTCCATTGCAAGTTGAGTTTCCGTGTTCTATTGTGCTAGCTCGCAAAAAAGCATTTGGCTTGAAGCTAGCCAGACCCGAGGGTCATATTAATTGGCATTGTGAAATTCCTTTAATTGTATTCTGTTGCTCCCTCCCATATTTTCTGGATGCAAAGTGACTTCTGTGTCATATTTTAAAATAAGTTTCAGTAAAAAATGCAATTGGCCAGTTTTAGGTTGCCTTAATCAACTGCAAGATAGGGGTTCAATTCCTGCTGTTGTCTGTGAGGAGTCTGTGTATGTTTCTTCCTGGTCCTCCTGTTTCTTCCCACTTTCTAAAGATGTATGTGTTAGGGTTATTATGTTGTGGGCATGCAAAAAAGCACAGCAACACTGCGGAGTGCCCGCAGCACACCCTCGGACTGGGTCAGTTGTTGACACACGCAAAGCATTTTACTGTATGTTTCAAAGTATATGTGACAAAATAAAGCAAATCTTTAATCAAAGCTGCACCATTTATTTTAATGTTTTTATTTCTTAACACAATTTTTTGCAGATTGTTATAAAATGCATTTTTAATTTTATGGCATGATGCAAACAGAAAAATTAGCTCTAAAGATGAATTCTTAGAAATAGTGTAATTTTCAGGATAATTTATGACCAAAATGTGATCTGCATCTTAACAGCTGGATGCATGAATAATTAAGGTTTTGAAATATTTCAGTGAATCCAATTAATTGAATACACTCTGCCAGCATCGTTTTGTGCTTTCGGGTCATATTGATTTCTTAATTTCGTAATTGCATTGGTGTGTGACTACTTATTAAGGTGTGATGTCAAGACTGTGTGTGAATGTGGTGCATATAGTCTCCCCACTGACTGTGTACCTTGCAAGTGATGTGCCAGTCATGATGCTGTGTTTCCCGCAGAAATAGCCAAAGTGCCGGGTGATCTGTGGTGCCTTAAAGCACCAGAGCTCCAGCCTTTACACAAGAGCAGATGCTTGGAAATCTCTGCCACACACACAAAATGCTGGAGGAGCACAGCATGTCAGACAGCATCTGTGGAGGCTAATAGACAGTCAACGTTTTTTAGCTGAGACCCTTCAGCAGGACTGGAAAGGAAGGGGGAAGAAGCCAGAATAAAAAGGTGAAGAGGGGAAGGAGACCGGTTACAGGAGGTGACAGGAAAGGCGGGTGAGTGGTGAACGGGTGGATGAAGTAAGAATCTGGGAGGGGATAGGTGGAAGAGGTAAATGGCTGAAGAAGAAGGAGGAATCTGATAGGAGTTGAGCATGGACCATGGGAGAAAGGGAAGAAAGAGGGTAACCAGAGGGTGGTGATGGGTAGATGAGGAGGAGAGAAGGGAAGATAGGGTAAAAAGAATAGAGAATGGGAAAAGGGAGAAGTGGGAGGAAGGGGGGGATGATTATCAGCTATTACAGAAATTGGTGTTCATGCCATTAGGGTGGAGGCTACCCAGACAGATGGAGATGTTGCTCCTCCAACGTGAGTCTAGCTTTATCGTAGCAATAGATGCGACTGTGGACAGACTTATCCGAGTGATTTGAAATGAGTAGCCACTGGGAGATCCTACCCCTTGTGGCGGATAGAGGGAAGGTACTCAACAAAGTGTGGCTTTCAGAGGTAAAATAAAAAAATATTGTTTTAGAAGCATCTCCTTCACAGCCAGCACCATGGTTTTTGGAACATATTATTGTATTTAAATACATAGGAAACAGATTGATTAATGTAATTAAATTAATACTACACAATATAGGGCAAGCCTGCAAAATGTGTCCTCTGTCCAGAGTCATGTTCACATTCTCCGACAGTATTGGAGAATATCAAGTCAATGCCAGCTCTATTAATTCCATATCCCCATTTATTAAGTGTCTCCTTAGTGCCCCCATCAACCAGCCTGACTCTCACCTTGGGCATTTTATGATGGCCAATTAATATGCCAACCAGCATATTTTTGGCATGTGGCAGACCCCTGAGGAAACATAAGCAGTCATTTGGAGAGAAGTCGAAAATGAACCCAGTTTGCTGCAGCTCTGAGGCAACAGTACCAGCTGCTGTGCTACTTTCTCGCTGGTTTGGCATTGTTCGTTTTTGGATGATGTAGCTTGAATGTGAAAACTACATTCCCAGTCTACACCTTGGCTTCTGCCCACAATGCAGCAGTTGTGTCGGACTGGGCCGCAGGCAGAGATATCAACCTCAGTATCAAGTCCATTGTAAACAGTTAGAGAATGGAAATGGGCCCTACTTGTGCACGCCATCCAAATTGCCTTCCTGTGCTAATCCCATGGTGGAATAGAGTAAACTTCTTATATTTCTCATAATTTACCTTTTACTATGCTGGCTTATATTTTTATATATATGATATATATATTAGAAACATAGAAAGCATACAGCACAGTACAGGCCCTTTGGCCCACAAAGCTGTGTCGAACATGTCCCTACTTTAGAGCTACCTGGGCTTTTGTTCTGAATTTTCCAGTAAATGTATTTCTGTATTTTTCTAGAAGCTTCCTAGTTTTCATGCATCAGCTGTCATGCCACTTGAATCTGGCTGCTTCATAAATTATTTGTTATCATGAAATGTCTTTGTTATCTTTCTGTTTGAACTAGTTTTCAGTATAAGGTGCCAGTGACTTCTTTGTTCCATTCTTCCTTCTTACTTTAGTTCATAAATGGCCATAACCACCAATTGATGCCTCATTCTTGACCTCCGAAGAACCTCTGAATCACAAAATCATCAGATCCAACACCATAAGGCTCTAAGAGAGAGGAGTATAGTTAGGCAATTCATTCCACCCGATCTTCTCCACCATTCAATCATGGCTGATTACTCTTTCCCTCTCAGAGGGCCCATATCCCTTTAAACACCATGGTCACTGTGGTGTGGTTATCCCAATGCTATTACAGCTTGAGGCACTCCAGAGTTCAAGGCCAGCACTGTTTTGTGAGGAGCCTCTGCGCGCCTTCCCATGGGATGTGTGGGTTTTCCCCGGCTCTCCGCTTTCCTCCCCCTATCCAAAGTCATATGGTTAGTGAGTCGTGTGCATGTTATGTTGGTGGCAGAAGCGACGTGCTACTTTGAGCCGCCTAGCACAATCCTTACTGTTGTGTTTTGATGCAATCGACACACTTCACTGTATGTTTCGATGTACACGTGACTGATAAAGCTAATCTCATTAATCTAATTTAATCTTTGAATTGAAGAACAGACCATTGAGCTAAAATTGCAATGAATGTTATTACCTCAAAACTTTTAATACAAATGTATAGTGGTCCTGCTCATTAGTGCTACTCTTCCTGCTGGCCTACTTTCAGTCCTGATGCACAGTGCCAGGCCAAAAGTCAAATCCCTCTCCCCAAGTGGTAACTATGCTTAAAAATTCTGATTGGATCTCTAAAGTGAGAGCAACTGTTCCCTGTTAATTTAATCTCGATTGTGGACCACCAAACACGCAGATGCAAAAAAGATCACTGAAAAGTATCCAAAGTAGGGAAGTTGTTTTCTTTGAACTCGCATGCAGCCTTGTACTTCTACTTATAGATATCTCCCCCCACCCCCCCCCCCCCCAAAGCAGACCAACTCAAGGGGCAACCCACCCCATCTTGCAGGTAGATGTACAGTAATACGGTGCTCTGGAATAATTGCTCCCCAAGCAGGACAGGCAAAAATCTTCTCAGTGTGTTTTTAGCCTTTTTTTTTTACTGTAGCCCCGGAACTTGCTTCCAGTTTCCTTTGGTCTGTATTGCACTTGAACATAGAACTGTACAGGCCCTTTGGTGCACAATGTTGTGCCAACTTTTTAATCCACTCCAAGATTAATCTAACCCTTCCCTCCCACACAGCCTTCCATTTTTCTTTCATCAGTGTAGCTATCTTGAATGTCCCTAATATGTCTGCCTCTACCCCTATACAGGTTTCCCCTGTTATCCAAAAGTAAAGCGTTCCTATGAAACCTTTCGTAAGCCAAAATGGCGTAAAGTGAAGAAGCAATTACCATTAATTTATACGGGAAAAGTTTTTGAGCGTTCCCAGATCCAAAATATAACCTACCAAATCATACCAAATAGCACATAAAGCCTAAAATAACATTAACGTTATGGTAAAAGCAGGAATGATATGATAAATACACAGCTTATATAAAATAGGAATAATGTATGTACAATGTAGTTTCACTTAGCAGAATCAGGAAGATTTAACCAAAACCAGTTTGTAGAAAAAAAAATCGGCATGTACACGCACGCGCACTCACCTGCCCAGGCAAGGCTTCACGGTCATGGTAGTCTTTCTCGGGGTAAACACAAGTTTAAAGTGGGTGCCTTTCTTTGTAAAAGCGAAAATCCTCTTCAGATTTCTTTCAGCTAGCGAAAACAGGTACTAATAAAGGTCTTTCATAAAAGCGAAGTAGCGTAAAGCAAACTTTCGTAGACCGGGGGCACCTGTACCTGGCAGTGTGTTCCGTAGACCTACGTTTGGCTTTTTATCTGCCACCTCTTCCCAGGTTCCATTATTGAAGTTATTTCGCTCACTTTCAAGAATTCATGCTAAAACTGCTTCTCCCTCCTCTTCCATGCAATAGGTGGCCTCGTGATGTAAGTACTGGAGAGCTGCTACGCTGGGAACAGTTTCTTCCCCAAGCGCATCTGTTCCAGAACCACTTCCTTTCCCTCCTAGCCACAACATCATAGTGTTGATTTTAAATCGATAAACTTTGATCCCCTTTGCTCTGTAAAATTACCCGCAGCCAAAATTATACAGGATTCTGGCCTTCATTGCTACTTTTAGTCACTGATCTCTTGAATTAAGACTTTCGACTAAGCACTGCAAGAATTCCTTCATTGTTGAGAGATTATCAAAGGATTTAAGGAAAGTAAAGGAGTTAGTGGTGCTTGGCAGAGATAGCTTGGCTAGGTCAGTGAGAGGTACGCCTGTGTGTCTGATTGAAACACCATTTTCCATGTGCTGCTTGTTTTGATTTGACCTAAAGTTGTTTTTGAGGGCGTGGAGAGCCATTTTGACCTGCATTTTATGTTGATCTTTTACTATTCTTTTTCTAATCAGTGAAATTACTTGAAAAACCAGAGTTTAATGCAATCTTAAATAGTAATTTGGTATGTAACCACCCCCCCCATTCTACACCCAGTATAACAATTGTCAAATTAACTCATTCATGACAGATCTGATGGAAGATTCCCGTGTACAGCTGCTGTACATACGTGTGGAGACTGCTTTTGCTACTGTTTGTTGATTTTATTTAGAGACACAGCACAATAACAAGCCCTTCTGGCCTAAAGAACTCACTCCACCCAATTACATCCATGTGACCAATTAACCTACAAGCCTGTACATCTTTGTAATATGTTAGGAAACAGAGGACACAGAGGAAACTCATGCTATCACAGGGAGAACGTACAAACTCCTTACTTACAGTTGCAGGAATTGAACCTGGGTCGCTGGCGCTGTAATGAAGTTACGCTAACGGCTACACCACCGTGCCGCCTGTACTTTTCTACTCAATGAGTATGCACATGCTGGGGAGAGAGCCCTTTAACAGACTGAGTGAATTAATTCAAAGAAAACAAGGGAGTCCAAAATGCGGGTCTGACTTCACTCTTCACTTTTAGTGAGACGTGTGTATCACGTGGTAACATGCTGATATATGCAATTAACATGTTTTTAAATATAACCCGTAATTATTTATACAAACAAGAACATTTAGTCAAAAAAAAATACACACACACACACACAAATACTGAATATACAACCTGGGTGACATTTTTGTGTCTTTTTTCAGAGCATATTTTTCTCAGTCTCTAAAATTCATCTAAAAGCAATTTGATTTTATTCCAGGTGAACATACTGCTGCAGATTTATCTCAGTATGATCTGTGTGTGTTGTATTTAGTCCCTTCCCAAGTAGGTCAAAGTACCATACTTAGAAAGTGTGCCAATGGTTATTTGTAGGCCACAATGCTGCCGAGGTGATGTTGGAAAATTGAGATGCACTGGAACTTTGTTCTCCTTCTTTAACCTCACATTCAAACCTCATCACAAACAATGCAAGTGTTAACTGATTCAAGGTCAGTGGGTCTAACTTGCACAAGATAGCCTTGCCTCAGCAGATTGCATACATGCAATGCCATTTTTCCAGCACTATACTGCAGCAGCTTGATTACTTGACACCAGGCGAGAATTAGAATGATGCCGTGAATGTGGATGTTATGGGGAAGAGATGTCTCTGCTAGACTTCCATCTGCTTAAGTTTAGAAGAGAGGAGACTTGATTGAAACATAAGATCCTTATTAAAGATAATGATTAGCCTCATTTGCCACATGTGCATCAAAACACAGTGAAATATAATCAACCATTTCACCCCTCCTTGAACTTATTACTCTCGTCACTGCATTACAAACACTTTAAACCATTTTTATAATGTTGACATTGTAGGCACGTGCTAGTATTTATGTATTTGTACACATTTTATTCCATATCAATACTTCAACTTCTTTATAATTGTTGAGTTTTTTTTATTGCATGACACACCCTGACCAACACACCACAGCAAGTTCCTAATACATGTAAGTGTATATAACGAATAAAATTGATCCTTGGCCCTTGAAATGTGTTGTTGGAGACAACGACCAACACAGCCTGAAGATGTGCAAGTGTCACCATCATGAGAAAATCTACTGATGTGGAAATCCAAGCAGTACACACAAAATGCTGGAGGAGGTCAGCAGGTCAGCGGCATTTATGGGAAAGAGCAAACATCAACATTTTGGGCCGCAACTGCCAAGTGTCACCATGTTTCCAGCACCAGCTTAGCATGCCCACAACTTAACCCTTTCATCTTTAAGATGGGAGTGGACCGGAGCATCTGGAGGAAACCCACACAGCCACGGGGAGAACGTACAAACTCCTTAGAGACAGCGGCAGGAATTGAACCTCAGACACTGATTGCTGGCACAGTAAACTGTTACGCTAACTGCTACACTGCCAGTACCTTAAGGATCTTAAGAGGGTGCAGAAGATCTTTTCTCTTCTGGGAGAAATCCAGATCACTGGTCACCGTTTTAAAAAGGAGGGGTTAACCATTTAAGACAGGTGAGGTGATAAATCACCTGAGTGTTGTCTAAAGGACAGCAGCTGTGGAGTCTTTGAATATTTTTAGGGAAGAGGCAGACAGATCCTGATAATAAAGGAAGTGAAAGGTTATCAGGAGTAGGTAGGAATGTGGGGGTAAGATTAGTCAATTAGTTCAGCAGTGATCTCATTGAACAGCAGAGCAGGGGTGAGGGGCTGAATGGCCGGTTACTTCTAATACCTATTGCAATCCCATTTCATACCTCCAGTTCATACAGTTGATGGCCAAGCTTCTTTCCAAAACTGATGCAGTAAGTTAGTTCTGCATCTGCAGTTTGTTAATGGCAGCTATTAACACATTAACTTCATTCAATTTTTAGGTTTTGACTTACTACTGCCTTTTAATTTGTTTGGCAGAAATGAGAAAAATTATTATTAGGAATAAAGTAAATGTCAGAATCCGATTTGGGTTTAATATCACCAGTGTATGTCATGAAAGTCGTTAACTTTACCTCAGAAGTACAATAAAATACATGATAAATAAATATAGAGAACACAAAAGTGAATTACAGTATGTATGTGTGTATATAGACACACACACTCCCCTGACATTTTCTGCAAAATCTTTACCAGCTGTTTTGAAAGTTGAAATTTGCAAACTCGGACAGTGTAGTTTTTAAAATGTGTATTTCAAATCTGACAACAGCTGTACCAAGCGCTTAAATGATCCTTGGACATTTTAGGTTCATAATGTTATTTAGGTTCATAAGGTGCTAATCCTGCGGTATAGAACAGCTGACCTCTGTACCTCCCAAGATCCACCAAGATTTAAGGATTTTTCTGGAATGTTTTCAATGCAGCCTAATATAGGGTTATATGTTTGAATTAGCAGAATGAAACAGAGTCTTTGGGTTTTGGGTATCTGTGTAAATAAATACTTGAGGGTATATAAAAGACAGGATTGTTTTAATGACTTCCTGTGAATTTTCTTTTCTGACGGTTTCACCCAACTTTTAAATTTTTTGGTTTTGACCCCATTTTCTGCGTTAGCTCTGTAGATTTGAACAAACTTCTGTACGCGGCACACTGAGAGCCAGGATTAATGCTTGTTAGCATGTACTCTGCTACATGTAGCAGGTACACTGGATTTCGTCTCATGGTTAGCTAGTCACTTAGCTTGTTGACTGGTGCCTGCCGCAGTCTTCAAGGCCAAATACTTCTTTGAACCAACTCTAACTTGTCGATAACAAAGTAAAATTTCTCAAATTTGTCCTCTATGATTGTATAGCATTTCGTGGTTAATGGCTGAGAATTTGAATATAAAGATTAGCTTCATTTGTCACAAGTTCAACAAAACATACAGTGAAACTTGCACAACCCACAAGTATATTTGGTGTCTTCTCAGATCAGCTCCATTTTACCTAGTCTTATTTTACTCTCCACTAACAAATATAAATTCAAAATAACATTTTTTAGTTTGAAGTTCATGGGTTGGTTGTGAGGGGTTGTGGAATTGCTTGACTTAGTTTACTGAGTGTAGCTGTCCCCCTGGTAATGTTTTGCCTCATTTAGAATATAGCCCAGTACAGGCCCTTCAGCCCAGGATATTGTGCTGACCTTTTAACTAACTCTAGGATCAATCTACTGCTTTCCTCCTACTTAACATTCCATTTTTCTATCATCTGTTTGCCTACCTAAAAATTACTTAAATGTCCTTGATGCACCACCACCCTTGACAAGGTGTTCCATGCACTCATCACTTCGTGCAAAAAATCTGGCCTCTAACATCTGCCCTATACTTTCCTCCAATCAACTTAAAATGATGCCCCCTCGTTTTAACCATTTCTACTCTGATGGGGGAGGGGGGTAGTCTCCGGCTACCTACACAATCTGTGCCTCTTACCGTCTTGTACGTCTCTATGAAGTCACCTCTCATTCTCTTTCACTCCAAATAGAAAAGTCCTAGTTTGTTTAACATATCTTCATATCCTCATTCTCTAATACAGGCATCATCTGCACCCTCTCTAAAGCTTCCACATCCTTCCTATCATAAGGCAACCAGAACTGAACTAAGTGTGGCCTACCCAGGGTTTTGTATTATAATAAACGAATGGTAGCCATTTAACCTAAGATCTGTCATAACTGAGCAGTATTAGTTTATGAGGAATTGTGCATTTTAGCTGCGTCATAATCTATATTTGTTGAACAACCTAATTGCTGCAATAAAGCTACCCTAAGTTCCTTACTGTAGAGACTTTAGCCACTTCAATTATTTGGGATTGGTTAGTTTTCTAATATTAGTAGTTGAAGTTAAATATTTGCAAACAAAAATGTAGGAAACATATCTATGGTTCTTCAAGTAACACACAGAAAATGCTGGAGGAACTCAGTAGGTCAGGAAGCATCTATGGAAAACAATACAGTTGATGTTTCGGGCCGAGACCCTTCAGCAGGACTGGAGAAAAAGAGATGAGCAGATTTAAAAGTTGCGGTGAGGGGAGGGAGAAACACAGGGTGATAGGTGAAGCCAGGAAGTGGAGGGATGAAGTGAAGAGCTGGGAAATTGGTGAAAGAGATACATTGCTGGAGAAGGGGGAATCTAATAGGAGAGGACAGAAGGCCATGGAAGAAAGAAAGAGTACTGGGTTGGGGGGGGGGGGGGGGCGATGGCCAGATAAGGAGATAAAGTGAGAGAGGGTAAAGGGGATGGAGAATGGTGTGAAGTGTGGGGGGGGTGGTGGATTACCAGAAGTTCAAAAAAATCAATGTTCATGTTATCAGGTTGGAGGCTAACGTTTTACCGTGCGTGAATATTGAAATGGCCACTTGCTTTTGGTCTTCACTGCATTAATTAGATTACTTTGTGGAGATCTATTTTCATCTGACACGTAAAAGTCTTTTTCTGTTGATCAGTGTCAAAAAAGCCAAATTAAATCCACTGTTATTCAATGCAGTAAAACAATAAAACGTGTAACCTTCCATGGAGGTGTTGAATACTTTTTATAGGCCATGTAGTTAAATGACAATAAATTTAACTTGACTTGACTTGATCTTTGATGTTGAATTTCTTTGTTGTATGACTCCATTGTTTGGCTAACTTTTTTTGATATTTGTTATCTGACGTTGCCCGAGCATGGGTACTAAAATGTCCTTTTCACTGTTGCACAGTTGGTGAATTCGTAAGTGATGCACTTCTTGTTCCTGACAAGTGCAAGTTCCTGCACCGGGAGAAGATGAACACCTGTGAGAGCCATCTGTATTGGCACACAGTTGCAAAAGAGGTACGCTGGCTTTATTAAAAGGTTCTCCCGTGACTAAGCAAATGTTTCCCTACAGTTAGCAATTGAAGTTCCTTATCCCTCCATCAGCCAGTTATTCTAAATGTACCTTTTGTATTTTCAAGGAATGTGATTTTTTTCATGTATCTAATGAAGACTGTCTTTTTTTTCCCCAGCTCTTGAATTAAGGCATTGTTTTGAAACAGGTTTGAATGCCTATAGTATTTCTAAAAAATATACATATTCTTGGCTCTGTAGGCTCAAAGAAAATGTCTCCATATAGTTATTGCTCAAACTTGTTTGTTGTATTGTTTGAGGTTAATTTATAATCTTTGCTGTATCATTTACTCGTGTGCCCTTGACCTTCATACTTTGGTGAAAGCTAATCTATTCTCATTTCTGTTAACATTTCTATGAGATGGTATTTGGCCTACTTAGACCATAAGATATAGGAATGGAATAAAGCTATTTAGCTACTCTATTCCATCATGGCTGATTTACTAACCTTCTCATCCCCGTTCTCCTGCCTTCTCCCTGTAACTTTTGATGCCCTCTTACTAATAATGCACCTACAAACCTCTGCTTTAAATATGGTCAATGACTTGGACTCTGCAGTCATCTGTGACCATGGGTTTCACAGATTCTGCATCCCCTGGCTAAAGAAATTCCTCCTCACCTCCGTTCTAAGGAGATTGCTTTCTATTCTGTGCCCTCTGATCCTAGACTACCTCACTATAGGAAACATCCTTTCCATATAAACTCTGTCTAGGCCTTTCAATATTGGATGAGTTTCAATGAGATTCTTTCCCCCTCCCCCACCATTCTTCTAAGCTCCAGTGAGTACAGGCCTAGAGTCACCAAACCTTCATCAACCTTATCTGCTTATAACCTCTTAAGTTTTCAATTCCAGTGGAATATATCTTCAGTGTTTGACTGTCTGAAAATCTCCCTGTATGGTGAATGGAAGCAGGCTCCTTGCACTGAGTTACTGCATTATTCTCAGTGCTTGCATTCTCTTCATAAGCACTCCGTTGCCCATAGTGAAGGACAGGTTGGGGCAGGCCTCTGCCAAACTGCGAGGTGATTCGGACAAACAGGTTGGATTCCTATTGTTAATTTTCCTGTTTCACTCCCCTCCCCCTCCCCCACACTGTCAGTACAAAATGAATATTATATTTTGTCAGAGCTAGATGAGATCAGAATTTTTATGTGAGAATTAATGGTACCAAGTCCTCCTCGTTCACAATCAATCCTTCAAACGGTTGAACTGCCTAATTTCAGACTGAGGCTTGGATCTCCAGGGATGAGTTTTAATAGGCCAGTCTACTGGCAAGCTATTCCACATGAGTAATATCCATTGGTTGAAGGTTACCTTTCTGTAGCCCCCACATCTCCCTTCACGTAGCCCCATTCCCCCACAGACAATTACACCAAACCACAATTTGCTATCAGAAATCTCGAGGCAACACAACAGAATTGAACTTCAATTTGATTCAATTAATTAAATGCAACAGAAATTGTTATAAAGTGTCTGATTTCAGTCAGCAATTCACGCTGTTCTCCAGCCTGACAAAGCTTTCATTATCTCAATGTCATTAAATAATTTATGATATTTGCTGGTGGGGAGACAAACAGAAGGGAAGCGTTTGCAGGGAAGATTGTCCAGCTATGCTTGTTAAAACATTAACTAATTTGCACCATTTCTTTGTATCAGGTTCTCCAGTAACTTGATTGCCTTTTGAGACATGGGATTTTCAGTATTGCCCTCCTATGGGTAGTCCTACCAAAATTACACAATTTCACCAGTGATCATTTTTCAACAACAGAAATATTTTTAAGGGGCGTCATTCCATTCCTCGCCCACCTTTTGCTCCATTTGTCCCCATTTTCTTGGGTTTATAAATGTTCCTTTATCTTACGGCTTAATTTGTCTTGTGTATTAAGTATTATTTTGCTTGGTGTATATGTATATAGGAAATTGCTTGTTTTGGTCTATTCACTGTTCATTTGAACAGAAGGAACCTACAGCAAAAAAGTTGATTATTACTATTTATTAAAGTTTATAATTATTTGTTCTTTTTGTATTTGCACAGTTTGTCTTTTGTACATTGGTTGTTTGTCACTCTGATTCTATTGCATTCCATTGTTCTATTATGAATGCCTGTGAGAAAATGAATCTCAAAGTAGGACATACACATACTTTGACAATAAATTTACTTTGAACTTTGAAAGTTTGCTAAGTAAAAAGCTGGTGCGTCTTTACCAACTGAACTGAATTACGATTACTTCAGAGACAACTTTTTCAAGTCCACAGAAGTTATGTGGGTTTACCCAACTTTTAATTCTTTGTGCTTTCCCAGACCTGTGGTGACAAGATCATGAACGTCCATGACTACGGAATGCTGCTGCCATGCGGAATTGACGAATTTCGTGGCGTAGAATTTGTTTGCTGCCCCATTCCTGAAGAAAACGATAAGATCGACTCGGACATTGATGAAGAAGATTCGGATGTCTGGTGGGGAGGCGATGATGCAGATTATGTGGACGGCGGGTAAGGCTTCCTTGCTGCTGTATTATTTTGTGGAAGCTTACCGCATTGAGAGTATCAAAGCTGACAGAGAAGCTTTACTGACAAATTTCATTAATATCATAGATTTTTATTTTTCCAGGGGTCGTAAATGAAGCCAGTAAATGCAATCCATTTGCCTTATTGTGTTAGAATGTGCATCACGTTGACTGCAGTGGCAAACCAAAGTTTCTATAATATCTAAAACTGGGCACTATTATAATTTGTACTACAGCACAGAAACAGGCCTTTCAGCCTTTCTAGTCTGTGCTGAACTATTATTCCCATCTACCTGCCCCCAGACCGTAGCCCTCCATACCCTTACCACCCCTGTGCCTCTTCAAATTTCTCTTCAATGTTGAAATCAAACTCACATCCACCACTTCTGCTGGAAGCTCGTTCCACACACTCAACACCATCTGAGTGAAGATCGCCCTCGGGTTCTCCTTAAACATTTCACCTTTCACGCTTAACCCATGAGATCCGGTTCTTGTGTCAACCAACCTCAGTGGAAAGTACCTGCTTGCATTTATTTTATCAATACCCCTCATAATTTGGAGTAGCTCTATCAAATCTCCCCTCACATTCTCCTCCGCTCCAGGGAATAAAGTTCTAACCTATTCAACCTTTCCCTGTAACTCAGGTCCTCTAGTCCCGGCAGCATCCTTGTAAACTTTCTCTGCTCTCTTTCATGTACGTATATATCTTTTAAATTGTTTTCTTGTGGTGATTGAGACCTTGATGAATGTTCTGGTGTCCCAGAAAATCAGTACATAGCTGCCTATTTATACTTTTATATATTTGACAAAGATTTTTTTTAAAACTTTAATCGAAAAGTTCTATTAACTAAAGCTTTGCCAAACTCGCTCAGTATTTAAATGGTATGAGCTGCTGAAGAAGAAAATATTAGCCCCCTAGATCATTCGGACAATGCATCTTGTGTTCAAGATCAAGATTGTTTAATATAATTTCTGGTACACAAGTGTAAAGGAGAATTAAATAATTGTTACTCCAAATCCGATGCATCATATAAAAAAGACACCATAAATACAAAAGAGAGTTTTATACATTGTGTGTACATAAAGTGAAGCTCGGTACAAAGTGTTTGCATATAAGGTGACTGATAGGAAATGATAAAATGGTGCTGGTGGGGTGGCTTAGTGAGTGGAGGTGTTAATCAGCCTTACTGCTTGGGGAAGGCAACTGTTTTTGAGTCTGGTGGTCCCTGGTGTGGATGCTGTGTAGCGTCTCCCCTGATGACAGTGGAACAAGCAGTCCATCAGCAGAGTGGGTACATCCTTCATAACGTTGCTGGCCTTTTTCTGGTATCTTTCTGTGTATACAGTATGTACTCGATGGCAGGTAGGGTGGTGCCAGTGATACCTTGGGCAGTGTTGGCTACCCATTGTAGAGACGTCTGGTCTGCTGCAGTGCAGTTGCTGTCTGATCCAGATATTCCAGCAAGTCTTGAATCCAGGTGGCTGACCTGATGGAATATTATAATTAATATTCTTCCATTTTAGTAGCATAAAATTAGTGATCTAAACAGACTGAGCAGATTCAGATTTGATTATGGTGACCTTTCTTGTTAACTCATAATGCTCTATGCTAAGTTTAATTTGATAAGTTATGTCCAGCAAAGAGAGTGGTGAATCAACAATAAGAGAATAAAACTACCTCATTACTCTTCTGTTCATCAGCTTGGAAGCAAAAATGTGATCATACATCATCATCATCATCGTCATTATGTGCCATGTCATATGACCTGGATGATCGTGGTCTATGACCATGATTGCTGTTGGCAAATTTTTTTACAGAAGTGGTTTGCCATTGCCTTCTTCTGGGGATGGGTGACTCCAGCCATTATCAATACCCTTCAGAGATTGTCTGCCTGGCATCAGTGGTCACATAACCAGGACTTGTGATACGCACCAGTGCTCATATGACCATCCACCATCTGCTCCCGTGCCTTCACATGACCCTGATCCAAGGCTAGGCAGGTGCTACACCTTGCCTGAGGGTGACCTGCAGGCTCACAGATGGAACGGAGTGTCTTTGGTAGAGATGTATCTCCACCCTGCCACCCCCATGATACATAAGCTGTAAGAATAAATAGTGAGCATTCTCCTTCAATTTAATAAAACTCTTCTTTTTAAAAACTCATTTACTTGTTGTTAGTCTCAAAAGGATGCATTGAAAATTAAACTAATTTTGAAATAAATAATGATGTATCATTAATTTTAGATCAGTTGGGGTGTGCCCTTTCTGGCAAAATCTTTTTTCCAAATAATGAGGTCTTTGTAATATCATAGCAGTATGAATATTTCAGAGACTAATTGGGTTTTCATTGTTTAGTTTTGTCATTAATCCACGTCCTTTGTCAGAACTAACTGATCATGTCCTTTTGTCTGCACATTCTTCTGTGTTTGCCCATTGATCCCGAAAGCCGTCAAGATAATTTAACTAATTTAACCATGGTTCAGTGGTAACGTTTGTTGGATTTAAAGTTTGCAAGTTTAAGTCCTGTTATGCTTTGTAATTTCAAACAAGTTCAAAGGAAGACAGGCAAGTCTGAAATGTGAATCTAACTTCGTGTTTACTTCAAGCGAGACAGACACGTATCACGTGGTAGGGTCATGACTTATGCAATTTATATATAACCATAATGAATTATATAAACAATAAAGAATGCTTAATCACACGATATATACAAAATTACTCTAGTATTACTGAAATATTAAATACACAATAAGTCCCACTCGAGATTCTTGAACACAAATGCAAGATGGCATTCCACTGCAGTAATGAGAGAGTGCTGCAGCGTCAGAGGTTTTTTTTGTTTTAATGACATGAAACTGGGCTCCTTCCCGCTTCCTCAGGCAATGTACGGTACCATTTCAAACAAGATCAAAGACATTGCCCCTGGTGTTCTATTTACTCTCTCTAAATGAATATAAGATATGGAATATGGCCTATTCATTGACAGCACGGGTAATGGGGGGTTGGTTGATCATGTATTAATTCTGTCAATACTTATGATCACACACTCAGCAATTTAGGAGTCTTCCCCTCTGTCGTCGGATTACTAAATGGACATTAAATCTGTGAACACCACCTCACTTTTTAAAAATATATTATTTCTGTTTTTGCATGATTTTTAATCTATTCAATATACATATACTGTACTTGATTTTCTTATTTTTTTCTTCTATATTATGTATTGCATTGAACTGCTACTAAGTTAGCAAATTTCACGACACATGCCGGTGATAATAAACCTGATTCTGATTCACTTTGTGCTTATAAGTAACCATATAACAATTACAGCACAGAAACAGGCCATCTCGGCCCCTCTAGTCCATGCCGAATGCTTACTCTTACCTAGTCCCTCTAACCTGCACTCAGCCCATAACCCTCCATTCTTTTCCTGTCCATATACCCATCCAATTTTACTTTAAATGACAATATCGAACCTGCCTCTACCACTTCTACTGGAAGCTCGTTCCACACAGCTACCACTCTCTGAGTAAAGAAGTTCCCCCTCATGTTACCCCTAAACTTTTGCCCCCTAACTCTGAACTCATGTCTTCTTGTTTGAATCTCCCCTACTCTCAATGGAAAAGCCTATCCACATCAACTCTATCTATCCCCCTCATAATTTTAAATACCTCTATTTAAAGTAGAATTTATGATTCAATACAAAAACTAGCAAGGTAACAAAATTCCAGCAATAATTTATAAAATGAGGCAGCACAATAGCAGAGTGGTTAACATAATGCTCAGGATCAATTGCTGCCGCTGTCGGTAAGGACTTTGTACGTTCTCCCTGTGACTATGTGGGTTTCCTCAGGATGCTCTGGTTTCCTCCCACAGTTCAAAGATGTACCAACTGGTAGGTTAACAGATCATTGTAAATTGTCCCATGATTAGACTAGGATTAAATTGGGGGATTGTTGGGCGGCATGTCTCAAAGGGTCAGAAGGGCCTATTCTCTGCTTTGTTCTATGGATCTGAGGGGTAATTGATAAGTTTGTGGGCTAAGGTAGAAGGAGTCAATCTTAGAGAACCTTACACATTTATTTTCCAACATAGTCCCCTCCTACATTTACACACATAGTCCAGCAGTCATGGAGCATACAAATCTTGGACCTCCAGAAAGTGTCCACAGAAGGGTAATTGATAAGTTCATGGCCTAAGGTAGAAGGAGATGAGTTATACAGCTGTCGTTACATGCACATGCAGGTCAACTCTTTGAGTGATTATGCAGAAAGTTTGAAGTTAATAACTCATCTCCTTCTACCTTAGGCCATGACCTTATCAATCACCCCTGCTGCGGACCATTTCTGGAGTTCCAAGATCCATATGCTCTATGACATCTGGACTAAGTGTGTAAATGTAGGAGGGGACTATGTTTAAAAATTAAATGTGCTAGGTTTTCTAAAATTGACTCCTTCTACCATTGGCCACGAACTTACCAATCACCCCTCGTATTCTCGTCATTGTTGGATCTGGCGGTTTCGTGATGCAGAGATTCAGAAGTTAAGAACGAGCCATACTACTTGTTACTTACAGCTGATTATTGCATGTTACAAGAGCAGAAAATGAACAAAGGAAAATTAAAGAAGTTGTGGTCAACTTAGACAAATACTAGCTCCGACTAGAAGGATAACAACTTTGCAGTGATAACTATTAATTTATAAAACAACCAGATTTAAATGTTTTGATAACTGCTACAGAAAATCTGTGAAGCTTCTAGCTTCCAGTTATTGGACCTCATTATTAAGGGAATAGGTATATTTTTCAGGCCTAGTTATTAGGGTTAGTTTTGACCATTTGGGGAGTAGTTATTGTTTTAATGCCCAGGTATTAGGCTTCATTTGGACTGTTTACATATGAGCCCACTGGAGGCTGGAGTGTGGGCATGGCCTGTTGCGGGGTTGGAGAATGTATATGCATAGACAGGAGTGCATCTTGTTTGTTGCTCGTCGTGTTCCGTGTTGTTCTGCCAAGCATTGTGGTCATGTTATGTTGGCACCAGAATGTGTGGCAACACTTGTGGCTGCTCCCGGCACACCCTTAGGGGTTGTTTTGGTTGTTAATGCAAATGACGCATTTCACTGTATATTTCAATGCTGATGTCATAAATAAAACTAATTGGAATTTGAATGTATATTCTTCAAGCAGCACCTTAAATAGGACATCATCATATGCTTTTTTTTACTAAATATTGCTAATGCCCAATTTGTTGCTACATTATAATTTTAATGTTGGTCAAGTACTCAAAAACATTGTGTCCATGCAAGCGCGGATGCTGCTTATGGATATGTTTATCTGGGTCTCAGAGCGCTGTTCTTCAACAACCACTCAGTAAATGTTCTGCTATCAAGACTGAATTGTAAGCCATTTCATTACTGTGATTTAACAGATTATGTCTTCAGAATAAATGGGACATATTTTCAATAGCAGCTGAAATGTGATAATCATTCCTCTGTGAATCAATGCTAGTATTAAATGAGATCATTTCATTGCTGAGAGCCTCCATCAAAATGAAAATGTGACCAGTTTCAAAGCAGTGTGCTTATTGATCAGAAAACTTTTCACCAGTCACCAATACTAAATTGTTGATCTCAGGAACTTCTCAGTTGTAGTTCTCACAGAGATACAATTCTAAGAAGTGACTTCCAGATGGCAGATTATCCAATCCAAACAAAGATACCCAGTGGATTAAAAAAAAACCTCAAACTGGTGGCATTTCTGGTTCCTCTTTTTACAGCCCGTTATGCCATTGGCATTTAGAACAGCAGCGAAAGTTCTCCATCTCTGGTAGTGTTCAGGCCTTCCTTCATTGTGCCAGTAGCTTCTTCTTGGTTCTCACTACTATCAGCCATGCAAGTCCCAGTTGGAGATGCAGGAATACCTTTGCACTCAGATGTAGAAGGATTCTTCATCGCTGTTTCCAGTACAATTTTTTTTTTCAGTCAGGGTTGTTAGCCCTGAGTTGAACCCCCAAACCTGGAGGATCAGTGGACCACTCAGTCTGGCTTCTACCCTTTGACCTGTTTGGCATGGGTAACCCAAACAAGACCCAACACATGAAGCCCTGATCCCAACCAGCACAGTTCACCAGGTCATTGAGGCATGCAAGCCTCCAAACCACGATGAGGTTGTGATCTTCTGCCTACCCTGTTTCTAACACCAAGATGCAGAAGTCATCAACTCATTAAGAATGCCACTGCTAGACGTCTAACTAAAATCAGGGAGAGGGAACATTTCACTCCCATCCTAGCTACTCTGCATTTGCTTCCAATCATAAACAAGAGAAAATCTGCAGATGCTGGAAATCCAAGCAGACCAAGACCTGTTGAAGGGTCTGAGCCCGAAATGTTGACTGTACTCTTTTCCACAGATGCTGCCTGGCCTGCTGAGTTCCTCCAGTGTTTTGTTTGTGTTGCCTGCAGTGGCTTCCTTTATCTTTTAGAATGGATTTTAAAGTTCTCTTACTTGACCAGAGTACATCACAGGATAACTTTTGTTTTATACTCCTGCTTGAGCTCTCAGATCTTCCTTCAGAATATTCTAGTGGTGTTTAGCATTGTGGCTTCCTGGAGATTTATATAGATAGTGCTGTGTTGGCCCTAATTGTTTAATGCTATTGTGTAGTGCCTTTCAGATAATACCAGTTGTCAGTAACACTGTTGAGACAGTGTATAACTTTGTTCATGTTCCAAAGTCTTTCAATTTCCTCTTTTAATTCAGCATATTTCTGGTATTTTTCACCTATTGATTTTGTGTGTGTTATAGCTATTAGGTAAGTTGTTCTTGCTTGTTTATACTGCATTGCTATATAATTTGTGGGTCTCTGATTCTAAAACTGGATCAGGCTTGCGTTTATAGTGAAGCATGGTTTCTTTTATGAGTTTGTAGTGAATGATGTTTGCTTCTTGATTGTGCATGTGTGACTAATCAGATTGAGTTAAACTGCTGCAGGATCCAGTAAGGTGCTGGGATTGTTTCTGGTTTCTCTTGGCATTTTCTGCATTTATCGTCTTGAATTTGTAGGTCCATTATTATGTATTTTTGTTATTTTTTTTGTGTTGACCACCTAGTTCTGTATTGCCACAGGAATCCGTCTGTTCTGGGAAGAGGTCTGCAACTCTGAGCCAGGCTTTTGATGCTTTTGAGGTCAACATCTAGTCAGCTCAGATTGGGACACATAATAATGCTTCTTGTACCATTCTCTCTCCTGCACTCTCCCATCAGGCAGGAAGTACAAAAGCCTGAAAGCACGTTACCACAAGGCTAAAGGATGGCTTCTATAAGACTAGTAAATAGTTCCCTGGTGTGATAAGATAGACCCTCTTCCTCACAATCTACTTTGTATTGATCTTGCACTTTATTGTTTACCTGCACTGCATTTTGTCTACAGCTCGTACGCTTCATTCTCCTTTGTTAATGTTTTATTTCACTGCACTTTGTGATGATTGATCTGAGTGAACAGTGTACAAGATAAGCTTTTCACTGCATCTTGGTACACGTGACAACAATAAAACTATACCAATCCTAATACCATCCCTGTTCTTGCACTGCCTGCAATCAACTAAGCTCTGACATAATGATTATATGTAATTGATCCTTACCACAAGTGGGAAATGTCAGTTGTCTGGTGCCTTATTAATGCCTGAATAATAGTGTTGAGGCCTGAAGGGATTCTTAACTGTTGAAATATTCAGACCATCTGTCATTGTATACGAAGTATCAAAGAACATGCTGGCATTGACCAAGATCTTAACCTTAATCTGGTCTCCAGGTTGTGAACTTGCTATAGTGAGAGCAGGTTATTGTTGGTAATCTTATTAACTGGTTTCTGGGGTTCAGGGATTAAGTCTACAGGTTATGAAGTGACAGGTCAGTGTGGTTTCTGTAGGCTTTGGTATGCAAGAAATGCCTGGCAGGACAGGTTTTTTTTTAATTATGTGTTTGATCTGTTCCTCCATCTGTTCTCTCCTGATGAATGGACTCAATGTTCTGAAAGCCATCCAGAAAGCTGCTTCTCCATTATGTGGCCCACAGATCCCGAAAGTGGTCGGAGGTGTATCTATTAATTTATTTAGAAATACAATGCCAAATAGGCCTTTCCAGCCCTTTGAGCCACATCGTTCAGCAACCCCAATTTAATGCTGACCTAATCATGGGACAATTTACAACGACCAATGAACCTACCTGGTACATCTTTGACTGTGGGAGGAAATTGGACCACTTGGAGAAGCCCCACACATTCCATGGGGGTACAGACCCCTGACAGAGCACGCCGGGATTGAACTCTGAACTCCGATACCCAGGCTGTAATAAAGTCATGCTAACCTCTACGCTACTGTGCTGCCCAATGTATGCATGTTATCAAGGAGGCTTTGAGAGCATCCTTCTGTCTTTTCCACCTGGGGATGCCCTTCTGCTACAGAGCTTTGGAGCAGAGTGTGGAGAGTCTAGCGTCAGAGTTGCAAAAAACAGGGCCTGCCCATTGGAGCTTCTTCATGGGGTGAGCTCTGCTGTTGTGGATGAGGTAGTCTGGTTTCTCAGCAACTTCCTCAATGGGAGAAGCAACTATTTCATGATCCTGTGGCTTATTATGGAACTTGCATGCTACAATCATCAGTGCATACATCCCCACTATTGTGGCTATACACCTACCCAAGAAGGGCTTCGATCCTTACTGGCCCACATTCCAGACAGACTGGTCCTTTTACGTCACTTCAGTGTTAGGGTTGAAAGAGAAACAAATCTCTGACATGGTGTACTATATCCTGTAGCCAGTTCCTTTTTCATGGTGTTGTCCTTGATACAAACATTGGAATCCATTAATTTATGTGCAGAAAATACAAAAGCCTGAAAGCACATATCACCAAGCGTAAGGACAGCTTCTCCCCTATTGTGATAAGATTATTAAATGGCACTCTAATACAATAAGTTGGACACTTGGCCTCACAATCCTCCTCATTATGATCTTGCACCTTATTATTTGCTGCCACTGCACTTTCTCTGTATCTGTTACACTTTATTCTGTACTTTGTTATTGTTTTCCTTTGTACTACCTCAATACACTGACATGGTGGTAAGTATCCACACAGATTTGTTGGAAGTCCACCATAATTTGCCTTTGTGAAGATGCTCTTGACTTCTCTGTAAGAAAATGTCAGGACCAGTTTTGACCAGAAAGACGAGGAGAGCCAGGAACCAACTAAGTGCAGATGAAAGGTACTGATGGATGGGAAATTTCATTGCAGCAGGATGGAAAAGAGGCAGCTCTGCTGGTACCTAAAGGTCCAGTGGAAAACCCATGACTTAAAGAACAGATGGTGGCTGGAAAGAACATTGCAGCTCCAGCAGTTTGCTGATGACCGTGACATGAAATTTCTTCCAGCCTTCTACTGCCCAAACACTCCGCTCAGCACCAACAATGTAGGTGAACTTATCGAGGGGGAGGGCAGTTCGCACTGGAAGACAAACTCCTCAGTCATCCCCCCTTCCTTGTCATCTGTATCCATGACTCTGTTCCACCTCAAATTATCCCAACTTTGCGATCATTCCTGACAGGCAAGTCACAGCAGCACAAAAACAAGCCCTTCAGCTCATCTAGTCCATGCTATCCAGTCACGTTGACTCACCACCGGGACTAACACCCTCCTTAAATGTTGCCGTTGAACTTGCATGCAGCTCATTCCACACTCATATCACCCTCTGAGTGGAGAACTTTCCCCTTATGCATGTTATCTTTCACCCTAAACCTATGACCTCTAGCTCTATTCTTACCCAGCCTGAGGGGAAAAAGACTGCATGCATTCACCCTACCTATACCCTTTATATTTTTGTGTATCTCTATCACATCTCCTAATTCTTCTACGGTTTAGGAAGTAAGAGATCAAAGGTAACTATGTCGCATGAAAAAAAATTAGACCTTGGGAACAGACTGTATCCCTAAAAGTTGGTAGAGGGAGACTTCAGTCACAATATCTCAGCCTTGTCTCCCATGTATAGGGAGGGGAGACGATACCAGAGGCCTGAGAGGTACTGTAAGCCTTTCTCAATAAAGAAAGGCTGTAGATCATATCTAAAGGGTCCCAAATCGTCATGCACGCCATGCCACCGAACCCTGATCCCAATCTGTCAAGGACTGTGAGGTAACTGCCCGCGCATCAGCGTTCTCACATTAAACCAAAGTCATACACAGGCATTTTCCATTAAGGGAATCCATCCTAACATCCTGGGTTACATGGATCCTGGATCGGCCGCTACAATCACCGGAAGAACAACCCTTTTGGAGAGCATCATTCTGAACTCGAGTGATCGCACTATTACTACTCTATGACTCTAAAGTTGAAGTCGAATCTCTTGTTATGTTTTCAGGTAGTGGGTGCTGGAACATGACTTTCCGATCTGAAAGATTGTGTGCTTTTGTCAAATCGCCTTTAATCAGTACTATGGGTTAATAAGTAGATAATCCTTTTTAGGGTTATTAATTGATTAAAGAACACCCTTGCTCTTTAAAACAGTGCTTTGAGATAGCTCTTACCCACCTGAGAAGAGATATTAAAATTGATTCAAGGGCTAATTCTTCTTGATTTTGTTTTCGAAAGAGCTTTTTGCTCCTTTATATCTTGTGGGATCATACCGATGATTAAGATTGGACTATAAGACATAGGAATAGAATTAGGTCATTCAGTCCTTTGAGTCTTCTTTGCCTTTCGATCATGGCTAATTTATTTTTCCTCACCCATATTCTGCTTCCTCCTCTCTATAATCTTTGACAATTTTGTTAGCCAGTAACCTATCAACCTTTGCTTTGAATAGAATCAATGACTTGGCCTCCACACTCATCTGTGGTGGCAATGAATTCCACAAATATCTACCCGCTGGCTAAAGAATTTCCTTCTCATCTCTTTTCTCGTGGGATGTCCTTCTTTCTATTCTGAGGCTGTGCCCTCTGGTTCTGGACATCCCTCGCTATAGGAAACATCCTCTCCACATCCAATATATCTAGGTACTTCAATATTGAATAAGTTTCAATGAGATTGCCCTTCTTTCTTTCAAACTACAGCAAGCACAGGTCCAGAGCCATCAAACATTCCTCGTACATTAACCCTTTCATTCACAGGATCATTCTTGTGAACCTCCTCTGGCCTCTCTTTGTTAGAGAGCCCAAAGCTGATCATAATATTCCAAGCATCTTCTAATCAATGCCTTATAAACCCTCAGTGCCTTATAAAACCTTTAAATTACGATGTGTGCAGAGATGTTAATGAGCTCAGCGCATGAAATTGCAAATAGTAATGTGGTAATTGTGTTTGCAGGCCGTGCATTTGGATACTGACCTTGTGAGAGACTGGTATGAATGCAATATATTATTCCAGAATATGTCTGATGCAAATACACTCATTACACTGCAATAAAATATTCAAAGCCTTTGACTAATATGTACTTTTCATGCTGCATGATTTATTCTACCTATGGAAAGACTAGCATTTGCATTTGGTGTAATCTAAAGTGTTTTATATTTCCTTAAAGAGACTTCAGTTAAAATAATGCAATTTAAAAAAATACAATCTAAAGCAATTACTAGTTAATTAACTGCCTGCTTATGGTGCCTTGCTACAATTGAGGCAATCTCTTTACTGTTAGTGCCATCTTCTACTGCTCAGTCACTGTTGGATAATTAAATGAGATCTGCCATCCAAGACTCAGTGTTTTGAACTATTCAATGTGTGTAAGCTTTTAGATGGATTTGATAATGGCTCTTCAATTACACTGAGTCATACTCATACAGCACTGCATCACAGAAATGGGCCCTTTGTCCCATCTAGTTAGTCCCTGCTGAACTGGTTATTCTGCTTAGTCCCATTGACTTGTACCTGGAACATAGCCCTCTATAACTTTCCTATCCATGTACTTGCCTAAAGTTCTCTTAAGTATTGCCATCAAGTCAAGTCAAATTTATTGTCATTTAACCATATATATGTATAGCATTAAACGCAGCAATGTTTCTCCGGACCAGGCTGTAAAGCATCATCGTACACGGCACACACAATAATTTAGGAAAGTAAGGATAAAATATACATATGGATTGCGCATGAATAAATTTCAAATTTAAATTTCACCTTTCAAGCTTAATCTATGATTTCTTGTTCACCCAAAGTTAAAGCTTTCTTGTTTTTATCCAAACTACATCCCTAATAATTTTGTATACCTCCATCAAATCTCCCCTCGTTCTCCTACACTCCAGAGTAGTAGTTCTTTTCCTGTCTGAATAATACAAATGGATCAATCTATAGTGTGGCGCGTAGCCAAGTGGTTAGGGTGTTCGACTAGTGACCTGAAGGTCATGAGTTCGAGCCCAGCCGAGGCACCGTGTGTCCTTGAGCAAATCACTTAACCACACAATGTTCCAGTCTACCCAACAGGCAAAAAAATGCTGGGGGGTCAACCTCATGATAGACTGGTCATAGTCTCATAGGGGAGGAAGTCTCATACTTTCAGTCGCTTCACACCACAAAAACCGGCATAAGCACCAGCCTGATGAGCCTCAAAGGCTCGGGACAGGACTTTGACTTTGTTCCATCTATAAATCAAATTATCCATCAACCCATTTTTTTCATAAGATCAAACTGGGCCAGAGATTGCTGGGAAATACTCTTATTTACTCTAAATACTCTTAATTAAATTCTAAATACTAAATTAAATACTCTAATACTTGTGATTTTTTTGCAAGACCCTCTAATTTGGCAGATGATTACACTAGTTAACAGGAATTGCGGGTTGGTACGAGAATATGTATGCTTTTATTTTAGTTTTCAAATTTATAGGTTTTTATTGGATTTCACTAATCTTGGGACTGGCTGGAAGGGTAATTAAACTTGATGCAAGCATTGAACCAGCTGAACATCTGACAACCTGCTGGAAGTGTTCAAGGTCAGGCACCAATTAATATTTGTAGTCCAGCACATTTCATCAGACTGGGGAAAGTGAGAAGAGCAAATTGGTTTTCCATATACAAGCTGCTTAGAATAAAGAGAGCATCTCTAATAGGCTCAACACACACAAAATGCTGGAGGAACTCACTAGGCCAGGCAGCATCTATGGAAAGAGTAAACAGTCAACATTTTGGGCCAAAATCCTTCATCAGGACTGGAGAGAAAAAAAAGATGAGGAGTCAGTGTAATAAGGTGGGGGAGGGGAGGAAGAAATACAAGGTGATAGGTGAAATGGGGTTAGGTGGATGGGTGAAGTAAAGAGCTGGGAAGTCGATTGATGAAAGAGATATAGGGCTGGAGAAGGAGGAATCTGATAGGAGTAAACAAGGCCATGGAAATAAAGGAAGGGAGAGGAGCACCAGAGGGAGGAGATGGGCAGGTAAGGAGATAAGGTGAGAGAGGGGCATGGGAAATGGTGAAGGGGGGGTGGATTACCAGAAGTTCAAGAAATTGACATTCTTGCCACCAGGTTAGAGGCTACCCAGACAGAATATAAAGGTGTTGCTCCTCCAACCTGAGCGTGGCATCATTGCGACTGTAGATGAGGCCCTGGACTGACATGGTGGAATGTGAAGTGGAATTAAAATTGCCACTGGGACATCCCACTTTTTCTGGCAGACAAAGCATAGGTGCTCAGTGAAGTGGTCTCCCAATCTACGTCGGGTCTCACTGATATACAGGAGGTGCCTTCTGTTACTACTGATGGTGAGGACATGGATGTGGTGAGGACCTGACGAGTACCTGGGGACGCACCTGGACAACAGACTTGAGGGGAGCACCAACACAGAGGCTGTGTTCAAGAATGGCCAGAGTCGCCTCTACTTCCTGAGGAGACTGAGGTCCTTTGGAGTATTCAGGCCTCTCCTTCACATGTTCTACCAGTCTGTTGTCGCCAGTATAATCTTCTATGTGGTGGTGTGCTAGGGCAATGGCATCTACACGAGTGATGCCAACAGGCTCAATAAATCGGTTAGAAAGACCAGTTCTGTTATAGGAGTCAAACTGGACACACAGGAGGCGGTGGTAGAACAAAGGACCCTATGGAAAATTCTGGCAATTCAGGGCACAGTCTCTCGCCCTCCGCATGCCACCTTAGCTGAGCAGAGGAACATAAGAACAGAAGAAATGGGACCAAGAGTAAGCCATCTGGTCCATTGAGCCTGCTCCATCATTCAGTAAGATCATAGCTGACTTTTAGTAATAGACTAAGATAACTGCGCTGCTCCAAAGAGTGCTATATGAGGTCATTCTTACCCTCGGCCATTAGGCTCTATAATGAGACAACCTCTAGCTGGGGAAGTGATGACCCCCTCCTGTTAGACTGAAGTAATTTATTTTTTATTCTTTCTACTTCTGTTCTAATATTTGTATCTGTGCTCTTGTAATGCTACTGTGATACTGTAATTTCCTTTGGGATCGATAAGGTATCTATCTAATATTTGTAAATGGCAATTACCCCACAAGAAAGGGAAAGTGTGGATGGGGAGGGGATTAAATGGTTTGTTATTTGTGGTTCAGATTTCCAGCATCTTTAACATGGGATCTTGTAGGTGCCATGATGGTTATAGCAGTTAGCACCATGCTATTACAGCTCGGGACATCAGAGTTTGGAGTTCAATTCCAGCCTTATCTGTAAGGAGTTTGTGTGTTCTCTCCATGACCCCGTGGGTTTCCTCTGGGTGCTATGGTTTCTTTCCACAGTCCTAAGACATACGGTTGGCAGGTTGGAAATAACTTGGGAAGTGTGTAGCTTGGGTGGTTAATGACTGTATTGCGTTGTTCTCCAATCCTGGCAATCCATTTGCAAACGTTTTGTCACCACATGGGGAGACATCATCATCTTTTGCAAATGGATTGACAAGATCAGTTAGTAAGTTAATTGACCATTGTAAGTTGTCCTGTGACTAGGCAGGGGTTAAATAGGTGGGTGGCTGGGCTGTGCAGCTCATTCGGCTGGAAGAACTTGTTCGTGCTGTATCTCTAAATAAATAAAATTTTCCTCAAAATCTAATCAACATGTATTTTTAATATTATTTTTGTTACTGAGGTACAATATGGAATTGGCCCTTTGAGCCACACTGCGCAGCAATCCCCTGATTTAATCTTGGCCTAATCATGGGACAATTTACAATGACCAATTAACCTACCAACTAATATGTGTTTGGACTAAGGGAGGAAACCAGAACACTTGGAGGAAAACCATGCAGTCTTGGGGAGAACATACAGACTATTTACAGACAACGGTGGGAATTGGGGTGTTACAATTAGGAATTAATTTACCAATGCAGGGTCAGCTATTAGATCTCCCACTTTGTTGGCATGTGGTTACAAATGGAACTAAATACTGGGATCATCAACAAAATGCTTGACCTTATTCAGCGGAGAAGCCTTGCAAGTATGATTTCACTCCCCCTCTGTCTTCCCCCTTCCCACCTCCACTGCTGAACTAATCTATGAGCACAGTGAGAGCATTTATCCGTGTGTTCTTGCAGCAGTGCAGTTTTTGGGAATTGGCAAAATGTCTGAGGAACACGCTGGAAATCCAGAGCAACACACACACACGAGATGCTGAAGGATCTCAGTAAGTCAGGAAACATCTATGGAGGAGAATGAACGGTCATCATTTTGGGTTGAGACTCTTCATCAAGACTGGGTGGATTTCGGCCCAAAACACTGACTCCATCATTCCCCTCCATAGATGCTGCCTGATCTGCTGAGTTCCTCCAGCAGTCAGCGTTCCCTGACTCTCTCTAATTGTGTTGAATCTGAAATAATAACTGTTTCTCTTTCCACATCCTGATGAGTGTTTCCAGCATTTGTTTATATTTCAAATCTAGCATCCAGTTTTTTATTTTCATACTTACCACCCTTCTGTTTTTTTTTTGTTTGACAGCCGTAAGTTCTGCTGCTTGAGTAACTTGCTCCCAGAATTAATGAATTGGAATTCCTTTTGCAGACCCTAAACTGCAGTTAGCAAAGGGAAAGTTTGCCATAGGGTGGTCAAACTCAAAGTGGTGGGCAGGAGTGGGATGGCATGATTAGAAAGCTCATAACTATACCTAAAACCTGTAGTAAGTTTTAAATCAAGAAATAAAGGGGGGGTTGTCAGAAAGGAACTATTAATCATGACAAGTTCTTCCAGATACATTTATCAAATTTGCAACGGTAGTCTTAAGGACAAGTTCTTGGAATATACTTGCAGCATGTTGTGGGACCAGCCAATAATGAGTCTATTTTTGATCTGGTCATTTATAATGAGACCGGATTAATCAATCCGGAAAGAATGATCAACAATCCTATTTTTGCATTCTGTTTTACAGCGAGTAACTTCGGGTCTGAAGTTAAAGTCTTAAACTTAAAGCAGTTACAAACACATGAAGAAAGGGTCAGCTAAAGTGAACTGAGAAGCAGATTAAACAGGAGAAAAAAAACAGCGAGATATTGAAGGAAATATTTTTGTAATTCTTAAGTATGTATACCAGTGGTATTTCTAAGTTGCATTGAGAGGAGCAAAAGGGCTGAAACTCACCTATGGCCAACTGAGGAATTAAATAAAGGATCGCACTGAAAGAAAAGACAGCATTGTAAGGGTGGGTGGCAGGCCCCAAGGTTGAAAAAATTTTGCAAGCCGCAAAATGCTGACTTCATTTATTTTTTTTGTCGTATAAGTAAACTAACTAGGAATATAAAAAGAAGAACATCTCCATGTTTTAAAATGGAGCAGCTAGGCATTTGTCCATTGGAGAATGAGACTGGGGAATTAATGTGGAAAAAGGAAATGGCAGAGACCTGTGCAAACATTCAGTAGTTAAACAGCACTGAAGTTAGTCGGGAGGCAGGGAGGAATTTAAAACAGTCAATATCCCTGGAGAATAAGTGCTAGGGAAATTAATGGAACTCTACTTTCATGGCCTACATCCTCCTATTTTAAAAAAAAAGCTATAGTGTATTGTTTATAATTTTACACAATTCCCTGGATTCTGTAAGCTTCCCAGTGAATGTAAAGTTACAAATACTGTATATCATACCTATTGGGGGGGGGGGGGGTAGAATAGAAAGAAGGAGACCAGACCCAGTTACCCTAATTACCTTCATTGGAACAATACTAACCTCTATTATTAAGAAAAGTGGAAATTGATAGGTTCTTGATTGGTCAGTCCATCAGAGATATCGTGAGAATGCAGGAGAATGGGATTGAGAAGAATAGTAGATCAGCCATGAGCGGGCTTAATTCTGTTCCCATGTCTTATGGGAATGGTAGAAAACTATAATATAAGTGAGCAGATTTAATCGATGGCATGAGTATCGATATCTCGAACAACACCTTGTATTCCATCTGGGTAGCCTCCAACCTGAAGGCTTGAACATCAGCTTCTCCAGCTTCTAGTAATTGCTCCCACCCCTTCATTATTACCCATATCCTTCTCTCATCTTATATCCTGACCTGCCCATTGAATCACCTCCCCCTGGTGCTCCTACCCCTTCCCTTTCTTCCAAGGTCTTCTACCCTCTCCTGTCAGATTATCCCTTTTTTAACCCTTTATCTCTTTCACCAATCAACTTCCCAACTCTTTACTTCATTCCTCCCTCTTTTCCAGTTTCACTTATTACCTGCCATCTTGTACTACTTCCCCTCCCCACCCCCACCTTCTTACATTGTTTTTTCTGGTCCTGATGAAGTATCTCAGCTCAAAACATTGACTGATCCCTCTCTTCCATAGGTGCTGCTTGGCCTTCTGAGTTCACATATTGCATGTGTTGCTTGTATTTCCAGCATCTGCAGATTTTCTCATTTGAGATTTGACATACCTTTATGAAAAATAAAAGATATAAAGTAGATGGGGAATGTGTAAATTCAGTGTATTTGGATTTTCAGTATTCAGATTTATTCATTGCATGTGCTGTACTGTGCATAGAAACATACAGTAATATTTTCCAGTAACAACCAGCGCACCCAAGGACGTGCTGGTGAAAGCACGCAAGTGTGACCACACATTCTGGTGCCAATAGAGCATCTCCACAATGTTCAACAATAGCATTAACAACAATAAAACAGGCCTCTCCCACCCACTCCTCAACAACCCTAGAACAGGCCTCCTCTAGGCCTCTAGTGCCTGGCTCCCGACCCAGACTTGCAAACGTCAGGCATGCAACTTTGGCAAATCCTGGGGTAAAGTTCAGTCACAAGTTTGAACTTCCAGACTCGCACAGACTTCTGGCCCCAGTGACCTAAGACCTCCTGACTTTTGACCTTCAGGCTTCTACCTCCAGACCTGCTGTGCTCTGGACTTTGACCTTTGACTTTGCTCTCCATATTTTGCCAATGTTTGGACGTGCTGATCTCAGGTTTGACCTTCGAGGCGCAACTCCCAGACGTGCATGGACCTCCAACCCATGTGATCTGTCAGTACCCGGGATTTGCTACCTCTATGGACCTAACAATGAAAATACATTTTGAGGTAATGTATTAGCATGAGTGGAAGCTTATTTTATTTGGGACACTATGCTGCTTAATTGGGACAGACTATTACGGAACAGTTTCTAACTAGCATCTGTCACATGCACTTGTGTGGCCATTAGACAGTTCTCCATCCTTGCAGTGATCAATTTTTAAATAGCACCAGTTGCTTGTGTTTGTGGTCAAAAAACAGTGATTTGTGTCACTGATAGTTGGTGGAAAGTGAGCAGTAAGGCAATTCGAAACTGCTTGGCTCACCACGCTTTCAATCATTCGGACTTGGAGATGCCTGAAACAACCGGGAATAGAAATTTTAAAATGTCACTACTTCAAGTTAGGAATTACAAAGGTTATTGACAGTCATCTAGAATGCTCCAATGAAGATGAAGGTTTGGAGAATACCATCATCTAAAACATTGTATGGAGGCAGTCCATGATCCAACTAGGTGTTTGCACTGATTTTAATTCATTTTGCAGTCATGCAAAGGACATGGCAGATGAACACTTTGTCAACAACTATTAGGAACTAATACATAGTTTTATTTTAGAGGTACTAATTTGTTCTGTATTTCATTACATACATAAATTGTTATTTAGTTAAACAGTCGAGTTTGTCTTTCTCCCCCCCCCCCCCCCCCCCCCCGCCAACTGTTTCTGTGAAACTTCAGTTAATTGGGACATCTGCTTAATTGGGCCAAGATATACTGGTCTCAATGTGTCCCAATAAACTGGAATCCACTGTATAAAAATGAAGTTTAGGGGGATGTGGGGGGGTAAGTTTTTTTTACTGGGAGTCATGGATGTCTGGAATGCACTGCCTGGTATTTTATTTTTATTTTTTTATTTATTGAGATACAGTGTAGAACAGGCCCTACCTGCCCTTCGAGTCGGCAAACCCTGAATTAATCCTAGCACAATCACAGGACAGTTTACAATGACCAATTAACCTATGTCTTTGTATTGTGGGAGGAAACTGGAGCACCCAGAGGAGACCCATGCGGTCATGAGAAAATGTACAGTCAGCAGTGGGAATTGAACCCAGGTCACCGAATCTGTTAAGTTATGGTCTAACCACAGTGCTACTATACCATGTCATGGTATTGTGGTAGAGGCAAATACATTGGAGGTTTTTAAGAGGCATTTGGATAGGCATATGGATGTAAGGAAGACTTATTATTGTACATGTGTGAACTGCCATGGAAAACTAGCTTGCAACAATGTCACAGGTATGTAACATTAGATAAGCGGTACTGGCAAAAACAAAAATTGTGTACTATTTATAAAAGAAAGAATACAACTAGAATAAAGTACGAAGTGGCCACAATGTTATGATACTGAGGTAGTGATTAGGGTTTTGCTGGTTGGTTCAAGAACAGAATGGTTGAAGGAAAGCTGTTCTTGAACCTGGATAGAAAAGGCTGGATGTCGGGACCAGAGGCACTAATGATCTGCTCTCTGCTCTCTGCTCTCTGCTCCATGACATTTACTTCACTCTTCGCTGCTCTGAAACTGTGGTCCTGTTCCGGGGCTTCATGTCTGTGGGCTCAGCAATATTTCTCTGCTATGTTCTGAGCTGAGGCTGTGGGTCTGCTCCGGCTGCTCTGGGCTTTATGTCTGAGGGTTCACTTTTGTGCTAAATGCTACTTGCTTCGTTTTATTGTTTGCAGAACTTGTTTTTTCCATTCTACACCCTCTCTGCCCCTCCCCTCTCTCTCTCCCCCCTTCCCCCTCTCCCACTCCCTCCCTCTCTCCACGTTGGGTGTTTGTCAGGTATTTAATTTTGTGGCTTCCATTTGGTTTCTTTGTTTTGTGGCTGCTTGTAAGGAGGTGAATTTCAAGGTTGTAGAATGTATGCATACTTTGAACTTTGGTGGTGTGGGACTTCAGGTTTCTGCACCTCCTGCCTGACAGGAGCTGTGAAAAGATGGCCAGGCCCGGGTGGTGGGGATCTTTGATGATGGATGTTGCCTTCTTGAGGCAGCACTTCCTGTGGATACTCCTGGTGGAGAGCAGGGGTGTGTCTGTGTTGTATTGGGCTGAGAGCACTGTTGCTTTTTTTGCCTCTTAGATTATACAGAGAAATTGCATTTATATTGCAAAAGTATATTGATACCATAATCCAGCTTCATTAACTATTCCAAACTTAATTTCAGTGACAAAGTAGCTGAAGAGCAACCTGTAGAGGAGGAGGAGGAGGAGGAGGAAGAGGAAAGCGATATTGATGATGAAGATGACAACGACCTTGATGAAGTTGAGGATCAGTATGAGGATCCTACCGAGCATACAACCAGCAGCACCACCACTACCACAGAAGCAATTGAAGAAGTTGTGAGAGGTAATGTAGACCATCGATTTTTTTTAGGCAGTCACTGGATGTGAACTCTTAGTTACAGTCAGTTTCTTTGACCATGTTGAATTGATTTAAACTGTTTTAAATGCTATGTTAATGCTAATGATGGCACTGGTTAAGGTGAGCAATTTTGGGCCCTATCTAAGGATGTACTGGCATTGGAGAGGGTCCAGAGGAAGGTCATGAGAATGATCCTGGGGATACAAAGGTTAACGTGTGAGGAGCACTTGATGGCTCTAGGCCTGTACTCTTCTGGTTTAGAGGAATGATGTGGGATCTCATTGAAACCTATAGAATAGAGTGGACACAGTGAGGAAGGTTCTCAGAGTGGGGTGTCTAGGACCAGAGGGCACAGTAGATGTCCCTTTAAAACAGAAATGAGATTTCTTTAGCTAGAGGGTGGTGAATCTGGAACTTACTGCCACAGACTGCTGTGCAGATCAGCTCATTGTCTATATTTATGGCAGAGGTTTATAGATTCTTCATTAGTAAGGGTGTCAAAGTTTAAAGGGAGAAAGCAGGAGAATGGTGTTGAGAGGGATAATAAATCAGCCATGATGGAATGGCAGAGCAGATTCAATGGGCTGAATGGCCTAATTCTGCTCCCATGTTTTATAGTCTCATAGCTTGCTCACTGAGCTTGGCCATCCACTAGAGTGAAGGATATGATTAGAACAAGGGGTAGGAGTAGGATAGTTTTATTGCACTTTTTCCAAAATAGACAATTTAGAAGTGAATAAAAGGAAATGTTGGAAGTAGTCATGTGTCATTGGAATGAATCCTCTTTCTGACATTGAGATCATTGTAGATTTTAAATGTCTAATTCACGTTTCTGTATTCTTAATTGACTACAGTGTGGAAGAGCCATAGATCTGTTTGGGCAAACTATACTTAATAGTCAACTGGCTAACTCAACTTTGCCATCTTCAGAATGCATTCTACCATTAGATCTGAAGAAGTGGCGAGATATTTTTGGTTATGTTTCACTCGTGACATTTGGATTGTGTCTATCTATAGTTCATAGCAGATTGAATTTAAATCGTTGATTTGCTGGGTTTTTATCCTTGGGCTATTCTGAGAAACTGAGCACTCTGATGTCACAATCTATTTGTTTCCTGATGCTCTGTTCTGCATTAACCAGTAAAAGTCCTGCGCCAGTTCAGGTTATATCAAGGCTAACTTTTATCAGGCAGGTGGGTGGGGGTATGACAGGGAGGATCTTCCCCCCCCCCCCAGCAGCCGGCATCAAGACTATTTAAATTTCAGCTTTTTTTTTGCTGATAGTGGTAATCCTGCTTGTGGGTATAATGACTTTCATGATACAAAGTGTCAGACATGAGTGAGTCATAGAGCACAGCAGCACAGAAACAGGTCAATAGGTCCAGTACTCTATGCCAACCTGTTTATTGTGGGTCCCCTCCTGACTATGTACTTACCCAAAATCCTCTACCTGTTGCAGTCAAACCCTTTGGCAGCTCGCACTCGCACCACCCTCTGAGTGAAGAAGCCTTTTAGTCCCATTAAATATTTCATCTTTCACCCTTAACTCATTACCTCTAGTTATAGGCTCACCTACCACAGTGGGGGGAAAACTGCTTGCATTTATCCAATTTATGTCCCTCAAGTGTGGCCCATATCCTTCTAAATCTTTCCTATCCATGTACCTGTCCAAATGTCTTTAAATGTTATTATAAAATGTTAACTTAACTATCATTTTCTCTAGCAATTCATTTCATATTCACGCCACCCTCGTGTAAGGAAGTCGACCCTGGGGTCACTTTTATATCCTTACCTTCTCACATTAAATCTATGCCTTCTATTTCTTGATTGCTCAGCCCTGGGTAAAAATACTGAGTAAGTTCCTCTATTCCATGTCCCCCATGCTTTTATACACCTCTGTGGTGACCCTCTACGCTCCAAGCAATGAGGTCCTAGCCTGCCCAGTATTTCTCATAACTAAGACCTTTGGAGTCCTGGCAATGTTTTCTTAAAACGTTTTTGCACCCTTTCCAGCTTAATGACATCATTGGTTATTTAGGAGAGCACAGCTAGAAGCTATTCTACACTTTCTCGCTAGTGGCTCAGTTAAATGTTAAATATTTATTCTGTTTTTGGCCTTTATGGTCTCTGAATTCAGTTCTGATTCTGCTCTTTGCATCTGACTTGGCACTTATAAGATATGAGATTTATCCCTTCAGTTAAAAATGGAATCAATGAATTGTTAATTCTCTTAACTGACCAGTTAAAATTTGCAGTGGAATTAAATCATTTTAATTGCGATTTTGTCTAGGAGCCTATTATCTCAGATTGGACAGGTAGATCTATCAATGTAATGCTTCACAGCCACTCAGTTTTCCATGAACACAGAAAAGTGCAGAGTTGTGGAATGTGTAAGAGGGAAGGGGTAGACTGATTGTGTCGAGTAGGTTTATATAGGAAGGCACGACATTGTGTGTCAAAGTGTCTGTACTATGGTCTATGTTGTATATTTCACCATGGGTCAAACCCCTACTGTGCTCTACTGGTCTATCTATGTTCTATACTTCACTGTGGACCAAAGTGCCCCCACTCTGGTATGAATGTTATGACAATTAGCTTTTTGTTGGAGCAGCAACACCATACATTATAAAACGAGGGCACACAAATGAATGTAAATTGACCTATATTATAGATTACTTGTGCGTGCAAAACAAAGAACTCGTGCTGGGATAAGAGTGAGGAAAATAATATAGTCCAAGGTAGTAGGAAATTTTATGGTTTGGCCTAGGAACTGGGTGATAGTGTGGAAGAGGCTGTTGTACTGCAAGTTGTGGGTCTGTGGGCCCTTGTACCTCTTGCCTTGCGGCTGCATTGGCTTGGATGTTGACGGTTCCTGATGATAGGTGCCCGATATTGCCTCATAGATATGCAGATGATGGGCACTGCTCTGCCTGTGATGGACCTGTCTGAATTTACCACTCTGTGTAGCTTCTTGCTTTCCTGTCCATGTCGGGGTCATGATGTAGCCTGCCAGAAAGCTTACAACATAAATCTGTAAACACTTGTCAGACCTTCAATCATACTAAACATCTAGTTTAGGCTGTAGCTTAAGTTTTGCATACAATTCCAGGCACCATTTGCAGGACAGCTGTTGGGCCATAGAGCATGATATATGTCATCTACTATTTGTTTAGGATTTCAACTTTGTGGCTTGTTTCTGTCATAGAAAAGAAGATTATGGGCAAGGCCTAAAATTATGTTGCAGGCCATAACCATCCCCTCAGCTAAATGGGTCAAAAATCACAAGATGAATACTGAGGGGAATTTCATTGAAACCTACGAAATATTGAAAGGCCTTGGTAGAGTGGATGTGCAGAAGATTATTCCAATTGTGGGAAAGTTGCGGACCAGGGGGCAATGCCTCGGAATAGGACAATCTTTTAGAACAAAGATAAGAAGAAATTTCTTTAGCCAGAGTGTGGTGAATCTGTGGAATTAATTGCCACAGACGTCTGTGGAGGCCAAGTCATTTGGTATATTTAAAGCGGAGGTTGATCGTAGGGCATCAAAGGTGTCAAGGAGAAGACGAGAGAATGGGGCTGAAGAAAACTAAATCAGCCATGATTAAATGGCAGAGCCAAATGGCTAATTCTACTCACACATCTTATTGCCTTATGGTTTTATAATCGACAAAAAGTACCAGAGGGGAAAATTATGACAGTATTTTAGATGATACAGGATACATTAAGGTAGTTGGGGTCATTTTAATAGATTTGTTCCATTTTGGAGGATGAATTCAAAGAACCAGTGAAGAGAACACTGGTGGCTTTGGCCCATTCTGTATAATTCAATGAAATGGCAGAATAACAAATTCAGCACTCAGTTGAATTTAGACCATAAGCCATTCACAACACTAACTGTGGCCCTGTTTGCTCTTTGGACGTGATGATCCACGTGGCAAGTGAGATTACACTGAGGTTTTAAAGTTCAAAGTAAGTGCATTATCAAAGTACATATATGTCACCATATACAACCCTGAGATTCTGAGGCTTTAACCTTTGGAACTAAGAAAGTAATTTCCTCGTTCAGCATTTGATCATTTACTTTCTGTCAATAAGCTTTTGTGATGGATTGGATTTCAATAAGCAGAATTAGAGCAAATTTGGTTTATCAACAAGCAATTTTCAAAGCTTATGTTTGGCTGTTTGCAATGTTCTTGTTCCCTTCAAATACACTAGCCAACCCACACATCACTGGAGTGCAGGAATTCATATTAAAGTGGATAGTTGGATGTGTTATTATTTGGCTCATACAGTAATTTGTGGAAATACTTTATCATTTTGCAAAACTCTCCATGCATTTGATCTGTGAGTCCTTCTAAGATTAATGGAAGAAGTTCAAAGTTCAAAATACATTTATTATCAAAGTATGTATACTATGTATGACCTTCAGAGTTGTCTCCTTACAGGTAGTCACAAAACAAAGAAACCCAATAGAACCCATTTTAAAACAAAATATCAAACACCTAATGTGAGCAAAAAAAGAACAAATCGGGTAAATAATAAAAAAGTAAGCATATAGCATTCAGAACTAAAGTTCATAAAAGTGAGTTCACAGCTACAAAGTTAGCCACAGCCAGTCCAGGTTAGTTGCAGGCCACAACCACAGTTCAGTGCAGAGACAAGTAAACCTCACCAAGCAGCGAGCTGAACAGTGGCCCGTTCCTGACCTCCAGCCCCGACAGCTTGACTTTTTCAATCTGGCCCCGCACTTAATTGGCCAAACTTCAGCTCGTTCCGCGCTCTCGGGCCTGAGCCCCAGTGCCTCGATTCAGCCTGTACCCAATCTCTCCAATCTGGCCCGGCACTTAAATCAGTCAAACATTGGCTCGTTCTTCACTCTCAGGTATAGACCATCAGTACTTTCAATGTTTACAATAGTGTTTCAACTAAAGGCATAAGAATGAGGGAAACAAAGGAAAAAATCATTATGTAGCAAAAAAGTGCGGATCTTTGTTCAATTTTATGTATTACTGGCTGGAGAGCGCTGAATTGTTGAATCCTTTGAACAGTCCACATGGACAATTACAAGTTGCATGTCAAGATGAAGGAAAATGTGGACATTATTTTTTCATTATTGAAACGACTTTACAAACCCATGATCTGATGAAATTTCATAAACCTTCTCCTCTAAGTGGAATAACTATTAAGGCTCCAGTTGGTGGCAGACAGCAGCACTAAAATTTATTGAGCATGTACCACAGCTCAGCAGCCTTTCTTTGCCTGTTGCTATTTTTGAGCCAAATTTTATTTATTTGTTAATTTTATTATTGAGATTCAGAGCAGAACAGGTTCTTCCGGCCCATTGAGCCACGCTGTCCCACAACCCCCAATTTAACCCCAGATTGATCATGGGACAATTCACAGTGAGCAATTAACCTACCAACCAGTATGTCTTTGGACTGTGAGAGGAAACCAGAGCACCCAGAAGAAACCCACGCAGTCATGAGGAGAACATACAACCTCCTTACAGACTGCAGCAGGAACTGAACGCGGCTCGCTGGTATGAAAAGCATTGTGCTAATGTCAAGAACAACCACAAATCAGATTACGTCACACTTTGAATTTTAAAATTAAGTTTTAATTACTAAAGCAACAGGATGGAATTCTACTCCCTCACATTTAATAATTAAACCAACCACTAAGGTAGGCCCAAAAAATTTCTGTGTGTTTAAAATGTAAAGTAAACCAGTGAAAAAAACCTGGCCTTTGGTTTGATTTGTTCGTTTGTAATTTATATAATCTGTGATGTTTCCCCTTAGAATTAAATTCACTGCTTCCTGTGAAAATAACCAATTCTAATTTGGAAAAGCTGAGGTTCTATGTTATCAGCCTGCTTGTTTTTAAAAGGTTTTAGTCAGACCAGTGTTACTGTATAGTAATTAGTTTCAATACATCAGGTTGTTCGCAGGGTGCTCCTGATTGGATAACCTATTGAACATACTGTGTAATACATTTTTAAGGAAAATTACTAGCTTAAGTAGATTGATGCAAGGTAACTTTCTGCAAGGTATTAAAAGACTTAAATCGTCTCATAGCAGCACAGTAGCATAGCAGCTAGCACAATGCTTTACAGCCACTTTTTGTAAGAAATTTGTACGTTCATCCCATGACCGTGTGGGTTTCCCCTAATGCTCCAATTTCCTCCCACGTTTCAAGGGCATATGAGTTAGGATTAATGAGCTATGGGCATACTATGTTGGTGGCGGAAGTGTAGCGACACTTGTATGCTGCCCCGCATAATCCTCACTGATTTGATTTGGGTGACACCTTCACTGCATGTTTGATGTACATGTGATAAGTGAAGCTGATTTCTTTATCTTTAATCATGGCAACAACCAGAGCACTGACAGGGAATGAAATGTTGCTGCGGTGCTTGAACAGGTTAGCTCCTGAGAAAATTCAGTGGTGGGAGGAGGGTGATAGGTTTCGGTGAGCTCCCCCTTCATTCTTCTAAACTACAGTCCCAGAGCTATCAAATGCTCCTCGTGTTAACCCTTTCCTTCCCGGAATTATCCTTGCGAACCTCCTGTGGACTCCCTCCAATAAGGGTCCAAAACTGCTCACTGTTCAGAATCAGAAGCAGATTTAATATCACTGGCATACGTTGAGAAATCTGTTAGCTTTACGGCAGCAGTGCACTGAAATACATGATAAATAAATATAGAGAAGAAAAACAATTGCAGTAAGTATTGCAGAAATAAAAAAGTAGTGAGGTAGAATTCATGGGTTCAATGTCCATTTAGAAATTGGATAGCAGTGGGAAGAAGCTGTTGCTGAATCGCTAAGTTTGCGACAATAGCAGCATGAAGAGGGCATGGTTGGGTGGTGGAGATCCTTAATGATGGACGCTGCTTTCCTAAGGCACCGCTCCTTAAAGACATCTTGGATACTGCAAAGGCTCATACCCATGATAAAACTGACTAATTTTACAAGTTTATGCAATTTATTTTGATTTTGTGCTGCAGTCACGTACCAGACAATAATGTAGACAGTCAGAATGTTCTCCACAGTACAGTTGTAGAAGTTTTTGAATACGTTAATTAACAAACCAGATCTGCTCAAGTTCCTGATGAAATATAGCCACTATCTTGCCTTCTTTATAGCTGCATCAATATGTTGCAACCAGGATAGGTTCTCAGAGATATATTGACAGCCAGGAACTTGAAATTACTCATTCTCTCCACTTCTGATTCCTCGTCTTACTCTTCCTGAAGTCCACAGTCAGCTCTTTGGTCTTGCTAACATTGTGCAAGGTTGCTGCTGTGACACCACTCAACTAACTCGCTCCTGAATGCCCTTTCACCGCAATCTGAAATTCTGCCAGCAATGGTTGTATCATCAGCAAATTTATAGATGCTGTTTTAGCTGTGCCTAGCCACACAGTCTTGGGTGTAGAGAGAATAGAGCAGGGGCTAAGCACACTTCCCTGAGCTGTACTGGTGTTGATTGTCAGTGAGGTGGAAATGTTTTTACCAACCTGCACAGATTGTGGTCTTCTGGTTAGGAAGTCGAGAATTCAGTTGCCGAGGGAGGTACAGAGGTCTCAGTTCTGTAGCTTTTTGATCAGGACTGTAGAAAAGAGCTCTAGTCAGTTAACAGGATCCTGACATAGGTACTTGCATTATGCAGGTGCTCCAAGGCTGCGTGGAGAGCCATTGAGATCGCGTCTGCTGTAGACCTTTTGTGGCGATAGGCAAACTGCAGTGGGTCTAAGTCCTTCCTGAGACAGATGCTGACTCTAGACATGACCAACCTCACAAAGCACTTTTATCACCGTAGATGTGAGCACTACTGGATGATCGTCTTTAAGGCAGCTCACACTCCTCTTCTTGGGCACTCTTATTGTTAACCTTTTGAAGCAGGTGGGAACTTCCGACTGTAGCAGTGAGAGATTGAAAATGTCCTTGAATACTCCTGCCAGTTGGTTGGCACAGGTTTTCAGATCCTTACCAGTTACTCCCATCAGGGCCTGCTGCCTTGCGAGGGTTCGCCCTCTTGAAAGGCAACCTGAGGTCAGCCCCTGAGACAGAGATCACAGGGTCATCGAATGTTGCAGGGATCCTCATAACCGTGGTTTTATTCTCTGTTTCAAAGCGAGCATAAAAGGCATCGGGTAGTGTAGCATCACTGCCATTCATGATGTTGGGTTTTGCTTTGTAAGAAGTCATGAGTCTTTCCTCATATTTTTGCCTTATCAAGAGCTGGATAGAACATTCATGGAACTCGCTGCTACATTATACTTCAGATTTAGAAATGTTTGTGGAAAAATATTAAAACAACCTTAAGGATTCAAATATGAGTTTTTGCTCAACTTGTGTGGCTCTGAAAGAGCAGTGTCATTGTTATATATTTTCTTAATACTTTGGTATTCACCGACCAGTATGATTAGGCCTGGTAATGACGTTGCGCCCAGCTTACCTTTCACTTGCCAGAGCCTTGTTTCAAACCTGGTACTTCAGTTCTGCAGAGGTAGAGCCTGACAGCAGACTGTATCTGATGGAAAAGGAACATGATATTCTTGCTGGAGCACTTCATTAAATTGCTTGTTGACTCCTCAGAGAGTCAGCTAGTCAGCTTTTAAACTAGCACCAACAAGAAGGTTACAATGTTCTGCCAAAACAAAGCCTTGTACAGGTTGAGTAGCCCTTATCCGAAATTTCAAAATCCAAAAACCTCCAAAGTTCGAAAAAAAATTTTGTACTGACATGATATCACAGATGGAAAATTCCAGAAGATGCTGAGAAGGTTTCCCAGGCAATGTGCATGTCTCTGCACACTAGTAAGAAGTGACCTCGCATATGTAACGAACAGAAGTTAATGAAAAATTGAAAAACACTGCATAAAGTGAGAAATGAAGATCTCGGCCATGTATTGAAAGAGTGGATTTGACAGCATTAGAGTGAACTTTAGGCCACTTAAAGGTATGCTGATCATGAAAAAAGCAAAGATCTATCATCCTAAACTGAAAATTGAAGGTAATCGTGAATATTCAGCAGGCTGGTTGCAGAAATTTAGGAAGGCATGGCATTAAAATTTTGAAGTGTCTGCTGATCAGGGAAGTCTAGCACCAGAACTATGATGATGGTTTTTACACCTTATGTAAAAACTAAAAAAAAAACAATACTGTGTTTTGTAACCTTTTAATCAAGCACAACATTGTAGGTGGAGATTGAAAGCCTGCCGTTGTTTGTTGCAGTTCAACAGCTAATTCAGGTATTCTCCCAATGCTGCTTCTGTTACCCTGTACATATCATAGTTTAATTTTGTTGATGTTAAGTTATGTTAAGTTATAACTTTTACTGTTAAATACATGAGTGTGATCAACAAGAGTCGGACAAAGACTGCTTACTGGAATGGCAATGCCAAGCATTCTCATTATATATTCCAAAAATCAAATCACTTCCTGCCCAAAGCATTTTGGATAAGGAGTACTCAACCTGTAATAGATTTTGGAGGAATTTGTGCGGTCAGGTAAAATCCTCAATGCCATGTTTAAACCTATGCTTTTATACTCAGCATGTAATTATTTGGAACCATGTAAGAATTACTAGAAGCAAATCTTACTAATTTTCGAAGTTGCCTCTTGTAGAAATCTGAAGTATAGATGTATCACTGAGTTCCATGAGTAATTATCTACCCAGGTTTTGATAACTAAAGGGTTAAAAACGAGAAGACTTATGAACAGTGAGCAGTTTTGCTCTCCGTATCTTTGGAAGGATCTGCTGGTATTGGGAGAGGGTCCAGAGGAGATTCGTGAGAATATTTCCGGAAACTAAAGGATTATCTTTTTTCTTTTTCAATCTTTTTATTATTGTTATTAATATCAACAAAGTAAAATCGATACATAGATAATAAGGATTATCATTTGAGGAGCATTTGTAGCATCATAATAACTGCTATGCTATCGTGACTCCTTCATGAGGTCATTAAGGACAGCGGAGAAGTGTTGGCCTTCTCAGGAAGGCCCACTTCTCCAAAATGAAAGAGAAAATCAATGCTTCTCTATCCCATGTGAGAGGAATGAGAGAGGTTGTTAACACATTTTACTGTATGTTGAGATGTATACGTGATAAATAATACTGAATCTGAAGAAAATTTTGTTACAAGTTGTGATAGCAAAATAGTGGAGTTGTGCATCTATTTCCATCCCACCAATAAATCATCAATCTTGGTTATTGGTTCCTTTTTGCACTCGAGACACGAAGACAGAGCAAAAAACTGTTTAGTCAGCAAATAGCCATTTTTGTGAAGAGGTTAATTTAACATTACTCAGTCCTGTGTGGTCCTCTCCTTATCTAGATAAATCCAGAATCATCTTGGGTGAAACCCAGGGCACAGATATCCACCTGTTCTAACTCTTTGCAGCTGTGACTTCAAAGGAGACTTTCTTTACACAGCATTAGCCATTCTATTGGCCACTGAACCAAGCAGCCAATAACCTTTAAAGCACTGTGTTTTACAAGGGTTTCAATCAATGATTCAAAGCTAATAAAAATTCAATGGTATCCAAAATAGAATTGAGTTACCAAGGTTCTTAAAGCAAATTCATTTGACTTGCTGTGGGCTTTAAACAAAGGTGATTTTTTTTCTTGTGAATTTGTTTTTCTCCCCTGATTAAAAATCCTCACATTTTTCACATTCAGAAGTGTGTTCTGAGCAAGCGGAGACTGGGCCTTGTAGAGCTATGATGCCTCGGTGGTACTTTGACGTCAGTGAAGGAAAGTGTGCCCAGTTCATTTATGGTGGCTGCGGAGGAAACAGGAACAATTTTGATTCCGAGGAGTACTGTTTGTCCGTCTGTAACAGCGTCAGTAAGTGAAACCTCCAACTGGTTGCAGTCTTTCTGTGTCGCTCAGCACTGAAAGCCTCAACCAGTCTTTCCGCTGTCTAGCTGTAGGGCAAGTGCTGTGACTTGCCAAGCTAATTCCTGTAGTGAAGCTTTACACAAGCTGTTTTCCTCTTAACTCCTTCAACTGCTGTGTACTAACTGCTTTCTGTCTGTCCTAACTTGGATTATGTGCTTTGAAACCCTCTGCTTGGAACTTGTCAAATTATTATTGGGTCACTCATGTTTTTTCTCCATTTCCTTAACATGTTGTGCATTGAGATTTGATACTGCATACTCTTAAAAGTACTTGGGAGAGCTTAACTCTGCTTGAAAGGCTAGGTGCAATTATAACAACTAGCTTTAATTAGCTGACCAGCTGGGTGAAATGTGAAGAGACAAAGGAAATTGCAATGCTAGCCTCACAATGTACATTAAAGTGATTAGGTGAAATTAAACTCCTTCTAAACTGCTGAACTTCTCTGGACTATGTTGAAGAATATATTACAGTTCTTTGCCATAGTAAAAGATTTGGCATGGATAACATATAGTTTGAGTTTAAGCACCAGCATGACAGTTTCATGAAGTCTCTTCCAATTTTCCATTCTTGTTTCAAAAACATAGTAACAGCAGATATTAAAGTACAGCCTTTTTAAAAGTGTTACATTGGTGCATCTCTAAAAATACAAGCACAAAAGAATTTTAAATGGAGCTTTGTCTTGGTTAGTATGGACATCAAAGGTTACAGGGAAAAGGTGGGAGAATGGGTTGAGAAGGATAATAAATCAGCCATGATGGAATGGTGGATCAGGCTCGATGGGCCAAATGGCCTAATTCTGCTTCTATGTCTTATGGTTTTAAACATCAAAATGTTGGTGAGTGTCAAACAAATTGTGCCCACAAAATGCAGGAGGAACTCACCTGGCCAGGCTGCATTTATGGAGAAGAGTACAGTTGATGTTTCAGGCTGAAGTGTCGATTGTGCTCTTTCCCGTAGCTGCTGCCTGGCCTGCTGAGTTTCTCCTGCATTGTGTGGGTGTTGCTTGGATTTCCAGCATCTGCAGATTTTCTCTTGTTGTCAAACAAGTTATTATAGGAAATGAATATCTAGTGCTTTGGTTTTAAACTGCACAGTCCCAGTAATAATGTTATAACCAGCTGAACCTACACCCAGCATGCCACTTGGAGAAATCTGTCAAGAGTAGTTGAGCACTGTCTGTCACATTAGCTTTCCCTTTGCAAGTCAGTTACAAGGTAGCACAGGTAAGTGGCATCTGGCAGTACTGAATTCATCACACTGGTGAGTAGCCAGTCAGACTGAAGAATATTGATGCAGCAACACAGATGGCAAAAAAAACTTTCATTTTTTACTTTGTTTACAGAGAGTGAAGTGAAGTTAGAACACTGAGATAGAAACTGAAACATCAAAGCTTAAAAATGCTAAATATTTTCAAATATTTATTTGAATGGCCTGACATACCACATGCACATGTAATTGGTTTTCCAAGTTTTGAGAGGTTGTTTGGTAATTGTTAGTGCTTTGTTTAAATTTTTGATTTTTGTAAGATAACGTATTCAGTATGTTTTTACAAGAACGCTTTACTTCAAAGCTGAAAATCTGATTAATTAACCCAATTCTAAACTCTTATAAAGAGCACAGCAGGTTCATCTAATGGCAGCAGATCACACGAAACCAGTTTCTGAATTTCAATATTTTAACTGTGCATATGAGAAGCTCAGGTTACTGAGAATAATTTCTTATCTGTAATGGTGACCCTCACTGTTAACTACCAAGATGTTGTGGTAACGTAACGCTTTATAGCACCAGCTGTAAGATTAGGGTTCAATTCCGTCCGCTGTCTTTAAGGAGTTTGTACGTTCTCCCCGTGACCATATGCACTTCCTCCAGGGGCTCCAGTTTCCTCCCACGTTCCAAAGATGTATGAGGTGGATGGGGAGGGGAGGTAAGTTGTGGGCATGCTATGTTGTTGCTGGAACCATGGCGACACTTGTGGCTTGCCCCCAGACCATCTCAAACTTTGTTGGTCATTGATGCAAAAATTACATTTCACTCTGGTTTCAATGTACGTGTGACAATAAAGTGAACCATTACCCTTTAAACTGAAGATGCAAACTTTAGTGCAACGACTTTTATGAGCATTTCATTTTGAGTGTGTTCTGTGACGGAGACTAATTTCTATCTCTTTAGCCCCATTCGATGACAGGTGAGTGTGAACTTATTCCAAAGGATGGAAATTTGAAAATTATGATCGAAAAGGACCTTGGTGCTTCTTACAGGAAATTACACTTTCTACACCTGAGTGCAGGTGTATGTGTTTGATGGGTTTCCATTACCCTGACAATTTGAACACGATAATTATGACCAGCATCAGTAGCTCACCTTTGCCCCTTCTGCTGTCAGTATAAATGGTTCCACCGGGCTTAATAGTTGAGGCACCTGTGAAGGTCACGAGCTGGATTGTTTGTCAGGCTATTTGAGACACACGCCATTGGGATAACAGGTATCCCAATTTTAATAGGTAGTGGGAACTTATCCCCTCTCCCATCCCTGGCTATAACAACCTTAAGGAACCAGTCATAGTCTGTTCAAATAATGTGCTCCTTCTTTTTGAAATATCGTAATCTTAATCTTTTCTAAGCTTCAAGCTAAAACTTCTGGCTTTGAGGCTTCCTGTTGGATTTTCTGTCTGCCCAATTCAATTTGTGTAATCCATAACTAATGGTCATCCCACTCCGTAGATGGTGGGCCACACGGCTTGTTCCAGCGCTATGTGACTCCATGACTGAAATAAGTTGTTGCCAGAAGGTGGCCTGTCTGTTTAAATAGTGGAAAGCATTTGTGCAGCAAGCTCATTTTATACAAGGCAAACAATTAATATTTATAAACTTCAAGAGTTACAGAAACACAAGCGAGTTTTTACCAACATAGGCATAGAGTTGCACCAACCCAAACAAAAGCCCATAATAGTCTGTGTCAACCAAGATGCATACTCAAGCTAATCCTATTTGCCAGCACTTTATCTATATACCTCTAAACTTTTGTTTTCCATATATCTGTCCATGTATTTACATTTTTTTTAATCTACCTGCCTTAGCCATTTCCTCTGGCAGCTGATTCCATATATCTACCACCTCCGGCTGTATTTTTTTTTAAAAACTGTTGCCCCTCAGGCTCTTATTAAACTTTACACATAGCCAATATGTTTTCCTTATTCTATATTCCCCAAAGAGATCACACACAAACCTTCTGAGAATACCCAACCAATATTACTTCTTAATCAGTGATTGTTGCCTATGTGGCCATTTGCTCAGGATTACTTTTGCTTTTGTGACATTTCATTTCTGTGCTTGGCCAGTTGTTCACCCTCACCTGGTTTCATCTATCACCTGCCATAAGATATAGGAGCTGAATTAGGCTATTTGGCCTATTGAGTCTCCTCATGCTATTTCATCATGGCTGATCCATTTCTCTCTCAGCCCCAAGCTCCCGGCTTCTCCCCATATCCTTTCATTCCCTGACTAATGACAGCTTGTTCTCCTCCTCTTCTTCCTCCCCCTTCCCTGCCATAGATGCTAGCTGACCTGCTGAGTTCCTCCACCATTTTGTGTGTGTTGCTCAAGATTTCCAGCATCTGCAAAATCTCCTGTGTAATGTGTGTTGATGGCTCATTAAGGCTGACCAGTGGACCAGTTAACATCAAGAACTAATCTTCGAAATGCATTTAATGCTCACATGCCAACAGAAGTCTTCTATTCAAATGTTTACACATGTAGGGCAGTGGGTATATAGATAATTCATTAGATTCTGAGATCCTGTAGCTGTCAAATCAACCAGCCTTATAAATTTTTGAAATTGGGTCATTACTGCATATGGGAAAGAATAAGAAATTTATGTAAATAATTTGCAAGAATATATCTAAGGTATTTCAGAGCACTGTATTACCTCACGCCAAAGTCAATAGGGATATTCCCTGTGTGGATGTTAATTAGATACTGGAATTTATAATTGGGTAAATGAATTCAGTAACATAATTTAACAAAAGATAAACACATTATCAAAATGTAAACATCCCACTATTCCCATCCGAATATACTTTCACTCCATAAGAAAAAGATTCAAGGTGAAGAGGAATGTTTCTTTAAAGAATCTAACATCTGGGAACACTAGGAATTGTCAGTCAGGGAAAGCCACCTTGAACAGAAACAAAAGGAGAGGAAATGGAAGGCCGTTTACAGTACATCCGCGTGTGTACAGGGATTTCATCTCCACAAATACTATGGGCCAAAGTATTTTAAGCTTAGTCTTTAAATTTATGACAGTATCCAGGTCTCTTGTACTCAGATGACTCCCGTCACTGCTTGGTATCTCATTACTTAGAAGCACGACTGGAGCCAAAACATTAAATGAATTGACTATTAATCCTCTCTCTGAAATCCACACATGCATTTCCTTTTGTTCAAAAGCTATCTGATTAATAATTCATTCCATGTCATAAAACTAGGTACAAGACAGTATTTCTTAGATTTTCCATACTACAACATTAGCATTTATAGTGTCATTTCATTTGACAAATTTAATATTTTCTTACTCAATAGATATTTTTAAGTTCAAAGTAAATTTATTATAAGAGTACATATATGTCATTATATACAACCCTGAGATTCATTTTCCTGTAGGTGTTCACAGTAGAACAAAGAAACACAATAGAATCAATGAAAAACTACACACAGACTGACAACCAGTGTTTAAAAGAAGACAAATTGTACAAATATTAAAAAGTACATACATATGTACATACATACTAAGCTGTCCACACTGGGCCAGGAGTGGGATAGTTAAGGGGTAATAACTTCTCCTGAACCTGGTTGTGTGAGACCTAGGGTTCCTGCGCCTCCTTTCTGATAGCAGCAGAGAGAAAAGAGCATGGCCGGGATAGTGGGGGTCTATGATGCTGCTTTCTTGTTGCATCACTCCTTGTACTCAGTGATGGGGAGGGCTTTGCCTGTGATGGATTAGTTCTAATGATATTAGTCTAAAATGCTAATTTAGCTCACTATCTGAAAAGAAGGCCCTTGGCACCTGTTTTTCCCCCCAAAAAAATCTTGCTTGGTTTGATTTTTTTCACTATATTTCAATGATCTTTCCCCCATGTCAGCCCTCTCTCTTCTCAATCAAGTATTTCATCGGAAGGGTTGCTATGTGTTTTAGTTAGAGTAGCAGATTCCTGCCCCAAGCTATTCTCCTGAGAACAAAGAAGGAAGCCCTTCAAACTTTGCCCTGTTTGTAAATGAGACATTAACTTGTCTGTGTTTCTTGATTCCCTTGTTAATTAAACTTTTCTTTTGAGATTTCTTTCCCTATTCCTTGTGTGAGTTGCTATGGGGAATTTTAATTGTTTTGAGGTGAAATTAATCAGACATGATAATCTTGTTGAGCTAAGTTAAAGTGAAAACATCAGAGATTCTGATAATTTCAGTAATACAAAACAGGATAACATCACAATTTCGGTTACCATGGCAGCTCATACATTCTACTTTGACCCCTTGGTCTGCCTTGGGTTACCTATCTACTGGAAAACCACAGTGGCTGTTTTGTGCCAGAATTGGGCCCTACACTCGGTAGCCACTTTATTAGGTACCTCCTGTAAACCTTGTTAATGGAAATACCTAATCAGCCAATCACATGGCAACAACTCAATATACTTAAGCATGCAGACATTGTCAAGAGGTTTATTTACTGTTCAAAACCAGCAGCAGAATGGTAAAGAAATGTGATCCAAGTGACTTTGACTGTGGAATGATTGTTGGTGCCAGACAGGGTGCTTTGGGTATTTCAGAAGCTACTGATCTCTTGGGATTTTTCACATACCACAGTTTCTAAAGTTTACAAAGAAAGGTATGAAAAACAAAAAACATCCAGTGTGCAATATGGACATTGGCACACTTAAGAGACTTGTGTGTCTGCACTTACATTAATGTGTCTGTTCCATATCCCTGTCTAGTAGCCCAACCACTTGAACATAATGTTACTCGGAAAATGGGCCACCTATTTTTATTTTCCCAAAAGTAGCGCAACATTTTTTGCTAGATTAAAAGTATGCTGTCTGAGAGCAGTTACCTATTCATCAAACAGTCATCAGGGAGATGCTACAAGTCCATCTTCACCAAGACTACACGTCATCTCTGACGCTTCTTTCCTGTAGCTATCCAGCTTCTCAACAAAACTCACTCAGGTGTAATACCCTAACTGTCCCTGCACAACATCTGTTACATGGCCTTCCCTGCTCTCCTGCTTCTGTGATAATTATTGAGTCTGTTCATATATTCACATTTATTTAAGTTTGATAATTGACGTTTGTGCTAACTGTTGATTGCTGACGGCTATATACATGATTGTCTTATAAATTGTTGGTTGCTATTGTTTGTAAAGTTCAAAGTAAATATATTACCAAAGTACATACAGGACCCTGAGATTTGTTTTCTTGTAGGCATACTCGATAAATCTAATAACCATTATAGAATCGATGAAAGATTGCACCCAACCAGTGTGCAAAAGGTAAAAAACTGTTCAAATACAAAAGAAAAAAAATTAGAACATGAGATGAAGAGTCCTTGAAAGTGAGTCCATAGGTTGTGTGAACATTTCAGTTTTGAGGCAAGAGAAGTTGAGTGAAGTTATCCTCTCTCTGGTTCAAGAGCCTGTTATGTTTATAACTGTTTATGAAGTTGGTGGTGTGAGTCCTAAGGCTCCTATACCACCTTCCTAATGGCAGCAGCGAGAAGAGAGCATGGCCTGGATGGTGGGGGTTCCTGATGATGGATGCTGCTTTTCTGCAACAACTCTCCATGTAGATGTGCTCAATGGTGGGGAGGGTTTGACCCGTAATAGACTGGGCCATATCCACTACATTTTGTAGCATTTTCTGTGTTTTCTGCTTGGCACCAAACCACAACCAATTCTGGTATGTTTCACATATTTAAAATTATTCTGCTTTGCCAATAACATTGAAGTCTAATTAACTTGATTCTTTAGGCAGCGTTGTGAGTGAATATGGTAATCCGTCCATTCAAGGGCAGAATATGACCCAGCTAAACTAGTTGATCTACATGCATACTGTACGTAGATGTAGCTAACTGACCTTGACCTGAACAGTCAGTAGATGACTTAATTTCAGAAAGACGTCTGATATCAAAACGTTAATGTGCAGAAATCAAGGATTCTCGGTCATTTCCATTATTGAACGTAGAACAGTAGAGCACAGTAACAGGCCCTTTGGCCCACAGTTTTGTGCCGACCCAATTAGTAATCAATTGGCCAACTAAACTAATCTCTCTGCCTACATAATGTAAATATTCTATAATTTCCCTCACATTCATGTGCCTATCTAAGCATCTCTAATGTATCTGCCTCTAACTCCACCCCAGGCAGTTTATTCCAGGCACCCACCACTCTAAATGCATGTCCTTTGGTATTAGACATTTCAATCCTGGGAATAAGATACAATCTGTCTACTCTTTTTTTTTATTCCTTTCATAATCTTGTAAACCTCTTCAGATTTTCCCTCAGCCTCTGCTGCTCTAGAGAAAATAACCCAAGTTTGTTCAAACTCTCATAGCGTGTGCCCTCTAATCCAGGCAGTTATGTGCTTGTTGGAGCCTTGGCTCAATTGTACAAGACCTCTTTTGATTTGATCTTTTTCCTCGTGTGTTGAGGTACTCCAATAAATTTTCCTTAGAATTTATTAATATTAAGTGATTAAGCTTACCCTCAAAATTGAGTATGTCATCTTTGCTGCTTTTCATTCCCACAGGAAATCTTGTTTTTTTTGTTTCTGGCATCGTGCAGCCCTCACCTACAGCATACCAGGTTACATTTGGTTCAGAATCAAGTGTAATCAGGTGTATTTGGGAAATTTGTGAATTACAGTAAAAAAATATATATATAATAGTTAAATAGTGCAAAAAAATAGAAATTAAAAAAGTAGTGAGGTACTGTTCATGGGTTCGATGTCCATTCAGAAATCGGATGGCAAAGGGGAAGAAGCTGTTCCTGAATCATTAAGTGTGTGCCTTCAGGCTCCCGTACCACCTCCTCCCAGATGCTAGCAATGAGAAAAGGGCATGTCCTGGGTGGTGGGGGTCCTTAGTGATGGGTGCCGTTACGGAGGCACCGCTCCTTGAAGGTGTATTGGATACTATGGAGGCTAGTACCCATGATGAAGCTGAGTAATCTTTCAACTCTGCAGCTTACTGCAATCCTGCACAGTAGCCGCCCCCATACCAGACAGTGATGCAGCCAGTTAGAATGTTCTCCACAGTGCATCTGTAGAAATTTGCCATACCAAATCTCCTCAAGCTCCCAAGGAAATGGAGCCACATCCATGCTTAGTTTTATTAATCTGCACGCCTCCCCCAGTGCTTCTCTTCTCTGCTGTCTACCACTTCCACTCAGCTTTCATTTGTTCCTAGATGCTGCCGAGCTGTAGTGTCCCAGCCTCCCCCACACAGCTGTCTCTTATGAATCTGAGATCAGTCCATGGTCTGCTCCTCTTTCCCCGTCTGTGTACTGATTACATCATTGATTGCAAACCTGCAGACTTTGCAAATGTGATATCACTGTTCCACAATCCTCTGCTATAATTAATGGGGCACTTTAAAGGATTCCTTCCAACTCATGTTCTCAGTATTTATTTTATTTTCATTTGCCTTTTGACAGTTTCTATTCATGTATAGTTCTTCCTTAGCTGTAATTGTGTGTACATTGAAACAGTGAAATGTGTCGTTTGCATCACATGAAACCAGCGATTCAGCCTTGCAGTCTGTAAGAGTCGCAATGATTCCGCTGCCAACACGGCATACCCACGACTAACTAACCCTAACCATACGTCTCTTGGAATGTAGGAGGAGACCAGGACACCTGGAGGAAACCCATGTGGTAGAGGCTCAAAGTACATTTATTATCAAAGTATGAGTACAGTGTACAACCCTGAATACATATTGGCAGCCACAAAACACAAAAACAGCATGGAACCCATTCTAAGAAAACACAGGGAGAATACACACGCCACAGTAATTGAAAGATGATCTTACAGACAGCTCATGCTGTAATGTGTTGTGCTATCGTGCCACCCTATAAATTCTACGGTATTCCTTTTTCACCCCGTAAATGCCTGCAAGAAAATGTATCTCAATGTAGTATGTGACCTCATACACAAGGTATGTGTACTTTCATAATAAATTTACTTTGAACTTTGATTTAAAATGAATGCATTAAAAAAAATTGAGACTACGCTCACCAAAGGACAAAAACATTTACCTGAACGGGTCCAGTTAATCCATGTTAAATCACAGTTAATCTTTAACTACTTCTAAACTCCCTTAGAGATTGACCTTAAAGAATCCCATAACCTTTGTAGCTGCTGAGCACCCTTCATATTCACTTATGCCATAGGTATGCCTACAACATTTTAAGTTCCCTTTTTGATATAATTTCAACTACTGACATTATCTCTCTGGGCAGTTCCTTTCACAATGGATATTAAACAATCACAGAGTGACAGAATATGCATTTAATTGCAGGAAATAACGAGTTTATTTCAAATGAGGAAAATTGGCTGAATCAAAAATGCATTTCTTTGGGAATCTTTAAAGTTATACAAAGACCTCCAGGACCCAGGGCATGCCACTTTCTTGCTGTTACCATCAGATAGAAGGTACAGAAGCCTGAAGGCCATTTTCTCTCTGCTAGATTATTTATTGCATTGAACTGCTGCTACTAAATTAACAAATTTCACATCACATGCTGGTGATAATAAACCTGATTCGGGTCCATTTAAGGACTCTCCCTCCGCTATTTACTTCTGCATTCATGATGACGTTAGGGATTAGTGCAATCGCTTTACCCACCGGCTATCGCCACCAGGGGTTTGATTCCAGCCGCCACTGTGTACTTTCTCCATGTAATCACATGGCACTCCTTCAGTTGCTCTGGTTTCCTCCCACGTTCTGAAGACACGCGATCAAGGTTGGTGAGTTGCAGGCAATAGACAGTAGGTGCAGGAGTAGGCCATTTGCCCCTTCTAGCCAGCACCGCCATTCACTGTGATCATGGCTGATCATACACAATCAGTACCCCGTTCCTACCCTCTCCCCATATCCCTTGACCCCGCTATCTATAAGAGCTCTATCTAACTCTCTCTTGAATACATCCAGAGACTTGGCCTCCACTGCCTTCTGCGGCAGAGCATTCCACCTATCCACCACTCTCTGGGTGAAAAAGTTTTTCTGCATCTCTATTCTAAATGGCCTACCCCTTATTCTTAAACTGTGGCCTCTAGTTCTGGACTCACCCATCAGTGGGAACATGCTTCCTGCCTCCAGCATGTCCAATCCCTTAATAATCTTATATGTTTCAATCAGATCCCCTCTCATCCTTCTAAATTCCAGTGTATACAAGCCCAGTCGCATTGATTACCAATGCGTCCACGATTTCTAGAGCCACCTCTTTAAGTACCCTGGGATGCAGACCAACAGGTCCCAGGGATTTATCAGCCTTCAGACTCAACAGTCTATCCAACACAGTTTCTTGCCTAATATAAATTTCCTTCAGTTCATCCTTTACCCTAGTTCCTTTGGCCACTATTACATCTGGGAGATTGTGTCTTCCCTAGTGAAGACCGATCCAAAGTACCTGTTCAACTCATCTGCCATTTCCTTGTTCCCCATAATAAATTCACCCGTTTCTGTCTTCAATGGCCCAATTTTGGTCTTAACTATTTTTTTGCTATTCACATACCTAAAGAAGCTTTTACTATCCTCCTTTATATTCTTGGCTAGTTTATCTTCATACCTCATTTTTTCTTGGTGTATTGCCTTTTTTGTTATCTTCTGTTGCTCTTTAAAAGCTTCCCAGTCCTCTGGTTTCCCGTTCACCTTTGCTATGTTATACTACTTCTCTTTTATTTTTATACTGCCCTTTACTTCCCTTGTCAGCCACAGCCGCCCCTTACTCCCCTTAGGATCTTTCTTCCTCTTTGGAATGAACCGATCCTGCACCTTCTGCATTATTCCCAGAAATACCTGCCATTGTTGGTCCACTGTCTTCCCTGCTAGGGTATTGTTCCATTGAACTTTGGCCAGCTCCTCCCTCAGAGCTCCATAGTTGCCTTTGTTCAACTGTAATACTGACACATCAGATTTTCCCTTCTCCTTCTCAAATTGTAGGTTAAAACATACCATATTATGGTCACTACCTCCTAATGGTTCCTTTACCTTAAGGTCCCTGATCAAATCCGGTTCATTGCACAAGACTAAATCTAGAATTGCCTTCTCCCTGGTAGGCTCCAGTACAAGCTGTTCTAAGAATCCATCTCAGAGGCACTCCACACACTCCCTTTCTTGGGGTCCAATACCATTCTGATTCTCCCAGTCTACCTGCATGTTGAAATCCCCCATGACAACTGTATCGTTACCTTTGCGACATGCCAATTTTAACTCTTCATTCAACTTACACCCTACATCCAGACTACTGTTTGGGGGCCTGTAGATAACTCCCATAGGGTCTTTCTACCCTTAGAATTTCTCAGTTCTATCCATACTGACTCTACATCCCCTGTTTCTATGTCCCCCCTCACAAGGGACTGAATATCATTCTCACCAACGGAGCCACCCCACCCCCTCTGCCAGTCAGTCTGTCCTTTCAATAAGATGTATATCCTTGAATATTCATTTCCCAGGCCCTGTCCGCTTGAAGCCATGCTATGTCAGAAGTTTAGTAACTCTTGCGGTCTGCCTCCGCCATGTCCTTGGCCTGTGTAGATTGTTGACGCAAAACAATGCATTTCACTATATGTTTCGATGTATATGTGACATATAAAGCAAACTTTTCTCTATTTCTGACACGTGTTCTTGAATTTCTTAATGGCAGAGCAATGTCGTTCTCCGTTTTAAGCAGCCATGAGCCACGGAGTTGCATGGTTCCTTGAGGATGCTGTGGTTCTTCAAAGCATCTTTCAGAATGTCATTTGATCTGTCCTCTGTGTCTTAGCTGCCTTATGCGAGTGTGTGAATGAATCTATATGTTGAGAAACTCTTGCATGCATGCCCCACCATCAATTAAGTGTTCATGCTCATGCTGTAGAACTCACAATACCAACCCAATGCCAAATATGGTGGTTGCTGCCATCAGGAAGAAGGTACAAGAGAGCCACCAGGTTCTGAAACAGTTACTACCCCTCCGTCACCAGACCCTTGAACCAAAGGGGATAACTACACTCAACTTCATGCACCCCATCATTGAAACGTTCCCACAACCAATGGACTCACTTTCAAGACCCCTTCATCTCATGTTCTCAATATTTATTGCTTTTATAATATACCATTTTTCCTCCTTTTTGCACAATTGGGTGGCTTCTGAGCTCTGGTTGAATGCCCTAGTTTGGCAGTCATTCATTAATTTCTGTTATAATTACTATTCTATAGATTTATTGAGTATGACCACAAGAAAATGAATCTCAGGGTTGTATATGGTGACATATATGTACTTTGATAATAAAATTTACTTTGAACTTTGAACATCTGGTTGCCTTCGACAATGGGTCCATATGACACCATGGTTGATGGAAGCATGAAAGCGGAGGTACACAAAATGCTCCAGTTGATCATACCTCGATAGTACAAGTTACGGTTAATAGGATTATGATTAGCAAATAACAGACTTTGCTACTTTACTGAATATAGCTGTCACAGCAGAGTGCTGTCATGCACAGCAGATGCACAGCAGGAATGTCCCTTTAAACCTAAACATTCTAAAATGAGGCCAATAGATCTCCCAGTTTGCTGTTGTAGATCTTCCTGTTAGCCCCTGGTTTTCTGATGTTGAGGGAAAGCACCAGACTAAATTTGTTTTGGAATGGGGGGGGGGGGTAGGTGCGAAGGAGCTGAAGGACTTTTTAGAAAAGTCACAACTGCATATTGCTTTTGGAGTGACCTTTCTTGTATTATTGAATAAGCTGTGGTAATGTTATCTCTGAGCCCAGTTATTAACTTTGTAATTCAAATGGTATGCTACAATTTTGCCTCAGGGTTCACTGCACAAAGTTTTTCTCTCTGAGGTGAAATTTTGTTTCCTTTTTTTCTATTTCTCAAAGGGAAGGAGGTTCTGCAGGCAAATTATTCCAAACAATAGATGTGTTTAATCTCCATCCCTCTCAAATTTTTGGCTGACGTTCAAGTTTATAACTGACCTGAGACAATGATTTATCTCCATTACAGCTTCACTTTGCAGCTTCAAAGGCCCAGAGAGCAGCATTCAAATTAATTTGGGAATATGATGTCAGAAAAAAATCAGCTTCCTAAGGGGTAGGGTTTATGAAGCATTGACTAGAATCAGAATCAGGTTTAATGTCACTGGCATATGTCGTGAAATTTGTTATTTTGTGGCAGCAGTGCATTGTAATACATAATAATGTTTAAAACATTACAATAAATATATATAAAAAATTAAATAAGTAATGCAAAAAGAGAGGGAAAAAATAATTAGGTAGTGTTCATGGTTTCACTGCCCATTCAGATATTTGTTGGTGATGTTCTAGACACTTGTGTGTCTTCAGGATCCTGTAGCTACCTACATCCTCAATGGTAGTAATGAGACGAGGGCATATTCTGGGTGATGGGTGTCCTTAATGACAGATGCCACCTTTTTGAGGCATCACCTTTTGAAGGTGTCCTCGATGCTGTAGAGGATAATGCCCATGATGGAGCTTACAACATACTGCAGCTTGTTCCAGTCCTGTGCAGCTCTCCCCCCCACCCCATACCAGACAGTGATGCAACCAGTTAGAATGCTGTCCACAGTACATCTGTAGAAATGTGCGACAGTCTTTAGTGACATACCAAGACTACTCAGCCTCCTAATGAATTATAGCTGCTGTCTTACCTTCTTTGTAGTTACTTCAATATGTTGAACCCAGGGTAGATCCTCAGAGATGTTGACACCCAGGAACTTGAAACTGCTCACCCTTTCCACTACTGATCCCTCAATGAGGAATGTGTGTGTTCTCTCGATTTCAGCTTCCTGAAGTTTTCAATCAATCACTTGGTCTTGCTGATGTTGAGTGCAAGGTTGTTATTTTTTTTTCATTTATTGCAATACTGCACAGAATAGGCCCTTCAAACTGCGCCGCCCAGCATCTCCTGATGTAACCCTACCCTAATCACTCGACAATCTCCCAAGCGGTCCTCCTTTGGACTGTAGGAGGAAAGCCGATCACCCGGAGGAAACCCATGCGGTCACGGAGAACGTACAAACACCTCGCAAACAGTGGCGAGTACTGAACCTAGGTCACGGGTACTGTAAAGCATTGTGCTAACCACTATGCTACTACGCCACCACTCAACCAGCTGCTCTTGCTCGTACCTGTACGCCTACTTGTCACCATCTGAAATTCTGCCAACAATAGCTAATTAAAGTCTCACTATTTTGGATCCTATTCTAGTGTATTGACCTCTTTTTCAAAAAAACACAATATGTATATTTTTTAAAGATCCCACTAGTGTTCTTCAAAGTTTGAAGTAAATTTATTATCAAAGTATGTAGATGTCACCATATACTACCCTGAGATTCATTTTGTTACAGGTTTTCAAATTAAAACAAAGAAATATGTACTTCATTTTATCCGTCATTACTATAAAGGTTTATTAAAGTCCAAGTCTTGCATTTGTAGTGGAAGATTATGGGTCTAGCAGGCAGTTTGGATATCTAATATTTGTTTGATGGTTTGGAAAAGGGAAGCACTTAAGCAAAAGTAATAACAGATCCACTCTCTCATGTCACATACAACTAGCAAGCTTATTAGCTTCATCCAACTTCTTCCAAAATATGTGTTCCATCTCCCTGCCTTCCTCTGATCTATTTTGCTCCAGGTCAGATCATCAACTAAAGTCATGAGGTGACTTTTTGTTATTTGCAGTGTCTGCCACTAGTTATTTATTTTAACACAAGCAGCAGTCTGCACTGTTGTGCTTTTAATGTTGAATCTAGCCTGAAGCATTGCTGTTGTGGTGGTGGGCTCTGCAGAGCTGTAAATTCTCCCGAGCATAGGATGGAAGTGTATTGATCGAGGAGATAAAATTACTCTGCACCTTGCATTCAAACTATCGTCACAAATTGGATGATTCAACTTCTCTTCACACTCCTGTCTTGATAATATCAGAAACAGGTTTAATATCACCAGCGTATGTTATGATATTTGTCATAATGCAGCAGCAGTACAATACAATACATTATACAAACTACTTATTAAATAAGTAGTGCAAAAAAAGTAGTGAGGTAGTGTTCACCAGTTCATTGTCCATTCGGAAATCTCATGGCAGAGGGGAAGATGTATGCCTTCAGGCTCCTGTACCACCTCATTGATGGTAGCAATGAGAAGAGGGCATGTTCTGGGTGATGGTGGTCCTTAATGATAGATGCCCCCTTTTTTGAGGCATCTCTCCTTGAAGATGGAGCTGACTGAGTTTACAACTTTCTGCAGCTTGCATTGATCCTGTGAATATATACTCTTGAAAGGGGAACTAATGTCTTTATTGAGGCAGACACCAAATTTGAATTTATCCTTGTGTGAAGTATTTGCATCATAAGAATAGAAAGTTGCTTGTCATTTTTGATGGGGGCACATGCATACATACATGTTTTTAAGCTTGTAATAGGGTGTAAAATGGCCACTGGCTTTTGGAAAGCTTCTGATAAAGTTCCAAACAAAAGACTTTTGATGTAAATTCACAGTGAATTGAGCACTAATTGGAAGTAGTCTGGATTACATGCGATGTGCTTGCAATGGAATTTAAATCAGCGCAAGTTTTAGATAGGAGCTGAAATGAACGCCAGATGCACCTACTATTAGGCAGTGTATGGAATGCTGACTTCATAAAATGACACACAATTATTTTAGTCCTGTAACAAAATAGGTCTGAATAGAGTGATTTTTTTGTCCGCCACGTCAGTGTAATTAAGACGAGCAATGAGAATATCTGAAACAGAACTAGACTATAAAAAAGGATTAAACAGGAGAACTGAGGGAGGTAAGGAATTCCAGAGGAAGTGTCTCCCTTTCAACACTGAGCATGTGTGCAGTGGAATTAATATCATGATATGTTTGGAGCTAAAGAGAAACAAACATCCCAGAAGACCACCAATCTGGTCAAAGACATTCTGCAAAGATTTCCTATCAAAGAGCTTGATGATAGATCAAAGGAAATTAGTTCCTCATATTTTCTGCAGGATGGCAAGTGTTAGAGCCTCCTATTATACTATACTGGTAGTAGACGTCTGGATTGAGCTGGGCTTTGAGCTTGGGTTTTAAATGCTCGGAGCACTCCCTGAAGACATTTCTTTGTCATCTTTGCCTTTAGTCCCCACAACAGCTGCCAGCACTCCAGATGCCGTTGACAAATATCTCGAAACTCCTGGCGATGAGAACGAGCATGCTTATTTCCAGAAGGCTAAGGAGAGGTTGGAAGCCAAGCACCGAGAGCGCATGTCAAAGGTAGTTTATTTTCCTTTCTAACCTGCAATTCATTCCCATCTTCAGTAAGATTACTCATGGTGCTCATTGGGGACCATTTTTAGCATGTTTATATTAACTGCTTCCAGTGTCCTTGTACAAAATACAGTGGACCCCAGCCCCCTTTAAAATCAAATCCTGGTTATAAATTTTGAGAAATGGAAATTACAGACTGCGCTATTGCTTTGTAGATAATGAGGGAGTGGGAAGAAGCTGAGCGTCAAGCTAAAAATCTGCCCAAAGCTGACAAAAAAGCTGTCATTCAGGTAAAAGTCTGATATTTTTCTTATCCCTGGTGCAAAGTTCATAAGTTCAAATAAGCACTGATTCTTTGAAAGTTTTTGAAAGAGAATTAAATGCATGACTCTTTTTATACTTTAAATCACTGAGATTTATTTTGCATGCGGCATTGTAAACTGGCACGAGATAATGCACCTTTGTGTGTTAAAAGCTACAGCCTGGACTGTTACTGTATAAATCACCTCCTACAGTTTACAACCACTCAAAAATTGGAAGTTGTTGACATTTATTTTATTGGGAACCTTTTGTGATATTCAAGCGTTTCCAGGAGATGGTGGAATCACTAGAGCAGGAAGCAGCGAGTGAGAGACAGCAGTTGGTGGAGACCCATATGGCAAGAGTGGAGGCCATGCTGAACGATAGGCGTCGCATAGCACTGGAGAATTACCTTGCTGCACTCCAGGCTGACCCTCCACGGGTAAGTGAGGAACTATGAAGAGAGCATAGGAACCAGCACACAGCCATGGGCACAGAGTTCTAGAGAATTTAATCTTTGACTTGTACCTTCTGGAATATAATCTTAAAATTACTAATAATATGTTTCTGCTATTTAGAAGTGTAATTGAGGAGCGTTTGATGGCTCTGGGCTCTGAGGGAGATCTCATTGAAACCTATTGAAAATTAAAAGACCTATAGAGAGAATGTTTTCCATTGTGGAGGAAGTCTAGGACAAGGGGACACAACCAGAAGGCATCAACATCACAGTGCTGGGGGCAACCTGCAAGTGTCTCCATACTCTGGTTTCAAGATAGCATGCCCACAACTCACTAACCCTAACCATACACCTTTGAAATCAGAGGAAACTGGATCACCTGTAAGAAATCCATGCGGTCGCAGGAGAACTTACTCATTTCTATGGTGGGAATCGGACCCCGATCAGGGTCTCTAGCACTGTAAAGCAATTATGCAAACCGCTATGCAATCTGTCATGAAATTTTTTGTTTTGCAGCAGTACAATGCAAGACATTAAAATTACTGTGCTTTAAAATAGTGCAAAAGATGGATAATGAGGTAGTGCTCATAAGTTCATGAACTCTTCAGAAACATGATGGTGGAGGGAAGAAGGACAGGATTAATAAGGAGATGGGATGGCCTGGGTGGATAACCAAACCTGCCTTGTCTTTCTTTAAATATATAGTTGCCACGTTTTTGGTTGCCTCCGTTATATGAATGTTATGGTAACTGTGGAAGAGTCCAGAAGAGGCTTACCAGGATAGTCCCTGGATTAGAGGGTATAAACAAGCTTGGGCTGTTCTCCCTCATGTCAGAGGCAGACGGGAGACAAAGTTTTTAAAATTATGAGGGGCATGGATAAGATCAATGGGCAGAATCTTTTCCCCAGGGTAGAAATGCTTTTGAATGGGGTGGGGGAGTTTTTTTTTACATAGAGTCGTAGGTGCCTGGAATGTGTTATCGGGGTAGTAGTGGGATCAAGCAGTTTGATGGTGTTTGAGGCTTTTAAACAGGCACATAAATATAAACGGGTTGGATGATATAGAGCAAGAGTACATTTAGTACAAATTGACATCAAAATCGTCTTTGGTGTTTGCATTTCTACCCTGGGGCAAAGATTCTGACTGCCTTGCCCCATATATGCCTCTCGTAGTTTTAAAAACCTCCATCTCCCCTCAGCCTCTGAGTCTTCGGAGAACAACCCAACCTCTCCTTATAGTCGATACCCTCTAATCCAGGAGTATCCTGGTAAGCTTCTTCTGCGATCAGGGTAACTATACCTTTTAAAAAAAACAAGAAAGCATGTTATCCACCTGGGACATGCACTCTTCTCATTACTCCCAAGCTTCCTACCTGACATGCCCTTTTCCCTACCATTGAGGGGCCAAAAGGCTTGTCTGGTGCTATCAGTTCCATGACTTCTGGGGAACAGTGCAAGTGCAAGTACTGCACCACACAAATTTGTTGGATAGCCCCTGCAGTTTCTTTATGCGTTCCTGGTCCAATTACAACTCTCCTGAGAGAAGGATGCCATGGAGAGGTCAGGCTGGGTAAAGAACAAAGATGTGCGGTTATTGCAGACCAAGCTCGTTAATTTTATCGTTAGCCGAGTGATATCTCTTTCAGATTACGGCCCCTGCCTGTTGCTCCCAGAGACGGGAGGGTGACACAGTAATGTTACACTACCACAGTACCAGCCACCCAAGATCAGTTCCCACTGCTGTCTGTCAGGAGTTTGTATGGCCCTGTGGTCACGTGGATCTCCTCACACATTTCAAATACCTATGGCTTAGTAGATTAATTGGTCACATGGGTGTAGTTGGGCAGGAAGTGCCTGTACCCTGCTGTATCTTAAATAATAAAAAACATTTTAAAAAGATGCTTTTGAAGTGGAGGATGATAAAATAAGCACTTGATAGGTGAAGGAGAATATCAAACCTTAAAGCCAAGGTAACTAATCAATTGTTTTATTTTCTGTTCTGACCCACCTCAAATTTTTGTTTGGCATTTCAGGAATTTGAGGCTTGCCTGCTTGTGCTTGCTTTCCGTAGATATCCTTGGGGGAAAGGTTGGAATTTGCTGGGTTAGGTTTTTGAACTATGCGTTCCTGAAAGTTTGATCCTATTCAGCTCAAGTGCCGAGGGCAAAATAGCAGCAGCTGAAATCAGTCGTTCTTTGTGTCTGGAAAGTGCGGTGGAGTGGGGCACTGCAGTTAATTGAGTTCTGTGGAATCTACACCAGATCCTCCTTCATTAAATGTTACAGGCCTGGCTTAAACAGAGTAATGCATTTATTAAAAAGGATTAAATGTATGCTCTTGACTGTGGGTTTCGCTTAAAGCTTTTCTCTCGTGCTAATCGGTGCAAGGCTCTCAGCAAAAGAAAGTCCTATCATAATAACTCCTGTTTCGTTCTAGCCCCGACATGTGCTTAATGCGCTGAAGAAGTATAGCCGTGCAGAGCAAAAAGACAGACAGCACACCCTGAAGCACTTCGAACATGTCCGTATGGTCGATCCTGAGAAGGCCGCTCAGATCAAATCGCAAGTAAGAGCCTGATCGTCGAAGTGTAGCTGAATGAAGTAGATACCATGGTTCAACCTCCTTTGCCGACTTTATGTACTAATTAAGGACCGGATAATTTAGTGATATACAAGACAAAAAGAATTGCTTACATGGGCTATGTTATCCAAATAAAATTTTCAATACTTATAGGGTGGTTTAAAATCATGAGAGTATAGACAGGATAAATGCACATTGCTTTTTTTTCACCCAGAGTTAGGGAATCAAGAGCTAGACAGTATAATTTTAAGGTGAGGGAAAGGGATTTAATAGGAACCTGAGGGGCAATGTTTTCACCCAGTGAGTAGTCAGAATATGGAATGAGCTGCCAGAGGAAGTGGTTGAGACAGGTACATTGGCAACAATTAAGAAATATGTGTATAGGTACATGGATAGGAAAGGTTTTGCAAGATATGAGCTAAATACTGGCAGATGGGACGAGCTCACGTAGACATTTTGGTCAGCATGGACCATTTGGGCTGAAGACCCTGTTTCCATGGTCTATCACTCTTAAGACCACTAGTCAAGCAAGCTAGGGTCACTCATTTCCACATCTGGGAAACGTTAAGGTGCATCAATACCCAGCTATGTGCAAATTCATGATGTGTGTTGTTTGAAAACTGCTTTTGTCTCCTAATGCATTCATTGGCTTTAATTATCTAGAAAATCAATTGTAACACGTTGAAAGCTCTGGCACCAAAAGGATAGGGGGGAGAAAATATAATGACAGCAGCGGGCTACCCTGAGTGCAGGGATGAAACATTTTATGGCTGCCTTGGATTTCACCCAATTAATTCTATTGTAATATCGATTGCATTTAGACACATACAAAATATGGCAGTTTAGGAAATCCATTCAACTGTTCTTTTTAAAAAGAAGTGAAAGTAATAGCTTTTCAGTCCAATTTGTTCTGAAATGACTATTATTCTGATCCATCATATTAGTAGAGGTCTAAGTCATTATGACATGAGAAAATCTGATCTAAGCTTATCAGTTTTTACCATTTAGAAATGTCTCCTGAAGACAAAATGTATGTGTTCTTGTCAAACCCAGAGAGTTGACTTGTCCGCTTGCTGCATCTAATTCATATCTAATTTCTCTCACTGTCTGATTTGAGCCCCTCTGCAATAAAGGCTAACATACCATATGTCTTCATGATGCCCATTGTATATGCATACTAATTTCCTGTGATTTATTTAAAGCATCCCCAGTATCTCTGAATTCTAGCATTTACCAGTCTAGCACCTTTATCAAAAGACATCTGCTTTTCCATTCTTCTTGCTTGCCAAAGTGTATCATTTCACATTTCTCCATTTTATTTTCTATTTCCCCTCTTATTTGACCTTGTGCACTTTGCAGCCTCTTTACATTCCCTTTGTGGTTTATCCTCCCACCTGGCTTATCGTTAGCATACCTCAATGCAGTATACTTGGTCTTCTTATCGAATTCATTAATGCAGAAAATTAACTTGTAAATACTAGATGCTATGGCAGCGATCCAGGTGGTTCTTCGCTACCATTTAGCGACCTCCTGCTTATTCCTAAATTTGCCTGAATTTCAACTAATGTTGCTAATTTCATTTTCCAATCATAGGAATCATAATCTTATTTTATGTAGCTCTTTATCTCTTCCTAAAATATCAATATATTAAGTCTACTAGTTTCTCCTTATCTACTTTGCTAGAAATAGCATCAAACTCAAGCTGATTTGTCAATTATGATTACCTTTCATGATACTTTGTAATATCATTGTGATTTTCTGCATAACCTTTTGTCATGTTGCTAATGTATTTGTGCTATTTCACCTATACTTCTGTGCTAATTGGCCACAGTTATTAAGGGCATGGTTTCGGGGTACTTGGAGACTAATGATAAAATAAGTCAAGGTCAGCATGGTTTCTGAAAAAGGAAATCTTGCCTGAAAAATCTGTTGGAATTCTTCGAGGAAGTAACAAGCACAGTTGCCAAAGGAGAGGAAGTGGATGTCATTTACTTGGATTTTCGGAAGGCATTTGAGGCTGCTTAGCAAGATAAAATCTTATGGTGTGATAGGAAAGGTACTGGCATGGATAGAGGAATGGCTGACAGGCAGGAGGCAGCGAGTGGGAATAGAGGGGGCCTTTTCTGGTTGGCTACCAGTGACTAGTGGTGTTCCTCAAGGGTCGGTATTGGGACCGTTACTTTTCACGCTGTTTGTCAGTAATTTAGATAGTGGAGTTGATGGCTTTGTTGTAGGTGATATGAAGGTAGGGGTAGATAGTGCTGAGGAAGCAATGTGATTGCAGCGGGACTTAGACAAATTGGAAGAATGGACAAAAAAGTGGCAGATGGAATACTGTTGGGAAATGTATGATGATGCATTTTGGTAAAAGGAACTATAGTGCAGATTATTATCTAAATGGGGAGAAAGTTCAAACATCAGAAGTGCAAAGGGACTTAGGAGTCCTTGTATAAGACTCCCAGAAAGTTAATTTACAAGTTGAGTCTGTAGTAAAGAAGGCAAAGGCAATGTTGTATGGAATATTGTCAACAGGTTTGGGCCCCTTATCTCAAAGAGGATGTATTGTCATTGGAGAGAGTCCAGAGGTGGTTCACGAGGAATGAAAGGGTTGACATATGAAGAGTGTTTGACAGCTTTGGGCCTGTACTCACTAGAATTTAGAAGAATGCATGGGAATCTCGTTGAAACCTACTGAATGTTGAAAGGGCTCGATAAGATGGATGTGGAGAGGATGTTTCCTCTGGTGGTGGTATCCAGAACTAGAGGGCACAACCTCAATATTGAGGAGTGACCTTTTAGAACAGAGATAAGGAGGAACTTTTTTTTTTAGCCAAAGAGTGGTGAAACTGTGGAATACTCTGTCACAGACTGCAGTGGAGGCCAAGTCCGTGGGTAAGTTGATAAATTATTCCTGATGGGTCAGGGCATCAAGGGATATGGTGAGAGGGCCAGTATGTGGGATTGAATGGAATCTGGGATCAGCCATGATGAAATGGTGGAGTGACTCGATGGGCTGAGTGGCCTAATTCTGCTCCTATGTCTTATGGTCTTAAAAAAATTCCAATTTCTCATGCTTTCTACTTACTTTGAAACTAAAAGTAATCGACTACCTTGCAGTTCATAGGAACTTCTTGACATCTGTGAAGGCTTGGAAATGTGTCACTCTCTATGCAGACACCTCTTAAAATCCATTTTCTATAGGTCAACAGTTCTGGGAGCTCCAACATTTGAATCCATTAATTTCCAAATCTTCCTTATCCCTCTCTTTAGTTGCTGTTTTGCATTTTAAGATCATAGTTTAGGAGCCAACCACGTCCCTGTCAAACTTAAATTCATCATGTTGTTATCATGTTTCTCCAGGGATCTTTGACTGCCAGATTACTGTATGTTATTAAACCATTTTAGTCATCTGAAGTTAGTTTCTAAATGATTACATTTTCAAGAAAATAGTAGTAAGAAGTAACTTACAGAGCACTTTTCATGCAAACAATGTAATTCAAAGTGCTTTACAGTGGGATAAAGTTCAAACATGAAAATAAAAGACAAAAAGATGTTAGTTAAAAGCAAGATTTGTGCTGACATTTAACAGTATCAATTGAATCTGCATCCAAAAGACAGAATTAGGCCATTCAGCTTATTAAGTCTGCTCCACCATTCCATCCATACTGATTTATTATACCCCTCTACCCTATTCTGCTGTCTTCCCCCCACCCCCCATAACCTTTGGCGCCCTGATTAATCAAGAACCTATCAACTTCCACCCTAATATACCCAAAGACTGGTCTGCACAGCTATCTGTGGCAATGAATTTCACAGATTCACCACCCTCTGGCTGAAGAAATTTTTTTTCATCTCTGTTCTAAATAGACATACCTCAGTTTTGGGTCCTTGGGCCCTTGGGTCCCAGAATCCCCTAGTATTGGAAACATCCTGTCCACATCCACCCTATTTAGGTCTTTCAATATTCGATACGTTTCAATGAGATCCCCGCTGCCCCATTCTATTAAACTCCAGCGAGTACTGGCCCAGAGCCTCGAATGGTCCTCGCATGTTAACTCTTTCATCCTCGCAATCGTTCTCATGAACCTTCTCTGGGCCTTCTCCAATGCCAGCAATATTTTTGATACGGGGCCCGAAACTGCTCACAATACTTCGTGTGGTCTGACCAATGCTTCATAAAGCCTCAGAATTATATTCTTGCTTTTATATTCTAGTCCTCTCAAAATGAATGCTAACTTTGACAATAAGACCATAAGTACAGGAGCAAAATTAGGCCATTTGGCCCATTGGGTCTGCTCCACAACTTCTTAATGACTCTCAGCCCCAGTCTCCTGCCTTCCCCTCATATACCCTTCATGCCCTGACCAATCAAAAATCTATCAACCTCTGCCTTAAATATATATAACTTGGCCTACATAGCTGCCTATGGCAATGAATTCCAAAGATTCACCACTCTCTGGCTAAGGAAATTCCTCCTCATCTCCATTCTAAAAGGACACCCCTCTATTCTGAGGCTGTGTCCTCTGTCTGGTCTTAGACTCTCCCACCATAGGAAACGTTCTCTCCACATCCACCCTAACAAGGCCTTTCACCATTCGACAGGTTTCCTTGCCACTGACTTAACCTGCAAGTTAACCTTAATGGAATCCTATACGAAGACTCACAAGTCTCTGATTTCTGAATTCTCCCCATTTAGAAAATAGTCTCTGCCTTAGTCCTTCTGCCAAAGTACATGACAGTGCAGTTCCCTACACTATATTCCATCTGCCACTTCTTTGCCCATTCCCCAATCTGTCTAAGCCCTCCTGCAAACACCCTGCTTCCTCAGTACTACCTGCCCCTCCACCTAGATTCTTATCATTCACAAACTTAGCCACAAAGTCATCAATTCCTTCATTCAAGTCATTAACATATAACATGAAAAGAATCGGTCCCAACACCAACCCCTGCAGCACACCACTAGTCGCCGGCAGCCAAACAGAAAAGGCCCCCTTCATTCTCACTCTTTGCTTCCTGCCATTCAGCCAACTTTCTATCCGTGCTAGTATCTTTCTTTAATACCATCGGCTCTTGTTCAGCAGCCTCATGTGCAGCAGCTTTTCGAAGGGCTTCTGAAAATCCAAATAACCAACATCCACTGACAGTCGCTTGTCTGTCCTGCCTGTCATTTTCTCAAATTATTCAAACAGATTTGTCAGGCCAGATTTCCCCTTTGGAAAACTATGCTGACTATGGCCTATTTTATCATGCGCCTCCAAGTACTCTGAAACCTCATCCTTAATAATAAATTCCAACATCTTTACAACCACTGATGCTGGGCTAAGTTTCCTTTCTTCTGTCTCCCTCCCTTTTGAAAGAGTGCATGACATTTGCAATTTTCCAGTCCTCAAGAACCATTCCAGAATCTAGTGATTCTTGAAAGATCACTACTAATGCCTCCAAAATCTCTTCAGCTACGTCTTTCAGAACCCTGGGGTTTAATCGATCTGGTCCAGATGACTCAGCTACCTTTATTTAGAATTTAGACTAAAAGCAACAAAGCTCACTCCTGCCCCCAGACACACTCACATTCCTGGCAATCTGCTAGTGTCTTCCACAGTGAAGTCTGATGCAAAATGCTTATTAAGTTTGTCCAACATCCAACATTTCTTTGACCCCCTTACTACCTCTCCAGTGTCATTTTCTAGCATTTCTAGGTGTAGGTATTGAGCTCCATAGTACAGGAGTGCAGTTCAGAAAAGCTGACCTGCCTCAGTTTTTTGAGGGAGATTGTTTAAATTTAATTGACTGGCTGATGAAGACGTGAGAGAAGTGACATTTGCCTTCTTCTGCATGTTTTCCCCTTTGCTAGTCGAGATGTTCCACACTAATGAGAACAAATGTTTCCCACTACCTTATGGTATTTAGAAAAAAATTTCCAATTTTCACCTTCCAGGTAATGACACACCTACACGTGATTGATGAACGCATGAACCAGAGCCTCTCGCTGCTTTACAAGGTTCCATCAGTGGCAGAAGAGATCCAAGACGAAGTTGGTATGTTTACTTAACCAGATAATGCTTGAAACACTCGACAGGTCAGCCATGGGGAAGTAAACAAAGGCAAAGATGGACTCACCGTTTCAGGCGGTTGACCCACTGACTTACCAGGCTTCAGACAGTTTGCATCATTGTTTAATGTGTTGAGCAAAGAAAAAAATAACAAAAGAGAATACAATTTACTTACACAAACGAGAGAGTACTGATAAATCTCTGATTGCATTGGCAGCATCTTGGAAAGGGAGTTAGCATTTCACGTCAAAGTTAATTTTATATAAAAGTTTGTTAGTTTTAGATTGCAGAGCAGCTGGTGGAAGGAGGAATAAATGAAAGAGAACGTCTGAGATGAGGCCAGAGTTGAAAGTGAGTGGTACACGATAGCCTCTGATTGATAAGAATGCAGGCAGTTGGAAAGAGAGAGTGAACAATAACAACATTGGAAAGAGATCTACAGCTACACCTGTGTGGGGAGGTTGGAGATGCATCTCTACCAAAGAAGATGTAAAGTGGAACCAGTCTGCCAGTCACCCTTGGACAAGGTGAAACCATGGGAGCAGGTGGTGGAAGACCATGATTGTCAGATGACACAACACATAACAACGAATAAACAACTACATATAGTAGACAAGAAATGCTTGTAGAGATAACTAGTCAAATGGGGATGGCTTCGGTGGGCATCTTGGTCAGCATGGAAATGTTGTGCTGAAGGGCTTGTTTCTATCTATAACTCCTTCAGGGCAATATGTCTGCGCCAGCCAACCAGAGGACATCATGTACCACTTGCCTTCAGCCCGTGCCTCATCTCAGAAATATTCTCCTTGACTTGTCCATCCCTCCACCAGTCTCTCTGTAATTTAAAATTACCTTGCATCCTTTCTCTGTTGGAGCGTCTTTGACGTGAAATGCCAACTCCCTATTCCAAAATGCTGCCAATGCATTCTCGGCTTTATCGGTACACTCACATTTGTGTAAATAAGTTGTATTCTTGCTTGTTTTCTTTTGTAAAAATCTGAAATGATGCACATGAAAAATGTTGAGTTGTAAGAAATCTCCAGCGTATCAGGGCCTGGGGAAGCGGAGACGATAAAACCTGCAGCTTAGCTGTCCTGTTTTGACTCAGAGAAAACAAGTTAACCAAAGGTGTGGAGTTCAGTATTGAGGCTGGAGCAGTGCACTGTGCTGGAGAGGAAAATAATGTTCAGCCATAAACTGGGCTTTGTTGTGGCTGTGCAGAGCTTACAATGCAGACCTCCACAGATGAACAGGTCAGAGAGGGGCGAATGATGAAGACGGCAGGGCCGATATTGATTTAACAAATTCTAATATTATAACAAAAATACTAATGTGCTGTTGTGGCCTTACACTGTTATTAAAGAAGCCAACCATCACACTCAGACACCACCTAGACCAGGGGTTCCCAGCCTTCTTTATACTTTGGACCCCTACTATTAAACAAGGGGTCAGTGGACCCCAAGTTAGGAACCCCTGCTATCAAACATGCCAAATCACATTTTCTTAGGAGATCTTTCACCTGTAACTTCCAGCTTTGAAATGTTCCAGCATCATGCAGCCTGCTTCTATCTACTGCATTAGATCGACAATCAAAGTTAGAAACATAGAAAACCTACAGCACCATACAGGCCCTTCGGCCCACAATGCTGTGCCGAACATGTACTTACTTTAGAAATTACTTAGGGTTACCCATAGCTCTCTATTTTTCTAAGCTCCATGTACCTATCCAGGAGTTTCTTAAAAGACCCTATCGTTTTTGCCTCCACTACTGTTGCTGGAAGCCCGTTCCATGCACTCACCACTCTCTACGTCAAACAACTTCCTCCTGATGTCTCCTCTGTACCTACTTCCAAGCACTTTAAAACTGTGCCCTCTTGTGTTAGCCATTTCAGCCCTGGGGTAAAAGCCTCTGACTATCCACACAATCAATGCCTCTCATCATCTTATGCACCTCTATCAGGTCACCCCTCATCTTCTGCTGCTCCAAGGAGAAAAGGCCAAGTTCACTCAACCTATTTTCATAAGGCATGCTCCTCAATCCAGGCAACATCCTTGTAAATCTCCTGTGCACCCTTTCTATACTTTCCACATCCTTCCTGTAGTGTGGTGACCAGAACTGAGCACAGTACTCCAAGTGGGGTCTGACCAGGGTCCTATATAGCTGCAACATTACCTCTCGGATCTTAAACTCAGTCCCATGGTTGATGAAGGCCAATGCACCGTATGCCGCTTTAACCACACAATCAGCATGCATAGCAGTTTTGAGAGTCCTATGGACCCGGACCCCAAGATCCCTCTGAATCTCCACACTGCCGAGAGTCTTACCATTAGTACTATACTCTGCCATCGTATTTGACTTACCACAATGTACCACCTCACACTTAATCTGGGTTGAACTCCATCTGCCACTTCTCAGACCAGTTTTGCATCCTATCAATGTCCTGCTGTAACCTCTGACAGCCCTCCACACTATCCACAACACCCCCAACCTTTGTGTCATCATCATATTTACTAACCCATCCCTCCACTTCCCCATCCAGGTCATTTATAAACATCACAAAGAGTAGGGGTCCCAGAACAAATCCCTGAGGCACACCACTGGTGACTGACCTCCATGCAGAATATGAGTCTTCTACAACCAGTCTTTGCCTTCTGTTGGCAAGCCAGTTCTGGATCCACAAAGCAATGTCCTCGTGGATCCCATGCCTCTTTACTTTCTCAATAAGCCTTGAATGGGGTACCTTGTCAAATGCCTTGCTGAAATCCATATACATCTAGGGCTCTACCTTCATCAATGTGTTTAGTCACATCCTCAAAAAAAAGTCATTCAAGCCAGTAAGGCACGAGCTGCCTTTGACAAAGCCATGCTGACTATTCCTAATCATATTATGCCTCTCCAAATGTTCATAAAGCCTGTCTCTCAGGATCTTTTCCATCAACGTATCAACCACTGAAGTAAGACTCACTATTCTACAATTTCCTGGGCTATCTCTACTCCATTCCTTGAATAAGGGAACAACACCTGCAACCCTCCAATCCTCCGGAATCTCTCCTGTCCTCATTGATGATACAAAGATCATTGCCAGAGGCTCAGCAATCTCCTCTCTCACTTCCCACAGTAGCCTGGGGTACATCTCATTCAGTCCTGGAGATTTATCCAACTTGATGCTTTCCAAAACTTCAACACATCCTCTTTCTTAATGTCTATACACGCAAGCTTTTCTATCCGCTGCAAATCATCCCTACAATCATCAGGATCCTTCTCTGTAGTGAATACTGAAGCAATGTATTCATTTAGTATCTTTGCTATCTCCTCCGGTTCCATACACACTTTTCTACTATCACACTTGATTAGTCCTATTCTCCCACACCTTATCCTCTTGCTCTTCACATACTTGTAGAATGCTTTGGGGTTTTCCTTAATCCTACTCACCAAGACATTCTCATGGCCCCTTCTGGCTCTCCTAATTTTATTCTTAAACTCCTTCCTACTAGCCTTATAATCTTCTAGATCTCTATCATTACATAGTTTTTTGAACTTTTTGTAGATAGATAGATAGATACTTTATTCATCCCCAAGGGGAAATTCAACATTTTTCCAGTGTCCCATACACTTATGTAAGCGTTTCCTTTCTTCTTGACTAGATTTTCAACAGCCTTTGTACACCACGGTTCCTGTACCCTACTATTCTTTCCCTGTCTCATTGGAACATACCTATGCAGAACCCCACGCAAATATCCCCTGAACATTCGCCACATTTCTGCCCTACATTTCCCTGAGAACATCTGTTCCCAATTTATGCTTCCAAGTTCCTGCCTGATAGCCTCATATTTCCCCTTACTTCCAGTGAAATGCTTTCCTAACGTGTGTTCCCATCCCTCTCCAATGCAATGGTAAAGGAGATAGAGTTCAAAGTAAATGTATTATCAAAGTACATATGTTATCACATACAACCCTGAGATTCATTTTCTTTCACAATAACTCCAACAAAACACAATAGAATCAATTGAAGGCTGCGCCCAACAAGACAAACACCACTGTGCAAAAGAAAACAAACTGTGCAAATACAAAAAGAGAAAAAAGTAATTTAAAAAAATATCAAGAACCTGAGATGAAGTGAAACCAAAAGTTTTGCATGTACAGCTGTACTTGTACCACCAGTCCATGGGTTGTGGGAACAGGTCAGTGATGGGGTGAGGGAAGTTACCCCCCTCTGGTTCAGGAGCCTGATGGTTGAGGGATAACAATTTCCTGAATCTGGTGATGTGAGTCCTGAGACTTCTGTACGTCCTTCCTGATGGCAGCAGTGAGAAGAGAGCATGGCCTTGGGTGGTGGGGGTCCTGGATGATGATTGCTGCTTTCCTGTGACGATGCCCTGTACAGGTGTGTCTAATGATGGGGAGGGCTTTACCTGTGATGGCGTGGGCCATAACCACTACTTTCTGTAAGCTTTTAAGCAAGATTATCTGAATAAACCAAATGAAGGGAAAAATGTCTTCTTATCTATACAAGCCTGAAAGTCCCAGGTTCACTCCCAAATCCAGGCTGATGGCTGCTGTCTTTGGGGTACCTAACTGATTTAAAAAATACCTGGGTTAAAAAATGTGTACTGCTGACTGGGTGGGGTCAGGATTGATTCTCTATTATTCTCCAAAGATGAACTTCTGGTTCCAGTGCAACACACAGCATGCTGCAGGAACTCAGCAGGTCAGGCGGCATCTATGGAGGACGATGTTTCGGCTGGAGACTCTTCATCACAGTGTTGAGCCTTTTGCATACAGAATGTCCACTGTTGCAATAGGGAGCTGCTGATGACTGAACCTTGCAAAGTCCTGGTTCTGCGGATTAAGGAAGAGGAAATTAGAAGGAGTATGTAGAAGCCTAACTAAATTTATAGAGATACATCACAGAACAAGCTCTTCCAGCCAACAAGCTGTAAACCTCCCCCACCTCCCCCGGCAACCCACCTATTCACAGAACAGTTTACAATCACCAATTCACTTGTTCTCCAGTACGTCTTTGGACTGCAGTAGGAAACTGGAGCATCCCAAGGAAACCCATATGGTCACGGGGAGAATGGACAGGCAACACCGGAAATGAACTCTGAACTCAGATTCTACAAGCTGGAATAGCGTCACACTGACCACTGCACTACTGTGGTGCCCCAAATATAACAAAAACACCTAAATTTAGCCCCACTTTAAAGCGAAAATGGTAACCATGGCAGATCCCGATCAATAATTAAAATCCTTTTAAATGAATATTAAGCAAAATTAATAGATTATCAAATGGGGGAAAAAAACAATGGCTTCTGCCAGGTCTTTAAATCACTAAATACTTAGCTTACATAAGTACCTTGATGCATTCCTTGGATTGCAAAAATGGATTACTAGTACTTTATTATACGTCTGTTCATGTTGAACGTGGCTTCACACCAATAGCAACAGGAGCGCAGCGCCAGCGATCAGGGTTCAGTTCCCTCCTCTGTCTTTAAGGAATTTGTATGTTCTTCCCGTGACCATGTGTATTCCTTTGGGTGCTCCAGTATCCTCCAACGTTCCAGAGACATATGGGTTAGTGTTAGTGAGTTGTGAGCATGCTCACTGGAAGTATGCCAACACCTGCGGGCTGCCTCCAGCACATTCTCAAATTGTGGTGGTGGTTGTTGTTGCAAACGAGACTCTTCACTGTATTTTCAATGCACACATCACAAATAAAGCTCATCTGGTTTTTAACGTGACAGAATACTAAGTGCAGCTGACATTTTAAATATAGATAAATATATTAAATTTTTCACAAGACAAATGAGCTGAATTTTTCATGACTGTAATTTGTATGTTAAACTTGCAATGCTTTTATTGCTTAGTATTTTGGAAACATCACCTTGCCATCGTGCGGATGACTATTAGCTCTGATGAGATACTAATAGTTGCCTGCGGCATTGACACTGCATTCTACAGTCAAGGCTGAAATGTTGAAAACAATTCTGCTTTGAATTCAGCAGTGCTGTACTAAGAAAGATCTCAATGGGGAGACTGCCGCAGTGAGCTTGTTGCATTTCCCTTTGCAATTACGATATTGTGAGTGTCTTTAGAAGAATATCTTGTCGTAGATCAAAAATCCCAAACCCATGAGGTTTTCTTTCTAATTTAACATCATGAACAGACTCCAACCTGGATGTTTTTCGAAAGATCTACTCTTTAGGATCAGAAAGTCACTGTTTACATATTACATGTAGCTATGTCAAAGCAAAATTCAAAGTAAATTTATTATCAAAGCACACATATGTCTCCATATGCAGTACTACCTGGAGATTATTGTTGCAAGCTTTCATAGTAGATACAAAGAAACACAACAGGATCAATGAAAAACTGCACCCAAGCAAAGACAGACAAACAGCAAAAAGGCAAAAAAAAAAATTATAAATAAATAAGTAATACTGAGAGCATAGGTTACAGTCTTTTAAAGTACGTCCATAGATTGTGTTATCAGTTCAGAGTTGAGGTGAGTGAAGTTACCCCCTCTGGTTCAGCAGTCTGATACTTGAAGGGTAATAACTGTTACTGAACCTGATGTGGGACCTCAGGCATTGAGGAGAGACCGTGGCCTGAATGGTAGGGTCCTTGATGATTGCTGCTGCTTTCTTGTGGCAGTGCTCCAAGTAAATGCACACAATTGGTGGGGGGACTTTTTATGTGATGGACAGGGCCATATCCACTACTTTTCGTGGGCTTTTCTGCTGACAAGTCAGAAAGCAGAGTGATACTTGTAAAGGCCAATCAATACTGAATTTACTGCTCTGCAAAGATATTTAGTGATATTGGGAAAAAATGAATAACCCTCAAACCAAACTCTCTCATTTGGATATAGGAGCAGAATTAGGCTATTTGGCCCATCGTCTGTTCCATCATTTCATCATTGCTGATCCATTTTCCCTCTCAGCCCCGATCTCCTGCCTTCTCCCTGTATCCTCTCCTGCCCTGACCAATCAAGAATCTGTCAACCTGTTCCTTAAATATGAGTAAAGATTTGGCCTCCACAGCCACCTGTGGCAACAAGTTCTGATTTCACCACTCTCTAGCTAAAGAAATTCCTCATCTCAGCATTATAGTAAATCCATCTTGCTTCGTATAGCCTTCACTCAGATTTCAGTAAATTTTTTATAGTTAACTAAGTACTTCCAAAGTAGGTTTGTCATTGTATACTTAGGCAGAGAAATATAAACAGTTTGTGCATAACGGTAAAGACAGAAATTAGTCAAAATACTTAGCAGATAAGGCAGAGTTTGTGGAGAGAAGAACTGGATTAACATTTTGATGATCTTTCATTAGGAATGTGAAGTTAAAAATGTTGCAAGGAAAGGTGTAAGGCTTCCTGAAGAAGGGTCTCGGCCAAAAAGGTTGATTGTTTATTCATTGCCATATATATTGGCTGACCTGCTGAGATCCCCCAGAATTTTGTGTGTTGCTTGTCTTTATTAGTTGAGGCATTGAGTAGTAAGAGTCAGGAAGTTATGTTGCAGCTTTATAAAGCTCTGGCTAGACTGCATCTGAAAAATTGCACTCAGTTCTGGTCACTTTATAGGAAGGTGGGGAGAGTGTAGAAGAGGTTTACCAAGACGCTGCCTGGATTACAAGGCATGTGCTATAATGAGGGGTTGAACAAACTGGAGCTGTTCTCTCCGGAGTGACGGGTTGAGGGGACACCTGATAGAAGTCTATAACGTTTTGAGAGGCGCAGATAAAGTAGACGGTGGTTATCTATCCCAGGGTCGAATTGTTTAATAGTAGAAGCCATGCATGTAGGGTGAAAAGGAAACATTTCAAAGGAAATGTGCAGGGTGAACACTTAGGTACACAGTGATGGGTGCCTGGACTGCACTGCCAGGAGTGGTGGTGGGGGCAGATATAATAGAAAAGCTCATAGATAGACAATTGAATTGGCAGAGAATGGAGGGGTATGATTCCAGTAGGATTGGACATCATTAATTAAGCAGAATGATGGGGAGAAGGTGGAAGCCAGGTGAGATTGAAAGGCGTAAAGTGTTGTCAGTTGAATAAGTGAATGTGGAACAGTTATAAACTGGAAGGACAAGTCCAGTCTGAAATAACAAAAGAGGAGAGCATGCACTACAGTAGTGTAGCAGTTGGTGCAACACTTTACAGCACCAACAATCAGTAATGGGGTTCATGTTCCATCGCTGTGTGTAAGGTTTCCTCTCACATTCGGAAGATTCATGTGTGGGTTAAGATTGGTGAGTTATGGGCTTACTCTGTTGCCGCCAGAAACATGGCGATACTTGTGGGCCGCCACCAGTACATCCTCAGACTGTGATTGCTGTTGACAGAAACAACACATTTTACTTTGTGTTTCACTGTACATGTGACAAATGAATCTAATCTCTTATCTTTAAGGAGGAAGGAACACTGCTGAAAATGTGGTGTTAGTGCTTTAAATAGTTGAATGGGTGTTGAGTTCTGAGGCTCATAACGTAGCAGGTTAGATGAGGTTCTGCTCAAGCTTATATTGGAGCGGCGTAGGAGGCCAAAGGCAAGCCAGATTGGAACTGGGCCTTTGTTAAAGTGACGGGCAAAGGGTGCTCAAGATTACCCTTGCAGACAGAGCAGAGATATCTTACAAAGTAAACATCCCATCTATGATTGGCTTTTGCAAATGAAGAGCAATCCACATTTTGAGTGCCAAATACAGTCAACTAATTTGGAAGTAGTACAAACAAATTTGTTGCTCTCTGGTGTATTTTTTTTTGTTCTTATCCCAGTCAGTGATGTCAAGCCTAATGTCAGTATTTCTGACTATACATCCTCAGCAGCAATTTTCAGCCAGAACCACCAGCACATCTCTTTCAGTATCCTGGCCTTCCTCTTCATTCCCTCCACACTCCATCAGGAAGAAGGTACAGGAGCCTCAGAACTCACACCACCAGGTTCAGGAACAGTTACTACTTCTCAACCATCAGGCTGCTGAACAAAAGGGGAAAACTTCACTCAACTTCACTCACCCCATCACTGAAATGTTCCCACAACCTATGGAGTGACTTTCAAGGTCTCTTCATGTTATGTTCTCCATATTTATTGCTTATTTATTTTTTATTATTATTTCTTATTTTTATATTTGCACTGTTTGCTGTCTTCTGCCCTCTGGTTGAACACCCTAGTAGGGTGATCTTTCATTGATTCTGTTATGGTTATTATTCTATAGAATTATTGAATATGCCCACTAGAAAATGAATCTCAGGGTTGTATATGGTGACATAAATGTACTTTGATAATAAAATGTGCTTTGAACTTTGAACTTCCTCTTCATTCCCTCCACACTTCCTCCTCACTCCTTCCTCCCCCACCCACTTCTGTACAAGTTGTCTTCTCACTTTTCCCAGTTTTGATGAAAGATCAATCATAAATGCTCTGTATCCAGCAGAACTTAGTGTCTCATCTGATAGCATAGCAGTTAGCAGCGCTAATAAGCATGGTTCAATTCCTGCTGCTGTCTGTAAGAAGTTTCTACATTCTGTGACCATGTGGGTTTCCTCCGAGTGCTCTGGATTTTTACCGCAATCCAAAAATCTATGGGTTAGGGTTAATAAATTGTGGGCTTGATATGTTGGCATGGGAAGCTCAAGTTGCTGTATTGGTGACATTCGCGACGCTGCCCCCAGCACATATTTGAATTGTGTTGATCATTGACACAAATAACACTGAATGTTTCGATCTACCTGTGACAAATTAAGCCAATCTAATCTTTCAAGACACTACATCTCGGCTATGCAGTACTGCGTCTTTTCTGAGATATAGTGTCAGCAGGATGATGTATGGGACTTCAATACTTCCAAATCAGTGACATGGTGAACATCCAGTATTTATTTTCCACTCTGATCTTGCATTTGTTTTCTAAAGGATTAATTCTTATCTTGACACTTCTGATAAGTGAACAATTCTACGATGCACACCTTTGGATTTGAATGTCATCTTCACAATGAGCATCAACAAGTAGCTGCAGACTGCAATTGTAATGATATTGTGTGCCACGTACAAAGCACATGTTCCAGCAGATTGCCTCTGACTAATAGTGGGAACCAGGAGCCCCAACTTGTTACCAGATCTTATTCAGAGGCAGGGTACTGTTGAACCCTGTTATTACTGGAAAATTCACTGAACAATTCCATGCTCAGTATGTAAGTGATTTTATAAAAAATACAAGTAAGAATAGGGAAGTTAAACTGCAATAAAAATACAGGGGGAATAATGATTCTACACCCCAAACTAACTGCTGCTGACCAAGAATCACCCTTGTTTTTAACATAGAGCCTTCAGCTAACTGATCTTCCTTTGAAAGCAGTAAACAGTTGGTTTATTAATACACTGGGAGAGTTCACCCTATCACACAAATCTTATGTGATTTTTTAAAATCTTTCTTTCCACAAGCTGTTTTCCTATAATCCGGGTAGAGATTGTAACAGTAGCAGCTTCCATTTTTATAGCTGCCTAACATTACAGTATCAATCAAGTGTTCCACAGTTTCTATATTTCTGTCACACAGAAGGAAGCTATTTGGCCCACTGAGTCTGCAGTGGGGCTTCAGACATTCCATTTCCCTACCGATTTTCCTTGTAATCTACGTATTTTCCTCATATTTTGCCACCCATCTGCACTTGTGGCAGGGTCTCTACCAAAGGAGGTGTAAAGCTCTCCACTCTGCCAGCTTGCAGGTCATCCTTGGGCAGGTGTAGCACCTGTTTAATCCCTGACCAGGATCACGTGAAGCCATGGCAGCAGGTGGTGGATGGTGGTATGAGTAGCTGGTGCATAGCACAAGTCCTGGTTATGTGACCACAGATACCAAGGAGACAATCTCTGACGTGAGTTGATAATGGCTGGGGTCACTCGTCCTGTAAAGACACGGCCCAGAAGAAGGCAATGGCAAACCATGTCTGTAGGAAAACTTGCCAAGTACAACCATAGTCATTGGACCACGATCACTCACATCCTATGACACCGCACATAATAAATGCACATCTACACTAGGGATTTATTTATTTAAAGATATAGCACAGAATAGGGCCTTATAGCCCAACGAACCGCACCTCCTAACAGTCCACCTACTTTAACCCTAGCTTAATCATGGGACAATTTACAATGAGCAAGTAACCTACTAACCCATACAACTTTGGACTGTGGGAGGAAACCCCAGAGCACCCGGATGAAACCCACACGTTCATGGGAGGAGCATACAAACTCCTTGAAGATGACGTCGGAAATGAGTTCTGAACTCGGGAGTCCCGGGCTGTAATAGCATCGTGCTAACCACCCTAGAAGTTTGCAGTGGCCAATTAGCCTATAAATCCATGCGTTTATGGGATATGAGAGGAAACAAGAACACTCTTGAAGTCTCAGCGTCACAAGGAAAAATAAAAAATTTTAAATTATAGCAAACTCCACACCAGAAGTTGGGTTGATGGAATTATGGGGATAGCAGTCCAGCTATGAGACTGCACTATTTAGCAAAATTACTGAGTAATCTCAGATCCTGGGATCAGTGTCCAAAAACCTGGACTTTTAGAATTCCTTAAGGAAGCAAATGAGGCAGAGAGATTGGGAAGAGATTTCAGTGCTCAGAAATTTGGCAGATTAAATCTGAGGTGGAGCTTAGGGGAATTCATTCCAGGTGATAAAATCCCTGAAAGCACCAGAGCAAGAGGAGATTGAAGAATAATGTCACTGATATGGAAAAAAAAAGAGAATTTTTTTTTAAAAAGAGGCATTGTTTAACAAAGTCCTGTTGAAATCCAAAAGTAATCTTAGGCAGAGGACAGTCGACAAAACTTTGGATGGCCTCCACTCTACCGGAAGTAGATTCTGGCATCTTTCCCTTTGCTTTCCAGTTTTAATGAAAGGTCTCAGCCCAAAATGCCAATAGTTTATTCCCCTCCATAGGTGCTGCCTTTCCTGCTGAGTTTGTGTGTGTGTTGTTTCCACTGGATCTAAAGCAAGGCAGGTTGGGGTTTGGGTCAGTCAAATCTATGTGCATTTGGTGAGATGAAGTCAGAGTAAGGCAGTATTAGTGGAAATAGCCAGTCATTGTGATACACTGGGTCATTTTAGAAACCCTTAGATAGGTGCAGCATCAACAGCGTCATCATCATTATGTGCCGTATCCTATAGTGTGGGTAATCATGATCTCATGACCATGGTTGTTCTTGGCAAATGTTTCTACAGAAGTGGTTTGCCATTGCCATCTACTGGGCAGTGTCTTTACAAGAAAGCTATTATCCCAGCCATTATCAATACTCCTCAGAGATTGTCTGCCTGACGTCAGTGGTTGTATAACCAGGACTTGTGATATGCACCAGCAGCTCAAACAACCATCCACCAGCTGCTCCTATGATGACCCTGATCGAGGGATGCTAACCAGATGCTACCCTTTGCTGAAGAATGACCTGCAGGCGAGCAGAGGGAAGGAGCACCTTGCACCTCCTTTGGTAGAGACATATCTCCATCCTGCCACCCAAGATAGGCACATAGATGATAGAAAAACTGAGGGCAATGTAGGAGAGAAGGGCTGGATTGATTTTAGAATAGGTTAAAATGTTGGCACTGCGATGACTGAGCAAAACCACTGGAGAGTCGCAGCTGGGTAGATGAATGGAAAAGAGTACAGTCCACTGAGGGTCACGGCCTCTTTTCCATAGATGCTTCCTGGCCTGCTGAGTTCCCCCAGCATTTTGTGTGTGTTGCTTGGATTTCCAGCATCTTCAGATTTTCTCTTGTTTGTGGGTATATATAATGGACTTTATTTGGGACACAGAGAGCTAAGTCACTCAGGAGAGAGAGAGAGAGAGAGAGAGAGACACTCCCCAACCCAATGGTACGTCATGTTTTTATATGTTAAAGAACAAAGGTAACAGGACAGTTTCTATAGTTACAATGTATTTATCATGTTTCTTTTGAGTTACATGTAATTTTTTAGATGCTTCGGTCTTCCCACCAACACACCCAAACTGAATGTTAATTACGGTGGTCTCTGAGTCGTATTCATGCATTCATGATTGCATTCATGCCTATGCAGTAATCTCAAGTGTGAATTAACATTAGAGACATAAGAAATAGGAGCAGGAGTAAAGCATCTGACTGTCAAGCCTGCTCTGCCGCTCAGTAAGATCATGGCTGATCTGGCCATGGACTCACCTCCACATATCTGCCTCTTCCCCACCCCCCATAAACACTTAATTGTTTTACTATGCAAAAATCTATCCAATCTTATCTTAAATATATTTACTGAGGCAGCCTCCACTGCTTTATTGGACAGAGAATTCCACAGATTCACCGCTCTCTCGGAAAAGCTGTTCCTCCTCATCTCCATCCTAAATCTACTGCCCCAAATCTAGTCTCACCTATCAGTGGAAGCAATTTTCCTGCCTGCCTCTATCTTATCTATCCCTTTCATAATTTTATATGTTTCTGTAAGATCTCTCGTTCTTCTGAATTCAAGCGAGTACAGTCCCAGGCAACTCAATCTCTCCTCATAGTTTAACCCCCTCATCTATGGAATCAATCTCCTCTGCACCACCTCCAAAGCCAGTAAATCCTTCTTCAAGTAGGAGACCAGAACTGCACACAGTACTCCAGATGCAGCCTCGCCAATACCCTGTACACTTGCAGCATAACCTCCCTGCCCTTTAATTCAGTCCCTCTCAATCCCTCTCACAACGAAGGCCAACATCCCATTTGCCTTCTCGATAGCCCGCAGCACCTGCAAACCAACCTTTTGTGATTCATGCACAAGCACTCCCAAGTCCCTCTGCACAGCAGCATGCCGCAATTTTTTTTACCATTTAAATAATAATCTGCTCTTTTATTTTTCCTTCCAAAGTAGATGACCTCTCATTTACGAACATTGTACTCCATCTGCCAGACCCTTGCCCCATTCACTTAAGCTATCTATATCTCTCTGCAGACTCTCCGTATCTTCTGCACAATTTGCTTTTTCACTTGATTTAGTATCATCAGCAAAATTAGATGCACTGCATTTGATCCCTTCTTCCAGATTGTTAATGTACATAGTGAACTGTTGCGGCCCCAGCATCGACCCCTATGGCTCACCGCTCACCACAGATTGCCAACCAGAGTAACACCCATGTATCCTAACTCTCTGCTTTCTATTAGTTAATCAATCCTCTATCCATGCTAATATATCACTCCCAACTCTATGCATTCTTATCTTATAGATAAGTCTTTTATGTGGCACCTTATCGAACGCCTTCTGGAAATCCAAGTAAATAATGTCCATCTGTTCCCCTCTATCCACTGTGCTCATCATATCCTCAAAGAACTCCAGTAATTGGATGTTTTCTGGTCTGCAATTTACACTAAAATGCAACTCCATGAAGACCATTGTTCCAAGCTGCATGTTAAATTCAATCTGCAATCCATATTTGGATCAGAAGGTTGTTTGCTGTTGAAATTAATATTTGTTATATTGCATCTTGAAAATACACCCTGACAACACAACATTGTGAGCCAAAGGACCTGTACTGTATTGCATTGTTCTATATTTTAGCTTGAAATTAAAGAGGGATAAATCTCTTGCATGCAGATGGTATTGTTGAGTCATTGCTGTTTCACCATTCCAAAAATGTGAATTGTGTTACTACAGACGAACTGCTACAGAAGGAGCGGAACTACATGGATGACATGATGGCAAATTCAGTCAGCGACACGCGAATTAGCTATGGCAACGACGCTTTGGTCCCTTCCCTTTCCGAGACAAAAACAACAATAGAACTTCTTCCGGATGACGGGGAGTTCAGTCTGGATGACCTTCAACCTCCACACCCTTTTGTCATTGACTCCATCCCTGCCAACACAGAGAATGAAGGTAATGGGAGTTGGAACTCAAAGCTAAGGGAGATCATAGTTATTAGCAGAAATATCATGTTCCAGGTTGTTAGTCTGAGGTGATGTGCTTTATAATTTTGCTGGAATAGTGTATCTGACTTTGCATTTAAAATGTTTTACTTATTTAACTGCATGCATTTTGTATTAGTAGAAAATAACATCTAATATCATAATTAAACCACTGACAGCCAGAGGGAAATAGTTGTTTTGTTCCACTCTAATTGAGTAGCAGTAAACTGGATAACAATTTCCTTTTGGTGTTGAAAGAACGATTCTAATTACTCATCTCTTTTGACCTTCAGGAAATATAGCATAATATTAATTTTATGAAAATATTATCTGAATCTGGCACGTGTTTCTTCATTTGCCTTAGTGCTTTGTATCTTTTTTAAAAATTTCTCTGCAGGTTAATATAGGAGCCATCTTTTCTGAATGTGGCCCAAAGCATATTTCTTACTCCTTCCCCTCTTCCCTCAGGAACCATTTAGAAACTGAAGTTCACAATTGTAGACTTGACTTGAGCATGAGTGGGCAAAGGCCACTTGATCAGGAGTCCTGAATCATTTCTTTCTCCACTTCCTTCCCTATTCCATTCTGGAAGGGCTATGTCTAATTATAGTCCTTCAGCCAAGCTCAGCCAGTCAAAATCTGCTCCAGCTTCCACCCACAGTCCAAAGGTGTACTGGTTAGTAGACTAATTGGTCTCGTAAATCGTCCTGTGATTAGGCAAGGGTTAAGTTGCTGGGTGGCGTGGCTTAGTTTCCGGAAGGGTCTGTTCAGTGCTGTATCTCTAAAATAAAGTAAAAATAACAACAAAATAGATCTGCATTCTTCCAGTTCTGGCCTCCCAATCATTCCCATATTTGGTCACTTGTTGGGATTGCCAAAGCCCAAAACTCTGGAATTTCCTTTCCATAAAAGTGGAAGCAACTGAAGAAAGCATGTCTTATTCTCACTGTATCCACATTTTTATTCCCTGCTTGTTTCGCACTCCCTCATCAAATATGCAGTTCTGTTTTATCTCTGCTGACAAAATGGAAATGATGTCCTGGTTTGCAGGATATGTTGAATTGAGTTAAATTGAATAGATCTAATCTACCTGTGTGTCTAACTGCAACAAACACTGATTGAAAGGCTACAGAAACAAAGTGAAGGGACCTACAGTGAAAAAGTGCTGCTTAAAACTTAAACCTAATTATTATTAACTGTGTGATCTGCAGCCCAGCCCTTTCTGCTCTAATAAACATAATTAGGTCCTGAAAATTTGATTACCCGTGTAATACTTCGTCGTTTTAATAATTAGCAATTGCTCATTTAAACATGCTAAACCCGGTGAAATTCACCATGAAAGAAAGCAGTTATCTAATTCAGTAGGTTTTAAAAGAAATAAGATATTTTTAGCAGTTAAAGGTAAGAGTGAGTGGCAGTATTTTTGACTGATCTTTTCCCTCTGGTGTCCAAATGCAACTCAGACTGATGAAGTCCATTTTAAGGATTATTCAAAGGCTGTCATTGGAGAAATTTAATCCAATTCCTGGAGCTTTAGAAAGTGAAAAGATCTGCAGATGCTGAAAAAACTAAAACCGAAACAGAAAAAGCCAGAAATATCCAGCATGTCAGGCCACTCCTGTGGGGAGAGGGTCAATATTTGAAGTTGTATCAGCTGGGTTTTGTCTGAGTGTTAATATTCAGATTCATTTATTTTTAACACATGTATGTCAAAACAAATATGTCATTTCCATTAATAACCAACCTAGGGATGTGCTGTGAGTGGCCTGCAAGTGTCACCACACATCCCAGCACCAACAGTCATAGATTTAAAACAGTGATCAGAGCATATTTGGATGAAGGTGGTGCCATAACTGACCCGTGTGCAGATAAGACCATAAGACATTGGAACAGAATTAGGCCATCCAGCCCATCAAGTTTACTCTGCCATTTCATCACAGGTGATTTATTATCCCTCTCATCCCCTCTCTCCTGTCTTCTCCCTGCACCCCTTGACACCCTTATACATCAACCTCTATCAACCTCTGCTTTAACTATACCCAATAACTTGGCCATCACAGCTGTCAGTGGCAGTAAATTCCACAGACTTGCCATCTAAAGAAATCCTTCATTTCTGTTCTAAAGGGGTATCCTTGTATTCTGAGGCTATGTCCTCTGGTCCTAAATTCCCCCACTATAGGAAATATCTCCACTTCCACTGTATCTAGACCTTTCATATTCGATAGGTAGACTGAGGGTGGATTAGAAGTCTCTGCAATTGGTTATACAAACAATGAGCCAAGTAAAGCTCATTCTGTAATATAAATTTCTACATCCCAGTGGTGACTCAGTCTGGCATTAAATGTTCAAATAGCAAGAGAGCAAATATGGAAATGAATGCAAGGATTAACAATCTCAACGTGACAATGAGTTTGGAAGCATGCATGTTGTTGAGGGATAAAAGAGGGAGGCTTTACTCTGCATGAACTGGACTGTGTCACTGAAGCTGGCACTGTCTTAAATGGGAGGTACTATAGATTGTTTTAATCAAAATCTGGTCAAAGACAAAGTAAATTTTGTATCAAAGTACATGTATGTTACCACATACAACCTTGAGATTCATTTTCTTGCAGGCAGTTAGAGGAAAATAAAGAAATGTCATAGAATTTGTGAGAGAAAAAAACTCATGATTTGGGACGTAGTGGTTAGCATAACACCATTGCATGCCAGTGACCAGGGTTCAATTCCTACCACTGTCTGTAAGGAGTTTGTACATCCTCCCCATGATCACATTGATTTCTTCCAGGTGCTCCAGTTTCCTCCCATAGTTCAAGGATGTACAGGTTAGTTGGTCACATTGGCATGTTGTGTGGTGCAAACTCATTGGGCCAGTAGGCCCTGTTACTGGGCTAAAGTAAAATATCTGTTAAATAAAAAAAATATATACATAGACTAACAAACAACCAATTGCAAAAGAAGACAAATTGTGCAAAAAATAAATAATACTGAGAGCATGAGTTGTAAAGTCCTTGAGCGAACATTTAAGGGCAAACACAAAACTACCAGATGATATCAATACCCATCTGCTCAATCCCTGCTACCAGCTCCCTTCACCTTAAGCTCAGAAAAAAAATAGAAGCAAATAAATATATCCCCTTTGTAGTAATAAGGAATCCAGGCAGTTTTTTCCAAACTTTTTCCCCATTTCTTTTGGTAGTTATCCTTTGAATGGCAGGGATCTCAATCCTCATTCTATTCTGTGTAATTAGATTACATAACTCACCAGTTCAGAGTAAAAGCTTCTAACTGAAATTCTCATCAAAACACATTTTTCCCTATATATAATAAAGCAAAAAATTTTGGGAACACGCAGAAGGTCAGGCAGCATCTTTGAAGGGAGAATCAGCTAATGTTTCTGGTCAAAAACTCCTCATCAGAACTGAGAAAGATTCAAAATTTTTTAATGTCATTTCCAGTAAACATGTAAAGAAGGATGAAATAATTGTTATTCCAGATCCGATGCAGCACCAAAAGAAAAACAAAAAATATATATACATAAGACAACCTGTATACATAGATTGATTATAAAGTGGAAGGGATAAAGTCCATAAAGTGATGCTAGGCACAGGAGTGTCTGTACATAAGGTGACACTGATAGGAAATGATAAAGTGGAATGTGGAGGGGTGGGTGTTGATCAGCATTGCTGCTTAGGGAAAGTGTGTGTTTTTCTTTTTGAGTCTGGTGATCCTGATGTGAATAAAGGATAAATTTAAATTGAACAGAAGGGGATATTGCAAATGAAAATTAGCTTTCACTTTATAATTCTCTTTCCCAGTTCTGATGAAGGATCTCAGGCTTGAAATATTAACAGTTCCTCTCCTCACAGATGCAACCTGACTTGCTGAGTGTTACCAGCACTTTTCCCCTGTTTTTATTTCAGAATTTTGTTCCTGTTTTTATTTCAGATTTCCAGCATCTGTAGATTTCTTCATTCTGTTTCAAGGAACATGTTTTTTCTCATGTTGCCTTTACGTGGCCCCAGACTTTCATTCCCTCGTAATAATCATAGGTCCTCACCAAAGTGATTGCACTCTTCCATTCCACTTGAAGGCGTCGTTCAACAGCAGTGCAGTGCCGCAGTGTGTAAGGGTTGGCAGCTGGTTGCGATAATGCAAGGCATTTGCAAGGTGCTGGCACAGCATCACACAGTCATTGAAAAGGGCCACCAAATGCTGATGCTTGCTTTTGGCCAGAAAAGCACAGTTTATTTTCCCCTAAGAGAATGCACGGTTTAACACAGAAGGGAGTTTAAAGGTGATAATTCTGTGGAGGGTTAAGAATACAAGCAGACTGCAGTGTTTTCCAGAAACAATGGTGTCTTCAATGCTTATCCAGTCTAAGCGGCTCGCAAAGCTCAGCATCTTTCACAACATAATGGAAGGTGAAGATTGTGCTGGTGATATATTAATTATCATGTGGGTTGCTAGGAGGTGCTGTCCTTCTCGAGATGAAAGTGTTTCCTTGGCCCTCCAATTCTTCTGCTTACCTAGCCCAGAACATTCTGCAGACCTTGCAGTCGATATTCTTGAATTCTACTTACTTTTAAAATGTTACCCTGTTTATATGTTTCATTTCAGCTTGGCCAATTCACCCTAAACACAAGTAGCTCATCCTCACTTAAACCTAGAGCACGACGGCCCTATGGCCCATCCAGTCCCTGGCGAACTGCTGTTTAGTCTAGTCCCATCAACCTGCACCAGGATTTGGCCCTCCATTCCCCTCCCAATTTAAATATTGCAGTCAAACCTGCATCCACCGCTTCCGCTGGCAGCTCATTCCACATTCGCACTCTGGGTTTAAGTGAGGATGAGCTACTTGCATTTATTTTTCTTTTTATCTGGAGATATAGCACAGTAACAGGCCTTTCAGGCCCAACAAACCCAATTAACCTACTAACCTGTACGTCTTTGGAATGTGGGAGGAAACCGGAGTATGCAGGGGAATCCCATGTCATCACGGGGATTGTTGTGACTCTGAACAAAGTCACTGGAGAGACACTGAAGCTGGTGATATAGAAGTCTTCATTCAGCCAAACAAGCAAGCATCATACTCAAGGCACTCTTGGAAGAGGCCTCCTGACCTAATATTACATCACATTTTATATGTTAAAGAACAAAAGTAACAACAGGACAATTTCCACAGTTACAATGCACTCATAATGCTTCCTTTGAGTTGTACATAATTTCAAACACCTCCAGATCTTCACAGCAACACACCCAAAATGAGTGTTAATCTCCCCCCTCTCTCTCTACCTGCAGATGCAGACATCTCAGGTGAATGGGCTGCAATCAATTGCAGTCTGCAACTCCATGAAGACCACTGTTCTGAGCTGCATTTTAAATTCTATCTGCAGCCCACATTCAGATCTGAAAACATTTGCAGTTAAGATTATCTGCTGTTAAAATTAATATTTGCCATATTGCATATCTCCAGAATACACTTTTTTAGGGATATTGTACAAATTCCTTACAGCAGCAGTGGAAGTTGTACCTGGATCACTGGAGCTGTAATAGTGTTGATCAACCCCCAAATCATGAGTTTGATTTTAATTTTTAATGCTCTCATTGAGCTTTTATATATAAGCTCCTGTGGACTACAATAGTGAAGTTTTATAATTGCAACTACCAGCTAGCTTTAAACCAAGAGACAAATAAGCAATAAATACTTAAGAGATAAACATTTTTCTATTAGTAATAAACAAGGGTTCACGTTTAGCTGAACTGTGTGGTTCATGTTTTTCCTTTGGATTACAAAGGCATGTGAGAGGGTAACACTAAAGCAGGTACAGTTCCAGTTTTCTGGCCGCACCACCATTCCACCTGTTTGGATTGTCAGCGAGTTTTGACTTGTGATTATTGGAAAGACTTTGAATCAGAATCAGGTTTACTATCACCAGCATATGCAGTGAAATGTGTTGTTATGCAGCAGCAGTACATTGCAATACATAATAATAAAATACTCTACATTAATATATTATATATATATATATAATATTTAATTAAATAAGTAGTGAGGTAGTGTTCATGGGTTCATGGTGCATTCAGAAATCTGATGGCAGAGGGGAAGAAGATGTTCCTAAAATGCTGAGTGTGTGCTTTCAGGCTCCTGTACCTCCTCCCACTGGTAGCGATGAGAAGAGGGCATGCCCTGGGTGATGGGGTCCTTAATGATGGATACCGCTCATGCTTCCTTTTGTTGCTGCTAATTTGTCTCCCTCGCCAGTTGCTGATTTTTTTTTTCTTGCTCTTTTGTTTCTATTTCTCAATAACCATGCCCAGTTGAACCAGTTGACGCACGGCCAGCACCAGACAGAGGACTTACCACTCGACCAGGTATCCATTGGCTTCGCTTTTGACTAATTCTGTGTGGTTTATCAGAATACTTTCTCCCTTGGTTCTACTGCATAGTCTGCTCTTAACAACAAGGACGAAATGCCCAATTAAGTTGGAAGGCATTCTTGGTAAGGGAGTAATCAGGCAAAAAGAGGGTCATCTATGGGTCTTTTTTTTGGATTTCTGCATCCCTTGCCCTTGCCCACTTTTGCACCCTCCCGTTTGAACACTGCTTAACTTGACAACGTTTTCTCCTTCTTGGCCTTGGAACTGAGGTCGCTCGTAGCGTCCATCAGTTGATAGTAGCTTGGTATAGAACTTGACCACCCGATCTGTATCAGGTATTCTTCAGGGAAAAGGATCCTCATTGGCTCTGTGTTATACTCAGGTTCTGGGCTCACTGGCATTAAGACAGAGGAAATCGCTGAGGTAAAGATGGAAACTGAATTCCAGCAGGACTCTGGGTACGAGGTACATCATCAGAAGCTGGTGAGTGAGCCTATCACATGGATGTTAGTGGAATATTTATAAGATATTACAAGTAATGTAACAAGTTTTAAGGGATACCAGATTAATCCTGAAAATTGTCAGTGCAACGCAGCAGGCAAACGTTTCTATTTTATGGGTCGTGCGCATTCTATTCTCTTTAAGGCCTTAAGACGTAGGAGCAGAATTAGGCCATTTGGTCCATAGAGTCCATTCTGCCATTCTATCATGGCTGATTTATTATCCCTCTCAATCCAATACTCCTGCCTTTTCCCTGTAACCTTTGACACCCTTACTAATCAAGAACCTGTCAACCTCGACTTAAAACGTATTCAGTGACCTGGCCCCCACAGCCATCCATGGCAATACATTCCACAGATTCACCACCCTGTGGCTAAAGAAATTCATCCTCATCTCTGTTATAGAGGGGCACCCTTCTATTCTGAGACTGTGCCCTCTGGTCCTGGACTCCCCCACTGTAGGAGACATCCTCTCCATGTCCACTCTGTCTAGGCCTTATCTCCATTATGGGTATTACCCAGCCACAGTGTCACTTGTGGCTCTAGACGTATTGACGTGAGACTCCAGTACCCTGCCTCTAATCCCTGTTGTTTGCTTTCTACAACAATGTGATCTAGAGATTTGAGAAATTGTAGTTTCAACTTCAGGTCTATTTTATCCTTGTAGTAGATGAATTCTTAGACAGGACTTCAACTCAGTCAGTTAATTACATATGCAGATTAATGAGGAAGCTATGCCAGTGTCAAGGAGAGTGTTTTGATGGATGATGTACCACAGTGGACATCGTAATTTGTGAAGCTTGATGTTTGAGCCACTGAACCTGAACACACCGTTCTTGCTGTTCCATAGAAGGGCTGCAGTAACTTGAAGTATCTTCTGTACCAGCTCCAGCGCTGCTGTAAAAACACCAAGTCATTGAACGCTGCAGCGCAGAAACAGGCCCTTTGGCCCATTTAGCCCATGCTTTACAGTTATTCTGCTTAGTCTCAGACCTGCACCTGAACCTCCCGTCCATCTACTAATCTAAATTTCTATTAAGTGTTCAACAATGAAACACGCATTCTCCACTTCTGATGGCAGCTCATTCCACCCTCTGCGTGAAGAAGTTCCCCCTCAGCTTCCCCTTGAACATTTCCCCTTTCACCCTTTGACCTGTAGTTCTAGTCTCACCCAACCTCAGTGGTAAAAGCCCACCTGCGTTTGCCCTGTGTATACCCTTCATAATTTTGTATACTTGAAGTCTCCTTACATTGTAATGTAGATGTACATAATTCTCTGACACCATCGCTGTTATGGTGGGAATAGCGATTCCTCACACTCTTTCCATGTCAGTATTGCTGAAGTAAAGATAGAAACTGAATTAATTTAAATAACATTTAAATCTTTAAAAACCCACTTAAATTCCCTCTGCCATTTTGACAATTGAAGTTTCCTAATCCCATGGTAATGTTGAGCATGACATCTCTTTTCCACCTCCTTTAACTCCAGCCCACTCACTCCAAGTCCAGGCTATGGGAACCTTTATCGAGCCTGTCTCGGTGGGGCAAGTGGAGCAGGGATTGTTTTAGTCCTATTTAGGCCACCTCCATCACCTCCTTTTCCTTGCATTAAAAATTCATGCTTCCCGCTTACACAAACAACTTGAAAATTCCTTCACTTTTACCAATTTTCAACTTGCTCCCATTTTCCTGTGGTCCTTTTCTGTCTTTTCTCTATATTGACTTCTCTATCACAAGATCACTAGCAACCAGCAAATCCAGATTCCCATGACTGTTGTGATTACACCTCCAGCTCCCCACAATTCATTGAATGTCGAACATTACAGCAAGATACAGGTCCTGCGGCCCACAATACTATGCTGACTTTTTACCCTACACTAATATCAATCTAACCTTTCCTTACCACGTAGTGCCCCATTTTATTACCATCCATGTGCCTATCTAAGAGTTTTAAATGTCCCTGATGCTGTATATCTGCCTCTACCACCACCCCTGGCAGTGCATTCTACACACCCACCACTCTGTAAAAAAAAACACACACACAACAATTTGCTTCTGACTTTCCTCCAATTACCTTAAAATTGTGCCCCTTGTATTAGCCATTTCCACCTGGGAAAAAGTCTTTGTTTGTCTAGTAGATCAATGGGTATTATCACTTTGTACACCTCTCACCCTCCTTTGTTCCAAAGGCAAAAGCCCTAACTCACTCAACCCATCCAAAAAAGGCAAGCTCTCTAATCCACTTGGCATCCTGGCAAATTCTATAACGTTTACACATCCTTCCTACTATGAGATGACCAGAATTGAGCACAATATTCCAAGTGTGGTCTATTAGAGCTGCAACATTACCTCATGTCTCTTGAACCCATCTCCCCAATGAAAGCCAACAACCCTATCAACTTGCACAGCAATCTTGAGGGATCTGTGGATGCAGAGCCCAAGATCCCTCTGTTCCTCCATACTGCTAAGAATCCTGTCATTAACCATGTATTCTACCTTCAAATTTGACCTTCCAAAGGGAATTATTTCACACCTTACCAGGTTGAATTCCATCTGCCACTACTCAGCCCAGCTCTGCATCCTATCAGTGTCTAGCTATAACCCTTAGCAAACTCTATCCACAGTGCCACCAACCTTCAGGTCATCTGCAAACTTACTAACATACCCTTCTACTTCCTCATCCATTTATAAACTCACAAAGAGCATGGTTCCCGGAACAGATCCCTGTGGAACACCTGACATCTCCCTTATGACAAACTACACTGCCCACAGCAACACCAACGTACTGCCAAGAACTCAGAATGGGTATGATTGCACGCCTTTTATTTAAGATCTACATATGCTAATATAATTGATGCAAATAGGAATAAGTGTAATCTGGTTATTGTGTCAATTAAAATTATTTTGGAAGAATGCCCTTTTCAATGTCATCCTAATTATCACACATAGTTGGGCATGTCTTCTAGTTCGCATTGCTTTTCATTTAGAGTACTTTCCCCTTTAGAAAAATAATATACCTCTGCCTGTCTATGTTATAGTAATTGAATTTCTAGGCAGTGTTCAGAGATATTTGCAGATGCACATTACTTTTCAAATAAATCACGGTCATGTGGTTTTGTGAAATGTCACAACAATTCTCAAAGGATTAAGTACCTTGTATGTTTGATGCTTAATGAACACAGACGAGCAGCTGTTGTGCTAATGATATAAAGGGCTGCATTTTAAGTACAAACGGATTATAAAATCCTATGCTCTCTGCAAAGTGCGACACCAAGCTTTCTCTGGCTACGGTAAGTCATGGTCTGGTGAATGTTCTGCGGGAAGTGTTGATGTTGGAGTTATATTTATGTGCTTCTTTGTAGGTGTTTTTCCCAGAGGACGTTGGATCAAATAAAGGAGCTATCATTGGTCTCATGGTTGGAGGTGTTGTCATAGCAACGGTGATTGTCATCACTCTGGTGATGCTGAAAAAGAAGCAGTATACATCTATCCATCATGGGGTTGTTGAGGTAAGCAATTAATCAGCCACTTAAATCCAGATAAGCACTGAGAGCTGGCTTGCCTTTAATTTTTCTAACTCTTTCCCCAGCCGCACCCCCCGACCATCATAGTTTTGATTTATCACTGACCTATCGTTCTGTCTCATGCTGGATCTAGTGAACATTTTTCTTGTGCACCGGGCAGGTGATTTGTTCTGGCAATTTCCATCACTCACAGCAGCTTAGAAGTCGTCACTGTATTCGGGGCCCTCGACGTGAGACTGCCGTGCAGGGTTAGCAAACAGTCCCATGCAGATTGAATGTAGAAATTAGTTACAGGCTGCCACCCTCACAGTCAAATTCCCCCTTTATGCCTGAGTCTTACGGCAGGGGTCATCCATAAAGGGAGTGATAAACAGGAGAGATTCTGGAAATCCACAGTAACACACACAAAATGCTTATTAACTCAGTAGCTCAGTCAGCATCTATGGAAATGAATTAAGAGTCGACGGCTCAGTCTGAGATCTTTCCCAATCCTGATGAAATTTCCCATTTCAGGCTCAACCTGAAATGTTCAAAGTAAATTTATTATGTATACAACACTGAGATTCATTTTCTTGTAGACATTCATAGTAAATACAAACAAATGGAGAAAAATAATTAATGGGCAATAAGTATCAAGAACATGAGATGAAGTGTTCTTGAAAGTGAGTCCATTGGTTGTGGGAACAGTTTATTGTTGTGGTGAGTGAAGTTATCTCCTTTGTTGATGAGCCTGATCGTTGGAGGGTAATACTGTTCCTGAACCTGATGATGTGGGTCCTGAGGCCTCCTTCCTAATGGCAGCAGTGAGAGGAGAGCATGGCCTGGATGGTAGGTTCTTTGATGATGGACAACACGAATTCACTACTGCTCACTTGTGAAGCCTCTTCCAGTGACGCCTACACTGAAGGAGTTCAGATCTTCTCTCCGACGGGAGTTCAGCGAGAGCCTCTCTCTCTGCTCCCAACCTACTATTTCTTCGGCCCTGAAACTTTTGGACCACATGCTAACCCAGCCCAGTATTATAGTCACATATCCTTTCTTGGTGCGTGTCTCTGCAACCAACTAACTCCAAGCCTCCTGATTTGGACCTTCGGAGGATCACTCCTGGTGAAGGGTTTCGGCCCGAAACGTCGTCAATACCTCCTCCCATAGATGCTGTCTGGCCTGCTGAGTACTGCCAGCATTTTGTGTTTTTTATCTTTGATGATGAATGCTGCTTTCCTGCGACAGCACTCCACGCAGATAGATGTACTCAAAGGTGTGGAGGGCTTTACCCATGATGGGCTGGGCTGTATCCACTACTTTTTGTAGGATTTTTCTTCATACAAGAGCATTAATACCAGCCTGTGATGCAACCAGTCAGGATACTCTCCAGTGCACATCTCAAAATTTCAAAATGCATTTATTATCAACAAATATATAAACTATACAACCTCAAAATTTGTTTGCTTACAGGCAGGCACAAAGCAAGGAACTCAAAAGAACCCAATTAAATAAAATAAGATCAACACCCCCCCCCCCCCCCCGGTGCCCACAGAGAAAGAGGAAAAAAAACAAAAACAAATCATGCAAACAATAGAAGCAAGCAATTTCTATTGCGTGATTTATTTATGTTTTTTTTTCTCTGCAGAACTTTGTCAACATTTTAGATGACGTTGAATTTTTGCCAACTTCTTAGTAGAAGTGCTGCTGTGCTTTCTTTGTAACAATACTTAGGTGCTGGACCCAAGACAGGTCCTCTGATATGATAACAACGATGAATTTAAATGCGTGAGGATACTCAATGTAACAGGATTTCTATGGGCTCGATATTAATATAAAGGAGACAACATTAAGGCAAAGGCACAGAGGGTTTGGCCAAATATGTGAGAGTGTTCCTGTGCTCAGATAGTTAGTCTTCAGTGCACTGGTGGCTTTTTGTGAAATTAACTCAAAACAGAAGAAATCTTTAAAAACCTTCTCATAAAATACCCAAACACAATATAGGAATACTGGAACAAGTGTCACTACATGATGTAATAGATGAAATATTCAAGAGGAATCTAAAGGGGAACTTCTTCACTTTGCGAGCTGCCAGTGGAAATGGACTCAGTATTTCTGGGTGGCGGTCGATGGAATTAGGCAGAATAACAGTTCAGCTTGGGCTAAAGGGCCTGTTTCTGGTTGTAAATTTCTTTATGACTATGAAAATGTAATTAGTAAAACGTTGAAAATTTGGAAGGGATGTGAGGAAGGTTGTCAAAGGATTCTGCAAGATGTAAACCAGTTAGAAACGTGGTCAGAGAAATGGCAGATGGAGTTTAATCCAGCTAAGTGTAAACTGTTGCATTGTGGGTGACCCGATGCAAGCAGAAAGCACAAAGTGAATGAGTGGGGTACTGATGAACAGAGGGTTTTGTATCATGGACCATGGGGCCTGTTCCTGTGCTGTACTGTACAATGTGGTGTGGTTGTCTGCCTTATCTGTGTGGTTCAGCTTTGGACAATTACTACTGCTGAGAGAATATCCCATGCTTTGTAAAGAACACAGGCAACGTTTACTAGAATCATACAGCATAAAACAGGCCCTTCAGCCCATCTCCATCTGTTATGGAGGGGTCATCGCATAAGATCAGAAATAGCTGCAGAAAGTTGCAAACCCAGCCAGCTGAATCATGGGCAATAGCCTCCAGCACCCAGGATATCTTCAAAAGGCAATGCCTCAGAAAGGTGGCATCCATCATTAAGGACCCCCATCACCCAGCACATGCCCTCTTCTCAATGCTGCCATCAAGGAGGGGGTGCAGAAGCCGGAAGACTCACACTCAATGTTTTAGGGATGGCTTCTTTCCCTTCCTTCACAATCAGATTTTTGAATGGACAATAAACCCATGAACACTTGCTCAATTTTTTTTCTTTTTTCACTTGTTATTTAATGTTTTTATATACAGATATTTCTTCTTGTAATTTATAGTTTTTTTATTCTGTATTGCTGCTGCAAAACTAACAAATTTCATGATGTATGCCAGTAATATTAAACCTGATTCTGATTGTCCCCATGCTGTTCTTTCTCCCATCTACACTAATCTCAGTTTTCTCTATTGGGGATATATTCTTCTGTGCCTTGCTTATTGAAGTGCCTGTCAAAATGCCTCTTAGACAGTGATTTTATCTAATTCCACCACCACCTCTTAGAGCACTTTCCAGTCTGTTCTTTAAAAATATTACCCCTCAGATCCCCTTTAAGATTCTTAAACCTATGCTGTCTTTGTTTTTGAACCACCTATCTTATTTATGCCTCACGTAATTTGATGTACTGCTGTCGGCTAAGCCTCAATCTCCTTTGCTCCAGGAAAACAAACCCTGCCTGTCCAATTTCTTCCCAGAACTAAAATCTTGCAATCCGGTGCATTCTCCTCTGCACACTGTCCAGTGCAACCACATCCTTCCTATAGTGTGGTGACCAAAACAGCATTCAGTACTCCTACGGTTTAACCACTGTTTTGCTAAGTTGCAAAGTAACACCAAAACTTTTACGTTCTATGCTTTGACCTGTGAAGGTTGTGATCCCTTCATGGTCCGTCACTGAATCTCCTCGTTCAGTGGAGAGTAGTTACCAGAGGAGTGTAATGAAAGTTCAAAGTAAATTTATCATGCTGGTGCAGTGGTTAGCACAATGCCTTACAGCACCAGCAACCCAGGTGCATTTACTGCTACTGCCTGTAAGGAGCTTGTAGTGTTCTCCCAGTGACCGCATGGGTTTCCTCTGAGTGCTCCAGTTTCATCCCACAGTCCAAAGTTCTACCAGTTGGTAGGTTAATTGGTCAATGTAAATTGTTCCATGGGTTAAATCGGGGGCTGCTGGGCGGCGTGAAGGGCCAGGAGGAACAACTCCATGTACTATCTCAACATATACAACCTTGAGATCCACGCTCTTCCAGACATTCACAATAGAACAAAGAAATACAATAGAATCAGTGAAAAAGTACACACACAAAAGAATGCGCAGAGGAAGATGAACTGAACAAATAAATAAAATCATACTGAGAACATGAGTCTGTAGGTTGTGGGATCAGCTCAGTGTTGAGGTGAGTGAAGTAATCCGCACTGGTTCAGGAGCCGGTTTTAGGGGAATAATGGTTGCTGAATTCAAAAGTGTGGCACTTTCAGGATAGATATTGATGTGATGGACAAATGGATAAGACAGGGGAACTGTTCAGTATCTTGAACACTGAGTTCGTGTTTGTAGTTGGCGTAATTTATCCTGTCTCTGTGGGAAGTGTCAGGTAGCAATAAGCAAGTAATTATAAGTGACAAGCCAGGGAAAGCTTCAGTCCATCTCCGCAGGGGCCGCGTCACTGCAGTGTTAGGCATACAATGTGGAAACAGGTCGTTCAGCCCAACTGGTCCGTGCTTCCCAAGATGCTCGGTCCCATTGGCCTTTCCTATCCATCCAGTTGTCTTGTACATTCTGTAACCTACCTCAACCAACTTGCAGCCTTCATATACTGACCACCCTCTGGATAAAAATAATTGCCACTCAGCTTCCAATTAAACCCCTCCTCTCCTCTCTTACCCTAAACTTATTCCTAATTTTTAATAGCTTAACCTAGGGGGCAGATTCACATATTGGCGCCCCTTCATGATTGTATACACTCAATAAGAATCCCTCATTCTCTTGTGTTGCATTGAATAAAATCCCAGCCAGAGCAACACACACAAAATGCTGAAGGAACTCAGTGAGTCAGGCAGCATCTTTGGAAATGAACAAACAGTTGACGTTTCGCGCCGAGACCTATCTGGACCAGTCTGAGAGTTGTGAGTCTGGAGGGGTTTACACAGATGGGGAGGCCTGGCCATTTTTCTCTATCTGCGCTACCCTCTCTCCCCACACTCTTACTTTTTCTCTCTCCCCTCTCCACAGGTCGACGCTGCCGTAACTCCAGAGGAGCGCCACCTCTCCAAGATGCAGCAGAATGGGTACGAGAACCCCACCTACAAGTTCTTTGAACAGATGCAAAACTGAAGAGAGCTCGTTCAAAAACAGTAGTCTGATCTGCCAAGCTGGACAGCACATGATAGCTCGTACCGTGTGGTGTCCGGTTTGCCTGAGACCCTCAGTGTACCATTACTCTGCTCATCCTCGCCTTTTTTGAACAGCTGTGCTGTAACACAAGTAGATGCCTGAACTGGAAGAAGCGAAAATTAAGAATCAAAGCGTGTATTCTTGATGAGCATTTTAACTACATGATTATTAATGAATGTTTTTTTGTGAATTGTTAGGATTTCTCTGTACCTAGTGCATGATGTGTCTCCTCCCCAGTTGCTATTTATCATGTAGTTTGTTAGCAGGTTGTATTGTGATCTTGTGATTTTGTGCAGATAATGAAGTCCTTTTTCAATTGCGACACGCTATTAACATATTGTGCTGAATGATTGTGAAGGGGTAGGGATCGTGTAGGCGCTTCTGTCTTGGTCGATTTAAAGCTGCTTCGCCACTGAGCAGATACCACGCTGGTTTGGTATTTTTATTTTACTCTGGGAGGGCGGGGCGGGCAGGGGTGAAAATGACAGCGAGATGAGAAATAGCAGGCTTTACTATGCAGCAAATCGTAGTGTTAGTGTCGATGAATATTCCAGGTAATACATCGGGACTTTTTTTTTGTTTTGCAAGAGAACCGCTGACCCTTCTTTGATGCTGTACAGTGTCCGTGAGCTACAGAATAAAGAAAATGGCTGGATCCTGTGCCTGTGGTTAGTGTGCCATTTTCAGTGTCATTCACTTCAGAATCTTTTACCCGTGTTAACCTTCAATCCTTTTTCTGAATGTAACTGTATTAGTGAGTCCCTGTAACCTGCATACTCCCATGGCAGACGCAGCACCTTCATGGGGTCATGCTCGAAACAGATGTATATACTGAGATGTGCTCTCAGTCATAAGATGGGTTGTACAGATGTAGCTTTAAGAATGGCTTTCTACAATGTATTACATAAATAAATTTAACACGATTCTTAATGAACCGTGGCTTGAGTAGTTCTTTTGTGAACAACGTATGCATGCATCACACTGATGGTTAAACAGTCACATTCAACATTCCCTCTATTTTTTTTTTCATTTTTATAAGCAGGAAATTTTTACTTGGCCTGAAAACTGCTTGGCACCTTTTTTTTCTGTAATATGCATACTATGAATATTTAGAATGAAAATTCTTTCACATACTTTTGACTTTATTAATTGAAGGGTATAATGAAGTACAGTACAAAACAAAATCTTTCATGTTTTGTAAACTTTTTCTCATCTCTCCTTGTTACAAATCCATTGTCAATAAACACTGTCCAGATTAATTTCACACCCAGATAAACGATGCATCTTAATCCTCATTAGCTCATCCAAATGGTACACTTCTAGTCTGTTTCTGGATTTGCATGTTATTAAATTCATAGGACTGAATCCATGCACTTGAAATGTTCCAGCAATGTCAACAAGAATTGATAGTTCTTCAAACTCTTCATTTCTAAGCATGTAGTTCAACATGTCAGTAAGTGTCTTAATTGAAACAGTCTTAACTTTCTCAGAACTTACATTTGAAATCACAGTATTACTGTGATATTTTTGAGGCAATGCTTTCATTGTAGTTCTTAGTAGTAGCTGAGTGTTTTATTGTCAGTCATACAACATTCTCATTTTCAAATTCAAAATTGGTTGCATTTGCAATAGCAACAGGGTCAAAAGCTTGCTTTTCTCTTAACTCATAGTCAGGAACTCCATCATCCAAGTGATTACACACACATTGAATGAATCAAGTCATAGATACAGTATTGATATTAGAACCTACAGATGCAAGCAGATTTTTCACTTTGTCAGTGTTTCAAGGTAAAGTTTGTGGTACATTTGTAATTAGAATATGGATTATATTCATTAACACTACTTACAGGCTATTTCAAAATTATATAACCATTATATCAAAGGAAACTGCAGCTGCACAGCATCAAAGGCTGTGTGAGTGGAAGCATTTCAGTTACTGCACAGCCAGACACTTAGGAGGAACAGTGGTCATACACTTTAAAATGGGCACTTCGGACCAACGTGTTTGTGCTGATCAAGATAACATTCTGAACTGGTCCTGTCAGCTTCCATCTGTTAGTGTTTTTTTGTCAATTGCAGCGAAATTCCTTGGCTCCTGTGAAGTTCAGAGTAGTACAGTGCATGGTAATGAGAAACACAATAAATTCAGAGCAACAACACAGATGCTGTGCACACAGTCAGCAGCCACTTATTAAGTACACCTTACACCTGCTGGTTAATGCAAATTTTCAATTGCCTAATCATGAGGCTGCAACTCAATACACACAGCACGATCATGGATTCAGTTGTTCAGACCAAACATCAGAATAGGTAAAGAAATGTGATCTGAATGATTTTGACTATGGAATCATTGTTGGTGCCAGATGGGGTGGCTGGAGTATCTCAGAAACTGTTGATATGTGTTTTTAATGCACAGCAATCTCTAAAGATTACAGAGAATGGTACAAAGAACAAAAAAAATCCAATGAGTGGCAGTTCTGTGTGTGAAAACACGCTGTTAATGACAGAGGTCAAAGGAGACCTCTGATCACCACGGTACGTAGCAGTTAGCACCACGCTATTACAGCTTGCGGCATAAGAGTTTGGGATTCAATTCTGACGTCCTCACTGGGAAATTTTGTACTTTCTTACTGTGTGCATGTGGGTTTCTTCCAGGTGCTCTAGTTTCCTGGCACAGTCAAAAATGTACTGGTTAACTGGTTAATGTAAATTGCCCTGTGATTAGGCTAGGGTTAAATTGGGGGGTTGCTAGGTGACACCATTCAGTGGGCCAGAAAGGCTGTTCCACACTGTGTGTCTGAATAAAAGAATGACCAGACTGGTTCAAGCTGTCGGGAAGGTGACAGTAACTCAAATAACCACACACTGCGACCATGGTGTGCAGAAGAGCATCTCTGAATGTACAGCACGTCAAACCTCAAAGTGGATGGGCTGCAGCTGCAGAAGACCATAAATTTTCATTCAGTGGCCACTTTATTAAGTACAGGAGGTTCGTAATCTCAAGTGACTATTGAGCGTATGTAGCATGTGGCATAAGTTGTAAAGGTGAACCACAAGTCCATTCTAGGCAGAGACTCATCCAGATTCTTGGTGGACGGACTTGTTTGACTTCAGGCAAGTATCCAGCCCAGAAACGCCACCGCAAGCCATTTCATTCAATTCTTCCATTAACTCCAGAGCAAATTCAGTAACTAAATAATACCAAAGCAACACACACAAAATTGCTGGAGGAACTCAGCAGGTCCAGCAGCGTCTATGGAAATGAATGAACAGTTGACATTCTGGGCCAAGACCCTTCTACAGGACTGAAAAGAAAGGGGGAAGACACCACAATAATACTAAGTACAACTCATACACTTGGTATTATGTATGTATGTGTGTGTGAGCTTTTTATATATGGCGCTCCTTTAGTCGACATCTGGATGGATCATGAAACCATATATTTCACTACTCTCATGTCTTTTATGCTTGGTTTTCAACTTGACTCTGACTCTGGAACTGTTGGAGCCTGTGATTTGCAGTTTGGAGACCATTTGGGTGTTCCAGTGCTCTGCAGTCTCTGAGAGTCCGAGAGGATTCTCGGACGCAGAGGCAGCGTGTGTGAACCTTGCAGCAAGAAGGCTGCATGCCAATCTTCGACTTCCTTTTGCTGATTAAAACCTCCATTGTTCACCGATTAAAGTGATGACAGAGAATGAAACATGGAGGCAAACGTGGAAGGTGAGTGTGGGCTGCCTGCCTTCTGATCACCGGTGAGATCGCTCTGCTACGAAGAGGAGAGACTACCTTTCAATTGCTCTGCTGTGGAGAGGGGAGTCCGCCATTTGATCGCTGGAGAGATTGCTTTACAATGGAGAGGGGACTGCCTTTTGATCATTCTGCTATGGAAAGGGGAGACTGCCATTTGATCACACTCAGCCATGCTGTATTGCTCGTTATCTACATGCCACCTTCCCAACAGTCCCGATACTGCATCTGATGACATACCCGCTATCATCGCGAGCCTTCAGACTCAACCTCCCAATGTGTTCATTGCAGTATCAGGAGACTTACTGATTGCATCACTGACTGCATCAGCTTCTGTGTGATCACTGTAATACCATCAAGGAATGGTATCTCTAACAGCAAACCAGTGAACTCTTCTCAACCACAAAAAGAGAGCCTTTATATCAGGGGACGGAGAGGAATGATTGAAACATATAGGATTATTGAGGGATTGGATACACTGGAGGCAGGAAGCATGTTCCCACTGATGGGTGAGTCCAGAACTAGAGGCCACAATTTAAGAATAAGGGGTACTGAGCAGGTGGGAAAGGCCCTGGGGAAACTCAGACACGGCAAAGCATTGGGATTGGATGGTATGAACCCCTGTCTCCTGAAGGAGTGTGCTGTGCAGCCGTGTGGTTCTCAAGTGCACTTTCAATCTGAGTCTCAGCCTGGAAAGGGTCCCGACTGTGTGGAAAACATCATGTGTGGCCCCAGAAGTCCCAAAAGTCTTGAATGACTACCGTCCATTGGCACTGACCTCACACATCATGTAGATCCTAGAGAGTCTGGTCCTGGCTCATCTCTGACCCCCGGTCACATCAGCCCTCGACCCCCTGTAGTGTTCCCACATTGAAGTCGACAATGCTGTCATCTACCTGCTGAACAGAGCCGACTCCCATTTGGATGAGCAGGACAGCTCTGTGAGGAACATGGTTTTTGATTTCTCAAGTGCCTTCAATACCACACAGCCCTCATTGCTGGGGAAAAGATCCATTCAATGCAGGATGACACTTCCATTTTATCCTGGATAATGGATTTACCTGACTTCAGTTGTGCACCTTCAGAGCTGTGTCAGACATGTCTATAAGCAGCACTGGGACCCCACACGGGATTGTATTGGCTCTCTGCCTGTTTACCCTGTATACCTCAGACTTCAGATACAACACTGAGTCACGTCATCTGCAGAAATTCTCTGATGACTCAGCAATAATTGGGTGTATAAAGGGAGGATGGAAGGATGAATACAGAGCCCTGATAGAGGACTTGGTCAAATGGTGCAAGCTGATTTATCTGCAGCTCAACATCAGAGATGGTGATGGACTTTAAGAAGACTAAGCCTGCACTGCTCCCTGTTACTATTGATGGTGAGGACGTGGATGTGGTGAGGACCTACAAGTAGCTGGGGGTGTACCTGGATGACAGACTTAAGTGGAGCAGAACACAGAGGCTGTGTACAAAATGGGCCAGAGTTGCCTCTACTTCCTGAGGAGACTGAGGGCCTTTGGAGTATGCAGGCCTCTTCTTCACATGTCATCAGTGCAATTTTCTATGCGGTGATGTGCTGGGGCACACAGGAGATGCCAACAGGCCCAGTAAACTGGTTAGAAAGGCTGGCTCTGTTATAGGAATCAAAATGGTCAGTCTGCGAGAGAACAAAGGACCCTACGGAAAATCCTGGCAATTCTGGACATTGTTTCTCACCCTCTGCGTGCCACCTTGACTGAACAGAGGAGCACTTACAGTAATAGAATAAGACAACTGCGCTGCTCCAAAGAGCGCCATATGAAGTCATTCTTACCCTTGGCCATAAGGTTCTATAATGTCAACCTATAGCCAGGGTAGTGAGGACCCCCTCCTGCTAGACTGTTTAAGGTAACTTATTTTTTAATTATTCTTCTTACTTCTCTTCTAACATTTATATCTGTGCACTTGTAATGCAACGGTGACACTGTAATTTCCTTTGGGATCAATGAGATGTCTTTCTCCATTGCTGGAGAGGGGAGAGCCTGCTGTTGTGCCTGGTGAATGTTACCCAGCTTTTCTGCTTTTTGGATATGGACTTGAACTACAGACTTTTTTCAGACTTATAGTTTTTTTAATAGTCTGTGTTTTTCACCTGATCTTTCTCATTTTTTTGCGTGCGAGCAAGGGGAATTTGGGGGTCGATGTGCCTGTTCTGTTTTTGTGCAGGGAGGGGGGATTTGGTGGTTGATGAACGTGCTGCCATTCTTTTCTTTCTCGGTTTTGTGGCTCTCTGGAGAAGAGTTATGTATTTTGAATAATAAATGAACCTTTGAACTTTTGAGTTGCAGTGTCTCTTCTTTTTGCACATCGGTTACAAATTCAAGTTGAACTGTCATGCAACCATTAGCCATGAACACAGCCAAATGAAACAGCATTCTTCTGGAGCAGAAGGTGCAAGGCACACCAGTAGTCACACACAGCCCGTCCAGCGCATGCAATTACAATAGCAGAAAAGCATACAGTCACAAAAAAATAATAAAACAATGCATAATAATAATAAAGACTAGTCAGTCTTTGAGTGTAGATTTCCATTGATTCCATTGTATTTCTTTGTTCTACTGTGAATGCCTGCAAGAAAATGAATCTCGGGGTTGTGTATGGCATTTTGATAATAAAGTTACTCTGAACTTTGAACTTCAAACTTGCAACAGTAATTTCTCTTGCCACAGAGGTCACCTGACTTGCACCCACACTGACTCGGTAGACAATCACTCCACTCCTCCCTTTCTGCAGCTGTGATGCTATCCCTGATTAGCAATGTTCTATGTTCAGTGATTTCCAGGGAGCTGTTAGCTCTGGTAGCCAAGGCAACGGGATATGTTCTCATTTATTTTCACCTACCTTGTGAACTTACTAATTAGCTTGATGTTATTGAAACTCCACACGTCCCTGTAATCTTTTGCGCCCAGGGAAGTGGAGTTGGGGAACCCAGGAAGGGGACAGCTGGCTTAACAGTACAAAACGTGGTCCTGTGTGTGCAGAACAGCAACCCAGATCGGAGTTTCGGCGGTGACTGTGGTTAACATACCGTGAAATGACTCCAAGCAAGTATACCCAGAGGGCTGTCCAGTAGCGTCTGGATGAGCCTTGCATGGTAAATGGGCCTTCCTGCACGGAACTGAAAACTTATTCAACAGCGATTCACATTCCTGTCAATGCTGTGACCTTGAATACACTGCAGATTTAAGAGCGAACTTTCAAACAGACCCCAAGAGATCCCAGTTTGTGTCTGAGGCCTGTTCTCTATAGACAGTGGTGGGAATTGGACTTGGCTGTAAAGCATTGTGCAAACCACTATGCTATTGTGCTGCCCTATACTCCCCTGAGATTCATTTTCTTGCAGGCATTCACAGGAGGACGAAGAAGTACAACAGAATCAGTGAAAAACTACAAATAGACAAGGACTAGCAATGTGCGCAAGAAGACAAACTGTGCAAATAAAACATGAGTTGTTACGAGTCCTTGAAAGTGAATCTGCAAGTCAGATTCAGTTCAGAATAGTGGTAAATGGTTCAGGAGCCTGATGCTTGCAGGGTAATAACTGTTGCTGAACCTGGTGGCGTTGGTCCTGAGTCTCCTGTACTTCCTTCCCAATGGTAGCAATGAGAAGATCTCGAGTGATGGATGGTGCCTCTGGTTGGGAAAGGATGGTGCTTCTTATATTCCCGTGTGTTCGTATCGCTGTTTCAGACCCTGATGCAACCAGTCAGGATTCTTTCAACAGGATAAATGTACAATTTGTTAGAGTGCTCAGTGACAAGCCGTACCTCCTTAATCAACTAAGAAAATAAAGACATTGGTGTGCCTTCCTTGATGTACAAGGTGATAAGAGACATAGATCAAGTGGATCGTCAAAGACTTTTTCCAAGGGTGGAAATGGCTAACACGAGGGGGCAAAATTTTAATATGATTGGTGGGATGTATTGAGGGGATGTCAGAGGTGACTATTTTGCACAGAGAGAAGTAGGTACATGGAACGCCCTGCCAGGGGTGGTGGTAGAGACAGATACAGTATGTTAGGGACATTTAAGAAACATTTATCTATTCACATAGATGTAGAAAATGGAGGGCTCAGTAGGAGGGATTGAGTTTAGAGTTGGTTAAAATTTCAGCATTACATTGTGGGCCTGTACTCTTCTCTGCTCTATGCTTGTTGCGATTGCATCTGTGTGTTGGGCCCAGGTTAGGTCATCTGATCTGTGAACATTCAGGAATTTAAAGTTGCTGACTCTATCCACAACTGATTCCCCAACGTACACTGGTGCACATTCATCCTCCTTCCCTTGCCAACCGTGGCTTGAGAGAAGCATGCAACACCGAGTTCACACTTTGTCTGTACTTTCGAGTTCCTTCTCTTTCTCATCCAGTAGTTTTGCTTTTGTCCCGGCCTTCCGCAAAATTCCCCAACCCATATACTGTCATCAACAAATCTAAAACTGGAAAATACTGGCAAAAGGCCACGTCATCTGTAGGAAGAGAAACAGTTTATGTTTCAGATCAAAGCTGCTTTGATGGAACAGATTAACGCAGAGTTCCGGGCTTCAGTTGTTGAATGCTTCTCTTTCCCCACACTTACTGTTTTCATTTCAAGGTTACGGTATCGCCAGTGTTTACTTACTGCTCTCGACTAACTCATCACAGATTGGTGTGACCAGAACCCTGTCTGATTGGCTCACGGTCTGGTGTGCCAGTTTGACTGCACAGGGAAATAAGCTGTTGAGAGTAGTGGGTTCAGCCCAATACATCATGGGCACAACCCTCCCCACCATCGCTATGGTATCCACAGGATGTGCTGCCTCAAGAAGACAACATCAAAGATTCCCACTATCTGGCTATGCCATCTTCTCACGGCTACCATGGCACAGGAGGTACAGAGGCCTGAGGTCCACACCACTAGATTCAGAAGCTGCTACTTCCCTTCAACCACTCAGTTCTTGAACCAACCTGCACGACCCTAATCACTTCAGTTTAGCAACACTGTGTTCACTTTGCATAGCCATGGGCTTTCTACTTGTGTTCCTTCTTGTAAAGATCGTGCATCATTCATTTGTAATTGATCTTTTTCTTTAGGGAGGTTGTGTATGTGTTGCAGTGTGCTGCTGCATGCACACTTTCCACTGCATGTGTCCTTGTGGATTTGACATTCAACTTGACTTTGACTTTGATTGACCCCGAGACCTTAGAGTCAGATAGCATAGTCATGAAACCCTCTGGAAACTTAGAACAGAAGACATAGGAGGGGCATCAGGCCATTTGTCCCATCGAGTCTGCTCTGCCATTCTATCATGGCTAATTCATTTTCCCTCTCAATCCCCATTCTCCTGCCTTCTCCCCAGAACCTTTGATGCCCTTACTAGTCATAAACCTATCGACCTCTGCTTTAAATATACCCAGTGATTTGGCCTCCACAGCTGTCAGTGGCAATTAATTCCACAGATTCTCCACCCTCTGACCAAAGAAATTCCTCCTTCTCTGTTCTAAAGGGACATCCTATTCTGAGGCAGCGCCTTCTGTTCCTAGACTTTCCCACTATAAGAAACATCCTCCCTACGTTGACTACCTAAGCCTTTCAACATTTGATATGCTTCAATGAGATAACCCCTCACTCTTGTAAACTCTGGCGAGTATAAGCCAGGAACTATCAAGCCCTCCTCCTTTGTTAACCCTTTCATTCCTGGAACCATTCTTGTGAATCTCCTCTGGCCCTTTCTTAGACATGGGCCCGAAACTGCTCACAATACTCCAAACGTGGTCTGAAAAATGCCTTATAAAACCCCAGAATTACATTGTTGCTTTTATATTCTAATCAGCTTCCACTGAAGGCAAATGTTCCTAGTTGTGGGTCTTGTGCTTCTGCTCTAAGATGGTGAAGGCCTGCTGAAACACCAGGAGTTCACAGTGTTTTTGTCAAGTGACTCAGGAGACAGCTTTTATTGCGATTTTTAATTCACTCAGGTGTCATAGGCAATGCCAATAATTGCTACTCTTTCCTAATTACGCTGGAGAAAGAGATGCCTTCTTGATCTGTTACTGTCTTATATGTCTGCCTATGTGTCTGTCAGCATCCTGAGTGAATAAGCCTTGATATAGTCAGCGTTAAAAGCTGTTGGAAACACACTGTTGCCTGAAGCTTGAATTCTTGCTAAGTGATGCACCATCAATAACTCTCGGAGACGGGAGGTGAACGATAGGCTTTTATTAGCTGCAAGAGACCACGATTAGCAGCAAGAGACCACCACACAACACCTCGGAGACTGAGGGGGGAGCAGTGCCTCCAATCGCCTTTATACAGGGGTCTGTGGGAGAAGCCACAGGAGCAGTCAGCAGAGGGGCATGTCCAGACAGGTATATGTAGTTCACCACACTAAGTTATTTATTTATTTATCTATTTATCCATTCATTGAGATACAGAGCAGAATAAGCCCTTCTGGTCCTTCGAGTTACACCGCCCAGCAACCCCCGATTAAACCCTAGCCGAATCACAGGACAATTTACAATGACCAATTAACCTACCAACCAGTACATCTTTAGACTGTGGGAGGAAACCGGAGCACCGTGAGGTCACGGTGAGAACATACAAACAGGCAGTGACAGGAATTGAACCCATGTTGATGGTACTGCAAAGCCTTGTGCTAACCACTCCTCTCCTGAAGGAGGGTCTCGGCCCAAAACATTGACTCCATAGGCGCTGCCTGATCTGCTGAGTTCCTCCAGCATTTTGTGTATATTGCTCTGGATTTCCAGCATCTGCAGGGTCTGCAAGATATATAGGAGCAGAATTGGGCCATTTGGTCCATCAAATCTGCTTCGACATTTATCCTTCTCAACAATCTTGTGCTTATTCTTCTCTCCAACCTTGCTACCAGCTCAATACCAACATTCTCCTCCCCTACCCCATCTGTTCCATCAAATGGTCTTTGATCTGAAACTTGAACTGTTTCTCTTCCCACAGATGTGACCTGACATTTGGAGTTTTGTGAGCATTTTCCGGTTTAACATTAGCTGACGATAGCACATGGAGAGGAATTGGAGTCAGAGAGTGTTGGGGATGATGGAGACGACAACAAGTATACAAAATGCCAGCATTTTACATGCGCTGCTCAAGATTTCAAGATTTCAATATTTTCACTATCTGCAAAATCTGTTTACAAAATAGGTACAAGGATTGGTGGTTTTGAAGGGATTTGGGTTGAATGCAGGTGATCATGGACTCATTGCGTCAAAGGGTCTGAATTGACAATAAGACCATAAGACATAAAAGCAGAATTAAGCCATTCGATCCATCAAGTCTGGTCCACCATTCCATCATGGCTGACTTACTATCCCTCTCAACCCACTCTCCAGTCTTCTCCCTACAACCTTTGACACCCTTACTAATCGAGAACTTAACAGCCTCTGCTTTAAATATACTCAACGACATGGCCTCCACAGCCATCTGTGGCAATGAATTCCACAGATTCACCATCCTCTGGCTAAAGAAATTCCTCCTCATTTCTATTCTAAAGAGACGTCCCTCTATTCTGAGGCTGCGCCCTCTGGTCCTGGACTCCCCCTCGACAGGACTGCTACAACATTCATAAACTAAGGGACTTGGACCGGATATTTTTTTGTGTGACTCTATTTTACTGCAGTCTCATATATGCTATGTGAGCCTTGTGACTGGTGACTGTTAGTACTGTGCTTTGCACCTTGGCCCTGAAGTATCGCTGTTTCATTCAGCTGCCTCCATGGGCATTCATGTAATCCCCTCAGAACTAATCAGACCCTGGCCTCAATACCTCCTTGTGCAATTGGATCCTGGATTTCCATTTGTAGACCCCAGTCAGTTTGGATTGGCAATAACATCTCCCCCAAGATCTCCATCAGCACAGCTGTAGCACAGGGATGTGTGCTCAGACCCCCTGCTCGACTCACTTTACACCTGTGACTGTGTGGCTAAGTACAGCTCCAACACTATATTCAAGTTTGTCGATGACACCACTGTTGTGGGCTGTATCAAAGGCACTGATGCATCAGCATACATGAGGGACTGAAAATTTGGCTGAGTGGTGTAATAACAACAACCTGTCACTCAATGTCAATACAACCAAGGAACTGATTGGAGGCTTCAGGAGAGGGAAACCAGAGGTCCATGAGCCAGTACTCATCAGAGGATCAGAGGGGGAGAGGGTTGGCAACTTTAAGTTCCTGGGTGTATTTCAAAGGATCTGTCCTGCCCAGCATGTAATTGCACTTGCAAAGAAAGCATGGCAGCACCTCTACTTCCTTAGGAGTCTGCGGAGATTTAGTATGATATCAAAAACTTTGTTGAACTTCTGTAGATGTGTAGTGGAGAGTGTATCGACTGGCTGCATCATGGCTTAGTATGGAAACACCAATGCCTTTAAATGGAATATCCTACAACAGTTAGTGGTTTTGATCCAGTACATCACGGGTAAAACCCTCCCAACCATTGAGCACATCTATACTGTCTTAGAAAAGCAGTACCTATCATCAGGGATCTTCACCACCCAGGCCGTGTTCTTTCCTCGCGGCTGCCATCAGGAAGAAGGTACAGGAGCCTCGAGACTTGCACTACCAGGTTCAAGAACAGTTACTACCCCTCAACCATCAGGCTCTTGAACAGAAGGGGATAACTACACTTACTTGCCCATCCATTGAGGTTCCCACAACCAGAGATCTCATTTTAAGGACTCAATATCTTGTTATTTCATGTTCTCATTATTTATTGCTACTTATTTATATTTGCACAGCATTCTGCATTCTAGATGATCTTTTATTGATCCTGTTACAGTCACTATTCTATAGATTTGCTGAGTATGCCTGCAGGAAAATGAATCTCAGGGTTGTATATGGTGAGATATATGTGCTCTGATAATAAGATTTTCTTTGTATTTTGTATGACAACTAAACTTGAACTTTTACAGGAAATACTCTCTCTACATCCACTCCATCTCGGCCTTTCAATATTCAACAGGTTTCAGTGAGATCCCCCCCCCCCCTCATACTAGTATTGCTCCAAGACTATATCTCTAAGCCTTACAGGATTGTGACGAGCAGTAACATCAGGTACAGAGGTTTAGTTACTGGACGAATAAGGAGAGCTTGAGGTGCTGTTCATGAAGATATGAGTTCAAATCCCAGTATGGTTGCCAGAAACTGAGATTCAAGCAATTACAGTCAATGAATCTTGAACAGAGGACACAAAATAGTTCAGCCCAGGAACAGGCTCTTTGACCCAAGGAGTTCTATTGAACTAATTAAGTTTGTAATTAACACCTAATTAAAACTGATCATTAACACAAGTAGATTCTGCAGATGCTGGAAATCTAGAGCAACACAAAGTGTTCAAGGTACTCAGCAGGTCCGGCAGCATTTGTGGAGGGGAATAAACAGTGAACATTTTGGACTGACACCTTTCATCAGGACTGGAAAAGAAAGGGTAAGATTCCAGAATAAAAACGTAAGGAAAATGGGGAAGGATTACAAACTGGCAGGTGATTGGTAAAACCAGGAGAGGGAGAAAGGTAGGTGGGGGGGGGGGGGTAGGGGTGATAAGTGGACGAGACAAAGAGCTGAAGAAGTAGAGTCTGGTAGGAGAGGAGAGTGGGGCATCGAAGAAGGAGGGGAACCAAAGGACAGCTATGGGCAGGTGAGGAGAGGAGAAGGGGTAAGAGGGTAACCAGAATGTGGAATGGAGAAGGAGAGAAGGGGAAAGCGGCAGAAATTACCAGAAGTTGGAGGAATCAGTGTTCATGCTGTCAGGTTGCAGGCTACCCAGATGGAATATGGCCAACCTGAGTTTGGCCTCATCAGGCAGGATGAGACACAAGAGACTGTAGATCCTGGAATCTGGAGCAACAATCAATCTGCTGGAGGAGCTCAGCAGGTCAAGCGGAATCTGTGTGTGGAGAAAAGAATTGACACCATCTTAGATTGATGTGCTATACCGGGACTGGAAATAAAGACCTTCAATTTAAGTTTAGTTGTCATTCAACCATACATGGACACTCATGAATTCGGCCAAACAAGACAGGGCCAAAATGCAAAACACAGTACCAACAGTCATACACAGTTCAGAGCACATATAGAACATACAAGATAGAAAGATACAGCCACTCAATGGAAGAGTCCAAACTCAAGCTGGCCAGTGCCACCGAAATCTGAGATGACCACAACAGTGTTTTTCTACTGCCAAGCGAACACTGGGAGGGCAGCCTGGACTTCCTGCCACACTGCCAGCAACTCCAGCCCGGATGCAGCGTCACACTGGAGCAAACCAGCTCCAAAGCCTCTCTTCTGGAAGCTGGAAGCTGTTGACACTGTGGCTTGAGGCCCTAAGTCTATTGAATGTCATTGAAATTTCCAGCTGACCACAATACAGCTCATCTTCTGTGGACCGAACACCGGGGGGGTAAGGGCAGCACTGACATTGATGCCCTGGCCAATGTCTATCACCCCCCCCCCCTGCATTAGTGGATCACGACAGACAAATAACAGAGGGCAGATATTGGACTATGAGCGTGATACATGGTCTCACCTCGAAACATCTACAATTCCTTCCCCGCCCCCCACCACCACCACCATAGACGCTGTACGACCCACTGACTTCCTCTAGTAGATTGTTTGTCGCAACCGCCACCAGCATCTGCTGTCTGAAACACAAGATTCTGCAGATGCTGGAAATCTTGAGCAACAGCTGCAAAATGCTGGAGAAACTCAGCAGATCAGGCAGTATCCATGAAGGAGAACAAACAGTTGATGTTTTGGGCCGAGACCCATAGGAGCAGGATTAGACCAATCAGCCCATCCTCTCGGCTCTGCTATTTAAGCATGTCTGACTTAATATTCCTCTCCATTTTCCTGCCTTTTTCTCATGACCTTTGAAGCCGTTAAAAATCAAAGTCCTATCAACCTCTGCTTTAAATATCAGAATCAGAATCAGACTTTAATCGCCAAGTACCTGTGCACATACAAGGAATTTACTTCCGGCAGATGTTGTCCCTCTGCTCATAACAATAATAATAATAAATATAAATGAAAATATAGATTATACATACAGGTAGTGCAATCCAAGTAATAGTTAGCCGACAGTTAACCGGCAGTTAACTGTTCAGCAAAGTGACCGCAGTAGGGAAAAAACTTCTCTAGTGCCTATTAGTCTTAGTCTGGCGGGCTCTGAAGCACCTACCAGATGGAAGCAGTTCAAACAGTCCGTGCGCAGGATGGAAGGAGTCCTTTATGATGTACTCAGTGACTTGACCTCCACAGCTGTCTGTGGCGATGAATTGCATAGATCACCACACCCTGCCTAAAGGAATTCCTACTCCATCTGATCTAAGGTTTGTCCTTCTATTCTGAGGTTGTGCCTCTGGCCCTAGCTTCCCCCACTAATGGAAACATCCTCACCATGTCCATTCTATCTAGGCCTTTCAACATTGGATAGTTTTCAATGAGATTTTCCCCTCATTCTTCGAAACTCCAGCAAATACAGGCCCAGAGCCATCAGATGGTCCTCATACAATTACTTTTCATTCCTGGGATCATTCTATGGAAACTCCTCTGGACCCTGTCTAATGCTAACATATCACTGGCTGCCGTCTACCATCACTGCAGGACTTGAATGTGTCCAAGACAAAGAATGGGGCAGGCAAATATTTGCGGACACTCCACACCCAGCAAGCTGACTTTTAGAAACAGAGAAACATAGAAAAACTACAGCACGACACAGGCTCTTTGGCCCACAAAGCTGTGCTGAACATGTACTTACTTTAGAAATTACCTAGCGTTACCCATAGCCCTCTATTTTTCTAAGCTCCATGTATCTGTCCGGGAGTCCTTAAAAGACCCTATCATATCCACCTCCACCACCGTCACCGGCAGCCCGTTCCACGCACTCACCGCTCTCTGTGTAAAAAACTTACTCCTGATATCTCCTCTGTACCTCCTTCTAAGCTCCTTAAAAACTATGCCCTCCCGTGGTAACCATTTCAGCCCTGGGAAAAAGCCTCTGACTATCCACACAATTAATGCCTCCCATTATTTTATACAGCTCTATCAGGTCACCTCTCATCCGCTGTCACTCCAAGGAGAAAAGGCCAAGTTCACTCAACCTATTCTCATAAGGCATGCTCCCCAAACCAGGCAACATCCTTGTAAATCTCCTCTGCACCCTTTCCACATCCTTCCTATAGTGAGGTGACCGGAACTGAGCACAGTACTCCAGGTGGGATCTGACTGGTGTCCTATATAGCTGCAACATTACCTCTTGGCTCTTAAACTCAATCCTACGGTTGATGAAGGCCAATGCACCATGTGTCTTCTTAACCACAGAGTCAACCTGCAGGTGTCCTATGGACTCGGACCCCAAGATCCCTCTGATCCTCCACACCGCAAAGAGTCTTACCATTAATACTATATTCTGCCATCATATTTGACCAAAATGAACCACCACACACTTATCTGGGTTGAACTCCATCTACCACTTCTCAGCCCAGACTTGCATCCTATCAATGTCCCGTTGTAACCTCTGACAGCCCTCCACACTATCCACAACACCCCCAAACTTTGTGTTATCAGCAAATTTACTAACCCATTCCTCCACTTCCTCATCCAGGTCATTTATAAAAGTCACAAAGAGTAGGGGTCCCAGAACAGATCCCTGAGCCACACTGCTGGTCACTGACTTCTGTGCAGAATATAACCCGTCTACAATCACTCTTTGCCTTCTGTGGGTAAGCCAATTCTGGATCCACAAAGTAAGGTCCCTTTGTATCCCGTGCCTCCTTACTTTCTCAATAAGCCTTGCATGGGGTACTTTATCAAATGCCTTGCTGAAACCCATGTACACTACATCTACTGCTCTACCTTCATCAGCGTGTTTAGTTACATCCTCAAAAAATTCAATCAGGCTCATAAGGCACAACCTGTCCTTGACAAATCCATGCTGACTATTCCAAATCATATCATGCCTCTCCAAAAGTTCATAAATCTTGCCTCTCAGGATCTTTTCCATCAACTTACCAACTACTGAAGTAAGACTCACTGGTCTATAATTTCCTGGACTATCTCTACTCCCCTTCTTGAATAATGGAACAACATCTGCAATCCTCCAATCCTCCGGAACCTCTCCTTCCCCATTGATGATGCAAAGATTATTGCCAGATGCTCAGCAATCTTCTCCCTGGGTCACATCTCATCCGGTCCTGGTGACTTATCCAACTTGATGCTTTCCAAAAGCTCCAGTACATCCTCTTTCTTAATATCTTTATACTCAAGCTTTTCAGTCCACTGTAAGTCATCCCTACAATTGCCAAGTTCCTTTTCCGTAGCGAATACTGAAGCAAAGTATTCATTAAGTACCTCAGCTATCTTCTCTGGTTCCATACATATTTTTCCACTGTCACACTTGATTGGTCCTATTCTCTCACATCTTATCCTCTTGCTCTTCACATACTTGTAGAATGCCTTGAGGTTTTCTTTAATCCTGCTGTCCAATGCCTTCTCATGGCCCTTTCTGGTTCTCCTAATTTCATTCTTAAGCTCCTTCCTGCTAGCCTTATAATCTTTTTGATCTCTATCATTACCTACTCTTCTGAACCTTTTGTAAACTTTTCTTTTCTTCTTGACTAGATTTACAACAGCTTTTGTACACCACGGTTCCTGTACCCTACTATCCTTTCCCTGTCTCATTGGATTGTACCTATGCAGAACTCAATGCATATTCCCTGAACATTTGCCACATTTCTGCCGTACACTTCCCTGAGAACATCTGTTCCCAATTTATGCTTCTAAGTTCCTGCCTGATAGCCTCATATTTCCCCTTACTCCAATTAAACTCTTTCCTAACTTCTCTGTTCCCATCCCTCTCCAATGCTATTGTAAAGAAGATAGGATTATGATCAGTCTCCAAAATGCTCTCCCACTGAGAGACCTGACACCTGACCAGGTTCGTTTCCCAATACCAGATTATGTACAGCCTCTCCTCTTGTAGGCTTATCTACATATTGTGTCAAGAAACCTTCCTGAACACATCTAACTAACTCCACCCCATCTTATCTCCTTGCTCTAGGGAGGTACCAATCAATATTTGGGAAATTAAAATCTCCCACCATGACAACCCTGTTATTATAACACTGTTCCAGAATCTGTCTCCTTGATGCACCTGTTACTATTGGGTGGTCTATAAAAAACACCCAGTACAGTTATTGATCCCTTCCTGTTTCTAAGTTCCACCCACAGAGACTCAGTAGACAATCCCCCCATGACTTCCTCCTTTTCTGCAGCCGTGACACTATCTCTGATCAGCAATGCTATGCCCCACGTCTTTTGCCTCCCTCCCTGTCCTTTCTGAAACATTAATAGCCTGGCACTCAAAGTAATCATTCCTGCCCCTGAACCATCCAAGTCACTGTAATGGCCACAACATCACAGTTCCAAGACCTGACCTGCGCTCTAAGCTCATCTGCTTTGTTCATGATGCTTCCTGCATTAAAATAGACACATTGCAAACCACTGGTCTGAGCACATCCCTTCTCTATCACCTGCCTATCCTCCCTCTCACACTGTCTCCAAGCTTTCTCTATTTGTGAGCCAACTGCCCCTTCCTCTGTGTCTTCAATTTGGTTCCCACCCCCTAGCAATGCTCATTTAAACTCTCCCCAATGGCCTTAGCAAACTTCCCTGCCAGGAAATTGTTCCCCTTTGGATTCAAGTGCAACCCGTCCTTTTTGTACAGGTCATGCCTGCCCCAAAAGAGGTCCCAATGATCCAAAAATCTGAATCCCTGCCTCCTGCTCCAATCCCTCAGCCATGCATTTATCCTCCACCTCATTCTATTCCAATACTCACTGTCGCATGGCACAAGCAGTAATCCAGAGGTCCTGCTTCTCAACTTCCTTCCTAACTCCCTGTCCTCTTTTCTTACCTATGTCATTGGTACCAATATGTACCACGACCTCTGGCTGTTCACCTTCCCACTTCAGGATATCATAGACGTGATCAGAAACATCCTGGATCCTGGCACCCAGGAGGCAAACTACCACCTGTGCTTCTTTCTTGTGTCCACAGAATCGCCTGTCTGACACCCTATTAGTGTCTCCTATCACTGCTGCCTTCTTCCTTTCCCTACCCTTCTGAGCCACAGGGTCAGACTCTGTGCCAGAGGCGTGACCACTGTTGCTTCCCCCAGGTAGGCCGTCCCCCCAACAGTACTCAAACAGGAGTACTTACTGTTAAGAGGGACAGCCACAGGGGTACTCTCCAGTATCTGACTCTTGCCTTTCCTTCTATTACCCACTTATTTGTCTCCCGAGGTCCCGGTGTGACTACTTGCCTATAGCTGCTCTCTATCACCTCCTCACTTTTCCTGACCAGATGAAGGTCATCGAGCTGCATCTCCAGTTCCCTAACCCGGTCCCTAAGGGTCTGCAACTCGATGCACCTGTTGCAGATGTGGCCATCCAAGAGTCTGGAAGTCTCCCGGACACCACACATCTGGCACCCAGTACAGAACACCAGCCTCACAGACATACTTCCTGTTTCTATTCCTCACAGGTAACTTACTTCACCTCAACCCATTACCACCAAAGTCTGAATGAACCAAAGCCCTACCACTTTGTCTCAGGTCACTCTGTCGATGACCTCTCCCTTTTATGCCTGAACCTTCCCTGCTATTTAAGTCATGATTGGTGCTCTGGTTATAGCTGCTGATAGGTCATGTACAATGGACTAAAGGTCTCGAAGCTCCCTTTTTAAATAATCACCGCTGACCTGCAAGAAATCCCCCTTGGTAAAGTTTTGTTGACACTGCTGATAGGCCACATACAAAAGCTCCAAAAGCTCCCATCTGGAAAATGCCACAGGGCTATTAAAACAGAAACCTCACACCATCATAAAAGCTTCTTCCTCCAGGAAGTTGATCTGATCAATCATTCCAGTTACTCGCCACCCCCCTCTATTTATTACCTTGGTCACTGCTGCATGTTAAAGGAATTTTAATAATGCTAATTATATTGTAAATGCATGCTGATATTTATGTATTTAAGCATATTTTATTCCATATCTGTACTTTAACCTAGCTAATTATTTATTCTTATAATTGTTGAATGTAAATGTATATGGTAAATAAAGCTGATCCTTGATATAGGGCCTAAAACTGCTCCTGTCTTATGGTCTAAAACTACCAACAATAACTTCTCCCTTCATCGGGACTGACACTGCCTGACCTGCTGAGTTCTTCCAGCATTTTGCTTGTGTTAGTCAGTAATATCACTGAAATTTATTTTTACAGCTGCTCAAACCATTCATTGCTCTGATTAGGAAAATTCTACATGGCCTGAAAACTGGACAGCACTTTAAATGTGTTTTTTTATTTGTTGTATTTATACTGTGAATATTTTGAATGAAAATAGACAAATCACATACTGTTGATCTTATTTATTCATTATAATGAAATTCAGTACAACAAATAAAATCTTTCATGTTGTGTTCAGTGGGTCAGCAGTTTATTAACAATCAGTTACCAACTTCCATTCTGTGTTTATTGTTGCAATTTGTAGCAGTGTTGTAACTTGAAATACCGACAATATAAATATGTTGAAGCTCTAAAATGTTTCAAAGTAAAGGTTGTGGAATGTTAATTATTTAGCAAAGTTATGGATTACATTCATTAACACATAATTAATTACAGTGTATTTCAAAATTATATTAACATAGAGTTCAAAATTATATTAGCATAATTATATTAACATTATATGGAACGCAGGTTATGTGGGCGGTTTCTGCACAAATGCATACCAGTGCAGCTTAGAGGGATTAGTGTTACTCAGCATCTGAGTGTCCTGCATCTCGCTTCAGCATTACCTTGCCTAGGGGAATAAAGACCGTGAAAATGTGCAACCACAACACACAATTGTGTTTCCATAAAACCATAAACAGTTAATGTTGGATTTGGCTGTTCCAGGATTTGTGGCGCACATTGTCTGCTCTTTGCAGTAATTAAGTGTGGATTATCGGCCGCTAACCACGCTGCGATCACAGTCACCGTTTCTACAATGTCGGCACCTTTCTGCTCTAACTGCACTGATGCGAAAAACTGCTGACATCCTGATAACATGGGCCAGACGTCAGCCTAAAATTGGAATAAGTCTGCCTGCTCACCACAGCCCCCCCCCCCCCACCCCTGACGGCAGGACACCTGAGGGTGAACTGCAACTGCAGAAACCCACAGAAAGGACTGTCAGCGCAGAGGAATTAAATAAATTCACATCTCCCATGGCCTTCAGATTCTCATTGAGGGTTCTCCATTCAGTTCATCCAGTTCCAGTTCCAACTCCTTAGCGTGGTTTATTTGAAGCTGCAGCTGGATGCAGTTCTCACAGCTGTAGATGTCAGGAACACTGGAGGTTCCCCCGCCTTTCCACATCCCACAAGAGGAGCATTCTACTATCCCGTCTGAACCTATTGGGAACAGATGTTCAAGGGTGAAAGCACAGGAAGTTTAGGGACCACTTGTGCTGGGTTCAGGATAGGTTGGTCCCACTCAGGCAAGGAAAAAACGGTAGGAAAAGGGAACTGTGGCTGATGAAACACATGAGGCAACTCGTCAAGAGGAACAAGGAAGCCTATGATAGATATAAGTAGCAGGAAGCAGGAGGGGCTCATGAGAAATATAGGGTAGCCAGGAAGGAACTAAAGAAAGGACTTAGGAGAGCTCGAAGGGGGCATGAGAAGGCCTTGGCATGTAGGATTAAGGAGAATCCCAAGGTGTTCTATGCGTATGTGAAGAACAGAAGGATGACAAGAATGAAGGTGGAGCCACTAAAGGATAAAGAAGGCAACATACACCTGGAGGTGGAGGAGGTTGGAGGGGTCCTAAATGAATACTATGCTTCAGTATTCAAAAGTGAAAATGACCTTGATCAGGGTGAGGCCAAAATAGAGGCCTGTGTGCTGAACAATGTGGAGATTAAGGAAGAAGAAGTGTCGGATCTTCTTAAAAACATCAAGATTGGTAAGTCCCCAGGGCCGGACGTGATATACACCAGGTTGCTGTGGGAAATGAGAGAAGAGATTGCTGGACCAGTCGCTATGATCTTTGAATCCTCTTTGGCTACAGGGGTGGTGCCGAAGGATTGGAGAATAGCAAATGTAGTTCCCTTGTTTGAAAAAGGTAATAGGGCGAATCCTGGGTACTATAGACTGGTGAGTCTTAACGTCAGTGCTCTGCAAACTATTGGAAAGAATTCTTAAGAATAGGATCTATGAGCATTTGGAGAGGTACAGTCTATTCAAGGATAGTCAACATGGCTTTGTGAAGGGAAGATCGTGCCTCATGAGCCTAATTGAGTTATTTGAAGAGGTAACAAAAGAAATTGATGAGGGTAGGTTGGTAGATGGGGTCAACATGGATTTTAGCAAGGCATTTGACAAGGTCCTTCATGAGAGACTCATCCAGAAAGTCATGAGTCATGGGTTTAGTGGAACCTTGGCCGTTTGGATAAAAAATTGGCTTACAGGAAGAAAGCAGAGGGTAGTAGTGGAAGGAAAGTTTCCTGCCTGGAGGTAGATGACTAGTGGAGTGCCATAAGGATCTGTCCTGGGACCCCAGCTCTTAGTGATTTTTATAAAGGACCTGGATGAAGAGGCGGAAGGATGGGTGAGTAAGTTTGCAGATGACATGAAGATTGGAGGAGTTGTGGATGGAGATGTAGGTTGTCGAAGGTTACAAGAGGATATAGACAGGATGCAGAGTTGGGCAGAAAAGTGCCAGATGGAGTTCAATCCGGATAAGTGTGAGGTGGTGCATTTTGGAATGACAAACCAGAAGGCTGAGTACAGGGTTAATGGTCGGTTACTTAAGAGTGTGGATAAATAGAAGGACCTTGGGGTTCAAATCCATACATCCCTCAAGGTCACTGTACAGGTTGATAGGATAGTTAAGATGGCCTATGGGATGCTACGCTTCATTAATAGGGGGATTGAGTTCAAGAGTAGAGAGGTCATGTTGCAACTCTATAAATCTCTGGTGAGACCACACTTAGAATATTGTGTTCAGTTCTGGTCACCTCATTATAGAAAGGATGTGGAAGCTATGGAGAGGGTGCAGAGGAGATCTACCAGGATGTTGCCTGGATTGGAAAACAAATCTTCTGAGGGAAGGTTAGCAGAGCTGGGACTTTTCTCTTTGGAGCATAGAAAGATGGGAGGGGACTTGATAGAGGTCTACAAGGTTATGAGAGGCATAGATAGGGTGGATAGCCAGTACCTGTTTCCCAGGGTATGAATAGCAAACACCAGAGGGCATATGTACAAAATTAAGGGAGGGAAGTTTAAGGGAGATATCAGGGGTAAGTTTTTTACACAGAGGGTTGTGGGTGCCTGGAATGACTTGCCAGGGATGGTGGTGGAGGCTAAAATATTAGGGGTATTTAAGAGCCTCTTGGTCAGGCACATAGATGAAAGAAAAATAGAGGGTTGCGGGGTAATGTGGATTTAGTACTTTTTAATTAGGGAATATATGGGTCAGCACAACATCGAGGGCCAAAGGGCCTGTACTGTGCTGTAGCATTCTAGTGTCTAACTTCACCAAGAAATTTTCTTTTTTGCCTTCTCTGACTGAAGAGCTAAAGCCTCAAGGTCACTCTTCTCACTCTGTCCACTCCAACTATGGCTGCTGCAACGATGGCCACTGCACTTGCCCCTGCCTTCCTTTAATTTGCTCTTGCTAATCAATCCCAAGTGTTGATTGGTTGCTGGTCAGAGCTTCAAATAAGCTGCCATGACCCGTTGCTGCCTTTTTCTACTAAGTCGGTTGCTCTGAGTGAAATCTTCTCCTCTCAAACTTCTGCTATCCGGTCAGAGCTCCAAAAAAAGAGGATTGTAAACAGCCAGCTCCCGTGACCCTGTAATTGTCACAGAGTTTGTATGTTCTCCCTGTGACCGTGTGAGTTTCTTCCCGCATTCCAAAGATGCATAGATTAGTAGGTATATTGGCCACATGGTGTAACTGAGTGGCACAGGTTTGTTTGGCTGAAAGGGCCTGTTACTGTGCTGTGTCTTGAAATTAATAAATAAGTAAATACAAAATTCTCTCAGAGGTCACCATCAGTCAGGGTCGACCATGGATGTTGCACAGAGCATAGAACATAGAAATCTACAGCCCTTCAGTTCACAATGTTGTGCTGACCATGCAACCTACTCTAGAAACTGTCTAGAACTTCCCTAGCGCATAGCCCTCTATTTTTCTAAGCTCCATTACCCATCTCAGAGTCTCTTAAAAGATCTTACTGCATCTGCCTCCACCACCGTCACTAGCAGTGCATTCCATGCACCCTCCACTCTCTGTGTGAATAGCCAAGTTCACTCAACCTATTCTCATATGGCATGCTCTCCAATCCAGGCAACATCCTTGCAAATCTCTTCTGCACTCTCTCTATAGTATCTACATCTTTCCTACAGTGAGGTGACCAGAAATGAACACAATACTCCAAGTGGGGTCTAACTAAGGTCTTATATAGCTGCAACATTCTCACGGCTGATGAATACCAACACACCATATGCATTCTTATCAACACTGTCAACCTGTGCTGCAGCTTTGAGTGTCTTATGGACATGGACCCCAAGATCTCTCAGATCCTTCACACTGCCAAGAGTCTTACACCATTAATACTATATTCTGTCTTCAAATTTGACCTACCAAAATGAACCACTTCACACTTATCTGGGTTGAACTCTATCTGCCACTTTTCAGCCCAGTTCTATATCCTATCGATGTCCACTGTAACCTTTGACAACCCTCCAGACTATCCACAACATCCCCAACCTTTGTGTCATCAGCAAACTTACTAATTCACCCTTCTACTTCCTCATCCAGGTCATTTATAAAAATCACAAAGAGGAGAGGTCCCAGAACAGATCTCTGTAGAACACCACTGGTCTCCAACCTCCAAGCAGAGTATGAACCATCTACAAACACACTTTGCATTCTGTGGGCAAGCCATTTCTGGATCCACAAAGGAAGGTCTCCTTGGATCCCATGCCTTCTTACTTTCTGAATGAGCCTTGCATGGGGAACCTTATCAAGTGCCTTACGGAACTCCATATACACTACATCCACTACTCTACCTTCATCTATGTGTTTTATTTCATCCTCAAAGAATTCAATCAGGCTCATAAGGCATGATCTGCCCTTGACAAAGCAATGCTGACCATCCCTAATCAGATTATGTCTCTCCAAATGCTCATATATCCTGCACTCTCTATAATTTCCTGGGTTATATCTATTCCCTTTCTTGAACAAGGGAACAACATCTGCAACCCTCCAATTCTCCGGTACTTCTCCAGTTCCTATTGATGATGCAGAGATCATCACCAGTGGCTCTGAAATCTCCTCCCTCACTTCCAACAGTAGCCTGGGATATATCTTTTTCGGTCTCAGCGATTAATCTAAAAGCTCCAGCGCATCCTCTTTCTTAATGCTTATATGCTCAAGCGTTTCAGTCCACTATAAGTCATCCCCACAATTGCCAAGGTCCTTTTCACCAGTGAATACTGAAGCAAAGTATTCATTAAGTACTTCCACTACCTCCTCTGACTTCCTGCACACATTTCCAATATCGTACTTGACTGGTCCTATTCTCACACTGCTCATCCTCTTGCTCTTCACGTACCTGTAGAATGCCTTGGAGTTTTCCTTAATCCTGCTCGTCCAGGCCTTCTCATGGTTCCTTCTGACTCTCCTAACTCCATTCTTATCCTTGCTGGCAACCTTGTAGTTTTCTAGGACTCTATCAGTACCTAGTTTCTTGAACCTTGCATAAACTTTTCTTTTCTTCTTAACTCGATTTTCTACATCCTTTGTACACCATGGTTCTTGTACCCTACCATCCTTTCCCTGCCTTAATGGAGCATTCCTATGCAGAGCACCAAGCAAATGTTTCTGAAACATTTCCCCACATTTCTGCCGTGCACTTCCCAGAGGACATCTGTTCCCAATTTATGTTCCCAAGCTCTTGCCTATTACTATCATATTTCCTCCTACCCCAATTAAATGTTTTCCCTAATTGTCTGCTCCTATCCCTCTCCAGCGCTATGGTAAAGGAGATAGAGTTATGATCACTACCCCCAAAATGCTCTCCCACCAAGAGATCTGACACCTGATCAGGTTCATTTCCATATCAAGTACAGTCTCTCCTCTAGTTGGCTTATCTACATATTGCATCAGGAAACCTTTCTGGACACACCTGACAAACTCCACCTCATCTAAACTCCTTGCTCTAAGGAGATGCCAATCAATATTAGGAAAGTTGAAATCTCCCATCACAGCAACCCTACTATTATTGCACCATTCCAGAATCTGCCTCCCTATCTGCTCCTCGATGTCCCGGTTACTATTGGGGGGGGGGGGGGTTATAAAAAACACCCAGTAGAGTCATTGCCTCCTTCCTGTTTCTGACTTCCATCCACAATGACTCAGTAGACAATCTGTCCATGACTTCCTTCTTTTCTGCAGCCGTGACACTATCTCTGATTTGCAATGTCACCCCCCCCCACCCCGCCACCTCTTTTGCCTCCCTCCTTGTCCCTTTTGAAACATCTAAAGCCTGGCACACTCAGCATCCATTCTTGCCCTGAGACATCCAAGTCTCTATAACAGCCACAACATCATAGTACCACATATTGATCCACGCTCTAAGTTCATCCGCCTTGTTTATATTATTGCTTGCATTAAAATAGACACATCTCAAACTATCAGGCTGAGTGCGTCTTTGCTCTAATATCTGCCTATCCTTCTTCACAAACTCCCTACAAGTTGTGTCTACTTGTGCTCCAACCACCCCATCCTCTGCCTCTTCACTTTGATTCCCACCCCTCCCCCATGCAAATCTAGTTTAAACTCTCTCCAATAGCAGTAGCAAACCTCCCCACCAGGATATTGGTCCCCCTCAGATTCAAGTGCAACCCATCCTTTTAGTACAGGTCACTCCTACCCCAGAAGAGGCCTCAATGATCCAGAAATCTGAATCCCTAGCATCCTAACTACCCAGATACACTGCACAATATGAAGAGCACGTTGATGCCCATGGAGCAAGCTCCTCCTCTCCGTGCAGCTGATGAACTCCAAGGAACAGCAGAGACCGACACAGTTTGGCATTAATAACATTGCAGGAGTTGCCAGTCAGTGTTGAACTCAACATAGGGACTCCAATTCTCTACTTTATCCACAGGGTTTACTCCCAAAGAGTTCCCCTTGAGCAAGGCAGCAGAGGTTTGACATCAGAATTTTCCTTCTCCTAGGTGAGCTGCCGACTATGGCTGATGAGCCCCAGCTGTCCGAAGCGACTGGTTTTAAGGTGCCAGTAACCGGTCTTTGCCCCTTCTCCTGTCAGTAGATACGGTTCCATTGGGCTTGGTAGCTAAGTCACATGCGAAGGCCAGGAGCTGAACCTGGTTGTCAGAGGCTATTTGAGGTGCATGCCATTGGGAGCATTTAATAGGTAGTGGAAGCTTGTCCCCATTACCCCCTCCCCCAGCTATAGAAGAAGAAAAGTAACAGAACACAGAATATTGTGTTACAGTAACGGAGACAGTTAGGTGCAAAGGCCATAATTAGGTAGATTGAGAGATGAAGAATGTATCTTTTAGCCAATGAGAGGTTCATTCAAGAATCTTACATAGTGGTATGGAAGCTGTCCTTAAACTTGGAGGTATTTATTCTTATATCTCTTACAGGATGGGACGCGGGACAGGGGAGGAGAGAGAATGACCGATGTGCGAGGGTTTTTAAATATGTTGTTTTTCAGAGGCAGTGAGAACTATAGACAGAGTCAACCGAGTTTCCATGCGTGGTTGGTTTCCACGAAGGACTGAGCTGTGTCTGTAACTCTGCTGTACCATTGTCCAAACTGAGATTCATGGGGTTAGCAGGGTCAGGGCACAGCAGGCAGAGAGGGAGCTGGGATAGTTCGAGGCAGTCCCCGCTTTCATTAGCTGTGCACTGCAACAGACACTTTAGAGATGGTCCCTTAGATTTAAAGGTTAGATTTATTTGTCACATGTACAGTACATCAAACTATACCATGAAAAGGGGGTAGCTTGCAAGAGCCGTCATGCTTTCGGCGTCAATATTGCATGTCCACAGTTTACTAACGCTAACCGTACGTGTTTAGGGATGGCCCCTAGCAGGAACTTTAGAGATGTTCCCTGGCGGGCGCTTTAGAAATAATCCCGAACCAACACGGCTGTTAGCGGAGTGTTAGTTTATTTAAACCCCCTTATCATTTCCTCTCTTCAAGCCCGCGTAACCTGAGAGATACGGTCACTCTGTAAACCACCTCACCGAGTGACAGGTGGGAATTACTAGCTGCCAACAGTCCTGATGAAATGGAGCCTCCTGCCGCCGCCTGAGGATGTGCCGTGATAATACATTCCTTCCTGAGCCTAAATTAGAGCAAGTCTGGCTGGGAAGTGCCTGGTGACAAGCACACCAAGACAGGGCTTCTCGTTCCTGGTACAGAGACAGGTCTCACCTGAGATTCAGAATTATCTAAGGTAATTTCCAGTTCACGAGTGTAAAGAACGAAGTAACTGTTAACTCCAGATCCGATGCAGCACAAAAAAAACACAAGAGAAACACAATAATTAAACAATAATAATATAATACATACAATATCTCATATACGTAGATTGTATATCTTATATCGTAGTTTGAATGCATGTCCTTAAAATGATGCTAGGCACTGGGATGTCTTTACAGAAAGTGACTCTGACAGAAAATGATCAAGTACTAAAACACACAATATGCTGGAGGAACTCAGCAGGCCAGGCAGCATCGATGGTAACATGTACAGTCGATGTTTCGGGCAAGGCTGGGGGAAAAAAAGAGATGTGGAGTCAGAGTCGGAAGGGAGAGGAGGAAGAAAAAAAAGATGATGGTGAAATTGGGGCGGGGGAGTAGAGGGGTGAAGTAAAGTGCTGAGAAGTTGATTGGTGAAGGAGATGGGAGTGGGACAAACAGTCCAGGAGCAGGGTGGGTGGGTGGTATCCTTCATGATGTTACTGGCCTTGTTCCAGCATCTTTTTGCATGTGTGTCCTTGAAGGTGGGAAAACTGGTGACTACCCGTGGTGTCGCCTTCCCGCCTGTTTCCGTACTGGGGGGCTTCGGAGGTCAGAGTGGGGAGGGGCGGGAAGGGTGTGACAGCTGCAAGGTCCGAAGCCGGGGGAGTTTTTGGGTGGATGGTGGAGGGTAGAGGATGAGGAATGTGGTGGGTTAGTGGTGTGTAAGGTTCAGACTCAAGTTTATTATCATGGATATACACATTTGCGCTGTAAATGCTAAGATAAACAGCCTTTTGCGCAGCAGTACAGTACATTATGAAAAACACCCCTGAACCTGGAGGACCAGTGGACCACTCTTAGTCTAACCTCTACACTTTGACCTGTCTAGCATGACCACTCTACCAAGAGCCAAAGCATAAAGCCAACACAGCTCTCTGGGTTATTGAGGTACAACGTTGCGGCTCTCTTGGAGGAGGCAGCATCGATGGAGGGGAAACGAAATGCTGATTTCAGTCTATCGATTTATGCCCCCCCCCCATGACCCGTGATTTGGAATAAGGGGCTTCAGTTGAGTCAATGGTCAAGGTCAGTAGGAAGAATTAGAGTCACCACAAAAACTAACCCTAATTTCATTAGCGGGGGTGGTGAGTCTTTGGAACTGACAGCCACAGACAGCAGTGAAGGCCAAATCATTGGGTATATTTAAAGCAGAAGTTGATAGATTCTTGATCAGTCAGGGCATGAAAGGTTATGGAGAAAAGACAGGAGGGTGGAGTTGAAAGGGGTAATAAATTAAATATGATGCTAAATGGCCTAATTCTGCTCCTATATCTTATGGTCTTACAGACTAGTCTCCCTAGTGTTGCTTTCTCCATAACCTGTAATTCACATTTATTTTCACTAACAAGGTTGTCAGTCATGGATGGATACAGCATAGAAAAGGCCCTTCAGTCCATTGCATCCATGCCATCCATCCCAATCTCCTCCAATTCCATTCACCTCCCTCCCTACAGTTCACTAAAAGTTTTATTTGTTCTTCCAGCATTCAGTGGGGTGGGGGGGGGGGGCAAGAGCCTCCTTACTCCCTCCAAACCATCTGCTTCATACACTACTCGCTGGAGTTTAAAAGAATCATCTCATTGAAGCCTATCAAATATTGGAGGACCCACGTAGAGTGGACCTGGTGAGGATGTTTCCTGCAGTGGCGGAGTCTAGGACAAGAGGGCACAGTCTCAGAACTGAAGGATATCCCTTTAGAACAGAGATAAGGAGGAATTTCTTTAGCCAAGGGGTGGTGAATCTGTGGAATTCATTGCCACAAACAGCTGTGGAGGCCAAGTCATTGGGTATATTTAAAGCTCACGTTGATAGGTTCTTGATTAGTAAGGGTGTCAAAGGTTACTGGTGTTAAGTTTTGTAACTTCAAAATATTAAATTAATTCAAAGAAACTCAAGGGGAGTCTGAAAAGAGTCCTATGAGTTTGAGTTTACTTTAAGTGAGTCACGCACATGTCACGTGGTAACGTGGTGATGTATGCAATTAATGTATTTGTACATATAACCCATAATGAATTGTTTAAATGAATAAGAATGCTTAATCAACTACAACAAATATATACTTATATACACAAGATTACTCAAATACTATTGCAATATTAGATACACAACAACAGAGTAACAGGCATAAGGCAGGAGAATGAGATTGAGAGGGATAGTAAATCAGCCATGATGAAATGGCAGAGCAGGCATGATGGGCTGAATGGCCTAATTCTGCTCCTATGTCTTATTTTCCTTCCCACTTCCCTCTCACTTTCATGCTTCTGTTCTTAGACACCTTTTGTCAATATTTACAGAGTGTGGAGTGGAGAAGGAAAGGCTAGACGTTCACATGAAGACCACATAATTGGCAATAAAGTGGAACAAATCTCAGTGATTATAGTGTGTGCCAGAGAGGGAGCCTTCAATTACTGTAATCAGTAGGCTATCAATCCTGATATTCTTTTATGGAATAATTGTAGTGCTCAAACTCACAGAACCAACACTGAGTTCTGCCTCTCCGTCAGCCCCCATAATTTCTGAATTACAATAACAAATTAAGCTTTTTGCATATTAATTAAGTTTTCTAAAAATACAAAATGCTCTTGAGTGTGAGAAGCCGGGATGACAGAAGCAAGTCCAGTGTCAGAGCTTGAACTTCATGTATCCTGGAGTTCTATTTCAGTTTCTCTTCGTCCTCCAGCTTTGGGCTTAGAACCAATCATTTCATTGTCAAGTCCCCCAAATTTCCTACAAGGGCTGGACTCTTCCCTCAAAAGCAGCTGGAAATTTATAATGTTAAGATAAAATCAAAGTGCATTTATTATCAATGTACCTACTGTATATATCACTATATACTACCCTGAGGTTCTTTTTTTGCAGGCATTTACAGGAAAACAAAGAAATACAATTGAATTTATGAAAAATTACCGTATACATAAATAAAAACTGACCAACAACCTATGTGCAAAAGAAGGCAAATCATGTAAATAATTTAAAAATGTAAACAAATAATACTGAGAATGTGAGTTGTAGTGTTCTTGAAAGTGATTTTATATGTTATGGAATTGGTTCAGCACTGAAGTGAGTGAAGTTATCCACACTGGTTCAGGAGCCTGATGACTGATAACTGATCTGGAACCTGGTGTTGAGGGACAAAAGGCTCCTGTACCTCCTGCCCAATGGCAGAAGCAAGAGGAGAGCATGGCCTGGATGGTGAAGTTCCTCGATGATGCATGCTGCTTTCTTGTGACAGCACTCTTTGTAAATTTACTCAAAGGTGGGGAGGCCTTTGCCTGTGATGGACTGGGATTTATTCAAGCAATGCACACAATATGCTGGAGGAACTCAGCAGGCCAGGTAGCTTCTATGGAAAATAAAGTACAGTTGACGTTTCCAAATGCCGACTGTACTTTTTTCCATAGATACTGCCTAGCCTGCTGAGTTCCTCCAGCACTTTGTGTTGCTGGGATTTCCAGCATCTGCAGATTTCCTCTTCTTTGGGATGTATCCAACACCTTGTGTAGACTTTTCCATTACAGGGCATTGGTGCTTCCAACACCAGGCCATGATGCAACCAATCAGATTACTGTCCACTGTGCATCTATAGAGGTTTGTCAAAGTTTAAGATGTCATGTTAAACTTACACAAACTTCTAACAAAGTAGAGGTGCTGTCCTGCCTTTTCAATGACACTTATGTGCTGATCATAGAATTATCATCATCATGTGCCGAGACTATAACATGGGCTATCAGGGTTTTCCATCTGTCTTTCATCTGCTGATTCTTTTCTCTATCCATGATTGTTCTTGGCAAATCTTTCTACAGAAGTGGTTTGCCGTTGCCGCCTTCTGGGCAGTGTCTTTACAAGATGGGTGATCCCAGCCATTATTAATACTCCTCAGAGATTGACTGGTGTCACTGGTCACATAAAGAAGACTTGTGATATGTACTAGCTGCTCGTACAGCGCTCTTTGTAAATTTACTCAAAGGTGGGGAGGGCTTTGTCTGTGATAGACTGGGGTGTATCCACCACCTGCTCCCATGGCTTCATGTGACCTTGATCGGGGGCTAAGCAGATGCTACTCCTTGCCCAAGGGTGACTTGCAGGCAAGCACATGTGACCCTGATTGGGGGCTAAGCAGGTGCTACACCTTGCCCAAGGGTGATTTGCAGGCTAGCAGAGGGAAAGAACACCTTACACTTCCTTTGGTAGAGACGTATTTCCACCCATAGAGTTATACAGCAGGGAGACAGACCTTCGGCCCAAGTTGTCCCTCTTGCTCAAGACATCTATCTAAGCTTGTCCTGGCCTACCGCCCGATCAGCCTTTGCATATAACACATCATCCTTCGCAATTTTTGCCATCTCCAAAGGGATCCTATCACTAAGCATCTCTTTATCTGCTCCAACTACCGGCTTTCTGTTGGGATCACTCCCTCTGTGACCTTTAGCTGTAAACCCTCCAACCCTGGGATGAAAAGATGTACCCATCCTCCCTATCTATACCCCTCATGATTTTATAAACCTCAATAATTCAAGATTGTTTAATGTCTCAAGTGTAATGGAGAACAAATAAATTTTTTGCAGCACAAGGAAACAGTAAGATAAGGAACACAATAAATATAAATACGCTAGATAACTTATTTACAGATTGATTTTGTGTCCCTAAGGTGATGTTAGTCACAGGAGTGTCTGTACATTAGGTGTCTGACAGGAATTGATAAAGTAGTGGTGATTCAGGGTGGGTTAGTGGGTGGCGGTGTTGATCAGCCTTACTGTTTGGGGAAGGTTACTGTTTTTGAGTCGACTAGTCCTGCTGTGGATGCTACGTAGCCTCCTCCCTGATGGTAGTGGAACAAATAGTCCATGAACAGGGTGGGTGTGATCCTTCAGAATGTTGCTGGCCCTTTTCTGGCATCTTTATGTACATATGCCCTTGTAGGCTGGTGCTGGTGATGCTTTGGGCAGTTTTGACTACCTGGTGTAAAGCCTTCCTGTCCATTATGTTGCCATTTCCATACCATGCAGTAATGCAGCTTGTTGATGCTCTCCACTCAGCATCTGTAGAGGGACATGAGAAAGCATGTGCATAGTCCAGCTCTCTACAGCCTCTTCAGAAAGCAGAGCCGTTGGCGAATTTTTCTGACTGTGTAGAATGTGTTCTGGGACCATGAGTGGCTGTGCGAGATAGGTACAGGGCTGGAAAGGAAAGGGGAAGAAGCCAGAATAAGACGACGGGGGGGGGGGGGGGGAGGGGGAGGAAGAGTGCATGCTTGCAGGTGATGGGTGGGTGTATGAGGGAGTGGGACTGAAGTGAGAAGACAGGATTTGATATGTTGAAGGGGTAAAGGGCTGAAGAGGAAGGGATCTGATAGGAAAGGAGACTGGATCGTGGAAGAATGGGAAGGAGGAGGAGCACCAGAAGGAGGTGATAGGCAGATGAGGAGAAGAGAAGGGATAAGAGAGGAGCCAGAATAGAAAAAGAGAAAAGGAGGAAGGGAACATTACCAGAAGTTAGAGAAATGCCATCGGGTTGGAAGCTGCCTCCAGTCAGAGAGTTGCCTTATCATGGCAGTAGAGGGGGCCATGGACCGATAAGTCACAACAAGAATAGGGAGTGGAATTAAAATGGTTGGCCACCGAGAAGTCCTGTTTTTTGCAGATGGAGGCAAGTTACTCGACATAACAGTCCCCCAATCTATGTCAAGCCTCAGTGGAGAACCATATACAGTAGATGATCCAAACAGACTCACAGATGAAGTGCTGCCTTGCCTGGAAGGACTGCTTGGGGTCCTGAGTGGTGGTAAGGAAGGAGGTGTAGGGGCAGGTGCAGAACTTGTTTTGCCTGCGGGGTAAGTGCCAGGGGGGTGGAATAAGTGGGGAGGGATGAATGGACAAGGGGGTTACAGAGAGGAAAGTGGAGAGTGGAGGTGAGGTAAAGATGTGTTTGATGGTTGGATCCTGTTGAAGACGTCTTTGGATGTACGGGAGGAAACGAGTGCGCCCACAGCGAGAACAGACTAACTCTACGCGGGCAGCAAGCAAGGTCAAGATCAAACCCGTCTCCGCTGCTATGATGCAGCGGCTCTAGACTTTGCCCAGAATTTTGAAGGGCAGGGAGAGTGGGAGGAAGGTGATTAATGGCGACGTTAAAAAAGATCAAGGGGCCTAATTGATTTTGCATGTAGTGATGTCACATTCAGAAATGGGCAGACCTGAGGTGCGACCAGCCCTGTTCTATTAATCTTGTTCCATTTGTCCCTGAGTTATTCATCACCAGCCCCTGCAGCTCATGTTGGGCCTCAGCCTCTGATTGGCTGGGGCTCCCTTCACCACCTTTGATTTATTTCAGCTCTGACAAGCCGAACAATTCCGAGATTTCTGAGTTAAAAGCGGGCTCAGCCTAGGTTAACGTTGGTGTCAGGCGCTGTTCATTCACCCTCATTATTGTTCTTGATTGGAAGAGTGGGGCTGGGTGGGGGATGGGCATCCACTTAGACGTTCCTCCCAGTTAATACAACGTCATCACACATGTCTGGAAATCTGCAGAGCACTCTCAGAGATTACAGAGAGCGTGGGCCATCAATCAGACCGGGTAGGAAAGGTGGGGGGGGGGGGGGGTGTGCAGGGGCTGATTAATGAGTGAGGAGTCAGCAACAATGCCTCAGTCACAGGTCTGCCTACGTGAGTCAGTAGTAGGAAGATGGGCACAAACTAGTGACAGATTTCCGAACGGTCCCTGAACACATCACTGTGATAAACACAAGAGATTCTATAGAGTAACACACACAAAATGCTGGTGGAATGCAGCGGGTCAGGCAGCATCTATGGAAAGGAATAAGCAATCGATGGTTCGGACCTCGACGTGCTCATCGAAGTAGCCCCCAAATTGTGACGGGTTTCACTAACATAGAGGAGGCTGCATCGGGAGCACTGGACACAATGATGACCCAGCAGATTGGCAGGTGAAGTGTTGCCTTACCTGGAAGGACTGTTTGGGGCCCTGAATGGAGGCGAGGGAGGAGGTGAATGTACAGGTGTTGCACTTTGGCCACTTGCAGGGATGAATGGGCAAGGGAATCACGGAGCAGTGGTTCCTACAGAAAGCCAGTGGGCAGTAGGGTGGGGGAGGTAGAGGTATGTTTAGTGGTAGGATCCCTTTGGAGATGGCAGGAATTGCAGAGGATGATGTGTTGGATGCAGAGGTTGATGGGTGGTAGGTAAGGACAAGAGGAACTCTACCTCTGCTAAGGTGGCGGGAAGAGGAGGTGAGCGCAAGTGTTAGTGTTTGGAAAGTGGAGGGTGCAGGTAAGGGCAGGATGAGTGGTAGAGGAAGGGAAGTCCTGTTCATTGAGGAAGGAGGATATCTCTGATGTCCTGGAAAGGAAAGCCTCATTGTGGAAGGGAAACCCAGTTCTTTGTAACTTTTTAACAAGGTAAGGGTTTGCATCTCACCATAGATGTGAATAGAATGCGGAAGCATAGCTGGTCCATGCTGATCAAGATATCCATCTAAACTAATCCTTTTTGCCTGCATTTCCCCTACATTCCCTCTAAACCTTCCTATCCATGTACCTATCTTGTATCTTATTAATGTTATGGTACCATCTCTACCATTTCCTCTGACATCCCCTTCCATATACTCGCCATGCTCAGTCTGAAGAAGTTGGCCCCAAGGATACTTTTCCTGCTCACCCTAAATTAGAGGATGTCAAATTATTAGCGATGAGTATTTAAAGAGCGATCAGACTGTATCTGATTGTTAGTGACATCTGCACAGGTTACTGGATAAAATGTCCTCTTTTAGTTCATCCTGGGGTATGGGGTCATGTGTAGGCAATGCAAGGAGTGCAAACCTTCATCCTTAAATGTTGTTAAGACATAGGTGCAGAATTACCCCATCTAGCCCAACTGAGTCCATTGCACTATTTGATCACGATTGATTTATCAACCTCATTCTGTGGCAAGGAGTTCCAAAGATTCACCACCATTTGGCTGAAGAAATTCCTCCTCATCTGAATGGGTATCCCTCTATTCTGAGGCTGTGCCCTCTAGTCCTAGACTCTTCCACTCTCAGAAACATCCCCTGAATGACCACTCTGTCCAGTCCTTTCCATATTTGGTAGGTTTAGTGAAATTCCCCTTTGTTCTTCTAAACTACAGCGAGTACAGGTCCAGAGCCATCGAACTCTTCATGCATTAACTATTTCATTCTTGCGATCTCACAAACCTCCCCTGGACCCAGTCCAATCACAGCATATAATTCATTTTTAGAATACTTTATAAGATGAAGAAATATTCTAAAGGGAGGATGAGGTAACCGTGGGTGACAAGGGAAGTTAAAGACAGCGTAAAAGCAAAAGAGAGGGCATATAACATAGTAAAAATGATTGGGAAGTAAGTGGATTGGGAAGCTTTTAAAAATCAACAGAAGGCAACTAAAAGAGAACAAAAGGAGAGAAAAAATGAAATATGAAGGTAAGCTAGCCAATAATATCAAAGAGGATACCTAAAGTTTTGTCAGATATATAAAGAGTATAAGAGAGACGAGAGCGGATTTCTGACTACTGGAAAATAACGCTGGAGAGGTAGTAATGGGGGACAAAGAAATGGTGGACTAACTTAATAAATGTTTTATGTCAGTCTTCACTGTGGAAGACACCAGCAGTGTGCCAGAAATTTGAGAGTGTCAGGGGTCAGAATTGAGTATAGTTGCTATTACTAAGGAAAAGGTGCTTGGGAGGCTGAAAGGTCTGAAAGCAGGTAAGGCACCTGGACCAAATGGACTACACCCCAGGGTTCTGAAGGAGGTGGCTGAAAAGATTGTTGTGGCATTGATAATGATCTTCCAAGAGTTTCTAGATTCTGGAATGTTTCTGGAGGACTGAAAAATTGCAAATGTCACTCCACTATTTAAGAAGTGAGGGAGGCAGAAGAAAGGGAATTATAGGCCAGTTAGCCTGACTTCAGAGGTTGGGAAGATGTTGGAGCCCTTTATTAAGGATGAGGTTTCAGAGTACTTGGAGGCACATGATTAAAAATAGGCCATGGTAGGCATGGTTTCCTTATGGGAAAATCTTAGCTGACAAATCTTTTGGAACTCTTTGAGGAAATAAGAGGCAGGATAGATAAATGAGAGTCAGTGGATGTGTGTTTGGATTTTCAGAAGGCCTTTGACAAAGTGCTGCACATGAGGCTGCTTAACAAAGAGCCCATGGTATCACAGGAAAGATACCAGCATGGATAGAATATGGGCTGACTGGTGACTTGTTGCCCAGGGTCTTGGACTGAAAATGTGTTTCCTTGTGTGTCTATGTTCTTTTTTATTCTCTCTCATTATTTTGAATGTGCATGTATGTTTTGCATCTTGGTTCCAGAGGAGTGCTGTTTTGTTCAGCTGTGTCCATGTATGATAATTAAAGGATTTGATTTGGCAGGAGGCAAAGAGTGGGAATAAAGGGGCCAATTTTGATTGGCTGCCAGTAACTGATGGTGTTCCGCATGAGGCGGTGTTCGGACCACTTCTTTTCACGTTATATGTCAATGATGAAATTGATGGCTTTTTGCCCAGGATCGTGGATGATGCAAAGACAGGTGGAGAGGCAGGTGGTGTTGAGGAAGCAGGGAGTCTTCAAAAGGAATTGGGCAGATTGGGAGAATGAGCAAAGAAATGGCAGATGGAATCTAGTGTAGGGAAGTGTATGGTCATGAACTTTAGAAGAAGGAATAAAAGACTCAACTATTTTTCAGATGAGGAGAAAGTTCAAAAAGACAGAGGTGCAAAGTGACTGAGGAGTCCTGGTACCGCACTCCCTAATGGTTAACTTACAGTTTGAATCGGTAGTAAGGAAGGCAAATGCAGTGGGAGTATAGTATTCATAGAAACATAGAAAACCTAGAGCCCATACAGGCTCTTCGGCCCACAATGCTGTGCTTATCATGTCCTTACTTTAGAAATTACCTAAGGTTATGCATAGCCCTCTATTTCACTAAGCTTTATGTATCTATCCAGGATCCTCTTGAAAGACCCTATCATATCCAGCTCCACCACCGTCGCCGGCAGCCCATTTCATGCACTCACCACTCTCTGGGTAAAAAACTTACCCCTGACATTTCCTCTGTACCTACTTCCAAGCACCTTAAAACTGTGCCCTCTTGTGTTAGCCATTTCAGCCCTGGGAAAAAAGCCTCTTACTATCCACACGATCAATGCCTCTCATCATCTTACTCATTCCTTCATCTCATTAATTTTGAAAAGACTGGAATACAAAAGCAAAGATGTAATGCTAAGGCTTTAGAAGGCATTGGTCAGGCAGCATTTGGAGTATTGTGAGCAGATTTGGCTCCTTCATCTAAGAAAGGATGTGTAGGCTTTAAGGAGTATCTAGAGGAAGTTCACCATAATGATTCTGGGAATTAAGGGGTTAACACGAGGAGTGTTTGATGGCTCTGGGTCTGTACTTGCTGGAGTTAAGAATGAGGAGGAATCTAATTGAAATCTATCGAATGTTGAAAGATTTGGATGGAGTCTATGTGGAGAGGGTCTTCTCTATAGTGCGGGAGTCAAGGACCAGAGGGCACAGCCTCAGAATAGAGGAAAATCCATTTAGAACAGAGATGAGGAGGAATTTCTGTAGCCAGAGGGTGATGAACCTGTGGAATTCATTGCCACAGACTGCTGTGGAGGCCATCATTGAGTATATTTATACCAGAGATTGATAGGTTCTTGATTAGTCAGGGCATCAAAGGTTATGGAAAAAAGACAGGAGAATGGGTTTGAGGGAGATAATACCCATGAGAGATTGTCAGAGCAGATTCGATGGACTGAGTGGCCTCTTTCTGCTCTTATGTCTTATGGTTTCATGGTCTAATTTCTTAGATAAGGGGCCCAAAGCTGCTCACAGTACGCTAAGTGTTGTCTGACCAATGCCTTATAAGGTCTTAGCATTATATCCTTGCTTTTGTGTTCTAGCCCTCTCAAATCCACCATCTGGGAGTTTATGAAACATTATCCCCATGACTGTTGTACACCTTCAAATGCATATTTAATTTAATTAAATTTAATTGATAGAAGTTAAATTCCTTCAGCTGTGAAATGGGAATTGATCTCAGCTCAGTTTACTGTTAATCTAAACCTCTGGATTGCAAGCTCCATGGCTGAAACACTAAAGCAAGGCCCACATCAAAAAGGGCCACTGACAGCACATATGTCGGTGATCATTCAGTAAAGGGCAAAGATTTAACACAAACAAGAGATCTTGCAGATGCTGGAACTCCAGAGTAACACACACAAAACACTGGACGAACTCAGCAGGTCGGACAGCATCTATAGAGAGGAATAAACAGTCAGTGTATTAGGACAAGACCCTTTATCAGGACTCAAATAAAAGTGATTCAGATCTAAATGGCTGTGTGAAAGTACCAAACAAGTAGTGTAGAAGCATTAACTGAGCGGTGTTAGGGGATATTCAGGACTTATTGAATTATGTGCATAAAGCAAGTATTAATTCAAATGAGAATTTTTTTTTAGTGGAACTGACACAGTCGAATTGATGCCCAAGAAGAGCATGGTGACTTGCCTCAACATCTAGTCGCCCCAGTCGCACTTACATCCACAGTGATGAAGTGTTTTGAGAGGTTGGTGATGAAATATATCAACTCCTGCCCAAGAAGCGACTTGGATCCACTTCAGTTTACCTACAGGAACAACAGGTCTACAGCAGATACCATTTCACTGGCTTTTCACTCAACCTTGTTACAGCTGGACAACAAAGATGCATTCTGTACACCAGGAAGCCCTTTATCAACTACAGCTCAGCATTCAGTGCCATCAAACCCTCCAAACTAATCAATAAGAATTCAAGACCTTGGCTTCAATATCTCCTTGTGCAATTGGATCCTGGATTTCCTCACTTGCAGACCCCAGTCAGTTTGGATTGGCAATAATATCTCCTGCACAACTTCCATCAGCACAGGTACACCACAAGCAGTGTGCCTGACCCCCTGCCCTACTTGCTTTACATCTATGACTGTGTGGCTAGACACAGCACCAACACCATATTCAAATTTGCTGATGACACCACTGTTGTGGGCTGAATCAAAGGTGGTGATGAATCAGCATACAGGAGGGAGAATGAAAATCTGTCTGAGAGGTGCCACAAAACAACCTCTCACTCAATGTCAGCAAGATGAAGGAGCTAATTACTGACTTCAGAAGAAGGAAACCAGAGGTCTATGAACCAGTCCTCATCGGAGGATCAGGGGCGGAGAGGGTCAGCAACTTTAAATTCCTAGCTGTTATCATTTCAGAGGTTCTGTCCTAGGACCAGGATGTAAGTAATTACAAAGAAAGCACAGCAGAACCTCTACTTCCTTTGGAGTTTGAGGAGTTTTGGCATGGCATCAAATCCTTTGATAAACTTTGATAGATGTGTGGTGGAAATTATATTGACTGGCATGGAATGGAAACACCAATGACGTTGAACATAAAATCCTACAAAAAGTAGTGGATGTGACCACTAAGCATGGGTAAAGCCCTCCCCACCATTGAGCACATCTACATGAAACACTGTAGCTGGAAGGCAGCATCCATCATCAGGGACCCCACCACCCAGGATGTGCTGCCATCTGAAAGAAGGTACAAGAGCCTTAGGGGTTGCACCACTGGGTTTAGGAACAGTTACTATCCCTCCTCCATCAGGTTCTTGATTAAAGGGAGTAACTTCACTTGCCTCACAAACAATGGATTCACTTTCAAGGCCTTTTCATCTCATGTTCTCAATTTTTATTATTTACTTATATTATCACTGCTTCTTTTTGAATTTGTACAGTTTGTTGTCTTCTGCACTCTGTCGGTGGCTGTTCAGTGATTCTGTTATGTTTACTTTTACTGAGTATGCCCACAGGATTAAGAAACTCAGGGTTATATATGGTGACATATACTGTACGTACTTTGATGACAAAAGTTTACTTTTGAACTTTGAACTTGGTATTGGCACAGCAGGCTTCACGCAGTTCAGAGCGAATTCAGTAAAGGAGCTTTCACGGGATTTTGGTTTTTATCGGCACGCTCACAGTCGAAACAGCACAGGAGCCCTCACACTTTACAAAGGTAAATAAAAATAAGACAGGGACAAGAGGAGCAGCAGTTTTGTTTTGGAGCGGCAATTGTGTGAGTGGACCAGGGTTAGAGTGGGGAGTCTTTGGCTCATCGGGCTCAGGCGAGGTGTGTTTCTGGTAAGTTCCTTCTTCTTCATTCTTCGTTTGTTAGTGCATAGTTAGAGCAGCGAGAATGGCTCCAGGGGGCTGTGTCGTGTTCGCTGTGGGGGATGTGGGAACTCTGGGAGATTTTCAGCATCCGCACGGCCGCATCTGCACCAGCAGCACCAAACTGCAGCTCTTCAGAGAAAATGTTAGGGAACTGGAGCTGCAGCTCGATGACCTTCGGCTCATACAGGAAACTGAGAAGGTGATAGATAGGAGCTACAGGGAGGTAGTTACCCTAAGTTGCAGGAGGCAGGAAAATGGGTGACTGTTATGTGAGGGAAGGGAAATGGCCATCCAGTACAGAGCACCCCTGTGGCTGCTCCCCTCAATAATAAGTACAGGTATACCATTTTGGACACTGTTGTGGGGGAGGACACACAACAAGCAGGTCACGGGCACTAAGTCTGGCGCTGTGTCTCAGAAGGGGAGGGGGAGGGGAGAAGAGGACCGAAGGAGTGATAGTGGATTCCATAGTTTGGGGAGTAGACACGGGATTCTATGGAGGGATGGTATATTGCCTCCCAGGTGGCAGGGTCGGTAACATCCCGGTCAGGTCCACAACATTCTAAACAGGGTGGGTGAGCAGCCAGAAGCCTTGGTACATATTGGCACCAATGACGTAGGTAGGAAAACCAAGAGAGAATTTAGGGAGCTAGATAGAATGCAGAAAAGCAGGATTTCCAGTCTGAATTACTTCTGTGCCATGCACCGGTGAGGGTAGGATTATGATGATTTGGCAGATGAATGCATGGCTGAGAAACTGGTGCGGGGGCAGGGGTTCAGATTTATGGCTCATTGGGATCTCTTCTGGGGAAGGTATAATCTGTTTAAAAGGGAGCAGGACCAATATCCTAGCAGGCAGGTTGGCTAGAGCTGTTGGGGAGGGCTAAACTGTGGAGACCAAGTCATTGAGTGTACTTAAGGTGGGGGTTGATAGGTTCTTGATTAGTCGGTGTGTGAAAGGTTATTGTGTGAAGGCAGGAGAATGAGGTTGAGTCGAATAATAAATCAGGCATGATGGAATGGGGAAGCACTTGATGGGCTGAATGGCCTAATTCTACTCCTATGTCTTATGGTCTATGTTCCTATGGAGAAACAGTCTTCTGGAAATAAAACCTGTTCACAGTATAATTTCCAGTGAATACTGTATGGCTAGCGAAACTAGGCCTGATGAAGGGTCTCAGGCCGAAACGTTGACTCTTTATCCCTCTCCTTTGATGCTGCCTGACCTGCTGAGTTCCTCCAGCATTGGATGATGATTTCCAGCATCCGCAGAATCTCTTGTTTTAGTGGCCCCACGGTAACATAGTGATTAGCACAATACTATTAACAGCTCAGGGTGCTCCGGAGTTTGACATTCAACTCCAGTGCCGTCAGTGAGGAGTTTATACATTCTCCCCATGGAATGCTTGGATTTTCCCTGGATGCTCTCGGTCCAGAGAAGTACCAGGTAGTCTAATTGGCCGTTGTAAATTCTCTCGTGATTAGATGAGGGTGAATCGGGTTTGTTGGGGTGGTGTGGCACAAAGGGCCTACTCCACACTGTATCGCTAGAATAAAATAAATCACTGGATGTGGGACTTTCGATTCTGCCCCGTTGAAACTACAAAATAAATAGAAAGAGAGCAGCTGAGATCCTGCACAAAGGGCACATCATCAGTGATGTAACCTGAGGTCATCGGTTGTCTTAGTTCTTTCCACGTCAGACACACTCGCCCAGATGACGGTCTTGATGGCTCTTTTTCTTTCAGACCCCATAATGCCCCAGTTCACGGTGGGTCTCACCAGTATCGAGCAGACTGGATGGGGAGCACAGGACACAATGGACCACCCCAGCAGATTCGCAGGCCCCACCTGGAAGGACTGCCTGGGGTCCTGAATGGAGCTGAGGGAGGAGTTGTTAATGTTCATGTTAATCATTGAAAGCTTCAGAACAAGATCAGGGAGAGCATTAAGTAACCATCACATTATTAAATGAACATCCCTGCCACTTAATGCATAGTCAGGACAGGTCTGTTTTGTCACTTCTCATTCTGACTAGGTGCATATTCATGGCGCCATCCACAGAACACTAACAATGGGATAAACTCTCAGAGGCTTTCATAGCACACAGCAATACAGTACTGAATATTCAAACTGATACTATTATTAGGATGCATCACAATTGTAAACGTGTAATTCTGTAAAGTTACCTGACTATATTCAGGATTTTGAAGTTAAGTAGGTGATAATAGCAATTGAGACTGTAGTTAATCATTTCATTGTTACCTTTGTGTTTAAAAGGTCTAAAAGAACAAATCTTAGATTCTCTTTTCTCCTGAAATGTTCCTGTGTGAATAAAGACTTTTAAAAAATAAAAACAAAAGTCTCTACAGATGCTGGAAATCCTGAGGAACACACACAAAATGCTGGAGGAGTAAAGCAGAGACACAGGAGGTCCTGCGGATGTTGGAAAGCTAGAGCAATACACACAAGGTGCTGGAGGAGCCTAGCAGGTCAGGCAGCACCTATGGATGAGAATAAACAGTCGACATTTTCAGCCAAGACTCTATCAGTACAGCATATTGTGTGTAAATGCTAGAGGAATTCAACAGGTCAGGAAAAACAGAGTAGGAGCCATAGCCTGCTGTAGCAGTTAGTGTAACGCTACCGTATTGGCTGTAAGATTGGAGTTCAATTCCCACCGCTGTCTGTAAGGAGGTCACGTTCTCCCCATGACCATGGGGGTTGTCTCTGTATCCTCCGGTTTCCTCCCACATTCCAAACACGTATGGTTAGGATTAGTGAACCATGGACGTGCGATGTTGGTCACTGAGAGAAACGATGCATTTCACTGTATTTTTTGATGTTTTGATGTTCATATGCTGGAAGATATTGTGTTCATGCCCCACAGGTCCTGGTGTTCTTCCTGAATACAAGTTGAATGTCAGTGCTGAAGGCAGTTGTCTCTCAGATGTCTTTCCTTTCCTTGATGGAGTGGATACTTGGGACTCACCACTCTCTAATGTTCAATCCCTCACAAAGTACAAGCTAGAGACTGAACCGTGGATCTCTCGGAGTGTGCAGTTTCTAGGGAGATTTTCTGGAACCAGTCTTTGTTAACACCAGTGGCATGTACTCATTAATTATTAATTCCACATGTAAAGCTTGAGCTGCAGTTTAAGTTCAGTACCCTTTTAATTACGTTTATTGGATTCACTGCTGCCTCTCTCCTGGAGACACTGGCATTTACGGCGTACCGCAAACCATTTGTGTGGGAGTGCTGATGGGTTAGCTGACTGCACAAGGAGTCACTGCCGATCAATAATCCTCCATTAGTCAGCTGTGGATCTGTGCTCTTGCGTCTGAGTCAGATCATTTCGAGTCTCACTCTAGAGGCCTAAGCCTAGAAATCCAGCCTGACTCTCCCAGTGCAGTACCAAGAAAGTGCTGCTCTGCCAGAGGGCTCTGACTGACCTCTTCATTGTCCATCCTTCTCTTTACACTGTCTGTTGCTCCAGTAAATATTGTGAGCGTGATGTGTTGGTACAGGAATGCATGGCGACTCTTACAGTCTGCCCCAGCACATCCGTACGTTGGTTGCTAACAC